>NC_073697.1:53449500-54695000 GCF_023634085.1 Falco cherrug
GATAACTGGCATGTTACAAAATGTACCCTTATTATCATATGTTAAGTGATCAGAAAGCCTAATATTTTCCTTGGAACATTGCTAGTGCTATGTACTTTACAACTGTGATAATGTTCTTTAGCTATTGTATGTACTGAAAACTATTGCAAAAAATCGCTTCTGGGTTGATTTTACAAACATGATGATGAAATAATGATTTTAACTGTACCTTTCATTTGCCTGTTGAAGTTATGTTCTGCTGTACCTTGGGTTACTGACCAGGACTAAAGTATAAACGTCTAAAATAACATTGCTTACTTATTGTGTTTGGGGTTTTTTTGTTGGTGGTGGTGGTTGCTTTTTTTGTTGTAGTTGTTTAGGGCTGGTCAGGAAAATTTCTGTAGGCTTCTGAAGTATTTAATGGAGAAATAAATTCAGTAGGTTAGTCTGCAAGTAGTCTAATTTTCTTCAGAAGAGATATTGTCTACTTACAATAGATAGAAAGACAATCTCCCTATCTCTAAAAGTGTACAAAATAAACATAATGGGGTAAATCAGTCATGATACAAATCACACATACTGTAGAGCTAAAAATAGTGGCTTTGTGCACAAAAACAGTTCCTCGATCTTAATTTAAAAGTATTATTTAGATTTTCTAAAAGAAAGGAAGAAAAGTGGAAATTGATAATATTCAATTTGAAAAGTCAGGAAAATCTTTACTAGCACAGGAAACAAAAATACTTCTAAAGATTAAAGAGTTCTAATATTTTTCAAGAGTTTTGTAGTTGCTTTCTGTAGTTGATCTGGAATATTTGCATTGTATCAGCTAATACAAAAGTGTGAAGAAAAATTCAGAGGAGGAAGTCTCAGTTTGGAAAGAAGCAAAAGGAGTGATCTGAGGACTGACATGTATGTAGGTTTGGTGCAGAGGTGAACTGTTTGCAGGAAAGAAAATAAAAAGAGGTCGTACACCACAGCAGGAAGTGTCCTCCCTGCTGTGCAGACAGAGCGGCAAGGGCAGCAGGCTCCCCGGTTACAGCTCCTTGGTGCTGCGACCGGTCAGATAACAGCGACAGTACATCGCTGTTGAGGCGTCAGTCTGACAGTAGAGACTGAGTGACTGAAGCTGGTACAAACCCAAAGAGATGCCAGTGAAAGGACTAGGGAGAAGATTAACTAGCTGGAACTGCAAAAAAGGGAATTTTATCCCCTTTAGCACTGGAAGTCCTGGTTGCATCTGTCTGTCCACAACCGAAATGCCTGCCATTATCTTTGCCTGGCACTTGAGCACAAGAAAGGGAGTAGAGCCGCCAAGGTGGCAAAGGTTGCACACAAAGTGCAGTCTCCATGCTTCCTATGTAGAATATTTCTGTTTCTGACAGGATGGATGATCTTTTTAAACATACTATGTGCTACCTTCCAAATACACTATTTCCTCAGCATCAGATGATCTGCCTTGTGATATTTCCTTGAGAATAAGTAAAGTTTGTAACCATCTGTGTCTGGACTCTTTTCCCATGCTTCCCCACAGTTATTTCTTCTATGACTTCTTTTAGCTTCTTTCTCCTTTTTAGGTGTGCTTGTATTAATATATAATCTATAATTTTCCAGCTGGAAAAATTCTCTCTCTTTTAAAAAAAAACACCTAATCCAATTTAATCTTAATCACATGAATGTTCAGTCCCATTTTCTGACGCCTGATACTTGAATGCTTATATTGTGTCTGATAAGCTGTAACGTAAAGGTGTTATCACAGTATCTGCATTGCCTAAGCATGCTGGGTGGCGCAAGAGCAACTGTCATTTTGTGGATAATAAGTGTACAGATACTGG
This sequence comes from Falco cherrug, assembly GCF_023634085.1. NCBI lineage: Eukaryota > Metazoa > Chordata > Aves > Falconiformes > Falconidae > Falco > Falco cherrug. The sequence goes on from NC_073697.1 coordinate 53,451,312, forward strand.
TTTGATAAATATGCCATGAAAATAAGGGAACAATTTTTATAAAAGCAATAATATGCATTCCTAACTTGGTCTTTGATTTATTTAAGAAATGATCTGTGCCAGACACCAGTTCTTGAATCCAGTTCTCACCAATTGCTATAAAGGTGGCCTACATTTGCAGGAAGTTTTGCACAATATTTCAGAATATTCTGAAAAAATACTTTACATGAATTGATAAGCAGTTTCTGAGAAAAAACATTAATTCCATCGTAGGTATGTTTTTTCTTTTTCTGATGAAGTTTGTAGGAAAGGGTGCTGCCAGCTTGGTCTGAGGAGCTTTAGGCTTATGTTGTCACCATAATCTGTATTAGTTGATGGATCTTCCTGACCCAGGCAGTGGAAATTATTAACTACTGTCTTAAATTTTTGAGAGCTAGCTACAGACCATGTCTTCCAGTTAATTTCCTCAGTAATCACTTTTCAGATGCAGCAATTCTCTGTTCCACACACAGAAACAAAACCTGAACAAACTCATATAGTTTAAACAAACTGTGTTTAAGGCCAAAAAAATAGGGGGTTTTGTGATTGTTATTGGCAGCATGGTTATTACTATCCTTATGGTATCAAGCATAGATGAGTCACTAGATACTACTGTACTTGTGAAGACAAGATCAACAATTAAAAATTCAGGACAGGAGGAAGTGAAGGTTCACCTCTGTCTCTGGCATATCCTACTTCAAGTCCATGAACTTGAAATTGGTTAGCGTAAAACTGGTCGTAACAAGTTACAGGAATGGTGAATTTATCTCAATAACTTTCTGGAGTGCTTTTGAATAACATGGCGTTAGCCTTTTTAATTTCACACTCCTGCTAGCCTGGGAAAAGTTGACAATAATGGTGGTGTGATTTGACCGAGATTGATCTTGCAATTTCAGAATAGTGGAATTTACAAGAAAAGTGTACGGTCTACAAAATGGTGCTACAATATGTTTTTTCAGAGTTAAAGGACCATTTAAGTATACCTATCATCTACAAATATAGGCAGTATTTGATATATAATGTATGTAAGTTTTCTTCTGCATTAATGCTCTCTTAGCAGGAGTGAGAGGGTTCATGTATTGAATAGGTTTCCATATATTTAAACTCCTGGAGGGGAGGGTCATTTTTTTGTGTTGAACATGAATCGTGTGGATTTGGTTTAACAGGAAGTGTATTAATTACTTCTGCAATATACATAGTAAAATATAACACGGTACTGTTCACAATTGGAAAGTTCTTTGCACATACAAATGAGGTGGATGAACAATTTAAAAGACATAATTTTTGTGTAAACTGCATCATCCACAACCTTATTAGAAAATAAGATGCCAAGCTGAAATAAATTTGATGTTTGATATAGTGCACTAAATTTCGTATTTTGATACTCCAAAAAGATTGAATTAGGGGGATAGAGTTTTTCAGAACTGCTTTTTATTAAAGGTATTAAAAACCTACAAAAGAAGGGGGAAATTACTTACGCAGAAGTTTCTGTGGATAAATTCAGGAATAAAATCTAGCAGAATTTTGTATCACAAAACTATTTTATCTTCACTATCTTCCTGTAATTGCCTGTTACGTACTTACACTTCAATCTCAAAGAGTTATTTCCACTATTTTTTTCCAGAAAGGTTTGGTAATTACCCTTTATATTTTGCACAATGGAAGTGCTACAGCCCTGAAGTAGCCATTTTACCGCTACCTTTTACTTTCTGTATCTCTTCAGCTAGTTCATGAGTGTTATTAACATTTGATATTCTTTTTCTTCTGTCTTTTTAAGAAAGGGAAGTGGAACATTTATACCTGCTCACCTTGACTCAGTAATACTTATGATTTTGAATTATGTTCTTCTTCATGTTTATGATGAAAGAAAAGCCATCTACATGGAACTATTGAATTTTAGTGTAAAGTTCTGGAGAGGTGACTCTTTTTGATTAAAAATAAGACTTTCTGACAAGAAGCTCTTTTATAAGAACCTCAGGCCTCTACAGAACTTCTCCTCCTATATTCTTAGGTAATGCACTAGTCAGCCTGAAAGGCTGAATGTAGTTATCTTACCTGCTTATTCATCAGCTGCCGCTACTGTAGCTCTAAACAGCTCAGGCATCTGGGGTAGATCAAAGGCTGTTCCTCTCCATGGTGTGCTTTATAGTGCTGGTAGGGTACCCAGCCACTGCTGCTGCTGCTTCTGTTGCTCCTGCTGTTCAAAGCAGCCATCTATTTTATCATGCCTCAAGGTACCTGTGGAAAAGGATCATGTCCTCTGCTGTGTTGATACATTGTCTAATACTGTCTACTGCCCTCGATAATAGTAATAATCCCAGCTAAGCACTGTTTAAGAGATCAAAGCTAGTAGAATTCTAGGTGGGAGAGAAGACTTTCATATTTGTTTTTTTAACTAAATCTGCACAGAAATTGAATAATAGTTATATTATGAAAAATGTTCTGTACAATGTTCTTCTGTACTTGCAGACAGTGTCTTGAGAAGGAAAATGACCATTTGCAAACAAATTCAGTAGTTAATATGGAACAAATATTATGCAAACATACTTTGCAATTTTTTCCCAGATCTAATTATAAACATAATTCAAGAGAAAAGAAATTACAATAGATAAGATACTTACTTAAAGCCCTCTGAAGCTGCAAAAAAACCCACCAGCACCATTATTTGAGAATTATGTTGTCAAGCATTGGCATATGTACATTTGTGCAGAATATCTTGTTGAATACTTTATGTGCCAATTTTATGTCCTAGTGATAGACAACTTGGATCTATTTGCAAATATGAGCTGAATTATCTTGTATAACTTTGTTTTAATGTGTTTTTTCATAGTTCAGTGGTTAGAACGTCCAATAGGAAGCTACAGTTCTAAGTTACAATCTACTCTTTTTCTAATTTAATGCAGGTATATGGATCAAGTTCATTTCTTAGATGGCCGTTATTACTGTAAAGCTTTGTGACTTGATCACCTTGAGACTTCTCAGCTGATGCAATTTCTCACTGAATTAAGTGTATATCTGCTTTTGAGACAAAGTAAGTGTGAAAATATGACTGATCAAGAGTCTAGTCACTCAGAGATTCAGTAGAAAGGGTGTGATACTTTGGTTTCAAACCATGTATCAATACTTAAGTATTTTTGACCCTGCAGAGCTTCGAAGCATCTTACCTCGAAGTATATCCAGCATAATTATTTGACCACCGTCCTGGGGCACCCTAAGCAATGAGCAATGAAAGACAAGCCTCACATCATTTCTGCAGGATATGACCCTTCTCAAAAATGATACTTTCATGTTCTTCCAAGGTTAAATAGGTGTCTTCTGGTAATTCTGAACTAATTTTTGTGCAGAACCAAATTTGAAGTGAAGGGAATGGAGATTCTTTCTGCATTTAGTGAGTGACAATAATATGCTAATAAATTTCCTACATTCAAATGCAACAGAAAGGAAGCAATTAAACTATGAGAATAGGGACAGATCGGATATCCTAACTTCCATTTTATCCTAGCCACCATATAAATGTTTTGTGTTAGCTGGAATTTTTTACACTTGACAGCATTGGCTTCATATGGCTAAAATTTTGACTGAAGCATGCAGAATCCTAAGAATGTGGTAAAAAGACTCAAAATATCTTGCTTGGAGTCATGAGACTCATGTTTCTGCTTCACTCAACTTTTAAAGTCAAAAGCAGTCTATTGAAAACAAGCGTCACCAATAGTCCATCTGCTCTGTTAAATTTTTATGCAAAGCTCCCATGCTAGGGTAATTAGCAAAGATGAAGACTTTTTGTTTTTATAATTTTAGTTTTTAAATTTAGTGAAAATTTATCTGGGTTTCTTTCACAGCAGCAACAATATTTGCTCTGAGCTTATCAAATAAAAAGGCAAAAAAATATCAGACCAGTGTTTTCTTCAGACAACATCAGACTGCTTTTACGCATGGATAAAACTTGCTTTGGTATGGCTGAGGCACCTCTTTTAACAAAACTGTATTGCTGACAGCGAAAAGCACAATTTTACAGCCTGAAGCCAGTGGGAGCTCTGCCTTTGACCAGAGTCAAAAGTGTATCAGAGCACAGGTTATTTTCACTCCCATAAGACACTTTCAGATCTGAGAAACAGTCCTTGTTTGGGAATCTTTTGGTTCAAATCTTCTTTTTCTTTAATAAAATCAGAAATTTTTGACTCAGAATGTCTTAAACAATAGCTCACTGAAGACTAGTTAGGCATGTGTCTCTGATTCACTTCTGAACTTCCAACTGAATTTTGTTTTGAGAATTACATTACAAACCTGTAGCGACACTATAGATCCAATAAATTTCTAAAGTATCTTTAAGTAAATGGAGACATATGTAAAGAATGATTATGTATTTATGAACTGGAGAAGAGATTGTGCTGCAGTGGAGATTAAAAAAGATAGGAATCATAAAAACCTACTAGCAAGGGCTGCATTGTAAAATTCTGTGAAACCTGGTTATATTGAATAGTAATAATCCACTGTACTGGATGAATAAATCCTAAATCATGAGCCTTCTGTTTCTGAGCCTAAGACTTAGATATGAACATTGGGAAATATTATTTAAAGTCCTTTTCAAGGACAACATCTTTTTGACATAGTGAACATATCCTTGATTTTTATTTTTTCTTAAATTATTTATTTGGAAAATTATGTTGAAGATTATCTTTCTTGTCATCTTCAATTCCCTTTCAATGTTTACCTTGATGGGACTTCACATGCACAGTCCTTCAGGCTGGAAATACGGCAAATACAATTGATGAAGCACTGATTTTTATGCATTTGTCATCAATTCAAACTCATTTGCACAGTGAAGAAAGAGCTTTTCAGTGTAGCTTTCTATTAAAAGGTAGAGGAAAAAGTAGTTCACTGTAGTCATCAGAGAGCACATCTTTCACCCAGGGTTTTCAAAGTACTTCCAAAATTAAGCTTTCTGACCCTCTTTTGAGTTAAGCATCAGGTAGGTGAATGGAACATTTTATTTCAGCGGTTCTGTGTGAAACATGTGCACAAAAATGCTGATCCTGCAGGGAAGTGAGTGGTGCTCCATGGGATGTGTGGTGCTTGGTCAGGCCTGGGTCCTGCAGACAAATGGAGCTCATGAAGCAAGTGAATGCAATCACCTTTTTTTGTGCACATCGTCTGCTGCACTTCTGGATGCTGGTGTCAGGTTCACGCTGCCTGCAGCCACTCACAAGAACTGTTCTGCTGCTCCCATTGTGCCTCAAGGACCTCTGTGTGCCTTACGTGCTGTTTGATTGCTTTTCTATCATCTTAAAATTTAGGCAAGATTTTGCCTTATATTATTAAGCCTATTTTTAGACGTTGAACGATGTTATAATGTCAGGTATTCATCCTGCAAATATATACATGTGTATACATAAATATACATATGTAGTCTAATTTTCTGTTTGCTGTGAAAAGGTATTAGATACCATATTTTAGAAAAAGCTTTTGACTATCTGGGGAAAGCATGCTGGGTTTTGCCTGATGTGCAGTTAGAGTAATTGAAGCAGCTGGGTTTGCAGGTGGTAGAGAGAGAGTATTTCTTGGTTTATTCTCAAGAAAAATGAAATTACAAAACTCAACCACATGTTTTTCTTGAGGAGTTTAGTTAAAAGTCCAGGGCCATATAGCTGAGTGTAAGAAGAAACAGAATTATTCTTGTTTATCAAGAGTGAGGAAAACCTACTTTCCTTTACAGATTTCTAACAGGAAAGCTTATTTTTTCCTAGTTCCCAGCTCCTTTTCAGAGACTGCTCAGCTCAGAAATTCCCTCACAGCTTTTCTCAAGGTCATTTTCTAGTCCTTGATCAGACTTGATTTTCTGCTCCTTCCCTGTCAGCATTCCGGTTGTTTGTCTTCTTTTTCTTTCTGAGCTGTTAAGTTTTTAGCACCAAACAGGGCTTTTAGTGAGTCACCTCCAAGCCCACATAGGAACCTCTGTTCTGGTAAACGTTACAATAATTTCATCTCTTTGGTTCTATAAAGGAGTCCAGTTGCTTTTATATTTTTGGGCAAGTACAAGCAGCTGTTTCACAAAAGCATTAAAATAATTTTTCAGCCCGAATTATAACACTCAAAATAGATATGCTAACGTCGAATGTGACGTATAACAAGAAGTAAGTCACATAGTGTTAGGATAAACATTTTATGTAGTCTTGTTTAGGATAAGTTGTGACGGTCATGGTGAATTAATGCAGCCAGATCAAGCTCATGCTGCTAAAACCTTTAACCTGAGCTGTACCTGTAAGTATATTTCCTGTCCAGACTTTTCACACAGAAAAGTTCTGGTGCAAGTGATTCACATGGCAGAAGGAGAACAGTACAAATGACATGTCAGTTACAATTTCAGTGTTCACTGCAGTCCATGAAATATCGCTGGCATACAGTAAAAACAGACTACTGGACCAGATGTCAGGAATGTTAATGTCTCTTTTAGGTCACATTTCATTTTCTTTCTTTTTGAAAAGAACTGAGTTTGGTTTCTGGCATTTTGAGAGAGAATAAAGAGATTTTCATTACCCAATAATAACCAGTGTGAATGCAAGAAGCATATTTTAAGGGATTCTCAGTATAGTACCAGAGTTGTTGCTGTGGCTGCCTCCACGCAGTTCCCTCTGTAACAGTTAATCACTATAAACCTTTTAAGAGTATAAACCAGATAATTTTTTTTTTTCAGTAGTTTCATTCGAGTTTACAAAGGATGATGTTAGTTAATAACCCCCATTCCTGTTCCTGAATTTTCTGAAGAGGGAAGGCTTTAGAAATATTTTGTATACAACAGTTGTTCCATTCACAAGCTACGTAGAATTCATCCATCAATTTACACTGGTGCAGTATTTTAAAATTCATAGAGAATATAAGATATGTCTTGCCAAATAAGGAACGTTCCCTTTTGTTAAACATACATGTTAGATTAAATGCCTCTCTTCATACACTGCTTATCACGTTAGACAGAATTCATTCTGTCGTAAGAGCAGATGGCTTGGTTTGATGGAATGTGCTTCATTCAAGGGAGAGGATTGAATAGTTTGACAAAATGCATTTTGTGGATGGATTAGGCACAGGAGAATGAATTGTGGTGTGTTGTCTATGGAAAATACCGATGAATTGATTTTAAGATGTTGAGTATAGAATGGATTGGTATGGTTTAAAACATGGACTTTATTGATCAAACAGATTGAGAGGCCTGACAAAAAGTAAAATGTACCCACAGAATTCATTCTGTCAATGGGGATGTTTTTCATCTACCTGCATCCTCCACAAATTGTATTTTCTTCTATACTTCATATGCTCTTATCAGCACAATGCCACTTTCTCCCAATTTCTCTTTCCTCTGACAATAAAAAGTGTTTGGTGACATTTCTTGCTGTGACAGATTTCAGAAGCAGTGCATAGCTCAGCTACTCCTGTTTGGTAGATGCTTCCACGGCCTGGAGAAGGGTCAGTGGCAGAGCTCAGGCAACTGGGCATTTGAGTTCAAACCCTCTGCTGCAGCTGAACTGGGTGAGTAATGTATAAGCAGAAACACAGCGAGGTGTGTTTTTTGTGTTGAAATGCCTGACTCAGGGGTGCAGTGCAATTCACAACACTAGAAGCCGATGTTAATTAGACACCTAGTAATGGTGTTCACAAAATCCCAAATCCTGAGAGAAGAGGACAGTAGCTAGAAAATAATGAGAAGAACACTTGGAGACTGAGGAGCAGCTCCTATCCACAGAGGTGTGTTTATTGATGCATAGGGTAACTTTGCAGCATAGATGCCTGTGTCAGGCCAGCCCTTTCCTCCCTGGGGAAAGGTAGTCTAGCAGCTCAGGTGTTTAATGTTTAGTTGTAGGAAATTTTGGTTCATATTCACAGCATGTGTACCTGATTTGTAAGTGACCTTAAAGAGCTTTGCCCCTATTCTCTAGAACAAAACTAGTCAAGTTTGACTCCTGCAGGTCTTGAAGAGGTAACTTTAACAAGAGTGTAACGGACATGGATACAGCCAGTTTATCAAAACACCAAAGAGTTTCCAAAGGCTGAATATGCTGTGCCTGCAAATTCTATGCAAACTCAATGTAAAACAAGAATAAATGGGGTTTTTCCCTCCTTTATTCCTTTAGCAAGAGTACTTTTACAAGGCAAATCCCAACTCAATTTTATCAAGAAAAACGCAAGGCCATTAAGTGATATGCAGAAAATTACTCTTTCCAAAGTGAATGAATGAACATAATTGAGTCATAATCCCAGACTGCATTTTACAGTGGGGCTGGGTTAGCTGGATTCAATAATTCCTAGACGGGATTATTTCCAGATAGAGACAATAACACTATCTAGGGTCTGAAGTTAGACATGACTAGATCCTTGCAGACCCACTCAAATAATATCCATGAGCCTGTTGAAAGTTTAATTTGAGAAAAGTGTGTTATTGGCATACACAGAAGCTTTTGAACCAGCAGACAGTCTATGGATTTTTTATTTATTCCCTATTTCAAAATTGTTATCATGCCTGTTTGTATTAAATGCTCCTGTAATAGTTCATAATGCTTCATAATAGGGCTAAGTTGAAGTACTTATAAATTGTTAATGAATAATGTTAACTGACCAAAGTTAATAAAGATTCATTAAAATTCATAAAATGATTCATGTATATTTCATTTTAAACATAAAATGAGATACTTTCCCAAACATGGATGTTTCCTGAAACTTAAAATTAGGAATTTTCAGAAGCATTAATTAGTGGAAAGCTGAAGGAAAAGGTTATGATGAATGTAGAATTTGAGCTATTTTGAATAACTCTTCTGTATAAGTTCATAAATTATTCAGTACAAACCACTTATGTAATATTTCTTAAAGGTAAAAGAAGTGTCCTTTCAGGCTTGGTTGCCCTTTCCTTAAAGCAAAATAACTATTCTACTTTACTGGAGCCAAGTAACAGAAATAAATTGATTTTTTCCCCCAGGGCGGGCATCTGTTACTTCCTAAAGTAAAGAAATACTCAAGGAACATATGATTGTAAGGGTTTGGCAGGGTACTGTTTAGAAGAGATATATATGAGACTGAAGCCGGAAACAGGAAAGTATTGCATTCAGCCAATAGACTGCCAGTATATCTTTATTTAAAATTAAGCGAGCTTTTGAGTAAATCACTGGCTGAATGAAACTGGAGTTAAGAGCAATTTGGCTTCTGAACACAGAAGCAAGTCCGGCCTTATTAGCTGGGTAACAACATTTCCTTGGTCTTAATTCTATGTAGTTGGTCAGCATAGATGGGTCTTAGTCAGATGTTCAGTTTCATTAAATGAAAGCCTTGAGGGTGGGGGGTAAAGGTTACTCACATGAATAAAACTTTCAGAACTGCACATATCAGATTCAGAAAGGCCACTAAAATAGCATGCAAAAGCCAGTGAAAACTAGATATCTGGCTCAGTATTTGAAGTCCACAATTAATTTAAAAAGTCACTAACAGTAACAAAATGAGGATTTATCTTCCTTGAAAACTGAATATGATTAGAATTCAGAAGTGCTAATTAAAACATCGTGCATTTTGTATAGGCTAGAGCCTTCCTGGCTTAGATTATTTCCAAGTACTCTTCATTTTCAAACACTAGGAATAAGGATAAGGAGAATGTCATAGTCATGTTGCTCAGAGAACTTCAGAGACTGGAATTCATAGCAGGACTTTACTGGACTGGTTGCTTTTGAAAAAAAGTGTCTTTTAAAAAAAATTTTTCTCTGGATCTGTCAAGCCAGGTCAGGAGAAACACAGTTTCTGCTCTCATTCATTTGTACTCTTCGTGGTAAGGGTTATGACATTTGCAGTTTCTGCCCTTTTTTGATGCATTGCTACTTGCCTTTGAATGAAGGAGAGAGGAGTCAAAGAACTGCTACTTACTTTGCTTTTTCTCCTCTGTGCATCTTGGTGGAAAAATTATTTTGAAGGGGAAAGAGAGATGCTAAACTTCTGTATTCGTTTGCCAGGCTACTGATGAATGATTATCAGGGAAAAAAAGCTAAAACTTCAAAGGAATTAAGATGCCATTTCCAAGCAGGTATCAGTGAGGTAGTCCATACTGCTTTTCTGTACCCATCTTGCTACTTGGAAGTATCTGGTCTCTTTAATAATGCAAGTAATCCTGTGTTTTCAAACCAAGGCATATTGCAAACAACCTCTGAATGTTACTTCTGGGAGGGTCCCTCCCAAAACGTGCCTTTTTTTTCCTGTATAGGATGGGCTGAATCATGACTTGTGCACTTGTTTTTATGCAATATTGACTGTTTGAATAGTATCTTCACTCTGCCGAGCTGCAAGGGAAGGAGTTTGGCAGGCACTCTAATGGTTTACATCAGGCTGAGTGTCCTCAAGAGAATGGGTGTGCTAAAATAAGAGGGGTCAAGATTTTTTGGCAGCTGAGAGCAAAGCTGTCAGTCAAGGGAAGCTTCAATATACATGTCAGGCAAAGGTTTCAGTTAACAGAATAATACTATGTTTTTTAAAAACACTTTTAATCAGCAGATTTTAAAGGTACTTAACGACTCTTTTTTACTGAAGGCACAGAGATGAGAGCTGAAGCCAATGAAAGGATGCAGAAACAAAGCCAGAATTAGAGCATAAGCCCCTCACAACTCAGCTTTGACTGTATCTCCTAAACATACCACCTAACTTTGTCTCAGGGTAACCTTGAAGAAGTGTGAAACAATAGACTGGAAGGTTTTCCTGACTTTCTGTGCTGAATCAACTGCAGCCCGTAATGACTTCACATTGTTTTCTTGTGAGTGGTTTGGGGATCTCCTTCCCCAGAGTCACAGTAAATGTTTCCTATTTTCTTTCCTTGGACCACAAATCTGCTTTCTTTTTCAGCCCCTGGCTGAGTTTTGGCTTTTTGTTTGATTATTGCTTTCTTATATGTATATTATTTGTATTTTTATTAAGATTTCATTCACCTTGTCGATTTACCATTATTAAAAAGGGGGTTTTGTATTTGACCTACCACTAAGACAGTTGCCCTCATTTGAAGATTGAATGACTTGGCAATGGATTTGCTGTGAGATATTTGGACAGATAATTTAACACTTTCAAGTGCTATGACATTTGGCATGGTGAGCAAGACTGGGCCTAAGGGGATGTTTGGGCTGTAGAGTCCAGTCTAACTGCAGTAGCAAGAATCCTCCAATGACATCAGCTGTCAGGGACATCAGCAATGAAGAGAATGACATAAGAGATTTTATCTGACCTATCCAGGTAGTTTTTGCATTTTCTGTATTTCTACTAATATTCATTCCAGTACAGCAGAGTAAACCTTGATGAGTTTTGTGAATCTCAGCTTTGCACAGCATGATACAGTGGGTGTAAGGCTTACCTTTTGAGTTAGGAAACTTTCCAGTTAAGGGCGTAGTTTTGTGTAAATTATCACCTCCCATTCAGATTTATCATAAGAGAAACTCGCTATACTGCTACAAAGGCATCCCCAAAAGCTGTTTTCCTAAAGCAAAATGACAGGGCCAGCGTGAGAAGGCTCTTGCACATCTAAGCAAATGTCTAAGCATTCAGGTTTCATTCTGTTTGAAACAAGCAGATAATTTCTAAGATTTTGAATTTACTGGCTAAGACCCACCCCTTATCTGACTGCTTTGAAGAGAGGCCCCTAGCTACTGAAGGCTTAAATTATGATAAGGCTTATCACTAAAAAAATTATTTTCTTTAACTGGTTGCTGATCAGCATTCAGAACCACATTCTGGTGATTGCTCCAGGCTCCTGTACTTGTAGGAGTGGGAGAGAGTGAGCAGTAAGGCAAAATTTCTAACTTGTGATTTCTGAAGTCATAATTCTGTGCATCCACTCAAATAGTCTTCTCATATTACAAGTAAAGAGCTTGTATCTGCAGCACATCAAACCTCTCCAGGTAGTTGTATCAATATATGGAACATCGTACTATTTAATGGGAACATGAAGAGTTGACAGTGGAGAATGAGGAAAATCATGCATTTTTTTCCTATGAAAATTGTAGGGGAATCAATGGATCTGTTTGATTTCGCATTATTTTTGATGATAGGAAGGAATTGGTATATTTTGTAAAGATTTTGGAAATAAAGCTTCTGTGATTGAGATGATTAAGAGACATATGTTTGTAGGTGAGAAAGAGATGTAATTTCTTGTTAACTAGTGAGACACCCTGACATATGACAGAAGTAGAGGCTTGGTTTAGCTTAGGTACAGAACAAGGTGTGAGAAAATAAGGTGAGTTGTAAAGTGTGCAGAGGCCAGGAGAAAAGCAATGAGCTGTGGAGAAAAGGTCCTTGAATTCCATCAACCCAAAGGATCGCAGTGTGAGGAAAATGCTGAAGAGGATCTTACAGGTTTCTTTGGCTAGGAAGTTGTGTACAACAGTGTACAAATCCTGTGTGGAGCAGATAATCTGTAACTATACACACTTCACAAAAAAAGAGATTATCCACCAGTACCTCCTGCTTTCAGTATTGAGTTGTGGGGAAAAGTAAGTTTAACCCATTGGAAGGTTTCAGGAAGGGGAGTGAGAAAAAAATGACCAAAATTATGGTCTTAGATGTAATGAACTGGCCTGTTATTGTATAAGGAAATACACCGTGAAAGAAATAGTAGTGGAGCCAACTAAGACACAGGGAAGGATAGTTCATGGCTCAAAGAATTTAAATGTGATACATTTTGCTGAGTAGTAAGAGATGCATAATGTAAACTTTACTGTCGTCCCTCATGTCCTGAGTGAGCGTATATGCTAGTAGTATTAGCCGATATGTAAGTTTTCCTACAAGAAGAAGCTATTAATACTGATATATTACTACTTTTGAAATTATGTTCCTTCAGATACCACTGAGATTTGGATTAGCTTTCTGCTTTACAGTTTGTTGTGAGAATACCTTTAAAAAAAATATCTTCCAGAAAGAATGTCTTCTATACATTCCTCTCTTGGCACACCTACACTTTGTTAGCATTTGGGTTATTTTTTGTGTATGACAATATGAGACTGAGCACTACTATTCGTTGTACAGGAAAACAGGAAAAGGTTGATTTTTCTCTTAATATTGCCACATTTCCAACAAACTGAAAACTTTTGAGTCATGTCTGTGATCCCTTATGTGTTTCACCCTTAGATCTTTTTCAAAGTGTTTTCCATTGTGTTCAGTTTTATATGGTACTTAAAACTGCAAAGTTATCAACAGTCCCATAAAATACCATTTTTTTCCTCTGAATGATGTAGATATCTCTTTTGATCTGAATTCTTAATTTTTAGTCATTTTTAATGTGTCTTCTCTTGCACTAGTTTTTATACATTCCTTCAATTTTGTGTCAGTACAAAAATAATGGTTTAAATGTATATGTACACCATTTAGCTGAAATTAGCTGAAAAAAGTAGGGCTGAGCAGAATAAGTGCCTTTCTAGCTGCACTATAAGTAATTTCTTTCTTTTGTTAAAAAATATCATTGTCTTTTTTTCCATTTTCTAATTTGCTCCAATATTTTTCCTTACCACACTAAAATAATTCTTTGTAGAGAAGTTTTATAGTTTCTAAAAAAAGACCTTCAAGTGAATCTATGTCATCTTTGTCCTGCCATTCACTAGTTTGCTATTTTGGTTTCACTTGGGATAGCGTGGTCCAAGATGATACCCTTTAAGTCAGAGACACAAAACATTCCTCTGCCAAATAATACATTTATAAATGTTATGTAGTATTCATCCCACATGAGTGCTTTCAGCATCCAGTTGACAGTTGGAATCATGCTTAATCTTTTGATCCTTCTTAAACCTTTGAATGATATTAGACATCCACTGTTCCTCTTGTGCTTCCTCTGTCTGCAGTGAGCTATCCGTGAGATTTGCCAAAGGCTTTCCTGCTTCCCCTGCTACTTACTTCGTAATGATGGGATATTCATCTAGATCTGCTGTCTTGTCATCTTTTATTACATCTAGTTGCCAGACTTTATACCATCTTGTAATCATAAAATCTTAGTGCATTTTACTCTTTTTCCTGAGAAAACTCTGCCTCAGTCTCCAGTGTGTTATCTTCCTTAATTTTCTTTTTCAGCACTAAGGCAAAGCCACATTTAAAATCACAGCAATATGCATGCTTTGTTTTTCTCATTAATTCCTGACTCAGTTTACCCCAAACCCTCATCTCAAGATTAAGAGTATTTGAAAATTGGGTAGTTACATTGCTTAAGTGAGAGGGTTTATTTATTTGTTTACGTTTTAGAAAAAAATGTGTGTTCAGTTGGAGCGCTGCTATTGAAAAGATGACATCTTATTGAAAAAATCCAAGGAAACCTCAGTGCTAGAAAATCTCATCTTATAGGGAAGGTACTGTAAAATATTTTAGAAAGAAGATTCTATCTCAGAAGGAAGGAGGTAAAGGTGAATGCTGCATGAGTGAACATGTGGACTGAGAATCAGATTTATCATTAAAACATTCATATAACGGACCTGCCTTTCTGCAGGACTGGGAGAACAAGTCCATCTTGCCTCCTGTGGGAAGGCTGATTCTTTGTATTGACTCTAAATGCCAAGCAAAAAAAAGAAAAGCTGCCAGCATCACAGCCATTACAGCATAACAGCTTTTCCTTACCATTTGGAGGACTGCAGATACCTGGCAGATACCAGGAAATTTTTGACAGGTGGTTATTCACCTTGAAGTTGATGAAGGTCAAAACGCTGAAGATGAGCACTTTCCAGTTGACCCTCATATGAAGATGCAGATATTAAATCAGAAAGTATTAGCATAGGCAAAATCATGCCAAGTCATGTGCAACTTAAGGCAGAAGTTTTCTAGTGTATCCCTAAATTTTTTCATTGTCAAGTAATCAAATACATGTGTTCCTGATCCCAATACAAACTTGCCATCCTAAAACAGGATTGGCATTTACAGGTAGGTGTCCATCACTGATGGCTACAACTGAAAATCAATATTAAAAATATGTATATATGTATGTGTGTATATATATATGTAAAACTTTCAGTTCCCTTTAACACCTTGAATTGACTTTGAACTATGAAGCTAATAGTTTTCATTATATTATAATGTAAAGGAGAAACAAAGATAAATGCTGTTTAGTAGAATTTAGCACTGCTAATGAAATTTTACATTTCCAAACACCAAACAAGTTGTTTGTTTTTTTTTTTAAACCTGTCCCTCCTCCTTTTTTTTTGTCATTGACCAGGAAAAACTTTTTTGCACGATAGGAATATTGTGTGCCTGACTGGAGTGGATGAATCCAAGGCAAAAATTTAAATCTCTACAAAACTTTTATGTCCACACTACACATGCAGAAACATGCCTGAATGCATTGGTGCAGGAAGTAAAACATTTTCATTCTGATCAGAACTTTTCAAAATATCTTTATGTCCTTTCTGGATGCTTAGCTTCACTGTTTTAAATGCTGTTTTTGTTTTCTTGAAGTTCTTCTTCACCCTTAGGTCTTATTAAAAAAAAAAAAAAAAAAAAAAAGAAAAGGAAGAAAATGTTTAGACTGATAAGGCACTAGCAAATGTAGTTTTAAATTATGTTAGGCAATTCTGGGAAATAAGAGATGACACATGAACTTTTTAATGGGCCAGCTCTGTAATTAAAGTGAGTTCAGATGTTACCTGTAATCTCCTAAGAAGCTGCTGCAGTCCCTGGCAGAATTCAATAATAGTGAATTTCTTACCTGCAAACCCACCTTTTCTAGTGTAGATGGAAACCAATAGGAAAAAGAATCAGGAAGCAATGCAAATGTCTTCAGGTTCTATTGATATATTTAATTTTTTTTACCTTGGGAAGGAATGATTGCTGTTTCCTTTTTACATATAATATTTATTATATAAAGGCCCTTGAAAGTCTTTTTCTCAATTTCTTTGGAAGTTTTCTTGCCATACATCTTGCAAATATGTATGTCTGGTTTTATGATGAACATCCAATCTGCTCTTTGTCAATCATTTACCATGTACCATCCCTTTTTATTAAGTCCTCTTGATTAAACTATCTTCTTTTGTCTTACCTTTGCTTATATGAATGTCTGAATCTCTGTAATTAAAGTTTCTCTAAGCTGCTGGTTAAACCCTTTCCAATCACAAAAATTAAGATATACTTAAATTCAGGAGGTGGCTTAGCTGCATACAGTCTGCTGCTGCTGAAGTATCCAGCTTTCTATTGATTCCTCTGCCCGTATAGCTGGAGTCTGACTGAGAAAAGTTCAGATATATCTCCTGAATCCTCAGAGTCATGCTAAAATGCCACAAAGCCACTACATTCAAAAAGGCCTGAGGCATCTAGAACAGGAACTGAATGTCAAATGCCAACATGGTGATTAAGCAAGCAGACTCTGGCAGGCTGCCATGTAGCTTTTCTAGCTATATGACTCCTTATTTGATGGGAAACTCCAGTAGTTACCTGACTTGTTTCACTGAAGACCAATGTGTTCAAGAAACTCTGATGAGTGTGCTCTGAACATACCTTATGTGCCAGGAACCGGTCTCAAACCGCCACCACAGTGGAAGGTTTTAGGTTGCTTTCCATTTTTTTTTTAAGGCTCCCAGTCACCACAAAGACACCACTCAATTTAGTACATGAAGTGGGCCGCCCAGCAAAAGTCCAGAGCTGACATCTTCCTTCTCATCCTCGTCCCTGCCCAAGCCCACAGCCTCAGCTTTCAGAGAGTGTTGTCTTCTGTGGCTAGTACTAAAGTGTGGAAAAGGAGAGGGAACCTCCCCTGTCTTTCTGGTGAAGTGTCATTGTTCAGGAAGGAATACCAGATCTGGGAGGTCAGGAGGAGAGAGCGGAAGGGAAAGCATGGCCATCCACCAGAAGTTAGGAAATCCACTTCAGAGGAGGAAGTCTGGACTCCTCTCCACATCCACACCCACTTGTTCATCTGGTACAGAAAGTTCACAACAAGAGAGAAATCTTGGATGCATCTCCCAGACAAGGACTCTATTTAATGTGCTAGAGCTGTGTGCTCTCCCTGGGTCTTTCTTCTCTTGGGTCAGTGTATAGTGGCAAGTTGCAGGAGGAGGAGAGGAATACCTCCACTCTCCTCAAACCAGTAACTGGTGCTGCTGCTGGTTTGAGGTAAGGTTTTCCTGCCAGCTACTAGACAATTAAAAAATAAATAAAATTAAGAAGTGGGAAGAGTCTGTCTTCTCTGCATACGTTTTAAAACGCTGCACTTTAAAAGAGCGAAAAGGAAAGCTATCTTCATTTCTTTCAAATAATAGCTGTTGTCTTAAAAGGCAGGTTCTGACATTTTGGTTGTATGGTTGAGGGCAGTCAGGCTCTGGAAAGACACGATAGTTCAGGCTGCAGATTCTATTCTTAGTATTCAGCATGCCATATTTTTAAAATCAGTCTACAGTCTATATGGTACTTAGGAAACAGTAAAACCATTTGCATTTTTTGTGTCCTATGCCTGGCTTTTCCTAGTGACAACTACAGGCCAAGAATGCATGTTAGGAATGCTAGTCTTATAGATGCAAACCTGCAATAAAGAGCCCGTGTACCTTACTGTGGCTTCAAGACTTCATTTGGGCCAGGAATCTGGCCTTGTGGCCAAAATCTTATGCTTTTAAGTCCTTTTTGAATTTAGTCTCAAGGATTTTTTCCAGAGGCAAAAGTGAGCCTGAGGTGGAGGAGGGGTCTGAACACCTGCTTTTCTTATGGGTTGTACACCTGTTGAATTTAATGACACCATCATTTTTTTCTGAAATAATTTCCATTGTGGTCTTCAAGTGAGGCATTATATTACATGAGTCTATTCATCAATGAGAACTGAATGATTTTTATGAAACAAAATGCTTTGTGCTGGCCATAATTATACAGAGAATCTAGAAATAAGACTAAAATATGTCCATTATTTGCAGCCATTCTCATTTAACAGTGTCATTAAGAAACTGACTAAAACAAAAATCCAACTAAAGATCCTTGATTTTTCTTGAAGAAGTTGTGCCAGTTTGTCCCTTTTGTCTCAATACATATTCCTCTAGGGATTTTATAAGCACTGTTTTTAACTTCTTTTTCACCCATCTTATCTTGTACAACAGTGAATTTTATAGACAGCAACATAAAAAATATCCCAAGGACCTTTCTAAAGATGTTGAACAAAACTTACTTGCCCTGTAATGTAGCTGCTGTTTTTATGAAACCATATATTTTTGTCAAATAACCAATTGCTTTGCTCTAAATATATTCAGTAGTATAGAGTTTTCAGTTGTCAAAGTGTTTCCAAAGGCCTTTAGTACAATTAGATTGATTCTGAATCTTGTGTATGTAACAATAATTGTAATGGTGCTATTATTAGAAGGTTCTTTGGGACTGGTATCTTGGAGGTGATTTCAAAATAGAAACTGTTTATCACTACTATATCATCACATTTTTATGTGAAGTACAAACTAAAAGACAAGACTTGAAGTTTGCTCATAACGCGCTTACTTTATTACTGGAGAAGAGGAGATTATGATTCAAGGAATTCATCTTACTGTCTGCAGGTGACATTTCTAATGGTTCTGCTATTGATTCCGGTTTGACATAAGCTTTTCTTTTTGTTGCCAGTACAATACTGGTTTTGTGCTACTCTGTACTTGGTCACTGCACACTTGCACAAGAGAGGAAGGTCAAAACAGGTGAAGTTCTGCAGAGTTACATTGACATGGGGACATGCATCAAGAGGACAAAAGACTGTGACAAGGTGATAGTACTTCTGTTTCCAGGACTGTATACAGGCTCTCGTTGTTTAGTTAGGCATTTGTAGAGTCATTCTTTTATCTGACCTTCTCATGGCAATTCAGGGACAAGTGGAAATGCAGTCGTTTTAGTTCCAGCTGAACAAAACAAGTTCAAGGTCTTTGGAGCTCCTAACATTTGTGTTTAAGCACTTTTTAGAAGTTAAAGGAGTGATCCTGAACTACAAGAGACAAGACCTTCATAGGAGAGGCCTGAAACTCAGAAGTGATGGAAAACAGAAAAAAAAAACCAAAAAACAAAGAGCGTAAGAATAGAGGTAAAATACTCTCATATGAAAATGTTTGCTGCAAAATTTTTTTGCTACTAAAGAACCACAAAGAATATTTAGGAGGGAGTAACTTTTCCCATTTGAAGTAACTTATTAATAAAACAGAGAAAACTTGAGATCAGATCACTTACTGAGCTGTTTCATAAGATCATTATTCTTATCTATTAGAAAGAAATCCATAAACGTATTGACAAAAATTATTTGTCAATATAATTTTTCAGTAACTGTTTAGGAAGCCAGGAAAAGAAGTGGGCAGGTTAGAAGCAGCTTGGAATTCAGCACTGGAAAAAGATGGTCCCTCATCTTGATTGACCCTGCAAATGGCTGTTCTTTGAGAAAGATTAAAGTTGTGGGTTAAACCATTTAATCTTTCTCTTGTGTTTAACGCAGAGAGAGATGAAAACAACTGTGCTAAAACAGAACATGTTTGCGATAACAATGCTTTACAAGATTAATGTAGATCTCTTTACAAGATGCTTGTTGGTATTGAAATTTGAACCTCCAAAACCTGATTTTTTTTCACAGAAGTTTCTGAGTTGTGGCTGAAATGAATCCCCAGAATGTTCACCTCAGCCCTGTAAAACGTCTCAGCGCCTTCTGGGAACTGGGGGTTGCATGCCATGCCTGGCACCGTGACAGTCAGTCTCACTAGACAGAGGTGCACTGTGGCCTCCCTTTTCAAGATACCACAACGCTTCTTGAGGTGTTTGATTGTTTGATGTTTGGTTTATGTTTATGCTTCTTCAGCTGTTCATGGCAAGAAAGGCAAGGGACTATATTTTCTTATGACTAGCAAAGAAAGGCTAGGGTTTTTTTGGGGGAATGCAGTCCCTCGAATCAATGATAAAGGAAAGGGGCAACCTTAAACATAGGTGAAGGAGGTTGGAAGATGGTAGCTCTAAACAGATGTATGGGGGAGTGCAGGAACCTAAAATGAGGATCCTGTCCCAAAGAGGGTGGTTCTTAGAAAAAGAGGAGTACTGAGAGAGAATCTGTCTTACCCATAGCTCCCTCAGTTCCCTGAGCCACAAGTGTTGGTGGCACAGTCTGTGCAAGTGTCTGAGGAAATATTATGTTCCCCTCTCTGTTCTAGAGGAAGATCCTAGACATGTGCTTTAACCAATTTTGGAAGCATGACACTGAGCTGGATGGACCTTTCATCTGATAGCACAGTCTGTGCTGTTCATGCTGCTCTCTTTCCTGTATTTCTCCATGAATACCATCTTATTTATTGCCCTAAAGCCTCATTCTCCTCTCCTGCTCACCTTGCTCATCCTTGCTCTCCAAAGCTCACTTATCTCTGACAGCCCCCCTCAAGTTCCCTACTGTGACTTCTTACCTCACCCCTCCTCCTGCCTGGTGCCCCCTCTGCTGTCATTGCATAAATCAGTTCTCTGCATACCTCCATAGAGGCTGGGGATGCACACAAATATAACTGCTAAGTTCCCTTTTCTCACAGTGAGTGGAGCTTACTGGAGTCTCAGATCACTTTGCGAGATCCCATGCACAATGAAATCAATGATAACAGGAATCACATGTTTAAGTCTATGGATACCTGTTTCTATTTATGTTAATGATTTCTGCACAAGCTGCTGTAAAGTGTATATCTATCCACTGAGTTCCATTTTCAAGCAAAGAACACGCTTTAATTCAGATAAATTGCAAATAGTTGCCTTTGTCTTGCCCCCCACTGTATGTGGGAATTCTCAAACCTCCCAGTGTAAAAAACTCTTGCCCTACTTATCCATGAACTCTGTTCTGCAGTCCAAAGCAAAACACACAAAGGAAAACCAAGACAAACATCCCTCAGAACGATGATTTCCCCCAGTCGGTTTCCTGCATGGTGTTTTGCTCTGTCACTGGGTCCTGATCAGCAGAAATCTTTGCTGTGTATAAAAGTTACTGTGAAGCTAATTTAAGGCACAGCTAGGGCCTCATTTAAATGAAACAAAAAACAAGTGAAGCACAGAACACAGTAATCCAAGTAGCTTTTTTTTTTTTTTATTGTGACACAGACATATAAAAATATTTTACTGTAACTGTCTGGGACATTCTGATGAAACATCTCTCTCCCTGGAAAACAGGGAAATCATCTTTCCTGAAGTCCATGTTAGCCTGGTGTTAGTGCAATCTGCTTTATGAATGAGCAATACTCAAGGCTGTGAGCTGGGTCAAATACAGTAGCAACATGAACTTTGCTTTCCAATATCAGTATACAAACAAATAGGCTTATTTTGGATTATGGATCTTTTTTTTTTATTCATTTGGATTTTCTTCTGCTCTGAAGACTTTCATTTTGTCCTAAAGCATTAAGGAGAAAAACTCAAAACATTTTTTGAAATCTTGAAACATTTCTCTAAGGAAAAAATGACCTAATGTATTGTATCTTGTCCATAGCCATGTGGAATACAAAAATTGAGTTTCTGGGATCTATTTAGCCCTAATGATCAAAAAATATAGAAAGACTTTTACCTAGGTCTATGTGATACTATACAAGGGCTTAGATTCATATTTCCTTATTAATGGATCTTTCTATCTGGCAACATTTATTGATTCCTTACTAGACTGCAGTATTGTAGAGTGTAAGTTGACTACTATAACATATAAAATATTCTCTGACATTACTAGCAATCATCTTTAATTTGTATATAAACTACAGATTTTCTTTGATTTCCACTTTGTTAATTTATCTGTAAGAATCAAAAATTGAAGCTTGTTATAGGTTTCAGATTTATGGAAAACCTCACCCTACACCTACTAATCCCACCAGCATTTAGTTTATAGGTACTTCATTTTTGAAGCCCAAGTACTGAGAAATTTAAAGCAGCATGGCATGCAACAAGTTTGTTGCTTTGTTCATGGTATGAAATATGAGTCTGAAAGGATGCTAACTGATAAGAACAATGCAGTACATTAATTCAGTATTTCAAATTGGCATGTTGGTTACATGTACACATTTTTTCATCTTTGATGGCACACATCTATTTGTTCATAGAGAACACACAACACACCATGAAATCTCAGCATCTTTTTGATAATTTTCTATTAATGCTTACCTGGATAGGTATTCTCTAGACAGTTTTTCAGGACCTTTGGCTTTTGCCAAAGATGGTGATTGCATTGTTAGCCCTCTGAGTAGGATAGTGCATACTTATGTTGTGAGTGTGCTGACCCCCTGAAGTCGAAGTGAGAACGCCCACCTGTGATGCATAATGGTCTGCACATGGAATATCGTCATAGAGTCGAGGCTTAGAAAGGTTTAATGTGTTGACTGTGTGAATGGATATGATCCATTGGAACCTGACATTATTTCTGACGGTAGGGGATCAGCCTCTAGTTCAGGTTCTGCAGTGAAAAAGTGTCATGGATGCAGTGATGCACTTCACTTGTAAGAGAGAAGCAACAATACGCTTTACTGAAATAAATCAGTGAGCTAAAGTTCAAGGGTAAATGCAACAATGGTTTAACAAGATTCGATGACAAGGTACACTAGATTATTTACTGCATAGAGGACAGAGTCAGGCAAACTGTCAGGGAGACCCTCCTGTTCAGTCATGAGGTTCAGAAAGGACCCCCTTGCTTTCTAAATTGCTTCTCAGAGAGGAGTCCAAGTGCACCTGGATCAAATCCTAGTCCCACCCTTGGTCAATGGTTTATCTCTTAAGGATTGTATGTGTACAATCAATCCTTTATATCACTTTGCTAAGATTTCAAAATTTAGTATGCTATTAATCACTTACTAAGAATCTGTTGTGACAAGGAATCTCTCAACCTTGAGAGGTGTCTCCGCTCAAGGATCTCCCCTACTCTGCCGCACAGCCTGCTGCCATACAGGAGAGCTCAACAGGCCCTGGGCTGTCCTCTATTCATAAAGTAAGATGGTTGACTTATAGTCATATTTGCATACCAGCAAGAATCTGTGTCGCTGTTCCATTCTTTGGCTACCATGCTGCCATCCATCCCCCAAAGTCCAGAGTAAGGTGGACACAGCCATCACAACCCTACTGGTGGTTATGGCTTAGGCAAGGGGGAAACAGGGGTGCAGGGAGCACACCACCACAATGAGTTATCACTAAAGTAACTGAGGTGACTCATGCAACTGTGACTACCCTCCTGGTAATACAGTTTGTTACTAAACTTCAGCTGAAGACCAAAGCCAGGGCAATATAAACATGGAAAAGAAAAGCAAAGCAAATGACCAGCTTCTTCAAAGCTTGCAGACCTTTACAGGAAGATGCAAGCAGTTGAGACAGGCTGGCAGGTGACAGTGTGGCCACTGTCACTTAGACTGTGGCTATGTCTGCATACACTATTGGTTTCATAGCTGGGGTTTTTTTTGTGGGTTTTTTGTTTGTTTGTTTTGTTTAGCACAGCAAACTGCCTAAATTGCTGTGACTCATACTTGAGGTCAGAATGCAGCATATTGCAATGTGATGTCATTTAGTGCTCTACCATGAGATCCTCTGGTCACTCAATGCACAGCTCTGTCAAACTAGGGTGTTCCTGTATAGCCCCTACAAGGGCTGTGCTGCTTCCATGCTGAGTCAGCACTTGGGCCAGTGCTGCTTCCCAAGCCTTTTGACCCAGCAGTTTGTTGTTGCATTTATGCAGACATTAACACTGCCAAAGGATGACTTTATTCAAAATGGGCATCTGTGCGTTAAGGCTCCATAGTCCAGTGAAAAACACAACTCTGAATAGTAAAAAATGAAACTTTAATTGTTACTGTTTCTCTCCCTTTTCAAGTGTGTATTTTCTGAAAACAGTAACTGATTTGGCTTTGTAATTCTGAAGACAATAATTCTCAGAAGTATAAAAATTCTGTAAAATGTTAGTAATGTGTCAGCTCAGCTATGGAGATCTTTATCTGTACATGTAGCAAATATTGACCTCAAGAGAATAAAACTCAACAATCATCCATAAATAAATTGATCTGACAGCAAGTTCACATAGTGCTGCAGGCAACATCTCGGAACAGGTTTGCCTGTACTGAAATCTGAAGGTTTGGAAGAACGCAGTGTGAAAACAACACCTACAGTTTCTTTGGGTTGGAAATGTCAGCATATCACAGATAAGACAAGCACTCAGTACTTTCTGTGTTGGACTATGGAGGAGAGTTAAAGACAGAATAGCATGCAGGGGCTGAAGTGTGGTATGAATCTTTCTTCACATTCCTAGAGAAAGGTCATGGTGTTATCCATATGAGCAATTATTTTTGTTGAAACTTAAATCTCTATTTGCATTAAATAAAATACAGACTCTTGACTTTGGCTTTCTTTAATGCAAGATAGTATACAATAAATAATTGCTAGTTCTATATTACAGACTATTAATATAATGATATATTAAAAATTGGTTGAAGTTATTAACAAAGTTTGTGTATCAGGATAAGCATCTCTGACTGTATGTCTGTGGGACAGAAACTTACTCTTGTAATAAAAAGAGCATCATTGGCACTTAGGAAATATGTGCTTCAGTCCTGATCCTGCCTCAGACTTCCTGTATTATCTTTGACAACTCAGTTTTTGTTTTTAACTGTAAAATCAGAATGAGACCATTTCCTCCAAAACATTCTTCAGTTTATAAAGTCTTTCAGTGAGGGATGCTTGCATATGTGTTCCTGCCCTGCACTGACCTTGTGTAAATGAAGGTCCTAAGACATACAGTAGCAAAGGTAAGCACTGTAGAAGTGCAGAGGGTGCCATTTGGTACAGACCTGCATCAGAAAATGCTGTTTTGACAAAACTAACGATTTTTTTGAACTCAGTTAAGATGTTCATCACATTTCCACATGGGATTTTTCCCATTTAGGGAATAAGTCCTTCAAAGAATGTTCTCATAAGACATTTAACGTAACATACTTTCAAGAAGAAATACTTAAGATTTACATTTGGGGAGAAATTTTGAATGAATGTTTTTCTTCTGAATCCAGGAACAAAAATACCAAAATATCACAATATCAGTAAACTGAAGAAAACTAACATTTGCAAGCTGAAAATACTCCTCCAAATGCTATTGAAATTAATGAGTCTTAACACTATTAATATTCATGCCATTTTTTAAGAAATTAAAAAAAAATTTATGACTTACTGATATTTTGAATCAAGAGACAGAGTAGAAAACATTATGGGCTTAAAAGCAACCCATGTAACTATGTCTAACCTTCTAGAGAAAATAAAAAGCCTTCTAACAGTCTGTGTTTTAATTTGTAGTGGGAAAACTCTTAAAATCATTAGCTGATGTATTATTTGTGGAAAACTTTCCCACTGAAATATTTGATTTCACTGAAAGTTTTGCTAAGATTTCATTTGTTCTTTAAAATATTAATTCTAAAATGTTTTCAGTATTTTGACTTCATTATCTTTTATTTGCATTTACTCTAATGCTGATGCTTTTGCATTAATTTTCAGTTTTCTCCAGTGTGCATGCTTTGTAGTAGCCACTTGAAAATCTAGAGCTATTACAAAAACAAAAGACAAGTCTGAACTGGGATTCTTATAGCATAATTATCTTTATAATGCAGAGTTTTGCCTGCTCTAACAATGCATTTTCACTGTGACTTATGCACAGTAGTTGCTGTTGAAGTCCTATGAAGGGAAATTAAGTTTTTAAGGATATCTGCTGTGGTAAAATGTTAGTGAATCACAGGTAATCCAAAGATAATAATGTGTCCCGTTTCCTTTTTATTACCTCACCTTTAGGATTATTCTTTTATCTGCAGTAATACCTATTTGGTTTGCCTAGTTCTACATGAACAGTTTTGAGACTCTTTTAGCTTTAAAACTGGCACTGAAATTTTATTTGCTTTACTTTTGGAAAATAAAATTTTAAAACGCAGGGATTGGAAAGACATGAATGTCATGCATATTATTCCTTCTTCTAACAAGCAATAACGAGAAAGTAATAATTTGAGTGCTCTTTCTGAACCTTAACAGCTCTAAATCTGTTAAATTCAGACAAAGGAGAAGAATGTGTTGTTTAATACAGTCTTCAGGCTGGAGAATATGTTTCCAAAGGACAATATTTTTCAAAAGATTTTTCCTTTGGGGTAGATAATCACTGGCAGTGAGTAAAGAACTGGAGAAAGTCAGAGTCCTGAGGAATATTTCAGAGTGTTTTGGAAATGTTATGAGCTGTTGATAGCTTTTGCCAGGAAAACAGGGAAGGACAGGGAACTGTGACAAAAAAGGTTGCTGAAAAACAACAGGCAAATCATTAACCCTCATGTTAGCTCATGCCCAGGCAAAGAGAAAAGCATTTGGCACTCTGGGGTAGGGGTTTTTTTTGTTGAGTGGCTGGTTGGTTTTGGTGTTTATTTTGAGTGGTGGTGGTCATATACCTTTTTTTAAGATCAAAATTTGGATTAAGAAAATAGGACCTGTTAAAACTTTCACTGCTTTTTCTATAAAATGCATCCTTTTATTCCACCTCCCACAAACTCCCCTAGTTACAAGGTTTCAAGTATATAGGATCTAAGTGAGACTCTTCTTTCCTCATTTGAAGGAAACAGCTTTATGGGATTTTATTTGTTTGCCTTTGTTTCTGATAATCTAAAGGAAATTCAGGGATGACTCTTACATTTAAATCTGAAAGTGGCAGTAATCACAACAGTGATTTCCTGCAGAAGAAACCCCTGTAGCTTAAATACAGTTCCT
Source organism: Falco cherrug (assembly GCF_023634085.1). Classification (NCBI taxonomy): domain Eukaryota; kingdom Metazoa; phylum Chordata; class Aves; order Falconiformes; family Falconidae; genus Falco; species Falco cherrug. The sequence goes on from NC_073697.1 coordinate 53,477,997, forward strand.
GTGAGTTGTGTCACCTGCAATTATCTGTCTTTCTCTTCTGAAATAATGACCATAAGAACATTCCTTAAAAGACTTCATCAGTAAGGAGCTAAAGTTATAGATGTTCAGTGGAAATTCAACGTAGGGAGAAACTCCAATATTTAAGACTTCCTATAAAGGAAAATATTTAAGTCAAACGTGTAAGTGGCCATTGTGTTTCTATATCATGAAAACCAAAGTCCTTGCACAGTGAGAATGCTAGTTTACAATTCTGATGTGAAATTTCCCATTAAGAAGCTAGATGAAAATGACTCCTGAATGGATAGAATTCCTTTTCATGTAATATTATGCTGGTATAAATGTGTTAACAGTGAAATGTGTTTTCCATATTCAACTCTGCTGTGAAAACAGATTCCAAAGCAGCAAACATATCAGTGCTTACCTGGTGCACACAGAAGTACTCTCCTTGGATACAATGGGATTATTCATGTGAACGATATTTAATGATGTAGGGGAGGTTGTGCAACCTGGACAAAGTGTGGAACTGGCAGAGAGCAAGATCTTCTCATACATCTCAATTCTATGGAGCAAAAGAGCAGCACTAAGGATTTCCAAACATTCATAGAAAATAATAAATGTGAAGAGTTAAATTAAATTCCACTGAGTCAACAGCAACTTTATGTATTTCAGTGGAAACAGAACTTTGACACGGGACTTTTCTGATACATTTTAGCATAAAATCTAAAAATAATCCATTGTCTGGTGGTTGGTACTTTTGGTTGGTTTTTTTTTCCTTTTTCTTTTTGGAGGTGCTTCTGCATCTCTCCAATGAAGCACAATGATTGTAAATGAAAATGTCCTATTATTTGGCTGCTCTTGTAGAAATATTTTTTCTTCTTGTATACCTCTCAAAATATTTTCTTTTCTATGTAGTGATACTTGCTTTACATAACTGCCATCTTTTCCTCTTCCCTCTTACAGTACTGTATGTTACACTGCACTTTCATTCACAGGATGAATTTCCTGCAACAGTTTCCTTTTTAACCTGTGAAACCTATATCAGCAAATATGAACAAAAGAAAAGAAACAAAAAGAGAGGCCCTGATGAGAAACAGACCAATAAGGATTATTGCAACACTGTTGAGAAAGAGCTATTTCTGCCTTTGTTTTTCCTCTAGCTGACATGTTAGAGGAAACACAGTTGCACTTTCTGTAGCTGATCTATCAGAGACAAAAGCAGCAGAAATGCAGTTTTAGTGGGAGGTGTCTATGCATACTTCAGATGCTATTTCTCAGAAATCTTTTGCCAACGCTCGCAAAACCTCAGTCCAACTGACTGCAAGTAAGTCAGGTGTTTTACAGAGCATCCTTTTATATTGCTCTACCCTTTTCTGTCCTCCTTACACTGACTTTGCACTCCCTTCCTCCCTACCTGAATGTAATCTCACCACTGGTTTCAAAACACAGGATTTCTTCCGCCACCCCCTGAGGAGGTGAGTTGTGGGATAACACAGCTCTGTAAGAAAAGGAGAATGTGGAAGCTAAGCCATTTGCTGCATTTTCTCACTGACTAATAATAGAGTTTTCAGGCTTTGCCTTGCCAAATGTCACAAGATCAGGAATCTGGAAAAAACAGAACTGGGGAGGAGACTTAAAAATATCACTTAAAGAAATAGGTGCTGATTTCCTTTTATTTCTCTTCCTTCTAAGCCCTGATGAATCTTGCAAATCTAGGGATCAGACTTACAAGCATTTTGAAGAGAAAGACATAGAAAAAGGGAATTTATTTTCTTTCTCATTCAACAAAAATTAAGATTTCTGGAGATTTTTCTGAGATTGAGGGTTTTAAGAAAAATGTAAAATATCAAGCTACATGGGACAAAATTCTAATAGCACTGGGAATAATGATATTGCAGCCTAATTCCATTAATTTAAGATGGGTTTTGTTGTTGAGTTTTTTTCCTTTAAAATATGATAATTGGAAATTATTTTTCTGAGTCATCCTTTTCTTCTGCTCTGTGGCATGGTATAATATGCCTCTTTGGCAGATAATGTAGCAACTGACTTCACTTTCACCTTTGCAAGCAGTTTTAGTTTTTCCCTACTTTCTTACTTTGTTTTCCCTTTTAAGACAGCTTGTTTCTTGTACAAACAAGTTTCCAACAGATTGGCACACTTTCTTCTGATGAAAGAGGGATGTGAATATTGGGACTGGGGAAGGAAGAAAGGCAGGGCACCCTTTGGGGCTCCACTCTGATAGATGGCAGGTTGCTGAGCAAAGGTGCACATTCTGTAATAAGGCACAAGACATAAATCACAAGCTTGTGATTTGTCCCACATAACTATATGTGACATTAACAAAACAGGACGTGACCAAGCATGTAGGTGCCAGCCCACTCATTGAACTGATTAAATAAATAAACTATTACTTTTTAGGTTATTCAATAAAGAGTAGAAAACAAGTCCTCCTGGTAGTAATGTCAGTGGATTAACTCAAAGGCTGGCACACTACCTTGCAGTAGTAGAAGAAATACTTTTTATAGTTCACTGCTTAAAATTGGTCAGTAACCTAGAAAATGTGGCCTGATGCTTCAAAGATTTGTGCTTGTGAATAACCACAGTGCCATGAGCAGAGCTGTTGTAAGTGATGCAGTAGATTGCTGTCAGAGTTTCATTGGATTTTCAAGCTTAGGGGCTTAGTAGTTTTTGTAAGATCACATGATTCAGTTTTCAATGTTTGTTTGTAACATTTCTATTCCAGCTGAGCATTTATTCCTTTCCTCTGTTTCTCAGTTCCTGAGAGACCATATCCACAGTTCTTCACGGCTGTAATGCATCCTTAATGCTGCTGAGGGGAACTCTGGCCCTGAATAATTGTAATTTCCATGTGGTTGTCACTTTCCTGTCCCTGGCACTGAGAGGCTTTCAATGTTTTGACACCTTTCCTGTGCTTTCTCCAGCTTGAAGTTCCCTTGTCTGTCTCTTGCATGGTGCATTTTAATTCCAGGGTGTGTAACTGCTAATGCATTATTGCAGTGGGCAGTAAAGCTCTGCGAAAACAAATTGGGTAGAACTGGGAAAGAGTTTGAAAAACAGAACTGATTTGTTTAGTGTGTGTGTTCTGGCCCTCCCATCTTAAAAAGATGCAGAGGAAGGCAAGAAAATGATTAAAGTATGAACATCTTCCCTACATAGAATTTTTTAATTTTGAAAAAGGTATTTTATGTGGCAAAGCTTTCTAACATACACACATAGCATAAAGTTGTTGTTCTATGCTACAGTCAGAAATGAGACTTTGTGAAATAATAAAAGCAGTACTTTAAAGGGGAAAAAAGTGTTTTCATGCATTCAAATGATGACTCTTAATCTGTCAGGAGATCAAAATTATAAATTTGTTCAAAAGGTATTAAGCAAATTAATGAGTAATAGCTGCATAAAATACAATGGCCCAGAAGTAACTTCCTGCTCAGGAAGTCTCTAAACTACTGATTGCTGTCACCTGCCACAGGAAAGGTCATACTATACATACCTTGTTCCTCAACAAGCATCATCTGCTGCCCACTGTTAGAAAAAGGCACTGATCTGGTGTCACAGCACTATCAAAACTAGCCAGCTGCAGCAAGGCTTTCACCATCCCATACCAGGTTAACTTCAATAAGTAGTTCCTGCATCTTGCTCTGGTGCGGTCACTAATCCCCCACAAGGTTTCAACAGTTCATCTACTGTCAGTGCTGCTTCTTCATCCTCTTCAGGCCAGTCCACCCTGCTTCTTGCCTCTGCTGTGTCCAGATTCTCTCTTCATCCAGGCTCCTTTCCCAGCCAGCCTCTCCTCATCCAGGCCCCTTTCTTTTCCCTAGGCCTCTCCTCATCTTTCCTACATCTGGGGTGCACACGCTTGCTCTCCTACCTCTGCTTCTTCTAGGTCTCTCTTCATACAGTTCTTCTCTTCTATCCCCCTTAGAGCCATTTAACTACACAGCAGGAACCAGCCACAGCTGCACCTTATCCACATCAGCCAACCCACCGCCCCTGAAGCCAGCCCACAGCTCTATATTATCAATGTTAATTAACCTGCCTTCATTCCTCTATAATTCCTCTACAATCTGGAACAATGAAAATATGCCTATTGCTTTTGTTTAAGATTGAAGATTGATGTCAAAGAGTTTTTAAATAGCATAGAAGTGGCAATGCAGCTACAAATGTATTAATATGAAGAAGTATGAAGAAATTTTTACAATGCTAAAATGAAACCTAAGCAGGAGCAATGGATTAGATGGGAAACTCAAGTGAAATTCTGAAGAAAAAGTTTATTTAGATTAGGAACACTCTTTTCCTAGAGCTACTAGAAACAAAAATTGCTTGAAAATGTACACTCTTCGAGAGGGAATCATGAACTGACATCTGCATGGTTGAAGTTAAATGCCACAGGGGTTTACGTAAGTGGGTGCTGGCTCTATCACAACACACACATCTGGTCTGTAGCTAAATGGTTCAGAAAGTATGGGTCAAGTATGCGCTGAATTGTGTGTGATGCGATTTCACAAAATTGATGACAGATTTCTTTACATCAAACAAATCTGTTCTTGGTAACACATAAACTTGAAGCAAGTTAGCCTCGGGGATTTTTCATTGGTTTACTGAGAAAAGATCTGGGTCCAATACCTCAGATTTAAAAGACATTTCCAGGAAAGGTTTGTTTCTGTTTTAGAACTCTTGGTTCAGTTAAATAAACAGTATTTACTTCAGAAGCCTCTCAGAAGTCTCAAAAAGTTTTTAATGCAAAGCAGTTCCACAAAGGGCAACATTATTTATCAGAACATTGTGCCTTAAAACCTTGCCTGTCTTGGGCAATGCCATTATCTCTGTTTCTCCCTGGAAAGCAGAATCACAGGGAGGCTGAAGGGCAAAGAGATCAAGTAGAAGAAACCATCAGATGAGGGGTCAGAGGGAGAGAGACAGAGATGGTTCAGACTTGTGAGAGGCAGCTACATATCCTCATTTTGTCTCACATGGAAAATACAGGTATTTATACAATCACAAGATCTTTCCCCAAGTTTTGCCAATGCAGTTAAGAAAATAAAAAATAACTTATACACTTTTTCTTCTTTTACCACACAGTCTGTTTTCAACAAGGTGGATATTTATGGGCATGTGAATGATTCCATAAGCAGTGATTTAGAGACTAGATTGGAGCGTATTTGAAATATTACTTTATGATTTTTTTATCTATTTGCTTAATTCTTCTTTCTAGTGATATTTATTTTAAGTGTGTGAAGCAGGTGATGTATAATTTCTATTGTCTTCTAATATTTGGGTCATCTATACAGGACACATTTGAAGCTCTTTCCATTAGTATTACATCAAATAGAAGATGCTATTTTTAGAAATATATACTTTTTTGACAGAAGATTACTTGAATTTTTAATGCTACTTGCGATTCTTAAAGACTGGGTAGGTTAAAGACTAACTTGTTAAACCAAACAGCATCTGGAAGTTCCAAAGAAAACATGAATCCTAAAACACAAGTATGACATAAATGTAATAGCACAATTACTCGGTTAATAGGTCATACTTTCTAACCAGTGATGTGTGTTGTGATTAATAAAATACCCTTGCATAAACTAGACAGGACAGAGATTTAAGACTGAATTTTAAGAATGATAGGCATTTAAACAGAAAATACCCCAGAATGCTGTGATGCATAATGGATGTAAATTAAGGTAACTGTGAAGGATTTCAAACTTAAAAAAAAAAAAAAAATCAAAAAGAAGTGTATCCAGAAAACAGCTCCTGGCAGCACTTCTGGGTTTTACAGGTTTTTTAAAGGGTCTCTCAATTTTTACTTCATGCAACTTCATTCTAACTCAGTGAAATTGCAGATAGCTTTGCCCTAAATTTGCCTTTTATAACTAAGAGGTGATTACTATATATATTAAATTTACTGGGAAAGAAACTTCCCAAATGTTACTTAAGATAGAGGCATATCTTAGGAAATTTCCCAAGTCTGTATGTGCATACATGCCTCTTCTTTTTCCTTATTCTCTACATGCGAGCATGAGATATACTTGCCTTACGCTGACTGCTTTTCAGACTGTGGAGTTGAGACAGCAGCTAGAAATCCTGTACAGGATGGAGAAATGTCATAACCTTTGTGGTCTCTTTGCTAAAGTCACACAGAAAAGTCCGCACTGGCAGGAAAAGTATAAATTGGAGTATAGCTTGTTAGCCTGGAAAAAAGGGCTATAACCTGTTAGTGAAGTGGCATGAGCCACTGACTGAAAGGACCATGTGTAAACCAAAACTCTAAGTGTCCCTTATTAGATAGTCAGTTCTGATATTTTACAAAACCAGCTACAAACAGAAGAGCAGTAGCTACTTATTGTTGAAGTCAGATTGAGACATCTGAGAAACTAGAAAATATCCTGAGAAGGAGATACAGGAGATACCTGGTTTCCCACAACATTCTGGCTTGGCTGTTTAATTCTGATTTGCCATCTTCAGGATAGTGCTGGGTTAGAAGCGGGGAGTAGATGCATATCTCATTCCTTAGATCTTTTTATAATATTTAAATCTTTATAAACATTCAACATTTTTGGCACTTCAATTCCCACATTTTAGTACTCTGTGAATCCTTTCTTGGTTTTGAAAAGAACTGAAATCCAGAAATCACCAGACTAACTTGATCACCTTCTACAATAAAATAACATTTTCTGTCAACATGAGGAAAGCAGTGGATATTGTCTGGGCTTCAGCAAAAAGTCAGACACTGTTTCCCAAACGGTCTGCTGGGCAAACCAGTATGATGCAGATTGTATGGGTGATCTGCAAAATGGTTAGGAAACTGGCTCACAGGTTGCACCCAGAGGGTGATAATCAATGAATTTTACTCAGGCTGGCAGCCAGTCACAAGTGGGATCTCCCAGAAACCAGTACTGGGCCCCGCAGTGTTCAACAGATTCATAAATCATCTGGATGATGGGATTGAAAGCACCCTCACCAAGTTTGCTGATGACACAAAATGGGCAGTGAGGTGAACATGTCAGAAAGGAGAGCCATCTTACAGAGAGACCTGAACAGGCTGGAAGATTGGGCTGGCAAGAACAGTATGAAATTTAACAAAGACAAATGCAAAGTCCTGCACAACCAAAGAGCCCAGTACTAGGCTAGGACCTCTGTGGCTGGGGAGAAGCCTGACTGAAAGGGACCTGGGGGTCCTGGTGGACAGCAAGTTGAACATGAGTCAGCAGTGCACCGCTGCAGCAACAACAGCAAATTGGATCCTGGGCTGCATCCACAGGGGCATTACTATGAGAAAGAGAGATGTGATCACCCAATCTACTCAGCGCTTGTCAGGCTGTTTCCCCACAATTCAAGAAAGATGCAGACAGATGGGAGAGGGTCCAAAAAAGGGCCACAAAGATGATCAAAGGGCTGGAGAATAAGTGTTTTAGCAAAAGATAGCATTTTACATCAGCTCAACTAATCTTTAACTATATCATTTAATACCAAAAAGTTCAATTTCTTGGTGAATTGAAGTTGAAAAAAAAAATGTTTTGGGGTATGAGTGCTACATTTTCAGCTATTTCTGCACACACACACCCTATTTCTATGTCTTTTCCAATTAATGAGTTTGAAATATGTCTGTTGAGAGCAGTAGTAATAAAATAACTCTGAGATATGGGGCTGATACTCATGATTTTAAATTTATCATGTTATGAGTTTCCATGCCATTGTATCTATCCAGCAGTAAACAGTGTTCATCTGAGCAACCCAGCTGACATAATGAAATATAATTATTCTTTTCAATTTTCATTTTAAATGTAATTGTATTTTTAAATTACTATGCAATTTAATAAAATCATGGAATATAATTGCTTTCTTCTAACTTCTATACGTTACAGAATATTATCATTTTCTAAACTGCTATGAATCCTTCGGTCTTTAAACTTATGATAATTTGAACGACTATCTAGTTACTGTTCATTCGGAGTCTTCTTGCTAATTCATTGACTGTTCTGAGCATAACATATGGCCTTTAAATTTGGCGTAATTTCTGAAGTAACCCTGCTTGAAGTCCTGTGAACCTCAATACTATCAGTTTCATAAATCTTCACAGATTAAACATAGATTCTTACTTGATTGTGACTAACTGTTCCCCAAAAGACACCACAGATCTGCACTACAAGTGGAAAGCACTGAAGAAATTGAGCAGAGTCACGAGCACTTCCTGGCTCAAAATATTTCTGTAGATGAGAAACAGATTTCTTAGCTTCTGGGCTGGCCTGTCTTAAGTGGATGGCAGTTTTAACTGTTGAACTTAAACCGAGTATCAGTTCCTGTTGATGTTTGCCTGTGGCTATAGAGATGGTGAAGTCTGTTCAGGTGAAGCTGTGCAGATTTACTAAAATACCCATGGTCAGAAGCAAGGACAAGCCTTGGATTCTCAAACCTCTTTTGCTTTATACAATGAATCAGGATCAGCAACAAATTTGCTTTTTTCAGCTGCTGAGTTATAGTTCTCAATGCATTTTTCTTAAAGTAGACAAAATACACCCCATAAATCCATAGTGATTCCAGCTTCAGAGCCTTTACAATAGAGGAATTGAACCTGCTGCTAAGGAACTGAACTTGTAAATTTCACATTCAATAAATATAAAGATTTATGCCTTGAAAATCAGCTAGTCAAGAGCTAACATCCAGAAAGGGGAATTTTTGAATGAACAAGTGTTTTGTTTTGTTTCCAAGATGACCTTAAGAATATCACCTTGGAGATATTTCCCACAAATTGGAGCCAGATTCTTCTCTTCGCAGCCTGTGTCCTGGCAATAACAATAAATTTTTGAATACTACAGATTTCCTGGATGATTCTGTCCTCTAGCAGAATTAGGCTCTGTGTAATCTGTAAGAAACAAGTTGTCCCCTTTCTGTGAAATGGGAAAAAAATCATGACTGTGATGCTGCTGCACCAGCTCAAGCAATGTCCATCTGTTATGACTTTTAGTACCCCTATCTCTGTAGTGCATAAGTCCTTCATGAAGATCAATTAATTAATCTTCATAATACTCCAGGTGTTTTATCATCTCTACTTTACTCAGGTCCTAGGAGAATAATAAAGATCAGATAAAAATGATTTATGTGTTGAACTACATTTTTAGAGGCCTGTGCTAGTCATTTAACCAAGTTATCTGTCCTATCTCCCTGTATTCTTTCAATTTCTGATTTATTAAAATAAAAAACCCCACCTATCTTGTGATCTACAGGTGTCAAGTATCAAACACAACGCAATCTTTTTAGGGAGAGGGAGAGAATGAAAGAACTGCAGGAATTATTTGTTTAAATTATATGCTTTAAATTTTTGTTTTATACTATAATTTCTGACCTCAAGGAGTTACATTAAAACAAGCTGCTAAAGGATAAATCAAGCAGGTAGGCAACAGACACAAGTCTTGAAAGACAGGAAGGCTCCCTGTGGGGAAACACTGTCTGTCTCCATTGGCTGGGAGTTTACTTTCCCCAGGTTTTAACACGAGGCTAAACAGACTCTTCAGGAATGGGGTGGGATGGGTGAATGGGTTCTGAGTGGTCAGAAATGCAGAGCAGAAGGAATATGCCATGAGGAAGACAGGTGACATCCTTTCCCAGAAGCAGCTGGGACTCTGGTAAGCATTAACCGGATTCAGTTTGGGCACAGAACTATGAGTATGTGTCTTTTGTTGTATAAACCTATTTTTGCAAATACTTGAGATGAGAGGTCTGAATAAAGCATTGTTCTGAAAATGCTGTTTCTATGCATTGTGAATCTTAAATGTGTGAACAGTAATCTGAGCTTTCATTCTTAATATGATTAAAACCCAGAAGCCTACAAAGACGAAACATGGTCTTAAGGGTGTGCCCATATATTTCAACTTACAACCAAGTATAAAAATCCATGTATGAATTCTGGAAAGCTGAGAGTAGAGCTGTCAGCCTGATGTTTTCTATCCCTGGCAGAAATATAATTTTCTGAAATAAATATTGGCACAATATATATCACCAAATTCTAGAGTTTAAAGCTGGGAAGATTTAATATGCTGAAGGGGTGCAAACCCATAGCCCCTTTAATGTATCCAACACTTATGCAGTTCAGACTTGGCTTTGCTGGGAGGGGAATGTCCCACAGCAAGGCTTCATGGTGCAGGCACTCTGAGGCCCAATGCATAGGCAGCCCCACATTATGGGGGAAAGTGGATCCAGGAGCCCTCCCTGCCCTTGATAAGGTATAGGTCAATTGGCCTTATGAGGACTTATCTCCCAGACAAGGAAGGGTGAAGAGCTGGCTTCTGCTGATGCATTTTGATCCCCCTTATCCATACAATTTTTTTCTTTTACATTTTCACCTAGGAACTTCAATACTGAATCCAAAGTTGCTGGATGGTTCACCTAAATAATGTGAAGTTTAGTCACCAGGAGAGTTAAGTGTTGTGTGACACTGACAAAGAGACAAGAGACCAAGGTGTGAGCAGTGCTTGAGGCCTCTGCAATGGCACGGAACTGATTAGGAAAGATATGCCCAGATGATCATAGCAAGAAATTCATGACCTGTGCTGTGCAGAAAGATGAAAAAATCCAAGGTTTCCCTCCTCCCCTTGACGTTACTTTTTCAAGTGTACAAGAACTTCTTGCCACAGCTTTGTGCTGTGAAGTCATGTTGAGGCAATTACCTATGATGACCTCTAAGTCCCTTTCTGAATTACTTATTTCCAAGACAGAAACTTCTACAACCTGCACTCTCTGTTCCCAGCTATCTTACGTTACATTTGACCAATCAAAATGTACTTTTATTGCTTTGTGATCATTTACCAAGTGATTCAGGTCTCCCTGTAACAGTAACCTTACTATTCAGTATATACTTTGATCTTACCAGTTACTGTGCTAGTAAAAATTTGTAGCTTTAGCTCAGTTACAGATAAAAATAGGGCTCAAGAATCAAATCCCTGTGGCCTTCTGGATAAAGCTCCTTTCCTGACTATTTTCTCAGTATGAACTGCATTTTGAGATTCATCAGGGGACCAAGTTTTAATTCATTATACTGTCTTTTAGAGCCAAGATCTTGAGATCTAAATTCAGAAACTGAATGGTAGTGAGTGTAGGAGAAATCCAAATATATAACAATATAACTTGGCTGTATCAGTTAGACCTGAAATCCTGACATAAAAAGGAAACAATTGATTTAGAAAGACTTACTTTCCATGAAATCAGGCTGACTGATGCTGTACATTTCCATAGTCTCTAAATTTAATTGACAGCCTCAAATTGGTTTCATATTTTCTCAAGGAACTGATATCTAAGTCCTCTACAATTCCCACAGTCTCTGCTTTTATTCAGTTTTTCAATCCTGGCTCTTCTCCAGTCCTTTGAAATTTCTATAGTTTTACAACGTTTTTTAACTATGAACAGGAATGAATATGCTCAGAGAGAAACTTGCTCAGCAGATTCCTCTAGGACAATTGGATTTTGGTTATTATCTCCTGCTCAGTTTGATTGGGAAAACTTTCATTTTAATACAGTTACAATCCATTTTTTCATTGTAGGAGGGGTGAATGTTCTGTGCCCTTCACAGGCATGTAAGGGATGGATTTCTCTTGCCTGTTAATAAGAAAATTCACCAGCCATTGCTATTCCTCTAGTTTTCATTACTAATGCTTTTTAATTTGTTGCTTCCATAATCCTTGTTATTGAGTTTTCTCTTTACAGTAATTTAAATATAGGTTATATTATATTACTGCTTCTTGAATATATTTTTGAAACATCAGGTCTAGAGTCTTTTTCTTTGTTTGGGCATAGGTACCTGCACAGCCATTGCAGGTCGATATGCCTGGAAGATACATTGTACCGGAAGAGCAAAGAGTCCATCTCTGTGAACCTGTAACAAATCTTAACCTATCCAGGCATAGGCTGAATGGTTTTTTGTCAAACACAACTTTTTATTAATTTTAATGATTATTCAACCATTTCATTATAAATTTATTGTTTAACTCATCCCACTTGGTTTACCAGTCAATTAACCTAGCATTGTTTTAAGACTGTCTTTTTTAAAGTCTTCTAAATATATACACTAATGGTTAATCCTATATTCCTTATGCCTTATGTAAATCAGGTGTCCAGGTCATGCCGCCAGTACTTGGGAAAATATTAATTTTATGTCCAATTTGAGGGACAGATTAAAAAAGAAATTATTGGATTTGGAATGTCTGAGGAAAATTTGGTCCTGACTCTTTCAAAGATGAGGAAACATCTTTGGGTCTATTTATAAGAAATAACTTTGAGATAGCTTGACTCTATTCTTTGAGATAGTGGATCTTAAATTCACTTAAAGCTTTATTCAATACTGCTAGGCCAGTGCATTAATCAAATTGCAGGCTTGGAAAACATACAATAAAAATTTTAACCATAATCTCTTGGTGCCATTGAGTCGGAAGCACCCACTGTTAAGTGCTGCTGCGTTTGGCATCACTGCTGAGGAGTCAACCTCCAGGTGCCACAAAAAACGTACTAACTTAAAATATCTAACTGCACCATTTCTCAGCTGTAGTGCTGCAGTCTTTAAGGTAGTCATGATGAACTTACCATGAGGTTAATTCTGCTAGTTAGAGAAGAATTTATTGTCATAGCAAATCACTTGCCTTCCTCAAACCCTTAACTTTACCCTCTATATATTTGGTGAGGGTAAAAGGAAAATACAGGACCATCCCTACATGGATGTGCTGCCGTGTTGTGTATTTTCTCTCAATTAAAGTGGTTTCAAGCCTAATGCTTATTTATCACTCCTCAATTTTTCATTTTCACTTTGTCCCTTTTTTTACAGAGGGGGATTGTGGCACCCTGGTCTGCTGCCACAGTGGGAGCACTATCCTTGGCATGGCACAGATCCCTATGCTGTCTCTAGAAGGCACAGCACGTACAAGACGTTGACATTGCATCAAACATAAGCAGTGGGGCATCTAGGTGTCAAACACAGTCTGAGATTCTTGTGATATCAAAATCACTGATGCTGTTGTACCTGGAAAACCCTGAGGGATTTGACTCAAGCCTCAGGAGGAAATGCAGCAGATGCCATGGGGTGATGGGCTGACCACCTCTCTACATGGGCTTAGTGTGACATCCCCACATGGGCAAGATGGGCTTGTGTGTGAGACTGGACTGCAGCAGCACAGCCTTTGCCTCCCAGACAGGGAGCAGGCCAAGCTTTTAGACTGTCATTTTGTGGACAGGTAATTTGTCTTTTGCTTCTCCACCGAGAAGTAGATTTCGCAGCAAAATCTGGACTCTGTCCAGCTGTGCAGCACGAGCTACCTAGGGCTGCGTTCGTCTCCTATATATGAAAAATAAAAGGCTGAGTCTTGGTAAAGGTTGGAGAACAGAGGAAGGGGAGCCAATTTAAATACTGAATAGCTGACTGAGTATCCATATATCCAGTGTTCAGCCCTGTGCAGATGTTTGTGTTCTCAACTTTACAGGTGGAGCTGACTTTCCATACAGGTGATTTTACATATATAGGTGAAGAATGGTCTCAGCTAATAGCAGCAAAGTAAACTGCAGCTGTGGGGTTTTCTGTGTGGTGCACAGGCATCATGCAGCCTACTCCTTTGTTCTCCATTGAGCTCCTCTGTTTCCCATCAGTCTTGAATTAGCTATCATCAGAATCCATGAGGTCACTGAGGAGGTATTATTCTTGCTCTCAGTAGCCTAATAAGTTGTTTTATAATTAATATTTAATGGGAGTGTGTTTGGAATATCCAGGAAGTCATTAGTAGTTATCTACTTAAAGGGGGGGTTATTTGGGTTCATCCTATCTACAATAATTATGATATGCGTAAGCTTGTGGGCAGCAACCACAAAGGATAGTGGGATTTGAACCCTGAGGGAGCAAATGCCTATATGAATGAGGAACAGGTATCTGTGATTCATATAGGATGGGAAATGTACTCTCTGAGAATAAGTATAGTGTATAATATCATACCTAAAGTCATTAATCTTTGTGTTTAAACTTTTCAAGAAGAAATTTATTTTGAACAAAAATTCTTCATTTAGACATGATTTCAATGCCACTTTCTGAAGCACAAATAGAGTATAAAGCTCAGGCAAAACTTGCCCACAATACAGATGATCAGACTCCAAAGCCATTCCAAGAGCGGTATCACAGGTAACAGCATCACTAAAAAGCAAACCAAATAAATACAAAAACACCCTCTCACCCTCAGGCTTAAGCAATCAGTAGGAACAGCAATGGGTACATATTTAAAAAAGACACATAGCTTATTTATCCAATATTGCACTTTTTCATTGACTGCAGCTATTTAAGATATTATGCCAAGTCTGGCAAATAGTTCCACCCCACCATAAATATTATTTTCTAAAAGGAAATAATTCATTTTGACAGTTTATAAACTAGGTATCTTTATTTTTTGTTTTAAATCAACATTCTAAAACTAAATTATATATAGTAAATGTTTATAGATTTTCTTTAGAAGTTATTGAAGCTGAAATATTTCACTTAGGGTGGATTAAAATATTTTTTTTTAATGAAGACAACTAATGGAGCTTTAGTTGTAATTTTTCTAACAACCTGAAAACTCAGGCATTCATATAAAAAGCATAGGATGACAAGATACTCTGATGGACCAGAAAAAATCTTCATTTCTGCCTAGATACAGAAAAGATTGGCATCTTACAGCTTACAGTCCAGGTGATACTGGTGTTTATAAGAGTGAAAACAATATTTGAAACTTCCACTGAATTTCTACATGGGAAGTACTCAGAATTTTGAGTGATTTAGAGAATGTGAACATAAAACTGTAAATTTATAAAAAGACCCAAACCTTTTCTGTCCTTTTGCAGTGTTCTTAGCAAGCTTGGCTGCTATTTGGAACACATGGTGTCATTGAGTTTATCATTGCCTATTGATTCAGATAAGCTCTTGGTACTGACCTCTTTGCACGCTAGCTCTGATGCTCAGCAAGGAGAGGGAAGGCACTCCTCTGGGCTTCAGTCACCCTGAATTTTGTCTCGGAGTGATGCCTTTAATATTGTTCGCTCCTATTAATTTCCAGCTTTTTGTCTAAAGGAACTAAAAAGAGGGAGACTCAAGGGGCAGGCTCCAGTCCTGGATCAACAGCTATCCTAGAGCAGGGGACTTATCTGCTGGTCCCTTGTGATTGGCTTAAGCTCTTGAACCACCAGAATAGCTTAGAAAAGCTGGATTTCAATAAAGAAATAAAGGCCTTTATTGTCAAGAGAAACCAGTATTAAAAAAAAAAAAAAAGCCAACCCAAGCAATCATTTGTCTGTATTAGAATAGATGCAGAGTCATTAAAATCATACTCGAACTGATGCATATGAAGCGAAATTACAAATCAATGTAATGACAGAGAGATGAAGACTGATAATTAAATATTTTTAATAAATTTAGCTAGCTCTGAAGAGCCCAGGATACTGCTTTCTTATCACTAGACTATCACTTGGTATATTATTTTTGCAGTTCAAATTTCAGTGTTACACCTTCACAACTTGGAATTTGTGGACCTGATTTCATTCACCACTGACTCACGACAATTTGGCAGTGTGTGTTATTAGCTACCTTTGCTACCATTTGCTGAACTGGAGTAGCTGCTTTTATATTTTGAAGGAGGAAAATATATAAGTATTGGTGCTGATAGAGCTTTGCACGATGTACGTTTTGAATTCCTCCAGTTTTGAAGGTGCTGGTGTGCTCAGAGTACAGGCATCCTCAGACTTTGGCTGAAGTTTCTTCTGGATTACAAGAAAATCTGTTGACCTGTGTCAGTGTACAATGTGTCAGAAAACAGCATGAAGTGCTGTGAAAGACACAGGTATTTAGTAAAAAACGGTGAAACAGAAGAAAAATAACTGTAGATGGTCCTGGTAAGCACTATGGCATTATATTTAATACATTCTCTTAGGTGCTTTACTGTGGCTGGTAAATGTATCAGAAATGAAGTCTCTAATTGAAAAGAACAACAGCGTGACCCTGAATTCATTGGAACTGTACATTCTCCTGGGCTCAGTCATACCTGCAGGTACTTTAAGTAAGATCCTGATGCAGGAACACACTTCCACATTTGTAAGCTCTTTAAGCGTGATCTTGCAGAGTTTCAAAAAGGAAAAAGTGAAAACAGAAATGGTATTGATTAGTATTACATGGTCTTCAGAGCACCTTTCACATAAAACTGAAAGCTTTATTTCCATGGCAGAGCTGCTTCAGTGCTGAAGGCAGGAATCTCAGGTTTCCCCATTGTGCAAGTATGCTTTAACCACTGTGTTCCTACCTCTTCATCTCCTGGATCTTGCTTTGCATACTGTGGAGACGCGTTTTTGAAGAGAAGTGGTTTGCTGCCCTTCAGAGATGAGAACTGTGGGTTTGAACACTCACTCTGGGCTTCAGATGAAGACAGGTAGGCCTGATTTCTTGTTTACTGTTCTGTAACTCGACAGAGATTCAGCAACACCACCTATTTAATAGGCTTTCTTTCAAAAAAATAAATATTTCTGAGGACCCTGAGTCTGGAAATGATCCTTTGGGATAATTAGAGCATGTCCACAGCACTGGCCCCTCTCCAGCCTTCCTGATGCTCCCTGCGGGGTCAGGGCAGGATCAGGCCATGCAGCACTTAGGCAAGGAATTTTCTGGGCCGCAGTGCTATGTTCTGGGTGTGTAGTGAATTTTCCATCCAGAACAGAGTGAGCTTAGGCCAAGTGTCCTCTAGCTTGTGAACTAAGATTTCTCTTTCTTAGTTTCTGTAAGCCTTTGGCACCCAAAGATCTGCTTTCTCTTATGTGCCCACTCTCGTGCTGGCACCGTCCCTCAGCGTCCCCCACCTGCCCTGCCAGGGACAGCCCACCACCGCCTGGCCCAGATGCGTGTGAACAAACCCTTTTTAGGTTGTCATTTTGTATTTAGCACTCCTAGTGTCCTCCTAAATCCTGTTTTATATTCCTGTGTTCTTACTTGACTCTGAATCAAAAGAGGCTATATATTTGAGCCTTAAAGTTTAAAGAATCTGTTTCTTTCCCCTAAGAGTGAACAGTGTCTTTAGGGGGTGTGCAAGTCATATTTAATTGCCTATTATTTAAAAGGGTAATCTTCCATTTGCCTTTGGTTTTCATTATTATTTGAGCATTTATATGTTAATTTATCCTCAGTTCCACAGGACTAGAAATATTTCTTCCATAAGATCAAACAAGAGGAGTATTGTGGAGACCAAATTTAGGAGGAACGTTTATTTTGAAGTAGGACTCTGTCTTAGCCCTAGCAATCACAAAAAATCTGAGCGTTGAGGTTTTCAAAATTTCATTTGCTGATAGGTCAGCAGTTGTGAAAATCTGCTATCTGCATGTGTAATGCAAGTTTTGCTGTCTGGGAAAAAGGCTTATGACTTACCTCTTGTCTTTTACAGTTTGTTGTATGGGAAGGGTGGTGTTTGCAATGTGATGTAATGTTATGGAAGTAAATACTCATGCCTAGAGACAATCTTGCAGGGTAACAGAACAACTGTAATGTGAGAGATGCCAAAAGATACAGTGGACTTTCATATCTGCATGTGTTAAATTGACATGATGTGAAAAACACAGCTTTTGAAGGTGATCAGTATGGTACTAGCTCCATAACCTGCAATTTTGTTTTATCCTTTGTTTTCCATACTATTTTTCATGGTACTGGAACTCTTTTCCAGTGTTTTAATCTGGTGTTCTGTAATGACATTAAAAAGCAAAACAGAATGTGTAAAAATTTCACCAACAAAGAAAAGTAACTCTGAGTGCATAGCTACCGTTGGTTTTAGATTTCAGGTTTTACATTTCTTGTTTACATGGCTATGTAAATTTGACTTTCTGTGTTAATAGCTGAAGTTATCTAGCTTGTTCTTTAGATCTTTTGTGCTGGAAATAGACCTTACAAGTGAAAAAGGTGTATTTTCCTTCCTCAGATATATCTGAATCTGTTTCTGTTTCAATCATCTCACCAGAGATGCCAGAAGGCAAGTGCAACATCTTTTTTCATGTCTATTGCCTCAGAATGGGGAGGCTGAATTGGTAATGAGATGATCTGTGCTGACTTAAGCAGGCTCCTGTAGTTGACTCCCTGATGCTTTCCCTGGCTCTCCGTGGCCACTGCCTCTAGAGGATCCCAGTGTGCGCAGGCAAAGGCGACAGAAAGTTTTGCATGAATACTTTTCTACCAACTCTGGAAACAAAAGTCATGCTGCAGTGTTAGTGCCACTATTTTATTTTTGTTCGCTTGTTTTTCACTTTTCTGTTATTATTTTTACTTCTTGTTCTTTGTTTTTAGGTGGACAACAAATCTGATTTATCTTTAATCAAGGCTCTTTTGCCTATCAAAGTCAGTGAAAAAGAGGAACCAATCCCAAATGCAAAAGAGTTGTGATTTTTATTGCTGATATATCTAATCACTGAGGTTGTCCATTTCTCTTTCTCTTTAGTCTGTTGTATTTGGGGGCATTTGCTTTTAGCTTTATTTTCTTTCAATGTTATTTTGCCTCTGAAGGGTCAATAAACTCCTCTGAAGATCAATAAATACTTTACAAAAATATGACTCCATTTAAAAAACCCCCTAACAATATAGAAAATTAGAGATGCTTCTGCAGAATGTTAAAAAGGCTTAAAAGACTTGATGGAAAGAAATGGAGGAAGATTTGTCCAGGGAATTAATAGATGAAGCTGCCTGTATGTTGTTCCCATAATTTGTAATGTAAGCATTTAGTGAAAGCAGAATGTAATAGTATCTATTTGATGAGTGAATAAATACTGGGCAGTGTTAAATGACAGAACAGCAACCTTTTGTACCAATGACCTCTGTAACAGAAGTGACGCAAGGAAATTGATAATAGCTTTTACCAGTCCCCATTTATCATACCCGTATCATATGCTGGCTTGTGATCATAGAGGGAGTTTCTACAGAATGAAATATTGGGGTTTTTTGCTTGTCTAGTAAGCAGTTTTGTTTTTATTTGAACATTTGAAAAATCAGTTAGAATTTCCGTCACTGGAATTACAGGCAAAAATAAGTGTACCAATGATAGAGAACTGTAAGAAAAATAAAATGGGGGGTGGGGTGGGGGGTGGGTGGGGATGGTGTAGCAGGTCAGGGAGAAAATAGGGCCATGAAATGTGATGCTGGTTTATTTGAATAGCTAACTGAATCAATGAAAACTCTCTTTTATCTACCCAGTAGTGATAGCTACAATTATAACATGAATAAATGTAAAATTAATAAAATGTTTTTGGGTTTGTTTTGGTTTTTTAAAAATTCCATTATTCAGTAATATTATTTAATGCTTCATTAACTCTGATGATATAATCTGGTTTTGATTAGCCAGATTATGCAGCATTCACTTTCAAATATAACTGTTCTTTGAAAAATTCTCTTCTGAATCACAGAAATACCACCTGAATGCAGCAAATATCTCAAATGTTAAAAGTAGTCCAGAAGAACTGGGATTTAACACATCAAGGGCTTTACTCTTTTGTTTCTCTGTGTATTGTAAACAGTGCTGAAAAAATGGACAGATTTCAAATGCAAATGAAATGTTTGTTTAGGTGAAGATGGTGTTATGCATGCAAGTGCTCTCTCTAGTCTGAAAAATAGTCATGATGAGCTTCTTGGCTTCCAAAACATCCAGGAGTAAACCATCAAAGAAATTATATACTTTTTTTACATCAACACAGTCCGTACTTCAAATCTTCTCCAGCCTGCTTGGTTGTTCTGTTTTCTACAACTGAATACAAATTGTAACATTTTTATTGTTATCACAAGCATTTCCCTGTTCAAATGTCTTTCTCCAAACGGGTTTCTCTAAACAACATACTCAAGTCACTCAACATCTAATAATAAAGACAGGTTTTTCAATTTCTTTTTTCTTCTCCTTTGAAGTGTTATGAGGATGGGTTTTACTATAGCACTTTTAATTATGTTTTGTAATTCTTTTGTTGTAAGGTTGAGCTATGTCTTCAGTGACTTAGTGGAGAGATTTTATGAATATAATTATTACTCTTTTCCACATGATAGTTTGACTCAGGTCTTGTTCTCATTGCTCTTTGTATTCCTTTAAGAATGGAGAGTTTAGCTTGTTCTTTTCATGTTATTAATTCTCCATGTGACATTAGAAAAGTGATGTACTGGTGTGTTCACAACTTGTAACATTGGGGAAATTTCAGTTATTTACAGTGGCAACATTTGCACTGGGAAGTGCCAGAAAATCACTCTGTTGCTCAGATGGAAAACAGAAAGATAGCTCTTGCTCCAGGAGATCTACAGTCTGCTTATAGGATGAGACATCATGAAAGCAGAAAACATAGGCAGGAGAGCAGATAATACTGGTGAAGTGGTTATGAAGAGAAAGGGAAATTGTTTTTATGACTTGCTGCTTATGTAAATGTGAATTTTGGTTTACCCATAAGCTGTATGTGAATTCCAAGGAAACAGCTGGACAAAGACACACTGACACTTCCCTGCCCTCCCAAAGGATCCTGCTGAAAGCGTTCTCATGTACCTTTCTCACTGCCTTCCTGGCTAAGGCCAATGAAATGCCCAAGGCAGCAGGGGAGGGGGGCAGGATTCCTTTATCAGCATAAGTCCCTAGTGGTAATAAAAGGCAACCAGCAATAAGCTTGTCATAAGTGGGGTCTTGTTTCTAAAAATTAGTATAACTTTTTATTATTAACTTTGCATTTGAGTAAGAATATGTGTGAATGTCTTCACAACAATTAGCCTTGTTAAAAACAGCGGGCAGCTGAAACTCCAACCAGCTCTGAAACCTTTGGGCACACTAAAATCTGATATTTCTAAAAATCTGCGGTGTTGACTTTGTTTCTTTGTTTGCTTTTAATAGCTAATACTTCTTAAAGTAAGCGTACAAAACCTGCATCCTTGGTACAGAACCTAAAATGTCACATGCAGGTGAAGCACAGAAACTATAGCAAAAATGTCTTTATTGCAGTATTACTATATGGGATCTTGGTGTCTGTAGTCATCATATATCTTCCATATGAATTATACTCTTATCTTTCTCTGAGAACTGTAGTCATAGATCAATAAGAGAGCAGAATTCATATTTTTAATTAGATCAGTGGATCTGAATTTGGCTTGAAAGATGATGTCCTGTGGTTCTGTGAGGTCAGTTTATGTGTTTTTCGGTGTTTAAATATATTCTGGGCCTAGGCATGAATTCTCTCACAGTCAAATTTGTTCAACTACCTTTTAATTAAAAACCTACTCTGTGATTTTGCATTATTTCCTGTAGGGCTGCTTTTGATGACACAAATATTATGACTTGAGACCTCAGAATTTCTGTAAATAATTAGAGAAGTTGGTGAAAAGGAACATCTTTTTTTTCTTTCTTTCTTTTTTTCCAAACACAGAGCCAAGAGAGGAAAAGGAAAATAAATCAGATACATACACAGAACACCAGAAACCAGTGGCTACAGTGCATGTCCAGAGAGCAGCAAGGTATTCATGCAGTGCATCGCAGAGACAAGGGGGGCTATGACTAACCCAGTGGTGTCAAACCATTACCAGGGTAAAACAGTTACACAAGTGCATGTACACTGTCTTGCAGCCTAACCAGTATCCTCTGTTTCCCAGTCTCTCCTACAGCTTCCATTTCTTTCCCTGCCTCACGGTCCCCAAGCCTATAAAAACACAATCATTTCAGTAGCTAGCCAGGCTGTTACGTGTTTACTGCAGCAAAAGACACTCTTCTGTTTTTCACATTTGTTGATCTCGGTGTTTCTTCTGGCCCAGTGAATTAGTTGTCTCCTTCCTGGTGCTTGCACCATTATGCTCATTTCTTTCTCTCCTGCCCAGGGATGCATGCCTGCACTGCATACCCTCTTACTGCATGTGCTACAGCATGAACTGCTACAATAGGTCCATCATCAAGCTACTTTTGACTGGCCCAAGTTAGGTAACACTGAAGCGAGTTGGGAACAGTGACTCTTGGTCATCTGGTGCAGTTGCTGTTAGGGACAGTAGTGTATTCACAAGCACAGTGACAAGCAAAGGCTTAGCTGATTCATATCATTTGTTTTAAGTAGAACTCTTATTTAGTAAAGTGCCTGGCATTGAATATATTTTGTTCAGTTTAATTTAAATGTCTACCAATTATTTCACTTAGTGAATAAATGTATATTCATACTCACCTGCTTTGCTGAATAAAGTTTTCCTAAGTTGGATCCTCAATTGACTTTCTACAGATTCAGCTTCCTGTTTGCTCCCGTGGGTTTGGTGACATTTTCTGCTTTGTATTTTGACTTCGTGTTCTTCAAGCACAATCCCTACCAGCTCCACAAGCTCATTCAGCTCTACCAGCTTTCTCCGTTCTTAGCTATGTGTTTCCACTGATGCTGCCTCTGACACCTGGAAAAGTTCTGTCTTGGCCACAACAGTCTTCTTTTTTTTTTTTTTTAAGCTTTGTAAATTTACTCCTTTAGAACTCCCTTACAAAGCTAGTCCCATGCTTATTTGCTTAGAACTAGCACCTCTGTTCTCATTTATGTTGAAATTGTGTGTCATCTCTTGATTTCCTGTGTTATAGTACAGGATTTTCGGGAGCAATGCTTTTCTTCATAGCTGTGATGGTCCAATGCTTGAGAGAGTTCAGGAAGCTTTGGCTGAGGTTTGTCAAATGGATATATCTGGGAGAAAAAAAAAAAAAAAAAAGATACATAAGCATTCTTCAGGATCACACTTAGCTAAGGAATTTGCTAGTTCTTACACAGACCTAAGAATGGCTCATGAGCTCTTGCCATTTTTTTCTTATTAATTAGTTGAATAGATGGTATTGTCCCTCCCTACAAACCTGTTCTTTAAGGATATTCTATGTGGACATAATACTATTTTTGTGTTCATTAAGAAACTTACAGACTTACTGGACTCATTCCAATTCACTGTTACTTTTGCCAACAAGTGTTTTGTTTCATTTTGGGATAAATTGCCTGTAAATGCTTTCTGGCATACAAAATGTTTTTTTGAGAATCTCAGATCAGCATATAGCTGTACCAATAGGAACACTATGAGGATGGCCAAACATTTTGCACACAACTGATATTCATTGAAAAACAATCCTGTACAAAACCCCAAAACATTTTACAATTACCAACATTTTAAATTTTTATAAATTTATAACAGAATTTTGTAAACTGATATTTTCTGCCTTCTTTACTTTTTTACTGACACTTTCTTAAACCAGTTCTATTGATGAGATTTCATGCTTTCTTACTGCTTTTTTTGGGGGAAAAATAATTAAAAATACATGAGAATTCAAACAAAAAATGTTAAAGATAACAGCTGAAAATTACAACTGAAAATATTGTACATCTGAAAAAAATTCTGCTGCATTTCAGGAAGATAACATTTTTCTTTTATTAGCAGATGAAGTCACATCTGTAACTAAATGAGAAAGAAAAATGTCATATATTTCAAAGTTTTGTGACTGTTTTTATTATAAAGCTAACAACATGTTTTTGAGCATATTATTTTCAGTTGCAGTTTGCACTAACATTTCAGCACTGAAAGCTATTGTCAATGTGCTGAGATAAGGCTAAAAAGAACTAGTGATTATGTTTGTTGGCTCTTCCAAAGACTTAGAAAAGGAAATAATATTTCAGGAGTTTCTGAGTTAATATACCAAGCAGGATGAGGTGTTTCCTGAGTAAGCAGGGATTTGTAGCCCACACCTGCAGGAACTGATTCTGTGGCTTGGTATAGCTGAGGACTTAATTTTCTACTTTTCAAAGTTCAGTTACCCCAGCAAAAGTTCAGTTACCCCAGCAAAAGTTCAGTTCCTCCAGTGCTCAGTATTGCATGTTGCCTGTCTCTGGTGGCAGGAAGCACCCCTTAATGGAACAGGACATATTGTTTCAGGATTATTTGGTGCACAAGCTGCCTGCCAAAACTTGTTCTCAAGTCCAAACACCTGCTGAATTAGCTTCAGAGCATTATTCTTCTCCTGTAAGTTTTATGCAACACTGTTTTCCTCTTCTTCCTTTTTCTGTATTCTGCTTGCATTGTTCCCACAAGGTTTCTTAAATCTGAGCTAATATCAGAGGATTAAAATATTACAATTAATCAAAATGATCACTATTCGTACAGACATAAGTAGTACATTACAGAATTAAAAATAGCAATTTGATCCTTGGCAGTGGTGGAATAGACTTACAAATTCAATGCACTCCAAATGTTGCCCACTGGCAGCCTTCCCCAGGGAGGAGTTAGCAGAGCTGAGTAAGCACTCACCCTCAGCACTGCCTTCAGTCCTGCAGCCGCACAGGGGCACTGTGGGGGCCAGCCCAGCCCAGGAGTGAGGAACTGCAAAAGAAACTCTCCCTGGCCCTGAGACATGCAGAACTGCTGAACTGGGAAAGGTGGACCAAATCTTTTATGGTTTTCTCTTTCTGACCAAGACATCTGTAACAACTCTGGCATTCTGCATGACTTCAAAAAACCCTGCGAGCACGTATGTAAATAAATAAATGGCAAAGCTGATGTCATGCTAAGCAGACCAAACTGTGAAATATGCTTTCACACAGAGAGAAACATTGAACTATGGTTAAAATTTTGAGTAGAAAGTAGGATAAGCTGAGTCTCACTTTAAAAAAATACAGTCTCAGGTCTTTAAAGATATTTAGGCCCTTTACTTAAATCTTTCTTAATGGGGATTTGGCACCTAAATACCACTGAAGTTTTGAGCCATGATCAGTATTCCCTTAATCACTCACAAAATCTCTGTTTAGAGAAACTATGTCTCAGAAAGTCCTCATTCAGGTTCCTGTGCCAGGTCTAATGTCACCATAAAGCTGCAGAGATTTTAAGTGTCTAAAAGCCTCAGATGCTGAAGCCAAAATTACATTGTATATGACTCACAGAACAATACATCACTTCTTTCTTCAGTGCTGTCATTTCCTGAATATCCCTGCTAAAACAGAATTGCACTTGGAAGAATAAGATACAGGGACAATGGAAAGGGACAATACAAATTGTAAATAAGAAGGATATGCTTTTCATTTTAGCAGTAGTTTGTTATTTCTTTTAATAATCCCTGTGTATACAAGTTTGGCATACTCCTTTTATTGTCTTCACACACTTATTACTGACAACTCTATAATACACGTTAAATTCTGGGGAAAGAAGTTGTTTTTGAAAGGTACCTGGAAGTTTAATAGTTTGTGACTTTTAAGCTCCAAACCACTCAGAAATGAAGCAGCAACTCATTACAAGCACTTGTCGCTTTTCTCTCTTATCGGAAGTTTCTATTCTCTTGAGTGACTTTTAACAGCATTAAATCAACACCATCTACTCACGAGTTGCCAGTCTGGTACATTTTTGCCAGATGATCTTTCTTTTAATCTGATTCTGTGGAAAGCAGCAGGGTATTCCAGCTCTACAATTTATCTGCAATAACAACAATCAAGGCTGTTATTTTCCTTAGTCTTTAACAGAGCTCTGCTTTATCTCATATTGTGGAATTTTCCTTCCCTAACTGGCAGCAGCAGCTCAGGCCAAAAGCTGTGACAATGGCAGTAATGCAGAGGAGAATGAGAACGGCCACTTCTGATGGCATTCGCTGAATGTGCTAACTGTACTGTCAGAGAAACATAATAATACTCTATGGTAACAAATTTGTGACCTTCTAGTAGATGACATTTGGCTATCCTCTACATTTTGGTCAATAAGAACTTTGTGGTAGTGGCAGATTCTGTTTCTTTTACTTAAAATCAGCTAAAGGAAAATACTCTAAGCCAGAGATTCGCTGTAGCAAGCTCGAGTTTTTGGGCATGATAGCAGCAGAGGCTGTGCAAAGGCCAGGGCTTGAAGACATCAATAGTCAAGGTAAGCATAGCTGTAGTAAATTAAAATACTTCTGTCCACACCTGGCTGTCCTTCCTCTCTGCTGTGGTTACTGTCCCTGAGGATAGAGGCAGTAGGGTAGAGGTTAGATTTGCACCTCACTGCTCCAGTACTTATTTCAGGGTATTAGTTTAAGCCACTGATGAGAAGCTATAGAAAACCCCTAAAATCAGACTAACACAGTGGACTGGAGCTGTGATTCTGCCACCCACCCTGACACAGGGGTAACTGAATTGTAAAGAAAAGTGAGAGCAGACATCTCAGGGCAGCAAGGTCTTTAGACAGCTACAGCTAGATTTGACATTTTCCAGAAATTGTCTGTTCTGTGCATCACAGGTGGAAAGACTTAGACTGCTGGCTGGGATTTACAACCATGAGCTGGCTTTGTGAAATTTCATCCAAACTCTTTAACTGGGGATGCCTCAGCCAGTCGGCCAGCCAGCTAGGAGGAAAGGCTGAATGCAGAGAGAAATTCTTACTTCTCTTCCAGCTTACAGCAGCTCAGAAAACTTCCAAAGTTGGTGTTTATGGAAGACTGACACTTGTAACCTGAAGGGTTTCAGTGCTCTAGACGTCGCTTTGGGTTTAGATACTGCCTTGTAGTTCTCTTAAAATTCCATGGAAAGGGAAGGTATCAGTGTGGCTGTCCACTTCTTTAACAGAGAACTTTCAGAGGAAGCACAAAACTGTTTTGTCTGCTCTCTTTATCTGGAGAAGGATCAAACCTACATCTCATATATCCCAGAAGTTGTGCCTTTACTTCCTGGTTTAAGGCAAGGACAACAGAAGTTTATTCACCACTTTTTTTGTTGAAGTTATGCCTCTGTGCAAAAAAGAAAAACAAGACTGAGAGGGCCAGAGAGGGAGAAGAGAGTAAACAACTGGGAATGTAACTCACAGCCCCGTAACATACAGCCTTGCCCAGGAAGAGGTCAATTCACATAATACTTCTGTGTTTTATTCATAGATTCTTCAGTGCAAAAATATATGAACAGTCCTTGGGGTGGGGACCAGAGCTCACAGCAGGGACAACATCAGATCACTGAAGAACCTCTTTGTGTTCCCTTTGTTTACTGTTTCCATGACTTCTGAATCTTGTGCTCTTTCTAAACCGTTAAGTCTGCATGGTATATTGTCTGCTGAAATCAATATGGCCTGCCTACAGAGTAAGCCAGACAAAAACTATGAGGTCAAGATAATGTGCCCTGAGTCCATGAGCTAACTTGCTTTTTCTCATCAGTACATATTAAACTGTATTCTGGCTTCTGCATGATTTTAGCATTACATGTATCCGCAAAGCTTTTCAGAATCCAAGAACTAGCTGTCACATCAAAATCCATGTTGGGTACTATGCTCCTAGTGTTAAGTCAAAGCTGTTAAGAGTTAAAACTAGCATAAAGTTGTTTTCATAGTGTGTTAGCTCACTTCTTGGATAAGTTTATATTCAGAGATCTGCATAATCTTTGAGGACTTCCTTATTGTATATATGAACCAAGTGACAACTGTGACTGCAAGGTCAGCAATTTGCAGCATCAGAGGGCAATAATAACTTGCTTTCCAAAACCAGTATTCTTGCAGAGACCACTGAGTCAGTCACAGAAATATCTGATAAGCAAGGAATAGGCTGGACAGATCTCACAATCACAAGGAAGTAACAAGGAAAGCCTAGCAACAGCAGTCTTCTCTTGCAAACTAGTCCTAAAATCTGTCTACAGATTGTGATGTTGGTTACCAAGTCATTGCTAGCTCTGCAAAGTCATACCAGAATAATCATTGCAGTTAATAACGAGGATACTATACACAAGGTACAAACCACCTTGTGTAGTGGTTGATATAGTGCTTTTGCTTCAGCTGAGCTTTGCGTGGTTGTAGCAAATGTTTTATGTGGCCAGAACACATTTGCTGCATAGGCTCCTCAAAGCTCCTAAATTCTTGTACTCAGATTTTTACACTCAAGTTGTTTAAGCATATGATGAAATAATTTCAGTTGTTGCAGTGGTGTCCCTCTATGTGATCAACACTTGAAATTTAGTTAGGTGCCCAACAGATTTATGTAGGGTCTTTAGTTATCAATCACTTTGACAGAGGTGCTTTCATTCCATATAGTACCTGCATCTGCCGCTTAGTCACCTGAGTGTGTTTCTTCTCCTCAGGAGCTGGTGGAAGAAGGTTGGCACCTCTAAATGGTGAAATAGCCACCTAAAGCTCTGAATAGCTGAGCTCTTTCCATTAACTGTAGAGATTACCTCTTATGTCTAATTTTCTAACTTAAATATCTCACTTAAGTGACTAAAGTTAGGCAGGGTAAATCCGGGCCTAAATGTATTTTTAGCTAACATCTGAGTCACTACTAACTACCAACTAGTTACTAACAATGCCTGGTCATATGTAGTTGAGTTGCCTAATTCTATCTGTACACAAAGATTACAGTATTTAAAACATGATGGCAGTCCTCCTTCAGGCTCTTATGGACATCTGTGTATTTTCTCCATCTATATTTTCAGCTGTTTAGGTAATATACTTGCTAGCATTGTTGGTTTGAAAGACCACATCTATAATCTATCTAGCACAGACAGTGTTATGTAAGTAAAAACTTTATGAGCTTTTGAATATGAGGGAAGAGATATAATTTCACATAATATTCTTTGAATACAGCAAAATTCTGATTTGCTATGATCTCATAGAAGAAACAATAGTGTTACATTTCTTGTATTTTGTGTATTTGAGGAGACATGCCCGTGTCAAACTAAAGAACAATATGACCTTTCTATAGAAAATTATAATTAAAGTGTGCCTGAGTTTTGCTGTTCTTCAATGATTGTCATTTAGTTCCGTGGCTGATGTATAAGAAAGCATGATACTGAACTGCTGTCAGTGAAAATGCAACACATCACAGTCTCAGAACTAAGACTCAGTGAAATCCTGTGAGTGTACGTTCTGGACTGGCACTGTTATCCATGAGACACGTAGATTGGGGTTCTCGTGGTATGGTAGGCCCCTTTATCAGAAGAGACCAGCCTGCAAAATGGTTTATGCAACCATAGAAGGTGTCTGTTCAAGTACAATGAGAATATGACACTTCACAGGTGCATTCCTGTGGTGAGCTACAGCTAAGCACCACAGAACATTGAAATAGGTTGTAATTTTAATGACCTCCAAATAAGGAGGTGAAGTTTGTTAAAAATCTATCCAAATCATGAAACTGTGACCTGTGTTGAAAGGAAGGAATTAGTCACTGAAACCTTAATCTCTGTCTATGGCAGGGCCAGGTCCAAATTTTAACCCTTTTAAAAAAAATTCAAACCTCCTTCTCCCTTACAAGTGTATTAAAGTGTTATAGAGACATGAACACCAGAATTAAATCTTTGAAATAATGGTTACGGACAGAAATGCTGGGGCAATAAAGATGGGGAAAGAAGATGTCGGTGTCCGTACTATTTTCTGCTGGGTAGTACAAAGCAATTATTAGCATGCTGTCTCTTTTAGATACCATTCTGAGGGTGTTGCACTCCTATTAGGAGTACAGTACAGCAAGCCCAGATACTGATGAGAGGATGCTTTCCAGTTTATCTGCCAGCTATTAAGAATGATTTCCCAAGTTCTTTATATGACCTATCTTTTATTCGGGAAAATAGTTCAAGGATAATACTTTACACAGGCAAATCAGTGCATATAAAGAAGTCTTCATTTCAGTTAAGCCTCTTTCCTCCTATTTACAACTACTACTTCAAATACTTATTTTAGATATATAGGGTTAAGACATTTGGGTGTTTTACAGGAGAATTTACCATTATTTTGAATTTCAGTATTATTTCAATAGCAACTGCAACTACTTCAAAAGAAAACAAAATTTCAACTTTGTGTAATAATTAATAACTTTGTGTCATCTCATCCAAATTGATATAATCCCCATGAGGTCACCATACTGCAGATACTGTGTGACATGGGCAGTTGCTTCCAAGACGAATTTTAGACTTCTGCATGCTGTGTTTGTAGCTGGCTTTTTTATAGTGGGAAGCTCTGATGAGTTCTATAAAGCCAAGGAAGGGAGTGGCATCTGTTATTGCTTGTTTGCTGCAGCTAGCTTTTATAGCACCCCACCGTTTCAATAGTTTCATGGAAAGAGGAAAATATGACTCCTTCAGGCTTGGCTGGATTCAAAATTAACTGCTGTTATTCTTTCATTAGCTTAGCTCTCGTTAGCAGTTTCACATCATGAAGGGGTCCTGCTATTACACATGCAGGGTTGTAATTTTTGTCAATTTGTGATTATACTGCCTTTACGGTAAAAAGTTCTCAACATCTTCTGAGTTTTAAATTGTCTTCTGCTTGACCTACCTTATGTCATATTTCTTTGGCTTCAACAACCAATAAGAGTTTCAGTTCTGATTCAAATCTCAGTTCTTGTGAAACTTCTCTGTTTCCAAAATAGCCTTTCTAAGCATAACTTATTTTTAAGTGTCCTTAAATTTAAGCAGCTATCTCAAAAGGCATTTAATCCTATTAATAACTCTTAGAGAGACAACTCTTGCCTTTCTGAATTTGACACAGAAATGGTGTAAATATTGTCAGATAACGACTTTCCCAATTAACATAAATAGAAAATGCTCAAATGGTTATTGTTCCTAGTAAGGAACCCACCAAGGTCATTGGATTTTTCGGATACATGGCACATTTTACTAGTCACCCAATATGGGTATCTGGAACTTATTTGTAGATTTATTAATGTAATTAGCATTGGCAATCACAGTTCTGAAAAGGGATTTGTCATCTTAATAATTTCAAGAAAAAAGTATGATTACTGCACTGAATCAAAACAGGACTTAGCTGAAAGCAAACATCAACTTAGATGAAAGTGAGCATCAACATTTTCCTAACATTTCTGTTTTCCTCCAAGACTCTAGATAACTATTAGTATATGCAGATATTTTATATATATTTATATATATATAATTTTTTATAGGTTTAACCTAAGAATGTTGGGTTTTGCCTTGAAAGAGGGATGTGGAAAGGATGTTGTTTACTGCTTCATTTTATTGTTCTCATAACGCAGCCCTCCATTGTTCTTTGCTCTTCAGACATAATGCCTTGACTACTTTTGATACAATGTCATAACATTCTAAAACATACATTGCTTTCAAACCTTGTTTTCTGAGATAATAATCACATCTTAAAAACAAATGTTTTATACTAGGGGAAGGAATACTGTTGCCTGAAGAAGCTGTTGCAAATGTTGGTGAAATGCATGTAAACTTTCTACAATAACCTTACACTTTTTATCTAAAGATTTCTACTGTATACTTCATATGTTAAAAATACAACTCTCAGCAGCTAATGACTATATTTATAAGAACAGAATATAAAACATTGTAAAAAGTGAAGACAAGAAAGAAATTACTTCATTTTAATAATTTTACATGTGTGTAGGCTTTGTATTATCCCACAAAAGTGCTATCTCCTGGGCACTGGTCTTAGCCAATCAGATATCTGAAAACAAAAACCTGACAGAATTTCTTTAATTAATTTTAATTCATTCCTTAATGAAAAAACTAGACAAAGCCAAGAGCATGTTTGGTACAAAAATATTGTCTTGAAATAGGTAGGCATGGAGGTGCATTTATAGCAACCTGACTTTCGGAGAATAAATCATAAAAATACTAAAAATATCCAATTTTTTGTCAGTCTTGACTCTCCTCTTTCTAGTACCATGTAAAGATTGTACTGACAGCCAAACAAATTCTTAGGAGTGCTTTGCAGAAGGACACAACTTTGACATGCTAAGGTCTTCCTTCCCCTAGCCCTATTTGCTCTTAATTGCTATGTAACTGATTTAGAAACAATATGCTGGTTCTCTATTGACTAGGATTCAGACAATATTAAAACCAGACTGCTAAAACTGTAGATGGTAACTGAAGAGTAGAAGATCAAATTGAGAATTTACACCAAGCGCACTTGTGTCTCCTGGAGCCTAACTGAAGAAAAAGGTGCTTTCATACACTACAATGCAGCATGAAAATGTTGTTTTCTGTCCATTCTTGGCTCCTGTGGTAGTTTTCATACTGAACATTTTTTTACTGAGATAATATTTTGCTGGGGTTTTGACATACAGAGGTGGTACCTTTGTCTGATACGGGGGAGTTATAGCTAGTTCACATCACTGTTACTCATATTTGTATAGAAAACTTGGCACTCAGAGTACACAATGGTATGTATAGTCTCCTCCATATATGCAGCCCTGGGAAATGATGCATCAACCACCTATTGCAGTTATTTATTTTGCCATTAATATCCATTACTTCTCATCGTACATTTTTGGTGTTCTTGTTTGAGGTAATACTGGTCATAGTACATGAGTAAAGAGCAATAATTGCACATTCTTTGTAAATTCATTATGTGTATTAGTCACATATTATCTTTCAAAAATACCTCTGCTGTATTTTTCTCAATTGCCCAGCAGCATTTTCTGTTTCAGAGTGCTGCCTGTGTTATAAATGGGTATTTTGTTTCCTAATGTAACAGAACACAAACGTGTAATTAAGAGTGGGGAGTACACTGTCTGTGGCTTATCCTTGAACAGTTTTCTACTAATTTAATTGGTTATTGCAGTTGTTGGAATTCAGTATTCAAACACAGCTCAATCTGTGGCTTGCTCAAAAACTTTTGGACAGTGTTTAAGTGGCTGCTGAAGCCATTCCCTGTTTCTGCTTTCTATAACTGCCTGATGCCTCTAGAAACATCGGTAGGTTCTTGCAGCAGGGACAGCAAATGGCCTTGTATGCCCAAATTGCCCCTCCTCAGAGATGAATGAAATTTCTATGACAAAAAGCTCTTTTATAAATATTTTTATTACTCCACACCATATTCTTTTTCCTCTTTACATCATTTATTTAAAATATAAGAGCAACTAAAATCTTCACATGATCCCTCACCTGATAACTGTACAATTTGAGAATATTTTACAAAGTATCATGAAAACACCAGCGCATAAAGAAAGGATTATTGTGAATTCAGATGAGTCTTAGTTGCCACATGTATGTTTGCTTTAAAAGTACCAATAGTACAGTCCTCTCTCACCCTCACTTCCTCTCCATTCCCTGCACTTTTCCCTGTGCTGCCTTATTTAGAAGACAAGGCATTACTCTGTATTAAAAAAAGAGTAGCCTTTATTTTCTGTGATTTTCTGCAATTTTCCTTTAGATTCAAACCTCTAAATTATATAGGGAAATATGGTACCACATTCACATGCAAACTATTTTTAGAGAACATGAATAATTACACCAGATGGTTGTTTAATTCTCTTGGCATTATCTCTACTGTACATTTATGGCTTAAAGTAATATTTCCTTACACTTTTCAATATCTGTGGAAGGTCATGGGTAAGTCCCATTTCATTATTTACATCTGATCCCTTTTATAGGCATATTTCAATGCTACAGCTGTCGGAGGGCTACAGAGATGCTGATCTGCAGACTTAGTAAACTATTCAGCTCTTAGAGCCAAAGTATGTTCATAAGAAAACATTACATCTTTGACAGCAGATTGTTGTTACTGTTTTATATACAAAGAAGCACTACTTATTCTATGATTGCCTCCATTTAATCTTCTGAGATTTACTAAAATTACCCCTTTCAATTCCCTCTTCATTTTATGCAGCAGTGAAAACAGGAGAGGTGTTTCTTCACATTCTGCGAACCTTGACTGCTTTGTGAGTTGCAGAGGAAATTTCTGCAGCTCAGTCTGTTCGGTTGCTTAGTGAAATTACCTAGGCAATTACTTCCATCCAAATTCTTAAACATTTGGACCAGTGTAAAAGATTTATTCTTTAGGTGTTATTTCTGAAAGCCACAGATTGTTATGTGTCAAAGTTAGTTCAGCTGATGTAGAAAGCTTAAAAGCACATATTCTCAGAGTGTATCTGGCACTAGACTGTGGAGGATGAAAATTTTGTATCAGGAGAACTTTTGGAATATATTTTTGTTCTGCTCTGGAACAAAAATAAAATATTTTAAACATTTACATGGGAATGGAAATATATCGAAGTATCTGGCTTTGGCTCCAAAACTCAAGCAGTTCTGTTTAATAAGTGTATTTATAACCCATGATGCTTAGAGAGCTGGCCTTAGTCATGGAAGCCATCTGCTGTGCTTAATTCCTAAATTTTTGATCCAGTATTTCTCTGGAGAAGGCAGAATAAGCTTTTAACTTTGTCCCCACGCATCAGACTAGCGTCCTAGCTGTGGGTTCTAGAAACATTTTGGCTCTAATGAATATGTTGGTGTATTTTCATTTTGCTAGAAAAGTTCTGATCAGCTCAACTGAGGCTGGGCAATGGAGGTGTGTGAGAAACCAGAGAAATCCTGGTGATTTTTCACTCTTCTGAAACTGGAAGTGTCTGAGCAGCCCAGTAACTGGTTCCTACTTAGAAAAACTTGGCTATATTCAGCATAAAAAAAAATGCATTTGACTGATTTCTCCTTCTATATATTACTGCACACCTGCAAGTTATGTACAACAAGCAAAAAAATTTGCATTCCATGCAGCAATTGACCTTTTATTATCCTTACCCAGAACAAGGTGTCTGGGCTATGAAAAGAAACATAGTTTAAGATAGTTTAGGGTGGGAGGGCAGGGCAGGGCAGGGCAGGGCAGGGCAGGGCAGGGCAGGGCAGGGCAGGGCAGGGGAGGGAAGGGAAGGGAAGGGAAGGGAAGGGAAGGGAAGGGAAGGGAAGGGAAGGGAAGGGAAGGGAAGGGAAGGGAAGGGAAGGGAAGGGAAGGGAAGGGAAGGGAAGGGAAGGGAAGGGAAGGGAAGGGAAGGGAAGGGAAGGGAAGGGAAGGGAAGGGAAGGGAAGGGAAGGGAAGGGAAGGGAAGGGAAGGGAAGGGAAGGGAAGGGGAGGGTCATTCAGCATGACTTTGTTAGTTTGGTATCAATACAAATTCTCAATTGTTGAGATGATTCATGCATTTGAGTCTATAGTTGGTAATATTTTATTATTTCCTAAATGCTTGTGTTCAAGGACTGCTCTATGTAACAGGAATCTGATGAATTACATAGTTTGTATACTAGGTGTCAAGAAATGAAAATATATGGTATTCTTCCTGATTTACGATATAACTTTTTTATGAACAGCACGTAACTGAGATGTGTATGTAATTTTTAACAAGTAACTCAGGACACATGGATGAAAGTATTAGTTCATTTCCACATTTTATTGTAAAAGTGTACTGAGTCTAGGTTCAAGTTATGCTACTTTATCAGTACGATTTATTTTCCTCATGGCATTATTTCCTCATGTATGTGCTACAGGACATGTGGCCCTTTCTATATAAGTATTGAGTCCAGTGGGAGGATAAATAAAAAATATCAAGGAAATTCAGTGAAGGTGCAATCTCCAGGAGACTGGAACATTCTCTGGACCAGAAGACAGCAGTGGGTCCTTCCTTAGTGGACAGAAGAGGTTTGGGGCACGTCACGGCAAAGCTCTGTAGGTGAATGACAGCTATGTAAATTTACTAACTGACCTCCCTTGCACTTACTGTGCGTGTAAATTAGAAGAGCAATTCCTTTGAATTTGTTCTTTTTCTTATCTTGGTTGGGAGGCTTTGGTTCCACTATTACCTAGAGTAACTTCTTAGCTCCCATCA
Organism: Falco cherrug; assembly: GCF_023634085.1. Lineage (NCBI taxonomy): Eukaryota > Metazoa > Chordata > Aves > Falconiformes > Falconidae > Falco > Falco cherrug. The sequence goes on from NC_073697.1 coordinate 53,513,537, forward strand.
AACCTGTCTAGTTTATACACTTGAGAAATATTAGAAAGAGAAAAGAAAAAATGTGGCAACATGTCAAGATCATAAATTCTGAACTAATAAGTATATTGAACAAGTGTGACATGTTGATGCAAAAGGGCCTTATTCTTGGCATATGGAGAAAAGAAATGCAGGACTCAGCTGCAAATGTTGATGTGCAACACAGAAAACAAACTGCTGCTAGAAAATTATACCTGTCTCTTAAATGATAAATTCTCACCATCACTCAAAGCTAAAAGAAATTCCACATCTTTTTCATTACGGTTCCCACATATATGACTTTTTTATAACCTTATCTAAGAGAAGATGTCACTTTAAATAGAAACATGACATATCCAAATATATTATCTAATTAAGTTTGCAACTGCAATAGAAACTACAGTGTAGAAGGGAGGAATATGAGCTAAAACCCAGGGTTAATTGGTGTTTAGAACTGTAAGGTAACAGAGTTGGACTACTCATTTCACGGGTTGTTTTAGCTTGCTGAGAGCTCTTCAAAAGCCTCCATGCTGTACATTGCAGTCTGCACTGTCAGATGCAAATATCCTGTACATAGAAACCACTAGTGGAACTGTAATAACCCCTTTTTTTTTAAATCAAAACTGTGAACTTTCAACAAACAACAAACTTGGCTTTTAAATCTTTTCAGCAATCCTTAACAGAATTACCAGGAATCAGATAAGCATTAGTGCTGGCATATTATGATAGAAGATTAATGAAGAGTATTTCATAGGCTTCCTCTGTTTTTGCGTGGACATAGCAGGGTTTTTCTTAATTATTTTTTTTACTAATAAAACAAAGCTTATAAAAACATTTTTGAAGTTGCTGGAAAACTATGACCACAGCTATACCAGCTCAGTTGTACTAGCAATTGTTCTCATCATTTTGTTCCAATAGAACTTCTCTCCCCCCTTGAGTTTGACCAGAAATATACTGTGATGAAAACACATTTGGCAACACCTGAAAGACTAAGTCTTGCAGTCTTTTCTTACAGTGAGGAACTCTGGATAAGTAGTGTATTAAACGCTTGTGTCCTTGTTTTAATAGTGCTGCTATTAAAGTAGAAATGCTTCAGCCAATCCTGTCTACCTGATTGCTGTCCACCACCTCAAGACTCTTTATCTGTAGGCAGAAAGTCTGATGGCAGATCTCTGTCTTCACCTACGAAAGAGTCATTCCTTTTCCTCCTATGTTGTTTTGACTATTGTATCGGCAAAAAAGAAACATTCCTGTTTGTCATGATACTTGAGAAACTCAGGTGCAGAGCTTTCCTACCTACAAAACACTATGTTGTACACACTGAACCTACTTTCTGGTTAGTGATGGAGAACTATCTCAAAATAAACTGGGAAGTGGCTATACAGTAGCTTATTGAAAGTGCTGTAAGTGTATCATGGCACAGTAATATTATTGCCTAACAGTAAACAACAGAGCTTAAAAGATGCTATAATTTCCTTCTCATAAAGCACCTTTCACCATAGTTTTATTGTACCTTCAATGTTTATTAAGGCAATAATGCAATTATTAATAATTTAGGCATGCCTTTATAATGAAAGCTGTAATATCAGGTATACTGCCACCAGAGTCACCTAGTTCAAATAGACTTTGCATCTCTCATGGTAGGATGATAGATACGCACTATCCCAAAATTGTCAAAGTCAGTAGAGTAACAAGTGATTTTCTATAGATAGGGCCAAATTCAAGTCTCCATATTGCTCTCAGGAAAAGCTTCAAATAGAATAGCTATATCAGATTAGGAATTGGACCAAATGGTACCGTGGGCAGGTGTCACTGTCTTTTTTTAAGGGAATTTATTCAGCTTTCCTAAAATTAATTTGAACAAAATCTGTCAATCTGCCTTGTGAGTAGTGTCTGACAATTTGATGGATGGATCACATTTTCTGATATTAGTAGAAAAGGAGAACACTTCTTTCTGCAGAAAAGCATCATAATCTTTGTGTGAAAGTACATTCTTCCTTTGTCAAAGCAATTGAAAGATTACTGTAATAGTAATACATAATGCTGGACCAGAGGTAAAATATTGAAAAGGTCATCTTTGAACCTCCTATAGGCTGTCCCTGAAGGTAGTGTAGTATTCTGCATGAAAGAGACCGAAGTTTTCATTTCAGTACTGATTAGTACCGATTACTGCAAACAAAAACGGAAAAAGTCACACAAACATACTGCTGGCAGTGCCATCAAAAAGGGGGAGGAGTGACCTGGCATAAGCAGTACAGAAACACTTATTCACCCAGACTCCTTCCTTGTTTGAGCTGCAGGGTGCTGGGGAAATTTTGCATCATTCTCAGCCATGCTGGAACACCAAAAATCCCAGCACGGACCAGTGCAACAGGGATCTTCCACAAAAACAGTTATGGAATAAAGCAGCAAAATCCTCTTCCTGGTAGATACTACTATATTTCCTCTGGGACATCTTTCTCTATAATTGGCAATACATTACCTTGCATAAACACTTCTAATTTTAATTTTTTTTACTAGCTTGGCCCTGACACAGAAACCTGCTTTCTAAAGGAGTACACAGTATTCTAAAATTGTAATGCAGGACTTTACAACTTTATCAAGGATTAAAAGGAATAAGTTATTTAACCAGGCTTCATCTGTGTGCCTGGTTTCTTCTGCGAGCTTCTTGTGCCTGCCACACAGTCCTAAAGGCAGCAAGGAACCAGCAATGAACAGCCCAACAAATGTGCAAATAGGTTGCAGTAACAGAACTTCTTTACATTGTAGAACTACCTCAGGCTATTGACAGAATTTCTCCAAATCTCAGCAGACCATCTCCAAGGCTAAGCCAAAGACACTATCACCCCAACTGATTATTTTGTTTTCCTACAAGATCACGTCTAGTCTCTGTCAAGGCCTGGTAAAGAAGCATATTCATTGTCCTCATTTATGGCTTTGCATGATGAACATGCAGTTTTCTAAAAAAAGTTAGGTGCTTAAATCTATGATGAGAAGATGCAATCTGGAAAGATCCATTTATCTGCCAGGATATGCTGTACTGCATCTGTAACTAGGCAGATTTATAGTCAAAAACACATTCAGGCTGGTGAAACCTCACTGGTAGAGTGGAGCATTTCAAAGGCATCTTTAAATGGAATGAAAAAGGGAATTTCTGTGAAACAAAACCATATTCCTATAGGAGACAGGAGTTAAGAAATGAGCAGTTGGTTTAATTAAATCAGTCATCAGGACTGGAGATTGTAGAAAGCTTTGGGGGAGAATATGCACTTACTGGTGTAATTCTACCTAAGAAAGAAAATATAAAATCAATACAGTCATTTCAGTCTGTATTTACTTCAGAGAGGGGAAGCCAAGGAAACAATACGTCAGTGATTGGGGTCCACTTCAAGAAAACATGCCAGAATATAGTTTAACATGACTGTTGCTAACCAGAAATCCCAGGAAGCAGAGCTGATGACTTTATGTCATCAAATGCTATGTTTTGATTTATCTGTACCTCTTTTCAAATACAGTTAGGAATTTGTTAAAGAATTCGGGGGGGGTGGGGGGGGTGGGGGGTGGTGTGTGTTTGTTTGTTTGTTTGTTGGTTGTTTTTTTTGTTGTTGTTGTTTTTGGTTTTTTTGTCTTATGATTTAAGTGTAATTGAATTATTTCAGAGAGGCTGAAAACCCTCTGTGCATGGTGATGAGGACTGACCCCGAAGGTTTGGCATTTGCCTCTTAGCTTCCAGTGCCTATCAATCAGAGGTGTCAGTCTCAGAAGACATCTTCCTGACAGATGTTAAGCCCAGCATGACAGCAAGCAAAGAATTTGACCCTGACATGTTATTGAGTGCACCATGTTGAGAACAAGGGAAGAGGACAGTCATGATGGTCCAGAGGCTGGGGCATGCTATGCATCACCAGCAGCTCCACTTGAGGCTCCTCTGCAATCCTAGCACTATTCTTAAGCTCTTTCCACTTGACACAGGTTCTTCCCCTGATGACATAGCAAAGCTGTTTGCACAGCTTTTTTGGTGAAGTTCAAGTAACTGAAGACAATGGAATTGTAAGAAATACGAACTAAATATATATATATACACACACAGCGGAATCTATTAGAGAATTAAGTACATTGAACCCTACTTCATGGCAAATCAAACAGGAAAGGGTAAAATAATTAATGCCCTCATATGTCCAGTCTTTTCCTCTCCAAGGCTTTGACTCCTTTTTGCATGAGCAACTAAATGGGACATGAATACTTTCCCATATACTCATCTTAGACACCACCACATCAAACAAAGCAAAATTGTCACTGGTTTATTTTAACATGCCACACTGTAAACTGAGTCTGTTCAGATGCTGCTATACATCCTGCCTGAAATGACAGTAACCCTTCCAGCCATCAAAGGTGAACTGGATACAGCAGTCATTATAGTCACACTGGACAGAATGGTCATCAGCCTTGTAACGTGCAATTAGTGCCAAGACTGCATTTAAGCCAAAAAGAAATTACTTTGAACTTCCCAAACTGATCACTGCCAAGAAGCCATCCACTTTTTTATGAAAGATGTAGTAGTGTGTGTTAGATTATGTGTTTAAAGGCTTATTTCTGCAAAGACTAAGGTGCAGAGAGGCAGGATGGCAAGTAGGGGAATTCCAATAACCTCATCAGAGAAAGGAGCCCCTGCCCTGGCTCTTCGAGGACAGCCATCAGTGCTCTGGGGGTGATACCCATCAGCATTAGTCAATGGGAGAGTTTTCTGGATCACCTCACAGGCTGAGGGAGGTTACTGCCTGCCAGGCTTTGGGATCATTGTGGGATGTTCAGGAAGAGCATCTTGGGATTATACAAGACTTCAGTATAAGATGATTAGGGAAGGAACCAAAGGCAAAGAAATGGAGGGATCATATGCTTTGCAGAGGAACAGGCATGGAAACAGAGGGATAAGAACAAAAGGGGCTGGCTGCATATTAGCTGGTCAGTACACTTGTCTGGCCATGCCCTCACCCTGATCACTGTAGTCTGTCCTGCATTCTCATCACACTCCATTTCTGACTATTTCCCTGGCTGAGGGACTCTATATTCTGTGTACACGTGTGGGAGCAGTGTTTGAGTGCCAGTGCACTGAGTCACACCAGAGGTCCTGTGTGCCTGTGGTGAAACAACTGTAGAGAGCAGAGCACGTGCATCTTCTGTGGGTGTGTATGTTGGCATGGGAGCACTAGCAAACAACAAGCTGGATGAGCTGGTGGATAGAGTAAGATGTTTGATACCCTTGTTTTGGAGTGGCCATAGGTCTAGGCCAAGTAGCAGAGAGGAGTAGCTGAGAGTTGGTTACTGGAGGACGCAGGGGGGATCCAAGCCAGCCACTGGAGAAACCATGGGGACTGGTGGACAGCTACTGCTGAGGTCCTAAGACTGAACCAGTTACCGGGAAGACCTGTTTGTATGTGTTTGTCTGTGTGCATGAGGCAGCTGGGAGACCATGGGCTCCAGGAGCCAGCTAACAGATAGATCATCTAAGGACACTTACTAGAGGTATCTGTAGTGCTGATGTGTGATGGTGGTGGGGGTGGTTGTTATGGGTGTGCAAAGACAGGGGGGCTTTCTGTATCAATAACTGCAGTGGGGCTGCAGACTTCAGGGACTCTTGTGTCCAGGCGCCAGCAACCAGGAAGACCTGGGATCCAGGGACAGCTACTGGATATACTGTGTGTCTAAGACCTGCTACTGGGAGGATTCACATAGTGTATTTCTACATGTGTGTATGTATATAATTTCTACTAACATACTTTCATCCTAATCATCTAGGAGGAAAGATGAGGCCATTGGTGATGTTCATGTTTGCATGAGCACAGAGTATTCTGTCCATGTTGATTCGTGTGACTGGCCATGTATATATGTATGTGTACTGCATGTAACTGTGCACGTGTGTGTATGTGTATGTGTTCAGCCTCACTATGGATGGACAAGAGGACACAGAGCCACAGCAGCTTCACCACTGTTGGGCAACTGGATTTTCCAAGTCCCAATGTCTGAAGCTGACAAGTAACTTAAAAGAGCTTTACTGCTAAATTCGGTGCCTCTGAGAACATCATAGATTACTTCAGGTGGGTATTGGCCAAGTTTAACTAAGATAGCTCCAGAACAAAATAAAAATCAAGATAAAGAGCAATATATTACACTGTACCACTGAGACAGAATACATAAATTCTTCTGGGTCTAATGAATGTTACATTGGCACATGAGCAATGCATTTTCTACCAAGGAACATGCCTTATCAGCAAATAGAAAAATATCTTTCTGCTAGGCTATACTGTTTTGTCTGTACATGGTACAGTCCCCTGTGGTGAACTGTTGTAGTGTTGGACGTTTGGGAGTAAAAAAAGAAGGACTAGAAATAGAAGTTGAGGGTTACTATTTCGCAACTACTTTGGGGGTTCTGTGCAAATTATGTGCATTATCATCATCAATGTCGTGCAATTTCAATGGGTAATCATGTGTCCTTGTTACTCTGTGGGCCAAAATAATAAATGAAAAAAAAGTGGAAAATTGCACCAAATTAATGTATTCTTGTGACAAAATAGTGATGAGAACTGGAAGTCATTCAGAAGACAAGCAAAAATCTGTTTTGTTCTGATGCCTTATAAGGAGTAATCACAGAAATTGATGAAATGGGTTGAACTGAAATATCAGAACGAAAGAAGCTGCCTCTCTTCACAAAGCAAGCACTCCATTGATCCCTTGAAATTGTATATCACAAAAGGAAAAGCTTGCTGCCTTGGAGAAAACAAGTTTCATTTAAATGACTACACAAGTGAGACCAAGTCCTTCAAAGGCTTTGTCTCTGTTATGAAGTTCTGTTGGCACAACTTTGTTAGTTCATGAGTCAGACATCCCAATGCAGTAATGCCTGTAAAAGCTCAGAAAGAGGCAGTTATAGCTAGTAGAAAAAATTCTTTGGCAGTGAGGTTTAGTGGGGGCAGACTGATTTGACTCCCCCGCATTAAGCCTTCAGCTGAAAATGCTGATAAATTCATGTAACTCAGGTTTTGTAGCATAGTGTACACGTACCTGGTATATCCCAGTGGGAGAGGTTCCTCCAAGGTAGCTGTGGTGGAAATATAGATGTATCACAGAAGTTTACTTAAATAAATGAGTCATCTTCAAAGTCAGTGTAAACATAGATGAATTAACTAATTTCTTGTTCCAGTCACAGACCTCACATGCTCCCAGAATAATATGCAAATCATTAAGGGTATAGATGCCCATCTCTCATGTCTCATATGTACTAGAAGAAATGCATCAACAGGAAGGTATGGAAAGAAATATGTCCTTTTTAAAACTTTTTTGAGGATCAAACTTAAATTTTTCACAGGTGGTTGAATTGCATATTTTCCTCATTTTCCTGGGCACACAGTATGAAGCTCTGGAGTCTGATTTGCACAGGTGCAGAGTACACACAGCTGCAAGTGAAGTCAATGAAAGCTGTAGTATGAACACATGAAATGCTCTATAATTCTAAGTTGAAATGCATTTTTAACATTGTAAAGCCATATATTGAACTACTTCACTGAATTTTTCAGGGGTAAGGAAATGATGAGCCATAGGCAGGCACCTGGAATAAAATCTTTCATGAAAAATAGTTGAAATTCGGCAAAATTATATGAAAGTGAGAACCCAGTCTTTGTATGAGTGGGAAGTTTTAAGCATGCTTAAGAGAAGATGATGCAGCACCAGTCTGATTTATGATAACTGTTTTCAGAATCCCTTATTGTTCATTATAAAACCCTTTCTACTATGGCAGAAAAAGTTTAGAATAAACTAACTGAAGCTTAATTTCAATTCAAAATTGATGGCTGAGATGTTTTCCTTCCAAATACTAAAAGCACTTACAACAGGAGAGGCTAATTGACTGTCAAATTTACATCAGTTAATGGTATTTTGCAGGTACTTAAGTTTAAATAGATCCACATTCATTTTGCCCTGTCCAACTCTTTGGGAGCCTTATAGTCTCTGTTAATGGAAATTGCATTAATTGAAGAGAGAAGAATATAATCTTTTGTAAAGTAAGAAGTGATTAGTATGTTTAAATTACGGAATGTTTTTTTATTTTCAAGTTTAATCACAATTTATACTTTTGAGCCACCTTCAAAAGACTGTCTTCTTTGATGCTATGTCATCTGATCTGGGTAACATCACCTTGCAAGCTGAGTAGAACAACTGGCAGAAAATCCTTATGCATGCTGTAAGATTTGAAAATATGGAATATATTTTCACATAATGTTGTCACTTCAGGGTTGCTAGCCAGTGCTAAAAGAGAATGGATACTGATAGAACATCACTTTGGGGAAAGAGGGAGTTAACAAAATGAACTCTTGTAGAACTGACTGCACAAAAGCTTTTCTTTTAGTTTACATAGTTACTTTACAGTCTGTGGAGAATTACTTAGTGTGGATGAAGTATGGAAGCATGGAACAAAAAAGTATGGAAACCAAAGATTTGAATTTCACAACCCAAAACCCCAGTCTAAGCTCCTGTGAGGTTGTAACTGAAATTGAAGCTCTTTTTCTGTATTAAATATAAAGTTGTTTAGATTTCCTGGACTAAACTCACAAAGTGGGCACTGGTTGATCATAATGGCTGATCTTAGAGCTATTTTGCTCTAGGGTAAATTGCATGGTAGATATTCTTCAAATAATACTCAATACAATGGACAGAAAAGAAAACAAGAAAGAGGAATAAAACATGTTAGAAGAAAAACAGACTAACTAATTCAAATTCAAATTAGTACCAGTGGAACAAACTAGAAGCGCAGTGCAGTAGGTACACACAGTTTTATTATAATGGCACAGAATCCTGAAAGGCATCTTTTATGCATCTGTGTCCCAAAAGGAAAGAAACCTAAAAAGAAGATATCTGTATGGGTGCTTTTTAAATCCAAAGATTCAAGGCTAGATTGGACAGACAAGTTCCTTCAAGACACACCCATCAGTTACTTCTATGTTAACATGAAACTTTTATGCTATGTGTAAATATAATGATTTGGGAGCACAAATTTTACATAGGAATAATGGTCTGTTGCTGTTTAGAGGTGCATAAACTTTGATCAGATTTCGTTGTGAAGAATGGCAGAAAATCATCTATTTACAGTTGCTTTTGGACGTAGCAAAGTGACTTTGTTGACAAATTAAAATCTATTTGCTACCCTTCCTGGTGTAATTCCTCTTTCTTTTTAAATTGGGTCAAATTGAATGTCACTGAAGGTCATATAATCACATAATCAATGTAGCAAATTCAGGAGAGAGGAGGAATTACAGTGGGAAGGGAAAAAAAGGGTTTTCATTTCTTCATACAGTCACTCCACCGACATGGAATATTGGGTAGTAGTTTCTCCATTTTGGAATTGTTAAACTGGTCTCAAAAAATATCTTCCCAGAAAAAAAAGAGGTTCGGTGTAGTCTGGAGCTTTCTTAAAAGGAAATAAGATATTACCAGATCTCTTGGTGAAAATGTTTAAGCAAATATTTGAGCATATTAGAGTATCGGTAGAAAATACACACAAAATAATTTAAACCTTTTTTTTTTTCTTCTGTTTCTTTTCTTTTTTTAAGATAGCTTTACTTAAAAGCAGTAAAGTTCAGTAGCGCGTAAGTCAGACAAGAAAGGCAATGCACAGTGCAGGTACTAGAAACAGTAAATTATAGGATGCTCTTATCTCAATCGATTTTCAGTTGATATAGTAGTAGAAATTTTATCCTTTGAATGGAATCCAAAGTTACTGAGTTCTTAATTTAACTTTACTTTGTGCTCACTTGTGATCTCTGACAAGTAATAGTGGAAGACCAGTTGGGGTAACTGCACCCACTTTAGATAAAATTCCCATTCAGTTTATTTTAGCAAGTGTGTTTTTGGTGCTAACTCATTACATAACACCTCTGTGCTACTTGCAACTTTTGTTGGGGATTCAGGAAGCCTAAGGTTTATTTTACTTTAAAAAAATAACAGTGTAAAATAGTCCTGTTGTCTTTCTCCATCTTGTCTTTCTATCTTGCCATGTTAAAATTGATGTACTTGGGTTTTAGCACACAGGCCTTCCATTTCTGGTGGTACCAAAGCCTAATTGGTAACACTGGCAGAAGAGAGCTGCAACCTCTTCCTCAGATAGATACCTATTTTCCGTAAGCAGCACAGACTACTAATCATTTTTGTGAAGAGGTAATATCTGTAGCTCTTGAGCCTTCTACCACTGCTTAGGGGGAGGGTAGAGGAAGAATGAGCCTTGTAATCCTGTAGTCATAGTGAGTGGGAAGGAAAAGGGACCAAAGAAGAATAGTTTCCCTGAATTCCTCCTTCCCTAAACACTTCAGTGTGAAGCCACAAAGAAGCAGATCTTCTTTGCAACAGGTACATTCCTCCTAGTTGCAAAGAGCAAATTTGTTGTGTTCGAACTGCTTGAAAGCTTCTCAGCAGTGAAGTAATGAGTGATACTGCGTCTGCTGTCCTGTTCTAGATCTGCATCAACTTTCTGCCTCTGCAAGCACTGGGCTGGTTCATGGTTTAGGAGTTCACATGTGCTCATTCCATGGCTAACGTTAAGAGCAGAAAGATCAGTCCTTCACCTTTCCTTGCCCTTCTCTGCCACCAAGAGTATCTTCAGAATCAGTTGGGCAGAAGCAGCACACACAGTGTGAGGACTCTCTGTAAGATGGGGTGGAAAGCAAGTGCCAAACCTCCCCCACTTTTTTTTTTTTTCTTTTTTTTTTTAATTCTCACCTGACCCAAAGCAACCTTACTCCTTCCTTTGGCAGGACATCCGGGAAGCTCCCCTGAGACAGCAGTGGGTGATAAGCACCTTGAAAAGCCCAAGCCTATTCCTCCAGTTCTTGTTTGCTCAGTCTCAGCCCCATCCCCAGTACAGACCATGACATCATCTGTCCAGGTTCTACCAGTTGTGAAGTCAGGCTGGGATACATCAGCTCATGGGAAGTAGCTCCAAACTTTAGATTACCCAAGTTAGTGCCCCAATTTAGGAATATTCCCTGGGAATATAATTCTGAAAACCCTGCTCTTTCGGTATGTCCTCTGTTGAGACAGTTGGGACTCCACACTGCATCCCTCAGCCTGCTGCTCTGTAAAGGTACTAACCTGCTTTTGTCTAATGTCAGCACTTGCAGTCTGAACCCCTGGGTGTTTATGAGATCTATAATGATCCTTCAACTTTTGAGCAGTAGAACCTCAGTAGATCATTCTCTCAAAGCTAAAACACAAAAAGTCACTTCAAATGAAAATACAGGGAAAGAACCTTTTCTTTTCCCAAATGCTGTTGAACTGTAGACTGTTCATTGAGACAAAAATATGACAAGAAAAGGGGAAAAAAAAGGTCCAAAATGACAAGAGCAAGAACAATTGGAAGTTTGCATAATTAATATCAAGAAATTTTGGAATGGGCTTCATAAAAACCAGAAATGTATTCTGCAGCCACTCTAAAGCAAGTGGTACCTCATGTACAGGTTGGAGATTACCCTGCATTTTACTTTTGTGGGGTTGATTATTTCATTCTTGGAAACATGAAGCCTATGAAACCTCTGGCAGCAATTGTTATGTTTCTTTGCTGGGACTTAGCTGTTCTTTTTTCCTTGTCATTTTAGATAGTTTTTACTGCTTTGCTTGGTCTTTTTAAGCAATCAGGAGAGAGGTGCTGTTACTTTCACTAACTACTGTTACTTTTCAATGTCTGGAAGAAAAGACACAGAGAATGAAGGGGCTAATGGGAAGGAGAGGTGGAGCTTATTTTTTTTGTTTGTTACCACCGGGTAGTCCTAAACTCATCTTTTATGCATATTAACATCTGGTCTTCTCTCTTTAGAAAATGTTGATACTGTGACACACATTTGAGTGATAAACTGCATATTTCTTCAAGTGTAAACATTATGTTAAATTGCTTGAAAAGGACTATTCTTCAAATATTTCTGACTTTAATATTTGAAAATCACACACACACACACAAAAAGATACATTTTCACTGTAAGCATTTCACTGGGCAGTTTTTCAAATTAATGCAGTTTAACTATTACATTAACTTAATGGCTATTTTCCCCTACTTTAACCATGTTAAATGTGCCGGCAATAATGAGCTTCTAATGCTGTCTCTTTCAAGTCTCAGAGGCATCTTTAGAGCTCTGCTTATCTCCTGGATCATAAAGCTGCATAATTTAGTATTCAAACAATTCATTTAAAACTGAAACACTTTGAATTACCGTAAAATTAATCAGAAAAAAAGAAATCTTAATATGCCCATTCTGTTTATCTCTATTTAGCAAATTTTAAAGTGTAAGATAAATAAAATTTTACAATAATCTATTTTCTACTTATGAGTCAGCTGCTACAAGCATAAATATATCTAAAACTATAAGGGACATTTTCAAAACATTTTGCAAAAAAGTTCTTTATGGCTAGTAAACTAAGATGATTCTTTTGATGGAACAAACCTTTTTGATTTTTCCATACCATTAACTTAAATAGAAACACCTTTAAAATAAATGGCCATTTATAACTTATTTCCAGATTTGCAATGCACAGTAGTAGTTGATGTATGTAATCAGAACTGCTGCCCCGTTAAGTGGCTATATTGTAATTATTCTGCAACTCACAGCACTGTATCACTTAACATTTAAAATATTTCTGCACTTAAACTGTGTTTCATTTCCTTTGTTCAGCTTCTAAGCACATTTTTTTTCTTGTAGGGTAGACTATTGCTAACCAAGGAAGAAAATTATAAGAGATTGGATTTAGTTCTTGCCTGTATCAGTAGGGCATGGATCTATTAAAACGTGGAGATGCCTAAAGTAGTAGAGTACCTTTAGTACCCAAATATCAGTTGTAAGCCCCAGATTTAGGCAACGTATCACCACAATTTCCTGGAGACAGGTAGTTATTACCAAAATAACTTTCCTCATCTTAAATGAGATGTCTTTACCTGATCCAGTGGCCACCTATAATCAAGAGTTGTGGGATGCAACTCATCTAATCTATTTTAGGATGATTACAGGTGTCTACATGTGCTCAAATGAATCTCTGTCCAGAAATCTTTTTCTCTTCATTGAGAGAGCTGCTTAGTTAAAAAGACCCATAGGGATATGAATGGAATGCAGTCTCTGTTCCTAAGGTAAGCTGTGCTACTCTTGGTAACAGCAACTTTATCCACTCCAATTCAAGGTCTGGATTTTCCTTTTCCAATAGTTTTTGCAAAGAATTGAGCAGGACTTCTGCTGTTTTGCCTTATTTCTTGTCATTTTTTTTTCCAGTACATGTTCATATAACACAAGGATTCCAGATTCCTGCTTTTCCACCTGAACGTCCTCCCTAGCACTAAGCTGCAAAACTGTATCTTTTCTTTATATCTTTCACGTGTAGTTCTTTCTGTTCAACGCATTCTTTGCTCTTTCACAGGATAGGTGGATGATGCTTCCTTCCCAGGCTAAGCTATCTTTCTGGGAAGAGCTAGGCACTGGAAACCAATCTGAGTTAGGTAGGCAAAGATTTCAGGTCTCCCATTTCATAGGTGATTGCCGTAATCATTAGGCAGTTTTGCACTTAGTAACAACACAATTCTTCCTTTACATTTTAAAAAGAAAGCATGTGTACATTTTGTTAGTGGTCTGATGCTGGTGATTTCTGTGAAAGCACATTTACCAGCTGCTCTTCCAGATCCAGTATGTGCAAGCACTTGCCTATGTTTCAGCTCTCAGGGGGACATAGGTAGGAACATGGTCTCCCACTGCTCTGAGGTTGGCAATTTTGGTGATACAGAGAAGCTCGATGTGGGCACACACAAGAAGATATGTCCCTCTTGCTAAGAAACACAGAGGTAAGGACACTGTAGCTCTCAGGCCAAATAGCAAAGACTGCGTGGATCCATCCTACATAAGAACTAGCTCTGGGATCTAAGCAATGCTGTTTTGACGTAATTACTCTTTCATAAGGAGGATTTTTTTTTAGTTCAAAATATTTAAAATAACTTGAAGGCCATGTTACAGCCCAGGGAAGTGGTGTTTTAAGCTGTGAACATTTATTGCATGTCCTGCTGTGATGCATGAAGATCCCTCCTGAACTTTTTATGTACATAGAAAGATATTGGGGTTTAAGGATGCCAGACCATTATGGGACAGTATTGGAAGACAGTGAAATGTGGAAATATCCAAAACTAGGCTAGTCTTTCCTATACTGTCTGTTGGGAACAGTATCTGTTAGCTATCACGTTCAAGCATATACTGTGCTTAGGCATTGTTTGGGAGACTACTAGCTGGCATAGGCCAGTGCTACAACCTGCAGCACAAAGCCAGTGAAGTAGCATGGGCAATTGGTAGTCCTGGGGTCAGGCTTGGCCCCTGGCTGTGCTTTAGTTAGTAGAGTAAATACAGGCTTGGCAAACTTCCTGGTTAAAAAGCAACACCTATTTAACTCCTGCAGGTTTACTTCATAGCTGAGCAAACTTCTGGATATTAGTTTTGTGCATTTTTTAGCAAAGAATATTAATCATAGTACACTTTAGCCACCTAAAAATTTGGTATCTGACCCGAGACAAATATCTCTTGCTCCTCTACTGTCACAGCACTATCAAAACTATCAGGCTGCAACAAGGCTTTTACCATACCAGGCTGACTTCAATAAGCAGTTCCCACACCTTGCCCCAGCCACCAATCCCCCACAAGGCTTCATCAGTTCATTTAGTGTTTGTGCTGTTTCTTCATACTCTTCAGGTCAGCCCCTCTGCTTCTTGCCTCTGCTGCATCCTTGTCCTTGTGTCTCCTCCATCCAGGGCACCCTCCTCTCTCTGCTTCTTCTAGGTCTCTTCATTGGCTGCTTCTCTTCCATCCCCCCTAGGGCCATTTAACAACTTAGCAGGAACCAGCCACAGCTGCACCTTATCCATGTCAGCCAACCCACCGCCCCTGAAGCCAGCCCACAGCTGTATATGATCAATGTTAATTAACCTGCCTTCATTCCTCTACACCATGGGTCCTCAAACTTTTTAAACAGGGGGCCAGCACACGGATGAAGTGGCAGGCAGTCATCTGCAGCTGCTTGGTGTGTGTCCCCCATCCCCCCCCTCCCCACAACCTCCGGGGAGGGCTTCTGTAAATACCAGGGGCTGGATTGAGGACCCTGGGGGGCTGTGTCCAGCCTGCAGGTTGTAGTTTGAGGACCCCTGCTATACACTCTACCATCCTATTTGTCTTAGTGCTACTGAGTTCCAAGGTCTCTTTCAAAAATAGTAATAACTGATTTAAAGACCATCTTTTTGGAGCTCATGCCTACTAGTTTTCCCAAAACACCATCTTTTGAAATTGTTAATTTTTGAGCATTTTAATTTCCCATAAAGAAATCAAGCAGAATTATTTAGTGACAGATGTCATCTGAAACATTATGATTTGCTGAAGCTTAGTGGTTTACATGTGATCAGATAGCTGCTGGTGAGCCACTGTTACCTAGCTGCTCTCTCTGGATTAAGATGTGTCACCCACGATCCACCATGGAGCTCCCCTACTCAAACTGGTGTAGTAGATATGTCTTAGGCATGTGGTGTATTGTTACAAATGAGATCATGAACACATGAACTACAGCTACCAACTTGTAGGCAGTTACATCTGACATTGGCTGTGTTTAAACTAGTGTTTTGGTGAAGAACAGTATTGAAGTTTTGATGTTCATCTCCCTGCTGTCCCCTCTTACTACATATTAGCTTGGGTCAGAGAAACGTTTCAATACAGAGCAGGAAGACTCCTTCCAGAGGTCAGAGATCTGTTCCAGGTGTGCACACGTGCTCCAGCACCTTCTGCAGCACTGTTTGGTCCTTTATACAGCTTCAAAAAGCATGTGGTGGGAACATTTGGTATATGTATGACCTGATAAAATTCACTCCATAGTGAAACTCTCCAGCCACATATGGTATGGATGCGAGGTCCTGAGAGCCAACTGCTTTGATCTATTGATCTCTTCTTTCTGCATCAAATTACTTGCTTATACAGACATAGCCACAGGGAAATTTCAATAACGAATGAAAACCAAACAGGATGTTTCCATTTGGTGCAACAATACAAAGTGAAAGACTTTTTTGCTTATCACTTCTTACAGTGCCTCCACTGTTACGTGAGCGCAGGTTCCAGAAGTGCATTAAGCACTCTGACTGATTTCAGTCATGTCTTATCCATTCTCTCTGTCATTTTCTCCTTAGGCAAAGAACTGTATATGCAGTGATTTGTTTTGAGTTCTTTTTTAGTTAGTTTAATTTTTTAAATTGTCTATTCTGCATTGTGTTTGTATTAGAATGAGGAGGTCAAAGAAACTATATTTTGGTTTTTTGAAAAGAAGGATCAAACCTTTGATTGTGTTTAACTCCCATGGGAATTTTTGACACTTTTTTCCTAATCAGAAGAATTTTAAAATTAAAAGCAGGTATTTAAAAATTTCCATTCTGTGAAAACTTGACTGTATTTTCACTCTTATTCCTATCTGGGACAAAACAAAGGTAGGAATATTGGAATGTATGATAGGGTTGAAATTCCAATTTGCATGCATCTTTAGTAACCAGGAAATACTGTTTATGTAATTGCCTTTTTTTTTTTTTCTGCTCAGTGCTACTATTCAAGTCCTTTGCCTTAACCTTATTTGGACAGATCAAAAGTTAGAGATAATGAGGAAAAATAACAAAAGCAAAGTGAAAAATGGGTCATTTTTTTAAAGTTTAGATTGAGAACATTGATGAGGACAAGGACAGGCAGCAGTTCATCCACAAGAGCCACTTAATTTTTTTCTTTATGAATATACAACTTTGCTATGAAAAATACAGAACTTTATTTATTTCTTTGTTATACAGCCACACAATCAAATGAAGCTTTAAATTCAAACAATACAGGAAAATAAAGACAGCTAGAAACTGCAAGAGACAAAGAAAAAAAACAGACAAAATGGTGTTTTTATTCTGGCTTATTGCATGTAAGTAATGCCAGTATGTTGATTGCAAGTGTCCTGAGTCTCAAATGTCTGATTATATAAAACTATATGGTTCCTCCAAAAATGATGTTCCTAGCAGAAGGATGTGGTTCCCCTAAAACTGATGTCCTTAGTTGTTCTTCTAATTAAAAAAAAGATACAATTCAGCTTGAATCCAATAATCTTTACAATTAGTATTTAACTGTCCATAAAATGTAGTGATTCCTTTAATGAACCTGCTGCTACCATTGTTTATTAGCTTAGATTTAAGGCTGGGGGTGGGGGAGGTGGAAGACTATTCACTAAACAGATTTCATGTTACTGTTTTTCCCACCTCTATAGTCCCATTATCACTTTTAATTGCATATAATTAATCAGTACCAGTCTCTGATAAAAAGCATATTAAATGGAACAAAATGAAATAGAGACGATACCTCCATGGTCAAACCATAACACAGACCTCATATAACTCCTCACAAGGAGTTACAGGATAAAGTTTACATCTTATTCAACCAAATGTCACACTCAGGAATGCGCAGACCACCAAAATATTTCTTAATGAGGGTAATTAATCAGCTGTCCAGGTATTGATGCTTGATTTGGAATAACTAAAATATGAGATATAAAAACAGTGAAAGAGGAGTATCTGTTAAATGTATGGTCTTTTGAGAGCATGTTTAACATGCACAACTAAACTGCTTGCACTTCTCTATGGGAAGGTCTCCATCACAGGCTTCACAGCTTTGATTTTTGGAAACATCAATCAAGTTCATCTCAGAATTTCTCCCAGGCAGCAGACGTAAACAGTCAAGTGTGGAAAATGCTACATCATACAAGAACAGGTTGGGATTTAGGATTTCTGACCCCCCATCCCCACCCACCCCCCCAAAAAAAAATTATCTTTTTAATCAGCAAATGTTGACTGCTGTGAGTCAAAAATATTTTCAGGAAAGTGTCCACTGTGACAAGTTCCCATTGCATTTTTTCATACCTATAAATTTCAAAATTTTTGACATGTTCCACTTTGGCCCTGTTACTGCCAGGGCATTGCAATCACAAGTTGCTCCCACAGGGGCAGAGGAGCCAGGAACCACAAGGGACAGCTGGGTGGCCAGGCAGGGCTCTCACTGGCACAGGTGCTGTCCCACCAAGCCCAAGCAGGGAAGGTCCAGTGCTGAAAAACAGTCAACCAGCAGGACAGGGATCACCAGGCACCAGAGACAGTTCAGGATCAAGGTGTAAAGAAAGGATGTGAGAACAGGGTCAATGTCATGGTGAGGCTGGTGCAAGACCAGGCACCAGAACACTCACCTACAGCGAGGTGCAGGTCCCAGGCTCCCGTGCAGCCCCCACTGTGCAGGGGTGACTGGGAGGAGCCCTCTCACAGCCTGTTCACAACAGCCTGGTCCAAGGACATACAGCTGTGACACATCAGAGTTGACCTCCAGCATAGGCAGCTGAAGCCCTTGGAGGGGGTGGGGGGGCATGCTGAATAAGAGGATTACAGATAATGATGGTCACAGACTGATCAGCCTGATCAGCGCAACTGGAGCCTGTTGCTGTGCTACAGGCAGCAATGAAAGGAAAAAAAATGCCTCAAACTTTGTCTGAAATGACTACTTTTTTGAAATATAATTGAACATAGAGCTGAAAAACATAAACCCATGTTTAGAGATGAAAATTTAAAAAATAAATTTTGTTTGATATACTTGGCTGAATGTTATTTTTTGAATTTTTAATTTATTTTTGAAGGTTTTTGATTTCATATTCATATTAAATTCTTTCATATTCCAGATAGGTACTGTTTTGTGTTTATGTTTTGTGTTTGGGGTTTTTGGTGGGTTTTTTTGTTTGTTTTTTTTAAAATATCAAAACATTTATTTGAACATGTAGAGATAAGGTGGCATAAAATATTTCACCAGTTATACTGGTGTCCCAGCTTGCCCTGACTTCTGCCCAGTCCACCAAGAGGTTTGAGTGAATACAGAACAGTTCCTAAAGAAAGTGCTTCTTGTCAGGAAATCCATGACTCAAAGCACAACATGCTAAAATATATTTCAAACATTTGCATCCACACATAACTGGTATTTACTATTTTACCATCTCTTCACCAAACTCTCGATAAACCTATGCATATTTTTATCTCATGAGGGTAATTACACAGAAAATTCTGGATAGAATTATTTTTTCTTGTTAGAATTATTTTTTTCTAACAATTGATGTGAACTTATTTAATGAGTGGCTTGCTGTCAAACTTTAGAAATACTTTCCTGTGACTCACAAACTGGGATGCTGACTCAGGCTTTCAGCAACTTAATTGTCACATACAGCTGTTGAGCAGGTAATATAGTTATGGACTACATTGTCAGCCATGACTCCTTTGTGGTTGTAAGAGCTGTGTAGAGGAACGTTCCTTCTCTTTAAACAGGATTTTTCAAAGCAGTTTCAAAGACTCTATAGACAAGACTGCAATACAGTAAAACTTAAACCCAAAAGCTAAATAGGTATTTGGAAGCTGTAGTTTATGTTTATTTGTATGCAGTTATTTCTGACCTTTTCAAGGTAAACTGAAAAAATTTCATCAAATGAACTACGAAGACTGTTCTGTATTTTGCTTTTAATACCACAAAGAGAATTCTAAGAAATATGAGCACAATTCAGTTCTAATCATTGGGTTCACTCCATATTTACAACATAAAAGGTTTACTTTTGTGGATTTGACCTTTTTGACTCCATCTTTCTTTTTATGTATACATAAATACATATATATTTACTGCTGTGATGACATTTTGTTTAAATCTGAAACTCAGAGAGAGAAATTTGGTAGATTATTTACCAGTTCACATACAATAAAGAAATATTTCTGTTAAAATTTAAGTTAACTTATTTTTGATGTTCCCTTTTTTTATAATATCTGTGTAGGACTAAATTTGAAGAAAATGAGCTACAGTAAATACCTATATTAAAAAAAAACATTTTTATGCATGTGGATTCATGTTTCATGAACCCTTACATTTTCAAACTAGTCAAATTTCAACAAAGAACATACTTCTCCAGTATTTATGTTTTCAAGCCATGCATTTGAAATAAATTTATTTTTTTGGTAGCTATCAACTTTTTGCTAAAGGTAGTATTTTGAAAGGAATTAATAGGCATGCAAAATATTTTTCAGTTTGTCTCAGAATTTAGGCTATTGTCAAGACTGCAGATTCTTTTTGGGAATGGGTGGGAAAGGTTTTCCAAGTAAGTGGAATTCTTCAAGTGAGCGTATGCATATATTTCCCTCTGGGATTAATGTGCTTCAGAAAAATATAACTCAAGAACTGAGATCCCAAATTGCCATTGAACCAAAGTTCCCCATACTAGCCTGTGTTATACTGTCATTTTAATCACATTATTCAAAAATGCTGATAAATAGAATTATGGAATAGTAGTATCCATTTCAAATATTGTCCATTGGACTTTGATAGAGAGAGTAACTAGAGGAATGGTTCATCTTTATTCTGTATTTTTTCTAACATGTCATATAGTTCTTATTAAGCAGAACAGCAAGTTCCTTTGAAGCAGTAGGTGTAAATGACTTCTGCTAAAGTGTTGTTTGGTAATTCTGACTGGTAAGAACTGGATAAACCAGAACAGAGACTACAGAAGCATAAATCTTTGTTTCACTGAACTGGCCCTCCAAGTGCCATCTCTCCTTGGTCGGAGTGGAGAAGGTCTACAGGTCTACCCATGTCCTGAGCACTGTGTTGCAGCCATTGTTATCTATTCCTAACAGGGAAACATTTACTAGCTTCAGGACTTGAGCCTGCATGGGAGGCTTTTCTAGTGCTCCAGAAATGTTATGTCCACACAATGCAATGTTGGATAAGAAATGCAGGAGCAATCAGTACAAAAAGCAAGCTGCTGCAGGTTTTCTAAATATCACAAAGCAAAACAAGTATCTGAAGTCCAAACAGACAAGCCTCTCTGGGTCTTCTTAATACAACTATTACATGTTGCAAGGACAACTACATATAGTGGCAAGGACTGCATCCTTTTCCTGTCACTACAAACATATTTTGCACTCTTCATCAGAGAAAATGGTGTTAAATTTGGGATTAGTGTGAAGGGAGGTCTAGCTTACAAACCTTTAATTTATGCTTTCATATAACATACATGTTTACAGCATATCCATTAGCTGACAGTAAAACACAGCCCGGTAAATAGCATCTTTCCCTGTGTGGTAGGAGAGGAGAAGAGGCAATAAGGGGGTAGCAAAGAAGTTTTTCCAAACTCTTCATGCCATATATCGGCTCATCAATCAGATGTTCTCCATCTATTGTATGAAATATGGAGGGTATTTCCCTTTTTGACGCTTGTGTCTCTTAGGGAGTGGTACTACATTGAAAGAAAACTTATCCACATCTTAGACAACTCTTACAAGACTTAAAAAACCCTGCATCCACAGCTCCCACAGTCCTCCACTGATTTGTACTGTTCTCTGCTACTTCATTTCCAGAACCAAGGCTTCGGTGTTGTTTGTTGCAGAGTGAGAAGAAATGAGGCTTCAAAATCCCTGCTTTCTTCATTCCCCCCCACCTTGCAGTCCTAATGGAAGCAGGCTGAAACAATCTTAATTGCTGCAGTTTGAAAACTTTAAAAATATATTATTATGGTGAGGAAAAAATGCCAGAAAGCTGAAAACCTACACACTGTCTCAGCCCAATGTGAACCAAAATGACAGTTATGAAGTCTTGGAAAGTGGCAATTGTAATGAAAACGTCTACTGACCCTTGACTAATAATGTCAGCAACCCAACAGTGCTTAACTATTAAAATCAACACGTCTGACATTGACAGCCCAGTGTTTTGAACTGCACAGTTCTGGTGAAGAGGCTGAAACAATAAATACTAGTAGCAAACCTCCCTTCTTTAGTCGTTCTTGTCTGCTCCCTCTTTTTGCTGATTCCTTTCCACAGCAGAGTTACAAAGGTCAGTGTGACTATGTTTTCCAGGAGTCTGTTAAGAATCAGTGTTCCCCTTAACAAACAAAATGTAAACTGCAACAACTAAACAAAATGAGGACTTGTGTACTCTCTATCTTAGAAAGGGAGGGCATGTTGTGGCACAGTATGTTGAATTCCATAACAATAATGCAGTTATAGGATCATAGCAACATTCAGGTTAGTAGGGACAGCAGAAGGTCACTAGTCCAGCCTCCAAAGACATAAATTGCACCTTTTTAGTCTGGCTTTTAAGTTCTTCAGGAAAAGTTGTATTTATTTCCAGTGCTGCTAGGAATGTGATCAGTTTTTTGTCCTGTGACAAAACTGAGAGATGTCAATTAGCTTCAGAAATTGCTGTATGTGATGCTGCAGACTTCAGGTCTATTCTGCCAGAATGTTACTGACCCTTTTTCCTCTCCTACTTTTGTTTAAATGTTCTTCTCCACACTCTCCCTTTACCTAAGTAGTAATGGTGGAAGAATCCTACTGGAAAACTGTTGAGGGCACTGGCAGGGCTGAGAAATTCCTATTGTTATTCCTATGCAGCTAACTAAAATGCTTACAAAGTAATTCAGAAATGCTCAGTTATCTGCTCTAAGTGATAAATTCTGTTAAGTAGGATGTGTAGACCTCTTTGTACACTTAATGTGAAATAGTTAGGAGAAACACATTATATTTTCAATATGGGACATTAAGCATACAAAAACTGTATGTGTTGAGTAAAATAACATATGTTCTCTTAAAGATCTTTCATATTTTATTGATATGGCCCTTTCATTCTTGTTAATTGATGCACATGTGTCTATAAATAAATATTTATTCATATGTTTGTATGTGTGTACACACCTGTACATGCATGATGCCAGAACTCCAAGACTGTTGGAAAATGTGAAGATGGATGTTAGGAATGCTCTGAACCAGAACAAAAAGTTTCATCTGATAACATCGCTCACCTAGCAGTAAAACACTAGACAGAGTTGGCCCTTTCAATATGAAACCATAATCAGCCTGGTTGACTTTCTCCTTGCCAAGGGACTTTCAAGTATTTACTGAGACTGGTGTGGAAATACTGGGTCTGGTGTGACAGCAACAGAGCTCTGTGTGTGTGTTTAGGCCAGTGTCTATCCTAGAAGCACCGAAGCAGTTGCACTTGGGCAGTAGTTGTGGGGACACTCTTCTGTCTTGAACAAGAGAAGAGACCAGCTGGGTCAGCATCCCCTACAGCAGGAGACTCCCTCCAGAGCAAGCGTGTTTGGGCAGAGACCACCCTAACATCTATTCTGCACTATAGGTATTACCACTTCTGGTCACTTCTCTTTTAGGTTCCAATCCTCAAAAACTGTGCCGCGTGTTTAACTGAAATATATTAATTGCCCCAATGAGGCTGATGAAAAATCAAACTAAAGTAAAATTCCTGTAGGTTTGAGGTATGTGTTGCAAATGAAATGCCAGCTTCATTTACCCCTTATTCTGTTCTTTCTCATGACAGTAATTTGGTGATGAAACCTGTGTGGTCTCTAACCCTGTCGCAGTCTGTTTTGCTTTGGTGAAAACCTGACAGGTGTTCACCCAGATCATCCAGAAGCTCTATGGGCTTAGTGATGAGAGAATCTCTTTGCAGAGATTCTCAGTTTTGCAGAGAATGGTTATCTTGCAGTACAGATGCAACTCTTGAAACACAGGCTCAGTACAGTGTCTTTTTGGAATTACAAATGTCTTCTTAGAAAGGTGGACTTCAAAGTTTAAATCATCTAGAAGCTTCTAAACATGTCACTGTAGATTAAGAAAAATGCTAGTAACAATCTTCTGTGTTTACCTCCTTCTTTTGTAAAGTAGAATATTCAAAATTCCCTTGTAATTTTTTCAGTAATTTTAATAATATTCTTCTGCATTTAGAATCTATTGCGTAAGTAAAATCAACTATTACTTATTATTTTACTTAGAGTATTAATCTAAGTAAAAGATCAATGTGAAACATAATAAAAATCAGTTTTCTGACATAAGGAAAATCTATTCATTTATTACGCCATTAGAACATGTATAAACTTCTTTGTTGGTAAAGAAAATCAGAAATATTTTATGCCATACCAAGTACGAAAGAATATATTGTGAGAAATATTGTAACCATTATAAAACGAGATGAATTGTCACTGCAGCTCAGATGCTTTTTTGTACTACCTGTACTCTCCTTAGAGCGTGGTAACGCACCCAGGTCTCATTTAGTCCTGTCTTTACTCCTCAGAGCACAGCATGGCTTTTCAGCAGTGGGCTTTTTGGTAAGGTCAGCACTCTAAACAGTGACTCCTGTTTTAATAAAGATTTGGCTTCTGGTTTTAAATTTGTGCTCAATCTAATACCATAATCTGCATTCCCCATAGATGGAAATAAACAAGTATTGCAATGCATATAGCTATTAAAGTCTCTGAATTCCAATGTGAGAGTTTCTCTTTATTGAAAGGTCATGCGATACTCTTTATCTAGAGGAATACATGAAAAATAAAGGAAATCATTTTATCTTGCTTTAGCATTCATTTGAATATGTTATTGATAACCTGTCTATAATAGCAACATAGTAGAGAGCAAGTATCTTCCCCTCAATTTTGTTTTAGGACAAGTATTAAAAGACTCAAAGCATAAGGTGCTAAATCTACTGGTTTTGTAACTCCTCTGACTTCAGAGTTTTACTCCACTGCTGAATTTGATCCATTTGGAAAGCTTTCTGGTTTGTTACTGTAGAGCTGAATCTCCTTTTTTAAACGTTCTCCTACAGCTGACATGCATGCTAAGTAATGCAGCTGCAGCCATCTGTAAAAAGCTTGGATTTAATTTTCATCTTTATTGCTGCAGCTTATTTCATTCCGCCTTTCCCTTTATATTTATAATACAGAAAATTCTCTCATTCCTTGAGAAAGCATTGCAGTTAGTTTCCTTCCTTTTTATATTACTTATCAGTAAAGTAATCAATGCAACTGTTATCAGTATGCACACTAACTACAGTATGAACATTATCAGAAAAAAAATACTGAAATGGTAAATTAAATCAAGACATAAAACAAATCTTTTCTGGTTCTTTGATGAAAATCTGAGCCTAGAAAATAAAAATGAAAGAGGCAGAACTTTACAGAAAAGCATGGGGAGTAAAGGCATGAATAGGAAAAACAAGCTAAGGAAAAGAGAGTTACTACATAGCACAGGGAGAAGTCTTTGGGAAAAAAAGGCTTTTTTTTTTTTTTTTTTTGTTATCCTACTGTGTTTTAAAATGCATGTGTGACGATTGGGCAAAACTCGTCTTTTCAAGGGAAAAAGCCACAGATGGGAAACAGATATGTTAAAGAAAACTGCGAAAAGATGAGGAAAATGTAAGGTTTTTTTGTTTTTCAAATCCTGATTTAGGACTAAAGCGTCCATGCTGAAAATAGCACTTCCCCCGGGCTTCAAAATAAGAATATGCCTAGAACAGGGAAGGGCCTTAGGTTTACAGTTAAAAGCTTTTTTTGAAATCAGGCATTTAATCTTCAATTTACTTGTATTAGTGCATTGACTGGTGGAGGGACATCTGTGGATCAAGCGGTGTTTTGAAGATCACATTCACCAAACAACTGAATTCCAAGAAGGAGTCCTCCCTACATATATGTATAAGTGCACACATATATGTATTGTCCAATATCCATTCCACAGGGAGATGACTATCAGTCACCTGACTGCTGCTGTATTCTTCTCCTGCTCTGACACTCTTACACCTTCTGCTCAGTGAAAGCCAAAGAGGAATAAGTATTATTAAGGCTGTGCTTGATGATAATTGCTATTTATCTTAGCTGTTCATACTCCCCTAGCCTTCACAGTGTCCTTTACTGTACTTTGTTATATCAGCCTTATGAGGTACAGGGTATGGCTGTGGATATTTTTAGGCTCTTTGCCTAGCATGCTAGCATCACTGAATCCCATTATTTAGGTGAATAATTCTTGCTTGTCACTGTATAAGGAGACTTGGACTAGAATTACCCCTGAAACTAGCAGAATGGTATCTAAAATGTGTGGCTGTGATGTTTATGAATGAGTCCTAAGTGAACTCACACATGAGTCTTTAATGAAGCATGGAACTGAGTCAACTCTTTTCATCCTGTGTCTCTGCTTCATCTCCATTTCTACAGACATGCCCCTGCAGCCTCACGCAGGCTGCTCAGCCGTGCGCAGTGCAGGTACCCGCCCTCTCCATTGCTGCACATGCTCCATTAAGTGAGCATTATTACCGTTTCTGTGCCCAGACCTGAAAGAAGGTATTTTCTGTAACACAACATATTTCCTTATCAAATTTAAACTTCATAATAGTTTGGGATTAAATTTTAAAAATTAGGTCTGCTGGAAGAGGGAAGTGTTTCCTTGGGGTAGAGTTTCAAAATTATGTCTAAACTGTTCTTCCTTTCTGTGTTGTGTGGAGAAGCATTATTGCCATTTAATTCTCTGCCTAATGTTTTTTACACAACCAAGAGTGAGTGACTACATTTTCCAGAGCGAATACATCTGCTGCTTGATGCAGCATTGTAAATAATGAATCTATTGAACATGTTTACACCTTGCCCTTCAAAGGAGGATGAAAATCATCCCTAGATTTTAATGCTGAAATATCTCAGAGTTCTTCCAGTGAAATAAGAGGTCATTCTTCTTATTTAGTATAACCACCTTACAAGTGGAATCTATCCAAGTACTAAAAAAATTGAAATTAAACATTTCTTCATTAAAATTATCATTGCAATATATATATATATCACTGCACATGCTGTACTGCCAGTGGCATGGCAGGACTGTTTGAAGAGGCAGGAGAAAATGCCGTGAATGGGATCAATAAATTGGACCAAGACAAAAGCAAACCAGTCTGATGAACAGGCTTACATAATCCAGTGCTCCCTCGAATGTCCTCACCCTGACCAGTTCAGCGTGCCGTCTGCAGACAGTGCTTTGCGCAAGTGGGGTGCTGGGGTTTGAGTCTCAAGACAAAGGAAATCAGAGACTGACTGCCAGACACTTCTCCCCAAAGTATATACATCAACCTATTCCTCAGCTCCACGCTAGGCTTTTCAATGCTGGTTGATGCCTTTAACAGTGACTTCCATTGTTTTAGCTATGACAAAACTAAAAGATATTTAATTCCCTCATTATCTAACTGAAGTAAAAAGTGGCACTTGTATCTCTCAGTTCAAGCTGATAATTACCCTGTCTCTCCATTTCTGCATGTCCCATGGGGGTAAACAACCCTATCATCTCTCCTTCTGCTAACCTGCCCTTCTGCTTTTTCATGCCCATCACATTTTTTGTCAAATTGTCTGACTGTTTAACATAATCAAGTGAAACTCAGAACAGTTGTCTGCAGCGAGTATTTAGCTTCAGGCTGCTGTGTCTGTTCCAGATCTGGAGCAGGGCTTGTAAGCCTGCAAGCTCATTTGTTTCCTACCAGATGTATCAGTTGGTCTAATAAAGATTATTACAGTTCCCTACAAATATAGCTTCATTTATACACTTAGACAGTCTTGGT
Organism: Falco cherrug; assembly: GCF_023634085.1. Taxonomy (NCBI): domain Eukaryota; kingdom Metazoa; phylum Chordata; class Aves; order Falconiformes; family Falconidae; genus Falco; species Falco cherrug. The sequence goes on from NC_073697.1 coordinate 53,541,040, forward strand.
AACAGCACAGCCGTTCATCAACAAATGTATATATAAATATGTAGAAAATTTGATGATTCACACAAAGACATGTATATGTATCTGAAACAATTTCAACCATGGATCAAGCTAGAAAAAAAATCATTAATTTGGACTTCAAATATTTTGCTTCCTTTTCTAATTGCATACAATTTATTTAAAATCTTATTTCAATTTGCTTTTTATTATTTTTACTCCTTCTAGATAAAACTAGCCAAAGTGTCCAAAAAGTTTAACTGCTTTGAGGTAAAAAAGTATCAATGTTTCATGATGAAAAATGTCAGGCCTTCCTGAGTGTTTTCTGCCTGAAGCTGATGAACCTTATCCAAATGAGCTTATTTGAACTAGCATTTTCAAAACAAACAAAACCTAGTTGCAATGTAACAAAGAGTTCTGGCATACTTCCTGATGCTAAGAGAAAACTGAGAACTTCTGCCGAAGTCTGTATAAAATTTTATGTTATAAAAAGGTAGGGAAATTGCAAAACCTTATCATCAAAACAATATCTGGATTGTAAGATGGGATTTTATTGCTTCAGTACCCACCAGTTGAGCTGGAATTAAAGCTTTTTTTAAGAAAACAGACCTTTTTTTCCCATTGTATCAATACTAGGGCTGATATTCTGCCATTGGCTTGTATCTGGAATTTGTCCTTGTATTTTGTAACTTCATTCTAAAATAAGCAGGTATCAAATAAGTTAACGGCAGCTTCTGGTGGCTTTATGTACAGGTGCTACAAAAAGCTATATTCTTCAGTGCCTTGTATGAAACATTAGCTATCGGTGTTGTCATCTGCATTAATAAAAGTCATATATATGGCTACAACAAAATGCATTTAAGAAACATGAAGTTAGAGAAAAACTGAATTGCTGAGACCAGAGAAGTCTGTTGTTAGACTAAGGCTGTAATAATGAGGTTTTATTAGTCAAGAGCAGTGGCATTTGGCACTATTTTTTTCAAGGAAAGGACTTTTTTTGAGCAAGATTGTAGACAGTCTGAATTAAAAATCTTTGTCCTAGTTAAGCAGCAGACATGAATGACAGCCAATTCCCAAGACATACAAGACATATTCAGCAAGTTCTGTCACCGAGTTCATTTACGCCTGTTCTTCTGACCAAGTAAGCTTATAATACTTATACAGCCCTCAATTATTATATATAGTTTACCGCAGTGAGCTTGCTAACAGAACAAACAATCAGTCATGAACATGACAGATAATGGATGGGTTTTAACAGCTTAGAACTCTTCGAAAGTTAGAAAAAAATATGACTCATACTGTCTTTTAATCCTTGCTCTCCTTTGGTGTCTGAGTAGCTATGAATGAGTGACTGGATACCTGCCACTCAAAAGAAAGCGAGTAGGAATATGAAGAACAACATATGCATTAAAAATATTTGTATTACATTATGTTCTGTCATTTTTCAGGACAGCCCACAAAGTTGGGGGGCAGGGGCGGGGGGGTGGTTGTTCAAAGTCACACAGAATTTATGCCACTAAGGCACTTGAAGTACTCCACACTAAACACCACAATATACATTTAATAATTAGAAGTGTCCTTGAGTGAAATAAGATAGCCTACTTTCAAAACATACTAACAGCATACAAGACGTAGCTGAGTGAGGTGCTTGGCTTTTGGCACTGAAGTTATCACAGCGAGCTTGCCTGGCCCCATCCAGCCCTCAGCCCATGTCATGCTTCACTTCAGCTTGATCTGTGGTAGGCAGGAATGAACAAGCAAAGATCAGCAGATGAGACCTTCTTGAAGTGGCTTTCCTACCAAACCAAATGCCTCAAACTGCATCCTTATGCACCGCTAGGAGCACAGGTGCAAAACTGGAAGTGTGCACCCCAAAGCTACTTCTCAGCATCTTCCCCAGAACAAAACTTCTAGTTAGTTAGTTGGTTTGGTTGTGAATGCAGAATTGAGAGCTGAAAGTCTAAGTTGTCAAACTACCATCTTTTTAGTCTACTTTTGCATAGAATGGAATGGAATGGAATGGAATGGAATGGAATGGAATGGAATGGAATGGAATGGAATGGAATGGAATGGAATGGAATGGAATGGAATGGAATGGAATGGAATGGAACGGAACAGAATAGATGCAATGCAATGCAATACAATACAATACAATGGAATATTTGAATTGGGAGGGACCTACATTGATCATCCAGTCCAAATGGCTGACCAGTTCAGGGCTAACCAAAAGCTAAAGCATGTTTTTAAGGGCATTGTCCAAATGCCTCTTAAATACTGACAGGCTTGAGACATTGGCCACCTCTCTAGAAAGCCTGTTCCAGGATTTGACCACCCTCTCAGTAAAGAAACGCTTCATAATGTCCAGTCTAAACCTTCCCCAGCCCAGCTCTGAACCATTCCCACACAACCTCTCACTGGATACCAGGGAGAAGAGCTCAGCACCTGCCCCTCCACCTCCCCTCCTCAGGAAGCTGCAGAGAGCAATGAGGTCGCCCCTCAGCCTCCTTTTCTCCAAACCAGACAAAGCCAGCTGCTCCTCACGGGACACTCCTTCCAGCCCTGTCACCAGCTTTGTTGCCCTCCTCTGGACACACTCGAGCACCTGAACATCCTTCTTAAGCTGGGGGGCCCAGCACTGCACGCAGAACTGGAGGGGAGGCCGCCCCAGCGCTGAATACAGCAGGACATCACATCCATGACCGGCTGGTTACACCGTGTTTGCTGCACGCTGGGACGCGGGTTGCCCCCTTGGCTGCCCGGGCACACCGCTGACTCGTACCGAGCCTGCTGCCCACCGGCCCCCAGCCCCCTTTCTGCGGGGCTGCTCCCCAGCCACTCCTCTCCACGTTCATACTTGAGCCCAGCATTGCTCCAGCCCAGGTGCAAATATGGCATTTGATCTTGTTAAATTTCATGCTAGTGATGCAATTGGTTGATGCGTTGCTTTATTTTGATGCAAGGCACCTCCATAACATAAAGGCTGATGTTTAGGCAGTGTTTTTGTTGCTGGTTTGCTGATCACTCTCCTAGCTACAAGTTTTATGTATTGCATATCGCACATCAAACCCGCAGCCTCGACCAGAGAGGCCAGTTGGAACAAAGTGGTAGACCTCTGCAATGTCTGCAAAGTCTGGTGCCAAATGAACACATAATGATGTGGCCCAATATGGGCCCAAAATAAACACGCCATCTGACATGAGTCTACAGTTCCACAGTAAGCCTCAGGCTTGCAAAACACATAGGTCTAAATCACTGCATGAACTGTTAACTCGACCACCACTCAGACTGTGACTGATGCTGCTAACTCAGCTGAGAGTGGTGAGTGTGTTATAAGAGGGACTGTTCTTTGGTTGGCAAGGATTTGATGGGAGGGCTGTTACAGCGTGAAATACCTAGGTGTAATTTTGAAAGGATGTAAAATGACGAATTCAGAAGTGGATGAAGTCTGATGACTTAACATTAATTTCTCTAAGCATTTGAATGAGCAGACCATAGTGCAAGGTTATAAAACTTCCCAGGAAATACCATTCACAGTTTCCTCTGTAGTGTGTTGTGCATTTTATTTAACAGTAAAGAAAATGTTAAGTTAACTTGAAAATCCTGTCCTTCCTCTTGAGAAAACAAAGTTAAGTACAATTATACTAATCTTCTAAGGCTAAGAATGTGCATTGTACACATTGAAGATGATTGTTTCATATTATAGAAAAGGTCGGCTTCAAAAAGCATCAGCTGCCTTTCTCTTTCATTAATGTAATATATATTTGTTATCTTTAAAAAAGTAAGATCAAATTCTCAGCTTTCTAAACCTCATCTGGGTTTTGTGCAAGTGTTTGTGCCCCAGACATACTTTTAGCAAGATCATACTGGATTGATAAGGAAAGAAAAAGATAAACTTTCTAGCCACATAAACAGAAATTAGTTTTGGAAGGGAATACTTCAAAATACCACTACCTTGCTGTAAATTTTTTTCAGTCTATCATAGCACGTCATAAAGAAACTAGTATTTAGAGCAAAAGGACGTGTCTCCTTTTTGCTGCATGTGTGCCTTCACACTGCCATATTTGACCACTTTTTAGCTGGCTTTCTTGAGCTGCCTGTAAGTCAAGATGTAAAAGTACACAGCAGTGTACTTTGTTCTCTGAAAACCTGAGGATGAAGATGTTTCCACTATGGATATTGTCCTTTCATGAATATTATGGGACAAGGGGGCATCAGATTGCCATCCAGAAACACTTAATCCATACTTCCCTGATGTCTGCAGCCCTATCCTGATGCTGACAAGGAGTTCAGGCATGATCGGGGCTGTTGGCATGCTTGGCTTGCTGTGTGGGGTTGCCTCATGTGATAGCACTGTCACTGCCTATGCCTTCAAACTTTTGACATGGTATAAAAGATGGAGGATTGCACAGCCTATGAAGTATTGCACAGAGGCAATATACTTTACTTCGTAATGTACATCACTGTACGATGTGAACTACATGGTCCAAATCATCAAAATTGCTCATGGAATGTGAAGAGGAAATGGGTGCGATAGGGGCCAGCTGCTCCCCAAATTTTGCCTTCTCATGGTACTCTCAAGGCTATGAACTGGCCTCTCCAGTACAGGGGATGCTATAGCAGCAGACATTTTCACTGACTTCTACCTTCTCCTGCAAGAAATGCTGGTTCTTCCATGAGCAGCATGAAATAGCATAGTGCAGGTTAATTACAATGCCATTTTGGTTAGCCCTGCTGTCCTGGAGATGAGGGTTTCAGTTTTCCAGAATCTGTGCTTTTCATTCATAACAAATACAACAGAGCTGCAGCACATCATTCTGTGTGGAAGCACACAGGCGTTAGTAGCTGTAGAAGGTTTAAATATTCAGGTCAGTCTTAATTTAAATGAAAGATGCCAATATACTGACTCAGAATTGCTTGTGGTGAAATACAGGTTGATCATCACCAGAAGTAGCTGAAATAGTCAAAATGAAACATCAGGTTTTTTCTTGATATTAAAAGAATTTGCTTTTTCATAATATTTCTTTGGTTTTAACATTATAAAATATTGTGTTTCTTTCTGATTCTGGACAAAATATATTTCATTTTAAGGAAAATATGAGGGGATAAAAAAATATTTCCTGTCCTCCTGTAGTTTTGATGGTCTTCTGGCATGACATTTTATTCACTGCTGCATAACTGCAGCTACCATGGATGTGCCTGAATTCAAATTTATGGAATTGCACAGGTATAAAACTGAATCACTCTAGTGATTAATTAAACCCACTGAATTACAATAAAAGCCAAATCTAGGACTGTGGAAAGGACTTTTGTTGTTCAGAAATGCTGGCAGAAACACATTTAAAGTAAAGATAGGTTTCATCTTCTCAGCACATTATTTGAATTGATTGTGTCACACCCACAGAGGAGAAAGCACTTTACATTTCAAGTTATCAGTAGCAATGCTCATAAGTTAAAGAATGGTACACCCAGACTGAAATATACTTCCATCCCTATTCACTCACGTACACTGTTCCTTATGACATGCTATATGACAATGTTCTGAATATTACATTCAGTGCTGCCAAGTTAGGAATAAATTTACCCAAGTTGTTAATCTTTGTTATAAGTGCTGGACAGCTTTTTGTTGGTGGGATTTTCTTTTTGTGTGTTTTTTTTTGTTGTTGTTGGGGTTTTTTGGTTTTTTTTACAGAGGTCTGCAATATTCGTAATTTCTTTCTGCTACCAACAGGAGATAATTACCTTCTAGCACTGATATTTTATTACTGAAAACTGACGCTTCCTTCTGTTTTAGCATCAGCTCATTGTGCAGAATTCTTTGTAGTGCTTTAATTAACCTGGCATGATGATCTCAGTACAGCCCCAAATAAAATTAACATCAAACACTCATATGGAATTATTCTATGAGATAGTTTGGGTGATGAGCATATACCATATGGTAATCCTTAAAAATAAAACCTGCCAAATAGCATATTTAATGTGACTATCATGGCATACTCATAAGGACTGTAAAAATAAAAAATAATTCTGAGCACTGCTCACTTCAAAGGATCACAAAATATTTTATACAAACTATCTATCTTTCTAAAATCAGCTCACCTACCACTTAAAGCAGCCACTTCTGCAGTGAAATGCAGCAGCTATTGCAGTAAAGCACAGCAAATTGGAACAGCAATTTTAGGGCAGGTAATGAAGACAAATGGTGTATCTTGTTTAAACTGCAGGGGCAGAAGGTAATTACCCAAATTTGGAGCTGGCTGAGATACCAGACCTAACACCTCTCTTGCAGAAGTGTCAGTCATGATTTTGTAGCCGGGTAACATTAAACAGAACATGAACAAAGCCTGGTATTTAACACCGATCAGGTAAACAAGTTGAATTCTGGAGGAGAAGAGTTCCTGCTTACATTTATGTATGTAATAAAATCAGTCATGTCTTTGCTGTACCCCATTGTTGGTTAGATGAGAATTTAGAATTGATTTTATGGATATGATCTAAAGTCCAGTGAAATCAGTAGAAAAACATTGACTGGCTTTGGATCAGGTCTTCTGTCAGCTCTGGTTTGTTGGAGAGGGGAATTGTACTCGGGTTTATTACCTCATAGCAGTGTGTTGTATATTGAAATATGGGAATGGTAGATTTGCAAAAGCATCATATCCAATCAAGGCAGGAACTTTTTCTTTAATGATACTCATCATACTTTCCTAGTATCTTGCTGTGCCAGCTGCTCAGCTGGACTATTTCAAGGGTTTTTGTGGCTGATCCTGGCTAATGCACATAGCTCTCTACAGCACACATACTGTTGGGCTGAGGATCCAGCTTACAAGAATTTTCACTCTTTCAAACCTCAGTAATGAGAGAGAAAAGTGATTATGTAGCATCTGAATTACCCTTTGGAGCTGCTCCTTTGCACTGACAAAGGAAGGGGGCACCATTGCCCACTGTCGTACATCAGCTGCTCAGTTATCTGCCCGGTGTCTCAGGGGTAGACATAGTCCTTAGATCTCTCAGCAGTAAAAAAAATCATTCACTTCACCTTACTTTACAATGTAAGAAATTTACATTATCATCTCACCACTTTTGCTTGCATTGTCATGACACTACAGCAGCATTACAACTACTTCTATCATTGAACATTTAACACATTTTTTCTATTCTGATTAAAACATAAGCACAATGACTTTCTCCCTTCCTGAAAATATACTTTCCTTTTCAGCATTTTTAAAGATGCTGGCCTCCAGAAAATAAGTAAATAAATAAATAAATAAATAAATAAATAAATAAATAAATAAATTAAAATGCTTAACCATTACAAAACTATTATTTGTAGCATGGTATAGTCCACTTTATGGAGATTCGTGTTTATCTCACTGTTACATATCATTGAAGTCACCTGCCTTAATATCCTTCCTTTTACCTGAAGCAGCTGTGATATTTCAGCCTATTATGTTTTAACAAGTCTTTCTAATTAGTTCAGCCAACTTCCTGGCTGGCTTTGAATAACCAAGGCAAGAGCAAAACTTGGTGGCATTTTATGACTCTTTTCCATCTTAACTCACCTCTAATTATAACTGAAGGAAAAAAAGATGGTAAAAATCATCTCAACAAATTTCCTTAACAGCTACAATTGTCCTCCTAGAGCAGAATACCCACTCAGTAGGGGTGAAAATCCCCCTTGTGTTCTCTGAGGTTAGCCTCATTAAAATTACTTTCCTGATTATTCAGGGTTTCTGTAAGTGCTTTCAACTTCCTTAAACATTTGAAGATCCCTGTAGCTGTCAAGAGTCTGAAAGCTTTACTGATGCTCACCCCCATGGAGAACTTAACTGTTTTCCTTCCTTTCAAATTCAAATGATATTTCATAGCCAGACAGGATTCACCTTTAATCATTCCCTTCTTTTATTTCATAATCCAAGATACATAGACTGACACATGCATCTTCACAGAGCCTCACTGAAACCATGAAGCTATGTCAATGTAGAGCTTCACTTGCAAGGAATTGGATCAGAATTGATCCATTGCTGTCTTTAACTGCTCTTGTATGCCATAGGTAATGCCAGAGCACATAATATCTTCCCCCCGCTCCCCGTTCTAAATGCCATCTATTTAAGCCTAATTACACTAAGATTTCTGGTCTAGTTCTGTCTCTAACATGAATGTAAGTGTAATGCAAAGATGACCACCCCTCTGAGGACTGTATCTGGCTTTTACATTAATTAGGGCAGCTGACACCAGTGTTAATTCATTCTCTATTTATGTTAGCGAAGTATTTAGTCATTTAAACGCACACACACACATTTTCAAAGTACAGGGCAAGTAGGATCATCTGGCAGAAGGATACCAGACAGTGAACATGACATTAAGCTGCAAAAAACGTAAGGTTTTAGATTTTAGCTTTTGTTTTATTTTAAGTAAATGACTGTACTTTCAAACCTTGCTAGTTTCCAGGATGAAGAACTGTCAATCTCTAATTTATATTTGTGATCACATTCTAAGGAACCAGGAAAGAATGCCCCAAAGTTTAGGGGGTGTCTGAACTTTGCCACTCCTGAGCAGTATGGCTAAAAGTGTGGATCTAAATTTCAGCCATACAGGAGTTTGAATGTGGACATGTTTGACTTATAGAGGTCTGAAATTAAAGCCTAATATATGCGTTAGGATCCATTAGGTAGGGCCTTTCCCAAGTCTGAAATTTAGCACGTCCATACTCTTCGCTAAGTGGGGCTTTAGCCTCAACCACTTTTGTTGAATAGAAAGAATGTTTCTATGAAGCAGCAACTTCCTTTCTTGGGTAAATTTGGGAACTTAAATATTTAGTGTTTGTGAAAGACTTGAAATGTACTTTTTCAGAATTTAGTGGTAGAATAAGAAAGGATCAGGTTTAGTGAAGATGCCCAGAGACTGCATCTCTCCTATTAACATCATCTAACTGATGCATATTCCAGATAATATGATGTTGGAGGTGCTGGTTTGCTTTACGATTCCCCAGATAGGGAAAACACTTGTATTGGATCCTGCAGGAGTTTAGTCAACATTGATTCACCACTGCCTGTTGCTTTTGACCTAAGCAGCAGGCCCATGAGGCAGTACAGGGCTTGTCAACATTTGATTGAAATTAATAGGTCAGATGTTTGGGCTTTGAATGTGCTGCAGATTTTCAGCTTCATATCTTTACTATGCATTCTTGTGTCAGCAAATGTAAATATTCCACTCCCAGTGTAAGTAAAGTATCTTCATACTTTCTTGTATTTCTATAGTAGATAAGAGAAAAAAAAATCCTAAATATATGGTGGCAAAGAACAGACAGTGTGGCTAAGCAGGCTTGCAAAAGAAAAATGTGAAACAATCAGCCTGAAGTGTAAAGCAGCCTGTCTGAGCAGGAAAGGGACAGATGAAGTCATAAAGAAAACAAAATGAAAGTATCTTCATCCTTCTTCTTTACCTAACTATACCTAATCATGCTTTTGGGTTTTTTTACAGAATAATAAATTAATTCTGTATTATTTCAAGTGCTGACTTTTTGCTATTTTTACATTTATTTCATGACAACTCATGTCTATGACTAAAAATATAGTTACTTAGTTGGGGCTCATTTTTAACTAGATTTTGAGTGATAATGAATATGCTAAAATATTGTAAGGTTGCCTAGTTTTGATTTTCAGCCTTAGCATATATATAACCAAAAAAAACCCCATATAGAGCTGCTTACACTTCATTGTAACCGATGTAGTTCTCATAGGATTTACTCATGGTATAATAAATATTAAAACCTGGAGCAAGATGGTTGATGATTTTCAGCTCAGCATATGCTATGGTCCAGTCCTGTCATTCTTTGGTGGTCCTCTGGTTCAGTCAGCAGTGCTCCCGACACATGCAGGCAGCTGAGGCAGTAGATTTGGCTGAACAGAGTCCTGCGGCAACAGCACTGGCTTAGTGTCAGTGGATTACTGCGCAAAATGGATCCTGAAAAGCATGTCCTCCAAGAAGTGCAATGTTTGAAGAATGGTCCGAGAAAGCTTCTGACAGAACTTTTAATTGTGCAGGGAGAGACACGCTCTTTTAGTAATGCCTCAAAGGAAGTTTCTACATGTTTTCTGTAGGTTTGTCAAAAGTGTCTTTTAAGCACGTGCTTAATGTGGGTCCAGGGTTCTTGGCCATCAGATGAACCTGATATACCTCCACTTCACAAAGCCCAGCCACCACAGCTGCAAGCCAGAGCGCAGCTTTTTGAGGAGTTTTCCAGAGTGGCTCCTTTTTGGGACTTTTTTGGGAGTTTTCCAAGAGTGGCTCTAGCATGGAAAGTGCTGGAGCCTGAAGTTCTGGTCCCTCCTCCCCGGTATCCTTCTGAGCACAGCAGTAAGGGGCACTGGAAAATGAAGTTATCAATGGCCTGATCCTGTGTGGAGTTTTTATGAGCTCTTATATAAAATCAGTCTAACAAAATCTGTGATCCTTGGAAAACTGTGTTGTCAACATCAAAAAATTAAGACAAAACAACTGACACAGATCACTGCAAAGTTGCAATTGCCATGTAGCATTCTGTTTCATTTATAAGTAAACAAAACATGAAGTTTTCTCCGGTGACATGTATATGCTCTAATTTAGAGAAAGTTTTTGTAAAACCTTTTAATAAATTCCCAGTCAATGAAATATTGAAACCATATGGAGATTGGTGATGTATTTATATACCAATATTTTGTGCAGCACAATGGAAAATAAAACAAAAATGCTGAAGGAGGAAAGGACTGACAAAGAATTTATTTACACATCAGTCTGCAGGAGTGCAGGGTCTTTATTATTTGTATTAAAAGTTTGTTTATTTTTTAAATTTTCGTGTGTGTACAAAGATGGTTGTGGCTAAATGGACTTTAAGAAAACTGTAAATAAAATGATAACACAGTACTTCCGGTTAACCTGAATGCTAATAAAATGTTCTATGGAAATCTCTCTGAATGAAGACAAAAATGTGTTGGAACTTTAATGCGTGCCTCATAAGACAGCAACTAAAGATTCGCCTGTGTTTATATTGGTCAGATAGGCTTAGGGTTATCCTTAGCAAGCAGTAACAGTTCTACTGCAGTAACCTTCAGGACAACAGGTTATATGTGCCTAGTAGTCAGGACAGACTATAGGAACCATTGTGTGATTCCACATGATTCTGCATATGATCAAGGTAGTGCCCTTTCCAGTGGTTACAACTGCTGTCTGCCCATAAGCCTTTCTGGAGTTCTCCGATTAACCTCCATCTTTCCCAAGAAGATGATGTTCCTTGGAAGAGATAGATTATCTGGGCACATGAAGAATGTGTTACTCATGCACTGTTAACAACTCCAAGCTTTTATGCTGATTGTTTATGCAGCAAGTCACCATGCAATGCTTGCTTGTTGAATGCCCTTGGGTCTTTAGGGCACAGTGGGGACAGTGAGGATTTCTGGATGATGTTTGATACTGCTGCAGAAGGTGCACAAATATACGAAGTGGCGTTGGGACCACCACTTGAACAGACTTTCTGTGTGAGACTTATCAGAAAGAGGAGAGAAGTGCGATAGCCTTATATCTGAAAAGCTTTTTTATATAATTCCAGTGTTTCGTGGCAGCTCAGACCTTAGAAAATATTTTCCCATCTTTTTTAATACCTTTTTCATATGGAAAGCATTACTAGGCCCCAAGTGTGATCTTTAAATCTGCCAGTTCATAATCTTGATAATTCAGAGTAACAGCTTATCACAAGTTATGAAAGAATTAAACCTAAAAATTCTGCTGCTATTACACCACCTTGTCACTGCAAATAGAATGATGGATTTCAGTGCACTTCCCTGATAGAAACTGAAATATATAAAATTGGTATCAATTATCTCTGTTTGACACCATCATATTAATCTTCTCACTGACTACTGAAATAGGCCATCCTAGACAAGTTATACCTTTGTACTCCTTTCAAGCACATGCATTGTGCAAGAGCTTTCATTAACATTATCATGCCCCTTCAGCCCACTTCTCAATAACTCAATACCACCCAATTACTAACATAAAAGTCTGTCACTTTATTTACAACTCAGGAGTCTCTGGAAAGGCAGTATTAGTTGTGCATAATGGAAACAACCTCAGGTCTAAATTAATAGGAATGTTGAACTGACCTTGTGGATATACAGTTCCCTCAAACTATTCATATACCTGTATTTCACCACTAAAGATTCTAATTGCTCCTTTCTTCTTTTTTTTTTTTTTCTTTCTGAGACATAAAAATTCCCTGCTCACTGAGTATGAAAAGTAGCACTTATCGTTCACAGGCCTAACAATATTCTTTGTAAAGGTTTCTCTGCCCTTCCATTAATTTGAGATCTGCCCCATTTCCTTTAAAATGTCAAAGGAAAATTAAATGAAAAGCCTTGCAAGTTCCCATTTACAAGGTGTCCACTTACTTCATACTTTGGCTATGGCATGCACTTGCTTGATCTGTAAAGTAAGTCTCTCAAGGAGCACAAGCACTAGAATGGATTGCATCTTTATCCTTTTCAGATCAATAGATAATTTTGGATTGAATAAGCCAATGCTGTGATACAACCATAGAGTTGCCTGGACAGGAAAAAAAAAATAAAATTAAATGGCAGTTGTGTCTCTGGGTGGTTCAGAGAGAACAACAGATAACACTGATAAATGGGAGAATATGTTAAAAAAGAAATTCTGAATTAATACAGAAATTTGATAGAGTGCTCTTTTAAAGGTAGAAATATTCCAGTAATACTCAGGACACTGTCAGATTTGATTATGAGTTGCTGAAAACTCTGTATAGAAAGACAATATTTCAGCTCTTGACCTAAAAGGCCTCGATTTATCCAAGTGAACTGTTATCCTCTATAGTCACTTGTTCTATTTCTCTCTTCTCTACAGTCAAAACTGTTAAATTTCCTTTGTCTTTTCCCATATGCTGCCACCTCCAGTAACTTGTGGGGCAAAAAGAAGTGATACTTTGCATGATGTAACGTTAAACAGGTTTTGGGTTGCTGCTGTGTTATTTTTCTTCTCTCCTCTTCAGAGTCATGCTTCTTGTCACATACAAGGGTATAAAAATTACACAAACTCAACCATCCCACTAGAGTTCAGGGCATGCTTAGATCCTTTTCATTTATCACCAGGTCTAACAGTGTCTCATTTCTATTTTGAGTCTCAATGTTTCATAATCTACTTTCATCTTCAGATTGCTTGAATGCTGGGATGAACATGCTCTGTTAGGTATGCTATCCAGTGTTCATGCACTCCTTACCCATTCCAAATAGATTTTCCTTTTCCCTTGTTTTTGCAATAATGCATGTGGTATATTATCATTTGAAGTGGACCTCCTTACTCAAGTCACAGCTAAGAAATAATCTCTTTTTGTTTTTTTCCTCTGCTGTTTTGCCCACCGTAGGAAACTATATCCTCCAGCCCAGCTATTGCAATCAGATCCCTCCTCATCACTTCTGTATTTGTAAAACTCACTGAATCTTGGATTTTGATTCAAACCTCAAATGCTTCAGTGGGCTTAGGCTTATTTCACTCTCTCTCATTCTTCTTTCTTCTGAGGTAGGGAAAGGAAGAAAATTGTTCTTAATTAATGATGTATTAATTAATTTGCTTGACAGTTTGCAACTCAGAATATACAGGATGTGTGGTCTATATATCTAGTTACGTTTCCTTTTCAATGTGCTCTTTTTTTTTTTCCCCATCTGGTTTTGTGTTCTTTGCACTTCATCAGCTCTACAGTTAAGTTGTTAATAACAAGGATCTTGTCTTTAAATACTGTATTAGCCCATTCAGGCATTTGCAATAACAATAAAAGAATAAATCAAAAGGAATCACCCTAGAAAAAAGCAGCCAAAGCCACTGATGGCTGAAATGAAGGCTACAAGCATCTCCTACAGTCTGTATAAGGAAAGGCAGTTGCAGTGCCCAGCAATTAGCTATAGGATACTGATCTGTGTTCAGAATGGACCCTTGTATTTACAGCCCTGATGAATTGATACTTTTATGGCACCATCTCCTTTCATTCTTTTCTCATTGCAGTTAATACAGGCCAGTCAGACCCTGGAGCCCCCTCAAAGCTTCTCTGCAGCACAGGTCAACTGAGTTTCACCAGGCCTCTCTCCCCCAGGACAAGGACTGAAGGCTTCATTCCTGTCACAGAACAGGGAAAGACAGAGGAACAACCTGAAGATGGGTGATGGGGCCAGACCAACTTCTTTTTATTATGGAGAAGGTGGGGGTCCATGATTGAGGCTGGAAGGGGTTCTCTCCACCTTCTAGGACCAGTCACCACATATCTCAAGCTTTTGTTTGGCAGTAAAGCTAGCTGGGGCTCTGATGCAGGGGGGGAGTGGAGATAGCGTTCTCATCTTGCTTCCTCGGTACGTGGTAGACTCAAACTACTGCTTGCAGTGGCTCAAGACCCATGTGGGAATACAGGTGACTTGCTCACTCTCTGAGTCTATAGCCTTGTTCCACAGACCATGGAAGAATATCCCTACAGTTTACATCAAAGCCATGGTCTAGCCCATAAGAAATGTTGTGCTCAGGGTAGTGGTGCATAGGGGAAATGTGGTGTCTTATGATGTTGGTCAGAAAAAAGATCTGAGGGTCATTTTGGCCTTAGCTTCTATGAGTCTATTATATCACACTCTTCACCATCATAGACCTAAAATATGTGAGTGCCCTGCCATTAATATATGTACTAAATGTTTTTATAACCTTGCACAAAGCATTTTGATTGCAGACAATTTCTGATTTTATTCCCTGTTAGTTCTGTTTCCATCAAATTGACTTTGGTTTGACAAATTAGCTCTATTTATGTTGAAGGTCACCCCTTCATAAGCAGTGATTACTGGAATCTTTTTTACAGTTAATCCTTCAAAGACCTTTATTTACTATTTTCTTGACTTTGCATCTTCAAAACTAGTTACAAGTTTCATCATTTAAAAGCTCAGAACCAAATCCTGCTATCCTTAATCCAGGAAAGCTCTCTTTTAAAAGACTGAGCTCTTTTAGAACCTCAGAATCTGGTACTTACATTTCTTCTTTCTCAGTAACTATTAAATCTGTAAATGTGTTCTTGTCACATGGCAGCCTGCATAGAAAAAAGATAATCATCCTGCTCTAGCTCCTTTTACACCTAAAAAAGTTAGTTGTAAAAATTGTTATTAACTTGACTGTTGACTGCTCCTGTATAACAAATATAGTTTGATTGGCTTTTATCTGTCCAGTTCATTGCAGCATGATCACCATGCCTGTCAATGCAGTGAGTTTTAATACTGGATAAACAAACTACAGATGGATTAATCTCAGTATTTATGTAATACTTAATAATACATTTGACAAAGAATCCTTAGAGCAGGATAGCTCTTTTTTATTTATTTAATAAAAGGTTGCATGACAACATGTCCTTACAGTTTTGCCCAAAGATACTGCATGGTAACAAGAACATGGGCTATATTTACATGTGATTCGAAAGTCGTTCCACTTTATTTTAAGGTTTTTAAGGGCTAAAATGGCTCCTCTGCCCTTGTTGAATCTTGTAACTAACTGCAAACATTTTGCTTCCCTGGCCAGACCACTTACATCAAGGGTTGTGTTCCTTGGGTAAAGGTAGCCAACCTCTTACAGACAGTGGCAATGAACTCCTGCAGGAGCAGCCAGGCAGGAATAGCTCAGGAACTGTGGATCAGGGCTGAAGCTGTCCTCATCCCCTGTGCCCCTGCAACAAGCGCTGCCAGAGATGGAAGTACGACTTAATGAACGAACCCAGTTTAGTACTGGCCTCTTCCGGGACAGGATCACTAAAGGCATCTCTTTATGCTAGGCCTGAGATAATGCCACCAGCCATCCCGTAGAATTGTGACATAATTGATTGTTATCACTTAAAAAAAATACATAACTCCGCTTATTTCCTTACAGAACATTTAGATATTCAAATTACCAAGCTTTTAGTGCCAGAAATTCAATTAAAGGAGTAAAAACTCTATGTTGTAATAAACTTTAGGATTTGAAATAGCTTAATAAAATGAACTTCGTCTCAGAAGTGTTTCTTGCACTTTTATGTGTAACTTTTAATCATTTCATTGTGGATTAGCAGAACTTCTTAAAAATGTCTAATTGTTATTTACAACAGACTGAGGTATAAGGTTTTTTGGGCACTCTCTGCCTTTGAAAGTACATTCAGCGTGGTATTAGCTTCCTTGGATGAACTGAAGATGCTTTACAACTGTTAGTCTCTTACAGATGGTTGAACGCAGAAGTGAATGCTTTGCTGTTCAGAACCACAGATTTTACTTAGCCAACAGAACTGAAAAATCACCGCAGTGGATGAAAAAACCCCAACCCTACTGCATCTGCCTTGTGAAATCTATTCTCCTTGTGCAGTGCAAGCAAAAGGAAAACGTGGCCTACATGTTTTCTTTACCTCTAACAGTGCTTTAGTTCTCTTCCTTGTAAATGGAAACATTGTGCATGTTATGTAAATGAACTAAATGATTGCATGAAAAATATGAGTTATTTGAGGTTATTTTTGCAGCAGGTACAAATGCAGTGCTCAGATCCCTGGTGTCATTCCTTGTTCTGTCCTTAACAAGAAGGGACTGGGGTATAGGGTGGTGATGTGAAAGGTTAACCTCCCTGAAGTCCCACTGAGATACAGTCTGAGATTTTGACCACCTGTTTGAACCCAGCTCAGAGCAGGAATAGCCAAACACAGGTTCCTCAGAGTGTTGACCATTCAAGTCCTCCATGTCTCCAAGGATCTCTCCCAAAACAGAACCAGCCTGAAACCAATGCCACCACTGCAAGTCTGTTTCTCAGACTCCATGTTTGCCTTTTTCATGCACACTCATGTCAGCACTCCTGCAAATAGTTATGTGAAAAGTGACAGCTGTAGCCTGGGAATTGCTGGAGCAGGGTGAGATGGGCAAGAGAGGCAGCTGATAGAAATGCTAGAGCCAGGACTGAGAACCTGCCTCTGGTGTGAAGGTTGTATCTGCAGAGCACAGCGTGTGGCAGGACAGGGATGCTCAGGATTAGCCTCCACATTCCTTGTCCCTGAGCTCACTTCCACCTTCCCTGTGGTAAGCCAGTTTCTCCATGAGCATGGAGCTTGTTTCCCTTGACACCATTGCCTCAATGCTCTGGTGTCCTAGCCAGAAATGCAAGAGACATCTTTTTTCTGCTGAAGTATATTTGCACAAGTATATATGCACATACATATCACTGCTTCCTTGTGGGTTTTTGCACAGCCATCCTCTGCTATTGCAGTGCAATGGCATGCAGAATAGATTTCAATTGTACAGGTTGTTTCTTCCTGTTTTTTCTGAACAGATTCTTTGCACCCCACACGTCCCAAATGACCATTTCTGAGTTTATGGTTTTATTTATGAATTTGAAAGTACATAGAGATGTTTTGAAATATTCAGGCTTCAAATTATTCATTTTGTGAAAAGACATCAATCTGAAGACCACTTTTTGTATTTTGAGTAGGAAAGAAGAACATATGTCTGGTATTACTGTGGGGGTTTTTGGCTTGGGTTTTTTGCAAGGGGAGTTTGTTTTGGGCTTGGTTGTTCTCTTTTTTTCCCCAGATTCTTAGCTGGGTTGGCCATGTGTCCATATTACTTTCACTGGCCAACCGTACCTGACAGCTTCAGGAGGGTCAAAAGTAATTTGGATCTGTTTCTCTCAAGTGCCTCCATGCATTGCTATCTGTAGCTTTAAAATTATCACCTTTTTAATGTTCTGGTCCTCAGAGACCCCAGAGAGAAGCTCAAGTCATTCACTGAAGACAAGCAATAATACATTGTCAAATTTCTTATTGAAAATCTGTGTGGGGATCAACAGAATATTATGCTTCAGAGAATGGTTATGTCATGCTCCAGTGGTGTTGGATAAGATTCAAGGAAGCAGGCAATGAAGCTATCAAAATGGCAATGCTTCTCTGTCTTCCAGTCACCTTAAGAAAGACTGAGTAAAACTGGGTTTACTCTAAATGCAGATGCAGGTAGTCCGTGGTAATCCATGCATACAAGTACTAATAAAACATGACCAGGAGCATAGGTGGGAGTTAATCCCTATGGGCTGCACTGGCAGAGGAGGTGGTGATGAGGGCTCTGAGAGCTCCCAGATGCTCCATGCCAGCTGAACATGCCACTTACATGGCAATCTGAAAAAAGCTTAGACTCACACAAAGCCTTTGTGTCCCATTATCAGTTTTGTGCCTCAGACTTTGTGCTAATGTAAAAATGCAAATCTCCAGCAATTAACAGCCATTCCTACATTAGCAGAGCTCCCAAGGTTGTGCTATCTCCATTTGTCTTTAAACATTTTATTAGAAATTT
Source organism: Falco cherrug (assembly GCF_023634085.1). Classification (NCBI taxonomy): domain Eukaryota; kingdom Metazoa; phylum Chordata; class Aves; order Falconiformes; family Falconidae; genus Falco; species Falco cherrug. The sequence goes on from NC_073697.1 coordinate 53,559,384, forward strand.
GACACCAGTGATGTTCTAATTAAAGTCCATTTCCTAGCGTGAAGCGCTTGTATATACAGCACCACGGATTTGTTCTTTCAAGACTGCCTCCAATTTCATGCTTGCTTACAGCAAGTGTTACAAATACTGTTATTTTTGTTGAGAGTCTCATCACTGACATGGTGCTTAGGCTGCACTTCTGGAGCTTGTTTGTTGATTTCTCTTAAGATCTGGTAATTCTTAGTAGGCCTCATTTAGGCACCAGTGCTAACAGGGTGTCCAGATTTGTTTCTGACTTTGCATGGAGAAGTTATGTTTGCACCTGGTGGACAGACATTGAAACGAGCTGCTGATCCTGAAAAGATAATTTGTCATAAAATGAAACAAGAAAATGCCCTGTATCTCTTGCACAGCAACAGGGGAAAAAAACCCCCAAAACCTTTCTTCAAATGAGTTAGGCATTGTTCTCAGGCAAGAACAACAGAACGGTTTGAGCAAAGGAAAAAGGAACACTTTGCTTTTAAAAATGTCTTGGGGGCTACAGGAAACATTTTCTTATGTTCTAACTTTCTATAATCTGAACTACATTAGAAAAGAATGAGAAGCATTCTTGACTGAATTTGTAATTATAACAATTTAGGGGCAGTCTTTCTATTCATCAATCCCTGGATTTCAAACTTTTTATCAGAAAAGCATTATCTGTACATTTCAGTGTATTTGAAGTTATGTGCTATGTGAGAAAGGACTTTTTTCTGAGGTTGTTAGATGTAAATAAGTTAAAATGGCAAAAAAAGTATCTCCTTTTAAAGACCATATAAGTAACAGTGGCAGCCTTTGAGATCTATAGTTCCTGGTCCCTAATCCAGAACTAAAGATGTTCAGTTATTCAGTAAACAAATTTGAAAGACATTATAATAATGGTTTATATCTCTTATTAGATTTAGCTACAATTTATCTCGAAGCTCCTCTATAATGAGGCCACTGTGTACTTTTTTAGGTAAGACATTTCATAACTAACAGGCTCAATAGTCCACCAGGCACTTTTACATGCTGCACTGAGCACTAAACGGATGCTAGATTCTGCAAAATGTCACTATAGGATAATTCCTCAACTTGTTTTTGGCTCATACACAATTTCGCTTTTTGGTAGTATCTTCATCACTAGGAATGTCTGAGACAGTGACGAAATCCTTTTGTCTGTTGTGTCCAGGAGTTTGCTCTGGTCCTTCTGGTTTGCTGTGGGAGGTCTATGTTTCAGTAACAGCTGTGTTTCCCCAGTGTTTTAACAGTAAACCTGTACTGTCTTCTTAGAAATGAGGCTAGGAATTAAGCATACAGGTAATATCATGGAAGCCCTTTGCCTGAGTATTTTAATTCCCCACTGGGATAACCAAATGAAGCATATTGTTTTCGTCCTGGCAGATATGGATCTGCGTGAATTCAAGTGCTTTCTAGATTTTCATGTGTGGCCGGCTGAGGTCTCTGCATGTATAACATGTCCAGTGTGTGATGCAGTCACACCCCCATGGATGAAGCACTGTTAGGTGTCAGGGCAGTCTTCCACAGTCCTTACTGTAGGAGTTAATTTTATGTATATTGCAAAACTATACATACAGTGGTCTTGGAGAATTCTTCTGATTCAGCCCTTTGGTATTGTAATAATTTTGATTATGGGACTTGATCTCAGCCTCACCCACTTCAGTGGGTTATCTACTTCTGGACTTCTTCATGTGTGAAGTGTTGTTTTTCTTTCCAATTGCCTGTGGTTTTGAGAACTGTGAGAATGGTACAAGGCATTCAGCCTTCTCTTGCACACAGGCCTTAGTTCAGAGCATCCTGCTTTGAGGGATGGAGTTCTTCTAAGTTAGTTGGAGTATATAACCTAACTCATGTTAGTTGAAATATTCTACCATATTTTATTTTTCACTTTAGAAACAAATATGAATGTAGTATTTTTACAGTTGCTAAAGTGTGAAAGGCTTTTTCATATTTTTTTTTCTTTCCCCATTTAAATGTGAACACTGACTAATAAAATACTGCTGGAAAAGTTCTTATTTAATGTAGCCTACCCTAGCAGGTGAACTATGTGACCACTTTAAGCATTCACTTTCATTCTGGTGTACTACCTAATTTGGGGGATTCTCTTTCTTTGTATACTCATAGGATTTTTATAGTCCGGTTTTAACAGAAAGGTGGACCTTTGAGCTCCCAAAATAAAGCTCCTGTGGGATGTAAAACACATCTTGTGTGAATTTGATGTAACTTACAATGTATAATTTGAAAAAAAAAATGCTAGCATTTTCCATAGATAAATCCTGAGCAGATAAAAAATAGCTGTATTATTTCTTGTTGAGCACTTGTTCTTTACTCACATCCATTTTCTTCATCTGTAGCTGAGCTTCTGCAAATATATTTTCTTTCAGGTTAGTTATTATTACTTAGCACATTGATTTTTTGAAGATGGATGTTGGTTTCAGTACACAGATTTCTATACTTGGTGCTTTCTGTAACATCATCTGTAACACTGAATGATGAATCACATCTCATTATATCACTATTCTATTTTACCACATGTTTGTTTGTCCAAAGGAGTTGAATTATTGGGCAACTGAAATGCTTCTGTGTGTGGAGAACCTCTAAATATGTCTATCGTGTACTCTACTCTACCACCATGATATTAATGATGTATTCTCCCTTGGAAAAATCAAAAGGTTCATGTGATTTATTTTTTTTCCAAAACTTTAAAGTAAAGGATAAGATACTGGCTCTACCGCATTCAACATGAGCTTTGGTGTTGCTTAAAACAAGTCTGGGATTTCCACTCAAAGGAAGGAAAGGGGGGTTGAGTGAATGGCATGGCAGGTAACAGGACACAGAGACTTGCTATAAGTCCTTGCTGTGATCCAAAGCCATCTGCCCTCTGCAAAACAACAGACTGTGAGGAACAATATAACCCACAGTGCCTAGCATTGCAGCTGCTAATTAAATATTTAATGTGTTAGGGAGAGAAAACAAGCTCCCTTCTTCTTTTCCTAAGGATTGAGTGAGCTGCTGAGCTTCAGTTTGACAGTCATTACGTTATAGTGCCTTGGAGTTGGTGAGCTGCTTTGAGATGCAGCGGTGGAAGACACCAACCTTCTTACTTTGTTTACAATTAATTTCCCAATTTTTCTTAACTTCTACATTAATTTTGTCAAATTCAGTCCTAAAAATTATTTCCCTCAGAAATATGAAATCATTAAAATTAGGAAGTAGTAGTTTAAAATTCTCCACATTAAAGTTTTTTTGGGGAGAGGGTTTGATTTCCTACAAAATTTAAGTGTTCATGGCCAGAGTCCTGGACAGTATTATAGGAAGGCAAAGAACAATTATTTTGTGGGTTATAAAATACCTTTTTGTTGTAACTGTTGTGTGTGTTTTATGCTTTGCAAAGTGCCAACATTAAGCCTGGAAATGTTCTTTTATTAGACCTTTTTGGTTATCTGTCTTGTCAATCAGGAAGCTTTAACATGCTCAGAATCGATTCTTACACAAATTATTTTATTTTAAATTGTTATCTGAGTGCCATAAATATGAGGCTGTCTGCACACCTGGCCTAGACTTTTTTAATTTAGAGGGTTATTTCTCATTCTAATGACTGTGGATACACTCACACAGTGCAGAAAGCCCCATATTCTTATCTGCATGTTAACTCCTAGACTGTTCTCACATTTATTTCTTATTTGTGTTGAAATTTAATACTGGATGAATTAGATGAATGACTCGGGCGGGGGGGGTGTTGTTTGTTTTGTTTTGGTGGAGGGTACTTTTTTTATTTCATGCTAATAGAGTTCTCAAAGAAAGGTTTTTCACTAGCCGTGATTGCTTTTGTCTGAATACGATTTGTAGGTATTGCTGCAAAAGTTTAGGTAAAACACCACTGAAACTAATATCTGTAACCATGCAGTGCACATCATGTGTGAAAAAGTTAAGGTCTGTTATGATATCAGGCACCAAAACAATAGCAGCTTTCCTCCAAAACACATATTACTGCCAAAAATGCACAAGTAAGTAGATTTTGCTTGGCTGAGAAAGGAGTAACAGACTTCCAATGTAATGGGTAGCATAAAACCTAGCTTTTTGGTATGCAGTCATAACATTATGCTCTTTTGCTCTGTAAGTCAAAGCGTTCTAGTAAACTTCAGCTGTTATATCAGAAAAAAAGAAAATACAGGCACAAAAAAATAATGCATCCCATACTTCCATGCTAAAGACTCACAGTCTGACAAGAATAAGGAGGTCAGACAAGAAACAATATTTTCTTCAGACATTTTGACCCAAAATTAAATTTCTTGGAGTTAACACAACACCCTAGTACTAACCCTACCACGGAGGGTGCTTGAAGTTTCCCTGTTACAGGATGAAAAGATTGGCATAATCTGGCCAGTTCTTTTCTAGCATGTGAAAGCTTCCTAAGGGAAGAAAAGTCTATCAATATGGCCAGCTGGCTGTGTCTAGCCCACAGTAAGAGAGGTAATGGTGTGGCGCTTTGGTGGGGAAGGACAGGAACAGACGATGTGAAATCCTTACTGAGGGCATCCGACATCAGAGATCTGTTATTTCTTAATTTGCAGTGCGTAGCATAAAAATCCTGAGACCCAGACCCAGACAGTCATTTGGCTGGAAGATTTTCATAAAAATTTACACTGAAATCAACATTCTCCCTTGAAAATTTTTAACCTGTTCATATTACAACATAATGGGGAAAAAAAAGAATTTTTTTCGACTGTAAAATTTTGGAGTGATTTAATATAATTTTTTCACTCTCATCCAGATTTAACTCACTAGAAATTATATTTTACTGCCATATAAACACCTTATTAAAAAAATGTGCATAAGGAATGTCCTCATACTCAGAAGAAAAATCACAAACATACCTATTAAAAAATAACATTGACTGTTTCTAAAGCACTTTTTAGAAATAATATGCAATTAAAAGTGGACATCTTTATATTTTTTTCCTTCCTTTTCCTACACAAGTTTATCTAATAAGTGATATATGTGGAGGTAATAAGAACACACACAACTGGTTGTCTGCCTGCTCAGTCCCTCTTGTGAACATGTTCTACCCACCCTAGCAGCCCCTGCTCCAGGCTGATGGCAACTACTTACCTCACCTCACCTACCATAGATATGGGTGTTCAGGTCTTGTTTACATGCAAGCTTTATAGAATTCATTTCTGCAAGTGATTACATTTTGTGTACTTTTGACTCTGCAGCCCAAATGTATCCAGTTTTCTTTCTAGAAAAAAGCAAATTAGAACAAATCAAAGAACATGCTGGTTTCCTAACGTACTGAAAAAACACATTATAAATCTATTATTGATCAGAATCAAATTGATCTTTATTAGGACTACTCTAACCTCAGAGTCACAGAAAATAGTCAGTTCTGCTGGAAATAAAAGATTTTTTTACACAGAAAAACAGACAGCTTTTATACTTCTGTCAATAACAATTGTAGCAAAAGCAGTGCTTAAACATAGTAAATGCAGTACATTGCTGCGCTAAGTGGCAGTTGTAACACAAGCACTTCGACTGTGCATGTATGGTCGCACAGTGTCGGCAGTTACAGCCATCATCTCAGTATTACTGTGATTATACATGCAAGTTCATAATTAGAACTGAAGTAGTGTGGGAAAATTTCGTGTCTTTAATTTGATCATTCGTGATTGTCTTAAGTCCTCTTTTCCTGAATATTGAAGTGTTTCAGTAGTGTTAATACTCAGAACAGAAAATTGTTGCAGCCCAATATTCTCTTGTAGCACATTTTGAATAGCTCATTGAAGAGAACAATTTGTAATTTATGTTGTCCTTTCTTACACAGGTTACCCGCTACAGAAACAGAAAACCAAAGGTGTGCTTATTGTAACTGATGCAGTGTAACAACATACTCCACAGGTCAAATCTTCATTGCTCTCTCTTCCCATGGGCTTCAGACCGAGGATTATTCAAAACTGGCTTAAAATAAAGTGTGGATCTGAAAGTGGCATGATCTCTTAAGCAAGGCAGGTAGGTTCCGAATTGTGACTCATTAGTTTATTCTATGCTACTACTCCCATCAGATATTGTTTCCTCATTCTTCTGCTTCAAAGTTTATTATGAGCTGAAGCTATGTACAAAGGCAAACGCTGCTTATCTGTATGCAGTGAGTAACTACAGTGTGAACTGCTCTGACTTCATGCCTTGAATTTAATCTCTCCACTCGTGAGTCTGTAGCTTGATGCTACAGCATGGATGGCACCCTCAGACTCCTTTTTCCACACATTAGTACCACAGCAGGATAAAGGTCCGCCGTATTTCACTTCTTGTTACTGTTGTTTATTTCTATTACCCTAAGCACAGAATCCCTGTCTGTACAAAGGCATCTGTATCTGGTTGTATGACCATATGTGAAGGGTAACCTCTGTCAGAGAACTTGTGCTGTACAGTGGGACAGAAAGAGCAAGTAAAAAGGAAATTCAAGCAAAGTGACATACCTGAGGTCAAAAAACGGTTCTGTAGACCTCAGTTTTTCTCTTCTTGAGTCTTATCTAAGGCAATTACTATATGACACCTGGAATATCGTATGCTGCACTTACAGTTGCTATATTACAATTACATTGAAAACAGAGGATGTTTCCACCCACACAGTAATGAAACATGCTTTCAGAGTGTAATGAGATTTTGTATGAGCCATCTTCTGCTTGCCTTCCATGAGATCAAACACCTTTGAAAATGGGGAAATCTCTTTCAGAAAAAGTAAAATAGAATTATAATAACAATGATCATCTGTGAACTAGAAGCCAAAAGCTAGCATGGTATAAAAGTCCAATGTCGCTTTAAACATTAACCACTGAAAAGACGCAGAAAAACCTGTTATGCTGAGCAGAGGCTCCAAGGTCAAAGGAAACTATCTATAATAAAAGGTGGACTTGATACAAAGTTGATTTCCATTGTCAAGAGATATGGGATATGTTATACTGTTCTTATTGGGACAACTTTGCTGAAGCTTCTTACAGGATTTCCCAAAAGCTCACTGAAACTAATTGTGGCTCATAATGTTAGACTGAAGAATAATTATAAAATAATGTTAGATTATAATCCACTGAAGACTCAGGAAGAAAAAAAACGGACTGGAATGAAAGTGTAGTCAAATACCTGCCCCTGTCCAGCAGACCCACGGGGCTACCACGGTTTGGGCAGTGCCTGTGGCCAGTGATGTGCAAAGGATGGACACGACTAGTGTTCCGGGCAGCTCTGATGAGCAGGCACCCCTTTGCAGGAGTGCTGAATGGGCAATGTTTTTGGCATGAGATTGGCCCACGGCTTGAATTCATATCCTGAATCTATCACAGAATCTGCTACCCGTACCAGTTCTGCTCCTAATTAAATACATTATTGTTCCACTGAAGTTTATTTTCTCCTAAATACTTCCTCTCTTTTCTCCTAGAAGGAAGGTAGGAAAGTTGTTGCTGAAACAGCCTGTGAAATTAAATGATATTAATGAGATATCGTATTAGCTAATTGGCTCTCACATAGGACTTTATACCTCTGATGTATTTTGGAAAAGGACTGGAATCCTAATTAAGCAATATTTTTTAAAATAAATTTCTAAGCAGTGTATTTTTTATGAAGTTCACCCATTTGGAATATTTCTTATAAAATAATGTTATCATTGCATTTATGTCTTTGAGCAGCTTTCTGAATAGATCCCTAGTTTGCTTAACAATCATTGCTGAAATGATTGTGATCTTAGGAGCCCTTGTTCCTGTCTGACATTCTTTCCCTGTGACTAATTATTTTACAGACTGTGCTTTAATTGCAGGGTGTAGGAGGTGCTTTCTGTAACTGCTAAGTATTAGAAGGGGACATGCTCTGCAAATCATTAAATGTGCTACTAGGAATAAACCCACTTCTGAGACCAGTGACATTTGTCAAAATTAACCAATGTGTTTGTTGAGAGCAAGAGGGCATCTCTAGGAGATGTCTCCTAATAATTGCTGGCATGGTGAGTGCTGTTAATTATTTAACATGATATGGAAGACATAGAACTTCTCAGGAGAAATGGCTTCCTTTTTTCTTTTATTTACAAACAGGATGCATTAAAAACCCTGAGTGGATTAAATTTGTTTTTTAAACAAATCCAGACTGACAATTTTCTTCGTAGCCTGCAAACATTCCTAAAGAGAAGACAAGTTACAGACATAAAAATATTATGCATATTTCATGGCTTCCTATCAGAACATAGAGTGATGTAAAATAAACCCGTTAACAGATTTGAACATCTATGCTCAACTTAAACTAGGCCAATATGACTGTGTACTTTCAAAGTCATCCATTAATGAGAGTAGGTATAAAACTTAGGTCAGAGGTACTGCTTTGCAACACTGTCTCTAGCAGTGCTATTACTTGCTTTTGTTTTCATTGTGTCTGATTTTAGCAAAGCAAGGGCTCACGTTGTCTACATGCCCTAAGCCCCAGGTGACAAGAGCATGTCAGGAGTTATCAGAGGTCTAAAAACCTATGAGTAAAGATTGAAGGAATTGGGACTTTTAGCCTAAAAAGAAGACTGAATAAGGGACACAGTAGCAACTTTCTAGGCAAAAGATAGCCCTGGAGAGAGCTACTTCTCTATGTCCAAGGTAGATTGGACAAGAAATAATGGGATTATGTTGCAAAAGAACAAGGGTTTGTTTTGGTGGTTTGGGTTGTGGGTTGTTGGTTGTTTGTTTTTGGTTTTTTTTTTTCAGAAATAAGGAAAAGATTTTAAAAATACAGCAAAGCAATGCACTGGATTGCAGACTGTCTAGTGTAATTTGGACTATCACTTCTCAGAGGTGATTTAGACATAATGGTTCTTGCCTTGGGGGACGTGGCTTCATCAAGCTCTCTTCTAGACCTTTTTTGCTATAGTTTTGTCAAGGAAATCCACCTGGAAACCAAAACAAATCTTCCCAATTAAAGTTTAATCAAAACAGGTCTGATTCTACTAGAAAATTTCAATTTTTTCACATTGTGGGGCTTTTTTTTGTGGGAAAAATCCTTATAACCAGCTGAAGACCCTTGTCCCTCCAAGGGTCCAAACCATTTGCTTTAATTGTCAGTGAGGGGGTTGGCATTATTGATCATGCAATAGATCAGCAGTGCCAGGCACCCTGTGGGGCAGTTTGTAAGCATTACATACTTTAGACATTCTATCTTGACTTCCCCCAGTACTCTCTTGGATATTAATTCACATTAAAGCATATTATTTGGCCACATCTACGACTATATTTGGGAAAATTAAAAGCAATAGTCTAGATTTCTGCTTAAAGACATATGCATAAGGGAAAGCAGGTGGTGACTTGCAGTATCTCGGAGAGTTGCTAGATGGTGGTAAAGCACACACAGAAGTGCATCACATGCAACTGCGGCATCAGCCGTTCTGGTTACCAGTTCGTTTGGAAGAGAGAAAAAAAGGAAGATGTTTTCTGTTTGTCCTGTTTTCTACATCACTTCCAATGAAAAGAACACCTCAGCTTCCTTGGTTTCTCAAAGAACGTTCTATTCAGATTTGTCCCAAATTACTAAGCTCACATTTTTACATATTTTTACGGTATTTTCTGTTTGCAGCAAGACTGACTAAATATATTTTGATGAGGAGACAATTTACCAAAAGCTGGCATTTCAGGAAGGCTGGCATCATGAAGGAGGGGGAAAGAAAAACTTAAAATACTTTATTTCAACATTTCCAGAAGGATACACAACAACAACAATCCAGAAGGATTGAGGTTGTTGGTTCCTTTGTTTTTTGTTGGGTTGGTTTGTTTTGGGGTTGTTGATTGTTGGTTTGTTTGTTTGTTTTTCTTCCCAAAGAGCATATTCACTTAGAAATTTCTATTTGATCAGTAAATGTTTATTTGAAGAAAGAGAAATAAAGTGAATAGTATCTAAAAAAGTGAGTGTTGCACCAAAGATGGAATGGAATGGTTCAGGTAAAATGAAGAAGGGTTGCTTTATACTTCTCCTAGTTTCACAAAGCAAATAACGTAACTAAGCTAACACATATTATGTTGACAATGTTATAAATCAGAACTCATTTTCTTCTGGTTTTAATTCCATCCAGTGTATGTGTTCCTTATTTGCACAGTTACAGTAACTGCAATTTCCCACATGTTTTGATTTGATTTAAGTGCATCCTGTAGAGTTGGCTACTGGGTTTTTTTAAGAGACCAACATAAGCTTTAAGTCATATTGAAGAGAAAATATTTTCTCAAGGGAATACATTAAAAAGTCATACAAAACCTATTAAAAATTAAAAGGTAAAATATATTGCATTTCCTATGGGAAAAGTTGTGGTGTCAGATAACAGGTAGGAAGGAGTACATAAGGGATAAAAATTATTCTTGGATGAATAATTGATGTATTTACATTAAGAATATGAGTATTCTTAGAATGGTTAGCTATTGTTTGTACATGATGTCATCTTGAAAACTACATAAAATTTTGAAAAGCTGAACTCTAATTTGTTTTGATGCCAATAAATGCTGTCAATGGCAACATTTGTCTGAATAGTTTGAGAGAATTCAACATTAATCAGAGTTTTAATTAGGAAAACAACAAGATTTGCTATAATTCAGTGGAGACAAGCTGTAACAAACTTCCTCATAGGTCAGATTTAATTAACTTACAGCCAAAAGAGCATGAAACCACACAGTGATTTAACAAGTCCAAAATCTGCCCAGGTTTCATTCATAAAACAAACTGATCATGCTGCTTCCATCATCAGCATTGTTAGATAGCATCAATGGTATTCGCAACACTTCATTGATTAGTTACTTCCTTTTTCCAGATGTATAAATAGACAACTGTTTCCATCATGTCTGAATGTCTCATGCACTACTGAAATTATTATTCCTGTCCCACTATGATGTGGGTCGAAGATGGAATAATCTAAATAATCATAAGAAGAAAATTGCTGAGAGAAATTCTTATGATGATTGAATACTTGCTGGTATGAAGCTTTGTTATGGGCTGGTCTTTCCTATCACCATGACATCTGAAAGAGGAAAGCAATAATCTTGCTCTGCCCATGCTCAAAACTGACCAGACATCAGCTATCAATGGTTAGCAAGGTCCCAAGTCCAAACAAAGCTAACAAGGTCACACTGGTTTTAGACTGGAATTGAAATGTACGCCAGCAGCAAGTTTTTGCCTGAAACACACACTGTGCAGACATGTCTTTTAAAAAAATCAAGATTTTTATCTCTTTTATTATTAATGGACCCATATTAGGGTGTCTTCAGCTGAGGTCATATTTTGTTTATTGTGGCATGAAACGTCACTGCTCACCGAAGAGACAACAAGATTCCAGCAAGGCAAATACAAACTTTTCCTTATGTATTTGATCACCACTTAGATCAAAGGACAGTTCTTAGATCAGTAGAGAAGACTTTAAAATTCATCTTGATTAATATAAAAGTTTTATAACAATTTTTAACTTAAACTGGGGAAAATCCAGGTTTTATTCTTTGCTCTGTTCCTACTAGAAATACATGTTAGTTCTATATTATGTATTTGAGAAACCACAGCATGTTAGCAAGGGGTCCTCAATACTCCTCAGTCCCTGTTTTTTTACATGCTTTGCACCTCTTAACATGAGTTTCCACCTGGATCACTTTGTAACTCTGACTGATTGTACAACTTCTCCCAAGGCAATCACTTAACCCACTCTTGAAAAAGCTCTTATTAGAAAACAAGTACTTCCCAGTGTGGACTTCTGTCTCGCTGACTATTTACAGATTTTATGTAAGGAATTTATATACTGAAATCAGCAAATGCTCAGTAGAACAAGGAGTAGGACATGGCTCTCAATGACTGCTAGAAAGCTACTTCTGCTAAATGAAGAGAGCAGTTCTCATTTAAATATTAAATTTAGATGTCAAAAGACATTTCAATGAAAGGAGTCAAAAGCTGTGTTCCCTTCTTTCCTATTCCACCTGAGTAGTGGCTATCTGGGGTATTAGGATGCTTCCTCTGGTATCTGGACATGAATTGACGCACATCCATGAGAGACACAGCTCAGAAGCAGAGGACGAGATTAAACCCAGGTCTGTCTCTCCCTGCATGACTGTACTGACTACAGCGCAAAAACCCATCACGATCACAGAGAGACTGCCAGCCACAGGGGTGCTGTGCACTTGCATGGACATCCCTGAACCAGCAGTAGCCCAGCAGAGATTTAGCAAGAGCTAGGTGCCAGCTGTTCCTGTGGGCAGATTAATGTGCTCATGAGCAACTTCACTTGTAGGTACTTTATTAATAGAGAGGTGTTAGGCAGAGGTGGCTGTGGGCTTTGGCTCTTTCATAGTCAGTGCAGTAGCTGTTGGCATTCTGAGGACCACAGTTTTTGACTGAAGGACTTAAGCTGTGGGTTGTTTGGCATGTACCACCCAAGCCCACAAATCCACACAAATGGTAATTCCACAACATGAGGAAAAAAAATTACTTGTGAAAGATGATCTAGCTCTGGATGATCTAGACCTTTCTTAAGAAAGGTCTTCACTGACTTCAGAAAAGGTTATTGTTTACAGACTTTCTACTCAGCTGAGCAATTTTCTGTAACAGCCTTTAAGGGTATGTGTTTATCAGTCACTCTTTCGTTAGGTGCAAATGTAAGCCTTCATGAAAAGGCCACATAAGGACTCTTGGTATTTACTGTTTCACAAAGGTTTCAGTGAAGCAGCTGTCATGAATTCTGTATCTATTTGGAAAGTAAAGAGTTCTCATGATAACAATTATAAAAGTATCTGTGTTCAGAGTAATGTACATATGAAGAAAGGAGAAAAATTCTCTTTTTGACATCCACAAAAATTCAGAATAAATCCAGTGATAAAATATAGATTAAAAGAAATCTAAAATTAAAAAGAAATTCCCACGTAAATTTATATATGCTAGCAGTCAGGCTAAGCTACATATGACTTGTTTTAAAAATTTTTCAGTGATTGTGTACTTCAAGGACTCTGAGAAAACTTGTGTTTTGTTTTGTTTTAGGGTTATTTTTGTGTGCCATTTCTGCTACTGGTGCACTGCAGATGGTGAGTAATAATCAAGACCTCTAGGAGTTTAACTTCCATTACACAAGTTGATACCTAGGTGCACACACATTGACACATCGTTCCTGAAAAAAGATCACATAGAATTTAAATCTGCTCATCTCATGCCTGTTCCAACATGTTTTTTAGCCTCACACTAAACTTGAAGCCTCTAAAAGGACAAGCTTGCTTGATACAGTTTTAGATGCTTTCTGTAGCAGGAAATAATAGTGCTTTTAAAATGCAGTGAGCTGTCTGCAGAGCATAGTCTACCCAGAGAGCATAATATTAGAGCAGTAACATGCCTCATTTCAAGCTAAATCTATCAAGGTCTGCAGAAATAGTGCTAAAAAATCCTTCAGCAGTAGGAAATGTAATCACCTCCAAAAGTGTGAGCCCCCAGAGCTGCTGAGACAAGGGAATTTCAGACCTTGATTGTAATCTCATTATGAACAAGACACATTATCTTTGGTATTTGGAAAGTGAGCCCAGTGCCTTGCATTTGGTTGCAAGATTATCACTTGCATCCTGTCAGAACAAGAGGAATCAGCAGAGGCACATGAGAGTTAAGCTCTGAGCTGTACCAGAGAAAGCTGCAAAAACTCACAGCTTATTTATATTAAAATATTTTTTAAGTAATGCAAACAACATGGTAAAATGTAAAGACAGTAAATGGTGAGCAGGAGGTGAGCAGTGTGTTTGAGAGCTGTGAAGAAACTGAATGAACACTGGGGCTGAATTAATTTCCTATTCACTGCATTCCCTAGCCTAAGAACAGAATAGAAGTACAAAACACATACATCTCTTTAAAAAATAGACCTTGGAAAGTAAAACAAAAGCAATCACACTGATCAAAAAACACTAAATGTCTGGGAAATACTGAGAGGACCTATTCCGCAGAAGAAGGATAGCGTCCTGCAGATGACTTTATACTTGCTTGTTCAGGCCAGAATGGGATGTGCGATGGGGAGGGTGAGAGAGGACAGTAAAGAGAGAGGAATGATTACTTTTCTCCTACTGTTTATTCAGTGTAAAGAAAGAATGCTACTTTAGAGACAGCACATGCAAAGTGATGGCTTCAAAGAGCTAGTCACTGCAAGGCCAAACCTTGGAAGATGCCAAGCCTCTTGCAGCTTCTGTTGGCTGCACAGCAGTTGGCATGCTGCAGCCCTTTTTGGAGCTGGCCTCAGAATTATGAAAAAAAAACCCCACCAAACAGTATCATAAGACTGTAAGCAAATCAGGACAGAACTCTCAGCAGACATTGCATAGCCCTTTCACAACTAGATATGCCATCTGCTCCCAATCTGTCCTGAACAAATCAAGCTCATCAATTTAGCAGAGTACTCCTTAAAGACAGGAGTACTTGACTTTGAGTCACAGCTGTAAAAACTCAAGTCAAATTTTCTTTGTACTAGAGTTTGTGTTAGAGCTCCATTAGGAAGAAAGGATGAAAACTCTTCACCACATTAATCATCTTAGGAACCTCCTGGTCTGTAAGGACTTTCTTTAAAACATGTGGTTGAACTAAGAAGTTAATAATCCAGTGAGTAGTTTTAGTGAAATGACTATTTGTATAAATGCTTAGCAACAAGAGCAAGGGAAAATCTTGCCAAAAATAAACGGATGATATTTTTCAGAAAAACCCTGGTGGCCTTTCTATACTTAAGGACCCCTGTGATCCATAAGCACAGGCACAGAGGAATGCAAAGGCTTATGGGCATTTTTACAAATACACACACGTTTTATAAATTACTTTTTGTCAAAGTACTGCCTGGATGGATGAATAATTTAACCGCCACCACTCATGATGCCCACAAGGAAGCAGGGAAGAGATTATGTCTTCTCAAGGATTGTTGGTCATGGTGGTGGTCCAAGTGGCACTCTGCATGCCAGGGGAGCCTATAAAGATATTTCTGCCCATGTGTGATTCTCACATTCAGCTTACACCATTAAATTAGTTTCCACTTTATGTCGAGAGAGTTCTGGCACCAGTTTGCATAACTGAATTAAACGTATAAGAAACCAGCCACACTGTTCATTTGCAGTTCCCCAAACACTTCCAACAAGTCATGACATCCACAATGAATAATTGCACAGCAGTGCTGGGCAGGATCACCTGATATTTCAGGTCTGGGTTCTTGCTTTGTGTTGGCCCCAAAAGCAGTACTCTAAACATATTCACAAAAGCAGGAGTTCAGATGTTTGGTGTGAGGGTTCCTCATTTTAATATGAGCAATTGTACAAGGCACAGAGCTGGGTGAGGGAGAACTAATTTATTCTTAGTATGGAGTGCTCTGGTTCCAAGATAACTGAGCAGAAATGCCCAAAATAAAACTTTATATGGATTCCCTTCAAGGCCACGCCAGCAAGAATACATACAGGATTCTTCTGGCATTTGAAAAAAGTTTAGACACAAAAAAATTGGGTCTTGAATTTGATGAAAGTTTTTCAAACCAAAATGCCTCAAATGAAACATTTCAAAACACAGGATGCCTGTATGTGTTGCAATTTTGCTTCACTGGAAGTATTTCTGTCACATTACTGGTGATCATGCATGTGAAAGACTTAAACCTTTTCCATCTATGTACAGGAACAGAACTAATAAACAGGATGACCTCTCCCAGGCTTTTTCCTTTCTCTGATTTTGCCTAGTGGTTGGCTTACTGGAAGATCTCCGGTTTCAGATTTAGCAAAAACAGGCTGTACAGTAAAATAAATTCCATCTGAAGTAGCCTAGTTAGCTTTAACATTAAATTTCTTTAATAACTCCACTGTGCATTATTGTTTGTAAATAATGTAACTATTCTTCAACATATTTTAACTACACTTTTCAAGATATAATTATTTTAGTCTGAAATATGTAAAATCAGTGGTAGTGCTGAAAACAATTCTCATTGATTTGAAGGTAATACGTAGTACCTGATCATTAAAATGTGAGCAGCAGCTATACAGGGTGCCTACAAGACAAAATAGGGAATAAAACATGGGGTTTATTTCTGAGTTAGCTCATGGCTTTAGTTGTTATTGTTACAGAAGTCTTTTTAATAGGAAATTTGTTGTCATGACATGATCACCATGTATTTGGTTTACTTTATAAAAAGGAAAAATAGTTTACTTGTAATGCAGTGTTTCCATGTCATGTATCAGTATGTCACAAACTACATCACCAGGAAATAGCACTTGATTTGCTTGCCCTTCATATCCTGCTCTACTGACTTCTACTCTGCTCTAGCAATGCCTTATAGTCATTTCTTTTTTTTTTTTTTCAACTCCTTTATCAACAGATGAGGAACTATATTTACATTTTGAAATTTGTGGCAATAAACTTTGTAACAAAATCAAGTTTGATGGCAAGCTTCCTTTCAGGAACACAATAGATTTTAATCTGTCTGGGTTCCATGTACAAATTAGGGCTTCTGTCTAAAATGCATTATTTGTTACATAAAAGAATTGTATGCAGCTGACAGAAAAGGGTTTCGAGTTCCGTTTATCTGGAGTTCAAGTTTTTGCTTACAGATTTAACTTTGGAAGTCAAGGATCCTGGCTGGGAAAGTCATTGAAAATCAGATGACTAAAAAGAAAAATCCTGGAACTCTATGAAATACGAGTCCTCTGTTTCCCTAACCATAACAGTATGACACTATTAAACCGTGTCTTTGTCTAACTTGAATTCACTTGATATTTCTTCTAGTATCAGCTAAGCCTTTGTGCATCTTCCAGATTGCAGGAATATATATTTTATAAGGAATATCTTCATCCCAAGCAGGAACATTTCAATTCTGACCTTTTCCTTTTCAGCCAGTCACATACTAAAAACCCCAGCACTTCAGTCACTTGATTAAGAGGACTATCACAAACCAAGAATGAAATCTATCATACATTCACCTGTTTTAAGGACCCTATCTTCTGTGGTAAAAAATTTGCAAAAAGCAAAATACTGTATCATAATAATTTCTTCTAGAGGAAATTACTCCGATTTTTTATTTTCCCCTGAACATCTGCATTTTCTTAATGTGTAAATATTACTGCATAATGAATATCAGTTTACCGCACAAACCCAGATTATCAGGATTACTTCAAGAGAGTCATCCATCTTGGTAAGGAGCATGGAAGAAAAGGAAGTAAGTCAGAAATCTCCATATCTTCCTACTATTTTATTATAGAACCTTTATAAATTCCTTCAGATGCATGCCACGCTTCTCTGCCACAAGATACAACTGTTAAATATAGGTAAGGGGTTTTCTCCCCTGGCTCTTTTCTTTTTCTAGTAAGGAGATTCTTACTGAGAACTTTGCTTCTTGATATTGCTGTGACCTGCCATAATCACCTCAGTCTTCTGTTTTCAAAGCAATTCACTTCCATCAGACACCACATTAATGACCTGTTTCAAGCTTACCCTTGAAAACAGTGATAACTCTTTGGGGCTCCTATGTGAGAGAGACCCATTGTGATGTGGGGTCTGATCCAAAGTCTATGGCTTGTTCACAAAGGCCTTCTCAAGCTCTTCAAAAGATTTCTATTTGGTCCCAGACATTTTACCTCTCTAAAAGCCTGTGCAGCACCAATGAAAACACAGTAGCTCCTGTTAATATAACTAGCACACTCATTACTGTACAGCAAGCAATGCCAGGGAGGTGACTATGGTGGAACAGCTGATGTAATTCATGAATGGAGAGGACTATCTGTGTATGCACCTCCTTTACTTTTGTGAGAAAATAAAGGATGAATCTTTAACACCACAAAGCTTTGGTCACGATCTTTGAATTTGACTGAGAGACCAGCATGCAAACAGTTCGTGCAAACCCATGAGGTCAAACAGCACTGTGGAATCTTCTTAAAAGTACTTCCAGTTATTTATAATGCAGCATCTTCATATCATAGAGGATGTCCTTGTTTGGTGGCTTCTTTGGGGAGCAGAAGACCCCTGGAGTCACACCATCTGACAGAGAAGCAGAGGGAGTCTCCCCAAGATTGATCGCTATTCCTATTCTGAAATCTACCTTAGGAGCAGGCAATCTTTTCTTCCACAGCAAAATAATATGTAATAAAGATATTACAAGTCCAGTGTTGACAGATGTTTCAGATGGATGTGAAAACTTCAGTGTATAGCACAAAATCATAAGAATGTTTTTAAACAGCTATATTGTCCTGGCTGGAAGTGGGGGATCTAGATTCTGAAAAGCTTTTCTACTCTGCTGGAAGAAGGGATTTTAGATCTTGTCAGTTTCCTAAATATAATTTCATAAGAAAGATAAAAGAGTTCTTTTCTGTGCAATCGATTTTTATCTATATACACCCATTTTGCAGGTCATTAGCTGTCTAACTGAGCACAGAGCAGTGGCCTCCCATATCCCATATTATTCAGAATGGGATAGAACAGAATTGGGAGCTTCATTTAAAATACAGGCAGAGCAAAGGAAGGTGGCAAGAAGCAATGTCAAAGGAATTTGCTGTGGCTTCAGGAAGGGCTGGAGGCTATATAAAGGCATTGAAAAAGCACTGTTAGCTGACTAACAAGCCATGGGTCTTTAGAAGAACACAGGAGGATGTAAGATTTCAGTACCCTAGAGAGGTTGCTTAGTGGTGGTAAATTTTTATAGTATCCATGAGAGGAAAAGAGATAGACCTTGTTCTAAAGAAAATTCGTAATCATTCTCTCTCTCTTCTGTTCTTTTATTATGTTTTTTTCCAAGTAGATTTTTTTCCTTGAATTCATAATACAAAGATGTTACATGCTAATTCTGCAAGGGCTGGGCGGAGCAGGGGAGAGAGGTAAGCTAATTTTGGTACCTAAGTTCTAGACGTGGTTCAGGCACCAGATGATTTAAGAATGCATACTTATGAACAGTAACATTTCCAATTTACTTTACTGAGGGAATCCATGTTCAGATATTTTATATACTTAATCCCTGAAAAGTTTTTTTTTCTTTTCTTTTTCTTTTCTTTACTTTTTAAAATTATTATTATTTTTCTTTCACTGTGGCAAGTCCTGCCATCCTTTAGAAATGATGATAATGCTTTCCCCCCTCTAGATCTTCCCATGGTGGTCACTGTGTTTGAACACAGAAGTGGGGTTTTGACTGCTCTTTCAATACTATTCCTCCTCTAAGCCCTCATGGAAACAGGTTCCTTCTATTTGGTGACTATCCAGCAGGAGGATAAGGAAAGGAGAAAAAAATACTGGGGTGATGTATAATGCCTTTTCCTGTCCCTGACAAGATTCCTCAGGAAAAACAAATTCCAAGCAGTATATTCCGCATGTGGTATGGTATAGCTCACTAGTGACTGTATTTAAGAAAGTTTTGAGTGGATATCTCTTACTATAGTGTTGGCAAGATTTCAGGGACGGCTCATTGCTCCTCTTCAGCACAGTGAAAATGTGCCTTCACAGCAATATCTGTCCTTCCACATACAGTCACCAACAAACATTTCCAAGAGAAAATCCTTTGACTTGCTCAGAATATTTGTTTCACCTTTGAAATACGGTCAACATTGAGATGGAGACCATGGAGTATCATTACCGGCAATGAAGCATGTAAGTTAATGGAAAAAAAAATGTGAATGATGGGTGTATGTGTGGGGGGTGGGGTGGGGTGGGGGTGGGGTGGGGGGATGTCTAAATATCTATCTAGTTTTTTTTATTTTTTGACACAAGAGATATAGTGAGAAATACAACATATACTCCGTTGCCTGTTGGGTGTTTTAGAAAGGCATCAAGAGGTGAGCAAAATTCAGTACCAGAGGTGAGCACATTGAGTTTTGACTGGAGACAGACATACACTGTTCACATATTAACCGCAGCGCTCCTCCTACGGTGAGGCCCCAGGCTGGCATAAATCAGCGAAAAGAATAAAAACAGCTTCTGGGTAGGTGTGCTGTAAAGTCAAAAGTCTTTTCCTGGTTAAATACAGAGCCAGAGACGCAATTTGGCACAAACTCATCTTATGGCAACTTAATTAGACATCTGACTTTGTTCCTCTGTACTTGGAAGCTGGTTGAAGCTTTTTGCTGACAAGAGCTGCAGCACGAGAAAGCAGCCTGAGGCATGTCGTGGTACTGAGTTGGATGAAGAGTGAACAGCTGCCAGGTCTGTGTTAGGGTAGGTTGTGTGGGACTCAACACTGGCCCTCTGCCATCTCCTTTCCCCCTGGCTGTTGCAGCCTGGCAGCCCTGGAGAGGATCCCTGACCCCATTCAGTTGCCCTTCCCCACCACCTGCCTGCAGGCTCCAGCTGCATCCCAGCGGTGCTGCTGCTGCACCCACGGAGCCAGCTCCCCTGGGCAGGGGCCAGCACAGGCACTGCTGCCAGCCTCACCTTTCCTCGCAGCACTGTGGGGACTGGCAGCAAACACAGCCTACCCTAAGTGCTGCAAGGAATTTATTTATCAAGGATCCATATCCCACTAGTTATAACTGCCCATTATAAGCAAGGATTTATGGTCAGAAAAAAACTAGATTTTTTTTTAGCTCCAATGAAACAAACAGAAGGAATAAATGCTTTGCCAGAACTCCTTCTCAATAAATAATAAGGAAGAAGTAAGAGAAGTCAAGGACCTAAGAAGACCTGGGTAAAAGGAAGGTACATACTTTTGTTTGCCTTCATTGCTTCTATGAGGAATAATTAAATCTGCTACAAACAACCTGCTGCAGCATTAGGAATTGAAAAGAGGAGGTGAATCCCCAACCAATGTTGCTAGCAAGAAGACCAATCTGCCTGTAAAATCAGAGACCTCTGACATTTTTGCAGAAAAAGAACTGCAGTATGTGCTAGATATAGGTATGGCTTTTGACACATGGAGCTAACTAGTCCTGTTAACAAGTCCTTCATTGCATGCCAGGATCCAATATTTGTTTGAATTTGGTGGTGTTCTAATTTCAGATGAAAATCCAGTCAGTGACGGCAGACTCCAAAGCAGCTGAAAATTTCCACATAATGAAACTGTTCTCAAGGTTCAGAGCAGAAACACAGCGCACTATGCAATGTAATTTACAAGATCTCCTTTGCTTAGAAATAGTAAATACAGGAAGATTTAAAGTACAATCAATTCCCTCTGCTTAGAGTGCAGAACCTCTGCAAGAATTGCAGAGATCTTTTCTTCGTGGAGGTGAATCTAAGGAATCAAATGTCATGTGACATTTTCACCAAAGAGAAGAAACAACTCTGGATTGCAGAGGCTTCCTGTATTCAAAACAGGAAGAAAAACCTTATATCCCTGCAACTTTTACTTCCCATATCTGTACATAAATAAAGATTCAATGACAGCCCTGAGGAAGCAGGCACTAAAGGAAGAGATCTCTGAGGCAAGAAGCAAGCAGTGCAATGAAGCTCCCATTTAATTATCCTCTCTGCTGGAGTTCCCCACAAAACCCAATCAAGGAAGTTCCTCTACCTTGAATGACTTTCCTCTACTAGCAACATCAAAAATTGCCAATAGGCAGAAAAACATCAATATGTTTAAAAGAGATGTAAAATTTAGGAGAGAAAGCCCCTGAATGTTATCATGAGTGAGATTGTTGCCAACAATGAATTTAAAGAAATTAAAAAATAAGAAATAGAGGCAATATCTAGAAGGATCTTTATTCCTCAAAAAAAAAAAAAAAAAAAAAAGAAAATATTGTGACATTTACTTTCTAAATGTTATTTCTTCATTCTTTCCTCTCCTCTCTCCTACTTCTTATCTGAGCCTTTCTGAATGTGAGACAACTACAAATCATAAAAAGTGTGAGTTATTACAGGACCTACTTGTTGGAAGCATTATTTGTGCTTTTAAGTCAGAGACACAATTCAGTTTTTTCTCATGCAGATGAGACTTCCTTCAGCAAAGAGATATGTGTATATATAGTAGTCAAGCAACTTTACTGGAAGAGAAAGGTTACTTATAAATGGGCCAATTTTGTTAGAATGGAGTTCTTTCATCTGTAGGGAAATGCTTTCCTCTAGTATCTACCTGAAAAATAAATTTAGAGATATTTTGCTCCTAAGACATTCAGAGATACACTTCCATTTGCCAGCTGCAAGCATGAAGGCACTTTTGGCTGTTATGAACACTGATGTAAGTAACCTAAGCATATATAAGGGATCTCTTTCTCTGGGGCTTTAACCTCTCTTGGTCCCATGGGTGTGTGAGGGTCCCCAAAGGGCTCAGGTCTGGGTCCTGAAGCCCCACCTTTCCTTCCAGGTGTAAAATTGCCCAAGGGCCTCCACTTCAGCCCCTGTTGTTCAGTGTGTGTCTGAAAACTTGAAGAAACAAAGTGCAGCAAGGCTGTTCTCTGTTTGCAGGTCCAACAGGAGCTCAGCACCAACTGCATGAACCAAAAGATGTGATGAGGTCAGGAATGGAAGCCTGTGCCCTGCAGCAATCATCTCCAGCTGCTGTTATTCCTATGGCCTTAGGACTAGAGTCTGTATTTCTTTATGCAGGTAGAAGCACCAACAGCTCAGCCTCAAGAGATATTTCCAATACAGGAATATATTGGTGCTTAATAATCACGGCAGTGAAGGGAAAAATTAGAAAGAGATTTTAAACTGGGTATTACACACTCCAGGTGAACGCTCTGAGAAGGATAAAAACCGTGGGCACAAATGTGACCTTTTCTTATGTGCAGGACAAATGAATCTTGAGAATACTTAGTGAATGAATCCTTGTGGGACATATCAAGAGTCTCTGTCCCGGTTCATAAGTATATGCAAGGTGTAAAGTGTTTTTGCTGCCAAGTCTTTCACTGTCTCACATGCACCCTGGAGCAAAAATGCAGATACAAAAAGCCATTGGGCACCTTCAAGTTTAAGTAGGAAATAAACAAGATTTTTAAAAATCTCAAATGCACCTAAAATCAGATTTAAATGTCCTAAGCAGGAATTAGGCAAGCAAAATGCTGTGCAGACACACATCTAAATAGTTAAAGCAGAGGAACCCCTCTTTTTAATATAGCACATAATTAACAGAGTTGCCAAAACGAGACCTTGCCTAATTCCTCTAAAACATTGCTAACAGGAGGGACCAAATGTCCTCAGAGCACAGCTAGTGATAGCGCAACCCCTCCTGGGCTGTCCTGCTAATGTGACTTGTTCTGGAGGTGCTGGTAGGAGAGTAAGGGGCAAAAACCCTCACAGTGAAATAGGTGAGGAGGTGAATGTACATGTCCCACCATGACAACTGTGTCAAGACTTTTCTGAAGAGGCAATGCCAGGCAGCTGACTCCCTGCAAACAGACACCCCATCTCATGTTTAGCGTACAGGTGTCCTGGTTTCAGCTGGGATAGACTTAATTTTCTTTTTAGTAGCTGGTGCAGCTCTGTGCTTTGGATTTGGTGTGAGAACCATGTTGATGGCACGCTGATGTTTCTGTTTGTTGCTGGGTGATGTTTATACCAAGTCAAGGACTTTTCAGCTTCTCAGGCCCTGCCAGCGAGAGGGGGCAGGGGAAACTGGGAGGGGACACAGCCAGGGCAGCTAAAGGGATGTTCCATACCATATGGCATCATGCTCAGTATATATAAGCTGGGTGAAAAAGAAGGAAGGAGGGGACGTTTGGCATGATGGTGTTTGTCTTCCCAAGTCATGGTTACCCGTGCTGGAGCCCTGCTCTCCTGGGGGTGACTGAACCTGCCTGCTGGTGGGAAGGGGGGAATGAATCCCTTGTTTTTATTTGCTCATGTGCGTGGCTTTTGCTTTACCTTTTAAACTGTCTGTATCTCAGCCCACGAGGGGGGAGTGAGTGAGCAGCGTCATGGGGCTTGGTTGCCAGCCAGGGTTAAAGCATGACAACAGGGTAGCTGCAAGATTTCCTTAGGTTTTTCCAAGCATATGCCCTGAAGCATTAACTGGTCTCCACGAGGAATATTAGTTGATACCACCTTCGTAGTGCAGTGAAGATATAAATCTGCATAGAAAAAAGACAGAGGGCACAGAGCTTTATTATTTTCAATCATGTCACTGATATTACTCTTGTCTGTTAGAGTTTCTGATCTCTGAGTGACATAACACTGAAATAATTTCTGTGGTGCTACTGTGGATTTGCACGATGCTAGGGGCTGGAAACCAGGCTCTAGGGCTCGACGGTGTGTTTAATTCCATGCCTCAGTAATACCTGGTAGTCTTCTTGAATAGCCGCAGGTAGCAGGGACACCACGCGCATTCTGTTCTTCTGAATGGGCGATCCATTAAAAACGCTGTCAAGACACGATCACAACCTGGCGGCAGTGAAAGGGCTAAGAAATGGTAGCCACAACCATGTGCTTTATATTTATGAATGTGAAACCTAGTAAAGAAAAGAAACGTGAGTTTGTAAGATTAATGAAGTTTCCAAGTTCCCATGAGCTCCACAGGTAGGATAAATATTGCTATTGAATCACAATAAAGTTTTAATTGGCTAAATTTACTGATACATTTTATTCAAAATGCCAATAACTTTGGAACAAAGCACTACATGGAGCAGGCTGGGGAGGAAGATAAGCCTTTGCCACCTATTCATTATTCATCTTTTTTATTATTTCTAAACTAAACATAGTGCTATAATAGATCTTGATTAACATTGTGCCTTCCATATTCTGTTTACATTAAAAATTAAAAAAGAAATCAATATGAAAGAGTTTAAAATACAGTGCACTGGAAGAAAAAATAAAAACCCCTTTGTGAAGAAATTATATTCTTCTTGCAGAAGAAGTGACTTTGCATGCTATGAATAGCAGACTTTCGATAAGCCACCTAACAGACTTTGATAGAATTATGATTTATGATGTATTAGTTGGACAAAGCAACATTAATATTTTATCCCAGGAAAGGTTGCATCAAGATTAGCAACGTAGTATATTTCAACTTTTATTTTCCTCCATTTTTAGTGCCAGAAAAAGAAGTCTTGTTTATATTGTCCATTGGAGAACAGCTCCTACCTCGTGAATTTTCACAGTACATTTAATGTCTTGGGAGAATTTAAACCAATCCACTTTGGAATGTATTTGTTAAATATGCTTTCTTAGAGAAAATATCTGTTATTACATCATTGTCTGAAATAACATTTCAACTTGTATAATGCAAGGATTCCGCTTATAACCTTCTAGCAGTTTTACAAGAGATAATTTTTGAAAGTGTATTTAATTTTTTTAGTAAATTTCCACTTAAAACAGCTGACTGATGAAAAACCCACACCGTTACTAATATTTATTTAGAAATTCATACACCACATTAAATGTCAGTTTTTAAGTTCCAAAATGTAGACCATACAGATCATATATACATTATACTTTTCTTAACCCAGTTTTGGAAAATGTCTTACTTTTCTCTTGGTTTGAAAACAACTCAGCCTGTATTTCTCTTCCTTTAAATCACAAAAATCCATTAATTTCAGCATGCCATTAATTAAAAAATACCCAAACAAGTAAACACACCAGATTTCTTTAAACATACATATCTCTGATAAAACAGGTAAGGAAAACTATACAAATTGTCTAACAGAATAGTTCAAAACAGTTTGTCATAATTTTTAAGCCCTGATAATGAAATTAGCATTGTTCAAGTCAGTATGTCCACAATGTGTGAGAACCTGTTTAAAGCTTGTTTGCAATTAAGTGCATTGATTGTGTCCATAGGACAGAAGCCTATTTCAAAGGAAATATACCCCAAGCATAGATGTGTTTTCCTTTTGCTATGTCTGTGAATGGAACTTAAGCACTCAGCCTTACCTGCCCTGCATATTCAAAAATACAGAGCCAGAGTATCAGAAGGAAGGACTAAAAATATATTTCAAACACCCACATGCATTGTAAGGTTTTGCATTTGCCTTTTAGGTTTTGACCTTTTAGAATTCACAAAGTTTTCACTGTACTGCAGAGGACAGAGAACTTAATAAAGCTAAAAAGAAGAAGCTATAATCACGTGATTTCAGGAGCTTTGGATTTTAGAAATACAACTGACTTTACCTTACATTTTAATTGGATAGATGGCAATATCATCAGCAGAGAATATAAATGGAAATATAAATACAGGGAATGGCCTGACTTACTTTTTAGGGTTTTTTTCTATTTTAAAGCCCTAATATATTAAATCAGAGAGCTACTAAACCCAGGTGGATCTTCATGCCCTGCTATGGATACATTTGTTTCCACTGAGCTTTATTTCACTTATTTCCTAAAAACTGAAGGTTATACAGTACTGGCACACACACAAAAAAATAAATATCCTAATTATAATGTTAGCAGTTTGGCTGCATTATTTATTTTTTCTTCCACTGAAACTTGAAACAAAGTAACTAATCAATCAAAACCAAAACATCACAGATGAGTAAAGCCAGCTGTCTTCAATTTGTCCATTGCAGTGTGAAATTGAACAAACTCAGCTTTTTCAGGGGGTAGCTGTGTTCTGTGGGAAAAACATTAACTTATTAAGTGCTTAGGAGTCACACAGAGAAGAGACTGTCATTTTTTCCTGTCCTATCAAAGGCATCCATCATGTTTACAAACACAAGTCGTTCACAGCCACTTTTTGTAACTGATTAACTGATGAAAACAGCTGACAGCATTTAAGGTCCAGGGGCTGATTTTCTTTAAACTGTATTACAAAGGCACTCGGTTTCTTTTGTGGTTTTTCACCTATTGAGTTTTAAAAGGGCATGGGTTGCTGTTTCTTTAATGTAGCTCCCTCATGGTGTAAGGCTTTTGCCTCTGGAAATTTTCCTGTCTTCTGATGGCTGATTTTTCTCTCACATCTGTAGGAATCAATTAACCCCCACAGATTTCACATCAGTGTTTGCAAGGTGGATGAGAAGGAGCAGTCAAGTGCTAGTTCTACATCCCTTGTGTGTCACTCATTTTCTAATCTAGTTCAGACAAATGAACTGAGATCATTTAACTAGGAGTTACTATTGCTGCATGAAATAAAATCTCCTCCCCCACCTCTACTTTTCCTTCTCTCAAATAGTCATACTTTACTCCTATTTTGGAATATAAGCTACAAAATCAACACAAATGTTAAACAATTTCACTTCTTCTCAACTCAGTTGTTAACATGTCCTGACCTGCTCTGCTTAGGGCTCAGGGTCAGGAAATTTTCCTTAGGACAAGTAAAGAAAGTTACAGTCTCCCCACACGAGCTATAGTGGGAGCAGAAGATGGAAAATGGAGAGCGCAGACATGCCTAGCCAAGCTTCTGGCCTCACTTCCAGGGCAACCCAACTCCAACACTCCGATTGTTTCCATCTCAAGTGTTCCTCAAGTTGTTCCATGCATTGATGTCTTTGCAATCTTCAGTCAATGGAATGGAAAGGTAGACAGAGGATTTGTGTTTCATTCAAGCATTGTCTTTAGCCTTTGGTTTGCAGACAGCTGAGAGTCTAGGAAAGCGACCTGTCCATTGATCAGACATTAGTGGGAATGAAAGGCCATATTTACCTAATAAACTGATTGAGGAGAAATTAGTAAAGACTTCTCCAAACCATCAATTTATATATTTCATGTAGAGGAAATATTATGGCCCTTGGGATGTATTTATCTAGAGATATCTAAATATCTTTTATATGCTGTTACTTCTATTTTGCACAATAATTTCATTCAATTCTTTGTAGTCTAAACTAATTTCTTCCACCACAGCATTTTATTATTTGCTGATTGTCCCTAGGTAGCTTAATTACTGGTAAGAGGATAATGAAGTAAACCTGGAGCCAATATTTAAGTAAAGTGGAGCTACTCAAGTGTAATGAGCATTTTAAATTTGCTTTTCAGTGCTTTATAACGACCTATAACAAAATATCACCTTCCCTCCTGCCTTGCCTATTAAAAGGCTGTCAGGATCTGGTATGCTGCAATTAACACTGAGGAGCAATGTGCCTGTCAGGAGGGGGTGATTTCTGCTGGGAATGCTCTTCTGGGGCTCCATTTGCTTTTACAGCATCTTCGCTAAAACAGAAAAACAAGAGCACTGAGGTCTTAAAAGGTGTCCTGGTGTGCCTTCTTTACCTTGAGCGTACCATTATGAGTTAGTGCTGATGTCCTCACGTGTTCTAGCAAAGTTCATTATTTTCCGGCTACTTAAATGTTTTCTGTAATTTCAATTTCATCATCTAGGGTTCACTCTTAGATGTTTTGCTTTTCCTGCTTCTTTTACAGCAGGCTTCAAACCAGAGCTGACTTCATTTCTAGTGACAAGAAAACTCCCTGTACTCTCTCACATGTGGTCCACGTGATGACCACCCGAGTAAGCAGCAATGGCCCAGGCACTGGCATGCTCTTGCTCGTGGTTGGATCAAGGGTGCCTCCTTGGTGTGCACCCAAGGTGCTTCTCAGCAGTGCCTGCGCTGGGGTCGGGAGGCAGCACAAGTCAGGAGGGACTAGGTCTCTCTCCCCTGTTTGGGCATAAAAGGGTAGGGAGTAGAGGATTTAGCTCTGTACTTTTTAGCTGTGTTGTGCCCCTTACCCTCTGATTCACAAAATTAGTCTTGCCCTGTTTCATTGACTGGCATAGATGTAGCCCAAAAGATTAAGCTGAAACTTGAGTGATAGCTCCTCTTCTGCAATTTCTTTTTTTTTGTGATTTGCATGGAGTGACTTAATCAGCTAGGGACCAGTAGGTTACAGAAAATGGTGCTTCATTTCCAGCTGATCACATGCTATATAATATACACACCAAAGGTTTAAGCCTTAAACCATATTTATTGGTCAGAGCCTCGTGGGCCCCTCATGGGGTCTATAAAGATGTGATGCCCTCAGCCACATTTCTTGAGTGTTTGAAATGTTATCATTTTATAGCTGGGGGACTTGGTATGTGAAAGGTGCTCTATAAGCTATTACTTATGGGCAGTCTTGTACGAACTAGATTTGCAATCTGTTCTTTTAAACCATCATATTCATTTTGATGCAATTTAAAAAATATGTAGTGTTTCAGTCATGAAGGCTTTTATTTTAATAAAAGTAATAAGGGAGCTTCAAGGGTTGTGATTATTACTGGATAACCGCATCCTTGGGGAATTAGAACCATTTAGATACTCTTTCTCTCCAATTAAAATATGACACCATGGGATTAAATGTTAGGACATATACCATGAGTAATGATTTCATGCCTTATTAGATGCAAATAAATGTTAACAGGACAAGAAAGATGATAGGCCAAATTAACTCTTGGGGCAAGTGGGACAAGGCTCTGTTGGAATTCTACGCACTTTCTGTGCCTTATATGCCATGACTGGATTCAACCAAGTATGGTTTTATCGCTGTGATATTTATGGTTGTACTGACTCTGTTATAGATGTATATTGCACCATAATTCAAGAAGACTCAGCTCACAGACTGAAGATCCATCCAACGCTGACAACATTGATTTTGCTCAGGCTTGTTTTTACAGGAGTTGGCTGAGCAGCTTAGACAGGGCTAATGGTCCCTTTGCTGTGGGTATGAAGTTCAACATCAGGGACATCTAACAGACATGTCTCTTAATTGCCCAGAAGCAATGGGTTAAATCCACTATGAATAGCGCTGTAGTGCTGCATTTGAGTCACCTTGCTTTCCAACAGCACTCAGTCTCTAGTCAGATTCCTTTCTAAGGAAAAGGAGGAACTAAAACTGCGCCAATATCACTGAGTGACAAACCACCTAAATTACCTGGTAGTAAAGGCTGAAGGAGAGGCACTGGGATCCATTCTAACCTTGCTGAGGTGGTTCAGCTCTAAAGTCTGGGCTGGGCAGACACAATAAGTTGTCAGCAGACAGGACCTTGCCCTGTCTCCAGCGGCAATCTCCAGCGGCAGGGCTGCACTCTTTTCCTCCCACCTTTAACCAGCAACACAGTGAATATCCCCATATGGCAAGGGTAACAGAGATTGTTCTCTTCCCTCCAAAAGGACGTAAACTCACAAAGAACCCCAAATGTTTCTTGGTCTATTCTGTGAATAGGTTTATTTCAACCCCTTCTGTTGACACTATTATATTTTACATGGAAGGAGTAAATAATTGGGGATGAAGAACACAGAGAAGGACCCACACTTGTGTAGAAAGGGGAGATC
This sequence comes from Falco cherrug, assembly GCF_023634085.1. NCBI lineage: Eukaryota > Metazoa > Chordata > Aves > Falconiformes > Falconidae > Falco > Falco cherrug. The sequence continues at coordinate 53,589,446 of NC_073697.1, forward strand.
AGCCTGCAGCAAAATTATGGAGCATGGACTGGAATTCAGACTTCAGTAGACACATGGTTTGACAGGGTGTAGCATCAGCATCCCTACTTCTGTTTGGACAAGTTAATACTTCTTCTACCTTTCACAGATTTCTCAGATCTGCTCAGCTCAATAGAATTATGTGTATGCTTATAGGTAAGCATGCAAATAAGATGATTTGTTCATTTAGAGACAGAATTATATAATTGTCCTTTATCTGAACTAAGTTTTGCACACCTTTGAATAAGAACCTATTACCATTGTCTTCACATTACCTTTCCCTAAAGTAGGAGCATTTCTAAAGCTTGGGAGTGATATGTCATGTTCCATAGGCTCAAATTTTTAATGCCACTCCCTAGGTTATATAAGCATGAAAAATCAGCTGAAAGCAATTTGATAAGCATTTTCTCTTTTCTTCAAACCTATTCAAACTTTTTGGCCTCTCTCAAAGAAGGTGAAAATGTTGACCAATCCACATTATTTTTTAAAATTGGAGTAGCAAGGGAAAGAGAGAATAAGTAAAGGCTAGCAATCAAATCTCTCAAATGTAGCCCACAGTGTACCTACTGGACAATAGTCCTTGGTTGTGTCAAAGATACTGAATTTAAAATATAAATTTCTGTAAATGAGAAAAGATTGCTATTTAAAAATAAAATAATCTTATTGATTCTGCTATTTAATAAAAGAAGGTGCTTTATGATTTATGTCTCAGTCTGGTCACATTTCTAACTCTTCTTTTTTATTAAGCAGTTACGAATTTCACTATATACCAAGTGAAAGGGCATACTTATGCTGATCAGGTTGGGCAAAATCCTTCTGCAGATTTTCCTCAAGTGACTGTTGTGACATTTTGTAGTTCAGATGGATCACAACTGCGGGTTCAAAGCAAGCTGTGAAAGACTTAAAGTAGTTGTCACTGCTTCACAAATCAATGCTGTCAAGAGTTAATCTTGACCTTTATGCATTTTTAATTAATTTGATAAAAACCTTTGGCATGGTGAGACAATTTAGAGATGTATGGAAAAGACTTGGCTCTCTAAGTAGTTTCTGTGAATTTTGACAAGCACCCATGATGGAAAATGAGTAAAGGTCCGTGAAAGTCTATCAAACTTCCCTGTAGCAATCAGAAGGGTCTTGAGTCCTATCCTATTTCTTCTATTTTACACATCAAAGCCAGGCAAGGTGAGCTGCAACCTAAAGATGAGCATCACAATTTACTTACAGACTGCCTGAAGGTGAAGACCTACATATGAAGTCTAAAGTTAACGAATGGATTTGCTGGAACTCTGCTGTGCTAGCAACTTTGTTCTGGTAGTATGCTAGGCTAAATAATTTTTGGTGCTTGGAGGGCTTGTCTTCTGCTTCTGCAAACCTACTTGGACTGGCTTGAAATCTAATAATAAAAACATTTACCAAGCAACTTCCTTCAAGCAATGGCTATCCATGGAAATGAACTTGTAGCATAAATTTGCATAACCTCAAAGTGTTTTGAATAATATGTTAACATTTCCATTAAGCTTTCATACCTATAAAGTTAGCATGATCTCCAGCTGATTTATGAAGTACAGAAGTGAAATACTCTAGTCAAATCACCCGATAAGTGTCATGTTTCACGTACTGACCAAAGTGGTAAGACCAGTTTACAAGTGGCAAAATCTTACAGTACACTGGCTGTCTGTCCTGTGGCATCAATATTAGTGACATAGGTGTGACGAGCCTGCTTTGTCATTTGGACACAAAAGACATGAGTATTGGCTTCATATATTATGGCTAAAAGATTTATAAGGAGTAGTATCTTAGCCAGCGTCTGACAACTAATAATCCAGACTCCAGACCAATGAACACGAATCATGCCATCACAGTTAAGAAGGAAGTGAATGCCTAAGGAGACATGGACTTTGTTCTTAAGGCAAAGGCATGTCTTGAGCATGGGATTATTCAAGAATATCTATTCCACCTTAAATTTGCATTTCACCATACTGAAATGTCAGGTGTTGACATGCCCTAATTTAAAGAATGACAAGTAAAGACTGGTATTCTTTATAATGGGACCATTCAGTAAGCAAAATCAAGAAACGGAAGGTCTAGGACACCTAATTTGGCACATATTCTGAGACATGGGTTTTACTTGGAAACTGCCAAAGGAGCTGTTTTACTGAGAAAGGTGGTCCTAATCACAACAGAGGTTTGGGAGCCTTTTTTTTTTAATCACACTGTGGAATCTCTGACTTCTTCTTTGCTGCATATGACAATATAATGGTCTAACAAAAGCAAGGTTAGATTTTAATGTGAGATTGCATAGCTCCAGATCAAGAAATTCAAGAAATCCTGAGTGCAATACTTCAAGAAGTTTGATTGCATGTTATTTGTTACTGGGCTCATAGATACACCCCACAGCAGCCATGGTGGCATTGGTCATGGGCACAGACTGTGGCTTCTGTCACTCACCTGAGAGCTCTGTGCTCCACGTATACAGAAGCAGAAGCCATCCTTCAGTTTGGAAAGTTTCTATCCGGCATCTTCAGGCAATGAAAGAGGCCACCTAGGTGGGGTTTACCCTCAAATTTTAAAATACCAAGGGCTCATGGCTATTAAGAACTTTAAGGCAAGAAAATTTGCTTTCCTGTGTTCCCTGTCACACCTCTGGCTTGCATGGGAGCGTGTATGTGTGCTTATCTAGAATGAAAATCCAGTGTGAAAACTGGCAGTCTCATAAAAAGCTAGAACATCTCCTGAAAGGAGCTTTTGAACCTAATGTAGCTGCCCTGAAAGGAAGAAAGTCAGCATGTCATTTTAAAAGGATTTTACTTTACAGCTAGAGCCTTAAACTCATTTGCAGAATCAAAACACAAGAGTGGTGCTGATTCTGTGCTAACATATAACTACATAAGGCTGCCGTTATCCTGCTGCAGTCTCTGGAGTGACATGTGTAAGAGTAATATGCCACATGAAAGGGTAATATCTATCAGAATGCAGTCTTCACTGGGGCTTTTTAACACTACCAAAATACTAATATGAAGTAAGGACAAAATTGACTCTTTAGGAATGCACGTGAAAGACAGAATCAGATGTATTGGATAATAAGCTGGCTCGGCTCAAGTCAGTGAGAACCTCTTTCTTAAACCTCAGTGGGTCCACGATTTCACCCCATTATATTCATCAACAACACAGTGCAATGGTATCTTTCTGATTTACTTTCTTTTGCATTACAATTCCTCATCTATAATAGCAATTTATACCTGACTTAGAAATATTGCCACTTAGGATTTTTCAGCAATGGACTACTCTTACAAATATTATGAGTACTGCTGCTTTAAAACATGAAGGCATTTTAATTGGATTGCATAAATAAGAGTACACAGCACAGCTTCCAAGTAAGATGAGATGAATATGGAATGGTAATCCTTTAAGTAATCATACACATGATAGATTATATCTGGGTTTCTGGGAAGACAGTCTGTTGTGTACAGCTACTGGAGCTGAACAGCACATACTTTTCCCAGCCCTGCAATTTCTTTTTTATTTTTATCAAAACACAGTGCAAGTTGAGAGAGTCAAAATCTCAACAATTCTTGTGAATAAAGAATTTGAAAAAAAAGAATTACTTGGGCCTGCCAAAACATTTTTTTATTAAACATTAATTCAAAATTCTTATAACTGACAAACTAGCTGAAATGTTGAAATTAAAAAGCATGTTGATCTAAGCACACCATATTTCTCTAAATGTCAAACTTTAAAATGTCATAGGTTTCCTTAAAATAAGGAAGAAATTCAGCAAACTCCTCAAAAACATTCTTTTTGAAAAATTATAAGAAAAAGACCTAAAACTTCTTGGATATGTTTAAGGGGCTTCTTGGCAAGAATACTTAAAAGCAAACTAAAATGCAAGGGGTTTGACACTTTCTCATGTAATATCCTCACTGAAAAGCTGATGAAGTACAAAATAGGTAAGTGGACAGTGAGGTGGATCAGCCCAGAGGGTTGTGATTAGGAGCATGACATCCACTAGATAGAGGGCAGCCACTAGTGGTTAGCTCCAAGGGTCAATACTGGTGCTAACACTGTTTAGCATCTTCCTGAATGACATGGACACTGCAACAGAGTGTGCCATTAGCAAGTTTTCTGATGATACAAAACAGGGATGAGTAGCTGGTACACTACTTGGGTGTGTTGCCGTCCAGAGGAACCTTGACAAGCTGGAGAAATGGGCAGAGTGGAACCTCATGAAGCTCAACAGGGGAGGAATAACCCTAGGCATCAGTTGACTGGGTCTGGAAAGCAGCTTAGCAGAGAAAGACCTGGGTGTCCTGGTGGGCAAAAAGTTGACTATTAGCTAGAAATGTGCCTTTTCGGCAAAGGTGGCCAACTGCCTCCTAGGCTTGGTTAGGGGGAGAGTTGCCAGCAGGCTGAAGGAAGTGACAGTTCTCCTCTACTCTGCACTGGTGAGGCCACACCTGGGGTGTGGAGCTTTGGGCTAACTAGCAAAAGAAATATGTTGACTTGCTGGCATGAGTCCAGTGAACAGCTACAAAGATGACTGAAGGAGTGAAGCACCTTTCATACGAGGAGAGGCTGAGAGATCTGGGACAGTTCAGCCTGGAGAGACCTTGTCCATTCATATAAATACCTCAAAGGGAGACTAAAGAAAAGGGAGCCAGCATTTTCTCAATGTTGTCCAGTGACAGCACAAGAGGTAATGGATATAAATTGAAAATACAATAAATTATATTTAAACATAAGAAAGCACCTTTTTAAAGTAAGGGTGGTTGAACAGATTGCCCAGAGATGATGTGGAATTTCTGTCCTTGGAGATATTCAAAACACAACTGGACATGGCTCTGAGAAACCAGATCTTGCGGACCCTGTTTTGAGCCAGGTGTTGGACCAGAGCAGGGGTCCTCAAACTACGGCCCATGGGCTGGATACGGCCCCCCAGGGTCTTCAATCTGTCCCCTGGTATTTACAGACCCCCCCCGCCCCCCCCCCCCCAGGGGTAGGGGGGGAAACCAAGCAGCCGCAGATGACTGCCTGCCACTTCATCCGCACGCCGGCCCCCTGTTTAAAAAGTTTGAGGACCTCTGGACCATGGGGTCCCCAGAGGTGCCCTCCCTCCTCAGCTGCCCTGTGATGCTGTTCCATGGGTTGCTTTCACAACATAAGTACTACTATTAAGAAAAATAATTGTCCCATGACCGAGGTCCACATTCATCAGCTTTCCTGGGTAAGGCAACAAAAATAATTTCTGAGTTCAAAGTGCCGGGACAGTGTCAGTGACAGTCAGATGTGTAGGAAGAAGATCCACTTTCTGTGCATCTGAAAATGAGGCATTTTTTCTTTCAACAACTTGAGAGCAGGGTGTTGAGACAAGTGACCTCAGGGGAAGACCTGCAAACACCACTGCTTACCAAAGACACAGTCAGGCTGGGGCACAACTGGCAAAACTACAAAACAGAGACAACATCAACATCAGAAGCTTAAAACCAAAAATTTTATCAAGCATTTTATAAACCAGTCTCAGATAATAAAGTACAGCCAAAGGATATTCATGAGAACTAGAATAACCACGTTTTTCTGTTGTAGAAACACTGTTTTCTTCTGATGCTTTTGTGGAAGGCCACTGAACTGCCATGATAATGTTATCATTGGACTGGTTAGAAATTGAGATTTAAATTTAGTTCATTTGTCACAACTATATATTATACCTATAAGTTTGCTCCCAGTATTATGGGATGTTTTAATGAAGTCTTAAATAGACATCCATATCAATGACTAAATGATGCCATTACACATCTGTATTCTTGTCTCTTAAAGACCTTCACAGTCTATTATCTATGCTAAATGAGAAACCTGTGTGAAACCGGTACACTGAGACACAGAGCTGTTACTTTTTCCAAATTTCTATGTGGAAATTTGGACTAGTTTCTGAATGAACTTTTCAGCAGAATTGGTTTGCTTCTTTGTAAGAACGTGTTTCAAGTTTGATTTTTAGGCAGAACAATACAAATCTCTGTAGCTTCATGCAGTTGTGTTTCCAAGCAACATAAAAGGAGCCTCTGGGGATTTGTCTGTATGTACTCTCCAGTCAAAATCGACAAAATAGAGCCTTGCATGAGCTACAGTAAAACTTAAAAACTCCTTGAAAACTTCATGACTACAAGAAGAAAAAAGTAGTAACATATATGCTAACCTGACCATTTTGTTACATTTCTACAGACATTTTGTAAACAAAAAGGAAAAATAAAAGATGTCTGCTAGGGTATTTGCAGTGAAAGGTCAGAACATCTGATGTCTCTGTTCCTTCCGTGTTATTCACTAGGAGCAGCAGGTACCTAGGAACCTGAACATACAGGAAAATTATTTATTAAAGAATGCCTTTATTATCAAACCATTCCTGTGGTAGCCTTTAAAGGTTTCCAGGGGTAACTTTTAAAGGTTACGCTTTGATTAATTTAGTGTATTGTTCAGATATATTTTATTTAAATATTTCCTTTCTGCTGAGGACCTTCCACCCTCCTGCAATCTGATTTTGACTGAAGAAAATCAACAGCAAAAAGCATTACTAACACATCTTTCTGGAAACAAGCAAACAAACAAAAAACCCAATAAACTTCATGAGGACAGAGGAGATTTCTATATTTGTATTTGTGTCATGTATGAAACAGCTTTTGAAGAGTCACAAACTATTTATCCTATAGACCAAAAAGATATCCTGATGGCAAAATTCAAGCAAGCAGTCATGTTGCATGTTCATAGCAAGCAGCAGTGACAGCTTGCAACTCCTATACACTCTTGGGTTTCACCAGGCGTTTGAGAAGGACCTTTCCCTGGGGCTGTTTGTGGGTGAGGAGGAGGACCAGAAGCAGTCTGTGTGAGTAGAGCCATGGAGACAGCCCAGACTGGGAAGCACTGCAGGGTGGGCTGTGTGCTTGCTGCCGCTGAATGGGCTTGCCCTCCTGGTGGCATCATGACCTGCATTTGAACCTTTCAGAAACAGCAGCATTTGTCTTCCTTTAAAACCTCTCAGGGATGAAACATAAGAAACATTTCACTTGTCAGGACTGTTTACTACTTGTTGAAGTAAATGTAAATCTGATGTTTCTCTAAGCAGGAGCTGACGGCTTTATTTTTCAATGATGTACCCACAGATTTCTTGGCATTTCTTTTTACTATTTTGACACCAGAAGCTTTTTCCTGTGATTTAGTGTCAAAGCAGTAAGGTCATCTTGAGCTATTTAGACACTTTGTAAATAGCAGACTTAAAAATAATAAGCGATAACATTATAAGAAAGAACTGAGATGTTTAGATATACCTCAGCACAGATACTTGTGACTACTTCTCTGTATTTACAGTATCTCCAAATTATTATTTATTAAATAAATGTATTGATAGTGATCTACTGAGGATCCTATAGTGAAAGTGTGTATGTTATTAAGCAACAGCTGCTGCCGCTAATGAATTTACAATTTGAATAGGTTAAACATGTAAAATCAAAGCACAAAAAGCAACAGAGAATGCAAAGTGGAAATTACTGATCATTCGTTGAGCAGCCTCTGCAGTGTTTGAATTTCAACCAGGTAACCCCCTCCTTCTCCTTTCTGTGACTTGAGTGGTTGCCCTTCGGGCTCCGACAGCTCTGTATGGAAAGTTTCTGGCCACCCAGAAAAGACCCAGAAGGCTTCCACAGTCCAAAACAATTCTGCCACCTGAAGGACTGCCCTAGTCACCCTACACAACAGCCCTGCATCTGCTAATTGAACACTGACTTCTGTTTAATAATTCTGCTTGGGTTTTTGACTGATAGTGAACTGATTCATTTTAATTACATGGTCAATTAGCTATTAACATTTTAATTATAATAGTATTGTGAGGTGTCCTTAAGAAGTTATGCCCCTGTGAAGACATTTATGCTTTAAGAGACATTTCACCACCACATTTGCTTAGGAAAGAAAGATGAAAGTAAAATCTGTGGTGGGAGCCGCATTGCCTAAAAGAGAAAGATACCATAGGATCATGAGTTTGCTTTCTGATTCTACTAAACTCTCCCTTCATTGTGCTTTCCAAAGGTTAAGGCTGAGTAAGGCACATTGAACCTCTGGGACAACCAAGAGTAACTTCAGAGCAGCTCTGATCTGTGTTTGGCTGTGGTTTGCTGTAGTTCAGCTACAGTGCTTAAGTCAAAACATGTCGAAGCTGTGGACTCCTCTTGAAAGATTAAAAGTTGTCATAGACATTCGTATCCTGATTGATTTGAGATGTGGAGCTATTTTAAATGATTCAGTGTCATAAGTACTTCAGTCTAGGAGCTTCTTTGTTGCTGAGAGTTTATATCATTTTATTCTTAATGGACTCTGTACAGTCTCTACAGTATCTCATTTACATCTGGTTTGGTGCAAATGGCTGTCGCATTAACTGGAAAAGCAATGTAAAAAATCAATAATTGCTACAAGTCTTTATCACCACCACAAACTTCTAATGTTTACCCTCAAAAATTTCTGTGTGCAGTTTTACGCATCAGTTATATGGATTTTACTTTAAATCTTCTAACATATATCACAAGGCCTTCAGCTGAAGTGCATATTTAAGGAATAATTACAGCATACAAATGGATGTTATGGCATTGGCATGTGCCAGTCCCATATTTACATGTGCATATTCTTTGCTATTGATATTTAACCTTTACATTCATCAGCTAAGCCATTTACTTCTATGGTGTCACACTTCTGTCACCTGCAGCTTCCAGTCCTCTTTTTCTGTATCCCAGCTGACAAGTACTTCAACTGTCTGCATGTCTCTGTGCACTCTTTTTTCCATTAAAACTGTAATGCTAGTGGTAAGGATTGTGGGTTTATAGCAAACTTCTTTTGGCTACTGCAGTTGTTGCCTCAACTTGAGAAAGAAACTCCTTCCATGTGTGGCATTCTGGACAAGCAGCCCTACACTGGTGGGATCACCAGTTACAGGACATTGTTAGAGTAGTTGTAGAAACATGCAGTGTTCAGCATCTGTAAATATTTCAGATAATATATAACATGTATTTTGCACATTTACAGAACCTTCTTTATCCTTTCCTCCACAAAAAAATGAAATGGCCCCAGTAGTGTTTGGAGATTCAGGGATGTGTGAGAATGTTGCTTAGGTTTAGCAGACTAGAAATTCTCATAGCTGTCAAATGACATGGAAAACTCTAACTTCTCCAAACTAACGAATGCTGCAATGCCCCAAATCCTTGTGTAAGTATCAGAAGTTGTGTGTAAGTACGACTAAACTCCTCTTTTTGGTCTGTTTGAAAATGTCCTTGTCCTTCTCCATAGTTGTAAGGATTTCTTCCAAAGTGCTTTCACCAATTGTTAGATGATTGTTATAATTTCTGGTGATTAAAAGTTCTTAGGTATAGAAGTTATTAAATAAAAAGAAGGGTTTGCTACCAATTGCTAGTTACTTGGTACATTACGAATATCCTTCATAATCTTTCAAGATCTCTGCCCTGAGTGTGATATGTTCTGCAAGTATCTTTGAAAGCATCTACCATATGAACAGCAGGCAATATCAAGACTTAACACATTTTAAGCTGTTCACTGATGTAGAGGATAATCTTGTTTGATGCATAATCTCTGAAAGTCATATTGATGTCTGGCCATAAAGTATTGATATTCTTCAAGAACTTCAATAGGAACATCAGAAAGATCACACCATGAGACAAAGTTCACTTTATTTCCAAGGTATTTTATCAGGGTGGTTATCTTGCCTGATGATAGCTTGTTATTTTTAGAGAGAGATGGAGGATAACACTGGTTTTCATGACGAAAGAATTCTTGTAAGTCACCTTTCTTCTGACAGGCAATGAATAATTTTGGCAATAAAAGAAAACAATTGTTAGAAGGTTACTTATTGGATCTTTCGTGACACATTCTTGAAGGAATCATGTATGAAGAAATATTTCTGTATATGAGCTCAGATCATGTTTATCTTCACAATTTCTTTTGCCACAAAGTCACTATATAGTGCAAGGTCAGTATAGTTGATGATCTTTAGGTCTTCTGCAAACATTCAAGGACAACTTGTTGAGAATTCCCAGAGAACCCACTGGATGTTTTTTAATCAGAGTTCTGTATTTTTCCATCATATAATTAGCATACAAATGTGCCCACAGAACAGCTTTTGGACCATTGCAGTGTGTGACCTGAAGCAGGTGCTAGCCAGATACGGTTCCCTCATTCCAGTCACATCAACCTGTTCCAAAACTGTGTCTCTGCTCTGGCAGAGCCACAGTGGTGGAAGGAAAAAAAAATTTGCATCTCTTACAACGAAGGCTTATTAGCTACACTAGATCACATCAGCTTTCTTTCTCCTTTCTCTGCACACTTCCATGCCTTCTTCCCTGCTGTCTGATTATTACCTGCTCCCCGAATATCATCATAAACCTGTGATCAAGCAGCTGTGGGCCATGTGTGCAGAGCTATAAGAATTATTGCAGATATATTAGTAGAACTTTTTATATGCTTATTATTTAAATTTTAGGATGGATGGGGGGAATATTCATTACAACAAAAGCCTGCAGCATAATTAAGAACTTCCTTATTACGTTTTCTTTATACTTTTCTCACTTCAGTTTTTTACTGCTATTAATTCATCTTAATCTTATGGATGTGCAATGCATGCAGAAAACTTAGAGAACATATTTAATTCAATATTAGTTTTTTTCCTGTACAAGTTTTCCCAATTTTATCCATTTCTACAGACAACAGCCAGTGTTATTCATGTCAAAACTTGTTCTTCTATTTTGAAATTCAGCACCCTTTTGTTACAGGATAGTGGTAATTTTTACTAAGCTTGTCTCTTTCTCATGGTGACATTTTGTTTAAATAAGAAAATCTGTGTAAAGTGGCTTTGTGCCTATGGGTGAATTTATTTGAAATGTAAAATGTCAAACTGGCAACAGTAATAATCCTGTAAATGAGGTAAGTCAAATAATGTACATGTAGACGTCTGATTCATCTAAGAGTGGAAGGATTTCTCTAACTCTATTTCAAGAAACCTGAGTCATGAGCTCCCATTTCTTAATTGGAATTCTTGAAAAGAGTGAGGAATATGCCAACATAAAAAATTTATAAATCAGAAAAAAATTGAGTTTAGGGTAAAACTAACACCAACTCCCAGTTCAGCAGTTTTCAGAAAGAGAAAAGATATCTTTGTACATGGAAAATAGGTCATAATCACAACACAATTTTCTAATTGGCATGCTGGAGGTGCCACTGCAAAGCAATATCCGCAGTTACATATAGTGCATATATGCATATACATGCTGTTTGGATTGTACTGTATGAGCCATTCTAGAAAGGCCACAGTCGCTGAGATAAGATCATCACACACCATCACTTTGGAGACCAGGCCCTGAAAATGGGTTGGGAGACCCTAGAGCCAGAAGGAAACAGGTTGAAGGATGTATGGAGAAAACACACATTGTCGTTTTGCTGCAGTTGCTATAGCTCAGAAACTACCAGCAGCTCAGCCAGGCTGGTCCCTCCTCTCTCATCTCTCCTGCCCACTTTGCTGGGTAGTGCTGCCTTTCAGGTTCTCTGAGTTCACTGCTTAGGTGGGCACTTTCTGCTCCCTTTTGGTGAAAATTAGCCAGAAAAGCAAATATCTACATGAACTATTTACGTTTGGTTTGAAGGAACTGAGTTACAAATCACTCACCCAAGCAGTTTCCCAGCAAATCTGAAGGGCAGTAAGAAGTATTAGTAAGCACCAGGGAGCATGATCTTTTCCAACTCTATGATTTCAGCTAGCACATTTTAGAACTAGAAATTTTCTCTATGAAAGGAGAAGTTATTTTGTCTAAGTAATGAATTTAATTGCAGCTATTTCCTCTAAGTGCAGTGCTAATACTTTTCCTTCTTCAGAGACCTGCAATGTTAAAATGGACTGGGGCAAAGCTCTGTTCCTATTGAAGTTTTGCCACTTTTTATTCTTTAGTTGGTAGAGTCTTCTCTTTGGTGTAAGTGTCAACATGCATTTAGACACCTGCTATGCACTGTATTATTTGCATAGGTAGCATGTAGAATACTATTGTATTACTGTATTATTGTAATATGTATGTACTATTACATTATACTACACAACATTTTTTCACAGTTCTTTACCTGCCACTGTTTCTGCAGTGAAGTGAGATAATCAGCAGCAATTATTCTCTCTTACAGAGAAAGCAATAGCGTTGTGGATTTCTAGGGTACAAGGTAAATTAAAAACACTACTGTTCAAAAAGAAAGAAAAAATATAAATAATTTAAATTACTGTGTATTATATGGATACCATGTTAGTCCTGTGGTACACACAGTAAATGGGAGTTATCTTCCCCTGCTTCCATGAAAAGTTACAAACCCTTGTGCCTCCTGAGGGATACCACTGCTCTCAGACATCACTAAGCAGCTATTGCACAGTGAAGTCTTGCCATTGCTTATCTGTGGACTTTCTCACAGACTCATATCGTTATTCTCATACTCTGCATTTGAGAAGGTAGACTAAGTATAATAGATTGTACACCTAAACTAATTAGGAATTAACTACACATAGCTACACTGGTACCACCTGGTAACATCACATCACATGGTAATGTCTCAACACATGGTAATGTCACTTCACATAGGTTAAAAGCAACTATGGAGGAGTATTTTATCCTGAACTAACTGAGCACTGGCTGTACAGTGGGTCTCTGGCCTTCAAAATAGCTTAGTGATCCTTTAAAGGATGGGACAGAGAGGACAGAGAATCAGCCCCCAAAACACCAGTACTAGAAATCTATAACTTAACCTTATTAATCAATTTTCTCTTTCATCCATCATTTTGTGATGGAAATGCCAGAGATGAAACTATGTCTGTAGTCAATACAGGCTAGAAGATTTCTGGAAAGAGACATGAAAGAGTTTTGTGGCATCCCCAGCCACCAACACTAAAGAGGGACATGCAGGCACCAAAAGGATCCATCAAAGGAATTGGCACATAGCTAGTGTACCTTGCTGCTTGTTGGGCACAATGCAAAGAATGCTGCAAGTATTTTTCTTCTTAACTTATTCATCTGTTCTTCCCAATAGACCTTATATATGTTAAGTAATTGTTTTATCATATACTTTTAAAAATGAATTTAAAGAAAGTACAAGAAAAAAACCAAAAACCTCGATGTCTGCAAACCCTCCAGGTAAGTTTTGCTGGTAAAGGAAGTGGTCTGAATGTGCCAGTCTTACCTCTTACCTTATAATTAATAAATTGCTTTGCACAGGCTTGTTTTTCTTTATTTTCAGTGTCAGTGTAAATTCTCCAAGCTCTGTTAAAAATGAATTATTCTCAACAGCAGAACTCAGAGACTAAGTCTATCTTTAAGTGATCCTAGTTGCCTGCCTTCTTCCTTATGTTTTAAGAAGCTGAAGCATTACTCAGAGTTGGCTATTAGCCACACTGCATTCATAAACCACCTAGAATTTATTTGTCAGATATTCCTCAGTGTTAAATGGTATAAAGTACATCACATTGTTTGTGAAGAAATCTCACCTTTATGATCCCTTTCATTTCTGCCTAATTGTCTAAGATAAGAATAGCTTGCTGTGCCTGAGGGGGAAATTTTCCATTACTGCTGAAAAGATAAATGATAGAAAGCAAAATGAACCTGGCTCATTACAACCTTTGGAAAAAAAAAAAGGCAAATTGGTCTTCAGAAGTGATATAATAGAGCTGACACTTTTAATAGTCTGGAGTTCAAATGTGGCATTTTATATTTTTTTCCATAAAGTATAATACAAACAATTACAGATGCTGGCAATAATGAATGGTACTTAGTCTCTTTTACTAGCTTTAGTCTGTAAGTTCCAGGGAGAGGAAAATGGTTTTACCAATAACCATTTTAATGAGGAGAGAAAGGTTACATTTAAAGAAACATAACAGTCATTTCAGTGTGTTTCTGGTCTTAATTTCTACAATAATTGCACTAATGCCTTTTGATCTACTATGAGAGTGCATAAATTGCTTAGAATGGTGAAAGCCAGACGGCTCATTTGATGCTTTAAATATCTGACAAACTTTAGAGAGGACAGGGCTGAAAAAAGATTGATTTCTCAGTATAGAACACGGTTCAGAGTAATGGCCAGTTTCTTACTTCGGATTCATTTGAATCAGTTATTTCTAAACATATTTTCATTAAGTGCATTGTGTATTATTAATGCTTAACAGGTAGACATTGATTTGCTGGAGTACTGACTAATATCACACATTTACATCATATAGTGGAGGGGTTTGAGTATCCATATGGCAGAGCTATGGATCATTTAATTGAGGTAATGGATGTTGTTAATCTCAAACACTGTATATCCATACTGAAAAAAAGGAAAAGTTGATCTACTGTCTGTGTCACATAAGTTTACTTTGGTATATTGTTCCAAACTAACAGAGAAAAACTTGCAAATATACTAAAAAACATGTATATCGATGTCAATCTACACACCAGTTCAGGAAAGCCCCTAACTATTTACATAAACTGTCTTGACCTCAGTGGGATTTAAAGTCTGTTTTAGGGAGGTTTTTAAAACAATGCTGAACAGAGGACATAACTTGAAGACATAAGATTAAGATGGTTTTTCTGACAGTTTTATTCCATTTGCTCACAGGTCTGCATCTGACAGCCATTTCTATCAACTTCACTTTCAAAAAAAATTATATCTGGAAAGCACTGTTTGTACATGATGCTCATTCGCATACAGCCAAACTTTTTATATTTTCAATGATGATCAAGTTCATAGATTTACATTTGCCATGAACATTTTGATCATACTGATTAGCACATTTTCAACTCTGGGAAATGCCTACATTTGTATGTAGCCTGAGGAGAGCTTAATACATTGCAGGTACTACCTAAACAGAATGCAGTAGAATGAAAACAATAATAATAATTCACAAATATTCAATTATTGCCTAACATGACACTACACACATTTTTATGGATACTTATAACTAGAACAGCACAAGCTCATTAGCAATGAGAGAAGTATTTTAAATTATTTTTAAAAAAATTATTAATGCCACTTTTCCAATCTTATTGAGGTCAAATGTGTACATACATGTATGTGAATAAAATAAATAAATGAGTTCTGTACAAATAAACTTCTGTATGTCACCTCGCTTATTCATTTCCCCCCCTTCCCCACAAGCAGCCTCTGTGGTGTAGGAGGAACGAGGTCATACCCACTGAGTCGTAAAAACACAATTTGCAGTCCTTCTATGTACATAGCTCTAATGGGAAGAGGAAGGAGGTCCTGGGGACTGTGGTGTCTACTTCTGCTTTTCTGTGGTGCCAGGTCTCCAAACAAAGCAGCCCTGGAGCTTCCCAATGGCTCCCAAGATGCTGGGTGTTCTTTTCCTTTACCTCATTCCCAGCTTCTAGTCTTTGACCTCAATCTTCTTTCTTTTCAATCTACCTACATTCCTAACGTACCTTTCTTTCTTCCTTTCTTTCTTTCTTTCTTTCTTTCTTTCTTTCTTTCTTTCTTTCTTTCTTTCTTTCTTTCTTTCTTTCTTTCTTTCTTTCTTTCTTTCTTTCTTTCTTTCTTTCTTTCTTTCTATCTTTCTTTCTTTCTTTCTTTCTATCTTTCTTTCTTTCTTTCTTTCTTTCTTTCTTTCTTTCTTTCTTTCTTTCTTTCTTTCTTTCTATCTTTCTTTCTTTCTTTCTTTCTATCTTTCTTTCTTCTCAGTTTTTTTTTTGGTTTGTTTTTTTCTCCAATCTTTCTTTTCAATCTTTCTTTCTTTTCAACTTCAATTTTTTTCTTCCAGAGAATTGTACTTAATTTTTCTGGTTTCTGTGTCCTTTCTACTTTCAGGCAGATTTTCATTCTTTCAGGGCGTGCTTTTAACATTGTCCTACAGGTAGAGACTTAGAGACACAGGAGCCAGAAGGAGAAATAAAAATACAAGAAGCAGTAGCTCTTATGTGTATTAAAGGGGGGGTGGGGGCGTTGGGGGGGGGGTGGGGGGGTGTACATGCTCTGCTCTGAAGGTTATGTCAGCATAAACCAAATACAATTTCTTTCAAATGCTTCTTAAATTCTTACCCCCTTCAGCAACAGTGGTTCAGTTATTTAACAAACATCTACCACAGTAGGTCAGCAATCCTTGCTGCAGCCCCTGTCTGATACTTCAGCACAACTGCTCAGTAAATGACTCTAGATACCACTCAGCACATTGATCTAGGCATGGTAATACATGGAGGTTTTCTTTCAATGACCGTATTTCTTGCATTTATTTGACATACCTAATTGACATAGATTTTCCCCCCTACTGTTCTCAGTCTTCTGGAGCTCTAAAATAATGTGTTTCTTTTCAGTCATAACTCAGCTTCTCAGAATTTATGTGCAAAAACAAGTGTCCACACTGCAGTGAGGTATGTGACTGCAGGCAGCTCACATATCCCCAAGCCAGCTTTCAGCAAACCGCTTGGAATACATGCACCTGTGTATCTTCAGGATGGTCTCAACAGTGTGCCTGGCTAGGTATCTCAGGACAAGTCTGCACATCTGCCTTCACACCTGAACTCGCCTCCTCATTCTCCTGACCATCTGGACACTGGCCAGCTCTGAGCTGGATAATATAGCACTGTTAGCACTGTGTTGTGCCTAAATCCTACACTAACCTGACAGGCACTGTGTAATTAGTGCAGGATCAATGCTGTGCTAGTACAGCTATCCAGTTTTCAGTTCAAAGCTTGCTCCTTACAGCCAGAGGAGTTGAGTGTATCACAACATCTCCATCTATACCTGCCTTAAATGTTGACTTAACGTCGCTGGCAGATTTTGCGCGCTACATGTTGAACCCCATACTGCCAGCAGCTGCGCTGATATCAGACCTAACTAGTTTACAGCTACCCAGGGTATAACTGCAGGACGGCAGTCACACCTTTGGACTGCAGTGTAAACATGCCCTGCACCGACAGCGGTGGGAGAGGAGGTGGCATATGGCAAAGGCCGAGGGTATTACCTCCTCCAAACCAGCTTTTACAGTGTGTGAAACTGGCTTAAAATAAAGTCTAATTTTCAAGGTGAAAGGTATATAAAGTGAACTTTTATGCTGATTCTACAATACCTCCAGTCTTCCTTAAGGCATAGACTTCAGTTCAAATGGTTTAGTGATACTATCCATCAGAGGGTTCAGCCTTTGCAGTATATTTCACAGTAGTCCCTAGGTTGGACTCAGGCACAATATATCATTTTGATATATTTATTTTATAGCCTGTTGCCAGTTGTATATTTATCTTGTTTATTTATTTATTGGGAGAGAATGTGTGAAATTTCTATTAATGAATAATATATGGAACGTAGCAAATAGAAACAAAGGGAAACAGGCATATCACTGAAAGGAATATCATCAAAGCAGTCATCGAGAAGTGCCAAAATTAGCTGTCAATCTTAATTCCAGATAACTTCAGGCTAAGTGCCAAAGTTAGAAATTGCTTATACACTTACTGGTATTCCTAAGATTGGAATTGTTACCAGCCCTCAGGGCAGGGAAGCTGCCCACCATTTCCGTAACCATTAAGACCAATGATCTGCATGGCACAGACTCATGTTTCTTTTGGAAATTTAAATCCTTAGCCACATATGTACAGCAGTCACCGCTGTGCAGATACACCTGAGCCAGTTTTAAAATATCCCATTAAGGGACTTTTAGGAGATCAGCTCTAGTAGTAGACAGTGGGCACAGCTGGACTTCGGTATGCACTATAAGCCGGTAGGAAAAGCAAGGTAAATCAGCAAGAAACTTGGTCCACACTGATGTCACACTATGTATCCACAACAGGACACTGCTAGTACTGAAATTTTGCTGGGATAAATGTAGCTTGGGTGTGCCTATAAGGCACCAGAGTCCATACTGCGGCACAGAGATGCTCTCAGAAAGTGTCCAGTACCAGGCAGCTCTAACAATTACTGAATAGGGTCTTGATTTGGTACAACCTTAACCAATAAATAAAGCAAGTGAGACCATTGGCAAAAACAAGGGTAGGTCAAGGTGTAAGTACTGTGTGGAAGCAGATCCACCTTGCTGTGGAACTATGGAACATCAAGCTCACCAAGGGCATGTAGGTGAAGTATGATGGGTCCCTGGCCAAAGCTCTTTTCTACTTTGAAACCATATGAATGGGTTAAGGTGAAGAAAAACCCTGAGCTGCCCAGGAGGAATCTCCTTTTTATAGCTAAATAGGGGTAAATTTGGCAGATCCTCATATAGCAAACTCCAGAGGCTTCCTAGGAATTTGCTTAATAACCTGATCAAATTAAATTTAAGAAAAACTGGGACTATAATTCAAGAGGTAAGGAATATCTTTCTATCTGGTTTGAATCACTAGAAGAATTTTTTTTCTATAAACTGTAACTTAACTTTGACCTGTATTCATGACTGTGAATGCAGGGTATCACTGACTCCCCACAGACCTATGCCAGTATCCCTGTAATGTCTGTCTCTTCACTGCTTCCTCCTTTGAGTCAGCATCCTGTGGAGGAGGCTGGACAGGTGTGTGGAAACAGGATGGAGCAAATCCATGCTCAGAAGAGACATTTCTTCTGGGGGAACAGCTCCTTACAACTTGTAATGTAAACCAACCAATATTAATGCTAAAAAGAAGTTGAATTCATCCCCTTTATTATTAAACAGATAGAAAATACCAGTTGGTTTTATACTGTTATTGCATATGGTAAATGACTCTATTAAACTAATCTCAGAAATTTAATAAATCAGTAAATTGTTTCCATCTCCACAAAAGCATTTAAAAAGCTTTAAAGTAAAATTTAAATATGAATTACAATTCTTAATAAGTGATTTATTCTCAACATATTATCCGAGAAAGTCCCTTTTTATTTTAACATACTAAAGTTATTTTCCCTCTGTTTCCCCATTCTTAGCAGCAAGGTTCATCCATCTAAAAATGTGTGAGGAAGGATTCTTCTCTAACAGTATTAATAACAAGGAAATACAGTTTTTCTTTCTTCCCATTACAGCAACCTGTTCTGAAAGCTGAGATCTGAGGTAATCTCAAATGGAATGTTCCTTTACAATTTAGATTTTTTCCTCTTGTAAAATCCCCTGTCAGAGTGTTTCTGATGATGAAATATGAAGGCAAGTAGTAAAGATGACTGGTTTGGGTTTTTTTCCTTTGCCAAACAATAAAGTCCCTGAATTTCAGTTCTGTTTCAGTTGGCCTGAAATCATCACCAGACATTTCTATATTGGAAGGCTGGTGGAGGAGGAATTCTGGATTGAGACAAGAGGCTACTCTTCCCAAACAGGGATATCCCTGTTGGGAATACTCATGGATGCTCAGGTATAGACTTCCCTTAGGAGATGAGGAATCTGTGCCCAGTTCTGTTCTCTATTGAAAACATTTGACCATTCATTTTCTGGTCATGCACCTAAACCTGCATGCTTTAGAGCATTTAGAATACTTTAAAACCTTTGAACATCTTTGTTCCACTTTGCATAAAACCCAAGGTTTTCTCAGGGAATGTGTGAAGAGCTTTGGTGTTGGAATGGTCACCCAAGATGGCTGGTGAGAACTTCCTGCAAGGCTGTGTCCCACTGAACAGCCTGACTGCAACAATACAGTGTCATGGTCTCTCTGGCAAAATAAGTATTTAACTATTCATTGCAAAATAAAACAGTGCCAGCGGCAGGGTCTGCCTCAATCCCAGGACAGTATATCCCTGTCTTTCCTGATGGAAGGGAGCACACCTCAGGGAGGGGAGGGAACAAAATAATGAAATTACTTTCTCAAGTGAGTGCTCTTACGGTTCAGCACTGAGATAGGAAGGAAACATCTCTAGGGTTTGGACTGTTTTACTTGTCCCTCTGTTTTATTCAATTCTACAGTCCAAGGGAGGAACACTTCTTCCATGGTGAACTACTTGACTTTGCCTTCTGTGGTGAAAACCAAATCAACATAATTTAAAGGCATTTTCATCTAGACTGAGCTAGACTGTTGAAATAAAGAATTAATTATTCACACAGCTCGACTCAACAGATAGGCAGATCTAAACAAACTAAAATGCCAGAGCTTTAGTATTTGTAAAATACTGTGTTCCAGCATCTGTTCTTTTCTTCACATGTATGTGCTCTCCATGTGTCCTCTTCCAATTTCCAATCGTCTGCTTCTCCATTCACACCTACTCATATGCTACACATGTGCATTTTACTTTTTTTTTACTTCTTGACACAATTCTAGCATATTAACACATTGCTACATTCTATTTCACTGAAGTTTTATCTTGTCCCATCTTATATCCTAGTTTTGCCCTATTCCTTTATTTTACAGAACATGTGAATTCTGACTTTATTCATAAGTGTTACAATGGCATCGTTCTTTGGCATGAATGAATGTGAGTAAAACTGTGCTGAATCAGATTCCAAGCTAGGAAAAATCCTGCAAAGCTAAAGCTGTACACAATACATTTCAGGAGAACAGAATGGTAAAAAGTTATCTCAAGAAGAGGAGTAAGAGGGATCTCAATAGTATGACTGTTCTACAAAATGCAGGTAGTGACATTATCCCAGGTGAAAACCCAGTTCCATGAAGAAAACATCAAAATTATTTTCTGCATGTCCATATGGAATCTTCACAGGGAGAAGGGTTCTTTGGACTGTTTGTTTGTTTAACATAGACATGAATTAAATTTTACTGTTGCTCTTCAAATACTACTGCATTCTGCATACCCTTTCACATTACAAAACAGTTTTGAAATACCAAAGCTAAAACCAAAAACTCGATATGGATACATAAGCAGGAGACACCCAGAAGTCACCCATGTTTCTCTTGTATTTCTCCACTGCTTTAGGTCTTGTTAATGTGTTTACTGTATACACACCAGATTGAAAGCCATGGAAATGAAAGTCTATTATTCATCAAAAAGAGGACTAGATCTCATGCTGCACACTCCTTGAGATGAAATTTCATATTATTAACAGCCAGTAAAATTTGGTCCCAAGCACTTTTTCCAAGGGAAACAAAAGTGTTAGTTTTCCATGTAGATTTCCTTCAGTCTCACGTTTGTGCCACACAGAAGTAGGACTATCTCATCTGTACACATTAGTTAGTATATTCTTTTTTTCTCGCTCCCCTCACCCCCCTATTCCCCTTTCCTGTGATATAAAATAAGAGTTGAAACTGTAGTTCTGCTCAGAAGACTTTGGATGTTATCATCTCCCCAAAGCACTTGAATGCACTCCAGTCACAGCTATTCATGTTGTGGCTTCCCCTCCAAGTTAAGATATGGTCACATAAAGATGACATGGCTGGTTTTATGCACATCATGTATTATCTCACACCACGCAGAATCTCAGCCAGTTACCTCACAGCTTTATATTTCCAGAGAGTTGCAGAGGGACCTTATCATGGTTAATAATTGGAGTCCATCAGTAACTTCGGAAAACATCAGAATGGAATTTCTGTTGCACAATGTAGAAAGAATGAGTCACATTTTAAAGAGTAGGATCAGCAAAGGGAATTAAGTTATAACTTTTACCTCAAGCAATTCTGTATCCAGGTAAGTTGTTATATCTGTATATTTATCTTACAGTATTTATGTAACCCCTTAGTCAGTTCAAATCTTTGTAGAAGGAATCAAAAGCAAGAAGGAAGAACAACATTCCATAATTTTTGGAGAGCTCTGTAACTAAACTCTCCTACAGTGTCATGTAAGCAATGTGTACTTCTGTATGTTTTCTTAGCAAATCTTGAAAACATCACAAAAAGACAGAAGAGTCAATGTCCTAATAGCAATGTACCCTCCAGAAAGGGCTTACTATCAGTTGGGATCTTTTTTTCTCAGCAATATAATATGATATTTACATTAGAAGACAGTAACTGTTTCTTCAGGTTTTGAAGTTCCCATCATTAATTTCCATAGGAAAGTCTCAGCTTCTTTCAGCAGGTGCTGGCACTCCTGTTTCCAAAGGCAGTAACTCCATGATCTGCTCAGTCTTGAACACATTGACCTGAATTCTGCATTCAATGAGATCAGAGTGAAAACTGTAGCTGTTTCCAGAGTAAATAATTGAGAAACAAGTAGATATTTTCTATGTATTTCAGCCATGAATGACCTCCTGATTACCCCTCTGAAGGCAGAATACACCTTTTGTTCCAAAGCCCAACCCAGGAGTTCTACTGTAAGCTGAAAAGCTGCCTTGGTTTGTCAACATCATAGGACTGGCTTAATCCAAAAAGGCTCTTTCATAGGAATGCTTCTTATGAAAACTAGGTTTCGTCTGATTTGATTTCATCTTTAGTCAGAAAACATCTGCTCATTGTTCATTTTTGGCAGTTTTAAGCTCCAACATGGCACAAGGACCAAAAGTCTTGTATGTACTTTTCACTCCTTCCAAAATTAGCTTGGAGTTGTTACTGTTGCAATTTTACATTTGCTTTTTTGGGGGGTTTGATGTAAAAAAAAAAAAAAAAATCACATGAATTTATGTAAAAATATGTGTATGTGTCTTCTGAAATAAAAATAATGCTCAAAAGGCTGTTTCAGTTAGCTAGATGTTTGGGGGTTTGTTTTTTTAAAAAGGAAGGCTAGTCTTTGTATTTATGAAGCAAAATAATGTTACTGAGAACTCAAGCTGTTATATTGGCTGCCTTATCTTCTTCCAATATGAAAAATAGATTAACTCTGATTAAGAGTGTTCCCCAGGATGCGAATGTAAGTCATGTGGATACAGCTAACAAGCTTTGATGGATGATGCAATACACACTTTTCTTACTAAAACACACTCAGAAATAAGGCTTTCAGCTTTAATATACCATAAGGTTAGGTCATGAGTAACCTGCTTTCTCACATTAATTTTAAGCTTGTGCACTTCCATTATATATTGTTGACTTTGGAGTGAAGTTCTCCTAAAACTCTCTTGAAGGCATTAACATTGAAGTTCAAAACTGTCGTAGAGGAAAGTAGAGATTGGATCTCCTTGGAATATTTAGGCTGCAAGGGAAACGCTGTATTGCTCCTGGGTTAGAAATTATGCTGAGAAGGAGTACAGCCTGTTGGGAACATCTTGCCTTTAGACTGAGCCATCAATATCTTCTACTCATGTAAATTGCTATAGAAAATTAACAAGGTACCATCTAACTTTATCACTAATAATCTGTCTACAGTACTAAAAGTATGGGAGGAGAAAAGACTGTGCATGTGCTTAGTACCAATAAATCATTAGATTAGAAGCGTAAGTGTGAGCCTTTTACTTTAAAAATTTACACAATAACATGATGAAATGGCTATATCTTAATTTTTGTATCATTTTAGGAAAGCCTGATACAACTGCTAAAGGAAGAGCCCCAAAGTCATCTTGGTGCTCATAAACTGTATTTTGAGCCTTTAACTTGGCATTTTTGGGGTTTTGCAAACTGAAGACTGCAGACAGCGTAACTGAAAGGAGAAGCACTCAGAGCATGTGGGTTCAGTGGTGGCCTTAGTGCAGTTCCCAGACCGTGCAATACCTCCCCAAAACTACTACCTCTGGCATATCAGCACTTGGATAAAAGGTTGTACAGAGCTTCTGAGGGTGATGTTTACTGAACTGGCTGTAGACCAAGTGGCAATAAGATCACACCACTGTCATCTCACAAACTGTTTAATTAGACCTCCTGAGGAAGAGAGTTTCTTAGCCTGGGTTCAGCCCTGGGCTGCACACTTGTGTTGCTAGGGAAAACCTGAGCTACTGATGCTCACGTACAGTGCTGCACTATGCACCTTACCAGTTTGGGTCTCTGCTTTCTTGAAGATCTTTTCACCATGCTTCGTGACATAAAGTGAATATGTACTGAGATCCCTCTGATTTAAAGGGACATGAAGTGAATATGTTCTGAAATCTCTCTGATTTAAAGGGAGGTTGACAATGCTCATCTTCCTGAGGAAAGTACTTTGAGATGTATGGATGAAACATACCATGTGGCATTACAAATCACATAGCAGTAATTATTGCAGGAAACTGTATAGTCAGAAATTGTGGTGTTGTGGGGTGAGAAAACATTTTCTTTGTTTGAGATTATTTTATTATAACCATGGTAAAAATATATATGAGTATCAGCCTTACAATTTTTTCCTCATTCCTGAAGTCACTGAAAAGATTCAGCTTATATCTAGAATTACTCAGTACTTATGAAGCTTTGCATGAATCTAGTTGGTCTCACTTCTATGGCATCTTGCTGCCTTCTAAACTAATCTCATTTCCTGGGCTGGTTTTCTGGCAAATCCTACTATTTTCTGAACTGTTTAGACTGACAGGCCTTTAGCTGAAATACAGATGTTGAATTTGCAACTGGGATTCTGATGATCTACTGTTGTTATTAGAACTATTAGACTGGTCCACTTGGATTACACAGCTGTTTACTTGGCTATTCAATATTAAGACTAAATCATTTCTGCATGTATAGTAGACAGATAAAATGAACTTTATTGACATCTCACGTATACTTCGCATATGTAGAGGTATCCTCGTTTAGGCTTGAGTTAGAGGGCTTTGACAACAAAGCTCTCCAAGTCTCACTATAGCATTATAAAACACTGGATTTTCCCTCTGCCTCTGTTGAAGTTCTGCCCTTAGATAAGTCAGCACAAGAGAAGATGGTTCTCAGCTACCCCAGCTGACCACTCATCATGTAAGCCAAGTCTACCCTCACCAGAAGCTTAGTTTAAAAACACGCGCCTTGTCTTGGAAGCCAACAAATCCAGTAGTAATCTCCAGCAGAGTAAGGGGAAGATTTTTGAAAGAAGTAACATTTTGCATCACTCAGCAAGTTTCATCACACCTTACCTGCCAAAGCCCTTTAGACCTCATGGTGGTAAACCTGGGCAACATTAACACCCATAAAATATTGAATAAAACTCTTAAAATATCATTGTGTTAATACTTTCCAAATCCATCTTTCCAAGCTTATGTAACAAGCTTTTTTATCTCTTATTAAAAGATATATCATACAACCCTGAGTGCCAGGCTATTAGTTTAAGAAATGCAATACCACTTCCAATGGGACATTGTAAACCTCAGAAGCTGGACAGTGCTTAAACACTGAAACAATAGCTACTAAAATCTTCCTTTATTATTATTTTTTTTGTGGCCAGGCTCAAATTTGCAACACAATTAACCATCAGAAAGTTGAAAGATCATGGAAGCCCCTCCTGAAAACTCTTCTGTGTTGTTGAACCACCTCAGAGATAAGCACTTTTAACAATACCTTATGCCACTGAAAGGTGCTACTAACATTATAGGAGTCTACAGATATTTTTTGCCAATGAAGTTTGTCAGAGACTGAGGCTTTCCATCACAAATGCAAAAACTGAGAACAAGTCTGTTGTAGATTTCCACAAGACAAGTATCAACCATCTGCAGAAAACTGTCTGTGTGGCTTTGGTAGTAGGGAGGAGGGATGCTGAGGTGGTGTGGAAGAGAGAGACAAGGGATACATTCTTACAGAGACTCAGAAGAAAAGCTATATAAATAAATATTGTAATAAATGGGAACACAGAAAGAAAGGAAAAAGAACAATCCAGTAGGGCATAGATAAAAAAACTGGCACATATTTTAGACAAAGCCTGGCAGGAAAGAGAATACAAATGTGCCAAAATGAATATACTGCAGCAGAATGCCAGTTTTATTCTTCCCATTCATCACTACATATGATTTCATATCCTGTTGGTAAAAAATGATGTTTTGTGGGTTCAGTGATATTCCTCAAATGTTGCACTGGGGACAAGAGGAGGCTGAAAAATCAAAACATGGGAGACGGGAAACATTTGCAAAGCACTTCTTCCTTGTGCTGGGGGGAATACAACAAACTGCAGAGGAAATCACTCTCCAAAAAAGTTGCTCTTAACTGTCTCCAAAGGCTTTCCAGACAAGCTGTCCCTGTGCACAGGAAAAGATGGGGCTGCAAATCCCGCCTTGTCCTGCTCAATCTAAACATAGACTCCCCAGTCCTGCTATGTCATCAGTTGTGGACACATCCCATTTCTGCTTCTCCCCCTCCTTCATTAGATCTCACTGCTCCCTGGCATCTTTTAGAGCTACTGTTGTGATTGATGACTAACTCAGGTTAATTAAAATGAGCTGGGTTTGCCTAAATGGTTTGAAAAAACAGGTTTAGGATAATTCCTCTCCATTTGTTTCCTTCTCACATGGGTTAGGAAGTAATCAGGCAAGTGCATCAGATGGTAAACCTAAGGAGAAAATAACACTGAAAGGAGTTAGACTGGAAAGAGAGAGTTAAGCTAAAGTCCATAAGCTACAGTCTTCTCAGCTGTCAGAAACACCACAGTGTCTTGTAGTACATAAGTCCAAGAATTTCCCACATAGTCAGTCCTTTCAGTCCAGCTAGCTTATTCTTTTGTGCACATCATAGATAACTGCCCTTCACTTGCACTATATGACATCTGATACTTGTATCTCATCAACAGTTCTATGACGTGAACTACATGAAATTAAAATCAAGATTTTTTCCATTTGTTTCCAGTATCTTATTCTGCCTTATCACCAAAGACAGTATATTGTGTAATAAGCTTTTAATTTTGTTCTTTAGATGAAATGGCAGAAAATCAACTGTCTATGAGAGTGCCAGTCTGAAAAGTCAAACCTAATGATACACCAAGATTTTAAGCAGGGGATTTAAAGATGGAGAATCTCTAAATAACAAATAAAACCTGAAATTTTGGAAGGCAATACTGAAGGCCTTGTCAGTAAGATAGTTTTTTCTCAGAATTTACTTATTCATAACAGTTACACAGTTACAAGATCAGTTTGAACAAAAGTCTCTAGAAAAGAGGCAGGAATACAGTGAGAATTTATGATAATCTGCTTTGCTAGAAGGTGGTGTAAATCTGAGGCAGCCTGCTACAAAGCTGTCTCTGCAGAAAAAAAGCTGGATTTTAGTTCTTGTGGAGAATTTCATGTGTGTGCACATGCACATGTATGTGTGTGTTGGGGTGTGTGTGTGTCCCCCCTAATCAGAACAAAACCCCAGCTGACCATATACAATTATATTATTTTCTCAGGATGCCTCTGGTATGCAAACTGAGATGCCAAGTTTCAAAAATCATATGTGAATAGACTAGGACCTTGGCAGGAGAAGGGGAACATTTTTCAAAACACAAGTGGTTTCGAAACATGCTGACACTTGCCATGTCAGAAATTGGTAACAGTTACTCTGAGCACATCCTGTATTTCCAGATCCTTAGAACTCACTGCCACAGCAGAGGTGCAGCGTGCCTCTGGGTTGCCCAAGTAAATAAACATGAATGCAACAACTTAGACAGTATTTTTTGCATTGATTTTACATTTCAAAAATTCAGACCTTTTTAGGGCATACTCTGACATTATACTATCCCTGTATATCAGTGACTTACACATGTGTAGGAAGTAAAGGATATTAGAAATAATTTAAGTTTACTATGTAGATCCCAGATGACAGTTTTATCCCAAAAAAGTAACATTTTAATAACATTTCAGTATTTTGTGAAACTTTAAATAGATGACAGCGAAAAAGAAGTGCTGAAACCTTCTTCCTCTTATAATCATAAGCCATCACCTTCAGAATTAATAGCAATGTTTTAAACATCCTGATGCTGTTGTATCTATCCTATCTAAGCTATACCACAACCTGGAAATGACTAAGCTGAAGTTGTTCTTTAATCATGATTTTGAAACAGAACAAACTCGGCTAGTTACATCTTATTCCAACACTTAATGTGATAGTGAAGAACTTCTACAATTGTTCAAAACTTCATGCATTCATAATGGGATTCTGTAAATTAGGGAGACTAATTAGTAAAACAAAGTATGAATTCAATGTTAATAATAATTCCAGGTTCATCTGTCATGACTGGTAGATGATCCATTGTGGTCTCAGAGCTGATGATTTGGCCTGTGCTTTAGAATATTATCCTGTGGGTTTTGCTAGCTGTCAGGCCCATTGGACTGTGACACTGTTCCTTTTGGTAACCCTTCTGGTGTTTTTACTATGACACAGCATATGTGCATTTTAATCCATCTGAAAAGCTAAGGAAAACTATATGAATCTGATTAGTATTCAGCTATTTTTTAATGCCCTCATTAGCATTCTTTTTCCCCCCCTTCAACAGTGACTACTGAGAACAGAATCTTTTTGTTTTAATGGAGTGCTGTCAGAGAGATGGGAGGTCTTTGGGTTACCTCTCTAGAAGTACTTAGAAAAAAAAGGTCACTATTATTGTAGCTAGCTTGCAGAATTGGATACCATCCTATCTGATAGCTTAGCATTATCTACTGCTGCTGAAGTCACTTTTTCTGTTACTTCTTCCATCAAGGCAATAACCTCTAGAAGAAAGGTATGACAGTGGAGCATTGAAGTCTGCAACTCACAAGTTAGAATCACCTAAGCCTGTCTGTTGAAACATGATTGAAGCGCCAGTACTAAGCAGTGGACCATACTGGTTCAGTTCAACATTGTCTCCAACAGACACAAACACTCTCAGTCCCACCCTATAAGCCACCAATCACTAATCCAAAATGTGGATCTTCAAAACCTTTACCCAGCCTCTGCCTGGCTCTATGGACACATGTATGCTATATACAGAGCCACGTTCCCTAGACTCTGTGTAGGCGCCTGAAGGGAAACTCCCGAGTATGGCAATACTAAGCAGGTATCTTCCTAAATCCAGCAGGATGCATATACCAGATATTCCTCTTCCAGTGATACACAACTACCAGACTTCCTTGTACAGTTCTTCTTCCTTGTACAGTTCTTATACTGGTCCTGGCAGTACTTTCTCCTCTTTTTCACTAGCTGATGGCTAGACATTTATCCAGGACATTAAGAACCAAAATCAATTCTATCTGATAGTCTCTATATCTACATCTTTACTTCCAGAGCGGCTTATCACCCCACCAAGAACTGCAGGCCTATGGCACAGCTAGTCTTTTCAGTCCTGTCGTATGACAATTTGCTGTGGGCTAAGGGAAATAGCAGTGGAGCAACTGAAGGCCAAAAAGATACCTTGCATACTAGTGTAGAAAACCAGTCCTATTTTCTTTAGCTTTTCCCAGACCACCAAATATATTAGGAAAAAGGCCGGCAAAAGTATTTCCCAAACTTACTCAAATGCTCGGCCAAATGCTTGACCAGTTCTGATTTTGGATATGATCCCTAGTGCAACAGGCAGCATCAAGCTGAGAGCAGAAATAGGAAAGGGAGCATTGTACATCCATGCAAGGGTGTCTCAGGTCGATGGATAACTATTAATTGCTCTGGTTCACCCCAGGGCACTCTGACTTCTGTTTGCCTCAGGAAAACCTGTAGCCTCCTTTAGGCTGTAAGCCAGTCTAAGCCTCTTTGTTATGTGCTTGTTTGCAGTTATTTTGCAGAACAAAAAAGCTTCCCCACATGAGAGCATTGCAGTATTTGTTAGCTTGAGGACTGCAGTGTGTCCTGGCTATATGGTATTAGTTGAAGGTACAGTCCCAGGGAAGACTGGCATCTATCCATAAATTTACAGTTATTTTTTCTAGATGTGCTGTACAGAGAGACTTTGCTATTATAGTCTGTTTTCAATATTCGTCTTTTTTTCCAAAATGTCAAAGTGGAGGGAGGCCTTCATGGCTAAGACTACACCTATTTTGGTGTAATTTGGACAGATTACACCTATTTTGGTGTAATTTGGACAGATTTTAAATGAAAAATGGTGACTGTGCATCATGTTGTCTGGGAATTAACGTTAGAGCTATGGAAAACAAGGTTTTCTGGCTCACAAGATTTTTACTGTTATTATTTAGTAACTGAGTGCCAGGGAGACAAAGAACATCTTCCACTTGAATCTGGGTGACTGCAAAATCAGGCATGAAAGAGGCTGAGGCTAGTAAAGACAGCTGAGCATAGTGCTATAATCTATCTTTTACAACAATCACTAGAGAACTTTGACTCTATATCACCACATCATCCCTGGATTTTTTATGTTGAGAACTACCTAAAACACACTGGCAGCCTTCACCACAGGGATCATTGATTTTGCCAACCTAACTAAGGGTTAACATATCTTTAGGCTACAAAATTAGGATACTAAATCACAGAGCACTAAGCACTTGTACCTGCAAGTCACTTCACCTCTCACATACAATTTTCTAGGTTTTGGGTCAGAAGCTCTTGTACTGTGATAATAATTCTTTGTTGCCTGAAGAAGGCTCACCTCAGGGTCCTTTCATGGTAGGCCTTGTACAGATCCTTGGTAAGAGAGGTTGATCGAGCAAGTTTACAATAAAAATATGGGATGAAAAATATTGTTTCCTGATTTGTAAAAATATTTAATATTTTGTAAGGAATGTCAAAATAAAAAAAAATCTTATTGTGAAAATGGGTCGGTCTGGTTCATCATACATCATAGTGATTTTGAGATTTATATTTTTATTTTTACTTTTAAATATAAATTATTAATATTTCAGTTACTAATATGTTGAAGCTCAGGTCATTTTCCAGCAAAGAATTGCATAATTTCATTGGAAAATGTCAGCATGGACTTCTTAGACATTCAGCAATGTTTCCCTGTCGTTTATGAATCAGGACACGTACTAACACTAAAACTGTTTCCCAGTCACTTTGGAAAGCTACAAACTGCCTCTACTTTAATACACTGAATACTTGTATATAGCTAAGAAACTAACATCAAGGACTTACCAGACCACTAGTAGCTCTTACCAAAACCATGTTCTTGAGAGAAGTATTTCTAAACTATCCCACAAGCCAAGCCCATACACAAAGAAGAATGAAAGCCTAAAAGTGGAATTTAGGACAAGTAGGTAATTTTCTAGATCTGGCAGCAGGACTGAGGCTGAGACTGCACAAGGGAATTTGGGGTCGTTACCATCAGTAATGAAGCACCAGTCTGAGATGTGCTTTTTAAATAATAAGTCATTAAAAGCACAACACTTGAGAATGAGCTTTATTCACAAGAACTACCCTCTGAATTTTTAAAACAGGCCACCTAAGGTGATCACCATTGTAATCTTTCCTGAATAAACACTGCTTCATATCACCAAGTGCTTCAACAGACTGTAGAATGTTCTTGAGTTTTCAGGAAATTAAATGAGGTTGATAAGCTTTTTTGTAGATAACTAGCAGAAAGATTGATATGTCACAGCACTTGTGATAAGAGTAAGGTACAGCCATTGACACTTAACAAACAACGTTATACAAAAAGCAAGAAGGAATGGCATAATTTGGGGTAACAAATGAAAGATGCTCCATTACCACATATAAGCAGTTCCAGTTGCACACCAACTCATTAGTGATGGAAAATAACAGCTCAAAAATGACTGTGAAATTATGTGATGGTCTTAGTGCACCTCCCAGTGTCAGCATGAGGGTCAGACAGTCTACCTTGCTTCCAGGCGTTATGGCACTGTCTTGGAGTAATACAGCTCCTCATGGTGGAGCTGATCCCAAGGGCCACTGATGGCTGAGAAGATAAATGCATTGTTACCTTTCACAGTCTTTGTCAATCTTTCATTTAATGGTATTTTAGCAATTCCTTGAGAGACAACGTATCGGTATTCTTGATCAATCCAAGTGATGTACTTCAAGGAAAGATTCCTCTTTCCAAAACATAGTTTAGTTTACTGCACGGTTTAACTCCATACTGCTCACTGGATTTTATAAAATAAATTCTGCTCAAAATGTACATTTACAAATATAAACTACAGCGAATTTAGACAATTGTCCCATGCTATTCTTTCTTCACTGTATTTAAAAGATACAAAAGTAATTTCTGTTATAAAGCCTTAGTTTAAATGGGTTTTCTTTAGTGTCAAAGTTAGTATTTCTGAAGGGAGTTCAAATGTGACATTCTTACTCTGAGATTATTTTCTTTATTTTATGAAAAAAAGAGAGATCTAACTCCATCCAGTTCTCTGTGAACAACTGTAATGCACTCAATCGCACCTTTGTCTCACATTTGTGAACCTATTGAAGCAATCTCAGAAATATTCCAGGAACTGTCAAGCAGAATTTCTCTTTACACAATAACAATGGATATGTTCATGCTTAGCTATCCATGTTGCATATATTAGATGTAAATTTTTTCTTGTCATGGATGTGCTGGCATCTTCAGTGCAGGAAATCAAACACAGCA
Source organism: Falco cherrug (assembly GCF_023634085.1). NCBI lineage: Eukaryota > Metazoa > Chordata > Aves > Falconiformes > Falconidae > Falco > Falco cherrug. The sequence goes on from NC_073697.1 coordinate 53,621,633, forward strand.
TACATCTAATCAGTTTGAAGTGTTTACATAGTCATTGTATAATCCCATTGAACACCTCCAAAATATGTAAAGTGGTTGTACAGTGGCCTAGATTCCCAGCAAGGTAGTAAATGTTAAATTAACAGCAATGACCTAATTTGATTGCAGTCTTTTCTCTGTCTAAAACAAACAAACAAAAAAAAAAGTACTGGTTTTAATTAAAATTTTTCCCTTTATTTAGTTGTGACAATTTCCTATGTATTCATATATATAGGGACGGACATACACATACATTCTTTTCAAGCTATTTCAGCTGAGTTGAAAGATTTCTAATCAGTTTGAGTTCATTTGAAATGAAATGGCCACACAGATAAAAAGTGTTTCCCACCAGTTTTAAAGCAGTTTGAAATCCACACTTCAGACTGAGGAGGTGCACCTCATCCTTGTAGACAAGTCCCAACTCAAAGGATAAGAAACACCATTTGCCATGTAAACAGGGCCTTGGGCACAAATCCATGAAAATGTTGTCCTTAAAATATATTCTGAAGTTCATTGCAGCTGCAGCATAATGCATTTACCAACATGCTTTCGTACAGTAAATGCCTTTTGGGCTATCTCATTCCATTCCATAATTGTTTTCTGGGGAAACCCTTACCCTCTACTTGATTTATGCAATACAAATGATTGGTAAAACTTGGGGTTTTTTTATTGATACATAGTAATATCTTTCTCAGCACCCTTAAAGAAAGTGACATAATTATTTGAGACATAATATTACGCTTAGGAATTACTCTAGAGGATCATCAATCTTTTGTGAAACTCTTCCAGCACTCTGCTAGTGTTAAATAAACCATGACTAGAAATGAAATTCAAAATAGTATGAGTGATTTCTGCAAAACGTTCTCCATTTGCCAATTATGTAGCACTATATTCATCCTATCAGTTATTCATTATCCTTTGCAAAAAATACAGCAATGGCAAGGGATTTTTGTGAGTTCCAGAAGAATTACAGATGACCCACTTCATGAAAAACAAGCATTATTTTATAAAAAATGACAAAGCTGATGAACTGAGGATGACGTGGTATTTGTTTATCAGTGTTGTTTTCTTGATAATAAAAAAAACCCCAAGCCCAGCTGAGAAGAGTGTTTGTTCAAAGCCGTGTTCTAAAAGATTGGCTGAGTCTTCTGAGTTGATGCCCCCTTCACACCCCATCCTGATGGTCCTTAGCTGATATCAGGGTTCCAAGCTCGGAAGGAATAAGCATAATTCAAATATGTTTGTCTTAATATTTAAAAAGGCCATACCCATGCCAATGTTCCTTTTTTGCAAATCTCCTTGAAATCTTTTCTTTAGTAACATACTCATTGTCTTACTCTCCCTCCTCCCCATGCCATCCTTTCCTTTATATTTGCTATTTTAGCTCAGATCCTGAGCTGGAACCCTTAAACACACTCTGAGTTCAGCTGGCTAAAGTTAATTTTGAAGCATTCTAGGTATTTTTTATAGCTGGGTGTGTTTTGACTTAGCTTCAAGCCTCAAAGGAACTTCCTTGCAAGTCGTACAGCATCAGCTCTGACCCAGGGATAGTGATCTTCCCCCCACAGCCTGGCTGTGCATTTCAGCAAATTGAAGGAATCAGCCTGGACCTTGAAAAGTTCTTTGTTCATGGAGAAAGCTGATTCAGGAACCTGTTTAAGGCTCCAATGTGGTGTTTAACATAGAACATACAGGCCAGCCCCTAAAATAAGTTGGTTGCAGTGGGAAGGCAAAGGTGGTATTACTTTTTCTTTGTCATCCCCTTTCCTGGCCCCAGAGGCAATCTGGGCCTAGATTAACAGGGAAAACAAATCTTTGATGTTGCTCACAGCTTGTTACATACCATCCTTATTGCCACTGAAAATCAGAAAACACTGCCCTGGAAGAAGAAGGTTGTGTTTTGAAATATCTCCATTTTGTTCAGACTTCCCTAAGTTGATCTCTTACTACTGTCTCTTTGGTATGACAAGATACCAGCTATGAGGGGCAATGTCATCTGCCTCTTAATGAAAAGATGGTGTGTGATCCCACACAGGTATGATTAGATGTTGTGCTTTGATTTCCATGTTCGCTGGAAGTTTTGAACCTGTCCTCCCTAATACTAAAGCACTCAAAAATAATGAAGAAAACCTAGCTTCCTAAAATGGGGGTAATATGAGACAATGAATAAAAGAAACATAAGTAATAACTCTGGGAAGTTGCTTTAAATTATGGGGAAAAATTAGCAGTTTATTGCAAGTAAAACAAACTATTTTCACTTCTTGTACTTTTTTATGACAAATGAATTCAGAGTTTATCATGTTTGGCTCCAATAGTGATTTTCCATTAACAAGGCATATACCAGAAAAAATTCTAAAAGCACTGGCCCTTTATTTCTTATTATGCAGGCTTTCATTCCTAGAGTATGAGTACATCATTTAGTGGAAACCAGCTTAACATTTTAAAATAAGCCCAAATGTAAGTGTTGGTATAATGCAGTGCTTGGTCAGGCTATTCCACCTTGCTCAACTGAAGTTCTTTCTGGACTCAGTTGACATTTCTGCCTATCTACTCATTGAGTACAGTGCCATCTCCATTCTGTCCTAGCTGGGGCATCTTTGCACCAGAGTCCTTTGAAAAATGTGCATTCATGCTTTCGGCGGCAGATAGGCAGGAGCACAAAAGAATGGCTGTGGCTGGGGACCATGTCATGAACTCAGATCTGAGAAGAATCACAGGGAACAAGGTCTGAGTAGCAGACCACAGACCCCTGGGGAAAATGTATAAGATCTTTATGATACAGCGTCATAGAGATGCAGTTTGAGTATGACTACAGGTTAACATGATGCTGACCTAAAGCCCAACAATTTCTTTCTGCTTTCCCAAAAGAAGATTCCATTAAAATCAAATAATTCATGTTGAATAAAACCCAAGTTCTGGTGAACTATATTTCAGTTGAAAATATCTGACTAGCTCTAATAGTTTATAAAACTTATGGACACATAAGAAGTAGACTGAAGCAGTTCACCGTCTGGTACTCTAAATAAAACCTTTTATCCTAATGATTAAAGCAAATAGGTCAGCTGTCATGATAACCCTACAGCACCTGTAAAGCTGAAACTTTACTGCAATCCCAACATGTAAGACTTGTGTTTCAGTCCACGAGACTGATGGATTCTGGGAGTTATAACCTTTATTCTTACTGTGAGTAACTGGGGAAGCCATGCCTTGTCTGCCAGCACTGTAGAAGAGAAATTATAAAAGATATTCATATGCTCTAATGTCTTTGCCAGAGAGAGAGGGAAAAAAAAAGATTGTTGTCATCAGAATTACAAAAAATTACCAATACTATATTAGCCTATTATTCACAACAGAAGAGCTCTTAGTTCACAGGTATAACTTCTTCTCTGTTAAGAAAATAAAATGTTTATTTGTGATATTCCTTTTGAAGCTAACTGAGCTGGCTTAAAAAACGTTCAGAATCTCCCTCTCACAGATGACCAGTGATTTAAAAAAAAGATGTTGAGGAGTTTTTTGAAACTTGTCTCTTGTGCCTCTAAGTAACTAATCTACTTCACAAAAGAATACCTCTTTTCCCTCACAGTTATCCTCTAATTAAAAAATAGAGTACTGTGTCCTTTCTGATTATGGCTGATTTTTTCCAAATTGTAAGAAAAAACCCTATATTGTATCTGTAGAGCAGCATTTCTTTCCCTGGAGATTTACCATCAAGGAGAAATCTGAGGAACTCATCTCACCAGATGAGTGTTCAAAGCCTGTTTGAAATGCAAGTGACAATGCCCACTCAGTGGGTTTTGTTTAATGTAGGTGCTCTTCCTTCTTCTTAATGTCTTTGATTATTTTCAGCATAATAACAGTTTTGATATTTCTCTTTTTCCAAGAAGGTGAAATACTGGTTAGACTGGTTCAAAACTGAAAACAGTTTTCACACAGATGAGCCTGATATATTCATAGATAACAGTGAAGTTGTTTAAAAACTACACTCTAATTTTCAGGTAAAGACTAATGAACTCATCACAACTGGAACAGATGGCACAACCCATTTTCTAGTCTATTAACTTTTATAGATCACTGAAGAATCATCATGAAATAGAGACAATCCAAAAAACAGGGAAGATTCCTGAACTAGATTTAGGATGCTTTTGCCATTTTGGTTTGATTTATAGGATCTCTTAATTTTGTTACACAAAGGACAAGGATAGATAAAGATTATATATATATATATATATATAAATGAATATTTGATTGAAACTGGACAAGTCAAATAATGCTGTTATGTAGAAAATATTTATAAGCAGAATATAAATAATCCTGAGCTATGTGCATTTGACATAATTTTTGGAAGTTACAATTTGTTATTAAATTGTACTTTGAGGTAACTGAATTTCATCAGCAAATCACTATCAAGTTATTTAAGCTACTTTGTACAAATATGTAAACTACATCTATAATTCTTTCAGGAAGTCTATTCCATTTTTCAATGGAGTCAAGGAAAGAAGATTCCCTTTTAAGTTAAGGAAAGAAAATGACTGATTCCACGTGCATAAAAATATATGACTAAGAAAAACGAGCTCATGAGAGGCTCACCATAGCGTATTTCATGTTAAGTGTAATTCAACGTCTCATTATCAATGTTTGGCCCAGAGGCTGCTGTTTCCACTCAGTTGTTATTAATTCACTCAATGAGTAACCTGAAAGACAGCAATTGAAAAGCTGTCGTGGGATGCCTCTCTGTACAATGTATTGTAAAATTATTTCCGTTTGGAGATTCATCCTTTGCTGCTCTCAACGGGGAAAAAAGTTTATATGTAAGAATGTATATAATTTCTGAGTCAAACACTTCCATTTATAAGGCAAAGGACATCTTGTGAAGCACTTAAATAGAGGAAACATTATGTAAATAATCAGTAATTTATAAGTGTTAACTGTCAAAAATATTTTCATAATTTATTGCAGTATTCAGCTACCAACTCACAGAATTTTTTTTTAGATCCAGCTAAACAGAACAATTGACCCTACTAAATTTTTTCAGGGCTCTTTAGTGAAACTTAAACAATTGTTTATAGTAAATTAGAATTATTCAGGATTCAAGTTACTGCTGAAATTCATATACATTCCCTACAACTGAAAATACATCTTAATTTAGCTTAATGCATAACCACTTCAAATGACCAAAAGTAATATGATCCATATGAAACATGGGTTAAGAATTCTAAATTGAATATGTTTTTGTCTTTACCTACACATATCTAAAACCTGGGCCTCTGCTTATATAAGCAATATTGAATCTATGCCCAAAAATGACTCTCCCATGTGTGAACAGATAATCCCAAGTGTTTTACCATATTAGGAGAGAACTACTTTGATGATTTTTCTTTTGTGTGTTGCCTAGTAGTAATAAAATCAGAACCGCAGCACTAAACACCTAATCCTTAGGCCTGACTTGAAATCATACTTAAAAATAAATAATGAAATAATGAATAAACCCCCCTGTTTTCTTACTAGATAGTTTTATATGTTAAATATGACATAATATCTTATAAAACATTTCCCAGCTAGTTAAAACCTTACAATTCACCATATTTATTTAATAGCATTTATTGCAAATTACTGTATGACAATTTAACTTCAGGGAATAAACATATGTATTTTTAATGTCCAGAAGAAGCAAGGCTTGAAAATTGAACCTGTGAGTTTAATATGACCTGTGTAAAATTAATAAAATCTGCAAAAATTATAACAGTAAACATAGAAGCACAACTAGGTAATCAGATTCAAAGATAATAAAAAACAGCAGAAAACACTCATAACTCTTAAATGGGGAAAAATGGCCAAAGGTTTTGTGAAAATAATGGAAAGCAGTGATTTATAAAAATATACTGCAAGTTTGTTTCTTGGTGTCTGTGTCTTTTTGGTCCACAACTTTTATCGTAGCAACATATGAGCTTAACTAATGTGAGAACATATTCAAAACCAATACAAACTGTAACCTGTACTATTTCATGCTTGTTATTCAACATCTTCTATTTGTCTCTAATTAAACTTGGTTTTATATAGACCTTTACACTTGTTCTCCTTCTGTAAATCCCCTAATACTCCCCCATGAAAGCACACTTAGTAACCTTTTCACTGTAGTTAAGCAGCAGATCTGGGTGGCCCAAGTCATTCACCAAGAGCAGTGTCAGCTTCTCGTGATGCTCCAGTGGGTAGTTCAGTAAGAGAGGTGGTGGCAGAGGGACCACAGTTGGAGACTGCACCTGGGAAACATATGCTTTCGTTTGGTGTGCCCCACCAAACCCTTGTATCATGGTCCCTGTCTGACTGGACATGTGAGATGAAGGCAGAGAGCACATGAAAGATGGCAGAGATGAGGTGCCCACTTATAGGATTTTTTGAAAGGGCACCTCGAGTGTTTTTGTAACACTCAGAGACCCAAAACCTGGCATTTGTGCAGACACACAGGGTGTCATTGAAGGATCTTGCAACAAACCACAAGGTGGCTGGCAGAAGCACTTAAACCACCACCTTCAGGGCTGCACTGGGGAGCCAGAATGGGAATTTGCCAATCCAAGTGCCACTGCTAACTCAGCAATGGGCTAGGCAAAACCAGGTCTTCACCTTTCCCATGCTGCAGCTGGGAAGTAAACAGGGAGAAGCAAGTTCTTTTCCATTCACTTTCCATAAACATTATTCTCACTGTTGTTTAGGAAAGGATGAAGGCAGTTATGAGAAGAATGGATGCCCATTTGAACTGTTGTCACTCTTCCTTTGTAGCTTTGCTGTATACCAGGATGTTAGTAATATAAGCCCATGCATTAAAGTCAGTCAAACTTACTTTCCCCTTGATACAAAGACATTTTAAATACTATTTTTTTTCCTAACAATATGACATATATGGTACCACAGAAAGTAATTTAATTCCAAGCTTGTGAATGCAGAAAAATAATACTTGATTGATTCTGGATTTAGTTTAAGCTTTTTCTACAACACCAGACCTCACTTCATCAATGGGTTTCAGAGGAATTTGATTTCTATTTGGAAATTTGAGGTTTTGCTTTTGAAACTCATTAGAACACTGATGTTAGAAAACTATTTTTAAATATATTTTTTGTAACAATGACATACTAATTACATGACTTAGAAATATGACAAATGTTACGATTGATATAAAATGACTGGCAAATTATATATAAAACCAGAAAATCCTCACAAAAAATGTGTTGTGAAAAAGTTTCCAAAGTTGTAAATAGCCATTATAGTTATTAAATTATATACTCCACTACATATTGTATATGACTTCTCGAACTACATCAAAGTGTGGGTCCAAAACAGAGAGGTGGTGAGAAGGAAAATATTCTTACCATCCACAGGAGGTAAGCATGTGAAGTGTCTTAAAATATCAGGTCTTTTATTTCTTTGTGCAGTACTTGCAGAGTTAACTGTTCATTTCTGTACAGGATGTTTCTTTTCTGGGGCACCTCAAACAGGTATCAAACAGTTCCTATCCCATCCTTCTTTACTTGTTTAGAGCAATTTATGGTTATCCATTGTGATGGTGTTGGATGGGGTAGTTAATTTTCTTTGTAGTAAGTAGCTAGTATGGGGCTGTTTTGGATTTCTGCTGGAAACAGGGTTGATAATTCAGGGATGTTTTAGTTATTGCTCAGCAGTGCTGACACGGAGCCGAGGCCTTTTCTGCCTTTCACAAAACCCCACAAGCAAGTTGGCTGGGGTTGAACAAGTAGTTGAGAGGTGACGCAACCAGGACAGCTGACCTCAATTGACCAAAGGGATATTCCATACTGTATGATGTCATGCTCAGGAAGAAACTAGGGGGAAGGTTGGCTGGGGGGCTGCTGCTGAGGGACTGGCTGGGCATTGGTCAGTTGGTGGTGAGCAAGTGTTTTGTATCACTTGTCTTTCTTGGATTTATCTTTTTTGTTGTTTTCATTACACCATCATCATTATTATTATTGTTGTTATTATTATTATTGTTATTATTATTATTATTACATTGTTAAACTGTTCTTATCTCAACCTGAGTTTTCTCACTTTTACCCTTCCAATTCTCTTTCCATATTTGGTTGTCGGGGGAGGGGAGTGAGCAAGTAGCTGTGTGGTGCTTAATTGCTGGCTAGGGTTAAACCAAGACACCCATCTTCTAAGAATTATATGAAGTTTATCAAAATAAAGATTTTTTTCTCCTTTGCTGGACAGCTAAAGGGTGTGAAAAGCTGGCTAGAAGCTTCACAAACTGTACCATGCTGTAATATACTGGCAGGCAGTGAGCAGAAGCTGGAAAGAAATTGCAGAAAGCCAGATGTACTTCCAAACTGCAATGACCAAGCTGAATAGTTAGAAAAATAAAAAAAAAAGAAAGAATCATACTTTAAGCAGATATTTTCAGTATTTAAACAAGGGGAAGAGTTGTATTAGCACATACTTTAGGGTGTTCTGTACTGTGATGAAACAATGAGAAAGAAAAGCAGGAGACTAAAGCACATTTCCCAATGGGCAAAAAAGTGTAAGGAAGGAAACTGAATTATGACCTCAGAAAACAAAGTAATATTTTTGTTTTCAAGACAGCAACTCTAAAGGAAATACACCAGCAGCTTTAAGCACCTAAACAATCCAGGAAAATGACAACAAAACAACATGCAGCATGTTGCCAAAGAGACCTACCAAGGCAATCAATCACGTGGAAAAAGCAATACTGAAGCAGGTGCAGATCCTGGAAAATCACAAACAAATTAAAGAGATGTGATATTGCTAACGTCATTGAAAAAAAAAACAAAACCAAAAAACTGAGTGTAAGGCTGTAGCAAAGAACAGGAAGGACTTCAACTTTTGAGAGAGAGTAATCTGCAAAAACCCAAACATTTCTTACATTGAACCTCCAGCAGTTGATGGAACTGGTTTGTGAACAAGTCATGAGGTTATATGATCGAGTGAACCACAAATGCATATGTGCTGCTCTGATGGAAACGTATAATGGGGAAATGGGAAAAACAAGGTTAAAAGCCTCAAAAAACAAAGTATCTTCAGCTGCTTGACTGTAAAAAGATGTCAAAGTCATAGCCTTTTGTTTGGCAAAAACAGTCTGAATGTTGCTTTTAGAAAGGAGAAGTTGAACTAGGTTGCCCTACAGCTGCAAAGAAAAATCAGCTGATGTAATAGTGGTATCTCAGAGAAAGTGATTGCTGTTTTCAGAAATTCTACAGTTTTCAAAAACATATAAAAACATTAATGCAAAATGATCAATAATATTATGAAAGCTAAACTGTTGGAAACACCTCCAAAAGGGCAAAGTCAGATTGTGGGAATAAAACAAGCTTACTTATTCTCAAAGTCATGCTCCTTTAGCACTCCTTTTACACAACCAGTAGAGAACCAGTGAACTATTGCTACTGCACAAGCAAGGGTTGAGGGGCATTTGATCTCATAAAAATGATTCAGAAGTGTTCAGAGTTTTTAAAAAAGGGCTTTAAAATTATTTTTCAGTCTCTAGCTTTTCATAATCACAAATGACATTTTTGTGAAGGTATTTTTAAAAATATGCTTGATTTCTGTTAATAGCGGCATGTGATACTTTCCTTGTAACATTCTATAGTTTCAAAATCCTAAACCAAATGTTTTCTGCAGATTCTCCTGTTACTTGGATTGGAGCCACAAAACTTCATATATTCAGTGGATAAACATCAGAGAGGTGATCATTACAATCCATAAACAGCGTAAGTAAAAGAGCATGTGAAGTTTGAAGCCATTATAACTTTTCATAAAAATCATTATGAATCATTTGTACCTAGAGATAGTTAAAAATTTTACAAAATTGATTTTGTTTTGCCTTTACAATCTAAAAATGCATTTGAATTTTGATATGGTAGTACAAAATGCATCAAAGCTTGGTTTTCACTGACATTTTCATTGAGGGAGAAAATCAGTTCATGATCAACATTTCTTGTGATTGCTATTGATCCTAATAAATGCTGATCAGTCATTTTCCAGCACTGAATGCTCATTTTCTTTACTTCAAAACAGAATTGCTAACAGTTCTGATTTATTTCCCCATCCTTTCATATGCAATCAAGATCAGATGTCAAGCTCAACAAATAAATAAATAGGTTACTGACAATGTCAACATCATACACCATTTTTAAAGAATACAAATATTATATTGCATGTGTTGTATTACTTATATAATATTAACCTTAGTTTCTACATCAATAACTGTAGAAAAGGAGCAACGTGAAATATTCTTAGTGTGTTGGGGTTTTTTAATTATCTTCTTTAGCTTTATTATTTCTAGCTATTATCTGAATAACTAGAATGGAAATGTCCTAAAAGTGATTGAGCAATATAAATGTCAGTTCTGGAAATTATTTAGCTATTTGATGGCTAAACCTTATAGAATATCAGCTGCAACAGTTATTAATTACTTTTTGAAAATCAAACCCAGATCCTTCAATAAATCAGCCTAATTTTTTATTAATTAATTTTTACTCATAATCTGTAACCCAAGTATTCTGAACATTATAGTTAATTGCTTAGAAATACAAGCTAATTCCATATTCATCTACACTTCATAATGCTTCAGAACAAATAAATCTTACATATTATTCTTTTCACTTTTGAGTAAAAAATAATCGTCCATTTATCACACTTGAAATATCCCATGGACATGAATTTATCTAATTAGCATGTAATCATTCCTTAAAAGAAGACTGTGCTACACGTGACATATACTTCGCACATCGTAGTCACTCTATTTTTAAAGTCATGCTGGCAGTCTCCCACAGACCTGTTTGGAGATTGAAGATTGTTCTGGCTGATGGAAATGTGACAGAATGGTGGGTTTCCTCTGAGATATGTAAAAAAAGATAAAGCGTATAGTCATAACGTCAAGGAAAATCACTGCTTAAAATTGTTGTCACAATATGGCCTTTAGTGGAGGAATTTGTTACATCTGATGGGCAGCTGTCACTTCAAGAAACTTGAGTATACATGAAAAAAATAGCCTTGAGAAAATACTGAGGCGGCTAAAGGTTGTGTCCTTGTCTAAACAAAGGCTTGTGTTGTACGTTCTGTATCTGGCTCTGCTACAGCACATATTTTGGCTATTTTGCACTGTCCTGTCTAGCTGTATTAATCAAATCCAATCTATCTAAATATTTCTCGGTGACATTATTAGTTCTGTAGTCATTGTCAGTCTGCAAGTGCCCTCCGGTACTTTTCCTTCATTCTTAGATAACATGTATCATAAAAACAATTCCATTGTTCTAGTTCAATACACTCAGCTTTATTGCCTGCTATTAGAGATGGTTGGAAAATTTTTATTGAAACAAGCTTTTAGCACAGAAGATCAGAAAACATATTTTCATCAATATTTTAGTGAAAATGCTGTTTCAATTTCCAGCCAGTTCTGTTTTCTCTAATCTAAATTCTGGCTATTGTCACCCCTTGCAGAGCATGCTGGACACCAAAAAGAAAGACTGTAGCAAACATCTTGTTCCCAGACACGAGACCACTATCTCATTTAGATTCCTCTTCACTGTTCCACATCACCTTCCACTCTTTCCTTGTGATTCCAGCCATTTTTTGGGTCTCATCAACTCATGTTATTAAACTGAAACTTTGCAAGACTTGGAATGCTGTGTCAAATTTGCACCTAGGGAACTTCCCAATCTGCCACTGTGCTGCTGAATGTAGCTACTTAAGAGTTTCAGACATGCACTGAAGTTAGCATTGGCCCTTCTGGTCAATCAGAGGAGCCGAGTAAATATCCCTAACAGTCAGTGGAGGTAAGGATGAAAGTTTATGATAAAAACATGAACTGAAAGAATGGTGTCTTGGAGGCATATCACATCCATTTTACAAAATTCTGAAGGAGATGAGATTTAATTGATGGTCCTTTGACAAGGATAATGACAAAAAGGTGAACATGCTAGAAAGTTGCAGTGCTTGCTTGGCTAAGGAAGAAAGCAGTTAGCCGCTCTTTGAAGGAAACTAGCTCTGAGACATGAGGAGTAAAAGCATATATTGGAATTAAGAGGAAAGGGTGCCAGTGTTTCTGAGAACTGACAAGTATGAGCCATAGTGTTGGGAAAATGAGGAAATTACTCAAATCTCAGTGCATCCAAATAAGACAAGCATGCTTCAACTTAGTTAAACATCAGTGCTTCAGAGAGATTTTTCTGCCCACTGGTTTCTCATTTGTTTTCAGAGATGAAGCATGGATTCTGCTGTCATGCTGGGGTAAATTGTGGATCTATACCAGTGCAGTTAGGCTGATTCATACAACCGCAGCAAAGAATCTTATTGAAAGGTGAAATTTCAGTCTGCCAGAGCATTTTATCTGGTATGCAACTAGTTCCTTGTCATACTTTTTTTTTTTTTTTTTTTTTTTTTTTCCTGAAGGCCTCCCACCAGACGATCAGCTATGTACTTAGCATTAGAGCAAAATACACCAATCCGCTACCCCCCTAGTATGTAGTAAGGAACACTATTGTTTGCTTCCAGGTACTTTCACCTTCTCTTAAAAACTTGGTGTTGAGGAAAATAGGGGAGGCAACCCCGTGTGATCAAGGAGCCCCTGGTGATTTATCCACAGGCTCTGTGGAGACCAGGGGGTGAAATCCCTACAACAAAAGATCATCCATAGAGGTTTATATGATATCTGCTGGGAAGCCTTACCTTTTGGCCTACTTAGCATGTGAAAAATTGGAAAGGATTGAAAATGACATGCAATGCTTCATTGGTTTGATCTTCCAATGATGGAAGACCAGGAGGAGACTGATGTGGGGGAAAGATTGTGCAACATGCGCCTGCTGGGGGGTTCCTTCCAGCAGGGCATGTTACAGTGTAATTACTGTCACACTGAGGATATTGGACAAGATTTAACACACTTCCAGTGTTTGAAGCACCCATATTGGATCTTCCTTGAACCAAACCCAAATACCAAAGTTTGAAAACTTTTTGAAATTCATTAATTGGGACACTTTAGCTCTGTTAATTACACCACATAAAGCACTCAACACCAGCAGAAACCTCTTTAAGAATGGCTGCAATTACTCTCAGAGTCAAGGCTCACACACAGTATGTGTGAGTCACTGCTATTTTATGAACAGGACCAGAGCCTTGTGAACACTTGCTGCTTTGCAAAATCCAAGCAAAAATCAGGTATATTCTTGCATTTTCTAGAGTTCACAGCAGCATTTTACAAAAGGCTTTGAAAATTATTTTGAAACAAAAGAGATTCAAAGACATTTGAGAAAAGTCCTTCTGAGTGTGTAAGCACAATGCAGGGCTGTTGCCCATTCATATATTTGTTTGCTTCCAGACTTTCACAGCCATTAGGAATACTTTTCCCCCTTGAGGTTTTTGCTGGCTCTTGGCAGACGCATTTTCCCTACACAGCAGGCATTGACAGTGACAAGTGAGAGCACTGACTCTCTGCTGCTGGCTACCTGCTGCCTTTCTTTTCCTGTTTGCTCAGGAATAAAGTCTGATCTATGAAAATAAAGAAAAAGGAAATGATTTTGCAATTAATATTTTAAGCTCTTTGGCTTTATTTTTGTTGCATTTTTAATTTATTTTTTTAATTTAAGAAAAAAAATATTTTTTTTTTAAGTAAGATAGCATCTCATGATTTCTTCTGCAGACATGGGAGGAAGGTTTTCTCAGGGGACCGTGGATAATGAGTTACGACCTTTGTGCATTTGCTAGGCATCTTAAAACTCAACCTTTGTCAGCCAACCAAATGCCTTTGTGCAGAAGAAGAGATTATCAGTTCACAATAATAGGCAGTATATTTTTCCTCTTCCCAGGGAACATGCTAGACCAAAAAAAAATAATAATCACAGCTCTTTCCCTGACTCTCCTGCTTTTGCTGAACTGTTACTGCCCAGCACTGTGAATTGCTTTCTCCCTGTCTTAATGTCAGTCATCACTCCTTTCAAAGCTTGATGTCTTCTTCCAAGCAAATCTTTCCTTTATTAAAGTAGGAGGTTGCCTCAGTACAAGCACCTGCAACCAGATTTTTGTTTGAGGTTTGGGTAGGTGTTTGCTATTTAGGTTCAATGAACAGTGCAAACACCAACCACCCAGGAGAGTGCTGTAAGAACATCCAGATTCCTTATTCAAGTGATCAGTAAACAAAAGGAGAGTTATGAGGTCAAACCAAGACCAAAACACCTAGCATAATCTTGATTTAAAAAGTAAAACACATTTTGTACATGTTTCCTAGAGAAGGTCAAATAACAATGGCAAGGATTTATTAAGGAATGTGGGAGAGAGGAGTTTTGGTGGTGGTCTGGGGGGAAGTTGTGTGATTTTTTTTCCCCCTTGGAACGCTGTTGTTGGGCCTTTGCCTGTTACTACTTAAATCAGCACTAACACACCTTGAGAAGATTTTACTTCACATGCCTGTTGAGAACCTGGCCTGTGCATAAACAGATGACTGATGGTTGAGTCCATCAACGCGGCACTTCCTGTGAGTCATATTGTAACAGTAGTTTTGATACCTAGTCAAATTCCTAGTGTTGTCTCGTTTAATCAAAATATTAATCACATGAACAACAATGATCAAATTCACATCAGGGGATGCAGGCAAGGCAGGAAACGGTAATCAATGGCATCATAATCAAAATGCAAGGAAAAAATGCATCTGAAAAGTGAAGATAATATCAAATAAAATTTTTATCTTGTTTTTCCATTTCCAGTGATGTTTCAGTTTCAGGGAGGTTGAGTAACAGACTGCAGAAGGTACTGAAAAACAAGCAAAAATGAGAGAAACAGAACAGTAGGAAAGATTTCAAAAGGAAAGGAGTAAATATCCATAAATAAGAAATGAATAAAAAAGGAAGAGTTATTACAAGGTAATATATAGATGACACAGCAGGAAAGCCATGACTCTTTCCCTGTATCATTCAAAAATCCATGCAGCAGGTTTTCTAACCCCGTATGACAAAACTAATCTTTGATTTTAAACAGGTAGCATTCCCCAACGCAGACAAGTGTTTCAGAGGTGTGCTTATCCATCTGCTTACTCTGTGTTGTTATTTTCTACTTTTTCTCTGCCACAAACTGTGTGCTATAGCAAGAATTCTGCCCCACATATATTCAATATAATTACTTCTAAGCATTGCTGTGATCTCCAGTTTATTCCCCACTTTCAGATAGAAAACTTCTGCCCTGTCCACAGCTCATTGTCTTTTTATATCTGACTTCAGCCTGCCCAGATTCCTACCTGCTGTTTCCCCTAATCTCAGACCCTTTGAATGATTTTCTTCTCCCTAGTTCCTTTCATCTTTCTTCTCCTTCTATTTTGAAAATATTCTCCTGGTTGAGGTGTGATATCTAGTGCTTGGGTCCTTCCTTCTTGCAGCTGTGCTTATCTGGAAGCTTATCCTGGGCTTGCGGTTTCTGACCTCAATAGAAGAACTGACAGCTCTCTCCTTGGTTTGGGAAAGAACAAGGTTTCTTTATTAGATTTTTCTTCCTAAGGGAACAGGGCTTATGTTATTGTGTTGTCTGCATCTGTCAGAGTCATTCCTTGCCCCCACCTTTTGAATTAGTTGCCTATTTCAGTCAAATTGCCTATTTCAATCAAATCTGGCACAGGCTAGATGTGTTTAAAAAAAAAAAAAAAAAAAAAAAGGTTTTCTCAAATTTCATGACAATAGGAGTTTGGAGAGGCAAAGAAGATGCCTAAACTGAAGGAAACCCTTCAGTATAACCCCTTCAGTGTAACCCTGATTGCTTTTGCAGGCTGGAGAAACTACACTGGAGATGGTTTAACAGAGGATCTGTAGAGATGCTTGAATCAGAACTGGTGGTTTCTTAAACATCCAAGTCAATCAATCCTAACGCATAAACCCATGTAGCATCATAGTTCATTACAGTCATCAGTGCTCAAAGAATTTCCTGTCATCTGTAATGAAAATAGTAATTTTCTAAAATCAGCTCTTCCCTTTGTCCTGAGTACCAAGGATGGAATTTGGGTAGATGGCGAGAGTCAGCCCAGGTCTCTGCTATACTATAAATAAACATGGGGAAAATGGCCTACGGTTTTGGAGGATCAGATCTAGATCTGGGCTATCTATTTGAACAAAAATAACAGTTGCTTGCCAAGAAATAATTGTGCACATTGGGATTTTTTTTTATTTCTTTTCTTTTTAGCTTGCGAATTGCAAGTAGCTCAGCGTATCTGTAAGCAAAACAAATTACAAAGGTTTCCCCTGCAGCACATTTCACTTTTCCTTTCAAAAAAGCATAATATGTTTATGAAATTAGGGTACTCCCCAAAAGGGCCTTGAATAATGATAAGATATATGAAATAACTACTGTAGGCTTTGAAATCAATGTTGCAGAAGATAAGGATTTAGCTAGGATGTAGCTCAGTCAAACCTGATTAATTTGTGCCTGGTTGTGCCTAAGCAACCAAAACATTTCACTGGCAGGCAGCACAAATGACAAGCCCTGTATGTGCCCCTGCTTTGTTAGTCTCGAGGGGATTCTTTTTAATATTTATAAAAATGATCTGAAAACTGATTCAGCCTAACTAGGTCTGTCTGTACTACCATTATCTTATCACATCCCACAGGGGTACAAAACCTCAATACAGAATTAATCGTAATACAACATTTGGAAGACAGAAAAAGGAGAAACTACTATGCTGGCTTAAAACACTAGAGAATACAAATTATATTTTTTATTGTTGTTTGAGATGATGACAAAGATATTTCAGTAAACATCTGTCACTAAACCTCAAAGTATTGTTTTTTCCAAGATTTCTGTGCCCTTTTTCTCAAACATTTAAACATGCCAGCCTCCACTGAAAACACTGAAGCTAGCAAGGACTTAGATTTAACAGGAGCTGACAAGGCTGCTGACTTTGTAGCAGTCTAACAGTAAAAATGAAAGTGGAGATATGACCCAGACATCCCTTGCAGTATGAAAAACTTGTGGCATTACAATACTAAGTTGCATGTTACTTTAGCTAAAAAGATTCCATGTAAGTCGTGACAGAACCCACACAGACACATACACACACATACCCCCACCCCCACCCACTCCCCATATTTATTATGTAATAGGTATCTACAGCCTGACTCACAGTGGAAACAAGACATAGGAGATCATGACCGCTTCCTGTGCTTGTCTGTGCATGCTTGCATGTCTGTTTTCCAGCAAATTAAATGTTAATAGCTTTTAACCAAATCTGGCAGAGGTGGAGTTTTTAAATACAATAATTTCTAGCAGCATACTGAAGGTAGGAAGGTAAGCAGAGAGCAGAGAATGGCTCTGAATTTCCCTTGAGGGTGGAGCTCACCTCTGAGTCAGCACTGGAGAACCCAGAGATGAAAAGCTTATCTAGTTGCTTGGAGCAAGGGGGAAAGGCCTTGTGCAACTTGGTCTTGAAAATCTACTCACAAGAAAGAAATTCATTATCTGTTCTGTTCCTCACAGAATGACTATACACTGGCTTTTTTGCGGGGGTGTTATTTTCAAACCACTGAATGTTGACTGCTGTGTTTCATTCAGTGTGTTAGCACTGTGGTGGCAGCTTGGTTTCCTGTGGGTGTCTGTGCCTAGTGGAGGCAAAGCTTGGCACAACACCAGAACCCCCACATAAGTGATGCTTCAGGATGTTTGGGCACTGATGCCTACATGCATTCAGGTAGCTGAGGAAATTTCAAACCAAATTTTGCCTCCTGATTGTAGCCACGCTGTAGGAGGACTTTTGGATTTTGAATGCGAGTACTTAAAGCTTACCTACAGTTAGTTTTGGAAGCTGCAAACCATTTTTATTTTTTTAATAGTTTTATTTGGAGGCAAGACTTCCTGAAATTGAATTCTGCAATGTGTCTGCATTCTGCTAACGCAATGGAAGATACACTAACTTTCAAAAAAAGTCCAATGTAATGCAAGCCAAGACAGTACAAGTTATGACAAAAGCAAGAGTATTCCAATGAAACTGAAACATATGGCAAAGAAATTAGAAGCCTTTAGAGCTTGATAGAAAATGATATCCTTGTTGGAGAGGTTTAAAATAACTCTGTGCAACATAATTGTACCCCGCTATAAAAATTAAAGGTTCTTTTAAAGTGGTAATAGGAAGATTATCACTCTGTACTCACTTCTATTAATCAATTAATGCCTTCAAGTCAAGAATAATAATAAAAAAAGAGGTTCTTATAAAAATGTACACCATATTTTTTTTTTCAATGAAATACCAGCTCATTGATAACACAATTTTCCTTGGAAAGATTTGTTTCTTTCTATAGGTTCTTTTTTTTTTTTCCCACTAAAGTGTTTTAGTTGAAAAGTTTAGTTTGTTGATGACAAGTAGAAACTTTCAGATGAAACCTCAGTGAAAACAGAAAGGTATATAATCTGAATTTAAGTTACTCTAATCTGTATAGAATACCTAATAAATCCTACCTTTTAGGTGATATTTTAGCACTCTGCCACAAGTGAACTATGTAAGAAAATTTAGTGTTGAGTCAAAAATGGTGTTTTGCTGTTTTAATTTCCTGATGGCATTTTCTGATAAGAGGTTTAATTCTTTGCTGAATGTGATAAAAATTCTATTCTTTTTCAGCTACTCCTGCATCAACATAAATATTACTTGTTGGCATGGTTTTCCCATACTTAAATTAAATTTTTAAAATGTTAGATGTTTGTATGGAGTGAAATACTGACTCCTTTCATATAAATTTAATAGAAGAATTTCCATTGACTTCTGCAATCTAGGATATGACTCATTATATATAAAGCGTTGACTTTCACAATCCAGTCTCTGGAATTATTGTACAGATACCTTTTCATGTTCATAAGCTAATACTACCAAATTAACTTCCAAGCCAGGAAAGCTGTTGTAAGTTTGTCTTAACTGGAAGCCACTTTGCAAAGCTTAAATTGTAGAAAACAGGAATTATATTTTTGATTGAAAAGAGTCAGTAAAAGTTCAGATGCTGCCCAGGTGTGGAAAGGACACTGATAAACCCAATATTTTTTCTCACTAATTAAATATTTACATCCTTTTTGCACACACCTCTTCAGTTTTACTCATATATAGGGAAGAGGATCAAAGCCAGGTTTGTTTTGATCAAACTAGAAGATGATCAAGGACTTACTCTAAAGCACTTTCATATTAAAGTGATAAGAGAACTAGAACTATCTAGGGAGGTGGAGATGGAAAAGCTTCAAATACTGACTTGTTATTGGACTAGGTTATATTCATTCCTTATAGGAAATGGGCCTCAAATTTTATACTTTCCATGAAATACTAAAATTTTCTCAACTGAGACATGAATTCAAGAAACACAGGGGAAACGCATTTAATGAAGCCTCAGATGAGGACAGAAACAGATTTTGAAGGGTATTTCTAAAATTACTTTTCCTTGATATTATGCATAAGCTGATAAAAATTCAGGTGGTTTTAAAAGGTCTGACCTTGGTTACTGGATGCCAGATACCTAACTTCCAGTTGAGTCCACTGCTGAGGTCTTCAAAGAGATTGAACAAGGAAATTGTTTTTGAGATAGGGGGTACAAAAAAGCAGTCAGCTTCAGACAGGGAAAAGGTAACAGTAATGTTCAATGATCATCAAGGGATACAAGACAGACAAGCAAACATAGTGTTACAGAAATGCCTGCTACACAGAGTACTAAGATAATTTTCATCCATGTTAAAGTCATAGGAAAATGGGATTTATTAGAGTAATAAATTGAATTTAATTTGCAGTTGATGGCTAGTCAGAAGTAATAATATCTTGAAATTTCAAAGTAAGGTCAAAATGTACTTGACTTCTTATCTTTTAAACTGTTTCTTTTCAGTGTCAAAATAGTTTAAACTTCAGAAGGGTTAGACAAGCCACTTTAGATCTTGTCTTCACTGACCTAAAGCTATTTTTTTTTTCTTTTTCCTTTGGGCTAAAGTATGAACGTTTCCCTGCATGTGAGTGAAGATATGAGGTGCTGACCCTGGTGAATCACCACCTTGCAGCGTTGCCACGTCTTCTTTTCACTGTTTTCACCATAATTTTTTCTAACCACTGAGTATCTTAGAGTTACCTCCAGTAAGAATTTCACACTTTTTGCTGCTGAAATGAGTCTACAGGAACTCAAAGAAGCAAGAAGGGTTTTACCTAATCATCTGAAATCTGGAGCCAAAGTGCATTTGGTATTCAAAAGAGGCCTTAGGACAACAGCAATTGCGTCTTAATCCCAGGGAGTTTTTTACAGTAGCAAAAGGGTTGTGAACAAAAGACAGCAAAGGCAGATTGAACAACAGATCAGGGAAACTATGTGGGCAGAAAACAGAATAAAGAGCAATTCTAAATATCCACTTACCTGAACTCTTTGTTGAAATATGCCTGGAGTAGAGTATGCTGTTTTGAATATTTGATCATCATCTCTGCTAAAAACTCTAAAAATAAAAAATATGCAAGATCTAGATAAAGGCAGATTAAGTTAATTCATTATTGTAGTCTAAAACAATCCATTCCTTTCTGTTCTGCAAGGCCTTTCAGTTTTTTCCGTGAAAGAAATAAAACAGAGATTAGTATCACGGTAACACTATAAAAGTCTTATGTAGGTCTTTGTATTTGTAGACCTGCAATCAGAAATTTCCTTCTTATGGTAATGCCACTAACAACTTCTTAGAGCACATATTTTTATTCTCTGGAAAGAACCCACCAGTGAACCAAGAATTTACTTTTAAGTAGTGGATATTTTTTACAGTATTTAAATATTTCTCTACGAATAAACCAACGAGCATGCAGAATTCCAGTGTCTGTTTTTACATAATTTCAAGAGTAGAGCATCTTTTCTTCATAGGCACAGTTCATTAAAGCCTTTCCAACAAGGACAGCACTGGACTGCACTTTTATTTTGCAGAGTATGCTCAGATCCCATGTGGTCTGCAGGATTCAGGATTTCTAATCCCCTGTGCAGTTTCTTTACAGAGCCCAGACCATAGAGCAGATTTTTCCACTGGAATTTACCTACACCCTGCCTTCAGCCTCCACATCCAGGTTTCATTTTAGCATCCCAGGTCTGAACAAGTCCAGGCTCAGCATCACAGCTGGCTGTGTTGCCTTCCATACCCAGGAAAACACCAGCAAAACCATGCGCTTTGCTAACATCAAAGCACAGGTGAGCCCAAGTTTCTCTCCAGATTATTCACAGGTTTACACTATTTAGCCACAGTCTGAGATCAGAATTTCTGACAAAATATAAAGCTAAGAAGATTTCACATGGTCTCAGTTTCTACCGAAAACGTTACTTTAAGATTTGATTGATAGGAGTAATATAAATCAATATACTTGTAACTTGGGCAAACTGCACTAACAGTACAAATAAACAAATCTGTCCTGCATTAGTTTTTAATACAAGAACATAAACAGAACCACCTACTCTGGGTCTTGCAAGCCCACCTTTTTCATGAGGACAGTGAAGAAGCAAAGTTTTTTAAGCGTTCTGTTGCTGCCATCTGGCCACCAGCTTCCCACTGAGCTGAATTGGCACTTACAGAAGCAGCAGTCAGTCAGGGGAGGATCACCTTCCACAAGTGCTGATTTAGTGCCTTAGGAGACAGATTGGTGGTGGCATAAAGTAAAAGGCTTTTGAAAGTATAGTAGAACAAGAGAAGTGAAGGGAAGGGAAAAGAAAGTGGAAGGGAAGGGAAGATACCTGCAGACAGAACACAAGCTAGAGGGAAACAGAAGAGAGTAAGTGAAAGAGGCTACGCTGAAAAGAGGAATTTGGGAGGACTTCAGAATGGTATCAAAATTATTAAGGATGGGAACAAGGGAAGACAAAGTCTGAATTTCAGTTTCTCCCAGTTTCTCTGAATATAAAATAGTAACGCCTATATGCTTTCACGGGGTTTTCCAGGCCAGCTGCGCTCTAAGTGCAATATATAATTCTATCTTAATTGTATCAAAATAAATTATTTTGCCTTTAAATAAATATGCTGCTTTACACAAATGGTTTTGACATCACTGATTGCAGTTCCATCAGGAGTGCTATTCAGGAATGAAGGCAGCAGAGAAACAGTGACAGTCACCAAAGCCCAACATTCAAAGTGTGGCATCCATATACATGTGTGTTTGTAGGAATTAATTAATTGCTGGCACTTCTATGATCAGATGAGTCAAACAGCTTGCCCCAGATGATGCAAGTGAAGCTGTGCATGCACAGAGGGGACCTCTGAAGTTGTGAGCATTAGGTTCTCATCAAGTTTAGTTTAGGTCACTGGTGTAAGTCATTTACAAGTGTCAACTGTTGAGACCTCTAAGAAAGCCACCCCACAATGTAACACTGTCAATTATTTCTTCCAAGAGGAAAAGTCTTATTAAAACAGCAGGAATGCTGCGGTGCAATCAGACAGGGAGTGCATCATGCCTGTGTAGTGTCAGCAGCTTTGCTCTGCACTGTGCTAGGCATGGCTTGCCTTCATTCCTCAACCTGGTGGCGTTTCTCTCTGCATGAAGTCTAGTGTCTAGCTGAGGGATTGTTGACTCAGTTGGCAAGGCACACAGCCAAAGCAATGGTAAGCCCTGTGGCTGAGCACTAGATCAAGGTGGAAGGGAGGTTTCTGGAGTCAGGGATACCCAAACAAGAACCGAGATCCCTACCAGGAGCCAGCAGCCACAGCTTGGGCCTGGCCAGCAGCAGCCGCGGCAGATTTACACAGCCCTGGGGAGCGCTGGCAGCCATGGCGTGGGGTGGCAGTTGGTGCGGCAGGGTGTGCAGGGAGGACCCGGCACCCTGCTTGTAGGCCCACAGCCCAGGGAAGTGCTCTAGGCCTCTGCCAGGGTGGTGGGCACTCATCTCAGAGTTAAAACCAGTGTTTTTACAGAGAAAACCCCTGAGATGTTTGATGCATGTGGAGGAAAAGGATATCAGGAGTAGTCAACACAGATGCACCAAGGGGAAATCATGCCTGACCATCCTATTGCCTTCTGTGATGGAATGACTGGCTGGGTAGACAAGGGGAGAGCAGTGGGTGTTGTCTGTCTGGACCTCTGCAAGGCTTTTCACACTGTCTCCCACAACACCCTCACAGGTAAGCTCAGGCAGTGTGGGTTTAGATGGGAGGACAGTGGGGTGGATTGAGAACTGGCTGAATGACAGAGCTCGGAGTGTTGTGTCAATGACATAGAGTCCAGCTGGATGCCTGTAGCTCGAGCAGTGTTCCCCAGGGTCAGTAGTGGGTCCAGTCCTGTTCAACTTATCCATCAGTGACCTGGATGAAGGGACAGAGCATACCCTCAGCAAGTTTGCTGATGATGCAAAACTGGGAGGGGTGGCTGATACCCCAGAAGGCTGCGCTGCCATTCAGCAAGACCTGGACAGGCTGGACAGTTGGGCAGAAAGGATCCTAATGGAGTTCAATAAAGCCAAGTGTAAGATCCTGAATGGAAGGAGGAATAACCCAACACACCAGTACAGGCTGGTGCTGACCTGTGGGGAGGCGGCTCTGTGGAGAAGGACCAGGGAGTGCTGGCGAGCCAGCAGCGTGCCCTTGTGGCCAGGAAGGTCAATGAGATCCTTGGGTGCATTAGGAAGAGCACAGCCAGTGGGTCAATGCAGGCTGTCTTCCCCCTCTGCTTTGCCCTGTTGAGGCTGCATCTGGAGTACTGTGTCTATTTCTGGGCTCCCCACTTCAAGAGGGACAGGGTACTACTGGAGAGTGTCCAGATGAAGGCTACAAAGATGATTAGGAGCCTGGAGCATCTCTTTTTTGAGGAAGGGCTGAGAGAGCTGGACATGTTTATCCTGGAGAAGAGAAGACTGAGAGGGGATTTTATCATAGTATTCAAATATCTTAAGGGCGAACGTCAGGAGGATGGGGCCAGGCTCTTTTCAGTGGTGCCGAGTGACAGGACAAGGCGCAACATGCACAAAATGCAACACTGAAAGTTCCATCTGAATACAAGGAAAAATGTCTTCACTTTGAGGGTGGCAGAGCACTGGAACAGGCTGCCCAGAGAGGTCCTGGAATCTCCTTCTCTGGAGATATTCAAAATTGCCTGGATGCAATTCTGTGCAACCTGCTCTAGCTGAATGTGCTTTAATGTGGGGTCGGACTAGGTGATCTCCAGAAGCCCCTTCCAACCCTGACCATTCTGTGATTAGGAGACTCAGAAAAGTTCAGTTAAAACACAGCAGACCCCTGTGTGAAAGCTCTCTCAGAAGCAAAGGATCTCCAGTTCCCTGCAGTTGAGCTTGAATCTGTGAGCTTGAAACTGCTGTGCTCCATCCTGAAAGGGTCCAAAAATGTCATTCCTTGGCTTAATTAGCCTTAAGCTTTTGGAGATTGCATATCACAACAGTTTAAGCACCAACATAAACATGAGGATTTCCTCCCTGCTGTTCCTACCTGCTTAATTCTGGCCAACACCACAGCATTTTGCCCTTTCATCTGTGACATATGAATAGTCAGGATCAGAACTGGCACCTCCCACATGCCTCAAGCCCCATGCTAGGAAATGCCATGAACTACATTTCCCTTGATTTTAGATTTGCTTGCACCAGGGCTAAAGCAAACACCAGGGAAAAGCATTATCAGTGTTCTTGTCAGGCTTTTAGACAGAAATATCCTTCTTATGAAAAAGAACAATATCACATTCCAGCAAAATTATTCTCTAGTAGCAAAAGGCAGGACAACTTAAGGCCCCAAGCACTCCATGCTGCTGTGATCAGACTGTTGGTGGTAGAAGAGCTTGTTTACAGCTAGCTCAGGTCTCTTTACATAACACTGTGGATTGCAGCATACTTATATCAAGAGCAATTACTGAAAAAGTAGTGTCCTCGATATACCTTTAAATAGCTGTTTACTTGGGTTTATCCTATTTTTTTTGTCTGCTTTTTTCTAGCTTGGACTAACTCCTTTGGTCTTTGGAAAGCTGGTATAAATGGTTCTCTGTATGAGCACTTCCAGGTGGTGATATGTATATTAAGTAAGGCAGGAAGAGGAATCAAGTTTCCTGATCTCTGAGTAAATGCTTTAACCACTAAACTCTTTAAATCGTGGAAACTGTGGGCACTGCTGTCACAAGTGCAGTTTTGCTCATTCATTTGAGGTTTTCTAAGGCAGCTGGCTACCTTGAAAAGCTGGTGAAGTTTTAGACATGTACTCCTTTAGAGAACTTTGAATTGCCTGACATAAAGAAACCTCCTACTCTGTTGAAGTCCAGGGGATGATGGCATGGAGGTGCCTGGCTTACTCTCTGTGCTGTATATGAAGGGCCAGAGAGAACTAGAAGCACTTTTATTCTACTCTGAATTCAGACCACTTTTCTAAATCAAGGATTATCTCACCCTAAATAAAGGTAGATTTAACTATTTTGTTACTGACATCATTTGCAAAGTCTTATTTTCTTATAATTATGTAACAAGTGATTTAGAGCAATATCTCATCATGTAAGTAGCGAGCTGGCTATGGAAAACAGCTGAAGCGTACCCCTTGTAAGCAATCTGCAAACTTAATAATATATATTAAGAAAAGTCATGTTAGGTTAATAACACTGCGGGCAATTGCCTTGTAAGGAAGACTTTAAGACGTATCCTCCTCTGGAGCACTTTTAAATATCTAGCAATAGGCAGCTCTCTTCACAATCTTCAGACTTCATAGCTAGGCAGGCTAAGGTACTCCACAGTTCATACTCAGCAGACCATTGTGCTAGATTGATGGGATGTCATTTTGAGATAGAGTTTGTGAGCTATGTAACAATTCATAAAATTACATTTAATCTCACTAGAAAATATTTTCCATAAGCAATTGGATCAACCACCACCCTAATTTTTCGTCTAGTATTTACCATTTGATACCTTTCTCTGCCTCCTTGTGCCTGTGTCTGCACTCGTCCATGCACTTGTCACTAACATCAAAGACATGCCTTTAGGAATTTTAGGAGCTTTTAGCAAATATTGGTTTCAGCAGGTATTTTGTTGTCATATGTGGATTAAAATCTGCCACAGACATGTGTGGCTGCAGAAGAGTAATATGACAACAGGTTATGAATTTTCATATCTTTAGTCCCTTACGTTCTTGCTTTTGAATTACTTAAAGACTTAATATTCACCTTAATCAAGAATTCTGTGTGCTATGGGTCACAGCGCTATGCCTTCTAGACAATAACTATGATTCCTGATTGTCATTTCAAACATATGCTCTGGGTGCCAGACTATTTGGCAAAACCCATTTAAGTGCAGTGGGCTCATCATCATTGTCACATTATAGTATCTGAAACTGCTTTTACACAGAACTATCCATCTGGTCCTCTGCTTTATTTTCTTCTTTGCTTATTTAGATCATAATTACAGTTGTGGAGTATCAGGGTAACTACACTTCAATATTGATCCTATGTGTAACATCTGTTGAGAGTGCCTGATTTGTAGTTTGTTGTGTTGTATTCTGAGTTAGAGAATATTCTTGTGCAAGAAATGTTGCTCAGGTGGTTGGTGTTTTAGCTCTGAAAATGGCACTTTGGGGTGGAAACAGTAGCTGAAATTATAGTGTTACTTTTACGGTTCTCAATCACTCTGCTTTTACTGACTCTATGGGCTATTATGAAATTACAGATAATTTTGTCTTATGTCTTTCTAGACTTCAGAAATCTTTATAACTGGATGCAGTACAGTTTCATTTTGTGTGTTTGAATGCTTTGACTATGCTCTGCTCTTGAAGAGCAAGAGCAGTTATTTACCATATTGAAATGAAACCAAATTCAGACCCAGGAGGGTTAGGGGTAACACTATGATCATCCAGTCAGATTTCTGCTTTGCAGTCTGCTTTTACTTACTGCACTAATTACCTCAGCAAAGGGAATTCTCCTCTTCCATTTAAGTGGGTAATGCAGTAGTTACTGCATTGTAGCTCAACTGAGTTATCAGCTGAGGGACAGATACAAGGGGGAAATTCAGTTTTACCCATTTAAAGGTTGTTTCTCACAAAACACTCCTGTCAAACAGTTGGTAGGGACTTAGAGAGTTTAAAACATATTTATAATGTCCAGACCATCCAATTAGAGAAAGACTTCATGGAAATCTTTTATCTTAAAACTTCATTCTTCACAACATTTTCTGCAGTTGTCACAACAAAATATAATGGGATTATTCTGCTGCAGTGGAAATTGAGAAATTTAAGAAGAGAAGAATAACATGATATTAAGATTGTGGCCCAGGATAGAAAAATCATAGGAATTCTTATGTTGGGCCAGCTTTTCTTCTGCTTATCCTCTACTAATGTTCCCACACATTAATTTTTGTCATTTTTCTTCTTAGAAAAGTTACCTCTGAAATAATTTTAATTCACAGACTACATATACATAACACAAGAACCTCACTTGTCTGGTATTAGCTCTAGAGATCAGATGAAAATGCTTGGAGACGTGTGGATCAGAACTGAAAGTGTTACAACATATATACACATTTCTGGCCAGGAATAAGCACATTTTTCTGTGGACTGTGGCTTTTTTCAAACAAGGCCTACTTTCATGATACCTATATTATTAGTCTAATTAAAAACCAACCAACCAGACAAAAAAAAATTTTGCAAAATATTTTTGTGATCATCTTCAAACTGGAGCTATTGTCACACTTTCTCTCGTGTCTCATGTACAATCATTTAACCTCATTGTGGTTGTTGCACCACTTATATTAATAACTTAGGCAATTATACATTGTAATAAAATGACTGCAGAGTTTATAGCCACAGCTGTTGAACAATGAAGTATTTTTTCATAGTCAAACTTTGCAGAAAAGTTCCGTGATTTACTGGACATTTATACTACACATTTGGTAAGTATCTCACATAAGTTTATTTGGGTTTTGCAAGACATTTGCCTTGCAACTGAGAAATGTAATTAGCACTTAGGAGAAGTGAATGCAGTTCCCAGGTTTTGTGCAGACTGCCTGTGGATGGCAGGAAGAGATGAAGAGCCACATTCAGCTAGCTGCTCTTACTGTTGTTCTACATACAACGGTTTAATGAGAAATTCAAACCACCTACGCTCCAGGGTTTCCAGACATGCTGTACAGTCAGAGAGCTAGTTATGACATCTAAGCCAGCTGCTGGCAATAGTTGGTCTGCTGACAGTAGATTCTCTTTCTTAGGGAGTTTCTTTCTCAGGGTGTGCGGCCTCTCCAGGTCCCAAGCCAAGAGATAATGTGCATATACTTTGCAGATTCATTTTGGGCCTCAGCTGGTGGTTGTTTTTGTTCAGTAACTGGTGAAAACAGTTTCTACAGACTGATAATTCATGTGTATTTATAATGTAAACATGGAATATGAGTTTAAAAAATTTGAAGAAACATGGAAAAATCTGATTGGCAGCTCCCTTTTGATTGCTGTTTTTGATATCGTGAAAAAGTGGCAGCATGTTACTTTTGGTGGGTGGTGTGTTTTTCAGGAATGTGCCCTTTCTTCAAATGAGAACATTTTATATTTTTCTGTTCCCAGGTCTTGCTTCTTTCTCTTTTGCAGTCTATTAGAGTAAATACATTCAGTACAAGAAGATTAATTGAACATTGAAAAATGTTATAAGATCGAGGAGATATCTGGCCATTTATCAGTGAGACAAGAGATCATCTTTTTTAACCTATAAAGGAAAATGATTGATTTGGAAAATGAAACTTCAGTTGGCTTTCACTGTTTTAGTTATGCAGTGATCCAAAGTCCTCAACTGGATTAAAAATGTCTAAAACATTGTTCCCTCTTTTTGTCAGATCTTTTGGCATTTGTTGCTTGGTTTTTTAAAGTGAAATTGAAACCTGAGAATATACTATCCACATTGGTTTTATGCAGTTCAGTTTATTACAAAAAGGTCAGATTAAGGCAGAATCAGAACAGCAAAGAAACTGGAGGACCAGCCATGTACCATGGTGCCCCTTGCTCACCATCAAGTTGTGTGTATTTCATCAATGAGGGTAAAAATACATTTTAATGGAAACTGCATTCAAGAGTAATGCAATGTAATTCTAGTGAAATCAATGAAATAAAGTAGGAATAACCCATAAAAATCATCAGACTTCAATTGCAGTGAAAAAGAGATGTCCACAACGATGAATTCATTTTACTGTATATTAGTAACTCTAATTTCTGAGGAAAGAGTTGCACAGCACGTAAGCCCAGATGATTCTTTCTTCCTGATTTGTTTTCCTTATTGACTTTAATGAAGTGGAGGCAGCATCTATCACTGCTGTTGATGGCTTGAACTGACTCACACATCACATGTAACACATCAGATTTTAAAAAGATTCAGTTTAATCTTTTTAGTGAAGGCATTTAGAAGGATGTTGCATGCATTGAATGGCCCATATCTTCTTTTTTTGATGTGTCTTATCCCATAGCTGGTAGCAGGTCAATTCCCCAAACCATGGAAATTCAGTTGTTCCAACGCTATCTGTTGTTGCTAAGCTCCACAAATTGAAGGGGTGTTTCCTATGATTTAGCCCTGAAATGATATTAATTAGCCCTGAAATTCTTCACTCAGTAATCTGCAGAATATGCCAAGGTGACTCACTTTTCAGGTACCATCCATGCTCAGGGGACCAAATACCTCATTATGGGAAAAGCATTACATTATGACAAATGGAACCAAATGAGTTGTGACACAGTTGCATGCATTTGAGAGGACATCATTTAATATTTAATCTAAAACAGGACTTCCCCACATATTTACTTGAATGGCAACATAGTGAATATTTGGTGAGTTGTAAGGAAGGACTATAAAAATATTCTGACGTAAGAGGTTTGCCATTTTCCTGGAAGTATGGACAAAATTCCTAATGAATAAAATATAAGTAAAATACAACTCAGTTACTGAAACTGAACTAAAGTGTTTGTAAAAGAATTACATTTTTCTGCTCTATCAAATTGTCTAATAATAATAGCAGCTGTCTTTTAAATGCTACAAATCAACCTGTCACTTCCTATCATACAATTTGATTGTTATATTTCCTTTTTCTTTAGAAAAGCCTCACAGGATTAGGGTGGAACAAGAACTGTCAATTTATGACAAGAAACATTTCGTATCTGAAGTTGCAAAACTTGCAGTAGGTGATGAGATCTGGAAGGAAGCCCTCTGTAGTGTTTCCTATGAGGTTAACAAACAGTGGAAATTGTTGATATTTCCTATATTAAAATTTGTATGGCAAGGAGAGTCCATGGTATTAAAGCAAACCTGGAGTTTTCCAATAGTTTTATTAAATTGAAACAAACCTCTCTTTCTTCACTTATAGGAGAGCCAGAGGGATTTGGATTATATCCTTTTCTTTATGCTTAAGGACAACTAAATTGGCAGGTACTGTCTTTTAAAGAATATCAGGAGAAATAAGATTAACTTTTAAACATTGTACTCCTGGTGTCTCTTTGATATCACCTTCACTGTGCAGTCTTTGAGACCTTCATCTGAACAAAATCCAGAATCATAGAATTGAATCATAAAATGAAGGAAGTTTTGGAGATCATCTGGCCCAAACTCCTACTTGAAGCATTGTCAAATCTGAAGTTAGATCAAACTTCAAGGAATCCTTAAATATTTTCAATGGCATATTCCAAAGCTGCTCACCTATCCCCCTTAAACTGATTTCTATGAGACAGCTCTGTTCTGCAGCCTTGTAGAAACTCAAAGTAGAAGCTAAAATACCCATATCATATCAACTTCCTTCAAGCAGACAATAAAATGCTCATCTCTATATGTTATTTTCCAAGAAGCAGTTTTTAAAATTTATTCCGTTGATTGACCATTGAATAACTTTTGTTGCTAGGGAAGAAAAATCCTATGTAGTTGGAGAAAACCAGGAAGGAAGTTATCAGAGTGCTTTCAAGCTATTACCATAACAGACTTTGACCACTACCCTTTGCTGCTCTTTACTGTTTATTATTACTTCCTCCACAAGAAATAAACACTATTGTAACAGGTCTTTTTGTTATGGGAGTGAGGGAGGAGTGTTTGTTTTCCTGCATGTTGTTTATTTCTGAAGTAGTTACCTTTGTATCACAAGAACAATGAATTTGTAGTTGCTTTAAAACATATTGCTTGTTGTTTTTAAAAAACATTATTAACTAAAAATGTCAGTGACCATGAGTCCCACTCTGTATGTATCAAAGTTATTTTAGCTCTGCATTGTTTTGGAAATATGAAGTTCTATTGATTACATTCAAAATTAAACTCTTCTGTGCTGCTGCAAGCATTCAATGAATCACCCATAATAAATTTGTTTGTAGAACTTGTTTAACTACTGTATCTGAAAAAAAGAAATCAATGGCATGTGGCAGTTAACCTTTACATGAGTAAATGTAAAAAAGAAATGTGTAGTAACTTCTGTCTTTGTACAAGTGCTGCACTATTTCTGAACACCAAAATGCAAAAAAAAATTCACTGGTAGTTTAGCTGCTGTAAAATAAGAAAGTCCTATTCAGGTCACCGATTCACAGCCCTCAGAAACTAAAACTTCATACTCAGACTGAGCATTTTGGGTTTTATTTGGGTTTTTGGTATACCCTGTGTTCAAGGAAAACCACTGTTCAATTAAATGTTCATTGTACTGTTAAATGTTTATGGACTTTACACACTTTTCAGCTAATTGAAATTCTGTGATTATTAACTAGCCTTTTACATCTGAGTCTTTTCCTGAGTTCAAGTAAACACATCTAAGAAATGGATATATGAGGGAGTGTTACAGGATACCTACTTCAGACAGTTGTGCTAGAAAATCAGATTCTCTGAAGTGACAATGCTAACCACAAAACTCCGCTGCTTCTCTATTGTCCTCTTCAACATTGTGTACAAGTAGCCATGAAAATACTTGAGAACAGTAAAAACCTAGTATTCATTAAACACAACATGTTGGCAACCTTATTTTCACCCCACACTCGCTTCACGTCCATCAGTCAGACAAGTTTCTTCGTACAGATAGTGTGCAAGTCTAGTTGTTCCAAAAAAACACAAAGGGGACGTTTTTAAGAGAAGAACATACAGAAGAAAATGCATGAGGGATTCTAACTGTTTAGAAGAATAAAAACATTGATGTGCCTGATAAATAAAAGGACTTGTTTGTGAAATGAGCAGGTAAACAGTCAGAAAACTCATCTGCTTGTGCCTGCGAATGTCTTGTGTAGCTGATATAAACAGAGAAAAACAAATGTGGATGAGATTCGGTGACCAAGCTGCACCCAACTAGAAGAACATTTTTGGCCATTGCTAAGTGTACAAAAAGTTACTAGCTCTCTAGTTATCTCTTAAGAAATACAACTTGTTTTTTGAAATGTGCACCTTTTCTACAGCAATAAAGTTATGAGAGTCTTGATTCCATACTGGTTTTCTGCAGCTCGTGATTTTCTACTAAATTTTAACATGGACATGAAATGTAAACCTCTTAATATGATCCTACATGCAGTTCAAGTGCGGCACACTGACATAAATAGCATGCCTACAAAAATGAAAAGTGGCAGGCTGCACATTACGACCTGTGATCCCCTCACTGGCCCCCTCGCTCATTCCTGCCCTGCTCTGATCCTAACCTGAGGTAATTCACCTGATATCCATGAAGCTGGTGCTGCAGCAGAGCTGGGCGGTGCACAACAAACCCATGTCACTTATTTTTCTGCACTGAAGCAGATGACATCCTAGAGATCTCAGGCTACATCCACAAGGGGAATAACTCAGATGATTGCCAAGAATACTCACAGAAGCTCAGAAAAATTCACTCAGGGCACTGAAGACATGGCATGCCTCAGCTGCCCATGCTACTCTTTTGCAAGTCTTTGTGTCATTCATTATACATTTTTGTACAATTCTTCCTCCTTTGATGTCTAAGCCAATAGACTGCACAGTGAACAGGACAGTTCATTTTGCCACCACAACATAGGTAGGATAAGACCCTGCCAGAGGGCTAGGCCGGCTGGCCCATCTTCAGCCACCTACCACTGCTGAGCACCGCAAAACGCTTCATCTCCTGAAATACATTTCTCCTAGTGAGAAATACAAACTCCCTTCCATGTGTGAAGGAGGTTGGTTACCTGAAATCAAGTAGCCAGTGCTGCGTTATGTTATGCTACCATGTCTCGCCATGCTTTATGAGCCTCAGATATCTATCCCAAACCAATTTATATCCCAGTGGCAGAAGGTGGCTGAAGGCATCTCACATCTCATGTGAGTGCAGTAACCACTATTACTATTACAGCTTCCACTTTGGTAAGCCATACAGACGGGTCCATCAATGGCCAGTCCCATTAATTAGTCATACGCCAGCCTGGCACAGCCAGGACTTCTGCGTTTGTATACTTGCCCCATGGGGAACACAGGTGTCCTCCCAGGTCTAAAAACCAACCGGAGATTCTGAGGATTTAAATGATACTTGGTCAGCCAGTGACAATTAAATTATTCCCACATTTTGACTATTCATAACATTAGTAATGTGTAATGTTAATTTTTGCAGTCCTATGTATATACATTGAGTTCTGATACAGCAGATATTTTAATGAGTCAGGGAACTATCAATGATACTGATTAGTTCCATAAAAGGAACGACACTCAGAACATCATTCTCTTTTAATATACTGCCCAAGACAGCCATAATTTTCTGTAATGAAATGGGACAGTGTAGAATAGTCTGCAAACCGCACCTCTGAAAAAGCTGTTTCTGTTGTATAGGATAGCCTCACCATCTGTGCAAGAAGATATAGCTTCTACAAATGTGTCTTTCCTTTTAAAACATAATTATATATGTACACATTTTTTCTATTACTTTGCTTCACTTGTGTTTAAATTGTCAATCAATTGTTTCCTCACCCAGGGTCTGCGAACCAGATTATAAAGAATATTCACCAGTCCAGAAAGTCACTCTCAACATCAGGCTGTAAGTGACAACAGCGGGGCTCTGCATTCATGGAGCACTTGCGAAAGACCATTTTGCCTTATTCATTGTGTATAAAACAAGAAGAAAGCCAGCTTAATTAACAGGAAAGAGGATTTAGGGTAAATATTAGGGGGGAAAGGTAATTGTTAAGGTGGAGAAACACTGGGAGGAAGATCAAGACATAAATAGAACAGGATGGCATTTACATGTTTGCACTGTTTTTAGTGCCCAATTTTTAAGGAGTGAGAGAAATCAAACCCATTCTGATAAGCTTTCAACTTTACTTAAGTACTGTAATAGCATGTTTTTGGGCTGCATAGTCATTTGTTTGAGGTACATGGGCAAAGTAGGTGACATGGACTGTGATGCAGTTCTGTATGACAACCTTGCAAATTTAAGCTCTGAGCATGGATGTGGTGTTTATGTTCTCCATTTTAGGTGTTCAAGAAAGCATTCAGAGCTATCATTGTATATTTGTGTATTACTGAAATACTGTTTTTGTTTTTAAAATATATTTAATCTTCATTAACATACTTAGAAACTGGGGGACTGGGGAAGAGCATTGCATGGATTTATGTTCAAGTCCACTTGGAGCTCTTCTCAGAAACCCTTAGGCCCTCTCCAGTGGCACAAACGAGCTGTAAACTAACTTAACCAGCCTTCTGAGAATGTCCTTACACAAGAGATTTGTCAAACAGGCAGCAGAGAGCTGACACAGCAACTTTTACAAAAAATGCCTTCCTAAGCTTTCATTGCCTAAGATGTTCCTAGGTCATCTTCACATGGGAACAATTTAGGTTTCTAGGTGTGCTTGACATCTGAAATAAACTAAAGTAACATTTGATTTGCTCCAAATGACCAGAGATTCAAAAAAAAACCAAAACCAAACAACCCAACCCTATGAGCAGTAAAGCAAAACTGTGATTCTGAGGCACTCCAAGCCCCTGTGGGAATAAATCAACAGATACAAGAAACAAAACACATACAGGGTTTTAAAATAACATTAGTTCTGAATTTATTTTCACATATGAAGAATAGAGAATAGACACTAATATATGGCACCTGTGCAGAGGTGGAGGTAGACACTTTCAGTTTGAACATGTAGCTTCAGCTGTGTGACAAAAATATAACTATTTGTGTCCACCTTAAAAACTTTCACTGTCTTTTTGCTGCTGCAACACTGGCTCTTAACATGTCTCATGTCTAATTTGTCAGAGAAAGTAGCTCTTTCCTTACATTGTTCTGAAAAGAAAAGCCATCAGTATCAATTTAAGGGAACATTAACAAACATAAGAACAAAATATCATAATTATATAATTTGTTCCTCTCAGGACACTAGTAGGGGAAAGGGGAACAATCTGTTCAGGAGATAAATGGAACAACTTCTACTCAGCGATTCCTGTTTTAGCACATAATGATTTACTGTGTTTTATTTTAGGGAGCTGCAATTTCTTGTAAAATCTGTCCAGATCTGTCCAACATCCTGTTTTATTCAGGTTAGACAATCTCAACAAAGCTGGTACAAGAAAAACAAAAAAAGCCACCACATACAGCATAGGAGTCATAAGAATTTAATGGTGCTTTTGAGTAGGTAAAGGTGGGAACATCTTGACACAACTCCAACTACCTCCACAGTATACCGGTGGAAGTAATTAATGAAAACAATCTTAACATGAAGAGCAAGAATCCACCTCCTTCTTCAAAGCTTCTTGTGAATTATTCCTATTCTCCTTCCATTATTCTGCTCTGTTTTTCTAGGATTTGGATGGTAATTTCTTTTTACCACAGATTGTTGAAACTATTTATAATATGCTTACTTCAAGTACCAATACATTTGGCTGAACTACAAGCTTGCTGTTCCTTATAATGCTTAATTGTAATGCTCTGGTGGTTATTCATAAAACAACTTAATTAGGAGATAGGTTAAATCCATCTTAGTACATGTTTTTGGTCAAGAAAATACGTGTCTCAGCCTTTTTAGTTGCTTTCTGTCCTGTTGCTGAAACTGTCTTTTCAGAAGATAGAGGGAAAGCAATGCATAGAAAGTTATTTTTCACCTCAATACAGAGGATTTGAACTTAAGCTTCAAAGTCTGTGCCTCCTCTAGGAAGTAATAATAGCCTTCTTTTTTATAGTGCTACTTAGGAGCTGCTCTGAAAGCACAGTACAACACAAGACAGTAAAGTCCCACAAGACAGATAAAGCATTTGAGGCATACAAGAAAAAAAAAAGAAAAAAAAAAAAAAAAGCGGGGGGAAATAATTTGTCCAATAGCACTTACTAAGCCAGTCCCAGAAGCTTTATCAGATAGCGATCCTTAACTCCTGTGCTCCAGCACACCGCTTACTGGCTAAACACACTGAACCTTATTGAGATTCAATCACTATTCTGTTGAAAAACTTGAATAAGGACAAAGTATGTGGGTATAAAAATATATTCTCTGGGCTTGGGTTGTTGTTACAGAAATATTTGTTTATATACCAGTATGGTTAACTTGATGCAAAATCCTAGTGGAGACAACACATAATTAGTTTGCATTTCATTTTAACTGGACACATTTAAATCCAAATACTAAAGGTCTTGAGTAGCTGCAGTCTGGTAAACTACTTGTATGGTCTCTACTAAGGGCATTCTCCATTAAGAATTTGTATTTGTGGGAGCTAGAGTTGAGCTAGTTATTGGTATATTAAAAAAACTTTTTTGTTTTCCATCAAATCAAAACTGAATTATAAAAAGAGTCTAGTATACAGCCAGTTGATGAAAACCTAATCCCACTTCTTGGACATGCCACAAAAGGCCAACAATTTCAGAAAGGTAAAGTTACTGCTTGCTTTGCTTGGCACTCGCTGGTAGCTCCCCTCATCTGTGGCACAGCCTTCTAGAACTACTGAAAACATTTTAAAAGCAGGAAAAGAGAAGTGATTTTCACTCACTACAGTGGCTTTGAACTTAAGCCCTGTGATATGTTGCCCCACTTTAAATGATAATTTTACCATCATTCATTCAGAGACTTAGAAATTCTGACTGCAGAACATGTGAAAAACTGAAAATAAAGAGATAAATATATTTCAAATGGGAATCCTGAAGCGTATAGTGTGCTAAGGCACAAGGCATGAATTGCAAAAGGCACGTGGATGAAGGAATGTCAACTCTGTAGTGATTTCTAAAGCCAGCACAAGAGAGAGGAAGCTGAAGGTCTTTGTTGGTTTTTTTTTTTAATTCTATTTATTTACCCTTTTCCTGCAATATATTATGAAAGAAACAACACTGGAAAAATGCGAATGCCACAGGTTTTGTAACTTTCATTCCATGCTTCTTAAACCAAATAACCATATCGCTATACTTACGAAATGTGTACCTCCAGTCCTAATTGGACAGTTCTCTCCTTAAATTAAATTAGTAATGGAGAAAAACAAACTGATATATATGGGAATAAAAAAATGAAATATCCTTTCATGTTGCTGAACTTTAAGCCAAACACAATAAACTTGGAAAAGACCTAAGGGTCACTGCAGATGGTACAGACCTACCAGAAAACAAGGCACTGAAAAAAGGACAGACTGTAGCACTATGGATTTCTCTGTTTATTAGTGGCACAATACCATTTGCTCTCTAAGGCATTTAATCACTAGTTACTCTAGCACTCATATCTGTAATCATTCTGTAACAAAAGTGGAATCTAGCAGCTGATATTCAGTACACTTGTGGAAAAAAGGGAATCTACAGTCAATGTATATTTCTGGTTTTGAAAGATAATCTAAGATAACACCCTGATTTAATCTGAATAATGATAGCTGAACAATTGTGTTGTTCATGTTCATATTTTAAAGCAAGTGAAATGAATTCCCCAAATAGTTTAAACTAAGCAGGAACAAATCATATTTCTTCCTGAATAAGACTGGTCACACAATGAGGATGGCAATAGTTCATTCATTAATAACTAAACCAAGAACAGCTTGATATATATAGACCAAACCTTGATCTGGTAGCGCTTTTTTCCTATAAGCCGTTCCTGTAACAGAAATTAATCTTGGCAACTTTCAGTCCCTGAGGAAAGCTATTGTCATTCCCATAAGTACTTTTAAATTATTTTCTTCCCATTTAACCATAAACTAAACTTCAGGATTAACAGCACCATTCATTAGACGCAATGTACAAGCTTTGCATGCTGTTGTGAGAAGCACTCAACATTACTGTCTATTTAGGAGAAAAAAAATCCAACTCTACATCTTTTAATCTAATGAGTCATATGTAATACTATAGGTGACACCACTGCTAGCACTGAGAAGGCTTTGAATGGCTTTAGATTAAATAAGATTGAAAGGGTTAGTATTCTTTTCTGGGGGGAAAAAAAAGAACACTTTCTCTGAGACACAGCCGGTACCCAAGTGAGTTGTGCCTCTCATCTGATAACTACTGTCTGATTGTTTTAATGTTTTGTTACTTGCTCTAATAAAAAAAAAAGAAAAAAATATGCAAGGTTCTGCTGGTATTGTTTTCCTAATGTTAAAAAAAAAAAAAAAAAAAAAAAAAGGTTTAATTAAGTTCTGCTACTCTGGGACATTACTAGATAAGCAGCCAAACAGTTTCAGTTAGAGAAAAATTGCTTGGGGATTAAGCTAGGTGACGAATGTACTGCTGTTACATCCTATCTCTAGTACAGCTGTCCCAGACCTCCTGCATGACCTTCTGTGTAATCTCTCTGCAATGTACACTATCTTTGGAGAACAGGATGAAGCTTCACAAGTGAGATCTCCACATCTAACTAGTAGGAAACCATGTGTCAGGCACACATGCTGATGGACATAAGATTAGGCTCCCTTTTTAAAATTTCAATAACCCATACAGAATTCCTAGGATGCTGAAATACCATCTACAGACAGATGTGGTCCACAACCAGTTTTATTCCTTTCCTAAAATGTTTCTAAAGTGCCATGACAATAAAGTCCTGACTGCAGAAACCATCTAGTTAAGAAAGAAAAATTCAGTATGTTGTTCTTACAAGGACTATGGGAGATACAGGCACAACTTTCATATCTTGAATGAATCCCAAGGTAATGAACAGTTCTGTCTACAGAGAAGGGATCTGCAGATTCCCCCATATACCTTGTTGTTAACTTGATCAGATACAAACATGCAGCATTGTATTGCTGTGGTCAAGAAGGCAGGTCTTGTTCTGAGGTTATTCTGTGAGATGAATTTGCACAGTGTATTTCCTCCAGAAAAACAAATTAAGAGCACTTTTAGCAGATTGTCAGTATTGCTTGCAAAACACAGAATGGATGCTAAACAGTAATTGCCATTAAGCCAGGCTTTTGGTTTGGGGACATAACACTGACAGGTTTTAAGAATGACTGGTGTCTGAAAACTATTTTTAAAGATGTGTGAAAAGTTATTTATGGCAATAATACCCATAAATTGAGGAGGAAGGGAGGAGGTTATACTTCACACCAGATCCAACCTTTCACAGATAAAATAGTCTATAGGAAATAACCATCTGTAAGGAAGCCACACATTGGTAGGCTCAGTGTACCTAGTCAAGGATGCTATTTTGCCCAAGGAATGTGAAGCAACTATCCATAAATGCATCCAAATGCAGGAGGTGCAATGCTGGACACATTAAAGGTAATGGAGTTTTTGTCTCTGCCTTCAACAGGGTACAGACTCTGCTCCAGGAATGATTCCGTTCTCAGTTTTTAATGATTGCAGTATCTGTATCTGCACTCTTTTTTTCTCTCTTCTGCCTGCTTCTTATGTGGACCTGTTACAATTTGTCTATTAGGCATGTACTGTGTGAAACACAGGAATTTATTAAACCATCCAGTCAATCATTTGAAAAATAAAGAAGTGTTCTTAATTTTTCCCCATGATGCATCACTGAGCTTTCTGGGGTTTTACCTGCTACTAGTGTACTGGATTTCCAGCTAGCATTGTTTCCTTTTAATATTTATGAGCAAAGTATCTGTACCAGGTTAATCCTGTAATGGGAAATCATATTTCACTTTTGCTTAAGGAAGAATACTTATGACAGTTCCATATCCTATAACATGATGGCTACCTGCCATAATATTAGCCACACCATTCTGCTACAGACCTGCTGGTTTAGTCCTTCATAAATCATGTTTATTATCTACTGCTTATTAATAATGCAGAAAATCAAAGTGAAGCACTAGTGCAAGTAAACTGTTTACTGGTAATGGATTTTTCTCCTAATGAGAATCCTGCAGCTATAAGCAAACTAAACAATGACCTGTGTAAGCTCTGCCTTCCTGTTCAGCACTGGGTACCAAACTCAGGTTCACAATGGATGAGTGCAGTTTCACTGATACAGTCTGAACAACTTTTTAAAACTTGGCATTTATATCAAGTTTAGATTGTTCAAAAATTTGTTTAAAGTAAAAATCAGAAGCATTTTGCTTCAGAATTTCCACATTTAATTTTGCAATGTAAGAGATTCACTCAAATATTAGGTAATTATTTCTTATATGAGCATAATTTTTACATGAATAATTTTAAAACTGTGGGCAAGCATTGAGCTATCAGTTTTCTACTTTTGCAAAACAAATATTAGGATATTTCTGATCCTGGCTTGCATGAATATGCCTGAATATCAGTAAAATCCCAGCCTGATTTCTATTAATGTCTGTTTCATTGAAACAAGTAATATATAATACGATAGAAAAATAATCATATGACAGTGGCTCTAAAAGCAGTAATAATTATTAGTTTTTCCTAGTTATCTTAAGAATAAAATATTTTCTTGTGTATACTACAATTTAAACAGTATGCTACTACTGTGTATGGTATGTACCATGAAGTACAGAAGGGAAAAAATTATATGAATGGCAAGAATGAAACTTTCCCTTCCCTAAGACTTGTTTTAAAAGCTACATCAGTTCATAGTTTTGATTACATAAAGCAATTACATTTAATTTTCTGTTTATACAGCTATAATACCTATAGGTCAAGTGAGAGACTGGGCTGTGTTTTGCAACATATTTTATAAACAAATGGAACCATGACTGATCTCAGAATATCACAGTCTTAAATCTTGACAGCAGGCTATAAAATGTGGGCTTTAGTGGTCAAA
The DNA here is from genome assembly GCF_023634085.1 of Falco cherrug. Classification (NCBI taxonomy): domain Eukaryota; kingdom Metazoa; phylum Chordata; class Aves; order Falconiformes; family Falconidae; genus Falco; species Falco cherrug. Next base: position 53,662,616 of record NC_073697.1, read on the forward strand.
AAGCTGTAAGTAACCAGTAGCCCACAGTGTAATTTCAAAGCTAGTTCAGCAAAGACTGCAGAAATGCCTATGCATCATCTTTTAGATTACTCCAAGTGCATCTTGGATTTGTAAGAGCTGCAAAACATTTAGAAGAAATGAATACTTTGAAATCAGGAACTTCAATAAAACCAATCAAAGTTATGTTTTCAGAGGTCAAGAGACTTTCAGAAGACTTTCATGTAGGACACAGCAAACACTCTGTTAGCACCACAGTAGGTACATACATATGCCTAATCAGACACAACAGAAAAAAAAGTCAGAAGGAAAATACAGTGAGAAACCAATGTATTCAGAAAGTATGCAACCATCAAGCAGTTTGGACTCTCTCACTTTTGATCTAGAAGGCTTTCAAATTTTGGCAGTTTTGATCTACAGTTCAGTGAACAATCTACAGTTCTCAGACATGAATAGACACAGCTGCCAGCGTGAAGTTAATCTGTCACCACAGCAGAATCTAATGCAAGATTCCCATGAATCAAGTCTAACATATATTTTATGGGAAAATTACAAGCAATTTTAAACGTCCCCTTTCTACACTAGGATGGCAAATTATAGATAGTGCCTTATTTAACTTATTTATCTTTAGGACAGCTTAAAATAACCATTGAAGTGTTGCAGCCAGTGGAGAAAATTAAAATTCTGGCTCCACTTCCCAGTTTTCAGGTATTGAATTTTTATAAATACTCCAATATATTAAGTTGTCAGCAAATACCCTTCAGGTGCATATAAATCTTCATTTCTAAGTTGAAGAAAGGAAGCAGCAGGAATTGGTGGCAAATGATCTGAATAAAGCTTTTGTCTTGCTAAATAGATGAAGATGATATACTATGAATCAATGTATCTTCGAGCAAGTAATCCAGTGAAATATTCCAGGGCTAAAACTGTTCTTTGGAAAGAAAAGAAAAATACCACTTCTCCATCATATAACTCACAAGAATAAAGAACAAAAAATACTTTTAATCACACCTACTATAACAAACCACTTTTGGGGAGCTGCTTTGACTTCATACAGTGCCAAAAAGTATAATTAATGGGTAGGTCTTAAGTTTAAACATTTAAAACACCCCATAAATCACAGTGCACCATGTTTAAGCTTTTCTTCCAACTGTCCTCTCACAGGGCATGTTAGCTGAATGAGTCACAACAGTATATTGTAATCGTACTATTACAAATTGCCATATCTTCAACTCTGACACTCTGTCAGTTCCTTGCAACGGGTAAAAATGAAGCCTAATAGCCCAGTATTCAAACTACAAATCTACAGTGTTGTCATTATTGTGGGGACAATAGCAAGCCTCACTAGAACTGGGCATCCAAGCTGTGGGGAGGCTTAGAGTTAATTACATCACCTTAGACAATAATTTGCTCTTTGTGGTGTTAGTTATCTCTTTCCACACTTGGTTCTCTTTTTTGTTATTTTGTGATGTCCCATTAATCACAGCTACATTTACTCTGTGTCATGTGATTCATCATCCTTTATCCCCATTCTCGTTTCCAACCTTTTGGACTCCGATAAAACTGCTAATTTAAGCGGGTGATGTCCAACCTTGAATATCACAATGGCTTGTACCACACTACCAAGGATCAGCTACTACATTCACACAGTCCAAGATTCTTAGCCGCTCCAATTACTCTACAGCTTTTGCTCATATGTTGGGGTAGAGATCACATTCATCTCAAATAAGTGGACAGTTTTTTTGATGTAGGCCTGACACAACAGGACATAAAAATATGCATAATCTTTTCTAACATGAGAGTATGTGTCCTGGTTTCAGCTGAGACAGAGTTAATTTTCTTCTTAGTAGTTAGTACAGTGCTGTGTTTTGGCTCTGATGTGAGAACAATGTTGATAACGTGCTGATGTTTTCACTTGTTGCTGGGTGATGTTTAAAAGCCTAAATCAAGGACTTTTCAGTTCCTTGGGCCCTGCCAGCAAGAGGGCTGGAGGGGCACAGGAAACTGGGAGGGGACACAGCCAGGACAGGTGACCTGAACTAGCCAAAGGGATATTCCATACCATATGACGTCATGCTAAGTATATGAACTGGGGGAAGAAGAAGGAAGGGGGGGACATTTGGCATTATGGCATTTGTCTTCCCAAGTAACCATTACATGTGATGGGGCCCTGCTTCCCTGGGAGTGGCCAAACACCTGCCTGCCGATGGGAAGTGGTGAATTAATTCCTTGCTTTGCTTTGCTTGTGTGCACAGCTTTTGCTTTACCCTTATTCCCCCAGCTTTCCATTTTGTTATTATTATTGTTATCGTTATTATTGTTGTTCTTACCTCTTTATTCTGTTTAAATTATTAAATTGTTCCTATCTCAACCCTTGACTTTTACATTCCTTTCCGATTCTCCTTTCCATCCCTCTGAGGGGGAGTGAGCAACTGGCTGTGTGGTGCTTGGTTGCCGGCCAGGGTTAAACCACAACAGTATGCTATCCCTTTTCTTCTCTCTTTCCCTTTCCTGTCTGTAAGTCTTACAAGTTTCTTCCTAACATGACATGAAGCTGACTATATTTAGAGGACTGTGGAGAAGTGAGAGGAAGGAAGTTTTTTCTACTTCATTCTTTTTCCAGGCTTTTCCCCCCTGTCTTCAGTCACCTTTTTTAATGATATGTGTAATACAGCCATAGGGGAAAGAAACATTTACATAAAATTAAAAAAAAAAGACGTAAAGTAGGTATAATATCTAACACCACAACCTGGCAAATGAAAGAATTTCAGATAATAATATCCCTTGATTTCAGTTTCAAACAGAAGGATTTTCCTATAATTTTATCAAGTTATATTTTTAAAAGACAAGTAACAGTAGTGTTCATTCAATGGAAACTAATAACTCATTAATGTGATGCATATGAGATGAATGTATCAAAATGATAGAGAGAAGTACTGTTAGACTATTTCTTTTTCTTGAGAAAGTGCCTAAGCCAGGTCTAAGACACTGTGACTCACCCTTGCCTACCATGTGAAAATCATAGCTCATAATGCCTTTGCAGTAGGACTGGCTGCGCCAGCCTGAACAATGCAATAGATTTCTATGCAGGAAACAAAAGCCTTTCTTTACAAATTACTTCAGTCTGCTGTTTGCAGGAGGAGGAGGAGGAGGTCAGAGATGACAGCAGAAAGTGTGATGCCATTGCAGGGCTTATGTTATGGAATTCATGGTAAGGAATGATTGCCAAACTTTCCATCAGTGTGGTGTTACAAATGGCTTCCAGCTAAATCTTCCTCTGAGTTATGCAAAGGATGTAGCAGAGGGAAGAGAAGCTAACAGAAAGTAGAAATGCCTGTTCATTAGCATAGCATGGTGAAGCATATGGCATATCACGTGTAGTGGCAACCCTGTTCAGCTACATCCAAACTCAGACTGGAAGAGATTCTACTAGGAACAAGCTGACAGACTTGCAGCCCCATACCTATCTGGAAGCTTAAATAAATGATATTGCAGAACACTGTTACACTCGCCAGGCCTAAAGCAGGAGTTCATGTCACTGTCAGCCTCATTTGCTCTACTCCTTCTGCCCTACATTGCTTTTTTTTTTTTTTTTTTTTTTCTGCTAGAGAAAGACCTCATTTTTCACCAAAGATATACATTAAAGGATTGAAAATTTAGTATACTGTTTCCTAGTAGAAACACTAATTGGTTTTGAAGAACAAACAAGAGATATATTTTATATGGAAATCTTATGAAACCTTTGGTCTTCTCTAAAATAACCTGAAAGTGTGAGGACAGTATGTGTTAATTAGGGTTTGATCAGCCTGCTTGATGAGAGATTTCTGGTCCAACTTGGACAGCTTAACAGATGCATTAGGCAGAATATCTTTTCTTCAGATTTTTAAAGACTGTAAGTCAGCATGATAACTAATATAAGTTAACACCAGCTGTTTCAAGCTCAGTCAACGCAAGACTTTGAAACAGATTTTACTGCTGTTTAAAACTATATTTTGAGAGTGTTTTGTTTGTTTTATTTTTACTATTCTTTGGAAGACACCTTAAATCTCAGCTAAACCAGCATATTTCTAATGGTTATCAAAAGCAGTAAACTCCCACAGAGGCCAAAGTTTCCACTGTTTGATGATTCACTCACTTAAGGAACAAGTTAACAGCCTGTTAGAGAACTCCCTTTTACCCATTTGGTGACTTTTCATGTGGGCAACATGCCCAGTGCTACACCGCTCATAAAACTTTCATGTTGTAGCAGCCACGCTTTGCAATGAAGTATCTCATTAGGGGCTTCACTACTCATGCTTCAAGAAATTACTTTCACATGACTAGCTAACTCTACCTTTGGGAAGGAAATTTTAAATGAAAAAATGGAGTATCAAATAGAAAACCAGTTCTTTGCCATTGTATCACCTGTAGTGACAAATACTGATACAGAAATAGGTTCTTCCTACAGGATCCACACTGTGCACATAATTTGTTACAGTTTTGTCAAAAGTTGTATTATATCTTCATAAAATATTAGTTTAGCTTACTTCTTTGTGAATAAAGCATGTTGTCTCACCTACCTCATCAAACCCTGAGGGCAGAGAAACAACACACATTTTTAGGCATGAAATTACCCCTTTCAGTTCTCAAATCCACTGCAGACTGACAGATCCACAGGAGTTAATGCCACAGTTTTCTGTTCCCTGCTAACCTCTTGACTGAATCACTTCCCCTGCTAAAAAAATGCCTTATTAGAGCAAGGACATTTTCTCTGCTATTTTACCATATGATACAACAAAGAATATTTTATTTTGAAAGTGTCGCAGAACCAAAGTCAGGCAACAGTGCTTCAGAGTGCCATCATCCACATCAACACTTTCCTCTGAGACTCAGAGAGCTCCTCCAGAGACCTAGGATACACAGAGAAGACCATGATAAAGGCACTTCAGCCTTCAGCTTTATCTCTTCCAGATAGAACAGCCAGACTGCCTTTGCTCTACAACTCCATTTAGTTTCAGCGGCTGTAAGCCTTCGTTATTTCTTTAAGGTCCTGTAGGTTCTGCTTTTGTTGGAAATGCTTATTGAAAAAAAAATTCAAGTTGCCTGCCATGTGGATGAGAGATTTGGCCTTGTATGCAAGGACCTCCTGTGCTTAAGATGCCCTTCCTGGGGTGCCCTGAAATCCTGCTTAAGCTCCATGGGAACAATTTAGAAAGGCTCTTGCATTTTATGACAACATGGCACAGTTGACAGCAGCACTGAACAAATCACTGAGGCAGATATTATCAAAGGTTCCTCCTATAATCAAGTCTGTCATAAACATTCACTTTGAAAAGGTTTGAGTTGACTTAGAAATTTTTCTTCTAATTTCTCTGCATTTCAGCTTCCCCCTGTTTAAAGAGGATACATGCAGATGCAAAACAGTAAGTAAGGTCTACTTATTATTATTTCTGTGAAAATTCCATTATACTATTTTCTAATTCTAGCTACAATGAAGCAAAGAATCAAAACATGTAACAGGAAGAATTTTGGTTCATATGTTGAAGTAGGTATGGTTTGGTTTTATATCACATCTTCCACTAGTTAAATAGGATGCCTGACCCTAATTACAAGGGTAGAGGATTAATCACAAACATTAAGCCTCCCCCTAAAACACATACACACACACCCCTGCACCTGCAAGTTGTCGTACAATTGATCAAAAGAAACAGGTGCATTTCAAGACACCTTCCTGCACTGTGGGAACCTGGCAATGCTCCATGATTAACAGGAAATTTCTAAATGAGATCTGTCTTTTAAAAGCTGTGTCACTGGCAAATAAGAAATTTGGGTTGAAAGTCAAGGACAAACTTAATATGAATTGATAACAGTCTCTGCTACGATTGCCACTCATTAATTTGCATAATTTGTTTATTGTTTGGTGTATTTGTTTTTTAGAATTTCTATTCAAGCCAAACCCTTGAGGCATCAACAGTAACAGTCTAATCTCTCCAAGGACATAATTTATACTCTTAAAGTCTTACAGTGAATAACAGTGTGAAATCAACTAAATTTGATGTGCACTGGAGTTCCCAGGACTGATGGAGCCTGTACACAAACCTAGGTAATTGGCAACTGCCCAGTTAACTTATACATCCTTTACTAATAGTATAGATATTAAAAAAAAAAAAAAAAAAGCTGCTGACAACAAAATCATAGCGAGAGAATTTAAATACATTCATATTACTGACAACAGGTCAAAGAGATACAGGTTTATAAATCAAATCAATTTATGTATTTAGGGTTTGATTCCTAGAACTGTTTTCTATAATCCAGACAAACCGGAAAGCACAAGTTTAATTGAAAGGAGTGTCATAGTCCTGTTCCGTTACCACGAAAGTCAGGAGGACAACTCCTGCTGTTATATCACAAGCCTTCCATGTTCTGCATAGTCAGACCCAGAGCACTCAGCACCTTGCAGAAGTGAGCCCTTGATTATTGTTTTGCTTCTCTTGAAAAATATTGACACAAGGAAAAGTCAATACAAGATTATAAGGTCAATGTATTCTTGTCGCTAACACCATTAGTCAAAGAAAAAAATAAAAGGCCATTTAGATTACATCACGTAACAGTCATGCTATTTCACAGCAGCAACGATTTGGTCACTTGAGACCCACTTTTAGTATTGGGCTCTTCATTTTGTCATTGGTGGAGATATTTTCTGCTGCACAACTGTCTCTCAACCAATCAGAAAGTATTTGTATTTCCACCCTCTTAAATGTTGATACTGACACATCAATATATACTTTATTATTTTCATGTTATTCATCTATTAATTCCAAGAGGCAGACATTTGGAAGGAGCTGGATACTAACTTCAAAGTAAAATTACTGTAAATTTTGTTTCATTTTTCAGTTATGTCAAAGAAAATATATTCTGCCAAGTTAGCTGAAAGTTGGCTGTGTTGAAAGAACTCACTATGTGCAGCTACTGTAAATGTGGAGTATATGAATTTAGTTGCAGATGACATTATACTGTGATTTCTTTCAGTCTTCTGATAATGATATGCACAATTTTGCTTCTTATTTTTCTTTACATGCAATGACAACAGATATGACTGAATAATGCGTTTTTTACGTACTGCCTGCATGATTGCTTATAACACAAAAACTGAAGAATTCATTTAATGTTCCAAGTAATGTGTAATTGCTGTTATTTCGTAAATTGTGTCGATCAAAAGAGAGACCTGTGACACTGGCAAGTAACTTTTGTAAGGAATGATAGGGAGTGATGAAAAAGAAATTGACAAACTAAGTTTCTTCTGTTGTTGTTCTTGTTTTTTTGGTTCTAAATATTCAATACCAAGCTCCACAATAAACCTGTGTATTGCCGTGTGAATATAGAAACTGATCCATCCTCAAAGGTGATGAATGCTTTAAGGATTAGGACACATGAAATGAATTATTAACATGTTGAAATGAACAAAAGACATTTTCTCAAGTGCAGTAATAAGTGTTAAATAATGAAGGTGTCTGCAAGACTCCAAACAAGAGTCGCAGCTAACGATCAGTATTGTCAGACCCAAATCCTGCCTTAAATGTTTGCAGGACTGAGTTCACTGTGTGTACCTCACACTTTACACCCATGCTCCATGATCTTTGTCAGCAGTTAGTGTAAAGTCTGAGATGGGCCTTGTAACTATGATGAACTATTAACAGTAGAGCACTCAGGTAAGCCAGTACTATGGGCAAGAGAGAACATCTGGTAATGCAGGATGATGACACATTTTGTAAAATTGTATTTAAGCTAAATGGCAGCTGAGCTTCATGAAGGCTCCTAGGGGTCCTGATCCTGTAAGAGTCCAGATGAGGAACACAGCTGGAACACATAGCCCACAGATTATTTCTAGCCTGCATAAATGTCTTACCTTCTCAGGGAACTGAGGAGGATATTTATACGTATCAAGGTCTTAACATAAGGATGGGCTGGGATTCCTCTACAAGGTGCTAGTGACACAAAGCTATTATTAATATTGCAGGTGCTGAGCTAATTTTAAGCATGCTTCAAAAATGCCATTGTAAGAGGAAAACGTATTTCAGGTTGCGCTTTTCTCCCTGCTTGGGCTAAGGGGGGGCGGGGGAGGAGAGAAAAATCATGTCTGGCGGCTCTTTTGGAGCTAGCAGAATTACAGAATTAAAGTATTGATCAAGGACTTTTAGTCCTTTCCTGACAACAGCTCAGACACCACTGTTTTATAATAAGGTGTCTGTGCAGGTGCTGTTTCCCCTTGCAGCATATTCCCTCTAGATGTGCATCCCAGTGTGCCAGGGTCTGAGAGCACTATTTTTGGATCCATATCTTTCTCCTCTAAAAGCTAAACTCGTACCTGGTCACTCTGTGTTAAGAGAATATCTATTTTTCACTGCCATTTCCTCATCCTGGTATGGTTGGACTTTTGTGAGGAGAAGAAACAGAATCTGTAGGCAAAGCTATATAGGGAAGATGGAAAAAGCCCTTCCTATTGCCTAGGCAACAGTCACCTACATTTCAAGGGTTTTCAGTCTCATGCCTTTACACTCACACTCACAGTACAATTTTCAAAGGTGCTTCATAGCAGTTATTTTCAGCCATTATACCCAGTGGAAGTTGTAAATAGCATAATTACTCATTACAAGTTTGTCGTTTTGTTTTCAGAAGTGCCTTACACACTTCAGTGCTCAAGAAATAGTAATACAAGAGTAATACAGTATGAAAGTCAAACCTTACGCTCAGTCATCCGTAACTGATCTTCATATATTTATGCAGAAAAACGTACCTGATTTAAGACATTGTTTAGCATTAAAATGTTCTCACCTTTTTTTTTCAATTTGATAAAAACCCACAAAACCCACAAATGTTTGTCTGCTAGTAATTTGCATATCTTCTCCTGCACATTCACAGCATGACATGGTGATGTTAAAATAGAGCCACATATTACAATATTATATACTACAGCTATATTATAAAAAATTAACATTCACACAAAAATCCATAGGTTCCTATCTTAGCAGTTGAAGTAAGGCATTGGAGGCAATTCAGGACTGCATGAAGCAGGCTGAAGTCTCAGCTTAAGCATTTTGGTGCTCAGCAGCACCTCTCACAAAAGACCAGAAAGCACCTGTGAGGACTATCCTGGGACTACCCCTGTAGCAGGAATCATCATGGATTCTGGTGTCATTTATGCAACTTGGGACAGGCAGGCTGTGCCAACTGCAATAGGCTTTCTCAACTATTTTAAATCCTAGTTGGCCAAATTATATTGTTGCCTTTTGAGTCCCTGTATTTGTCTCAGCTCTGCTGTAGAGAGGAATTGTGACACCCAAAAGGTCACAATTTGGGTGTCAGAGACACCCAAAAGGTCTTTCTTAGGTAAAGTATGTGGAAATGTATGTTTGTAAAAGTCCTTATAATACCTTTGAAAGAGTATTACAATACAACCTGTAGTGTTGATAGTCCATGTACTAATCAGTCCTCAATTGACACCACAGAGTGCAGCATCTCTGAAGGAAAATCACTAGCACATAAGTTATTTCTACTGGAAATAAACTTAGCATTTGAAATATTTTGATCACCACTTTCCAGCTCATTAACCTTTTTGTATGAGAAAAAATAGTGATATCCAGCCAGGATGAACTCATGAATCATTTAATTTGCTTCAAGTCTGCCCCAATAAGATCAGGAGAAAAACTGAATGGAGGCACTCAGATTTTTATTTTTAACTGACTATCTTTGTCATAAATATAATGATGATTTTCCTTTAATTTAGTGGCAATTATAGTTTACATTGATAAAGTGGCCTTAAAAATTGAGGTAAATCTTTACAGAGGTACTGAGACAATACTTCCAACTTGTTGGTCAAAGAGCAACTCTCCAGTAACACGCAGGAAAGGGGAAAAAGTGGTAAACATCATACCTGAATGAAAGCATAAGGCATATTACATTAGAAGAAAGTAATTATTCGCACTGGAATTTGGGAAGGACACCACCCTCTACTATGGCTGAAAAATATTTCTTCAGACATTTAAGCTCCCATGCACGAAGAGGATGCAGGTGTCTGTCTGACAAAATATAAAACTCTCCAATAGTACAATGCTCCCACTGTCATGTTGGGCTTGTGACAGAGGGAACAGTGCTGCCAACTGCATGGTTGATACTACTTTTTGTACTACAGATCTGTTCACTGAAACCTCATCAGCTGATTTTGCACAGCCCCTATGTAATTTGTCTTGCCATAATGCTCCAGGGATTTGTTGTGCACAACAGAGAGGAAAATACACCTGAACAATACCCTCAGTTCAGGTGCTTACAGCCTGGAGCAGGTGTGCAATCTTCAAAGACACGCTCCTGGCTATGATAAAGATTATTCACTCTGACTTGAGGCTGGGAAGCAAAACCCTCAAGAAAGAACCAAACTGGCAAGTAAAGATGAGGTGAAAGTCAGAGGGTCAAAAAACCTGCTGTCCTGAACTGGGAATAACTGTTAAAATCTGGAGTGAAATGGCATGGAAATTTCCCTTTAGAAGTGATGACATACTCTTCAAGTAGCTTTAGGAACTGTGGTATCTAAATCTTCTCACTTCACTTAAATAAAGAGATAAAATAGCTAGCTGTTAAAATTGAGGTGTAGCCTCCTAGGGAGCAGTTGCATGCTCAGTAGCTGGGCTTTTAAGGAACAAATTATTTTCCAAAACCTGCAGTGATAAGGGGTTAAGGACTTTCAGTGTGTGTCTAAGCCCATGTTGTTTGTAACAGATGATGTCTGTTCAGTCCATTTAGGCTCAGCAGCTGATAGTGTCCTGCCTCAACTCTACTGACCATACTTTACAAATAAGCACTTCTACCTGATGTCTTTTAAAAAGGTAGGCTGTCCCACTGTTTGGGTTTGGTGGGAGTTTTGGGGGGTTGGGTTTGTTTTTTTAAGAACCCAGTCTAATTAATATGCTCTGAGAATATCTGCAGAGTCAAGGTCTGGAAGGAGGGCAGGCAGGTAAGGATGGAGCTTAGTGTATGGATTGTGACAGTGCTTTTATGTGAGCTAAATACTCTGACAGAGGTGTTCCTAAGCATGGGCAAATGCAGATCTTTAAGCACCTGAGGTGGTGAGGGCCAAAAGCTTTCAGGAGTAGGTATTAGTATAGAAGAGAATTTCAGAACTGAAACTTTTGGTCAAAATCCCAGCATATGAGCCCCTTTTTTGATCAGAAGATATAGACCATTTAGTAAAGAACCTCTATGGCTCTAACCTCACACTTGCTTCCATTAAACAACACCCAGTGGTGGCTGGAATGGACAAAGGGTGATACTCGGGTAACACCAGTCATGTCAGGGGAGATTATATGGAAAAACCCATCCCTCACTTCACATACATTGACGCAGAAATATTATCTAGCTGGAGAGAAATTATAGAGTATGTTAATTGCAGGTTTTTATTTTACAGCATTGCCACCAGCTTTTCAAGCCTTAAGAAAAAGAAGAAAAAAAAAATAAAAGAAACAATGGAATCAGTAATCTCTTTTTCAGTAGTGTCAGGATTTGATTAGCTTGAAAGCTGAAGAAAAAATACTCCAATATCTATGAATCAAATACATTTACATTGTATGTTAGAAAACATGACCAGATTTCACTTTGCTGATCCTCTAGTAAGAGGCATTTTGAAATAAAGAAATTCACTGAATTTCAGAAAGTGTAAAATACTCATAACATTGTTGTTTTTTCTCAGGAGACTTTTATTCTGCATTTACAGCAAGAAGAGACAGAGGGGTTGGACAGAAGTGACTGGAAAATACACTGAATGAGATTTAATTTTATTGGGATTCAGGTGCCTAATTCCCATAGGTTTCTTTGAAAACTATTTATTTAATAAACACATTCAGTAAGTTAAGACCTCTGCATTAATATATTTTCAGACTATGGACCACTGATCATCTATCCTGTCCACTTGTATTATACCAGCTATAAAACTTTATCTAGGAACTCCCCCAGTAAGCTCAATAGTTTGTGCTTTGCAAATAAATATATTCGGGGAAAAAAATCCTTTCTGGAGCTAAAGACATCCATAGACCGAAGACATACAACTTCACTTGATATGTATTTCACTTAGTACTCATTCCCATGGCTACATTAGGTCCTTGATTTCTCAGATGAATTTATGCAGCATCAACATTCAGTTTTCAGATCTTTTTAGGCCTTTTTCTACAATTTTTTCAACAACCATTAGATCCTAAGCTCTATCTTGGAAATATTATGTATTTTTAAATTACCTATTTTAAAATTACCAGGTCATTTCTTGAATGAAGCTATTAATGTATTTGGGGGGGTGGGGTGGGGGTGGGAACAAGGAGATTTCAACCTACAGGTTCCTCACAATGTGTTCAGAAAAGTGAGTACTTCTTGTTTACATATTTCACATCAACCTGCTTATCCTCTCTGAATAAGCAGCTTCTGAACATGCAAAAGGCACTGAAGATGCCTGTGCAAACATTTCTGGAATGACTCTTAGCCAGTAGCTATTCACAGATGTAGTCAAAACACTCTATCTCTATGAACATTTTTTGCCAATAAAATGTGCTTAGCTGAGCTAAGAAAAAGATATTAAAAAAGCACAGAGAAGCACTATGAACACTCTCAAAGTAATATGTGGTATTTGTGTGCATATATTTCACAGACTGTTTAAATAGTCTACTATTTGCTTAATTTTTCCTGACACTGGTACAGCTGTAGATTTACCATGACCATGAGAAAGTGTGTAGACACACTGTCCAACAAGCTAACTTGAACTTGAGATACTACTACCACTACCATGCTCTGAAATTAAATATTCTGTGACAGTCCTGTCACTTGCTACCAGGAGCATCCCTTGCTTAATCAGCAAAAAGTTATACAGTCAAGCAGAGACAGCAGGGTATTCCCCATGTCTGCTTACTCAAGGGGAATGTCACTACTGGTTTTGTTGACTCTTTCCTCTTTGTAGCAGTATCTTGGTACCTTCTTGGGTTTTGTTTTTTTTTTTTTCTTGTACAGGACATGTTACTAGAGTTACCATACCAAAATCCAAGAAGCAGGTTAAAGAAATTGCAAAAACACATTGTGAGTATCTCATAATTTCAAAATAGCATGATTCCCAGATTCAGAGAGAGCTTAAACCATGTGTAAAAACATTTTTAGAAATAAAATTCAAGCATGTGACAGTATACACTTCTCCTGCAGAAATTCTATGCCAAGCTGCAAACTAAGTGCAAATTAGAGGATGTTGCACATATGTTTTCCTCTATTAAGTTACACTTTTTAGAAAGATCTTTTCTTTCATCCACTAAGAATTATCAGAGTTTTAAGTGCTATGGAAAATAATGTGCACAATGGAAGAATTTCAGCCACAGGCTTCTCTAGTTACCTTCTCTAGCCATCTTTTTAAATTTCATCTTGCTCTTTCCCATTCTCAGCTGCCACCTGGCACTGTTCCGTTAGCAGTGGAAAAGCAGGTCAAGCTTGCCAATAGCATCGTTTGAGTGACAGGCTGTGAAGATTTAAAAACTCCACAAAAACATCCCTTTCCTCTGGAAAAATGGAATTTGACATCTCTATATTTCTTGGAGTTCTGATGTAAACTCTGCTCTATGGAGCATAAGGCCATGGGCAGCGATTTAGGCCAGCAAATCTAAAAGGGTTTTATTCATACTTTCAGAAGCAAAAGTATTTGTTTTCTTTATTTTTTTTTTTCCAAAAGACTTCTCTGCTGCTTTCCCAAGGCAATTTTAGTTTTCTAACTTTCACATGTTGATGAAGCAGTTGTGTTTATGGCTTCTATTCAGATATGATTTATGCACAGAACTCCTGGCAATAAAAGAGATAATTATTTTTTAACCTAAAGATTTGCCTTCAACTGCTAGATACCTGCATTTGTTAATTATAGCTTGTTACCTCAGGTAAGACCTTTCTTGAGATATTTTGAATACAATTTTCCTTTTCTTTAAATAAACTTTTTTTCTCTTGGACAAAATATATCAAGTACTAAAAACATTTGCAAGAGTGATATTGATCAGATTCAGCATGAAGTGTCTTATCAAAAATCAGGAAGTCTGTTCTCAGATTTTTACATCATGTGGAAGTAGGTAGAAAACTGTATCCAAAAGTCCTGCTTTGTTTGGTTCAGAACAAGACTTTGAGGCCAAGTTTCCCACCTCAGCATCCTATGGTTTAAACTAGGAAACACCTTCTGACTTTTCTCGCAGAAATCTTTCCCCAAATTATTTTAACATAGTTTTTATGCAAAATGAAAACAAGCTTTTAAAATCTTTGCATTTTTTGTTGAAAGAAACTGTTCTCTGGACAGTTTCAGAGAATATTAATAAAAAAAAAGAGCCATTATAGTAAACCAGTAAGATGGCCTTACAAAAGTTGGTTCTTTACTCCAACAAGAATTGACTGCATCTACTGTACATTGCAGTGAACCTGTGTTTTGCAGTGGAAATGTTCTTTCATCTCAGTTATTAAATGCATTAAAGTCAGACAGTCACATCCCTCATTGAAAGATGAGGACTTATTTCTCACAAGTGATTTTTAGGAGCGTAAGTTGGGAATTATACAGTATCTGCCCCTCAAAATTCATTCTTATTATGAAAATCATATCAGATTTCACTGCACAGTCTTATCTGAAAAAAGAAAAAAAATAAAATCCCACTTTCTAATCGCAGCACCTTCTTAGTATCTTTCTTTGGTTCTTTTAAAACCAAAGGTCTCTCAAATTCTGTAGTACAGGTTTCTGTCTTGACATCTCCTTCATAAATTCACAGCACCACCACTGATGTCAAGGATTCAGTGTAATCTGCTTGGATTCAACAGAATCAGCCTAGATCTATAATGAAAAAATATAATCAAATTTTTCCTTGACTGTGATCAAAGGGTTTAGTGACACTGAGCAGATTTCTTCTTCCTTTTCTATTGACTTCAATCTCTTTGACAGCTGTGTGCACCTGCCAGTAGTTTTAATAGACCTAGTTTGAAAAAACTCTTCAGGTTAATGGGAGGGGAGAAAAGGGTTAACCCCCTCACCCCGAAAAACAATATAAACTAGTCCAGAATAACTAAAGGCAAAGACCAACCTTCTGCATTCCTTAGGTGCTAAGTAACTATTTCCAATACACACTTATTTCCAAACAGCTCAGGATTAGGTGCTACTTTAGAGACTTTCTCCAAAGTAATGCCAGTGTTGTGGGAGTCCAGTATCTTCATTACAGTAAAGAACGGTTGAGGGTATAGGGTAGTCACTCCAAAACCACTGAATCCAAGGGCAGCCTTTCTCCTGGCTCCCATGAATACTGGGCACAGCCCATCCTCCTACAGGCATATGCACCTTGAAGAGAAAGTGCTGTACCACTCCTCCTGCCTGAAATGCATTTATTCTTCCTTTTTGGCAATTAGCGCAAAGTTTGGGGCAGTTTCCCTGATGCTGGCTGGACTAGTTTAATAAAAGCCTGCAGTGTTTATTAGCCGAGAGAAACAGTTATGTCTCCAGCATTCCAGGGGGGTTGTTTTGCCAGGAATTCCTGCTCACACAACGGATTTCAACATTCCTCTTTTAAGATGGGAACAAACAACTGAACCTACTGAGAGTACCCTTTATCAAAGCCTGGTAGTACTTTTCTAATAAAACACAGATGATTTATAATATGTTCACATGAGAGACATATTTGGCATATAAGGCAGTTGCAGCACAAGATTCTTGAATGCCAGAAAGAGGTTTCTTGTGATTTCATAACAAAGATCTTCTGTCACTCACTGCTCAGAACACTCAGGGAACTTTTCTGTACAGCACTAAAACAGTAAAATATTCTCACTGGTTAACAGGCACAACCTTTTTCTTTGGGTGTACAGTAAACCCACAATAACTTCAATTGCTCTGCCATGAGACAAATTCTCAAGAATTGCTGGCCAGCCAAAGAGAAAGAGAGTATCAATAGCTACATCCATGTTAAGGCTGAAATAATTTAGTTGTGTATCACTGGTTCTATATACAAGGCTTAGGAACAGATTTTGGGAACTAAAGTCTTACGTACCCAGTGGAGGCACTGTCAGGACAGGGTTGGCTGCCATGGTGCTGTCATTCTCCCAGGAGGGCACAGCTTCCAGCATCATCGAATTTACCTGAGCAAAGACTGCCTAGCCAAGGCATTAGGCACTCTTTTTCTGTCCCAGTTTTACTTTTAGCTGTCCATTAGTTGAGACAGCAGTTACAAGTATTTTAAAGTCTCTCTACCCTTGCACCACGCAGATTGACTACAGAGCCAACAGCCTATGTCCAACCAGCCACATTCAGTGAATTAAGCCAGGTGGAGGAGCAGCCATCACAAAAGGTGGGTAGGAGGAGGCAATCCTCAAACAAGTATGCAGTAAAGAGGACCTAGAAGACTTCTTCATTTCTTTCCTTTTTTGCTAGATCTTCAATGTAATAGCAATAATTCCCCCCTCCCCCCCTCAATTTTGTGTATTTAATTTGTTCAATATCCTGATAGAACTACATCATGAAAGCAAATTGATGAATCGCTGAGGCCCAGATGTCAAACTGATCACCCAGGTGAATGATTAATTCTATAGGCTATTTATGCAATTCCCTTCCACCCTTCCCCACACCCCCAAGACTGCTAGAATGAATAATTACAAAAAAAAAAAAATAATGTTTGACCTCACAGGGGTCTTGGTCATTTTTACTTTATGACTTACTGTTTCTTTACTCACTAGAACAACACACGATCTTAGAATCATAGAATCATTTAGGTTGGAAAAGGCCTTTGAGATGATCAAATCCAACCATTAACCCAGGATTGCCAAGCCCACCACTAAACCATGATG
The DNA here is from genome assembly GCF_023634085.1 of Falco cherrug. Taxonomy (NCBI): domain Eukaryota; kingdom Metazoa; phylum Chordata; class Aves; order Falconiformes; family Falconidae; genus Falco; species Falco cherrug. The sequence continues at coordinate 53,679,455 of NC_073697.1, forward strand.
AAGTGCCACGTCTATGAGCTTTTTAAACACCTCCAGGGATAATTCCACCACTTCCCCAGGAAGCCTGTTCCAATGCTTGACAACTGTTTCAGTGAAGAAATTTTTCCTAATTTCCAATCTAAACCTCCCACGGTGCAACTTGAGGCCATTTCCTCTTGTCCTGTTGCTTGTCACTTGGGAAAACAGACCGACACTCACCTCGCTACAACCTCCTGTCTGGTAGTTGTAAAGAGCGGTTATTCCCCCTGAGCATCCTCCTCTCCGGACTAAATGACCCAGTTCCCTCAGCAACTTCTTTTAAGACTTGTTCTCTAGACGCTTCACCACCTTCACTGCCCTTCTCCGGACACGCTCCAGCACCTCTACGCCCCTCTTGAAGTGAGTGTCCCATAACTGAACACACTATTCAAGCTGCAGCCTCACCAGTGCCAAGTACAGGGGGATGATCACTGCCTTTGTCCTGCTGGCCATGCTGTTTCAAATACTAGCCAGGATGCTACCGGCCTTATTGGCCACCTGCTGACTCATGTTCAGATCATTTTAGCAAGTTTCATAAGCTGTGTGTTTCACATGCTATTTGTGTTACTCCCTTCTCTATGTTTATACACAAACCATACACAGATAAAATAAAGCTTTTCCAGATTTCTGAGGAACAATAGACAAGCCAAATACTTTAAATATATGTATATTTTTAAATTATATTCACTTCTGTTGATTACAGGGCTGAATATACTTTGCGCAGCATTTCAAAGCACAGCAACAAACCATTAGAAGCAAGCCAATTATAAAAAAATGTAATATAGATTAAATCAGAATAACAAGGAAATAAATTATTGAAGTCCACTTAAACCTAATTACATTGAAACTTGGTCCTTTGTTACTTATCAGTACTCAAATGGGAAGCAGTTATTTTTGCTGCACACAACAAAGCTGCAGTGAAAGAAAGCATCAGTCCACATGACACTTCATACTATTTCCTCTTTTGCCTACAAAAGGAGTGTTTAAACATGGCAGACTGACAGTTCAGCAGGCTCTAATGAGCCCACGTCATTCATTTATTGGCCTGAGATAGATCACACATGCTTCAGCTAATCAGGTTTTAGTAAGTCTCACATTCATCAAATTACATGTATGAAGCATGCTGAATATATTGCCTTCATAATGTGCACAGCAGCTAAAAATGGTTCTATAACAGCAATTAAAAAAGTAAATCGCTCTGCTCTACCAGTTTGCCTCAGGCACCACCTCTTTATCACCTATCACAGACACGCATAACGTCTTAGCCAAACAACAACTAAAAGAAGCAGAACTGACACCCAAATATTTCAGCTAAAGTCTTAATTCCAAGATTTCCTATTAAAAAATAAGGGAAGCCAAACAAAAACTGACCTCAGAATAAGCACTTTACACAACTGAACTTCAGAATAAGCACTTTACACAAATTAATTCACTGTGAAATTTCATACCAACCATACATCACCTTTCAGAGGGGAAAATGGAAATCAAAGCTATATATTGTGTCCAGATTAGAACACAGCTCTAAGCTGTTGAGTCTACTGACAGATGACTTCAAATCTGCGCTATCAGAAAAACAGGAAGCATTTCATGAGAAATTTAAAAGCTGCTACTTCACACACCAGTTTACTGCTTTGCTATTCACTTTAAACAGGTTGGGGTTTTTTTCCATGTGCCTTCTTTTATAAACCTAAGGAACAATCTCAAGTATGCCATTGTATTTGTTTGAAAACCAGTGTTGTAAGACAATAATGGGAAGGCAGTAAGGGTAATAAAGTTTTAATGTAACTATAATGGTAAACTTTGAGGTAAGAATTGTTTATTTGAAAAATATGCATTTCTGTTGATAACTTCTTTTGTAAGACAATGTGTCCAATCCCACTGATCCTTTTTAATGAACCTCAAAGTTAAAGTAGCTTTCAACCTCACCATTTCAGCACCGAGTACTGATAGCATGCGACTGCTTCTGAATGTCTGTTTGATGTAACGATTACCGCAGGTATTAATCACCTTTGAATCTAAATGTGGGGTTTTGCATAGCACTAATAGGAATGGCTCTTTGCTAAGTTATTTCAAACACAGACTAGACTGTGGAAGGTTTAACAGTTCTGTCATGTGCTAGCAAAAAATCTAGGACACTTCTGTGTCTGTCATGTGGCAACTTACTAAATTTCATCTCAGTTTGCTGTGGAACTTCTCCAACTTTGGCTGAAAGTTAATCTGAAGAACACCCATTTGGCTTAAAAAATATACTTGATGGCACTTAAATTTGCATCTGTTAACATTCTCAGTGTGCTGACTACCCTTCCTAAAATACCACAAAAGAATAAATTCATAGGAGAACCTTGGGGATTTCAGAGACCTAAATTTTATATGAGAGTCTATACTGTGAAATGCAGATTGTTCGAATTAACCACCTCAGCATGAGGACAGTTAAGTGCTCAACAACTGGGAGCTCAAAATTCCTTGAACAGGGATTTAGATTGTCAGTTTGGTAGATATCGTTGAAGGAGAGGGTAATTTAAGCTGCATTTCTTGTTAGTATCCTTAATGTTTTCAGAAATTCACAATGCTAAGCTCTTTCTTTCAAATGCCAGGAACCTGTCAAATTGTTTTAAACATAAGAGGAGCTGATAGTCAATAGTTCAGCACTGGGATTACTCACCAGGAGTGCGGGAGCAGAATGCTGCAAACTCAGTTAAGCAGCATCCCGTCATGGGGAATTTCTCACTCATGCTTCTCAGAGGTATTCCACTTCACCCAGAACACAGACTAAAGAATTGCCAGAAAGGCAAAGATGCAGCAGTGACTTCTGTGGAGTACCTTCCTTCTTTAAAATACTGACCTCTCACAGGTGAACCCTACACCTTCTACACTTGCCCACTGCAAGCAATCTGGCCCTCCTCCATCATCACAAATGGAAACAATCCAGCTAGCCCTCCTTCACTATCAGAAATAGAAATAATATATTTTCCTCATTTGCGTCTTTCCCCTTCCTGCCTCTATCCTCCACATATTCCCCACCAGTCTGGAACACACTGATTTAGTGATTAGAACATTAATTGGCACAGGGGCAGGAAGCCAGCTATCACACCTCCAAGTGATTATACTGAACTGAAAGCAACAGACTTACATGCATTTTCATTTTCTTGTTCTAGGCCAATGCACTGTTAATTATTTCATGCCTGAGCACATCTGTCGACTCGGGACCTCCAGGTAAAGTAGGTAAATATTTTGTGAACCTTGGCAGGTCTGAGGCCGTAGGCATCTGCCAAATATCTCAACACCGTGAAGACTTCGGTGGCTATAACAATGCATCAACAGCTTTCCCAAAGGAAAGCTGATGCAAAGGAAGCTTTAGGCACCTGCAGCGTTAGGCACAAATTTTATTCATGACAGTGGGTGTCTACAAAATTAACTAGCTGCCCTGTCAATTTGGCTCCCCACATCTCAATCAAGTACTTACAAATGAGACAGTAGGACACTGCTGTTGCAATCTGTGCACATGAAAGGTTTATTCCATTTATTTAACATTTATTGAAATACTCACACATAACTGAGGAAAGTTATTGTTCTACTTTTTCCCTGAAGATCCATATGATCACATTCTTCATGTGCATAATTTGCCTGCATTTCCCCAGTGACTGATGCAGGAGCTGTGTGTTACCAGAAGCACGCTCCTTGGAGCTGGGTTGCACTGCTTGGCAGTGATTGAGACATCTGGAAAAAAACCTCTGTCAGCAATACATGTTCTGTCTTCAAAACTTTTCCCTCAAAGTCTTGCAGTGAACAACGCAATTAAAATTTTGGAATTGCAGGGGTGGTGATTGAGTGCTTAACTTCTCATTTTCTCTGGCAGCTACTCAACTCCTTTGTCCAATTATGGCAGGAAACAGATGAATTGTAAGCGAAATAAATTTCCCCAAGAGCATTTCCATTTTATCAATACATGCTTCAGGTTCTGAGAATACATTAGCAGCATAGGGTCTTTCATGGACATTATTTCAAATTATTATTTTCTTCTGAAAAAATAGAACTATCTAATTACAACCAAAGAAATACAAAAGAAAGTGGCCTTGAACATAGTGTTCCTATGTCTTGAAATAAAAATTCAGCAAGATCAATTAAATTGTGTTTACAGCACTGCAAAAGTTTTGGATATTTACTTTACACTTTTAATAAACATTTTTGCGGTATGAGTCACACTCAATACTATTTCTCATTCTTTTGAAAATAGTTTAAATTTAGTTTTTTGACAAAATATGTCTGATATCATAACCATTGAAGAATATCACAATCATTTTCACAAGCTGGATATTTTAGTAGCATCATCTAGAATTGTTTTTTCTGAATTTTTAGGAATGATGTTTGTGTATATTTAGTGTGCGCACATGTAGGCACAGGAGGAGCTGGCATTGAAATCTCACTATAAGTTTTGTTGGAAAACATTTGGAATGAGTTAGACTCAGTCAAGCATCAAAAGATAATAGTCTTAGGTACTTTGCTGAACAGAAAAGGGGTATTCCAATGCATACACAACTAAATTTGGTGGACCTGGAGGAAAAGCATATATGGATTACTCAAAGTATCAGCATACACAGAGAGAAGCAGCTTCCTGGGTCACCAAATTCAGTCCACCATGGTTAATTACTTGTAATATAATGTGTTATAAACCTTCAAAGGTCCTTCCTAAAGTGATTTAAGACTTTTGTCCACAGTATCTATTAAAACAGTGTTCTGATTTCTCTGCAATGATGATTAGAGACCTTCTTATAATTTCCACAAGAAATGCATGATGGCAAATTAATTTTTGTTAGGTTTTGTGCTAATATGTCCTCTTTTTTAAATCCCTTCTTCTCTTTTATTTTCTTCTAAATGTATTATCAAGAACAATTATAAAAGTTTTATAACTTCTTGTAACCTATGCTAAGGAAATGAAGTTAGATAGTTACCTAATGTTGTTAGTAAATAATCAGATAGTAAATAATTATAGTTATTCCATTCCTCAGAGTTCTCTAGCAACCCCTCCCAGTATTTGTTGCAGTTTACTGCACATACCTCAGTATGAAAAGGGTATACAGTGTCATAGATGTCATCTCAAAGGCCTCATAGACTGAATACTAGACATACGTTACCTGATATTTTGTAGCATCAAATCTCTTTTTGTGTCCATAGGACATTAAAAGTTTACCTCCATCCATTTAACAGATGGATTAATTAACTAATACAGAAAGGTTCTTCTCTGTCTTATATGACTCAGGAGCCCTTAGTCTATAACACAAACTGCTCTCCAAATACCTTGCCTCACAATGCTGTTCTTAATCTCTCCAGTCTTTACCACCATCCATGTTCCATCCCTGTTTGTAACTTAGATGTGTTCTTGAACATCAACAAGTTAAATTAAACTTACTTCTCATACTAATTTCACTTTTGAAAATATTGCATAAGATCAACACCAAAAATTCAAGAAACTCATAGTTCCCCAATGTCACAATTCATTGTCCTTGTTTGTCAGCTAATCTGTATCCCCATGCTGTCCCTAATCATTTATTTCTTATCACTGTATGACATTCAGGTTTAGGTTCATATCAGCATTTCTGTAGAGAATCATTTTTACAAAGGATACTCATCAGCTCAACCTGGTAAATGCATTTTATCTCAATTTTTTTTCATTTATATCCATATCCTTAAAGACTCTTTCATTTTAAGTGTATTTACTGAATTTAGACTAATGGGTCTGTAGTGCCTTGATGGCTTGCTTACCTTGCTTTTAACACAAATGCTCTATTTGTTACGCCTCAGTCATATGGTAACAATTTAAATAAACGACTAGTTATTTAAAACCCTTGCAGCCTGATCTGTGGTTTCATGTGCTAAATCTTTCACTCTTCTAGGATGGAGATATCTGTTCACCACTTCCCTGTTTAAGTGCCTTTAGCTCTGCACCTTAGCTTTTATTTCCGTCTCATGTTACCACCAGCCATTCTGCCTTTGCACAATTTCTATCATCATCTTTAATCTGAAGCAGAATTTGTCCGCTTCTGGGGACAGCATTAGGTTCTTTTCAGTCTTCACTTCATTGTTGAGTTGTCCCACTTCTTTTCTTGTTCTCTTTTTACCTCACTGGATAAAGAACCTCTTGATGCTCAGGTTCATTTCCTGGAGAAGTCTAAATAAGCTTTTGTTTGTTCTTTTGCTTCTAACAGTTCTTGAGGTAGCCCAGTACTTCCTGATCTCAAAGACTTTATTTGCTAACCAGCTCTATTCCCCCTTGTTCTCTGGCTCACTATCATATGAATTATTTTAATGCTTAGCAATTATTCATTTGTCTTAGTTCTTCCTAGTGGAATATTAAACCAAATGGCATTATTGAACCTTCTGACCTGAAAACAAAACATCAAGTAATGTAATACTGTATTGAAAGGCTTCTAAAAAAAACTTACGTGGGAAGGAACAGGCTTGCAGTGGAAATTCTACCACAGTATGTTTCCTTAAACCATAGCTGAAGGCAGAAGGGATAGACATGATGTCCAAATTTTATGTATAAATCTCGATTTGAAATATCACTGTGGGCTGTTTTGGACGTTGTGTTCCTAATAAGGATGAGCAAGTTGCTTAAGTAGATATTTTGGTTAAATTATGAAAAAAATACGTATGACATACACTTCCTTTGTATTCATGATAATGTCTTAGAGGTCTCTACATCAGCACACAAATGAATACTTTCAAAATATTTTCTTTTGTGTTAGTCCTTAATAGTTTTGCTTTGCCAGAAATACCTGATTGTCTCCACTGAAGCAGCCTGGGTCTTATATTCCCAGCCACAGCTTTTTATTGCAATTCAGAACCACAAGAGGTTAATAACATGTGAGTAGTGAGGTCTTTTTCATTGAATATTAACTATAGTAAGTTTTCTACACTTTATTTTATGTGAGTTCAGGGAGGATTGGTTTAGCTACCTCATACAAAAAGTGGTGGAAGAATACTGAATTGAACAGTACTTTTTTGCAAATAAAAGTCAGTGCTAGAATAGTTCTAGAGACATAAAGGAAACTGATTTTTCTTTTCTGCTTTTTTTATTATTTCATAATACAATTTTTACTTAAAGTAACAATCTGATATGAGCAGCATATGCATAAACTGGATGTTATTGACCAGTTTGTGATCTTTTCAGATTAGGTAACAGGAGCACCCTCACATTCACAAGCCCTGGTCCTCATGGGGGACTTCAACCACCCTGATTATCTGCTGAAAAGACATAAGCAATCCAGGAGGTTCTTGGAATGTGTTATTGATAACCTTTCTCCAAATGATAGAGGAGACATGCTATGCTGGACCTTGTTCTCACCCACAAGGAGGGACTGGTGGGGAATGTGAAGGTCAAGGGCAGCCTTGGCTGCAGTGACCATGACGTAGAGTTCAAGATCCTTAGGGCGCACAGCAAGCTTGCTACCCTGGACTTCAGGAGAGCAGACTTTAGCCTCTTCAGGGATCTGCTTGGTAGAGTACCACAGGATAAAGCCCTGGAGGGAAGAAGGGTCCGAGAAAGCTGGTTAATATTCAAGGATCACCTCCTCCAAGCTCAGGAGTGATGCATCACAACAAAGAGAAAGCCAGGCAAAAACCCCAGGAGGCCTGCATGGATGAACTCCATGAGCTCCTGGACAAACTTAAACACTACAAGGAAGCCTACAGGGAATGGAAGCAAGGATAGGTAGCCTGGGAGGAATACAGAGAAGTTGTCTGAGCAGCCAGGGACAAGACAAGAAAGCTAAAGCCCTGATAGAAGTATATCTAGCTAGGGATGTCACGGCCAACAAGAAAAGCTTCCGTAGATATGTCAATGATAAAAGGAAGACTAGGGAAAACACGGGCCCTTTCTGGGAGGAAACAGAAGGCCTGGTTACCAGGGATATGGAGAACGCTTGGGTGCTCAATGACTTTTTTGCCTCAGTCTTCACCATCAAGCGCTCCAGCCACACTGCCCAAGTCACAGAAAGCAAAGGCAGGGACTGGGAGAATGAAGAATCACCCACTGTAGGAGAAGATCAGGTTTGAGAGCATGTGAGAAACCTGATGGTGCACAAGCCCATGGGACCTGATAGGAAGCATCTGCAGGTCCTGAGGGAACTGTCAGATGAAGTGGCTAAGCCACTATCGATGACATTTGAGAAGTTGTGGCAGTCCAGTGAAGTTACCACTGATTGGAAAAGGGGAAATACAACCCCCATTTTTAAAAAAGGAAAAAGGAAGATCCAGGGAACTACAGGTCAGTCAGTCTCACCTCTGTGCCTGGCAAGATCATGGAGCAGATCCTCCTGGAAACTATATTAAAGCACACGGAAACTTGAGAGCTCTGTGCTTCATTCTACTTTGATTCACATAAACAGGCTTAAATTAAATCGGGGTTAATAGCAGATATCAATGTGCTAATGATGTGAATTACAGTGTCATAAAGCTTCATAACAGTGAAAAGTATTTAAAATGCCTGATATTTGTTATTTATTACATACAATTTATAAAGGCCATATCTTAAAGCTTAGAGATACGCTTAGTCTTACACGCATAAACACACTTAACTTCAGTAGAACTGTATTAAACTAAGCATCTAAATACCATTTTCCAGACTGTCTAATACAGAAACTGTACTGGTTTTTTCATCTAAAATGCAGATATAGAAACAGAACAGAAATATGCTGATGTAATCTGAATTTTGAAAAGGAATATCCAGATCACCATTTTCTATTATTACATCCATACTGCCAGCACAAGACTATATTTTACAGTATTCTAATTCTTTTTTTTTTTTAAAGTGGATTTCACTTATTTTCAAAAGGTTGAGTCTTTAAATGTACGAAAGACATTAAAAATATTTTTTAAAAATCTACAGCTGACATTCTGATCCTCTTTTCCTTTGACAGCCATTATAATCATTAAAAAAATAAAAAGAAACATGCTTTTTTTATGTTTTCTAAGCAAATCACAAACCAGTCATTTTATGTTTTTACTGCTGGATTATGGGATACAAACTGACTAGAAATGCTTTGGGTATGTCAAGAAGCAATTTCCTGGATTCTCTAAAACAGCAAGAAGTTAGTGCCATCTATAGACAGAATTTAATAGTGAAAAGTAAGAAAATAATATAAGCTCAATCAAACCAATCATATCAAACAAAGCAAAGGTCATTCTACAACATAAAAATGAATAGAAAAAACTTCAGATCTGCTCATTCTTTCCCAGTTTTCTTAATAAACAATTTAGCACAAATGAATACTTTGCAACACAGCATTTTCATAATCCTTTCAGTAATCCTGTGAGCTCACTTTAGTACACCCTTGCTTGAAGTAACCCAGCAGCGAACACTGGTTTAACATACTGCATAATAAACACCATTACTGAGTCATTTCACTTTTTATTGTTTCACTTCTCAACTGAGTTGCCTTCAATTATTAGTTATTCAGTTACTATAATGACTATCACTGCTGGCAAATCTAATATTGCAAAGCTTAAGCACCTAAGTCACTTTAATTATGTGAATAAGCCAATTAACTTCAGAAGTTATTCACATGCTTTGTCTTGCAGTAACATGCTCATACATCATAAAACTGTCTCCTGTATGCATCTTCTTTCCTTTAACTGCAAAGCTTCTGTTCTGGTTTACCATGAGACTTAAAAATGATATATATTTAATGAAAAGATAGTATTGTGAAATAAATTAAAAGGTATGCTGGTAACTAAAAATCCACATAAGCACCTCGTGAGAATTAGAAAATTACCAGCAGAGCGGTACTTTGTAAACTGTTTTAAATACCCTAGTCTGCTTTTCAGGTGGTCTAAATGCATGCATAAATCTGTTTTCTCTTAGTTTTCATCTCAGTTTAAAAAGCTTTGTCAATCCAATCCGCTTTCCAAGAAACACTTTTTTGGCTTTTTAATTAAATTAGGTTTCAAATCAAAAACAATGCCATCGTGCCAGAAATAAAACTGGGATTCAACCTGTTGAAGTTATAAAAAGGCAAAAGCATTGCAGTTAGTAACCCTAAAGGATCAATATTGTCATTATCATCAAAGGACCAGCACTTCCAAGCCTTTTTTGGCAACCTCTTTTCATTAAATCCCTATTTCCATCCTGAGAGTGGAAAGGAGGGTGGGCCTGCAAACACCTAGTAGAGGATTTTGTGCTTCCGTTGGAGATGTGAAGAGCAGCGACAGGGCAAGCAGGGACCCTGTGCACAAAATGTTCTGTGGTGGTTGGAAAGCAATACCTGCAAACTCCCTAACTGCATAAAACACATCACATGAAATATCTAAATGGCTTGTTTAAAGTTGAAAGGCTAGCAGATTCAGTCAGAAAACTGCACGTTTAAGTGGAAAAATCAAAAATCTTAAAGTAATAAAAAATAGAGACTTACTTTTTCAAAAGTTATCATATAATTGACATCACTATGCCAAAGTTGAATGGTACAACTGAATTAACTTTGGCATCTTCAAAGGGCATGCCCATATACTGGTGCACTCAATTCCATAGCTGCTCTCTTAGCAGATTTCAATACTGCATTGAATACACACATCCATACAAATATAGATATAAATATCTAGAAAATGTCAGGAATAAAATTGCTTTGAAATGTCTGTATTTTTGCTGCTGTAACAAAATTGAGTATGCTAGTAAAATATGAAGCATTACAGCACACATTTAAATTCTTCAGTAGAGGCAAAATAATTTCACAAAGAGTTTTTTTTCTGTCCAGTTCAGCACAATTGCAACTTGTGGTAAGGAGTTTCTAAAGGGAATTAAGTTGCTTGAATTTGTTTGAATGTCAGGCTTACATATTCTCTCTCTCCTTCCATTTCTTCCTAGACAAATTTCATTCTTTATTAACCTAATCAAATGGCAGATATTTCTATAAAAGTACTAGGCTTTGAATTTTCTTCATCTTATGCTAGTCAAAGAAAATGCCATACTGTCTCCTTGAATGTTAGCAAAGGCATAGGCTGCAGAGACACACAACTGTTGTGACACAGCTCAGTAAGTCACAGGTTAGCAAAGAAGGATGAACAAGTAACTAACTACAGGTGAAGTTAAAGGTCCCGAAAAGAACCAGAATATCCTTAGAATCTGACTGTTTTATTTAATATTTTGTCCAAAGTTTTTGTGATGTTCACCTGCATCTGCACCTTCCTTTTGGACCTTTATTTTCCAGCTGCTTCAGGAAATATATCTTAAAGACAACAGTGCACTTGAAATAAGGAAGCCTAGGTGGAATTTGGGGCAGCCTGATGACCAAATTAAACCTTTGGACAGTGCTTGATACACTGGTTGCTTTCAGACCAATAAATGTGTGTTTTATCCTTTACTCAGTGGCCCTGTTTAAAAAAAATTAGAAAAAATAACAGAAGACCTGGGGCTTCTATAATCTTTCTGCTGCAGAATAGTAAATCAAAAGATAAACCAAGTACTACCTGGATGGTTTAGACAACTGGTTCTATATATTTCATTTCCCTTTTTTATTCAAGCCTTGGAGATTCACAGATAAAGAATATTTGTCAAGGAATTTTCACATATTTTCACCAGATCGGAAAATCTGAACCTGATGTAACTTCCAACCCTTTCTTTTTCATGTACAGCATTGATTCCCAGTGACAATACTACTCACCAAAATGTACTTTTATTTCCTTTCAAATAAAAAATGATAAACAGACACCTTTTCAGTATGATTCTGTTAAAATAATTATTATTACTCTTAATTATTTATTTAGAAAGAAACAAATTATCAAATTATAAACATGTGGGATGTGAAAGAAAAGGAAGATTGTCAAGCTTACCAGTTATTAAATGGCTCAATTAAGTAAAATTACAGCTTGACTTCAGGCTGCTTTATGAAGTCTAAAAACAAGGAACTGAAGACTATGATCCAACATTTATTGAGGCTAATAAGAGTCCTTTCATTACCACTTTGGGCAAGGGATCAGGCCACAAAATGTCATATGTTTTTATGTACAGTTCTAAAATGAGTCAGTAAGATAAAAATCTAGGTTTCTCATATTTAGGAGGCCTTTTTAAGGAACACAGTCACTTGGAAGACAATGAATAGCAGGAGAGCCAAGATGAACACAAAAGAGGATAAATCTCAAATGAACCAGATTCTGGAGGAGAGTTATGAAAAAAAAATGCAGAAAAACAAAGCAGTAAAAATTTTTCAATTACAATTCAATTTATATTTTTTTTATTTTTTAAACAGAAGCTATAAGAAACAGACCACGTAACATCTTACTGGCAATTGAGCTATCAAAGATAGATGTGAAGATAATTCAGTAACAATTCAGTAATTTATACCTATAATAAATTTGATCATGGGAAAAAGATTTTCTTTCAGCACCACTTGAGTTACATTAATTAGGTTTGAATATTTCCCTATAAATTATTTGCAAACCAGTAAAGCCAAAGCTTGTACCTTCCTAAATAATATGTTTTATACCATATCTGTAGCCCTATAAAACCAATTTCAGATCTGTTTGGATATGTACGTGTATAAGTAATAATGTTAAAAGAGGGGAAAAAATAATTTGATGGGGACATTAAAAAAAAAAAAAGCTAGGAAACTCATGCAGTGAAGAAATTGAATATACCCAAATTTCAGTGTTTTAGGGGAGTTAGAGGAAGGGTTTGTTGGGGTTTTTTTAAGGAAAAAATGAACCCATTTTGAAAGGCTCAGATATTTCCCTGCTGTGGTCCGGCGTTCTTGCAATATAAGTTTATTGACTCTTGTGCTGTTTTGAATTTGTATGAGGCCATTTATATCATTTATGAAATCTCATATATTACTGTGAAGCACATAATGTGGTTATGTAAAATGTGTTTTAGTTGCCAAGGAAAATAGAGAATTAAAAAAAAAAAAAAAAAACCAAAAAACCTTGGTGTCTCTGGGAGATTTTAGTATGCACTAAGCTTTAGAGGATGAATATGAAGCCAAATCCAACCTGAATGCTTTGGGTTTGCCCTTAGGCCTAGAAAGTACTTTTTTCTTTATGTACTCTGCCTCCACTTGGAGATAGATGCTTATAGAATATTGAGAAGCTATATAAAAAGGAAAAAAGGGCATCAGCCACAGCCTTGTCCTACTTCAAAAACATGGACTAGTTATTTTTACTGTCAATCTATGAAAACTTTGGTTCCTTCTTTCCAGAAAGTAAAAGAATTGATAGAACAGTATAGTATGAAGTAGTGTACTACTGGATATATCCCTACCCATCGAAATGGGTTGAGTAGGTCTTTTTAAAGCAAATGCTGTAGACTTTACTCAATATGAAACTATTCTACTTTCAGGCTCTGTAAATTTATGTAAAAGGGAAGTTTGAGAGAATTTGAAAAGGTGAAGTGATGGAGAAAGATTAATGGATTATTCTGTGTCCTTTGCATGAAAGAGCTTTGCTGGAGTTGCAGGAAGGAAAGCAAATCTGTTGGGAGGTATTATATTATCTAGGGGTAAATCAGACATTAACTGGGTCAAACTCCACACAGCTGTAATTCTGCTGTAGAAAAATTCAAGACAGTGTGTCAGTGTGGTAGCAACTCTAAAAGTCTGATTCTTTCACCCATACCAGAGAACAGCAGCTTACCTGTGAGGCATGAGAAATTAGGTACTACAAAGAAATTTCTTGATTAGATGATTCAAAAATGAAAACAATGGAATAGCCAATCATTTCCAATGCAAATAATTAAAATACTGTTCAGTGTTGTAGAACTCTGTGAGAAGGAAACCACCTAGACTAACACTAATAATTACTAATGCTGCTCATAAAAGTACAGCTAGAATAGTAATCCATTTCTCAGTTTAAATATGAAGAAAATAGTCCTTGTGATGACTAATAGTATAAAAGGACATTTTTCCTCCTTGTATCAAGACAGAAGATAAAATGTCAATACTTACCAGAGAAAATGTTACGCTCAGGGCCTTATTGAAGTGAGTGGAAAGAACTATTTTTCTACTTTCATTGTATAAGCATACTGCATATTTTATCATAGAATATTTTTGATGTGCAGTTACTAGCATTGAGCCTCTCAAAGATTGCTTTCCATGTGCTCTTAGAATCATAGAATATCATAGAATATATCACATTGGAAGGGACCCACAAGAATCATAGAGTCCAAGTCCTGCTTCTTAGAGGACTACCTAAAATTAAACCATATGACTAAGATCATCGTCCAGATGCTTTTTGAACTCTGACAGGGTTGGTGATTCTTCATAATACATCACAAAATGATTTGGCCCACTGGCAGGGCCAAACCCAGGACAGATGTAACATCCTCATCCAAGTTTACTAGTGGTAAATACTCCATTGGGTTTGGCTGCTAAACTGCTGGAAATCAAGAGTAATCCTACCAAAGATAATCTATTGTAATGCAATATTACCAAAGTGGATTCATAATTACTTTGGAGAAGTCATCTCATGAGGAAAAAAGATGAGGGGTGCTCAATTACCTGTAATGTCTTTTGTTATCACAAGACAGTAATTTTCCCCCATGACAGAGAAGATTGCTTAGGAAAATGGAACATGATAAACAATTTAGGGACAGCTCAAAAGATGAATAATCTGTTTGCAAGTCATGTAATTACTGTTTTGAAGTTATCATTAAGATTGTGAATTAAACAGAGAAAGAGGGATGTCCTCTAAATGATTAATTATACCTAGTTTAGTCGACCCAGTGTCTGTACCAAATGATTTACCAAATTTCTAATGCATTGAAGACAGACCGAAAACAAACCCCACAGCTTTATACACAAACACTTCACTGCAACATTAGAGGAGAGATGGATCAAACTAATGTCAGTTAAGACAAATCTCACTATAAATAAGATGTTGCAACTTTGTCTATCACTTTGCAAGAATAACTATACTGTACTCTGAATGATTTTGATTCTACTCTGAGAACAAAAATAAACATCTTAAAACTTAGATCTTCAAGCATTGATAACCAAACCCATATCTTTTTATTCACATGCTAGTAGTGTCTGTAGCTCATCTTGAAAACCAACAGAAGGCAGAGTAGCTCTCTATTTTTGAAAGTAAGTTTTACTTAGGAGATCTATGTAGTCATTTAGGGATCTGCTTTGACACTCAAACACAGACACTTAGGCTGTGTCCACTATTGAGTGCATCATTCTCATATAAAATGGAATTCACCATGTATTCCAATGAACCTAAGCTATATATCTACCTGAGTGAAGGCAGGGATGCTCCCTTTTGCATCT
This sequence comes from Falco cherrug, assembly GCF_023634085.1. NCBI lineage: Eukaryota > Metazoa > Chordata > Aves > Falconiformes > Falconidae > Falco > Falco cherrug. The sequence continues at coordinate 53,694,724 of NC_073697.1, forward strand.
CAGATACCAGATGAATTCTTGATTCAGCAGCACCAATGCAGTTTCCCCCTCCTCTCTTCTTAGCAGTCTCTTAGCTATTTTGTCCCTGCCTGTTCTGCTCCAGGCACTCAGCTATTTTGTTTATGGCTGCAGCAGTCCATGGCAGTCTTGCTTTACACTAGTAAGTACCCTGTCTGGTTTATATATATTTTCAATGCTCCTAAAAAATCTTGATGAAGGACAGATAGCAAAAGAGGCCAAACCACAAGTCACTGTAAACTGCATAGCTCTGTGGATTTGAGTGAATTAAAACCAAACTGCAATGATTCACAAAATACATTTTTTGTGCTGGGACACCATGCTTTGAAATTCTGTTGTGGCTGTGCAAACTCTCCATTTCATGGACAGTCTGTTTAAAAAGCAGACATTTCTGTTCACTATGCATATTCATTTCAGTATGTATTTGAAGCCAAAAAGTTTGTCTGGATCCACAAATAAAATGCCTATAGTCATTCATGCCCACTCACAAATACTATTGGGGTGACCAGAGGGGGAACCTATAATTTAGCTGTCAGGTTTTGTTAATGGGTCCATAAAGTAAAAATTATAGGCTGACGGCATCCTCTGTCAGGAAACTTGCCACTGAGATGTTCTGAGGTCTCTTAAGTAAGAACTGTCTGAGTGAGAAAAGTGCTGTTAATATGGTCGGGTGCTTTAAGGCAGCTAGATTTCTTCTAATTCCCAAATACTGTACACTGCTCTTAAAGGGCAAATGCATACATTAATATCCTGTCCCCCAAGGAGATGTGTTTTAGGGGTTTTTTTTTGGAGAAAAATGGCAGTTAAACACAGACACCATTTACACAGGGATCTTATTGATTCTCCATGACAAGGAATCTTGACATGAAACTTGATGTCTTCCTAGAAAATATGCTGTACTCTAGCTCTCGTTATGGTCCTGAGGGGGAAAGCACCTGGTAAATCATAGAGGCAGCGCTATGGAAAAGTTTGCCAAAATCCTTCCTATCCTTAAAAAAGCTACCAAAAGGTGCTTTACACCAAAACAAATATTCCCTAAGAAATACACTTGGTTTGCAGTAGCATGGTTGAGCACACCCCCCGCTGGGCCTAGCACAGGGGGCCACTGCCCGCAGAGCAGCCAAGCGCTGCCACCCATGCGAACCAGCCGGACGAGCCGCAGAGGCTGTGCTCGCTGCTGCTAGTGGGGAGCAAAAGCAGTTTCCTCCTGTGGTACAGCAGTTCATGGGCTTCCTTCCTTTCGCTCTTTGATAAAAGAAAAAGAGAGAAAACAGCTGTCCTTATAGAAATATTAGGTATATTTACACAAATCTTCACATTTACAGCTACCCATAACTATGCTTAAAAATTCTCCTTCAATCATAGAATCATAGAATATCTCCAGTTGCAAGGAATCCAGATGGCTCACGTGTCATTAGGAAGATTTTATTGTGCCTGAGCGCAGAAAAAATGTACATTACCAAAAGTGATACTTCCTCTTTTTTCCTCTCCAAACTTAACTGAAGAGGACAGAGGGAGAGGGAAATTAACCCCATGAGGTTCAGTGCTGTGAAGTGCTAAAGCCTTGCCGTTAATAACTGAGACTCAAATCTTTGGCAATAGACAATTCTGCGCATTCTCATGAGTAAGATACAGGGCCTGGAGGGCACAGCAGAGCTCTGAACACAGAATGAACATGAGCTTTACAATGGGGTAAATTCCTATGGTCTTTAGAGCCTGTAGTTACAATTTCATCTTTATTAAACTGAAGCTGAGGGCAAGAATACTGTTCAATCCACTTTTATCTCTACCACCTCTTTTCTCAACAACCCTGGGCTGCTTCTAAGTTTCAAAATCAAATAAAAGATCCCACGTGGGATGAGTATTACAGTGACCTTTCTGCAGATGCAAATAACCTCCTCAAAGCTACAGCAGTCAGAGGGACAGGGCTGTAATAAATACCTTGTATTATTACACCCTTCTTTTCTCATTCATCTTCAGATGTTCTGCTTTTCTATTTTCCTCCTTTTCTTTTGCATTCTTCAATTCCCAGTTCTCCTTTTTCTCCAGCCATCTGCTATTTCTTTGTAGTTCTTATGTGCATGAGAATCTGCATCACTGTTCTCAGCAAAACAGGGAAAACAAAGAGTTGCAAGCAAAGTACCCTTCTGAAGCATGCTCACCTGGGGTCATTGAGGGATATATAAGCTTCATATATCACTCAGAGGTATTTAGGTATCTAAATACTTACCACAACAAAAGTCTACATGGTTTATTCATACACAGATTCTTTTAGGCAGCTCACTATAACTAGTACCCAAACCACACACAACTATGCAGCAAAACTCCACATCATTGTATAAACAACTGCTCCATGAAAAGCAATTTCTCCATGATTCCTCAGGGCTTTGTGGTTTTTTATTTATTTATTTATTTAAATGGCTTAACAAATGTACTCGGATGCCACAGCAATGGGCAATATATAAGAAGCAAAGTAGAATGTACACTGGAGAAAACAGAACAGTTTAAGATCACATTCATTTAAATAGCTATGGATCATCCTCTTCTCTCCATTTTATCTAGACTGCAACATATGTGATCAAATAGAAGCAGTTATGTAGAAGACAATTCTTTTGGGACTACAGGCAGAAGGACAGAAAACTGCTTTCTCTACTTACTTTTTGGGATTTGAGAGTTCTTTACATTTACACCTTTAAACTTTCTCCCAGAGCTGGAGAGTTGGACAGTTGGACAGTTTTTCCTGATGTCTTTCAAGAGCAAAATGGGAGAAAACACATTTAATGTGATCCCAACAAGCTAAGCAAAAGGTAGGAATGCCATACTATACTGCTTTAAGTCTTTAATTTTAAAATTTGCAGGATTTTAGGTTGATAATGCCCGTCTTTGAGGCAAGAAGGCACAACGTCCCCTGATTATTTTTTTTTTATTTTCTTAAAACACATTCTCAGAAAACTAGGGTTGTTTATCCAAATTGGAAAATGAAACTGAATACAGCCACAGAAAGACAAAGTCTTCACATTTACTCATAGCAATCAGAAAAAATTGTGGAGACAAATAACCAAATTACACAGAGTTTGAGAGCAGCCCTTTAAGAAAAATAATGATAGTGACTTCTTGATCCTTAATCTTGTACCTTAATTTATGTCCCCTAAATGTCAAGTTTGCAGTGAATAGGTGGATTTTATAGCCGCTTCTGTGTAGGACTGCTCAGGTTTTGGCAACTGAGAAAGCTCTGCATTTAATTCACTGGAATTCCTGAGTATCTTCATGTGATTGATCACACTCAGCTTCAAAGAAACCACAGCTAAGCAGGGGTGAGCAGCACCCCATTTAACAAAAAACCCTAGAGTGTAAAGCACTCGCATGCTCTGTGAACACCAGCTCCAGTGACTACCACAGGTGGGCTTTGAGTTCATTAGCTGTAAGGCAGACCGCTCCACAAGTTCCAAATTACCCATACAAACACAGAAGGAAAAGCTTATGAGAGGAGCATTATGGAGCCAAGCCTTCCTCTGAGCCGCTGCCTACCTACTAACCACACACCTAAATACACCAGTCCATATCTAGATGTATAAATGTGACCCTTTTCTGCTCAAAATTCATCCCACTGCCTACACGATTGTCTAAACCTTTGCTCAAGAGCTATCAAGATTTGCCCATTTCTTGTTAGCTGTAGGAGTCCTGCACAGGCAAAAGACTCACCGTGGTCATGCCTAAAACCAAGGTTTGCATGGTCAGGTGGATCTAAACTGAAAAAGTTCTTATATGAGCATCAAGGGTCTTTCACAAGTAGGGAAGCACTGAGATGTTTCACATCTATCCTGGCCTGGAGGTTGGTGAAGTGTCTGAGCAGAGGCAAGATTTGTCTACCTGGGGCCGTTCAGATTAGGCTGGAGTAGGCACCAGGAGAAAATCAACAGAGACAGGTAAGAAGAGTGTCCATTAAAGAAGTCCTAAAGAAAGATGGGGACTAGGCATACAAATTCAGACCAGCAAGGACTGCATTGTGGAATGGATGAGCAGGCAGCACATGAATGAACATGATGGAGCAGAAACGAGGTGGGTTTCTATAGCGAGCTATCCATGCACACTGTCTAGGAGCTGACTTCTAAGGTATCAACAGCCCCAAGGCCTTAGAGAAAGTAATGGTCATTGTCTTGAAGCATTTAAAACAGCCTGTCTGATACAGCTCAGCCCTCAGGCTCAAAACAAATCCTTCTAATTGGGGGCTGGTGACTAAAGGTGATGGATGCTGTACAGAGATTACAAAGCTCTCCCCCTCCTCCTGCACTGCTGGCTTCACTAGCAGGTGCATCTACAGAACAGGAGGTGACCCTGCTGGTCACTGACACCTGTAATTCCCCGCTCACTGCAAGGCTGCCCTTCATGGCCACTATAGGTGGGGGAATGCCACCATTAGCAGCAGTTCCTCACACTTCCTCAGGAGAGAGATCAGTAGAGAGCCAGGGTGATGGAAGGAGAATAACCAAAACAGAAAGACTACAATGGTCTCCACCATATCCCATCACCTAGGGTTTAGGATACCCTCAGCATCCTAAATGCACCAACATGGGCTGTGAATGTCCTTCATGAGGAGCAAGGTAACCCGAAGATATGCTTTATCAGTCTGAAATGAAATCTCCTTAGGAATGAGTGGCCAGGCCACGAACAAGGTATGAGCTGACTCCATTCTTATTCATGGTGCTTGAGCGAAAAGTTCTGCCTTCCCCTCTTCCCGTTTCCTTCAGTGGACAATCAACCTGGAAGAAATTTTTCTGAGAAGAGATTAAAAAACTAAGTCAGGAATCACATTTTGTTCCTAATCCTGACATTTGACTGAATCTGTGGCTTTAGCTAAACCATGAATTTCAAGTGCCTCAGCTTTATCCACCTATGAAATGCGGATAACACCAGTTTAATGACTGTAAAGCACTTTGAAAAACAGTGAACAAAATATGCAAAATAAGCCTAATTTTTTTCTTCCTTAGCTTTTACAGTCACAAGAATAATTCACAATGAATAATTTATGCAGTGACATGAACTCCTTTGCCTTTTAATATTATTCACCCATAGTGTGTAATTTTTTTTCTGAGTTACTTGTTACTCTACACTGGTTAAATAATTCCCATAAATATTTATTGGTCTATGGGCTATTCATGAAAAGTTTATTCAGAATATTTATTACATGAAATTTAATGAATTAGTTATTTTTGGTGTATCCAGTCTCTGCTGCCTGACTAGATTCATGTAATTTGTTGAATCGGGTCTTTTATGCAAATTATTTTTCTTATACATCAATTATATTTTCTGTATATATTCCTGCTCACAATGTATGTTTAAGAACATCCCTAGCCATCAAAAATTCACTGGAAAACAAATATAGTTTTTAAATCACAAATGCAGATACAGAAAATTCAGTATTTCAGTTCAGTTAGAAACATCCATTTTCATCTGCTCTTACAGTATCTTATTCTTCATGTACAGAAAATGAATACAAAGTTAAAAAATATTCTGGTCTTTTTTTTAATTTAAATTAAATTACCATTAACTTCTTTCACATACAAGTAATTTAACATGATTAAAGAGAATACTCTGTGGATTTACATTTTCCAAATGGATTAGCAATAGATCTCTTGGAATACATCAGGTATAAGAATGAAGCTGTAAAACAGTAATTTAAGTAAATGCAGGGAATACCAAGAGGATTAACATGAGATCTCTAAGGCCCATAACATTGCAGTGTAGATTTTATTGTAACATTAAATCTTTTGAAATATTTACAGAGAAGAAATATTCTTTAGCTCTGAGAAAAATTATAGAACACAGAAGTTTGAGCAAGCTATGATTTACATTTTCACTTACCTGAGGGAAACATTAATTGCTAGAAATGGTTCATTATTTAAGAGGTCTTCAAGTAAAATGAGAAACAGGGAAAATTTCTGGGTCACAAGCAAAGCCTCCTTTAAATATAGCTTTGTACTTCTGTTGTTGTTTTCTAAAAAAAACTTGTAATCACATTTCAATGATAAATTAAATGCATTAAAGTATTTTTATGTTGCAGTTTCATCTTAGTGTAAAACTATGGAATAGCTGGTGAAGTAACTGTAAGGGCATTTATATTTTTAATGCTCACAGTGTGCTGTAGGACTTTTTTATTTTCTTTTAAAAGATTTTAAAGCAAATCAAGAGATAACAATAGCTCATGGGTCATAATCTCCTGGGTATCATCTTTCTGCATAGCTGCTTTTCCCACATCAACACAGTCCTTTGAGGACAAATTTTATTTTTAGTCAGGTGAAAATCTCAGCATCTTTCAGGGTAATGGACAAACGGATAAGCTCTTTGGAGTCTTACCCTAAGGCATCTGTGAATTGTGCACACACTTGTATGCCTGTCAACCTAAGTGCCTTTCCATCCTCTCCCTCCAAACAAGCCTCCATCCCTGTAATTGCTACATTTGTACCTACACAGAACTTCACACACAATCATGGAATTTTTGCTATGGGAAACTACTGAGTATCAGGGCATGAAACCTACATTAGTCAGATAGCTGTTACTCTTAAAAATATTGGACTGAATATATGAATTACCACAAGGAAATAGCTTTTCCCTGATAAAATTTATTCGGCTATGTTTAGATTAGACCTTACAGTAATTGTACTGTCAAGGATATTGGATGCTAATTTAATTTAGTAAAAAGAAAGCTCCAAATATAACCTTCTTATTTCAAATGTTCATAATTTTTATCTAATATATTATCTCAGAGTAAAATTTGTTTTCTCATCTCTCCAATTAAATCTTAAACAAATCTGCATTCTCAGGCATATTTTTAAAATGAAAGAAGAGATAAAAGACTGTTAACAGAAAGTATGGTTATGGATAAAGATCCAAATCTAACCTGTCCCACTAATTCTAAAATATATCTGACTTGAAAGGCATATTCTCTTGAATATTTTCTGCTGCTTTATATTCACTGACACAAGGGTACTCTAGCAAGATGATGTTTCCTGAGGCATAATAAGTGCTGGCAAGCTCAAAAGAAGCAATGACTACAGAAAATACATATACTGATTGTTTCAGACAATAACATAATCAGGCATTGTCTAATCTTTCTGTACTCTCATCCTCCTACACAAAGCAACATGGGCTAAAAAAAATACTAAAAAACACAGAAACAAAATCTGCCACAGACATCTCAATACCCATGCATTTACTGACAATTCCACCCACAGGAAAACAAGGAGCAGGAATTTCAAGAAGTTCCTAAATGTAGCACTGACTTAACACTCAGCCTACTGAACTACTGTGTCAGGCCACTGACTGAAAACTGCTGCCCTGCTGTCTATAGTGACCATGCCTACAGGTCATCCTTTGATGTGTATGTATATGAGATAGATATATATATATATATGAGAAAACCACATTTTAGCACTATGCAATGTTTTCTTTCTATTTGAAGTACAGTTCATCAGTACCAAATAAAAGACACTACATCATGAAAGTATGTCCCAGTACTAGGATAAGCTTATGAAAGAATTGCATCACGGTAAGCAAAAAGCATTTTCCCTGCGTTCAGTCACCTGTGTTTAAAAACAAAGCTAGTAAATCCAGCTGTATCTGGCAGTTCCCAGAGCAGTTGCTACATGGTAGTTGTAACTAGAGCATGAAACAGCGATGGATAAATAGCCTGCTGTGGATGGTTTTGGAAAAAAAAAAATTAAACCTTTAAGAGGGTTTACAAGGCTCAGAAGGTTTGGGATTTTAGAAGCATAAAATCTTCCCAGCTGCACTCAGTGGAATTCCACAGCTCCTCCTGCTGCTCACAGCAATACATTATTTAACACATGCAGGAAAGAAGCTTCTTGAGAAAGGCTGGTTTTTACACACCAGATGCACAGTTTCCTCACATGTATTCTTTCTTAGATTACCACAGACAGCTTCTCACTATCGGCAAGGAATGACAGCGTTGTCAAACTGAAAAGACTTTGCAAAGAGGCTATTTGGATGATCTCAGATTTCTCCACCATTTTCCATTCCCCAGTAAATTCAAGCGTTTTCTTTTTGTCTTCAGGGTGCTTATATATGGACACTCTTTCTATCCTTAATTACTATGTTCTTCTTTATTTTCTGTGCTCCCTTTTTCTCTCCTTTTTCAGTGCACCCATTTTAACCTCCTTCTTCCTTCCAGCCCCTTTGGGACTTACTGTGGATTGAGTTGCACTTCTGATTTAGAGTGGTGGCTATTTTGCCTTTGCAAACCCCCCCAAAGTTGATTTTCTTCTTAGTCAACTGCTTTCTTCCCTCATTGTATTTAATGAGCTATTATTATTATTATTACTATTATTATTGTTGTTGTTGTTTCAGCTCTCAGCTGTATTATTACTATTATTATTGTTGTTGTTGTTGTTGTTTCAGCTCTCAGCTGGATGTTAGCAGGTTATGAGAGAGAACTTAAATATTTAAAAAACAAACCCCTTGATAATGAAAGTCACATACGAATTTGGCTGTGTATATTTAACTTCAAAAATGTAGTAAAAAGGCTTTTGCAGATAGCTCCTTAAACAGGAACAGGAGCCTGTCAAGTGGCATGTACTCTGTCAAGCTCCTCAGAGCACCGAGTTGCAGCTGGAAACCTCAGGACCAGTGATGCACGTCTTGGATAATCCACCCCAAACTGCTGGGGATTTGGCCACGGACTGTTCAGGCTATGGAGCCTATTGATAGAAGCACTTTTTTACAGGACTGGACACCTATGAAATCAAGATGTGAAGCCATGAAGAAACAGAAAGATTGGATTCTTGGGAATGTGGTGGGGAAATTAGTGGACACATCTGATTTGCTTCTCAAAAGGAAGAGACAAAAAGAAAATCATTTATCAGCAATGTAATTTTCACTACTTTAAAAACAAAGCAAAGCAATATTTTAAAGCAAGGGACTGAATCAACATCTATCTATCCATCCATCCATCCATCCATCTATCTATCTATCTATCTATCTATCTATCTATCTATCTATCTATCTATCTTTTACTGCATTGCATTACTGTAGTATTTTAGCCAGTAGCAATTAGGACTGGGCAAAAATCATTTTGAGTCTGAACTGCATTTCAGTGTGGCCATGTTTGTGCCATTTCTGTATCAGTTCTGGGAAATGGCAGAGCGGTTTAAATCCTGGGGTTTACTTCTGGGCTGGATCTGCCACTGGGAACACCTCTGCCACCACTGGAAATTACAAACTAGATGGGGAGGGAAGAGGGTAAGACAGAGGACTAAAGTGTGCAGTCCTCATCCACAGCCACTAGCTCGAAAGGGGCCACACCTGCTTGAAGAGGATGATGAGGAAAAGAGCGGCATAGGGCCCATACACTGGAGATACACATGGGCACTTTGCTAGGTGGTAGATCAGCAGCCTCTTGTCCCACCATCACAGTGTGAAGAAGAGACGGTTGGACTTGCTGGTGGGCAAGAAGGAAGGAAAAAAAAGAGAATTATTAAAAAAAAAAGTTACAATTCTCCACCTCCAAGAGCCCAGGGCCATTCTCCAACTCCACCTCTGCTAATTCTTCCCAGACCATGTCCCCATCAACCCTTCCTATCCGCCTCTACCATCTTTTGCTGAGATCTCACTCTGTTGTGACATTGAGTTTTCCTTTCATGGGACCTTTTCCTCATCTTGGCCATAACTAAATTCATGTTTGCTTACAGTATAGAAGAAGCTTGATCCAGCTTTCACCTAGCCACAGAAATGAACCACCAGTCTCTGCTAGTTCCCAAATATTACTAAAGTACTGTAAGAAACCCTGGGGAGATCAGACACAGGTGGTGCATGCAGTACAAATCTGAGGAGCTGGGTAAGCAGTAACCCTGGTCATCACCTCCTCATTTCTAAGCTGAAAATCTATGTGTGGTAGGGAGCCATTCCTTTCATTTAATTTTTAGCTTTTTGTCTTAAGCCCAAGCTTTCATCACCTTTTTTTCAGCCACAGCCTCTGGATTTCCAACTCTGTGACTGTAAAACAGATATGAAACAGAATATTGGAGACAAGCTACAAAAACGGCATTCCCCAATAGCCAGCATTCCCTAGAGTTATCAGAGAAGCTATATGCACTGGTAGCTTTTTAGTAAGATATTTCTTTTCTTTCTAATATAGAGGAAACCTAAAAGGGAAAAGCCAGACTGACTGGCAACTTCACAGTTTCTTATTGCTGGTACACCAGGCATATTCTAAAATCCAACAGGTTAAATCAGAGCAACAGGGGCTCTTAAGGGTCAATGCTTAATGGTGGATCTCTTATCCAAGTAAATGGCGGATTAAAAATTAACAGACTCAAAGGCAGTTTCTTGAATCAAGCCTTCATGACCATCACTGAAAGTCACACTGAGCATTACTGCATTTTTAGGTTATTTTAAATGGACAAAAGCATAGAAAACTTTATGGGAAGCAAACAAGTTTCTCTCAAGCTCTATAATTTTAAGTTTTTTCAGAGACCATCAAAATGGTTCACACGTCTTTGCAAGAGGTGACAACAAGAGCTATTCCTGACAGCAAACTGCATGTGCACTTTGGTTCCTGGAGAGAGGAACCCATGTCATTAAGTGTCTCTGACATGACAAACCAGGCATGTAAGCCTTGGTTGGAGAGCAACTAGGAATGAGGGTAGAACCTGAGAAATTGGCAAGTGATATTTCATCAGTACAAAGTAATTGTTTCTATGCCACATTGGCTTCAGTGGAAGATATACTGCTGTTAACGGTGGCAAAGTTTTGTTCTGGGTAGGTACCTTTGACCTAAACACATTATATGGTTTTCAAGCAATTCCTGAAAAAAAGCTGAATGTGGAGCACAGTATGTCAGAGCCTAGTGGGTAGAGCCTGTGGAAATGTCTTCTGTGTCAGTAGTTTCAGGAAGAAAACAAGATACTCTGAAACATTCACTTGAACAGGCCTTTCCAGCTCATTTCAACTACAACTTTTTTCCTTCCACAAGTCAAAATATTCCTTCATTGTAAGAAATCTGTGCTACTTCACTTGCTTTAAAACACAGCAGGTGTGACCAAAGAGATGTCACAAACCAGTGTTGTGCCATATTCCTGGGCTGGGCAGTTTTCTTCTTCCATGAACATGAGACAGGCAACTCATTCCAGCATGAAATCAGTTGACTCAGACCACAGCTGAGAGCTGGACCACACAGAAACATAAACTCCACATAATTTTTTTTGTTCTGTACATCACCCTGTAAAATAATAAGGCCAGAGCAACACCATAATCCCTAACTCCCCATTATTCTCTATTTCCCTTTCTCTTAGGTGCGGGCAGAGATCAATTGCTTTTTATACATTGTTCAATGGCAGTGTTCATAAACTGTCCTCTTGCAACCCACGACACAGTCAAAGGATAAAAGGGATCCATTTGCCAGCTTTCCCTATAATGAGTATTCAAAATAAATTTTTAAAAAGGCTTTGTAAGCCAAAAAGAAATTATCACTTTAAGAATATTAATAATTTTCAAGGCATTTTGCCATTTTACAATTTGTTTGGTTTTAAACTAAGCCTCATTATTCACAGAAGTATTTACTAGACTTTTCTGTCAGGAATATGCAGTCTGTCTTTTAAAAGATCGTCAGTTACATAACTTTATTCCTTGTATGTAAAGAAAATATTCCAAGGATATTATGACCCTAAAAAGTCAATGGAATTTCTTTTAATTCACCCCGACAGCAATAACTAAATGAGTAGTAGACACTTATCTAATACAATGTATTAATTTTTTGTCATGTGCCTAAAGGAAATTTGGGGCATGAAGGTTCCTATGTATTTATAAAATGGAGCACTACATTTATAATGTATAGCTTTAATATTCTTTGCTTTTGTTATCTTATGATAATCTAAAGTTCAAAATGCCACAAGAAGAAGATAACCTACCTCAAGAGCCAGTGTCTACATGACTCCAAATGCTAATCTAAATCCAAGATAAAGAGGAATGTTTTCTAAATATTTGCATCAAATGCCTTTTTAGCAAGGAGAATAATCATCTGATATTATCCTTACTTATTGTGACAGATTGAATTTTTCAGTCATTTTGATTATATTATTCCTTCTTTAACTGTGGATAACCTCTTTGAATGGATAATCACTCTGAGCGTTAACAAGCTTTTTCTGATACAAAAATCTATAATGTCAAAGGAAATAATTCTGAGGTATCCTGCTCTGATGGATTAGGAACGACAATATGATAATTTATGAAATTCTATGATGATGAAGTCATTATGGGGCCAACTCAGCAGGAGTTTGTATGGAAAAAGAGACAGGAAAAACAGAAAAGAAACCGTTAATTTGCCCCTTCTCGACATATTCTTCTGGTATTCCCTTGTTAAAACTCTGAACTATCCATTTTAAGAGTCATGCCAACATCTCCAGGCAATCTAAAAGCTGTCTTCCAATTACCAGAACAGTAAAAATTTTTAGCAAGACTAAAAAAAGGGGGAGCCCCCCAGGAGTGACCAGTTGGGTCGAAGAAGCAAGCTGAGGTGTACCATCCTGCTGGCTAGATGAAACAAAGCAAGCCCACCCCCAACACAGATAACACGAACATTCCTCTCTTTAAACAAACAAGATGGGTGAGGGAAAATGCATTTCATATCTCAAGGGCAGTTATTTTGGGAGACCAGAAAATGTCACTTTAAAAGAGCTGTTTTCAATGCTGATGTCAAGATTAAATTCAATTGTTTCACTTTTTTCTATCCAAGCAGTATTTCATTAGAGATCTCTAGACTCCTCTGCAGCCACTAACTCTGAGAAATCCTGACAATTTTAGCAGGTCTGCTTCCTAGCACAACATTTATATCTTCCCAGATATAACAGATCAATATACACATTCCACTGTCATTTGAAAAAAATCAATACAGCACAGCATGTGAAGTGGAGAGTCAACAGAAGCAGCATCAACAATATGTACTTTATTGGTTGAGAAGCAAGGTCAGACTCTAGTCTGAAGAAGAAAAAAAGTGTTATTCCTTTCATAAGTGAAAGACTTCAAAAATATGATCTGGGGCATCTTGCATGGAATGTAGAAATGTTTCACACACAAACAGTAGGACTTTTGTTTTGCTCCTGTTAAAAAAATTAAGACCTACATTGCATCAGTAGTCTTTTTGGAAACATTTATAAAAATGGCAATTGAGAAGTATCAAAGCAAGAGCAAAAGTATCTGTGGTATTTTATTAAAAAAAAAAAAACAACAAACAAACCTACATATTTCACAGGCAAAACTGAATTTATAAAATTTGAGGGGGGAAAGTGAAATATTTCATTATCATAAATGGCAGACTGTCAAAAAAAACCAAAGTCTCTGCAGCAGTAAACTGAAATGGGTAACACTGAACTTGTAAGGGACAATAAAGCACAACTGGAACCACCTAAGAAGCCAGAACCCAAAAGGCGCCTGAAGGGGGACAGAAGAGCCTCCAGCTTCCACGTCTGAAAAATCCAGCTTAGTGTTATATCACATGTGCTGACTTTACCGCCAACTGCCATTAAACACTAAAGTTGAAAGTGATACTTTTGCTCTTTTCCCACAGTTTCTTTCAACTATTGTTTTCTTGTTCTCCTTTCCAACACACCACAGAGAAGCATTTTCCTGGGCCAATCGTTAGTGCCAGTTCAAATTGAAGTTTTTTCATTCTTTAAAATTTAATCCAGAAATCTGCACTGCCACACTTCCGACTGGATATAGACAAGGAGTCAAGAGACAATGCATCTTGATAGAGCTAAACAAGGTTTAATATACAGTGCTTACTTGGGTGATTTCTTTTCTTAAAATTGTTTTGGATCAGGACAGGGTGTTTTAATTGGCAGGGTGCATTTTGATTGTCTTGCTTCCTTTGAATGGATTTTATTTTCATGTCCTTCTTTCATCTGTTCCAAAAGCCCTGCGTTTAGATCAGTTTGGCTTGCATTTTTAAGAGTAGTTCATTTGGGTTGGGTTACTCTGAACACACAATTGGTTATAGTCTACTGTGAAATAATCTAAGTAATTTACTCCTGAGTTATCATTTAATAAAGAGAATCCAAGTCTGGAAGTGGTTTAACATGAAGACATTGTAGATAGATGTGGAATTGACACTACTGTCTTTCCAAGTGGTGGTTGGCTGTGGGTTTTTTTGCTGTTGTGTGCTAGCTACACATGTCAATTACATTTACATCTAGGAAAGGTCATTCCTGCCTGTGAGTATTTTACAGGAATGGCGGAATATGAACCACAAGAGAGTTTGCACACTGTCTGTCAGCAAATGAGAACAGGAATATTTTTTGGAAATTGAAACTAATGCTGTTCTCTTATGATGTGAAAATTGTAAAAGCTTTCATGGCTGGATTTGTCTTGGCATTACTTTGACCTTATAACATCTGTGTACTACATATACAGCAGTAAGGCATTCAGCCTGCAACTTCCAAAATTTCCCGTAGTATTATTTTATATTTGCTCAGCTTGCTATCTTTCTAGACTACAGAAAAACTTTCTACTTTCAATTATTTATTGCAAGTTCTCACCACTATTTCTTTTCCTTTGCATTACATTTCCTCCAAAATCCTTAAATGAGAGTTGCTGGTACTGATGATTTATGCAATTGGACTTTCTCCAGTTATTCTATTCCTTCCTTACCCTCCAGAAAAAAGAAGAAAAGTTCTGTCAATATGATATTCTAATTACTTGTGTGAATGACCTTGAAACATAGGGTCACACACAGCTGTGCTTACTGCACAAGTGTAGCTGCAACTGTGACAGGCTTTATGCCCCACAAAAGACAGTGCAAATTAAACAATGGAAGTGCAGGAGAGGAGAAAAAAAAGAAAAGGCAACAGCTTTAATTTTTCCTTACACCTTCTGGTAAATCCATACCTGGCAACACAAATATATGTCATCCCCTCAACAGTAACAACTATGGTAAAACTCTTATTGACATCCTCATTACCTTGAAATTTTACTTTAATTTCCTTGTGAAGACTGCAAACAAAACACAGCCACCTTCCCTTTAATATTTTTGAGTATTTTCCTATTCTTGTGTATATTGGAACTGTGGTCTTTCACTCACATCTACACAAACACAGTCCTTTCCCTAAGCCTTTAGTTTAATAACTTGTTCTTGGTATAATGGGCTGTAGGCATAATGGGGTTTGGCACTAAGTAATGATATTCAACAGCAACCATCTTGCACCATGGATAGAAGCAGGCACTGATTTGTTTTGGGTTAATTTGCCTGAAGATATATCTGTCCTCTGAAATGCCACCTGGAGGTAACTGTTCCTTTGAATTACTTGGGCAGCCTTGGGGAAGCAGACAATTCAGATAAGAGGCTAAACTTGGAGAGGAACATGAGTCCAGAACTCCTGCCCTCTCTGTATCGTTTGATAGTGAGCCATAAGGTTTTGCTAACAGGCTCATGTGTTGCAGTGGGAGTGACTGAGGGATCAGGACAGGCCCCTTAGCGAGCAGTCTTTCCTTCCCTTTCCCCAACAGAGCTGAGTGCAGAAATGAATTACAAATCCTCTCTTACAAGTGTCTTCATCTGTAGAGTTCCCACAGAGATCCTCATTGCACCTTTTGGTCTTTAATATCCAAGAATACTAATGAGAAAAGGAATGAAAGAGTGTGGATTCAGTTGCTAAACATGTCTTCTGCACTCAGTTACATATTTTATTCTCAATTTATGCAGCTGTTACTCTTCAGATCTCTGAACATCTACATATTCTTCTAGATAAACCACCAGTAGGTGGAGATGAGTGCTGATCGGGATGGAAAAGCATTTCACCCTTAGACTGCTAAGAAACATTCATCTTCGTTTCCAAGCAAGGACAAGTCAATATAACTCTTAGATTTATCATTGCCAGGCTGGATTACAGTTATTCACACTAGTTGATGTTGAACATGAAAAGGAGCTGCAGGTTCTAGCTAATATGCAGTACATCTGCCTGCCTTTGCCATGGGTTAACCACAAACAGGAACCATGAACACATTTTCTTCAGGCTTTTGTCCTAAGTTTCAAGGCCATTAATGGACGAAGCACCAGTAACATACATATGCACATAATGAAATTCATGCTCATAATCAGTCTCCAGAAGGGAATAAGGTTAGTTGAGAATCTAAACATCTTTAGGAAGTGTTTCAGAGTTAACGCCTTTTGGAAAACCTTTTTGTCATAACTGATGTTTACAATATGAATAGACATGAGATGAACATTGACAAATGTCTGTCAGACCTCTGTCCCCCGCCCTCAAACATGATCTTAGCTCTAGCTCCCAGTTAAAGAAACGTGCCACAACCTTCTTCCGTTGATTTTTACCTAAAAGTTCCTCAGCTAGAGTGGTGATAAGCAGCATAATAAAAATGCAAGTATGTACCAACATTACATTTGCAACCAAATTACAAACCAAAATTTGTACCAACATTACATTTGCACCACCACAGAGAACAGCCAACTTACTGATTGCTTTAACTGGAAATCTTCAGATATGGTTTCAGGATAAGCTTCAGTATTGAATATTTGCTTATTGAGATGTTAGATATATCCTCCATAGAATCAGTAATACATTCCTACTACTCTACCTTAAATGTATTTTTGAGGTTTTAGCTGGATAGGTTTATGTTCAACAGTTCAGCATGAAAGCACATTCAAGACTTGTTAATCTTTCTGCCAGTAAATTAAGCTGGTCAGTAGAGAAAAATATCCCCCCACCAAATGCTAATTACCTTCTAGTCTTTGTTTAGTGCCATGAAAGGTCCTTACCAGATAACTTGTTCTTTCATGGATTTTGGTGCTAACAAAAGACGATAGGCAATATCCCCTCTACACCTTTTCATGGCAACTGCGAAGACAACTACATCATTGGTACTTTGATACAAACATTCTTTTGGGTCTATAACATGAAACAATGAAAGAGAAAAAAAAAAATACCCTGACAAAGTAATGGTAATGGGCAACTGCTAAAATATTTGCTGTGTGAGATTCCTAGCAAATGTCAAATCACTGCTGATTCAGCATGAACGCACTGACACTTTCAACAAAACCAAACTGCATGAAAAAACAAATGCATATAGGGATGTCTTCCAGCATTGTACTGCTCAAATGTACAGCCTAGAGCTCAGACTTCCCGGGTACAGATACAGGGAATTAAAGAACGGGTGAATTTGACTTTCCTCCTCATGGACACAGTTCTAAACAGTGAAAATGATATAATATACTATGGGGAAAAATGCCCTTTTTTGCAAGAATGGCTTAATCAAGATGTGAAGAGGACATAAGCAGCATACATTTCCCTGCTCAGCATCTCCAGCTCAAATCATTCTGAGGTCACATAGTTCCTTGTGGCACCACTCTAATGCTCTCCATCTGTGTTACCTTGTACTTCAGAGTCTATGTGGCAGATGGTGCACTCCCACCTTGGGATTCTCCAGCTCAAGGCAGCACCATAACAAGATCAAAGGTCTGCATGCAACAGACTACAACATGGCTATAAGCAGCACTGAAAACAAAGGTAGCGAAAACAATCATTCACTCACATATATATAGTAATAAACACCACATATCAGCACTTAGTTACAATATGCAAAGGGACCCATCTTCACAGGTATTCACTTTCGTTTGTTAATTATCAATATGGTAGATTTTCAAAAATAACCCATTTTTCCAGTCTTACTTCCAATAAAAAACATCATGGAAGTGATTATTTCACATTGGAAAGCTTCTTATCATTAAACACATTTATACATCCTATAAGGGCAGAATTTTTTTTATAAACCCTGTTTATCAGATTTTTATAAATTTTTTCAACCAGTAGAAGCAACCTCAGATGTGTCTCACAACTTTAATTACGTAATTACAAAAGTACTTGCTAAGTATTTGTCAAAAGTCCACTAGTGATAACACTGAAAGTTTACAGATTAAACATATTGCCACAACAGTGGCTACATTTGTGTCTAGCAATATAGTAATTCTCAGTACCTGGTCTCCATCATACCAGGTAGTCAGTAAAGACCTTGCTCCCATCAAAACGAATAGTAAATCTTCTGCTACTTGGTACTGAGCTATACACTACATATATTTTGTGAAGAAAAAAAAACACCAGAAACTGTGTCTTCAGTGTCTTAAAACAAAAACTGGAAAGACAAACTAAAGCGTGAATTTAATCTCTTGAGCACCATCTAATGACCAAATTGTAAAATCACAATGACCAAGAAGCACATTAGCAGCTGTGTCAAAAAAGCTGAACTTTTTGACTCAAGCTGGTCAACAATTTCCATCAGAGGTTTTAACAGAAAGGAGCTTTTTTCTGAAATGGAAAACTCCATTAAGAGTATCCATTTTGGCAAAATTACTGAGGAAGTTCTCTATGAAAACAACACCTGTAAATGCTAACATTTTGTTTTGAAGAGGTCTTGATTCTTTTTTTCCAACATAACCAAAGAAGTACTTAGATGATTAAAAAAACTTATTGCTTTTAGCTCTCTCCTGAAAGAGGAAAAAAAATATTTCCTGACCAGACACAAATAAGTGTCTTCATTCAATATTTCTAAATGTTCTCTTGAACTAGACTTTCAAATACAGACTTACCATATCAGGTATATTACTGTCAGCATGGTATTTTGCATTTATTATCAACACAAGCACATTAAAGACAAAATAAAATTACAGCTCTGTTAAAAAGTCAGATTATTTAAGCATAGTTAAAAACCATAAAGAACACCTCCAAAAAAGCAGCTATGATGAATAGTAGGAGGGTACTATTAAGGCTACTTATACCAGGCATGTATAAATCCTTTATGTACCTGGAAAGGTCAGTCCTGAACAAGGGATTAGATTGAAGATCAGGAAGGACAAGGAAAAAAGTGATCAAGAGAATGGAAAGGGAGAAATAAAGAAAATGTGGAATGGGAGGGAAAAGATGTAGATCAGAGAGGGAAAAAAAGAAAGATGAATAGAGTAACAAAGTCATCCCACCAAAGGAGGATGGAGTGCTGGCACTGCCACTGAAGGCTGGATAAAGAGCACGTCATATACAATTAAGAATTTTTAGGCTGTAGTGGAAAGCTCAAGATGCCCAAAGCACAAATAGGCCAAACCAAGGCACAGATGGGGTTGTCAATATGGCCTAAATATAGAAAGTTAATCTTCCTAATAGCCTTAGAGATTTTGCAAAGGGTGGTTTAGTTCAGGTCAGGAATGCATGGTTTTGAAGCGAATCTTTGGTGATGCCCACTTAACTGCACTTCGGTTCACATTATGGAGCAGCCTCGGAGCACACAAACTGCATTTCTTTTAGATGAACTAACTGAACATATGCTGCAGTGCTTTGAAGCTAATGGCATAGAAGCCTCTGGGTCTGATCCTGCAAGTGCTAAACCAGCTTGGACTCCACCTCAATGAGGTGATGCCAGAGAAGTCAGGCTTTTTGTTAGACTATCACAGGCTCAGAAAGCCCTGCAGAAACAGTCTTTAGCACCACTGTCATCAGGAATCAGTGCTCCAGGCACAGCTGCACCGGGGGACTTGCTATCACAAGACACATGAGAGCTAATGCCTGGAAAAATCCTCACCCCGAAAACATCTGGATGTTTTCGAGTCCATATTGGTGGCAGCTCTCTAAAAACCGGCACCTGTCACATCTTCACAAGAAAACCCAACACTTCATGAGCAAATAGTTGCAAAGCAGCTATAGATTTCAGCTTTCATTTTGCGCCCAGTGCATCCTGGCACAGGAGGCAGCATTTCCCTCGCAGCAGCCTTCCCCAGCCAGGCGCTCAGGCCTTATGAATGCCACTTTCACACCAAATATTGGCAGACATCAAGCCCAGCTTTCATGCCAATGCAAAAACTGTTATTCAGCAAGAGTGGGATGAAACTAGGTAAAATAAGGGCATGATTTACAATTAACTTTCAACCCGGCTTCACCCGCCGCCTGTGTGTGGCACTCAGGGGCTCGCATTAGCAGGTGTGAGTGGCCCAGAAGTGCTTGCGTGGGGATGTCTGGGCAGCGACAGAGGCTGGGCCCCAAAAAGCAGGTGCTAATTGATGGGAGTTAGTGCAGGCGCTGCGGGCAGAATGGCGCAGTGTTCGGCTCCCCACCTCCCAGCGCATGGCCAGGGGCGTGAGCGGCAGCCAGCATTACGCACTTCATAAAAACACCACTGCGTCCATCACAGCAGCCCTGCGATCACGGCCGGCCCAGACTGAGGGGCATTGACTGCGCTGCAGTGCGAAGTTTGCACAGCACCTGCCTGTGTTGTATCTGGCACGTGTCGCCGCGGCTAGGCCCCATCTCTCATGGGGGGAAAAAAATAAATTAAAAAAGTCATGTAGGCTTTTATATTTTTACATATATATACATAAAGCTTGTGTAAAAGGCGAAGAGAGCGTTTGGGCTAATTCTGATTTCCCACTCCTGCCTGCCCGAAAGCGCCTCCCACCGCCCGCCACTGCCGCTGCGCCCGGCCAACCCGCCCGGGGCGGCGGCGGGCCCGAGCCGCGGGGCAGGGAGAGCGGGGGGAGCCGCCCGGCCACCGGGCAGGGCCGCGCAGGGCAGGGCCGCGCAGGGCCGCGCAGGGCCGGGCCGGGCAGGGCAGGGCACGGCAGGGCCGGGCAGGGCAGAGCAGGGCACGGCAGGGCTGGGCAGGCCGGCAGCGCCGTTCCGCCGTGCCCGCCGCCCCGTGCCCTGCTCCGAGCGCCCGGCGGCACCGGCCCGCCCCACACCCGCCTCCGGGGTCGCAGCGAGGGCCGTACCGCGGGGAGACGCGCGCGGGAAGGTGATCTCTTTCGGCCCAAGATTCTGGGGCAGATCTGTTGCCTTTCCTTCCCCTTCTGTCAGTGCCAGCAGTTTCCCAGCGCATGGAAAGGGTTTGGGGTGACCTGCACAGCATGCGCTTTTTACATTCCACGGTTTGCATCCACTCCTGGAAGCGGTGACACCCTGCACTTTCGAAGGGAGAGGTCTCACTGAGAAACCTGCCCCTCCTCATCTCCAAAGCTTTCCTGAGAGCAGGACCCCTGGCTCCAGATATGACCAATTTGCTGCTATCCAGTATAGTGGGGGACTGGGCCCACACAGAGACAAACCTCCAGTGATGGTGCTGCCCCCAGATCCCAGCTGACTCCCGATGCTCCCAGACAGGCTTCGCAGCTCTGCCATGCAAGTACGGGGTGCACCCGCAGCCCCCGTCACACGCCAGTCGTGTGTCCAGGGCCCCAACGCCACGTGCTGCAGCAGGTGAGTCCTCCTGGGCTCGCTGGCTAGCACCGAGGCAGCTCCAGTGCCTCCGCACTGGGCCAACACATGCCCTTCCATGGAGGAGCCAAGACCCGTGAGGCTCTCAGACTTCACTGTATTTAATATTT
Organism: Falco cherrug; assembly: GCF_023634085.1. Lineage (NCBI taxonomy): Eukaryota > Metazoa > Chordata > Aves > Falconiformes > Falconidae > Falco > Falco cherrug. The sequence goes on from NC_073697.1 coordinate 53,716,124, forward strand.
GGAAAAGTTTTTTGAGCCGCTCCAGAGACTTTCACTAAAAAACAGCTGACAGTTGAGTTCCATTTGCATTATATTTAGGTCTGCTTAAGCCCTGAAAGTACTCTCCTAAAACATGAAAATAGAGGAGAGTAAGTGAACAAGCAAAGGAGAAAGATATTTATCAGAGGTTGCACTGTGGGAATAGGGATTTGGGTATCTCAGTTAAATCTGCCACTTAACTTGGTATTTCTGTCCAGAAGAACACTACGGAAAGTACATTACCAAGCACACCAGCTCTGCTGTCCTTTCAACATCTAATCACAAGAAAAATCAAGTTTGTTTGTCCCTCAGGCAACTCCTTGTAGAAGAAAACAAATGTTAAAAAAGAAAAAAAGCTATCCTTCGGCTGTGCTATTGACTTATTTAGAGTCATTGCGTGAAGCATATAATGGAGTAAATATGACACAGGTATTCTTTGATGCAACTCTCAGAGATTCACCAAGCCATTATTTCGACAAGTGCAAAAATGCTGAGAGAGAGCAGAAGTAAACTTTGCAGCATGATGCATATTTTCCATGGTGGATGGCAGTTGTGTCCTTGAACATATAGAGGTTACGCCAGGGATCTTTTTCTCCATGTTTCAGTTATGTTACATACAACGTCAGGGTAGCAATACATGCAAAAATGACTTAGCAAGGCAACACATGCCCTGTGAAGTTCAGCAGCTTGTTTCATTAACTATTAAAAAGATCCTTAGAAATGCTTCTAAAAAATTGATACTATTTGGCATGACTTTTTCCCCCCTGTATTGAAGTACACAGCAATTAAGTGAGGCTGTCCCTCATGGCTGCAGCTAGAAGTTGCATGTCAAAGCCTGACCTGTCTTTTTTGAAGCTGACATTAAAAAAAAAAAATCCACAGAACAAAGAAGGGACCAAAGGCAGCATTCAGCTGTTAAACAGCAGACTTGCACAAAAGACCAGTGTGAAAACCAAGACTAATCTCCCCATGCAACATACACTGTATTTTCAAAAGTCAAGTGTTCAGGTCTCTTCACGGCCATGTGCATTAGAAGGAATATTTGTAATGTGTTGTAAAGCTAACAAGCTTGGTTAAGCAGAGGTGTGTGGTCTTTCAAAGTGTATTCCCAGGGTATAACCTCCCTCCTCAAGAAACTCATTTATCACGGTGATGGTTTCACCTCATTTGAAGCCAAGTTATTGTCACCCTTAAAATAATGTACCTTGACAGGAAAAATGAAATTCATGTGAAAAGTTATACAGTCATCACACTCTGGAGTCAAAATATAGACTATCGTATCAAAACATAAAGCAGATGAAAACATTTTCCGTGTATATATTGTAGGTGGTATTTGCTTGTACCACAGCCTTTTTTTTTTTTTTTTTTTTAACCAGAGGTAAGTATTTAGATCATGTGCATATGGAATAATACATGGCCTGTGGTTCACTGTCTTTAAAGGGAGGTATACATGCTTCATAGCTGCCTTGGTATGGCAGCCAAGGCTTTTAAAATGTTAAGCTAGGCTGAGAAACATGCACATGTATTTAATAGGGAGTAACTGTTTAAATGATTGGTCACCCCCTAGTGCACAGTTATGTTTCAGGTGTTGTGAGTGTGCTAAATCTTGTCCTGTCCTATTCTACAACTGATGTTTGCACTCCAGAGTCTCTTAAATCTTTCTCTTTGACCCTCCATCCTCAAAAGTCATCGAGGAAACAGAGCTGACTAGACTAACTAAAGCACCAAGTGGAAATGGTTCCAAGTTAAACCACAGTCTCTCTAAGGAGCTCAGTCCTCAGATACATATTTTCAAATCAGTTCGACTTACACAGAGTGCTCTGAAGGAGCTATGCAGGGAGCACTCTGTGCCAAGTGCCATCACTGCAAGGCTGTGCTTTGCTCGTCACAGGCTCTTTCTGGCCTCAGGATTTGGAGAATTTATTTTGAAGACTTTTAGGACTGTTAGCATTTTCCTCGCTGGCTGTGAATGCTTGCATTAATTATTATTTACTAAACAACTAAAATCAATTTATGAAATACATTTTTATGTCTTTAAACAATAATTGTCACCTTTACTATTTATCAAAACATCCTGGATGTTCATCTGACTTCTCTGTGAATATGCCATAAGACATTCTCTGTGGGGCTGTACCTGTCACGGTCAGCAGGTATTTCCTAAACCCTACATGACTTCTGTGTTTCCCCTTACTACGGTCTGTGTTTTTGACTCAAAGACAGTCCTTTAAATCTGTATTTAGGCTTCCAGTTAAGCAGCCTGAATACTATAACCTTGTAGATAAATTAGTGAAGTCAGAAGAAAAATCTGGGCATGGTTAGGGGAATGGAAATGAAGTTTGGATAGGATATGAAAGTGACAGGTGACATCAATTATGAGAGATACACATAAACAAAAAGGGGAAGGCTGGGACAGAAAAAAAAAAAAAAGAGCAAATAAAACAAAATTTTGCGTAAGAATGTTTCTCCTGCCTTCCTTATCAGGTTATTTCTGGGGTTTATGTATTTCTCTTTATTTTACTTAGTCTGTTTGACCAAATTGTCAAGCATATGGAAAAGCAATTTCTCTTTTTTCTTTTTTTTTTTTATTTTATTTGGATACCAACTCAATCAGAAGAGATAATTATGCAAGGATGCAATGGGTGGCATTGTGTTTAGGTGCTGTCTCAAAAGCTAGACTGCTTCTCTTTGCCTAAGGTTCAGGATGAAAGGAAATTATTTTAAATTTGCAAAGCTTATTAGTAAAAACTCTGAGGCAAATCCTTGTTGTAAGAGTATGCAGTTTTGACAGAAACAGTTTGTTTTACTGGAATTTTATTCTGAAGGAAAGAACAGTTCTGACAATTTCAAAACATGCCTTGAGGCTGCACTCACAATTTAATATTTCAATTTTTATTCTGAAATAACTTTTCATTTATTTTTTTCTTAGTTTACTCCATACTCATATAACATATGATCAAAACCCTGCCCACACAAACCATAAGAAAATTAAAAGTTTCCATTTTGTCAAATGAAGAACCATCAATCCAAAACAAGAAGACATTTGGGAAGCCTGGTTTCTGGAAAATGTTAAATGTTCCAGGTTTTGTGCCAGTTCAATACACAGCTAAATGTCAAAGCCTTTTGCAAAACAAAATTCTGTTCCTATGCAACAAAATCAAGTAACTGGAGATTACAAAAACGTGAGGCTTGGTTAGTAGAGAAACCACATTGTTCTAAATGCTGAGCTTAATACTGATAAAGGAGTCTGTTTTCAAAACTGGCTACTGTTCATACTCAAAGTCCATCCTGAACCGTACAACTGCATTTTTCTTTCTTTCACGCAATTGCTCCTTCAGCAGCTTCTCAGACATGCACTAAACTTCTGATGCCATTAAAGGAAAAATCTAGCAGAGAATTTTAAAAGCAGCTCGTTTACCATGTGATCAATTCTGATTTATTCATTCCCATGTAACAAGAAGTATAATACACAAAAATCTCGAACAAGAATATGTTATACATACTAAGCTAATGTTAAACTTCTGTTACAAATTTCCAGCTACCTCCCGCATATGATTTTCTGTCACAGAGAAAATATTGATGTCCACTTGAAAACAGTTCTGCTGTGTTAATCTATGCAAAAGTTAATTACTGAGGAGCTTGAAGCAGCTGTAATGTGTCTCAAAACCCCTTCATGCTACAGCAGCTCTCACCAAAGCTTGTTGCCTCAGCACCAATTTCAAACCTTTTTCAGATGCCTTTTCCCAACTCCTATATAGATCTCACCTGAAGCTATTTTCCTTTGCTAATCCCATTACTTAAGAGCAAGAGATAGCTTAAAACATTAAGTATGCCAAAGGTGATTTCATACCTTTGACTGGATAGCAAAATTATTACCAGTAGGCATAGGAATATGGGGATTGAAATAGTATTGGTAAAACAGAAGTTAATCGTAGAATAGTCACTGCCATTGAATTTTAATGTTAAACCTACTCTGTATGTCCTAAAAGGATGAATAGATGAACAAGTGGGCATATAAAAAAGGTAGCAGACAGGAAAGGCTGCTTCTACCCTTGGGAAGGAGATTAATCAAACCTGGAATAAAAGGCAGGCATGGATAAAGGAGATTAACTAGGCTATTAAATAAACAGAAAATAACAAGAGGAGTGTTGACAAAAACAGTAGAAAGTAAGTTCTGCAGTCACGGGCTGCAAAACACTGATCAGGGAAAGGATTTGGTGATGGCTATTGACAGACACTTAAAAACAGCAACCTGATGTCTGGTAGCAGTTAGGAAAGCAAACAAAACATGAGGAAGCGTAAACAGAGGAACAGAGCACAAATCTTAACAGATAACTGTGTCCTGCTACAAAGGGCTGCTGTGACCACACCTGGAGTGCTGCATGCTGCTTTGGGCATCCTGTAACAGGAACCTGAGTGTAGGTACAAAGGAAGCAAACAAAAACATGAGCGTAGGAGCAAGCCCTTACAACTGGGAACATCACTCTGATACAGGAAAACCAACAGTAAAAAAAATACCTGCCTGGCAAAAAACACTTAAGGGAAAATACCCGCTCAAATAGCTTTAAATGGAGGGAAATTCAAGGGAACACAAGGTAATTCAGCAGAGACGACACAGCGTTATCTGTCGATAATTTACAGAACGTATACTGAAAATCCTGCTTCTACCGAGCTGCAGCTATTACTGTGGCTGGGAGCACAGCATGACTTACGGCGAGCATTTTGACATCAGGGTGTGACTCCTGGGCATGAAATTGCACACCATGCCTACGGGGCCACAGATCAGAGGTGTAGTACTCTACTGCCCCGGAGCAGACCTGTCCTTCCCAGCCACTTTAGATGCACTGTGGATAACTTCCTGCTGTTCGAAGCCTGCACCTGCACTTCATGTGCTCTCCCACCCCCTGGTAGCTGCAGATGGAGATTTTAAAATTTCTGCATGGAATATTGAAATTGGAAAAGCGGTATTTCAGGAGGGAACTCTGCTTCCATTCTGTTACGTGCTGGCCATGCCTATATTAACGTCACGGGTTAGATCAGGAGAATTTTTTTGAAGCAAATGGCCCCACCTACCACACATGGGTCACATTGTGGAACAACCTCAGGGCACAAAGACTGAATTACTTTCAGATTAAATTAAACCTTGAGGCCAATATCAAACCTCCCAACTGCTCACAGGCTTTTGCCCCAGGGGTCAGAGCCTTTACTGAAGCTGAAATAAGCCCCCTGAAATGAGAACAGATGGATGTCAGGTCCTAAGCACTGACCATTTTGCCCACCGGATTTGCTCCTGCTGAGCTACAGTAGTTGCTAATGTAGATATAGCCTATCTCTATTTCTTAAAAATAGCTCCTCACTGCAATTCCTGAGCGCACTTAGGTGTTTGGCCCAGCAGCGTTGCTCTCCTGGAGTGGCTGTAACTATGAAGTAGACATTGAAGTCGAGCTATGAATGACATATCCATCCCACTGGAAGGGAACATTACAGAAGAATTATCATTATCTTAATTATCTTGTGTCTTTTGAAGAAAAATTAAAAAGCACCAAATGTGCACTGACAAAAAAATATCTAAGTACTAGGCATACAGGTCAAAGGAAACTGATAAGCCACAGAGCTTCTTTCTCTCCCAAAATGTTATTACTCTGTAAATATAAATGCACATGGTTTGGCTATATGCCAGTTCCACTTGGGTGTGAAAAGCAGCCTTCATGGTTGAAAAGCTATTTTTCTGAACTGCAAATGGCCATGGCCATGTGAGAGACATCTATTTAAGATCTGGCCCAAGTAGAACCAGCCGTAAAAGATGAAAAAGCTGGTGGGGCTATTCAGTGTCACCCCTGAAGCTAAATAGTCCCTCATAGACTTGCTGGGGAACCGTCTGAGACAAGTTCAGCCCCTTAGCTGGCAGCTACTGTCTGCCTACAAAATATGATTACCCAAAGATATATTTTATTATGACGCACTTTCAAAACTTCCTGTGCTTAAAACAGTTTATTATCAGTGGATTTTTAGAGAGGTCCCATGCATTAATCAGAAAGGCAAGATGCCCCGAGTGGACTGTGTTCCTCCAAAGGAGCTGTAAGAGCAGGTTATTCAAGAACTCATTTGCTGGTTATAAATACTCTGAAGTGCAGAGCAGGAGTTATCGGCAGTGGAGAGCACATTAGGAGCTGATGGTGCAGCTGTGTGGATATATCTCCCTTGACTTGTGTGGCATGGGGCTTAGAAAGTATAAAGGGTAGGAAGTGAGGTGGAACTGGAATTCAGAACGATCAGGGTCTCTCTGCACTGAGAGCACAGCGAAGAAACAGCTGAGTACATAAAACCTCATAAAGAAAACCAAAACAATGATATTCCCTATTGTGACTGTTTAGTCTTTCTGTAGAGACTCATGAGGTCTGGGCTATTATCTATTTTTAATATAACTTGACCTGAAAATTTATGCTGCCATCTGGAGAATGTGAGGATTTCTGTGCTACAGACTTAATACTATCAGGGAAAGAAGGGGGGTGGGGGTGGTGGGGGGGGGTGCAGCAAGGGAGGTATGTTACAAAATATTTAAACAGTATTCAGCAAATGCCACTCATTTTTTTTTTTTCTAAAGAGAACTTGAATAAAAGTATATATCTTAAATTGCAAAATGTAAAAATATAGTTTGAGATGTGAATTCATGTACATTATCTCAGATAATATTTGCTTTACATTTCTATTTCAAGACTTTTAGTACCTTAGGAAATTAAGGTAACCTTTCAGAGGTCTGCTGCTAATTTCTCCTTCACGTAATGAATTGGAAATACTAAATGCAAGAGGAAAAACAAAAGGCTATTAAAAACAATTGTAATATTCTTCTTGTTATTAAATCTGTAATGCTTTGTTCCTGGAGTCATCTTCAAATAGGGAGACTGGGTTTTAACTAATTAGATTTAAGCATCAAAATAAATACACTTCACATGTGGGTTTTTTATCTTTAAGCATTAAATACCCATGCTTCAAAACCTCTCTGAAAACTTGACCGCTAGAAACCCTGGAGGAATTGCAATTGCTGTGATACTAACAAAACAAACAATATCATTAGACTTGCAATCAAGTCACAAAAGTTGGCAGCTCTGTAAGACAGTGCAGCGGATCCCTGTGCCAGAGCAGGCTCAGCGTGGGAGGAGAAGATGCTGGACCTTGTTGACTGGAAAAGCCACTTCTGGTCCCAAGGTCACTTCAGCGGTCACTGGCCCATAAAGCACCATCTCTATCTTGATGTGCAGGGTACCAAGGCAGCAATCATTATCCAGTGTGATGGGTGGCACGAGCGGCCCAGGCTCACGTTGCTAAACAGGATCCATCCAGTCCCCACTGGCCATGTCCTCAATAAGTATTATTTGGCCCTTGGGTTCCTCTGGGCCTATGTGGCCCTACACATACTTACTTGATTCTTTTGGCAGGAGGAGGGAGGAGGTCCCATTTCAGTGCATCTGAAATAACGTGAGGGTCAGACTGCAGCCCAACCACGTGGTGCTTGTATAACATAAAACTGAGGGTATGTGCCATATGCCCTGAAGTATGAAGCTGTTTAGGGTACATAGTCTGCTGGCATAGTGTCTAAAAATGCATGAGATGGAGGAAACTAATCCTGATGTAGTCTTGTCCGTACTGCTAACTGGGGATGGATTCTTAAGGTGACCTGTCCCCTGAATCATGCTGAGGATTTTCCTTGGGGATGGCTCACTGAAGCACCCCAAGAAAGGGGTGCCTGTAAAAAGATAATTCTAACCAGGCTACAATAACATCAATCCTAAAGTAATGCATTAGGACACAGCAATAATAATTTTGCATTTGTCTGTTCGATATTAATGAAAGACTGACCTGAGCTTCCAGCCAGAGAAAATTGTGCATTTTAAAAATGTGCATTTTTGCATGTTCATTATATTTGAAAGTGAAAAAAGGGGTGCAGACAAGTTCGTCTCCAGAATCAAGTCAAAACCAAATTAATTCAGCCTTTCTTGATGGAAATTTGAAAGGCTGCATGAAGATCACAGCCAGGAGTCAGAGAAGTACATTGATTTTCTACAGTTAGGCTGTTTAAATCCTTCTCCATACACACAAGTGAAAATTGGCTTGATTTTTAGAGTTTGTAGCACCCTGCAAAACATACTAAAGTCACTGCAAGAGATGTATTTCAGTACTTCTGGAAGTCAAAAAATATATTTAAAGGTCTGGTGTTTGGAGCTAATAATTGGAAGACCAAACCATAAACCACTCATGAAATTATCATGTTAAAAGAGGGTACTGTACAGGTTTGGAAAACTGATTCAAGATATCAGCAAAGTGATCACTGATCTTTGAAAAATCTCAACTGAAGTTCAGCTTGTCATCTGCAATTCAATTTCCTCCACAACCATCTACAAACAGGCAGGTTTAAAAGTACAGTTTTCTCTATATATAGGTTTTAATTGGCCACAAACTAACAATTTAAAAGCAATGTTATTAATGGTGCCCCACGGGGTAGGAAAGAGGCATTTTGAAACGCAAAGTGATCTCTTCCTTGGATCTCTTTCTCAGATTCCTCCCGACTGTGGCGCTTCCTGCCCTGTCTACTCCTGTTAACCTTCAGCCCCTCTTTTTTCACAGCAGCTGGTAGGGCTTAGGCATATTTTCTCCCTTTTGTCATGCCCCTTTCACCCTGCCTTTGCTGCAGCTCTAACTCTCACACCCAGATTAAAGGACGAGACAGTAGTGGCAAAGCGCTGTAATTGAACAAGAGGCTGTACATTATGAAATTGTCCACTGACAGAACATAACCATGCAAGTTAAACAGCTGATCCTCCTTATCTAAATACATTTGCTGGATGGGAGAATAAGATCTTCCTTGTTTGTAGCCACACAGTGCTCTGGAATACTGGCAAGTACGGTGTTGAAACAATCCTGATGCCTGAATAGAAAAAAGATTTTAATCTTCTCTTAAATACGGAGGAGCAAAGCTATTTTGTTCAGACTGCTCATCCAGCGGCAAATGCTGTAAACACTGCATCTGCCACCTTCCTGCTAGTCCTAAGGTCAAGGCTTTGTGCAGCGCATTCTTAATATCATTGTGTTGATGGCACATCTGACTCATAACCTATAGAGGTTCTGGAAATTTGTAGTTAGATATCCTCAGAGAATTCAAAGAGCAAGACAGAAAAAGTTCTTACTGCTCTTTACAAAATAGGGTTTTTTTACAGCAGGACGTAACAGTCCTGTTTATCAATACTTTCTCTATATCCTATATTTCCTATTGCAAAGTAATGGCACAGGGCAGTACTCTTCTATTCCACAAAATAGTGGAACAAAGACAGCTTAGAGCAAAACTCAATATACACAACTGTGTATCAAGTTTGCATGCTTATTTATTGATTTTCTTTAACTGTATTCTTACCAAATACTGCAGCAGAAGAGTTGCCAGTAAAATACATGTGCAACCAGGCTCCCCTGTTGCCTGTGTCAAGGTCTGCTGGCATACACCAGAGGCACTATGTCTTATTTCCATTCATAAAAAGTGAGAAGAAAATAATAACTGCATCATCTATAGACTGCGTACATGTAGCCAGCTCAGAATATCAAGACACATTCCCAAGAGTTCTTATTGGGAGTTATTAATGTGATTAATGTGTTCCTGTATCAGCTGTTTGTTTAACTCAGCATTGCCATTGCATTTTGCACTGGCTGCTCACTTCATACATAGATGTTCATTGTTCTGACTCCAGGCTTTGTTCCCTTCTTTCACACATTGAGAAAGTTTTCCACAAACTGAGTGTTTATGTGTTGAGTGCAGTACTCCATGGACTTTAGGGTCTAATGGAGTGTGAGAGGGGGCCTGTGGTTTTTCATCTTGTTTTCAGCTGTACAAACATCATGTACTTTTCCCTTCCTTTTAGAGGCCAGTCTACAGCCTGCTAAAACACCAGTGCGCAGCAACATAGTTGCTGAGACTTTACAAGTCAAACTGGGAGGACCTGATGCCATTCACCTTAACACCAAACATATTGACAGTGTTTATTTTCTCTGCCCCAGCCTCAGCTCTCAAATAAACATATCAGTGGCTGATTTTCAGTGCTCCTCTGAAGAAAAGCCTAAAAGAGTATCTATCTCATTGTCAATAACAAGTATAACCTGCTCTCAGAATAAAAGTGCTGGGGGGGGGGGGGGGGGGGGGGGGGGGAGGGGGAGGGTAGAGAAGTAGAGAAGAGTATAAACAAAGGAAAAGATTAATTTCTCTCTTACAAGACTTTTTAAAAACTGGTATTTATTGCAAGAGACTTTTTGATACAGGCAGAGTCCTTGTTTTCCTTTTACACTTTACACTTTGTGAAGTCCCAAAGGGACCTGAACTAGGTTGGTTGGTACTTTGTATATTTTTTAGCATGCGCACCTTGCCTCTGGGGAAAGCCATTCATTAAATTGCTATTCTGGGTTGATGACATACAGATTTACTTTTCTCTTCATCAAGAAAATCCTGTAGCTGCCTCGAAAAAAAAATATCTCTCTTTAATACAACATCTCCTAGATGTCTTTGAGCCTTTAAATTAGCAGGGGAAAATGACTACCAGAAGTCAGCATAGATGCAGTAATGTACAATTCAAGCTAGAAAAAGGAAAATCTAATCACAGGTCTGTACTCTTGGCACAAAGACATGGCCAAAATTTACTTGCAGTGCTTTACAGTATAAGCAGCAGGCAATTTAAAGCCTTTTTAAATGGAAGTTTTTACACAGCTGTTCAGAGATAACTTAGCGAAAATAAAAGAAGTTCATGATGTTAATTGATAGAAAATGAGCATCTTTTCTAATGAATATTAATTCTAGTGCTTTTCCACACTATTTCGTATCTCCGGATTCCTTCAGAAGTATCTTCTCTCCTTTTAAACGTGTCCACATACCTATCATGAATGGCTAACATGAATTATGTACACAAGCCTTTTGACTGATTATGGTATAGTTGTATAATTGCACATGTAGATTGCAAATGACAAAATGAAAAAAGACTGAAGTTTTCTGTTTAATATAGTTTCTATATTCATGGTTCTGTTTTACGTATTTTCTTGGGACTGTGATGTGGAAGCTGTTCAGAGCGCAGAGTGACTATCACCGCCACCTCTTCTGTCTCCACAAATATTTTCCCAAGTCACGCTACACATATGTTATAGTTCTGTAAGCCCTTTTGAAACCAATTCATTATAAAAGGAATTAATTTGTTTAAAAACGTAAACCTCAGTGTTATTTCTATGTGGTTGTATTAGCTGGAGAAAAATCTATTGAAGAAGTAGGATCCCACCATACGAGACATTTGCACCAAGATTTCTTATCTCTATAAGGCTAAGGATTTGGGAAATGGTGCTACCAGCCACAGAGACAGGTTTCATAGCAATATGCCACACTATAAAGCCAGAATTAGAGTAACTCAGAGATCCTGATTCTGCAATTAAGAAATTTTAAAAATAACCACAGCAAGTCAAAAAACAACAACTCTCTAAAACTTGGGTCAAGTCACATCCCTGGGTCATATGTGATGTGTTTAGCATACATGCAGATGCAGTACTGAATGACTGCTTTAACCCTTGCTTGTGTTGTTTTGTGTAAAAGATTCCTTACCTCACTAGTAATGAAAAATATCTTTTTAGGATGGGATTTGTGGCAAGTACTTCTCAAACACCTCAGGAAGCCTGCCCTTCCTATGCAGAGAGCACAACCTGAGAATAGGTAACCAGACAATAGGAGAAAAACAAATGAAAATATGAAAATTGTAGGTATCATATGGGTATGTTCAAAGCTAAGCTGATCAAGGTTGCAATGAAGTGTGAACATGCAAGGTGCTGTTTGTTTGGAATATCTCATAAAATTGATGAAACATGACAGGTTTGTGAGGGATACAAAGCTGCGTAAAGGAGGCTAAACTAGAAGAGAGAGACTTGTCCTTTAAAAGCAGTCACAAGAGGTCATGTTCTTCAGGCAATTATTGAAAACAATGTACATAAAAGTATAAACATGTATGTTCATCTCTATTCCTTTTCACACAAACTCTCTATTTTTAACGCCTTCCCCTTTTTTTTAATTTTTAAAAATAAGAAAGCTGATAATAATTGTATTCAGACCAAAATCTTTCAAACTCACTGAGTATTGGCATGTTGGTAATTAAGGTTTCAGCTCTCCTGTTGTGACTTATATTAAAGTCAATTTATATCTGTCAGATCCTGGCAGTCTATAAGAATTCCCAGTGGGGATACTTGAAGCAGCTTTCTCCCATCATCATTAATTGCGCGTCATTAATTTGATAATGTATCACAGGCATTTGATACCACTAGAGCCCAGCACTTTCAATCCAGGGCTTCTGTAATTGGCAAGAGCTATTTAAGAACAAACACATTCATCTAGACCCCAGGTGCACACATACAGCCCCACTGAGCTATAGCCAAGTTTGAGGACTTACTCTCATACCAGGTGCCTGTTTTTACTGTGTCTGAACTTGGGTATGTTTTGAGGATTACCACTAAATTTGGCTGGAATTTCAATTCCCACTTGAATATTTTGGAGAATTTGAGGTAAGATCTCATCTCCAGAATGGCAGATTTACTGAAAATGCTGTAGCATTTCCAAACAGTATTAGAAACCTAAGATTTTCACAGGCAAGTAAGGCAACGTTTTCCAAAAGCTCAGCTTGTTCCTGCTGCACAGTTGATCAAAGATGTAGCCTCTGTAACACCCAACATTGGCAGTGGTACTGTGAAAAACCATGAAATAACTGTAAAACTAACCTTTCATAGATTTGTTCATCCCTCATGATCAAAGCTGAATGGCTAAATATAATGCCTGCATGCAACAAAAATAGTTTGAAAACTGATTAGCAGCACAACAAGGGCTTCTTAATTCAAAAGACACGTACTCTGCCCTCTTCCCAGTTAAGCCCCGTCGTGTGGGAAAATTTGATTTCACAAACTGGAACAGCTCTCAGCAAGACAGGTTAGGGTAGACATCAACATCTTCCTCTGCCACTGCTGGTGCAGAAGTGACCTTCAGTATAATATGAGATTAGTTTACAATAACAATATCTAATCTAGAAAGCAAGATGGCATGGGAAATTATTACTTCCTGAAGCTAAGGAGAAGGCAAAGCGCTTCAGTTTACACATGTCTTTTAAATTCTTATGTATGGTGTCCTTTGGATATATTTACTGCATCCTCACTTCCCTAAGTGGGAGTAAGGAGAGAAGAGAAAGCCTTTCCCCATGTTTCTTGCTCCAGTGCCTGCAAGGCCTGAGAGCAATTCTTTGAGCTCAGGTTTAGCCTCAGCCCAAGAGCATTAAAAAGCTGAGCCTGAGCCAGGCTGTAAAGGGCCACAATGCCCATTATAGGCAAAAATCAGACTTTATTACACTTCTTATTCCCAGGAAGTAAATAATAATTCCCATCAACAAATTAAAGGTGTACCTGATGCAAAAACTCCCTGAAGCACATCTGTTCCTGCATTAAACTTTCTGTCCTAACAAAATCAATGGCAAGTACCTGACAAAGTGTTTGGATAATTCATTTTTTTAGCAGGGAACTGTGGCACTGGCAGGGCTATTCACTTTAAAGTTAATTAGGGACTTTGAGTGTCCTTTTGATTCTTGAAAAGCTCCACTCACCAGCAACTTCCCACTGTTTTCCCCAAGGCCACTCGGAAAACAACTTTACTGGTTTTCTTCCCACTAGGTCTACAGTTCCTCACTGTGGACATAATTAATTTTCAACTCCTCTGATGCCAATGTGAATTGGTCTTTAGCTGAAAGATTTTTGAACCTGGCTGCAAATGAAGGGACTGATCGTACCCAAAGCAATATAACTTCCCATAAGTAATTCTCCTTTGCTTTCAAATCCTGCCGTGAGGCACCAGTCTACAATGACAGATATCTACTCTTTTTTCCTAGAAATGGCTCAAGCCTTGGTCTGGGGTCAGTGGGGACCAAGCAAAGAGGCCTGTGAGCTGAGAGCAGCTCCGTGGGCAACCTTGCCCTTCCCAGGGACTTCTGCAGCAAGACTCACATGTCCTCCATGTGAGCAATGAAATCCTACCACTTCCAAAACCCAAGGACCTTCATAGCCACAGGACTGAGGCACAGCTGGCTTTCCTGGGCATATATGCAGCACTCCGCTGGGGTAAGACCCAAACCCCATTTGGCAGCTTTCACCCTTCTTGCGTCTCACTCTTTTGCCTGTTTATGACCCTTCACTTGTGTGTCCTTGCTCATGGCTGGAGCTGGACTCCACCATGCAGCACAGGACCACTGTGCCAGCAGCCTTCTGTCCATCTGTCCCACAGACATTCTCTATCTCATCAGAAACATGTCCTTATTCCTTTCCATACTCATTTTTTTCCTGGAGCACAGGACCTTGCAACAAGACATTTTATAGAAATTCAGCCACTATTGCTAGTGGTGTTAAGGATCAGCCCGAGTTTCTGTTATAGCTCTCTAATTTCAGAGATTTAAAATCATTCATTAGGAAAAAAGAAGAAAAATAGAAAACCTTTCAGTGTGAGACTTGGCATTCAGGAATTCAGAAGCAATTTATTTTTCATTGATGTAACACCATAATTGGGAACGATTTCATTGCAGGTAGAAAAAGCCACAGTTTATTGTTTTCATGGTGTTTTTTCTGCTCCTGCAGTTAATAGATGGTTTTATTTAATGAAGGATAATACTACAACATGCTGTAATTGTTTGAAAAGAAAACTGGTTGGTAATGTACGCTGGAGCTGTAAAACCAGCTATTGTCCACATACACCCGCTACCCTTTTGCTGAAAAGTTTAACATTCATTTACTATTAAGGATTGCTAGTAGGACTTCCCAGACATGCTGACAGATTCTTAACTACACAGTTTCTGGCCAAGCATCTTTTTTTTATATCTTGGCATTAAATGTAATGGATTATAATTCTTGCACATTGAAAAGTTGATTCTCATTCTCATTTAGTGAGTTTGTTTTGGCCAGCTTAAGGGCTTTTATAAGTACTCCAAAATCACACTTTATAACAACTTTCACTGTGGCAATAGGAGGCCTTACTCTGGAGAGCGCAGATCCGGCGTTATTCTACCATTCCCAGCAGAGTAGCCAGAGTTGAGGGCAGTGTACGTTATTTAAATTTTGAGAGGACACTAAATTAATTTCTGATTTGGTAGACCCCCTAAGCTGAGTGTTGTTTTTAAAAGAAGTAGTCTGGGACATTATTACGGACAATGTGTTATACTGCAGAGCAATTACACTACATAGCTATTATATTTTGCATTTCATGTGAGACTACTGGGAATAGCAAGATGTGAACTACATCTTGCAACAACGAGAAATGAGGTTATAACAGACTTATCTCATGTTCAGACCTGTCTGAGCAACATATTTTCTCTTATAAAGAGCCCCAGAGATTTCGTTGCAACTTCAAATAATTCCATACTATATAATTTCTCTCCATCTCTGGTTCCCACAGACCCAAAAGTATATTTTTAAAATGCAAATTACATAGGTTTTGCCTTTTATTGTTGTGTCTAATGCAGGATCAAACATCTGCTGGCACTAAAATGAACATTCACAATAATAATCAGACAGTGGGGAAAATAGTAACTGTTCAGTGAGATAAACAGACATACTTTCATCTCTTGTCATGCAGAGGATGCTCTGTTGCTATTCTGTAACTCATGGCATCAAAGGAAGCCTGTAAGTCTAAGAAAGCTGCTTCATATTCCTAAATTACAATCCTCTTTGTTCCTTTGTGATTTGCACAGGGCTCCCAAGAGAAGTCCTTAGGAAAACATGACTATTTTTTTAAGCTTTTTATTGGGATATTTTGCCTATCTCATTTACATAGTCTTCTCTCATTTCTCATCTGGATGTAGCAGTTTCACTGTGCATCCATTTTTTCAATCTTCTGCATTCTTCTCAAGTAAGTAGATTTCAAGACAATAATTCAAGTCACTGATTATGATACGAGAGCTGATGATGACCTCACCTTTTAGCCTGCCTGATACTTTCCACTGTCAGATACCTGCCAGTGATTTTCAAGAGGTCTCATCACCTTTCCTTCTTGATATTTGTCAGAGATAAAACTCAGATAGAACTTAAATTAAAGATGTCTTCACTTTACCAGACAAAATTCAGCTTATTTCTGACTGCAGTGAAAGATTGCTTCTAAAAATTTACTATTTTCCTGCTTTTATTTGGAATGTTCAGGAAAAAAAGTATAACTATCTCATTTTCAGCCACTCTCAAACTGTACATACCCCCCAACAGATCATTTCCACTCTAAGGATAATGACCATCTGTTGCCAGCTGATGTAGTAATATGCTTTGTAGTGTAAATGGTAGAAATCTGTACTGTAGCTCAACATCATGTTAAAAGTTGCAGCTCTGTGTTTTCTTCTTTAAAAAAATATCTCAAACACCACAAAACTAGGAAATTAAAGAGGACAAAAAAAAAAAAAAAAAAAAGAACACTCACAAAAAAATACCTACCAAGCAGAAACCTATGCTGAAAGGGTTTTATTTTAACTGGAAAAAACAAGTACTTAAAAGTCAGGAAAAGGCAGCTCACAGTTACCCCATGGTCTATCAATACATGATCACAGACTGCTCCTCCATGGGATCCCTCCACATTCACTAGAAGGGACTGACACACAGCACAGCAGTCAAACCTTCTTGCATAATTGTATTGAATTATATAAAAAAGCATCCATACCTGGGTACTCTTTGCTATGTGGTTAACATACACAAGGTAAAAACCAAACCCAAACATTGTTCAAGAACACACGGCTAGTGACTTGTGCAACAGGACAAAATCTGACATGAACATTTAACAAGTGCAGGTGAGATACCAAGGTATTACCCCTCTCAGGATCTGTGTCTGACCACCCCATGACAACAGAGGAATGGGAATGGTGTTGCAAATGAGCATCCAGGAAGTAGGGTCAAAAGAGATGAATAAAAATAAGGCTGCATGTGTGTTGCAGATGTTACTGGGGTCCTGGGGTCCTGATCCCCTTGTTTGTTTACTTTTAAAATATCTATGACTGTTGTAATCCATGATTTTTCCATGTGTATCCATGACTCTGTAGGATAAGCAAGGGCATGAACAAGGCGATGGTGGTAGACATATGCTTAATGGTTGCACCAGTTTCACCAAAAGCAGTGAAATACTGAGATTGCATTTCAGATCAACAAAGAAAAGACAACAAGTATGAAGGTGAAACAGCTTTAAATGGAACAGAGATTTCTTGCTCCCTGTGTAACTTCTTTTAGAAAAACACGGGGCAGTCTTATTCTTTTGCAGCTGGATGTCAGCAGTAGAAATCTGCGAGCATAAAGTTACATAGAAATATTTTAACTGTAGTTGCTGTAAATTTGGACATTTTGAGAGATGTTTAATTTACATGTGTTGAAAGGAAATTAAAAGAGAACATTAAAACTGGGTTTCTCATCAAGAAACAATGCACTTTTCAGTAACAGCATGAATGCAGCCATTTCAAAACACACTTTGCAGTATGCTACTTCTAACCATGGCTAGCAACAGTGAAATAAGGAAAGAGTGTAAGAAATGTCATTATGAACATGAAGTATTGTTTCCCATCTGCGTCCCTCAAATTCTACATATTGGTGGATGGTATGTACCATATCACTGTGTTTAATAGTTAACATAAAACATCACTGACCAAGCCAAAGTGAAAAGACATCTCAGAAGACTTTCTCCATTCCTTTTATTTACATTCATATTAAAGTCTGACATTCTGGTAGATTATATTATTTATCTTGAAATATTATTCCATGATTTTATATCAGCATCTGTAAGAAGTTGTCCTTGATGGCAAACCTAAATTTGCTAACATCATTCATTTATTTTTCTTAGTAATGTCATGTGGAACACACATTTGTCAATGTGTACTGGAATTGTATTGCCTCTTAGACTTTCCTTAAATTTGAGATGATTCAGAATAGCTAAGCAATGAGGTTTTGAGAAATGATTTCTCAGAACAATTCCGGATTTGCTTTTATTTATATATTTCCCATTGCTCTCCAGGTAGGCAACAATATTCTTATGCAATCTAATCTCTCAGAAGTATCCATCATTGATATTTTGAGACTAATGGATCGGATATAACTACAAATCCTGGAAAAGCTGCTTCTGAAAGTAGTGTACACTAACATAGTCACCTTCTGCAGGTATGTTCACCACATATTCCATACCCCAGGTGTATATTCCTATGCATTACTTGTCACTGCGTTCATTAAATTGTTTTGTAAATATTAAATTCAGCCTGTACACCTACACAATAAAGCCCACATGTTTCTCCCACCTGGCCCCCAAAGACCACTCATTTCCATCACAGTTCAGAGAGCTTCATCATGAGACTCCTTGAAACTCAGCTAACTGCTTGTCTATCAAATGCCTTTTAGGTGCCTCTGATAATATTTGTGCAAATCACACAAGTATATACGTGGCTGCTTCAGCATTTATTGGCTTCTGAGTATATGGAACAGACTAGTTTTAGCTTAAAAGTATAGTCATTATAAATGCAAATACAGTGGGTTTGTGCCTCCATATGTAATCACGAGACAGAAGTGAGGATTTTCTGTTGCTGTATCTTGCCAAGAAATAAGGGATTTTATATACAAATCTAACATTTGTCAGATTTGATGCCTGAATTAGGTGCTAGATGTATCAAAGGAAAGTGCAAATCCCCCCAAAAAAATAAAGTTATGATAAAGAACTATACTTCTTTCACAGCAATGATTTTACTAAAACATATGTACTTTCTACCTTACGCAAAGCACTGCCAGGCAAAACCAGGACCTACATTAACTCCATACGTAGAGCTGTTTTGGGAGTCATGAGTAGCGCTGCTGGCTTTGATATCACTGGGTTTGCAGTGCCACTACACTGCATGGCAGTCATTCTTGTTTTGCACTGACCTTATCTGAGATGACAAAGAGGACCTCTTGGAAAGGATTTTCATCTTCATTGACTGGCCTTGCCCTGCCTGGTACATGCCTTTGGCTGATTCTACTGTGGTCAGTAAAAGACAAAACCAGTCATTATAAATTCCCTGTTGAAGAGCCTCAGGTGAGAAAAATCTTAATTAACAGGAGATATGCAAATACTTTTCTTTTGAATTTAATGTTGTTGCTAAGCCTATTGCTGCCTCAGCTTGTCTCTGCTCTCCTTCTGCCCCAAAAAAAGGATTTCTTGTACAGCTGTGGTAAGTTTTACTGATACTTTATTCATCCAGCAGTGCTTCATGAATCTCTTCAACATGAGTTTGGTGAGCTCAGTTAATTCAAGTGCAGAGTTTTCAGGAGGAGATATCAGTCTGGGACCACAATGCAGGCAAATACTTAAGCATGTGTTTAAATCCTTCCCCATTCAGGAAAACATTGAGCCTATTTCCTTTGATGGAATGCAAGCATTTATTTTATTTCCATGGGATTTTTTTTTTTTAATTTGCTGAGTAGGTACACTTCCTTTAAATTAGGATAATCTGATATATATATATATAAATATATAATTGAAATTATATATTCAGAAACTCCCTCTAAAAAAAAAAGAAAAAATGGAAGAAAATTTTGTCTACTCTTACTTGCTAGCTTGGGTCAAGTAGTTAAGCACCATCCATTCCAGAAGATCTCCTTCAGAGAAATTCCACAATAATTCCACAAGAAATCTGCTAAATTCAGTCACAACTGAGTTTTCATAGCACAATGAAAAGAGAAGGCTCAGCAAAGAAACACTCTTGAGCTAGTACTTCTGTTTAATTCAACGCAAACTTTAAGACAAGTTCTGGGGATTTATTTAGCTTGCCCAGCTGACGGACAGAAGTGCAGCATTGTAGCAATTCATGTGTATATCTTTCTTTTTGATTTATAATATGAATTGCATAAATTATGCTTTACCAGATATCAAACATCATGTCACACAGACAGCCCTTAGCTGAGGAAAACTGGCATCCGCTTGTCCAACTCCACAAGTAAGAGAAAGTATAAATAAAGCATAAATGATTAATTTAACCTCCCCTCCCTGCCTCCCGTTAACAGCTCAAGGACCCACAGCACACTGTGCTCCTGTGATGTACCAGTGCGGTAGAGCCTTCAAGACTGTGGCTAACCCCCTTCCAAGTACAAACACCTGTAAAAACAAAATTAGCCCTGCCAATATGTCTAAGAAGAAATGCTTTCCAGTAGGTTATAGATATAATATTCACCCCATTCAGGGGAATCCAAACAAAACACAAATGTCTTATTGGGGCAAGAGGATATTAAGAATAATAGACAGATTATATGATAGTTTATTGAAGGCAAAGGAAGAGACATTAGTCATAGTTTTGTTATAAAATGAGACTTAATCAAAGAGGAATGGGTTAGAGGTCATGTGTTCTATTTGTGCTATTATTATTTTTAAATCATTGAGACTTCCATGAGTGGCAAAAGAAATGATCCTGAACAGTGCAAAACAAGCCAGACCTCACTGGAGCACTTCAAGATGAGCCAAGAGAATCCACCACACGAGCCCTGCTGGCTCTATGCTAATCTTCTTTTTATGCCTTTTTAACAAGGGATGATTGGGATCTAGGATCACCTTTGCCAGAGAAGCTTGCCTCAACAAATCAGTAGGCTGACTGGGATATGCTTAGTGACGCGTAGCAACCTGAGCAGAATGTAACTTATCACAGAAGCCACATTGTTCTTGCATGCTACTGCTTTTCTTCCCGTTATCCTTCTTTTAATTAAATAAGAGAACTCTGGTACATGTGTTTAATTCTTCTTCTTAGTTATTATACATATTAACTTGCAAATATCTATTCTGATGCTGAGAGGCCAGGGAGAGAGGTTCAAGCCATTCTGTAACACTGAACATTACATAATTTACTGTAATAACCATGCAATTACATGAAAAATAAGTTTTACAAACTACACCTATATATTTTGTATGCAGAACTCCTGGCTTGCATGCTTAGGCCTTACAGCTATAGTTCAGGATATAATCTTTAATACCTGAAAAGCTGCACTATGTTTGTGGTGAAAAGTTGCTTCCTACAATTAGATATTAGAATTATACTTTAAATTTAAACCCATACATGAAATTACACCAGAAAATGACATTTTTAGAGCATTCACATTAATTTAGGATATAATGCTATTGAAAAATGGAGTACTTTTGTTAAATGACATTAATACTTCGGCCAGAAGAAAAAAATTCTTTAGTTTCTTTCAGCACTAACTGAAGCCTCAAAAATTTAAAAATAAGAATTGTATAAAGATCTTAAAATACTTGGAGGAGATACCTTTTATTATATCAATACAAAAAAAACGTACAGTGAAAAAAAAACACTTCAAAGTTACCTCAACTCCTTGCCCATGTACCTTTTTCTCATGAAAGTTTTAAAAGCATCTGCCAACTTTGCAACATTACATTTTGACTTACACAACTTCCACAATTAAGTACACCCAGAAGAAAAGGTGCCTCTTCTACTACACAGGCTACATTTCCCTTTCTATTTTTATACTGTTCCTCAAAACTACTTTTCAATATAGCACACTTTCACATCATTCTTTTTCATATATATCCAGACTCTTCCTGCTGCACCCACTTTATCTATTGATTATTGCATCATGAAAAATAAGGATATCAGGTTTACATACGTTAACCTATTTAATTTAAATTCATAGTCTTTGCTACCTTTCTTTTTATTCTAGATTGAGGTTGTTCAAGCTGCCTCATCTTACCTCATCATACATCATAGTTCATAAAGTCATTGTGCATCTGAGTGCCACAAGACACAAATCACCTACCCTGTACAGGTAAGGGGTAAAAAAAAGCTCCTAGGCCACTTTACAGGCAGAGGGTGGTTAAGTCACTCCAGTCTTTTGTGGACCACTACTTGTCTCAGTAAGGTATGCAACCCACTTCAGCCTACTACAATCAACAACACTTATAACTCCACTTCACCCAAGACTCAGCTTACCCAGGGCCCTTCTTTATAGCAACACAGTCCCATTACCAATTAAGTAGCACAGCCTCACCTGACAGTCACATGTTCTTCCAATTAACCTATGTGAAACCTTCAACCCATATAAAATGTCAAACCCAGTAAACAATGAAGTATTGTGGTGGGTTTTTTCTTCTACCCAGTGTTGCAAAAGTTTGGGGGTTCAGTTAAGCCAATAAAAAGGAAGTTCAAAATCCTGTCATGTTTGAGAGGATTTGTCCTACCATTGTCCCTTTTACAGTAGGTGTATATATAAGAAGAATATAGAAAAGCAGTAGAGAATCAGGAAGGAGAAGAATTAAAAGAAAGGACATAGGATTTTGAGGCATAGTCAGGGACAGCAAACTAATGAGGTTCATAGAGACTGCCTTTTGGAAGGACTAACATTAAAAGCAGAACCAAACAAAGTACTCTGCAACAAAGAAGAGCCTTTTGCCTCAGCATCTTTGTCTTTTCAAACTATTATGTGCATTCATTATTTCCTTTGTGGTTTTATGAACATGTGCATTACTTAGAGACCATAAGCGGCAGTCTAGATACCAGTATCTCGGGGCATTTGTTGGCAGTCTATGTATAATACTGCTGAAAGCCTGTTGACCTCCTTTATGAGGTCTACGTGAGTTCACAGTTGTGATAGAATAAAACTGGGAAAACCTTTAAGAAACTTTTATGTTCTTATAGGCAGCATCTCCCATTCTATCATTTCTACAATCTCTTCTTTGGAACTCAATTGAGGTCCAAGAATGGAGTCTAAAGAGTTGTATAGTAGCAAATGCTTTTTCTCAGCCCTCCAGATTATTGTTTTGTCCTTCATTTGGGCCTATCAGCCTTTAGGAATTGGTTTCCTAGTAGGAGAGTAAGGATCTTTAAACTACCCCTGCAGGTCTGATAAGCACAGCAAAAGCACTCGTGATCCACATCAAGCAGGGGTTTTGTACTGGCGTAGCTGTGCTGTCCCTTTCCTGCCTCCTTCACCTGCAGTCAGATTATCTCTGTGCTGCTCACATTTTTCATACTCTGCTTCATCATGACTTCAGCATTTTGAACATGCCATTCCCCCAAGTGGTGCTTTAACGTGCCTTTTACACAGGGATGCTGGTGAGGCAAGAAAGATTCTGAGAGAGACTTATTCCCCAGGCCGCAGGTTATCAAGAGAGGCTAGGAACCATTCAGCCTATCATGAAGGAGAACAGCATTTAGAAACAGCTAGAAGTTTCCTTTGGTTTGTCACCAGCTCCAGCATTTGAAGACGTAACTCACCTCTAAGCACCTTCACCTCTGTCCTGTGGGGACCAGCTGAAGTGCTTCCTGTCAGGCTCCGGTATCAATAGCACTCTGAGGGGTCTCAGTGACCCCTATAGCCTGTGCTCAAGTGGACAAGCAGCCAGATGGCCACACATTTCTGCATTCTTTCACTGTGTTTTTCCAGCAGTAGATATACATGGTATCATCTTTTCTCCTGCAGATCTAAAGGGAACAGAGCCCCTGAAGAACAACTTACGAGAGATCTTACCAGCCACTGCAGGAATCAACATGGAGAATCTGTAAAAAAGTAAATCACTTACCAAAAGGGAGAAAAATCCAGAAAGGGTTCGGTTTGTTTCTGGCTTTTTAACTCTTGTAAACAATAAGCAGATAACATAAGAAATTTAAAGACACTACCTTCACAGGCATAAAACCATTCACATTTATGGGATATGCATTCATAACAGTCATCTTAAAGTCAGCAGTTATGATAATAATTCCAGTAATTTGAAAAATCAGTGCTATATTCTGGAGATTTTCAATATGTCCAGTCTTTATTGAATAGCCCTAAATTTTGATGATGAACTGTGAACTCCATTCAATGACTCAAGGGTCATGAAAAGATTCAAATGCCAAAAGGAAAGAATATAAAGAGAAGAAAAAAAGAAATACACAAGGATTCCCAGCCCAGCACTTCTCACAAGGACTGAGGCATAAATCTGAGAACTAACAAATTCAGACCACAGACACTGTCTACAAGCCAAATCCCTGCTTTACAGACTGCAGGCTACCATGGTCAGCCCTCCAAAAAATACAGTAGATTTCCCAGTACTTACAGCAAGCGGGCCAAGCATGCATCGCTGCTTGTCAAGACGATGAACAGTTAATCTCATAACCTTAGCCTCATCGTAGTGCTGTTCAAAAATATGGAAAACTGTATGCAGCTCTAAGTGCGACAAGTTCTGACTGCATTAAAGATGACAGATTTATGGGGTCTTATATTTGAGTAAGAGGAATAGACAGAGAAATAACAGTTTAGGAGCCTGACACTAGCCAATGGTCTATGAAACAAGTGTATAGCAGCATTTAACAGAAAGTAGCTTTTAATTACGGTGGCTAAGAGAAAGTATATAAAAATGTCAGCATGGATCACTGAGTCACAAAATCATATGGTTATCTGCTGCCTGTCATGACAGATTGTATATACATTATATGTTTATGTCCTGACAAAATCCACCCAAACCCCACTGAAGTGTGGATCCACTGGTGAACTTTAGAGGCCCCACTGGCTTAGCTCTGAAATTGGCTAAACCAACTGCCCTACAGGATCTGGAACCAGGCTTTGAGGCTTGGACCTGTCTATCTGAGAACTGCAGAGATTTAAGAAGTAATTCAATGTGTTTAATTTTCAGTTTTTCAGGCAATGTAACTTACGTCCCTTCCCAGGGAGGATTCAGTTTAATTAGATATTGCCTAACTTCTCCAGGCTCATGACCAGACATATTATTTTCAGCGCCCAGATCTACAACAAGGAGGTGGAGTGAAGTCTAACTTGTTAATTCTTGTCTAACTCTTAATTCATAAATAGACAAAAGCCTGAAAAAATATTTGTAAAATGATGCCTGATAAAATGTATTTGTGATTTCTCCTTTCATCATGTCATCTTACATATACTTGGCCTTCGCCCACATCTGCTGAATATATCTTACTGGCTGGAGGTGTGTCTGTGTATCAGTTTTGGAGGGACTGAAAAGCTTTTAATTCTTTACTAAACCCCTGGCATAGCACATTTGCCAAATATTGTAGATATATTACAAAGCCTAAGATATCCAAGCTTGAGATATTTCTCCCCTTTTCCAACCATCATCTACAGGCTCCTTTCATCTCCTTCCTGCTCCTCCTCTGTGCTCCTTTACTCCTTTAATCTCTTGTCTGCTCTTCCTCTCCCCATCAGAGTAGGAATGTGTGAACATTTATCTGTGTCTTTGGTAACATGAACATTTTTCCACTATCTCTCCAACCATTTCCTACCCCTTCAGGAACAAAATATCTCCAAAATCAGCACTTCTCATTTCCACTCAAAATCTTCTCAGCATAAAATTCAGAGCTGAACTTATTGTGAATAACATGAATAAAACTTACCATTCTCAATTCCATAGAGGACCTGAGACCTGGGAGTGCAACAGTTGTCTAAACGGAATGGAGGACTGCAGAGAAATAAGAGTACACAAGAAACCTTCCTACTTTGGCACAGCCCCTCCTTGACCTGGGTGTCAGTACTGGTAAATGTTTTCAATCAACTCTACTTTTTATCATGACCGCCCACATTACCTAGCTTCATTTTTGCTCTGAGCAGCCGTACATCTGTGCACCACGGCATGCTGAAGCCTGAATATCTCTAATTAGGAACTTAACACCTCTAAAATGTTCCATATGGACTCATCGCAATTAGAGTTGGCTGCTATTTCCACCGTGGCTACGTTAGGCTGAGATGGCTTCATTGCGTGACCTGTGACTTCAAGGTGCCCATCTTGTTTTTCGGCTTCCTCTGTCTCCTGAGCACTTCTGATAATGTGATTATGTGCTTCTCCGCCCTTTCCAGCTGGGTGCATGCTGGATTTTTCTGCTTATAAATATAGCAGTGGAGTTTCTCCTCAGTAACTTGAACGACCACTAAAAATAAATAAGTACACACACCCCAAACCCTATAATTTCAAATGGGGGGGTGGGGGGCGTGTGTGTGTGTGTGTGTGCGCACGTGTGTCTGTGCGTGCGTGTGTCTGTGTGTGCGTGTGTCTGTGTGTGCGTCTGTGTGTCTCTGTGTGTGTGTGTGTGTGTGCGTGCGTGGGTGCGTGTGCGTGTGCGTGTGCGTCTGTGCATGTGTGCGTGTGTCTGTGCGTGTGTGGCTGTGTGTGTGTGCATGTGCGTGTGCGTGTGTGTGTCTGTGTGTCTGTGTGTGTGTGTGCGCGTGGGTGCGTGTGCGTGTGCGTCTGTGCGTGTGCGTCTGTGCGTGTGCGTCTGTGTGTGTCTGTGTGTGTGTCTGTGTGTGTCTGTGTGTGTCTGTGTGCGTGTGCGTGTGCGTGTGCGTGTGCGTGTGCGTGTCTCTCTCATGCAGAAGTTCCTTGCTGTGCCGACGCTGCCCCGCAGCCGCGGCCCGCACCCCCGCAGCCGCCGGCGGTCCCCCTGCGGTGTCCCGGTCCCTGTGCCGCGGCCCGGGGCAGCGCCCGCCGGGCTGGCCGGCGGCGGGGGCTGGGGGCCGGGCTGGGTGCGACCCCCGGGCAGCTCGCGGCCCCGCCCCGCAGGGGCTGCAGGAGCGCCCCGGCACCTCGGCCCGCTCGTACCCTCGCAAAGCGTCTGCGCAGCTCGCGCTTCGTCCCGGGGTGAAACCGCAGGAACCGTTAACTGCCTCGGGTGACCGCTAGAGGGAAATGTTGCTCTGTTAACAAGACCGTTTCGCAGTGGGTTTGCTGCATTTTTATCCATTTTTTTTTAATTTGATTTTTAGAGGAAATGTAGAAGATGCATGCTTTACCTTTCAATCATGTGTTCTGTGCTTTTAACAAGAGAAAAAAATAAAAATTCGATACTTATTTTCTTGAAGCAGAGTTATGTATTTAACCCAGCGCATATGAGAGTAAAATGAGAATTCAGCTCACTGTCCAAAGTGCATGAATCTGTGCTTTCCCTCTAGGTCATGACTAAACACCTCTTGCGATAGGTTTTGGGTTTTGATGAAGGTTTACAAAAGGGATATAGGTTCAGTTACCCCTCTGTCTTCTGAATGCAAAGGTTGAAACCAACGAAATACTTCTCTTTCCTGTTTTCCCAGGGAAAAATGCTATGATCCCAGGCTGAGAAAGACTTCCATTAATCAGATTACAGGTTTTTTATTTAAGAACTGCAGCCCCTGTCTCTCACTCAGTAAATAATTCACTGAATCATACAACAATAATAAATTATACCATGATGTTCCAGTGTACACAGTCATTAAGCACTTTGGAGTGCATGACTTCCTGATATGATGTGTCTACATTTTAAAATAAACACATGCCTATATCCTCCTGTTGCTTGTGTACTGCAAGCACCTCCTGTCTGAGTGCCCAGAATATCCAGAGAACAGCAATAATATCAGGCATCCCAGAAACAAGATGAGGACATTAACGAAAGAGTTCCTTCACATGAAGCATGAAATACAATCAGAAGATTGTATTGCAATGTCCGCATAAATGTTTTTTATAAGTGGTAAGTTCTAAGACTAAAGAGAGGTGTGTGGTAATATTTTGGGGTGGTTTAAAAAACTGGTCTGAAAATTTTTCTAGGTGTTTCATAATAAGGAGAAAAAGCTTTTAAGAACAAACTAGTGTTCTTAAAACATTTTCACAGACAGTCTTGAATCACTTTAGTTGACATAAGGAACAAGCAAACATAACAGAAGAGTGGATAACTTCAAAGGGCTTAAGGTTTCTTGTTGGAGGGTTTTTAATAATTATTACATCTGATGCTTTTCTAGTTTGATCTTAAAAGATAAAAAAGACTGTGTTAATTATTTTCTGTTTTGTCCACCCCATAAGTGATTCATGTATTTTCCGATCTCACTCAGACAACAATCCTAAACCATCCTGCCACAAACTATTTCTCAACTTGCCTAATGCTACAATAAAGACCTCCCTATGTTATGTTACGCCAAGTTACTGCCAGGTATAATGACAAGTTTTGGATGCAACATTCATAACTTACGAAAGCCGAGATTTTATTTGTTGCAGCATTTTGTGCCAGATTCATCCAAGATGCAACTGAATAAAATTTATGAAACTTGATGTTTACCAACACTAAGTAAATATTATAACAGACAGTAGTAAGTGTTGATCACTCAGTAACAACTAATGCTAGATGATTGAAGCTGTTAATTATTGGTTGTACTGAAAGAAGGTGGAGGAGTTTTATTAAATTTGTTTTATATGATGAATAGTTCATATTTATTATTGGCTGAATATGCATGCAAAATCACAACCACATGAAATTTCCATTGCTTCTCACCTTGAAAATATTACTGCTGGTCTCCATGATAAATACTTTAGTTTTAAGAATATGCAGGATTAGCCAATCTTCTAGAAGAGATGAAGTGAAAAGTTAAATGTTAGCACAAGAAGTCACTCCATCGATCGAGACAGCTTTCTGGATGGTGCCTTCTCTGCAACCCCGTGTGAGCCTCTGCCTTGCTTCCATCAGGGTGCCAGGTCCAGGGGACACTCAGACCACACTAGTCCTTTTAAATAGATGAAATAACTCTCTTCTGCAGCATATTTGAGAAGTGTCAATACCTTGATTTTCATAGGCTTATTATTCACATTGCAGGTAGTTTCTGGAGAAAATCATACCAAAATAAGTGGCTCCATCACAGTGGGAGGGTTTGGTCTTTCATTTCCTGAGTTTGGATTTTAAATGCTTTTAGGCATTTATTTACCCTGGAGACACTTTTTACACTGTTCTGATGGGCACATTACAAACACTAAAATCGACAAACAGATTAAAAAGCAGTACTCCTAGTGTGTGTTATTTAAACAGCTATAAGGATAACAACTTCAATTTGTTCCACAATAAAACTATATTTTTACTAAACTTTCCTTCTTATCAGCGTCATTTATTGCTTCTATGGGTCTGGTGCATTAACAATTCTGTTAAGAAAAAAGCATCATTTTAAGTACAAAGTCAGTAAAGATTATTTCTGATTTAAAGTTCAGCTATAGAGAGTGTAGTTTTTGTAGCAAGAAATCTAAATATTATAATTAATATTCAACAATTTCATTGAATAAAATAATCTAACAATCTTTTTACAGCTGGGAACTCTGGACTACATGAGGTATTTTGTTTACTCTTGGGAGAGAAAGAAGTCAGCAAAATATTAGTGGGTGCATTAGTAAAATCAGATAGACTACCAAATAGCAGTAATAGTGGGGGAAAAAAATAATCTTGTAATTCATATGGGTGGAATGATACAACATGCATTATCAGAAGCTGATGTGTTCAAATATGTTCAAACATTCAGCCAGATTGTTCCCTCCTACACATAATTCAGATTAACAATTCAAGATTTCTGTGTTAAGACTCCAATTCAAAAGGACCTTTCTATGACAGGTTGAGTCAATCAAACCACTTACCAGTTAGTTTCCATTATGTCCATAGCTGCATAAGCAGAAGTGGTCATGTTTTAATTACATGATTTAATTACGCAAACTAAGTTAAACAACTGAGAAGAGGTTGCAAATAGGTTCTGTTTACAAGAAAACATTCCAAAATTCTGTTGGTTTTTGGTTTTTTTTTTTTAACTTGGATATTTGAAAGAACGAAAATGCACCATGCACAGTTTTCAATTATGCTGCTTGATTTCCTATTGAAAATTTTCAATTTAAGTTTGATCCATACAACTAGTTTCCAGTAAGACAGCCATCATTATCTAAATGCCTGATGTTAGGCAACGGGAAATAAACTAAAATGTAATATCATCAAAGGGAATATTTGATCATGCTTTCAGTGGGCTCTTCAAATTACAAAACCCACATTTTTCACTTTAGCTATAAAATAAGCTACTCCCAGCTTTTATCCCTGGACATTGCAAAGCAACCATCTAGAACATGCTCCGAGACTGACAACTTTCTTCCATATATGGATAACATTTTAATTTTCCCTAGACCGTATTTGAAGTCTGTTTTAAAATGTGTAGGGATCAAAATCCCTCTTTCTGAGCCAAACTGTTAAAAGCCAAATATTTTAAAACATAAGATGACTGAATGCCAGGTAGATTACACACCTAAAGTTCCATGCAGATGTACTCCACAGGCAAAATTTAAACTCTGTTTGGGTATGACTGAGAGGCTGGGAGGAAATCTTTTGCCTGGAAGGAGAAACATGCAGAGTGCACCTAACTTCTGTATATCCATTCATAAGCTCTGTGTCTGGGTATGAAGAAATAGGAATACATAAATCAATTCTAGAGTCTAGTGGGGAAAAAAAAAAAAAACAAAAAAAAAAACCTGCCTAAAGTTCTCAAACCAAGGAGAAAAGCTAACATCATGTTATTCCCATCTTCTCAGTGAAAACCACCATAGTCTATATTACAAATATACTAAAGCATAATATAGCTTTTACGTAGGAATAGCTGACAATTTCAGCAATTGCACAAATGACTAGAAAAGCACTCTTCCTTTCATAATGACATGAAATAGTATTAATTCACTTCAAGTTAGAGAGCTTACATTCAAGTTAAGACAGCCTGTGTGGCAGATGAATCTGGCCATGGTGTATTCATGATTTTCTGGAGGGGAAAGACACACCCCATTCAACATGAATTGTAATGATCTATGATGGCTAGACTTCATTCAAAATAGACATTTCTCAAGCACCTGTTTTTAGACATTTCCTATGCAAGTGTAAAGTACATTAGTCTCCAGAAGACTTGTCTTAAATTTACTGAACAGTTGCCCTTAATGCATGTCCATTAAGGAACTCAAGGCTGGCATAATAAGGTCCCAGTGCTTCAAGAGAGGAATCATCGTGCCTCTACAACAGGGATGAGCTGCTAGGATGGAGAAGCTCATCTAAAATCTCTGAAAAAAGGGAATTATGATTAGCAAATGTCTTAGTCCTTGGACAGAAGACTGTTCCAACTCATCTAGGAAGTGTGGAAAGTGAATCAGTGCTAACTTGAAAACTTTCAGCTTCAACGTTCTTCACTTCACTAGGACTGAAAGAATGAGTTTCATCCTATTTTCAGTCCCTACACTCTTATTTTTTTATCTTTATAGCACAGAAATTTGTTTCAGGAGCTAAGAACAAGATCATAGAGGTGACTGTTGTGTCCTAGGTACTGAGGACATCCAGGAGTATGGGTCCTTCCTGTCCTTCTCAAGGTCACAACAGAAACCTACAAAGTGCTCCTCTAAGCTACCTTTTGGCCAATGTTGATGAAATACTTTGAACCTTGTTCTGCCAGTTACATGTCCAGCACTTTATGAGTATCAAATAAGCTTCATTAGGAAGCGGAGAGGTGAAGAAGAAAGCTGTAATTTCCCAAATGAGAAATAAAATTCAGGAGTCCATAGTACTAATTTCAACATCTGAACACTATGCCTTAGCAAACCATGTGTTATCTGAAAATGCTATTTATTTCGAAGAAGGTTGCTAGGTGAAATAAGATGAGTCTGCACAACTGCTTCAGAAATGTCAGAACATGGGGCCAGCCATGATCTCTGTTTTCCTGCTGTTATGTATAGGGTGAATGTGAGTTTCATGCACAAGTCCTTTTTAAATGGCTAACTGTTCAGCCCAGTAATTATCTGACAGCTCAAATTCCTGGGCAAGTGACAGGTGTAGATGCTCAGGTCAAGTCCATGCATGCAGAGGCAGTAAGGTCAGTGCATCCCAGGTAGGCTGAGCTTATTGTGTGTGCAGCAAAATCATTCTGCACATGTGACACCTAAGGAACATGTTTGACGCATCTTAAATGGGCTTGACCCCTATTCAGTAGGTCACCAGTAGGTCAAATATATTCAGAGGCTTTAGGCTGCACAGTCACAGCAAATGTTTATGTGCACCTATCCAGACTGATATGTAGGAATCCAAACTGAGTGAGGACTCATGACGTTCTTATCTAATAATGATATAAATAAGGCTTGTGTATTGCATTGGAAATCTAACATTTCCTTTTCCTTGGAACCCAAAATGTTGCATAGTAAATGATAACTGAAACACCATTAATGGAATAAAAAGATGGCTCTCCCACAAACACGGCACCTGGTTGAGCAACACAGTTGTTGGGAAGACTGGTTTAAAAGGTGGGTTTTTTAAAAAAAATAATAATAAAACTGTAGCTTCAGGAAACACTTTCCTTTTTGAGAAGGCATGTTTATTATGAAAGGTTCTGTCAACTGAAGGAGAATTCATCTTAAAAACATAACATGACGAACAGAAGAGGAAGTTTCCTGTGAGTCACACTGTCCTCATGCGGTTCTCCAAACCTGTTATATAACTCAAAAAAGAACCTCAAAGAGCTTGGAACAGGCAGTCATACAATAGTGAATCTTAGGAACATACCTACTTGTCATAGAAATCTCAAATTACTTCTTTGTGTTCCCATGGACCAAGAGCTCCTGAAGAAGACATGCTGCCAACATTTCTGCTTTTGCAGAAATCAGTAGTATCAGATTCCAAAATAGCATTTACATTTGTCATTATTTATGAAACAGAAATGTATGGAAACAGTCTGCATTCTCCACTTCTATAACAATTACAATTATGCAACGATAAATAGTATTCACTTAAGGACTACCATACTGCACCTAATCTTCTTTCATTGCAAACATTAGTGCAGACTGAGAGAAAGAAGTATTAAAAACTTGTCTAAGTCAGCCTTCTCCACCATTTCTTTTCTTGGTATCCAGCAAGCCATAACTGAATCTTAATGGGCACCGATTCCAAGATAGGTTCAATGTGTGTAACAGTCACCAACAAGCTCATCTTCCATACTGATCTAACCCCTTTTTCATTTCTCTTATGCTTTTGACCACTGTAATGTCATGTGGCATTGAATCTGATGGCTAATTATACTAATGCGTGAAAAGGACACTTTTGTCTGGTTTAAGATTTTGCCTTTGGTAAATGGTTCTTCACAGTTCTGCTGACCTCTATCTTATCTTTCCATTGTGGTATCTTATGCAGAGATAGAGAAGCCATTCCACATGGATGCTATGTTGAGTCTACCATACTTTGCTGTGTGCATCAACAAAACCATTACATTCTGATATATGCGCTTTTTCAATGGTGACAGAGCTGAAACAAACTTGCTGATTCTCAGATTTCTGCATGAGCTTCCAGTACTGGCAATTAAAAAAGACATCTTTAAACACATTCAGTAAGTAGATTCAAAAGAAAACAAATGTGGACATCATAGACCCATTTTTGCAAAATATATATTACGGCTTAAGTTTAATGATAGAGTTAGGGATTTACAGCTTATTTGTAACTATGGAGTTAGGGAATTATGGCAGAACTTTGAAAAGTGCAAAAACATTTCAGAAGCAAAATTCTCAGTCACTTTCAATGAATCTATAATCCAAAATCACCCAGACACTTTTAAATAGCTCGCACATAGGCCCTCAAACTTGTATTGTGAAAACTTTAGGTCCTTTTCAGCTGCAGGAAATTCTTCAACTACTCAACTAAAAATAGACTTGAATTTGTGCTGGAGGAACTTTGCTCCTATAGACTCTTCTAAAACATATCTAATCTTAACATATATTCACAAGAATGTTTGGAGAATCAAGAAGTCTACTTTACATGTGTTCCAAATATTTGCATATTAGTGTTAACCGTTAATGAACATTATATTAATATCTCTGTATGTATCTATATATGTGTGTTATATATGTTTCATATTCATATAACATGAAATCTGCAGTGTTTCCCTTGTATCAAAATATTCTTCTCAGTGATTTATGACCATTGAGAATATAAGCATAGCCCTAACATTGTACATCTGTCCCTGTAAAACAGCACAGGCAGAGTGCCAAATACAGCTTTTGGTGTAAAGAGATGTTCTTCCTAAAGTGTTTCCGGAGAGCCATTGTAGCTATGAACCCACAAAATGAAACCTGCCCTTGAAGCTCCATGGAGTGACACAATGGCTCACACACTTCAGACTGTCTGAGCACCCTCA
This sequence comes from Falco cherrug, assembly GCF_023634085.1. Taxonomy (NCBI): domain Eukaryota; kingdom Metazoa; phylum Chordata; class Aves; order Falconiformes; family Falconidae; genus Falco; species Falco cherrug. Next base: position 53,750,120 of record NC_073697.1, read on the forward strand.
CCTGAGCGTGACCCAGCAATTTGCTGAGCTGCCTTACAGAGGGCAGATGTGTAGGAATACATGATGCTAACAGAGAATTTGCCTTGGGATTGATTTGCCACCACACTTCTTGATAACTAAATGACTGAGGTTTCTGTTAGTTATGGGCATTGACAGAACACAATTAAAAAGAAGTACAGTAATCCATGTAATTAACTTTTAAGACGTTGATATGTGGAACATGTAAGGAAGACAAGGATACCACAACATCTCATGGGATACCTTGTCTGGGTCCTCAAGTGAGAATTCACAGCAAAAAAATTACCCTTGCTGCTTTTGTACTGCCCCAAGCTTGAGATGACCCAGAAAAGCAAAGTTGCTTTCTCTCAAAAGGTACCTCTGGGCTTTTGTGAGATTATATTTAAAGTCCCTTGCCATCACAGCAGAGTACTCAAATTTTTATAACTTGCTGAATGGTAGCATGAATTCTGGTGACCGTTTGCTGCTTTGTTTTCCCATGATAGTTTGCACTAAGGTGACCAGACAACACAAGAAAGAATGGGTAATGTGCTGTGTCTCAAAGAAGGCATAGGCTGAAGACCCTACATTGTCATTTGATCTCAAGGAATGCAGATTATTCCAGGAGAGGAGCTCATGAATGATCCATGAAATGGTGCCACTCTTGGCCAAAATGCTGGATAGTTCTAAAGCAGTCTTTCTTGTGTCACTGCATTAGCACTATCTCTTGAAAACAGCAGTACCCTGTTAGCAATAAGATCTGCTGTATGTTTCAAATCATAACATTTAACTATTGTGAAAGAGTATGTTGGCTGCAGACATCTATCAGCTCAGAAAAACAAAGTAACACTTCAGTGATCTACTGAGCTATGCTGATTAGTTGTAAATCTTTTTTTTTAACCTTTCAAATCATTCTTCCAGAAAACTACTGTGAGCCACTTCCTCTCAAATCATGCTTTCAACACATCACTCTAATGGCATTCACTCACATGAATAAAATGATCTTCTCTGCCATAACTGAGGATATTAAGGATTAAGAAAAGAGAGAAAAATGCAGAAACTAGACAGATACATATGGAACAACAAGCTTTTGCCGGCACAGCTTTCCAGCAAGAAACAAAGACATTTACTTCTGGTGAAATCCGACTGTGGACCATCACAGTCCCACATAAACCTACTCCTTCCTATCTCTACTCTGCAGGAAGATGAATCATTGTCATGAGACACACAACAGCACAACCAACAGTGCTGACTGCTAAACAGGTTGCTGGGACTGGAATTAAAAGCACAGGAGACCAAATTGTAATTCTGTATGATTAATGTCCTCTAGCCTCAATTGTCAGTGGACATTCAGTGTAGAAGTGGCAGAGGAAATCAATGGTATTTTCGGCAGTATTTAAAACTAGATCTTTCTGATAACTGATGTTATGCAAAATGTCCCCAAAAAACCAAGAGTCTGAGAAACAGCACCTGAATATAGTCATACCAGTAAACAGCAACTTCCATCTGCCTGTCTGGTAGATGGTATATATATATTTTTTTTTATATATATATATTATATATGGTGGGTGGGTGTGTATATATATATATATGGTAAATATATGGTAGATTACTTTTTCCCATGTGTTCAAACTTACAGGGTGTTCTGCAAAGATAAAAACCAAGAGGCAAGATTCACCCTAAAAGTATGAATCCTTATTTTCACTGGAGAACCTGAACTAGCTCCAAATTTTCCTGTACAGTACCTCTGAACCTGGAATGGGTATGATCCACATCGTTCTAGCTCATACTTTAAGGCTGCAGTTCTGCAAGTTACTTAAACAAGTCTGCAATTCAGGCATGTTGGTGGCTCCATGCAAGTAAATGGGCTACACAGTTCCACTGAATTAGATGTACCTTGTTAATCAGGCTGCTGAGTGGGCTGAAGACATGAATAATAACTGATGTGTCAGAGGCATTTTGCTGCAACAATCGGCTTGAGCACCAGCCACAGCCCCTGGCTCTGCAGGAATATAAGTAGAAACAGTTAAGAAATGAGTCCCAAACATCTGGATCAGCAGTGAACACTGAAGTTTCAGATACTCTAACAGGGACTTTCGTAGTCATTATTAATGTGGGTTTTTGTGATATTAAATTAGATATTATGTTATTTTGGTTTCTGAAATAAATGAGGCGTATGTGGTGGTGCTGCTGCTGGGCTCCTCCTAACAGCATTTGAACGCAGTAGCCGTACAAATTCATCAGAGGGGTCCTCTTCTCCAAGCATTCCAGTTCCTGAAAGTTTTGTTAAAATAAGCTTCTGAGTAGACGAGAGAGACCATATTGATCCCACTCACACAACGCAATGTTATCCTCGGCTAGACACCAGTGAATCCACACGGGCCCTCAGCCTTCAGCATTGACTCTACAGGAAACCAGGCTTCATTGCCCCTGCCACTCACACAGCTATTTACACTGCAGTTCTTTTGGTCACACAGTGCAATAAACAGTTTTGCCATGACTCCTTCTTTCACATGGCTGTACTTGACCCTGTTCAAGCACAATGCACGCATAAACACACACACAGTTTATGTGTCGAGTCCAGATCCCTTTTTCAATAAATAAATAGCTATACAGATGGATAGACAAAAACAACAAAAGAATCAGTGATACAGGACATGAGCTGAAGTCCTGCATCATGGATTGAATGTCTCAGCACACACCTTGAGGTGAACTGTGTTGAAAACTGACTTCTCGCAAGCTCTTCCCACACAAGCTGCTGAGATTTAAATCCCACAGTCTGATACAGCTTACTGTACTCAGGTTTATTTGTGCAGTGAGAAGCCTACAGAGGCGGTATAAAGCATTGTCAGCATCACAGAATGCTTTAAGTTGTAGCCCTCTTAAAATGCACATTCCTACCTGGACAGCCGCTCTGCAGCCAGCATCCCTGGAGGCCCCTTCTATTGTTGCAGTGTTAGTGTCATCACTCCATTAGGAGCCTGCCCTAATAGGAGTCTGTGTGCCTAATTCAGAAAGTGCACCTGTACAAGCATAAGAAGAATGATAATTCCTGGCTGTGCTTTGGTGTGAAGTGCATTTTTGCAAAACAAAATAAACTATTCATGTCACGATGAAAAATAACTTCTGCTGTACCTGTCAAAGGATCAGTGGGTCTTTTCTAGTGAATGAATGAGCAGTGGCTGGTCTCTTTTAAGCCACTAAAAAAAGAAAACAGTTCATGCAAGTAAATATATATAACACAGGGCTAGACTTTGCTGTTCTTATGCCAGCTAAACAGCATTTTACAGAAGATATAAGCCATGGCTCTTCTATGGGATATTCACAGAGAACATGCTGAAAACACCATGAAATTTTGTGTGCACAGAGAACTGAATGGGCTTTTGCGCCCTTTCCACCTCTATGGAGCTGAATGCCCCACAGCTGCTCGGTGCTCATGACTTTTGCACCAGCCTTTCATGGCTTAGCTGACACACATGATCCACTGTTGCTGTCTTTTAGACAAAAAGCGTCCTGACTGCAACCATCCAAATTACAGTTCACTCCCTGGTGTCTCATAGAGCAGGGTAGCTCCAGGCTCCCTTGCAGACACTAGACAGGAAGGAGGTGGTGTTACTGAAAGGAGAACCTGGGGTAGTGAGCCTATTGGGGCTATCTATCACTAGGGCTGATAACATTTCTAATCCTAGTGCTCAGCCAAAAGTACAAGGTGATTCAGGTTGTTTCCAGTTAGAAGAAAGAGGAGGTAGTGGTCAGACATCTCTTTAATGCAATCTCATTTGCAAAGTTGTTAAATACTTTCTTTTCAGAGCTTTTCTCCTTGTTCTGTGTACTTGCGTTGGATAGACATGATACCCTCCTTACGCTCTCTTCAGCTTCTCCTGTGGATTTTTGTCTCTCAGATTCACCCAAAAAAAACCAAAAAACAAAAAACAAAAAACCTCCAGTAAAATGCCATTCACTTGTATATGCTTTGTTCCTATGCCTGAGCCTTTGTTCTGGAAAGTGGGGTGTTCTGAATGGAGACTGCTAGCTCAAGAGTGTTAGGGGTGTCTATTTCAAGAAAGTACACCTTTTTAAACCTATCTTCAGTTGTGCATTTAGAGCCTTAAGTTAACACTGCAAATACCAAAATCTCAGTTTCCTTTTAGATACTACTTCTTATGGGGATACCTAGGGTGTTATTTCATTTATTGTGACATATTCCTTATGGAAACAAGATACGGTTAGCAAAAACCCTCCTCTGGTAATTAGGATAGCTTCTCTGACATGGTATTTTAGATGTATTGCTATATAATGTCCTTATTTCCATACAGTAGGAAACCAAAGTAAAATGTTGGAATTGTAACCTATGATCGAAGATCTTACACCAGCTTCTCAAATGGTGTAAATATTTGCCTCGATTATTGTATTTACAATTCCAAAAATATTTCTTCTGTTGAAGGTCTGTGTACAAGACAGTACTCCAAACCATTTTTAAGGGAGTTTTGACATAAATGAAACTTTATGCTGGCATGGCAAGTGAAGTGCTTGATTAATAAAGAGTTTCACTGTTTTCAAACACATATTCCATGCAGACTCATTTGAAGAAAACCGCAAGTGGAGAATGCTTTACTGCTTCCAGTCACAAGGGGGTTGTGTATTTCAATCCTGCTTACACAGTTAGCTTACTTTGGAGCTCTGGTAGGAAAGAAACATGACCAGGAGAAATAATGCTACATTCAGTGACCCTGCCCTTAGAATCAATTGGCCTGATGGGAGAACTTTTTCTCTCTCTTTTGCTACTGTTTTCTTAGTTTTTAACCTTTAAATACTTAATATTTCTTGAAACACCATCTTTAGATAAATGTCTACTGTCCACAGACTTGAAGTACTGATTGATATGGCCCTCTGACACTGTGAGTGGGAAATGAGAGCCTTATACGACAGTTGACACATAAAGTAATGCACATGTTCATAGTCTTTTAGACATGTTTTGGTGTGAGTTAATATTTTCTAATTTACATACCAGGTATACAGGTCAGATTCTCTTGTTACAAAGGAATTATACTTCAACCACAGTGACAAGTGAAAGAAGGGGACAATCAGGTCTAATGAAGTCTGCAGAGAATTCCAAAAAGTCTTGAAAATCTAGAAAATAAAAAAAATTTAGCATGTTCTAATAGGCTGTGGAGTAGCCACCCGCTAGGCTTCGATTTTTGGTTGTAGCCTTATCTCTGGAGTGTTTTAAAATCTGATTGAACAAAGCACTAGAAAACATTCTGTCATTAAAATGAAATGCAAAGTAAAGATCATTACCTATTTTCTCTCCATCCCATAAACGCTTACTGGCAGGCAAGGAAGGAATAAAACTGCTTCAGTCATGGGTGCTGCTTACTGTTCAGCTGGCATGTAGATGAAATGCATTAGCGGGTGATGATCACTGACGGTCTGTGAGGCTGCCATTACCTATACAGTATATTTAAAACAACGATTTGGGACCAGCGTTTTATAAAACAGCTTCTAACTTTGTACACACAGCATTTATAACCATTTGTCCAAGCACAAGCATATGAGCGTAGTTTATTATGGCAAAGTAAGAAACATGCTGCCTACACAAGCTTCATGTACAAAACTAGTCTGCCCTTACAAATGCTCCTGCTTTTGCTTCAGCCTCTCAGCCCCACTCTGGCAGTCCGAGCACCTGTGCCCATCGCTTACATACATGAAAACAGGACAGATGAACACAATCATGTCTTATCCTTTCATGCAGGTACTTCATTCCACCCTTCTTTCAGGAAATGCTGAATCTCTTAAGTCAAAATCTCAAAGCACAGAGCCTGTCATTTTTAAACTAAACAACCAATAGATATGTCTAAATTACAGTAGGTATACCAAAGCAAACTGGTTACAAGCAATGACTAATTTTTGCTTTCTACTTCCTCTCTTTCTCAGTGTTAAGTATTTACTGCCTCCTACAGTGATAACTTGTTTCTTTAGAAATGAATCATTAGCAGTGAATTTGTCTCAAAAGACCATAGTTATAACATACATTCTTTCTACCTCCAGGTGCTCTTCTGAACCACAGTGCTCCAGAGACAGCTCCACTAAAAATAATAATAAAAAAAATTAAAAAAAAAAAGATGGGGCTTGTCCCTGAATATGTAGATGTCTTTTCACTCTTTCTATTACTGTTAACTTCTAAAAATGGCTAGCCAACTGTAGGCTCATTTTTGCTATTTCAGTTTTGAGGGATCAGCTTACTAGAGCTTTAACTGACTGGCTCTTGGGAATGGCTACAAGACTTCCAGTTAAGTTATGTGACAGTAACATCACTTTTATCTTCAAATACTCCTTCAAACCTTGTTCACATGGAAATACTTCAGAGAACAAAGTATTAACAACATCATTAAAATATCCTAGCTAAAGGAAAGATTAAGCCCATATCCAATCTGTCAAATAGGAAAGCAAGCCTGCAGCGGGATGCTTCTCTAATTTTATTTTGCTTGAACACATACCATCACTGTCTCTAGTCAGTGGCAGGTTCTTTATTTCAATGACAAATTTTTTTCTTCCTATTTTACCTACCTGTTACCACTCCTGGGTTTACCCTGATAAAACCCTTTTCACTTGGCACTCATTATGTGGCATCTGGATGCTGCATGCAGTTTTTGGCCTACCAATATAAGGCAGAAGTTAATAGCCTGAGAAACATCCAGCAGAAGACAGCCATAATGGTGGGCACTTGCCCTGGGAGGAGAGGCTGGGGAGCTGGGTTTGATCAGCCTGGAAAAGGGACAGCTTCCTGAGGACCCAAGAGCATCCCCTACCAGTGCCTGCAGGGAGGTCTTCAAGGAGATGGAGCTGAACTCTTTATGGAGGTGCATGGAGCTGAACTCTTTATGGAGGTGCATGGATGGGGAACAACAGAGGTCATAAACTGGAATAGGACAGGTTCAGACTTGATAAAAGGAAAAAGATTTCCACATAAGGGCTTCTAAGCAGTGGAGCAGCTTGCTCAGAGAGGCTATGTAGTCCCTATCTTCAGAGGTTTTCCAGACCTATCTCATACAGCCTTCAGCAGTCTGCCTGAGCATGAGGTGACCCTGCTTTGAGCAGGAGGTTGGACTGGAGACCTGGCATTTAGAGACCTCACAAGGTCCCTTCCCACTTCTGACGCTGTGAGTCTGATTCACCCCTGCCAGTTTAACTCCCTGATTTAAGGCTGAATTCCCAGAGTTATCTGCCAAGTTAAACTGAGCACATTAGATAAAGAAAACACGAGAATGCAATAAACATAGAAACTCATAATGCTCTTGTTACTGAGATACTTCTCAGACTACTGTCATTCTTGAAATATGGACTTTGGAAGATCTGAAGAGTTCTGAAACAATATACATGAAGTCATATGTATTCTTATTTAAGGGACAGTTCTTTCTTGGAGGTTTTCCCATGAAAATATTTTTTCATTCCGATGTTTTACATCATAAAAATTCCCTCTTTCTAAGAAACAATAATCCTGAGAGAACAGGAAAATGCCTACCTTTTTTTTTTCTTTTTTCTTTCTGGTGTCATGAAAATACTTCTCAATCATACTCTCCTCTGAATATTGGGAAAATGAGTCAAAGCAAATGTTTTCCAAAAGATTAAGGATCTTAAGGTCATAATCAGTTTGCATGTCTTTGCATGCTCTAAGATAGATAGTTATGTGGCCACTTTGTTTAGCACGAGTATATTAAAACCAGATGTGAGTTGCTGAGTCAGCTCTGATACAGTAGCAGAATTATGCTTTCCAGGAAACAAATGATCACTATCCATAATTGTATTTTCTAAAACCTAAGATAAGCAGCTGAAACCAAAAAAGGAAAATTGTGGACTTGTGTAGTTTCTGCTAGACATAGGAGATTAGCCTCATGCCTGATTAAAGAACATGGTTCTCAGCTCAGGAAAGCACTGGCTCTTATAAAAGCTAAAATATCAGCAGAGGTCATATAGTCAATACTAACTGTACAATCTGTAATCATATAAAAAAAAAACCTGGAAGAGATTTCAGGAAGTAGTATCAACTATGCCTGTGCCATTTTCTGACAGATGTTTATCTACCCTTTCAGAAAAACTTTTATTAGATATCGCTTCTTCTCCACAGGCAACCTTTTTCAGTATTTCAGTACCTTTACTACAGAAGAGTTTCTCTTGATATATCTCCTAAGCTACCCACACCAAATATGCAGTAGTTTAATCACTTCCTCTTTATAGCTGTCATTTATATTCAAATACCCCTGTATATCTACCCTCAGCTTTATCTTCCCACTCTCAAGTAATCCTAATTCCTTTTACCTTTCCTAGTACTAAGTGTCTACTCATTGCTCTTTGTCTTCTCCTAATGGGTCCACATCCTTCTTGAATTGTAGTGCCAAAGTCAAGCCACCACACTCCAGCTGAGGACACACCAGTGCCAGTAACACAAGCTTTACGTCACAGATTTTGTGTACACTTCTGGTCATCTATTCCAGTGTGGACTTGTCTTTTCCACAATTGGAGGATTCTGTAGACTCATTTTCAGCTTCTTTAAAGTCCTCATCTTCTTTCTGCAGTATCCCTGTCAACCCAGTCCATCCCTATATTATAATTTTCTGGGTAGTTTCCCCCATATTTTTAATTGCCCTTAATGAATTTCATTGTACATTTTCAGACCATTTTTCAAATGTACCTAGTGGCTTTCTCATTCTAACCCTATGATTGTATGTTTCTTCCTCCAATTCATTAAGGAAAAAAAGGAACACACTGGACCCTGAATAGGCAAGTGCAGAAATCCAATTGATACCTAAACCAGTTCTGACAGGGAACCATGGATAACATCTTCCCATAACAGTTGTCTTAATAGAGATGTGTTTTCTTAGGTCCCATGAAGCTGAAAAACATGCAATTACACTGTCTTAATATTACACTTTCTTGATCAATTCTGCTGACTATTTGTACAAGCAGATTAGGGCCTCTGAGGACTTCCAATGAAGGATGGTGGTGAAAGAACTTGACTGAAAAGACATCTTTCTTGAAAACTCATTCGAAGCTACAATACAAAGAATAAACGCAGTCATGAAACTGAAAAAAATATTGTTATTTTCGGTTTTTTTCTGATATTACAGGAATACTTATGTCATTCTAGTTTGCCTTTGATTTCAAGGGAAGTATTTGCTGGGGAATATCATCTGGGGACAAAATTGGACTTCTAGAATCATGATGTGGTAAAACATGATGGAAGATTTACAGTGTAGTATTTTTCTCATTGCAGAGAATGAAGACATAGCTCTGGTTTCTTATAGTTGATTCTTACTAGACTGAATTTTCATCAAAAAAGTATAGGGATGGCAAATTATTTTTTGTGTTCAGTACAAAATAAAAATATACATACATATAGAGAGAGTAAAAAAAAAAAAAGAATTAATAAGAAACTGTTGAGGAAGGACAGAAATGAAGGCTGAGGAGAACAAAATGGGTGACTGGAGAAGGTGCAAGTCTATAAAGTAGATTCCACCACTTAGGATGTCATTGTCTCACAGATCAGGTGTCAACTCAGACCAGGAGGTAGCCAAAAAAAATTTCCAAGCATAAAGCTGCCTCTTCAGAAGCAGAGCCATTCAAATAACTACTACTGACCATCTACTGCCATTTCAGCTTTTGGATTTCAAACTCAAGTTTTTACTTTAGAAATTAAATACTACCTCAATATCCACATGGATATATGACATTTTTTTATACCTTCCTTCAGGCCACCCAGCTACAGTTAAGAGTGATGAGTAAAGCATGCATAGTTCATGGATGGGCAGAAACAACCACCTCAGAATAACCATTAACTCAAGGATTAAGGCTGAACTCCAAAAGGAATTCTACTTTTAAAATATGGCATTTCAAATGAGTGTGTAGAGACTTGTTCCTAAGGCATTCATTTGTTCATGGGTGCTGCTCATAGGTCCAAGAAGGCAATGCTTTGCTGAGTAGCCTGGAGAAATAATTGGAAGCAGAGGCTCCTCAGCCAGGAAAACAGCTACTACTCATGAATATGCATTTTACACTGGAAATTATTTGGTTTCTATAGTCTGAGATAGAACCACCAACATGTCACTTCCTTGAACCTGGAAGACATTATTAAGAAGGGTAAGTAAGACTGCACAAAATAAATCACTTGCTTCTCAATTTATGGCAAGATTCAGCATCCAATCATGAAGCAGCAGGGCAATTACTAGAATGATCATAAGATTTTCCTCATCTTTTAAAAGAAAATCTTTTTGGAAGACCTAATATCTTCTCCAGGCATACTGTATTTCTTCCTTTCTCTTTCTGATTCTCTGCCTTTAATTGTCAGTAGAAAGATGATGAGTTGAATCAGGGTTTCTAGATGAACACAGCTGTACAGCTGGTGAACAAACAGATGTTCTCAATCAAACAGAACGTCCTTCTCTAACAACTTGGAAACTACTACTACTGCTTAAACTATGCCACATACAATAAAAATCTCTGAGACCATACATACCTCAAGTATTCAGTAAATATTAAGTAGAAAAACAAAAACAAGAGGCCTACCATATGTAGACCACTCAGCATTTATTAGCAGAGAAACTTGTAACAGGATTTTAAAGTAATGTATAAAAGCAAGCACAAAAGTAAAACACTAGGTTGAGAACAGGCATTTAGACAGACAGATACTGAGTTTTGTAACAAAGCCTCAGGCACCCTGTGGCCTAATAGACTCCTTCAGACTCCTTCATACAACATATGTGGACAACAAAGTGCTTCAGCAGCCACCAAGCTGAGGAGGCACTCAAATATACCTATTAAGTTGGGGAACATGGCAAGCAAGGTGAGAGAAAAACTATTGATGTTGGCAGAGTATATGTTTAGAATGGACACTGAACAACTCTTGGCTCTCCAATGTGATTGTGCAAAAGTTCTTCAGAAATTCAGGAATTGGGGCTTTTTATTAATAGATGTTTCATGTTCTGTAAAGTAAGAGGGCAGCTGCGTGAGGGGTTCTTCATGGGGATGGTACCTGAAAGTTGGATAGTTCTATTTAAAGAAACTATTAGTCTCTTATATATGTTGTCTACAAGCTTCACTTGTAATTTTAGTCCTTAATTTATAAATTCTGTGCTCAAGTGCTATTTTTCACATCTGAGTTGAGCTATGACCTGTTATTTTTAACTGATTATTTCACAAGACATTTTTTTCCATGTTTTGTGACTAATGTCTTGAATCACACAGCACAGTTCAGTTCCCTGATTGGACATAGCTGTTATAAACTCCTCTGATACAAACGTGATTAAAATTAAACCCATGTTGTACTCTGTGTGATGTAAAATGTTGCTTAAGTAAGCATCTCCTCCCCAATGCACAGTGCATTTCACCTTACCTGGCTTCTGCTGTTGCCCAAAGTCTGACTAATGAATTCAAGCAATCTGAATAAAAATCTGGTTTCTAATTCAGAAAGTTAATTGTGAACAGACTTCTACATGCTCCTACTGGCTCAAATCTTCCTTTGACACTGGGTGTTAAAAAGTAAGACGACTGTAGGAATATGTAATGCATAAAGTGAAACAAAGCAAGAAGTTTGCAAATGGGGAAAAACCAAGTCAAAAACTCCAGTAACATCATGTGCCCAGGAAGAAATTTTGAGCATTATTAAAATGACAACATGACAACTTAATCCAACAGGAAAAAAAAAAAAAAAAAAGGAATAATAAAAAAAAAAGCTTATTTGTTATCACACCAAGATTAGTCCCAGAGCTGGTTGTCAGATTATCCAGGGTGAGAGCCAAGCACTGTAGCCTAATGCAACTTGAACTAATCTTATACAGTACTGTGGAACAACCATAAATTACTGAGAGCCTGCGAATGGTCACCTCATGAACTGCAAAGAGGTTTTTTAATTTGATTCTGGTTTTGTGTCTGAACTTCATTCCTTTCACATCCTGTTTTTCTAATCTGTGCAAAAGGAAAAATGGAGAATTATACCTTGTGTATTTCATACAGCCCCTTACTCCGTCACACCCGGCCTGCAGACGATAACCCAGCGTCAGACAAGAGAGGCTGCCAGACACAGCAACACTTCGTTGCTTTTGAAAAGATAGTTTATGACAGACTTAATAGATTTAGGTGAATACTGCATCCTGAAAGCAAGAAGAATGTCACAAAATTATTTTTATCTTATAAGTAAATTAACTTTGTTTAATGTAGTACTTGCAGCTGAAAAGCTCACAGTCTGCACAGCCTGTTCACCACTCAGTCCCACTGAGCATGAGTATTTAGAAGCTTCTCATATCAAACCTAATTTCACATAATTTCAGGACGTTATGTTGCTTTTACAAACATATTTTGTCTAAAAAGATCTTTAAAAAGTAATTGCCCAGTTCCAATCTCCAAACTGCTGCATGTGCAGTGCTCTCTGCCTTCTCCATTCCCTTGCTGAACCTGGTGTTGATGAGCAGGAGAAGGCTGAACGTGATGGCCTCACCCCCCTGGATGGAGGGGGCAGCTGGCAGCACGCTCAAGGGCAGTGCTGCTGTTGGGAGGGACCCAGCCAGCCTGAAGGAATGGGCCAACAGGGAACTCACAACATTTGCCAGGACAAATGCAACATCCTGCACTTGGGAGGGACTGGCATCTCCACACCAGGACGGGTTGCAGACAGACTGGCTGGGGAGCAGTTCTGCTAAAAAACACCTGGGGGTCATGGGGGTCACCAGTTGTACATAAACAGAGAAGCCAAGATACAGGACCTTATCAACAGGGGCACAGCCAGTAGGTTGGGGGAAGGGATTATCCCTGCTAGGTCAGCACTCATGAAGTTGCACCTAGATGTGCTTCCAGTTATGGTTTCTCTAATACAAGAAAGGTGTTGAAACCCTAGGATGTGTTCAGGAGAAGACAGCCAGTACGGTGAGTAGTTGGAGCACTCTACCTGAGAGGAGAGGCCAGAGAGCTGGGCTTGTTCAGCCTGGGAGACCCAACAGCAGCACACAGTACCTGGGAGGATGGCATCAGAGAGAGGGAGTCAGGCTGTTTATGGAGGTTCACAGCCATAGAATGACAGAGGTCATAAGCAATGGTGATCTTAGTCTTTCTTTCCATACACTTTTTGTGACTTGCTGTTAAGAGTCTTCAAGTCTAATCCACTCTTCTTTGTTTTACTAAACCTGCCCAATCTTCTGACACTTTCCTAGTCTTTGTGTCCCTTAGATCACATACTGGCTCTTTCTAAGGTTAAGCCATTAGCAATCATCCTACCTTCCTCTGGCTAGGATTCCTTGATTCCTTTGGCTAATACCCAAGGTAAATTTCAAAATCACTCTTTGCATCTCATTGGACCCAGCTAATTACCTGCTAAAGATCTACCTGTATTCTAAAACATGTGATTATGTTGCACATGCTACCGTATTTGAAAGTCTCATTTTCCTTAAATTTCTCCTCCTCAGAGTCATCAAAGGATTTCCCTACAGAAGATAATAAAAAGTCAGTCAACCTTTAAAATAAGCCTCCTTTCTTTCTCCCAAGATAAATTTTACATGCATGTTTTGCTTCTTAGTTACTTAACCTGCTCTCTTCTGAGTTTGTTTACCACTCTTGCGGCTTTTCCTGTTTATTTCTCAGGATTCTTCTTAGCATTTAAGAAGAAATTTCTTAAGGATTTCATAGAATCATAGAATCATTTAGGTTGGAAAAGACCCTTAGGATCACCAAGTCCAACCATAAACCCAACACTGCCAAGTCCACCACTAAAACATGTTGCTAGGCACCACATCTATGCATTTTTAAAACACCTCCAGGCATGGTCACAACCACTTCCCTGGGCCGCCTGTTCCAATGCTTATAATGCTTGCAGAGAAAAAAATTTTCCTAATATCCAATCTAAACCTCCCATGGTGCAAATTGAGGCCATTTGCTGTCATCTTATCACTTGTTATCTGGCAGAGCAGACTGACACCCACCTGTCTACAACCTCCTTTCTGGAGAGTGAGAAGGTCCCCCCTGAGCCTCCTTTTCTCCAGGCTAAACAACCCCAGTTCCATCAGCTGCCCCTCATAAGACTTGTGCGCCAGACTCTTCAGCACCTTTGCTGCCCTTCTCTGGACATGCTCCAGCACCTCAATGTCTTTCTCATCATGAAAGGGCCACAACTCAACCTATCGTTCAAGGTGCAGCCTCACCAGTGCCGAGTACAGGGGGATGATCAGTGCCCTTTTCCTGCTGGCCGCATGGTTTTGGATACAAGCCAGGATGCCCTTGGCCTTCCTGGCCACCTGGGCACGCTGCCGGCTCATATGCAGATGGCCGTTTTCTGCCCCAGGCCCTTTTCTGCTGGGCAGCTTGGCAGCCGCTCTGCCCCCAGCCTGCAGCGCTGCGTGGGGTTGGTGTGACCCCAGCGCAGGCCCCGGCACTGAGCCTTGTTGAAGCGCACACAGCTGGCCTCGGGCCATCGCTCCATTCTGTCCAGGTCCCTCTGCAGAGCCTCCTGCCCTCAAGCAGATCAGCACTCCCACTCAACTTGGTGGCGTCTGCAAGCTTAGTGAGGGTGCACTCGACCCTCTCGTCCAGATCATCGATGAAGATATTAAAGAGAACTGGCCCCAGTACTGAGCCGGGGGGAACACCACTTGTGACAAGTTACCAACTGGATTTAACTGCATTTACTACCACTCTTTGGGCTTGGCTGTCCAGCCAGCCTTTTACCCAGAGTAAAATACACTCATCCAAGCCATGAGCAGCCATTTTCTCCAGGACAATGCTGTGGGGGACAACACTGTGTCAAAGGCTTTACTGAAGTCCAGGCAGACAACATCCACAGTCTTTCCCTCATCCACTAGGCAGGTCACCGTGTCACAGAAGGGGATCAGGTTTGTTAAGAGAAGCTGCCTTTCATAAACTCATGCTGGCTGGGCCCGATCTCCTAGTTGTCCTGCACGTGCCATGTGATGGCACTCGGGATGATCCACTCTATAACTTTCCCCAGCCACAGTCAGGCTGACAGGCCTGTAGTTCCCCAGATCCTCCTTCCTTCCTGCCCTTCTTGTAGATGGGCATCACACTGGCTAATGTCCAGTCTTCTGGGGCTTCCCCAGTTTGCCAGGCCTGTTGATAAATGATGGAGAGTGGCTTGGTGAGCTCTTCTGCCAGCTCCCTCAGTACCCTCAGGTGCATCCCATCAGGCACCGTAGACTTGTGTACATCTAAGTGGAGCAGCAGGTCACTGAACATTTCTCCTGGACTGTGGGGACTTCATTCTGCTCCTCATCCCAGACTTGCAGCTCAGGGAATTGAGTACCCTGAGGGTAACTGATCTTGCTTTTAAAGACTGAGGCAAAGAAGGCATTAAGTACCTCAGTCTTTTCTTTCTCCTTTGTGGCAATGTTCCCGCTGCATCCAATAAAGGTTGCACATTATCCTTGGCCCTCATTTTGTTTCTAATGTATTTGTAAAAACATTTTTTGTTATCTTTTACAGCAGTGGGCAGCCTGAGTTATAGCTGCACTTTCACCTTTTTAATTTTCTCCCTGCATAACCTAATGACACCCTTATAGTCCTCTAGAGTTGCCTGCCCCTTCTCCCAAAGGTGGTAAACTCTCCTTTTCCCCCCTGACTTCCAGGCAAAGCTCTCTGTTCAAGCAGGTCAGTCTTCTTCCCCACTGGCTTGTCATTTGCACACAGGGATGGCCTGCTCCTGCACCTTTATGATTTCCTTCCTGAAGAATGTCCACCCTTCCTGGATCCCTCTGCCCCTCAGGACTGCCTCCCAAGGGTGTCTGTCAACCAGTCTCCTAAAGAGGCCAAAGTCAGGACATTATGTTGCTTTCATTTGCATTCTACTCAGGTTAGATTTGGGGTTCTCACATTGTGCCTTGACACCACTTGGAAACAAGTTGGAATGAAAGGCATAAACTCATTTTCAAAAATTAAACTGATTGTTTATTCTTTTAGACAAAATCTTGCATGTTTTTTGGTTTTGTTTTTGATTGAGGTTTGTTGGGGTTTTTTTGATCAAGAGGCATGGATTTAGCCCTAGGTTAAAAAAGTTTAAGTAGTGATAAAACCAAAGGTGTTGTTTGAAACTAGAATGCATTAGTGTGTCCTAAACCATAAAGCTACATCTAATTTTATCTCAGTTTTGAGAAAAGCCACTAAAAGTCTTAGGCACAAAGTGAAAGCAGTGCCACAATTCATTCAATTTGGATTTAAATCTAAATCTACTGCTTTTAATAGAAGCAGTTGTAATAGAGAAGGTTAAGCTATTATAAAACATACATCTGTGGATTGAACTACCCACTAACATCCCCACGTTACTTATACAAATAACTCAGTAGAACCCCTTTCTGTCAGGCACATTCAGTGCTCTGGAGGTAAACCACTATAGGTATTATTACAGCAAGTTTTATAACCGTCATAATGTAATGAAGCTTGGTCCTTTCATTGATTTAAGACATGATTTTTTCTGGATGATTTACAGGTAAGTGGTGATATCTGTGTGGCTATGCCACAAGAATATGCACTCAAGGAATTAGAAAAAATATCACCACTCACCCTTTGCTAATTTTGCAACTTCCTTTTAAGCTGTTGTACTGAAACCTCACAGCAGCATGTGCTCCTTTTTTGTCCAGTTCAACTTTCTGCCTGTGTTGTGAGATCTTGGCTACATAGCAGAAAGGTGGCCACTTCTGCATGAAAATGAGTGGGTTTCACTGGTCACTAAAATGTCGACTTTGCTCAGGAACATGAGAGTTTACATTTCCTAGGTAATGGGCACCTAAATCCCTGCAAAACCGGAGTAAAATTATATGCAACTTTTATGGTGCAGGCCTATGGAGCCATTTATAAAAATAATCTGGGTTTTATATGATTGGTAACAAAAATACATAAAAATGTTGTTTGCCCCATATATTGGGAAATATCCTGTCTTGGCACTCTGCAGCTGGTGAGTCATAATTTTACAGTTTTTACTAAAATAAAAATGAAATTAAAAAGTCCACATTTTCAAAGAAGTACAGAAACATAATATTTATAGAAGATCATAAACAAGTACTCTGTTAATAGCTGTTGAACTTTGTTTAAAGAATAACAGACTAACATTTCCAAAGTACTCTTTGCTGAGATTGAACAGGATTTTATTCAAACTGTTGCGGTAACTAATGAAAAACAAATGAGATTTCCAAACAGTTTTGACTGTTAGGGGTGTGATGGCAGTATCATTGCTTTTTGCACTTACAGCTGCTTCTTACGCTGAAAATACGCATTTAAAACATAGTATCATTTTGTACTTGAACTCTCGATCTGCAATACAGAAGGGCCAGGCATATATAACCCAGACTGGAATCAGTCTGATGCAACCCCAGTTTTGTCCCTGTGCATAAAGGCTCTTCAGCTTCCAAACTTCCTTAAACCTCTGAAGGGGATCACGAACTACTGCCAGCTCTAGAGCTTTCTTGCAAAAAAGTATCACAATGTTCTTGAGAGGCCAATGCTCACAGTAATTGTAGTCCGAGTGCCTCTTGTGCTTGCCCGCCCTTTCTGGTTTGCTTTCCCCATCAGCACACCTCTGGATGAGGCCCCTGGGGCAGAGACTCTGCAGCTCTCCAAGACTGAAAAGCCATTGGTGTCTCGTGGGAGTTGTAGTTCAGCAGAAGAGGCCTGGTTCATCAGATAGAAAAAGACATAAACCGCTGAACTAAACTCCTTGTAAGACATTTTGTTACTACACCTGAGCAGAAACTGAAATGCAACTGAAGCATTTTTATGGCCAAAATTTTCATTTTGCTACTGAAGTCAGAAATTTCCACAAAATCCCCACGTTCTGCCTAATTCTAACTTTTATTTGAACACGTATTAGCATTTTCCACATATAAATAGTTTCTAGGTAACTCAGTATTAAATAAAAACCTGAATACCTTTGGGAAGATTAAAGAAAATCAGGTGAAAAAGCACCAATAGCTGATGTAAGGTCATCTATATTGCAACAGGTAGACAGAGCAAAATATATGTGTTGATGAACTGAAGAGCCTGACCTCATCTTGTTATTTCTGTATTATTAAATTCCTAGGTAATTTTATTTTTCATGCAGATAGGTCTGCTAAGAGTTCAGATTCTTTAAATCAAATAGATATAACCAAATATCAGCCCTCATAAATCATAAGCTATTATAATTATTGGTCTCTATTTTACAGCTCAAACAGCATCAAGAATCCAAATAATTCTGAGTCCTGAATTTCAGACACGCCAGATCCACCGTTCAAAAAGTGGACTAGACACTGCTTCAGAAGAATTAAATTCTTTGTTATTGAAGTCACTAGAAGCTTATAATTCACATTAATGGAGTCTAATTTCACCTATGACTTTTTTTCCTTTAAACAAATACAACAAACAAAACAAAAAAAAAAAACCAACCACCACCACCAAACAAACCAACCAACTAAAAAAAGAGCCCAGAAAAACAGACACCACACTAAGATCACCTAAGACAATTTGAAGGTTTTAGCTAAAGGTTGTTGGAAGGACAACTGAACCTTGGGATTAGCAGGGTTGGTAAATTCTGCCCATGTCCATTAAAGCTGCAGTAGGAAATTACCAAGCTCATACAATATTTTTCACATATTATTCTGCAAACATGGGCACATTTAGATTTCATTTGTTCCACTGCAAACATCACTTGATCCTTCCAGATTCTCGTCAGTCCTTTCCTTGATTTATATTTGCCATAAATATTTTGAAGGAGGGCAGATGTGACCACACAGACCCCCACTACTATTTAGATGGGGGCTGCATCTACTGCTGCAGACAGATGTGCTCCTTGGCATACTCCAAAGCTTTTTAAAACACCTGTTCTGCATAGCTCTGGGCAAAGCTATATTTAAGAACAACACAAATCAAATAGAGGAAGGGCTAAAAAACATAGTAACTTTACTCTTCCTTGGATACTAACAGTGAGGAGAGTGTTTAACAGAACATGAAGTGTATTCATGCCTCAAGTTTTGAAGCATGTTTTTCCTCCTCTAGTGTTGCATCTGAATTTCCATTTAACCATTCAGAATGAAGGAATGATGATAACTTAGAGGAATTAGAGGACGCAACAAGCCTGTCCTGCTTTAGCCTACTGAATATTTTGATGATACAGTGTTAATACCAATTGAATGGCGTATTTGTATGTAAGGGAGCTAAACTCAAAGTCTAATCAAAATTATAACTAGGCTTACTACTTAAGTTATACTACTGGGCATGCTGTATACAGAAACGACTCTGTGAAATGCCCAAGGCAAAGAAATCCTGCTTTATAGTGCATATAATCGGAAAAGTAAGGAAAGAAAATTTAAACTGTTATTTAAACAAGTCTCATTCCAATTACTACTTTCCTCTCTGTCAAGGCCAATTATTTTCACTTTAGACATGACTAGCATTTCTAGAGGGTGTGTGGGGTTTTTTATTTCTTTACAATGTAGAGAGTGCCGCACAGTCACTTTGAAATGCCTGAAAAATAAATTAAAGTACACAGGAAAAGGAGACTTACTAAACTTAAAGATATCCTCTTATTTTGTCATACTGGGGCACATTAAAATACAGAAGGACTTTACAAGCAGTAAAGTGTTTTGAACATGCATTTACTTTTGCCTTTTAAAGTAACAGTGCGAAAAATTTAAAAACCAGAGCATTTCTTCCCTAGCACATATACCAGACAAGAAAGCAAGTCTAGGAATGTTTCCTTTCTTGTTCAGAAAAAAAAAAAAAAAAAAAAAAAAAAAAAAAGAGGTAGAGGTATTGGTTATGAAATTAATAAGACATGCTAATTCTAATGTCAGACTACTGATACTCTATTTTAGAAGCCTCCATTACCCTTCCCATGAACAGGTAGAATGAAAACCAACCCAAAAAAGTGAGCAGTCTCACTCAGAGTGTATTTTTAATCTGGTTAAAATGCGAACAGGTTAATTTTGTCTTAACATGACATAACACAATCAGAAATTTGTATTGATTCCAGACTTACCAACTAGAGAACAGGGGTTTTGCCTTTTGCATAGCAGATCAGAAACTGCTCACTGGTTTTCCATAGCTTTCTCAGTTGCAGCAGACACAGTTGGTGGGTACTGCTTTTAACCAACTACAATAGAAAATTCCCAGAAACATAGGTACCTGGAGATCTTGCTTTGCTGTAAGTGTTTCTTTCACTTCTCTGACTCGGGCAGACCAGACGTGCATAAATGACCCTGTGTTCCAAAGGGCTCCATCCCACTCCATCCTGCAGGCAAGAAACATAGCAGGAAGGGAGATTTACTATATTTTATTTTAATGAATAAAAAACACAGACTTGATACTTGTTGCTGCAGGTTTTTGCCCTGAAGGTCTCCAAAATAATTTTATCGTGTTTTATAATAACTTATTCATTTGCGTTAGTAATGGAAGCAAAGTCAATCAAGAATTGTATATCTGCTTTTACTTCTATCCCCACGTATATAGGAAAGCTGTGCAGTCAGTAGAATTTCATGCAAAATACTCATTTTACTTTTTGAATCATCTTCTTCTGGATATACCCGTCTGCTTTATGACTTTCTTCAGTATCCATGTCAATACTGGTTGAGGTGCCAGCAGTGTTGATTAACTGTTACAGGCAGAACTCACCTGTGGGTTTCAGAAAAACTCTGGCTATAGAAAACCAACAGCTTGGAGGTGACTTTCCCTGCAAGATGTACCTATGTTCATATGCTTCATCTGTAGTATTTTTATTATATTAGTTCAGGAAAATCTTTTACAACTAGTGAAAACTATACTTTTTCAGATTAAGTTCACTGCATGCACCTCAGAGACCTGACTGTGTAATACTCAGTGTTCTGTATGTTTGTTCTGTCAATTTACCTGCAAGCCTGTTTCCTAAATTTCTCATACATAACACCAGAATTGATTGCATAGACCTGCATCCATAGATCTGGTCAGAAATATGAAAACAAGCAAAGTGCAAGCCTGGGGAAAAAATAAAAATAAAAATAAAACCCTGGTTTTCTTCTAAAATTCATCCTGGACTGAAACTTAAAAAATTACAGAAACAATTAATATGCAAATGTGGGGTCAGCTAAGGGGATTAAATATATGGAAAGTTAATTTATGCATAGACATGAAAATCAGTTATTTTAGGAAGCCCAACTGCCCCATAAGAAAAAGAAGTTGCAAGATTATTTCACAAGCAAAGGAAATGTGCACTATTTCTGCTATCTTTTACGTAAGGCTAATATATTTGTCCTCACAGTAACACAGTTACTTCCTGGGATGGCTGCTTGCCTGTGTGCAATTGACCTGAAGTGGTAACTTCATGATTTTGTCTTAAGTTCCCTTCTTCAGCTGATTTCATCAGTGTATGCAGTTTCACATAATAGATTATCACTGACGGCATGTGATGCTCTTCCTTCTGTACCTCGTTTCACAACCCAGCTCATATAAATGCTGTTACCTTTCTCTTCAGTCCAGATTTGAATGCATTAGCCATTTACCTACTTAC
Source organism: Falco cherrug (assembly GCF_023634085.1). NCBI lineage: Eukaryota > Metazoa > Chordata > Aves > Falconiformes > Falconidae > Falco > Falco cherrug. The sequence goes on from NC_073697.1 coordinate 53,771,616, forward strand.
TTTTCATATCTAGAGAGCTCCAGATACCCCTTGGACTTCACACACCAAAGGAAGGATTTTGCCCATTCCCAAGGAATGCTCACAGGAAAGGCTCAGCTCCCTCAGCTCATCCTGGTTGCTGCAGAGCCCAGCAGACTCCATGGTTCAGCATTCCTCCTGTTTCTTGGTCTGGCAGGCACTGCATCTAAACCTAACCATGTGATGCCTTTATCTCTGTGACTGAGGCAAAGACAGCACAGTGTATAACTGCATAGTTTAACTTCTAGAAAGAATTGTATCAAAATTGCAATTAATACTGTTCTGACCATCTTCATTTAAACATAACACAGAAGACATCTGTAAGTGCCCTTTGTTAATCTCACAACTATTTTTGGCAGGGAAGATATATGTGTAGAGAAGAAAACCTGTCACTCTGGGTCTCCTTACCTGGCCAAAACTCACTGAAAATGGGCCACATGGTTTCCAGTAGTGGCTTGTCAGCTTGTGAAATGTGGCAAACAAACCTGGATGTGTTTTCTTCACATTCAGGATACTCAAACAGCAGGAACCGGCAGGAAAAAAGATTCACTGGGTCACTGTGAGTGGCCACTGTCAATCAAGATTTTCTCTACAGAGACAGGCAAGTGTTCAGTTCTCAGTTTATTTTCAGTTGGGCCACATAGATTATAACTCTTTTGTCACTCCCATCTTTGTCTCTGTTGTGTGTATTTTCCTCAAAAGAAAATAAACCTAAATAAACATGAAACCAAAATGAAAGTATATATTCTGGTTTCTTTGTACATTGCCCCAAGATGGTAAAAAAACTGGGAATGAATAACCAGGAACTGTTAAAAAAAGAAAATTCATCAGCAACAGCAAAAGACAGAGATAGGGTAAGCTCGAGGTCATATTCCTCAGGAGAACCTGGTTGTGGTGTGATCGTTTGGTCTGCAGTGTGCACATACACATGCACAGACAACAGTCAGGTACAATTTAGATTTGTGCAGATCACTGAATGAAAAAGGAAAAATTAAGAGAGGGAGAGATGATTTATTTTTTTTTAAGAAGAAACATTCACAGCTGAAGCACAAGACATTCTACCAGGAGATTCCTTAAACAATAAGAACTTTATTGAAACTTTAACAAGGGGAAGCATTTCTCTGAATTACAGCCTTATTTAAACATTACACAACAGACATAGTGTAAAGTGGGTAACAGAGTTTCTGTTAGTCTTTATATGACTATCAGGGTCAAAAGTCAATTAGAGTACTCCTCCTAATTGAAGAGATGAAATTATTTCCTTGCTGCCTTGCATAGCGTTTCCTGCTTTTACAACAAATATTTATGGGATAAATCATTCTGTTAGGAAAAGACATGATTCATTCTACCCTAGGCAGACGTTAATGTAATTGTAAATGTGAAATTCATAGTTTCTAGCACTGGTAAATATTTGCACAGAAACATTTCCTGTTCCATGACTACAAAAGTCTAGTTTTGCTGAAGACCCAGTTAGTGTTGAAGCCAAAGCTTGCTACCAATAACCACACTAATATAGCTGCTGAAGCTAGTGGGGCAATTTGCATGGATGAGACGAATAGAACTGGACTGATGATCAGAAAATCAAAGCTGTCATACAACATATCCTCAATATCCTGTGCTCTGGCTTTGCAAACCAGCAAACCCAGGGCAATGAGACGAAAGGCCAGGTGTCATATCCTTCATTTAATGGATTTGCACACCTACCTCTTTCATGGCATCTTCTATTCTGATTCACCATCTTCAAGAATGTTGTGCCAGTTGCACATTAATGTAGTTTCTGACTCTTTATTTTTACCATTTTTTATGGAATTATGATTAAGTATCTCTTTGATTTTTCTGTCAAGCACAGTATCTGCAGGGTTATATTATTTACAGCCAGGGTAAGAAACAGAGAAAAACTGAGAGGCAATATTTTTAAGTGCCAGCTGATTTGCACATTCTTATTCATTTCTTCCTGATGGAACTGACAGCAAGGGATTTGTATTGTTATTTCTTCTGCTGATTGCTGAGAGAACAGACTGACCGTGCCCCAAGTTCTCGCCCAGCTCCCTTTCCATGTCTTTGTTTTCTGGTAGTTTCTCTAATTTAAGAAACTGAAGGCAGCGGCATTTGGGCCCTAAAGTTCTCCTACATTTTCTGTTGCTTTAAGTAGTGCTTTGGTACTGCTGAGTATAATTGTTTAGGGATAGATTCTCAGTGTAAACTGGCAAAGAGCCTCTGACTGCTGCATAGCCATGCCAATTTACACAGCAGAGATTCTGATACCATCTCGGCAAAGGGAGCATAATGCTACACACAAAAGAAATTCAAAAGTCAGAGAGAGGCAGGCTGGCAAAAAGCTCAGGAAAGTGAAAGGAAAAAAAACATATCAGAAGATCTGGTTTAATAGCTCTGTAAGGGGCCGGCTGTAGGTAGTGGGGGAAAAGAGGACGGTGAAGCATAGCAGGCTGAGATAATCTGTCCGTCCCTTCGTGTGCATGTGGGTGGAGACATATGATTCGGCTTTCTTGCTAATGTGAGACAATTACACAAGGTATCAGTCATTGTCTCATGTACTGCGATATAACAGCATTCCTGCCAAGCATTTCTATTAAGCCAAATGTGAATTTGTTTTACAGTATAACTAGGAAAACAATCATGCCATGACTACACATAAATTCAGAGGCACTGTGTACCATATTCAGTAATACTTAGGTTAGATTAGACAGACCATCGCCAACCTGGAGATCATTTGAGTCTAGTTTATACCTGTCATGTGTCCACACAGTCTATATTTAAATATTTACAGAGCAAAGGTAGTGTGGCTTTTTCTGTTTTGCTATATTTCTATAAGCAAATCTAATAAAAATGTGGCACCAGGAAAAGATAAAATAATAGGAAACTTCCCCTATGGTAGCTGGTCAAGGTCACCCAATTGTTTGTGAAGAAGGGACAATCATCATTAACAAGCCATGCATCTCCATCCTCACCGTCAAACTGTATTCTGGAACACCACTGTATAATTCCTGCAGTTCTTATTTGGAAGTTGTCATGCGAGCCAAACTATAAGCAGAAAACCTGGTAGCCTTCAGCGATCACAGGTGGGGGCATGGAAAAGAAATAGCAATTATTTTGCACACCTGGAAAGCTTGCAACTACAGAAGCTGAGCCAGAAGCAGAGGGAAGACTATACCATTCCGGAGAATCTGAGCCCCCAATAATAATTAAGTAACTCCCAATGATGCTAACTTGCAAAATGAGTCAGAGTCTTAGGAAAAGATGAACTATTCAATGTACTTTTAAAATACAACTTATTATATGCTTCAATGCAAAGTAACATTCATGTCTTCAGGTTTCACCTGGATTTACTAAACAAGGAACATCTGATCAGTCAGTAACCACTGGAGATAGGTACACATATGAGGGCAGGTAGAAATGGACCCTCCCTCTGCCCAGGTGCTGCCCTGACCAGAAGTATAACACTTCCATCGATGAAATATCAAGTAACTCTTGCCCGTACAAATGCTACCAGTGATGGCCATTCACTATATTGTGCAGGGCTACAGTTACGGTAAACGGCACTGCCCATCCCTATCTTTTGCCTGTCATTATCTGTATCACAAAAATCTGCATTTGTTTGGAACACCAATCTCACATTCATAAATACCTTAGCAACACAGTGTAGGATAGATTAATTTATTAGATAAAAATGTGGAGAGAAAGCTGTGCTTAACAGATTTATGTACTTTTGAGAACAGGTCATACAAAATAATCCTCCAGGTACAGATGTAATGTAGCAGTCTCACAAGAAATGTAATCTACATTAGTTGGACCAGAGTCCATTAACAGTATATATATTAACATATGTATAGAGAAATATACAGCCTCTGAATGGAGGCTTCGTTTTCCCACTCTTGAGGAAAACATGGTGTCAATAATAATGTTTGCTCTCTCTGATGGCTGAGCTATTTACAAAATAGGTATCCACTACCAAAGGCCGCTAAAGTTCCTCCTTAACTTCTAGCAAAGAGAAGTGCTAATGTTCCTCATTTTTCAAATGTAGGAAACCATACCACCTGATCTCTCTTCCATGCTTGTATGCTGCATCATATCAAAGTGACTTCTGAGCGATAGGCAGAAGTACCAGGGGATAAATTATAAACTATACAAAGGAAAAAGTGAAACTGTTTCTTTTACATTTTATCATCACGGCATTTATACTAGCACAAAATGACATCTGAAAAGCTCCCCAATTTAGTTTGAAAATCAATGGTATAATGGCTTTGGAATTATGTCTGCACATTGGAAAATCCCAAGAGCTCATCCCTATGGTAGCAAGCGAAGCACTGTGAACAACGTTACACAGTCTACATAACTTGTTTACCACAACAGTCCAATTTAATTTTAAGCCTAGGAAAATATATGTAAAACAGGTTGCAGTTCTGGAGCTACTGTTCAGTGTTTTGCCTCATATCTACAAACATTTTAGAATTCAAGCAGCAAAGCATCCAAATAACACACCAGCTGCAACGCTAAATAGTGCAGTACATACAAAACTTACTTCAACCTGGAGAAATCAGGTTACATTTTCCCCTAGATATGTAAACCCTTATTTTCCCCACTGCAACCAATTACTCATCTTTCTACTGACATTTTGGACATCAGAGGTTAAAGGGATGATGTCAGACAAGGACTGTGGCACTGAAAACGGGTAAAAAAAAATGTCACATTGCCTGGACAGAGTTCTATGTGGTCTTTTATTAGGAAACATGCCACAGGCTTTTAACTTCTTCCTTTTAATTGGAAAGCTCTACCTAATTTTTTGCAGTCATCCTGTGGGCATCCTCTGTGCTTATCACCACAAACCCTGGGCTGCCCTAATCAAGAGGAGCAGGGAACAGGCAAGTGGTGAGAAACATGACAAATCTGTGTGAAAAGATAAATTTACCTGGAGCTTTGCGTACTTACGGAAAGCAAGCTTGAGATTCATTGAATTTCTCATGGAAGAAGGCACAGTTTTAGAGTGAGAGCTTTCCTATAGGTTGCATGCTTTGATCAGCATGGAACTGCAGAACTTTCTCGGTAAGATCTGAAGTTTAAGACAGCATGAGGCAACCCCCCTTAGGTGTTGTTGGGGTGAAAAAGGAAGATGCTTAAAAGAAGATAGAAGTTTTCCTTAAGTAAAACAAAAACAAAACAAAAAAAACCCCACCAAATCAGTTTTTGTATTTGCATTTTTTGCTTTTTCATTGTTTGTTTAAAATGTTAAAATATCTATATGCTGAAATACAGCAGCTTTTTTAACAAAAGTTTAGCTTTTAGTATTCAAAAACATTTCATTGAATGTAAATACATTGGTAGAATTTTGGCAGAAAAATGCTCATTTTGAGAAAACAGTTTTGCTTTTAAAAAAAAATAGTTAGAAATTAAATAAATAATTCTCACACTTCCAAAATCCATGCCTTTAAGAAACTTCTATCAAGCAAAAAACAAATGGCATTGATCTATCTTCATTTAGTGTGGAAAAACACTACTGTATTTATGTTAGCGTTTCTAGTGTACAATGAAACATTTAAAAATGAACAGTAGCTTTCTCTTTTAAGCAAGACCTGAAATCAATTTAAGGGCAAAATTTTTGTATTAATAAGTGTCAATGAAGAGTTACTGCTGTAAAACAAAACAAAATGTATATATTTTAAATTATCACCAGTACAGAAATATCAAACACAGTAAAAATGCAGCCTTTATTGCTCTTTAAATTTACCTAAATAAAAAAACAAATTCCATCCCAAAGATATTCAAGGATTAACTAGAGCTTTCCTGCAAGAAATAGTTTTGTGGGTTTATCTGAAATTATGATGGTTAAAATGCAGGACCTTTATGACCTGCTCAATGGCAGGTTTACATTGAAACTGTTATAAATTATTACAGAGGTGAAGCCAATCTAAACAGTCCAACATAAATATATCTGCAGACATACTGGCTACTACATATTCTAAACACTGTCTGTATATGAATAAACAGAGCTTTCTAAATCATTTAAGAAAATGTATTTATTCATAAAATCAATAATATTTATTTTTATGTTTGACAAAAAAAGGTCTATTATATCTAACTTATTGGAGCTTGAAAACGTTTTTTTATGGATTCTTATGTGGTTTTCCTACATCTGATAATGGCTGAGAATTTAATTTTGCATTATGAGAACATTTCTAATAGGTTTTGTATTTGACTAATCCTTATCTGTTTAATTTTAAAAAAATTAACAAATTAAATATTTGAATAAACATACTGCACAGGACTAGATTTATTCAGCACTCTGTCAACTAAAACTTTTATCAGACTATAAAACAGACATAGGTAATACTGGAAAACAAATCTCTATTTGTGTGTTTCTACTTTCTTATTCATTTGCAACAGCAATAAAAATACATATTTCAGTTCATACTATTATAATAAGCAGCATTTGTGGCAGGAAAGGAAATGTGAGATGTTAACACATGGCTAGACCCTGGCTATTCCATTTATATGCATGAAACCATACAGGAAAAATTGCAGACTCAAATAAAGTTATGTATAATAACACTGTGTTGCTTCCTAATTTCACACAATATTAAAACTATTATATCACATTAAAATTCCTCTTGCTAGCTTCCCAAGAAGATTCCCAAAGTGCTTTGCAAGAGCAAAATGTGTACTACATTAAAGAAAAAAAATATGCATGTAGGTTATATATGCAAAATAGCGTCCTGAAAAAACAGCTGTAAAACCGTAGAAAATGGGAAGTGAGAAAGGCAAAGTCATAAGATAGGCCACACTGGATCCTGCTACTCAGTCAGACAAGCCTGCCCAAAACACAAAGGCAGCTGTGAAATAATATATATGCCAATATCTTCCCCTAATCTCTGTCATTTAAAAATTGAGTTAGGCCTGGAAGCCTGAAGTTCAATGTATCCTTTGAAACTCCTGAGGTTTTTATTATTGGAATTTTGTGTTGTCTTTCCTTGTTTACTATATAAATACCCTGTAACTGTATCCAATATTCATAGCTGCAGCATTTACATACCGCTTTGCTACTTATCTCCAGCACTTCCTTTAGAAAATTCCCCCTTGTACCTGCTGTACTATACAAAACAAATAAATAAAAAGAAATTAAAGCACCCTTTATATTTTGAAAATTATACAACCATAGTTTTCAATCCTTCATGCCCCATATACTTCCAAGTTCTCAGTTATACTCATTTACTTTACCATGTAGTGTACATAATAGACATACAGTTCCAGAGTGCTGGCTCCCTGTGCCAACGGGATCTGGTTGCTCTGTTCCTGCAGCTTTCATACATCGCCTTCAGTTGCTCCCATTGGGGAGCTCCCCACTGATGCTGTTGAATATTTGTGGGGAAAAGAGTGTGATTCAGTCCCGCAAGCGTTAACTAGGAGCTTTTCCATAATTCACTGGATGGCCAGGAAAGGTCTGAGGAAGGTAACAGCTCTTTTGGGTCAGAGCTGCAATCCCTGAAGAATTGCTGGGTAAAGTGTGTTTGGGGTCAGATTTCCTTTGATAAAGTAGGGCAGTTTAGGTAAAATAGAAGACTTAGGGAGCAGGAAAGAAGTGTTTTAAATAGGAAAGGGTCCCTTCCCTCCAGACCCACACTGCAGAGTCTGGACCCTGATCTGAACATCCTCCCTCCAGAGATCTCGTGTTTCTGCGTGGGTCCCTCAAGCCGGTCTGAGAGAGCCCCGCGACATGGACACAGCAGTGGAGCTGGCACCGTCACTTCCTAAAGTTCCTGCTCTACCTGGAACTGCTGCATGCAGCCCTTGGATTTGATAAAGTGATTAAACAAAAATGTGATTATAGTGGATCTTTGCCAGCCCACAATCTCTGGAAGTACCGGCGAGCCAGGTCAGTCAGCTATTTCACACCGTTAATGGGAGGCAGCTCACGCTGGCTCCAGACAAAACCTCTGCAAGGCAAAGGGGCAGTGTTACCCACCAGCTGGCAGCAGGGGATGGATGGTCCGGCTTTCAGCAGGTATGATAAGTGGGGTGCTGAGCCGTGAGTCACCGCTGGCTTCCCCCACTGCTGTAAGCACAGCTTCTTCGGGAAGCTGCCTTCTGAGATAGCACTGGCCCTAGAATAAACAACTGACAGCGTTCCCGCGGTTCTTACTCACTACTTCATTCCTACCAATGGGAAAAGAAATTGCAGCCGGCACTGGTAGGGAAATAAAGATGATTCATTTTAATCCAAGCTAACACAACAAAAGAGTAAAAAGGTGGAAGATGTGAAATAAAAAGATAAAACTAATAAGGAGCTGCCTGTACTGAAGGCATTAAATTTAAATGAAAAAGATAGATTTGTGTTTAATTAAAAGAAAGAAAAGTGATCAAAATGAATTGTAATGAAAAGAAAGTAATCTTAAAGGAATTGCATTTACAAGTAACAATGTTCTCTGTTTAATGGGTTCATATTGTGGATGCAAAATATAAATTGGTCCCCTCAAGGGATGAAGAAATTCTTCGTCGAAACGTAAATAGCAAGAAAAGCAAGCAAAAAGAAGCAAAATAAAGAACATTCAGAGGGAACAAATAATCTTTGTAAAGAAAGAGAACATAAAGAAACTTTAAGCAAAAATAAGATTCTGGCTTTATCTACTCTCTAACCTTTTAAAAAGAATACGTTGCAAATTGCATCTGTTCTTCAGTTCTCCATGATGCTAATTTAGCGATTAGCTCCCTGCTCCTGGGCCACAGGTACCATGTGAGTGTGCTCTCTATCCTGTGGCAAAAGCTGTGGTGCTCCCACAGCCAGACAATGGATTGCAATTCTAATAATCCAGATTTCCAGTTACATATATGAATGTAAGATATCCAGCCCCTGTCAGTGTTGAATTATGCAAATTATAAAACAGGCAGGAAACCATATGTGCTGTAAATGATAAAAACACTTTTTCTCATATTTCTGTAGCTGCTGGGCTGGTTGGTACTTTTTCCCTTCTGCTGTCTTTTAATCTTAGCTCAGGGATCAGCTGTCCGCTACAGCGTTAATGAACTTCAAACCTGTGTCCACCACTCCAGTGACGGGAGCAGGATTTAAACAACCCGCGTTTTTCACAGACTAAAAAATAAGATTTTTTTCCTCTGAGTGAAATGTTGCATAATTTAAACATTCTTTGATAGGGAAAATATAAAATTATCCCAAAAATACCTCTGAATGCGAGCCAAGTGTAGGCTGGCAGGGAACGGTCTGACAGTGTAAATGCTCGTTTGTCATCTCAGGGGAGTGTTAACTCCAGCACCTGGTTAAAGCAATTTAAATGTCACCAAGGTACTTCTGTCATGGCTGATTTAAGGTTAATTAAAATCAATTGTTAATCATTTAAAGTTTCATTTTGCACTGGAAATTTCCCAAAATACAGATTTTCTGTAGGATTTAGTTGCCATGGGATATTTGGTTGAATGTTTTTATAAAATAAAACACTTCCAAGTTTTGGTGGCTGTTTTGTTATTTCTGGGTTTTCCTCCCTTTCTTTTCACTTCATCCATCACATTCTCTACGTTGACCAGTGTGGGTTTTTTTCAGATCACCGCTACAGAGATCAACACTCCAGGTCACAGATTGATTTGAGTTTGGTTTAACAGACGTGCAAAGAAGAGAAATCCAGAGCACTATTTCTTCACGGGCTTTTTTCTTAATGTGGTCCAGAATGGAAATTATGTTTTAATTAAGGGAAATCCTAGTAATAAAGTACTGGGAACAATAAATTTTTTCCCAATAATATCCCATTGATACAGCAGTAAGTGAAAGTAGTAAGAAAGCGAAAGGGACAATACTTTTTCACAACTGGAACATTAGCAGGCATGATGTATTTTAAATAGATCACAACTGTATTTCAGTTACCTACTGGTGTTGAATGCACATCCTTTTCCATATGTCTGACTCAATAATATTTAATCACTTTACACAAATAGAAGTTAGCTTATTTATAAATCTGCCAGCTCCATCAGTGAGCAGGTCTCCTCCCCCCAATACTTGATCAGGTTATTTCAAAGACCCTTAAAGCTGCATTTCCAAAGAAAAAGTAAGCACTGACACAGCAAACCATTAGCATTAGCTGACGTTATCCACCCTTCCTCGCAATGTCATCTCTGTATTAAATTATATTTACAGATGATGCTTGGATGACTTTAGACCAGCTTGCCTGATTACAGCTTAGATGCATCATGAAGACCCTGAAAGCAGAATAAAATCTAGACATCCAAGAATTATTGCAGGCAAGCTGCACTTTCATTTTCTTATTCTTTGCTGGGAGGAGGAACCAAGTAGGTGGCCCCAGCAATAAGGGATAGATCTCTGCTTTCCTTGGCTTGAGAATCTGGCAATTTGAAGTCTACAATATCTAATTTGCTTTATGGGAAAACAAAGTTTTAGCTCTTCTGGAATGAGTGAGATTATACTGGCTCTGGGCTTTCTCATTTTATTTTTTGTTTCTGTATCCAGGAGCAACAGACGTCAGAGCACCTGCTGTACACGTGCACATTCCCATCAAGGGCCAATAATATCTATATTCCTTACAGTCAACCTATGGACCTCATTTCCAGTTTGACTTTTCCAAATCAGAACTTCAGTTTACCTAATTTGCTCCCCGCAGCCATGCAGTTAAAAGCATAAATGAAAGATGGCAGAGACCAACCAGCCAACACTTCTAAAAGTATTCCTGACATAATAGTCCTATTATGTCAAATGAAGTATGAAAACTTTACCCTCAGTTTTCTATTTAATATTGCTACTTGAACTTCTAGCCTGTAGTTGGAGTCAGAACTGATCATGCTGGGGGGGTGGGGGGGTGGGGGGGGTGGGGGGGGGAAGCAGAAAGCTTGATCCTGTCTTTCCAGAATGATATAAAAATCAGAATTAGCTTTCACAAGCTCTTCAGTTATCTTTGATCCTCTCCATAGCCTAGTTAAAGGTGAATTCTAAAAATCATGAAGTCTGAGTGGTTGAGAGGTTCATCTAACTGAGCTAACTAAATAGCATTAGGTCACTGTGTATTCATCTGAACACAGTCTCCCTTAACTAAGTTGGTCAAAAGACTGCCTCAGATTTCTAACATAAAGTGTGAATATTCCATGTTTCATGGAAATAAATCTGACATCATTATGCAAGTTTCTGTTTCATCATATACCTGTAAAGCATTTTGACAAATTCAGTATTAGTCTGTGCCAATAAATTGGCAAGGAAGAAGATACACTGGAAGTATCAGGATGCACTCCTATCTTTGCTTTAATGTAAAAAGGACTGTTGTGGTTTAACCCCAGCCAGCAACTAAATACCACACAGCTGCTCACTTACTGTCCTGCCCTGACCCCCAGCTGGATGGGGAAGAGAATCAGGAAAAAGGTAAAACTCATGTATTGAGATAAGAACAATTTAATAATTGAAATAAAATATTATAATAATAAATTAAAAAAAACCAACAGTTGTAATGAAAAGGAGAGAGAAAGAGAGAGGAGTAAGTCCCAAAAGAAAAAAAAAAAACCCAAATGGTGCACAGTACAATTGCTCACCACCCGATGACCAATGCCCAGTCAGTCCCCGAGCAGCGATCGGCTGGCCCCGGCCAACTTCCCCAGTTTATATACTGAGCATGACATCCTGTGCTATGGAATATCCCTTTGGCCAGTTTGGGTCGACCGCCCTGGCTCTGCTCCCTCCCAGCTTCTTGTGCACCTGCTCACTGGCAGACCATGGGGAACTTCAAAGTCCTTGATTTAGAGTAAGCACTACTTAGCAACAGCTAAAACATCAGTGTGTTATCAACTTTATTCTCATACTAAGTCCAAAACACAGCACTCCACCAACTACTAAGAAGAAAACTAACTCTATCCCAGCCGAAACCAGGATAGGGATTGACACAGATAGCTACCTGCATTAATAAAAAAAAGCAATATTACTATTTTATGAAGAGAGGGCAAAAGAAGTATGTGAAAAGAATTTAGAAATCTCATCTGTAATCAAACCATATGACACTCAGAAAGCAATCTCTAAACCATGAGTGTAAGTATTTGCAGACAGTGCCATGAAGGCAGATGCTGATGTGGATAATACTACATTTTTTCATAATTAGGCATGTCCAGACTATAATTATCTTCCAAAGGAGTGGTCTGATTCTGAGAAGTAAATAACACCCAGCTAGACAACCCTGTCTAGCATTTCTGATTAATTAATTTAAAACTATATTCAAAACATAAATCTATGTACACACACACACACAAACTCACAGAGACTGGCACTGAATTAAAGATGAGACAGACTTTTCCAAACAGAAATGCATAAACCCAAACTTTTCAGGTGAAATCTACATTAATGTGCAACCACCACCACCACCCCCCATTTTATTTATATTTAAAAAACTGTCAGGATGTAACTATCACTAAAGAATATGCTAGCACTAGTCAGTAATAGTCTTGCCTGGGAAAAAATAAAAGCAGCCTTATCGTCAGTGAGAGATTCAGTCAGGTATTCTGCACACAATTCTTACCACTGATTCAATCTTTTCAAGGCCGTGTAGAGGTATCCCAGTGACATGAAAGGACCACAAGAGCTCCCTTTGCTAGCTGGGGATCAATTTTTTCAGCAAGAATAGAGCAAAGGATTAAGCAAACTTGCTCAAACCTGTGCAGGAACCCCCCCAGGAAGGCAGGATTCCGAGTTTGCTTAGCCTGCAGGTCTTGCAGGACATGAGTCTGTAGGGCCATCCCCGCCAGGACTGCAAACTTTGCCCAGTGAAAGAAACATCTAATGGGTTTTATTTCAAACCTTGGAATAGTCAAGACCAAATAGGAGGCTGTGCCTGGGGGCTCTGCCCTCTGCTTCTCTAATAGCGCAGGGCAGAGTATTAGGGTTCAGCTTTAGGGTTCAAACTCCCAGCAGAAGGGTCTGGCTTCTACTGTGCCCGTGCATGGAGCAGGGTATAAAGAACCATGCTTCAGCTATAGCTATTGCTATCTAATTACTATCTTTTTCTTCCTTTTTCCTTACCATGTTGGATCATGGCATTTTTCACAGAGTACCTGACCATGCTGTTTGCCCACCTTCTCAAATAGTGGAAGGGCTCAGTCCCACCAAATGCTGCACACCTTTTCTGACAAGGCAAAACATGCACAAGCCCATGATCACCCTCAGGCATGCAGTCTCATTTACTTCAGGTAGTACTTTTCTTAAAAAATTGGTGTGTCTTAAATGCTTTGCTGACCAGTGAGAAAGAGCTAAACCTTATCCAAGATTGAAGTCTAAAAGGAGCAAGTTTTAAGAAAGACACCTATACACACAATCCTAAATGCTCAATGTTATACAAGAATTTTAGCACACATAGTGAGAGGAATAAAACATACTGAGAGCCACACAGCCAAACAGCTTCCTCTTTTTTATTTCAAGACTTCTGAATCTTCCATCACTGAAGCAGCTAAGTTGTATTTACCATGGCCGCAGTTATATTTTCATCGTTCACTTTTGTTAATCACAAAATACCTGTGGAAAAATCAAAAATTAAAAAAAATCAGTATTTGTAAACAAAGGAAGTTTTTTTCCTTTGAAGCAAATGTTTTCACAATGCCTGTATCTAATAAACATTCTTTTCAAGATGTGCAGTGTCAGAGGTTGTCTAAGTGTGTCATATTGAACTGTTTTGTTGATAGCCTTTATTACAGGAAGAGATATTCAATGCCTGGAATCTGTAGGAAGAGTTTAAGTAACTATGGCAAGCTTAATCCAGTGCTTTCATTGAAGTGTAAGCTGGTGCTTGATTAATTAGGTTTTGTATTATCTCTTTGATGGACCAGGTAGTATCTACATGCACACTGCTTCATCTTGTCTGTACACTATAAAATTATATATTTATTTACATGTGTATTTATATAATACCTGCATATAGGTAATGCTTACGTTAAATTATATATATATATATCTCACGTCTATTTTATAGGCATTGGAGTTATTGATTCGTTTGTAGTCTTGATATTTTGGTGCTGTTTTCATGGACCTGTAATGAAAACTCTATAAATCTGTTGGAGAATTTCACTCACACCATCTGGAAAATTTTGAACCTCGCCCAGCAGCTCTTATTAATGAGGCCAGCTCTTAAATTTAGTGGAACTATCTAGAAAAGGAAAGATAAAGCCTGTGTAAGATGGACTTTAAAAGTCTGTACAGGACCCAGTTTAGACAGATCAGGCTATAAAGAGTTCAGGATGGTTTCCTCTCACTTACCCTTAATACTACAGTTCTTTTTTAGGGGTTTGTTGTGGATAGGAGAGAACAGAGAAAACCAGAATATAGTGCTCAAGGGATCAAGGAAGAACAGAAATGCATTTTCCTTTTCTTTCAGTAGAGTTATAATCTTATATAATTATGCCACAGTACAATAAATGGGGGGGGGGGGGGGGGGGGCGGGAAACACACAGAAAAAGAAAACTTGTCTTCAAACCAGAGATGACTCATTTCCAGTGTGACAGATATCTTTAGGGGAGACTGACGATTACCTGATAGCCACCCCTGCACTGAAATTGCTGCTTTACACATCTTTCTTAGAGATCATACCCTAAATTACCCCTTCTCTTCAGCATCAGTTCAACCAGCATTTTAGAAAGACCGCCTCTTGTTTCCATCACCACAGCAGTATTAAAATGGCACTTATGTCTGGTCCACCACTTTAGGCATTTTTCTGAATCTATGTGCAATTACCCTTGAGCTGTGTTTCTGCATGATCTGCAGCTACAGACTGACTGTGTTTCTGCTGTTAGAAAAAACGGTTTCAATCTCTATTATCACCAAGCATATTGCAATTTTTTTCTGAAGTTCTAATATAATTATTGTACTAGCATAGTAATATTTCCATTTTATTATATAATCAAGGGGTTTCAGACACATTAAAACAGTAATTTAGAGCAGTATAATATTTGGCTTTAGCAATGATTTTTTAGCAATACCAGTAAACAAGGCAGGTTTTGTATACAGATCTGATAGTTAATGGTGTTTTTTCAGAGACAACTCTTTTGTTTAAGGTAATCCTATATTTTGGACTATTTTAAAAAGTTCATTTTTCTACCAAACTTACAAATCTTTTGGGAAAGTCAAATTATGTGCATATTTGGAGCAGAAACAGTTGTCAGGTTTATACTGGTTAAAAGTCTGACCAATATCCCAAAGTGACATTCTGGGAAATATGCAAATGATTTTTCAAGTTATTTTAGAAATAATGGTATTCGGCTCAGGAAGTTTATATTAAATACAATCTACAGTGGAGTTACAGTGAGAACTTCACTTTGGCTGATGGATGATAAGAATAAAGTCCTCCCCAGATGAATTGAGCCTTGTGTATATATCCACAAGCTATGCTCAGACAGCTTATTTCACATAAAATTCCTACATAATGCATGGTTTCATCTAACATTGATCCCAATCCAGTTGGATCCTAGATTATCAGGTTGGATTTTTCAGCTGAAAAAATACAGTAGCAGTGTTTACAAATACTGACTTCATTTCAGGCTCTTGAATCTTAAACATGTGACATGATATCCAGAGATAACTTGGGAGGTAGAGCTTCTTACTGGACAGTTCAGAGTCTGGTATTTCTGCACAGTATTTGATATTTTTCAAAAAATACTAGTTTGAGGAAGAATGAGCAAATGCTATTCATAAAGTGGAAATTAGTATTTAAGAAACTGAGAACATCTAAAAAGATATCCTCCAGAGTGGGAAAAAAACAAATGTGGTGGTGTCAAAGGATTTCACTTTGGGTCTCAAAGCACTCCTGAGTGAGACATATTTTCAGCAAAACAAGGTTTCAAATTACCAAAATTATTCTTATAAAAATTTTAATCACTTCAAACAAAATTAATGCTATTGGGAAACTATTGTGAAATTTGACCAAAGGCATACAAAGATAAGACATATAGAAACAGCAGTGAAAGAAGTTCGAGATGTTTTTGAATGACATGCTTGTTTTGAGCTTTTTTGTCACAAGAGCATGACTACCTCTGCCAAGCCCCACTGTAATGTAAGTGATGAAAATACTAATACAGGAAGTTAAACTGTCCTTTTCCTGTGCTAAGAATCCATGTCTACTCTTCCATTCAATTCTGCATATTCTCCTGTTGAAAACTTATCCACTATTGTGTAAAACAAAATTTATGTCTTCACTTTGAAAGACTTTCACAGCTTTTCCTCTCCCTACATGATTTTTCATAAATACCTATTTATTACATTTTCCAGCAAACACATTTACATTTTCTCCTTTGGTATGCCACATTTTTTTGAAGGAGTTTTCCATAAATATAAACACAGCTACTGCAGCACTTTTTCAATCTTGATTACTATATGAAGCTTGAAGGAATTTGGCAATGATCTGATTTTCAGGCAGTGAAACTGCTGTGATGCTAACCAGTATTGTCTCACTGTTTCCTTTCATACCTTCCTTCCTCCAGCAGTCTTTATCTCGTATTTTCTCTTGGACAATGTTACCAGACTGGAGACTGATTAATGCATTCTGTCACATTTGTGACAAAGTCCTGACCTGCCATTCTTAAAAATAATATGTTCATGCTAGCAATAATTTGAAGACTTATAACTGAAGCTATTAAAATTAATTTTGGGGGTTTTTGCCAAAGCAGTCTATTCTTTCTTTGTCTGATTAAGCTGTTATTAATTTCCCAAACTAGGTTTTTAAAGTATGGTATAAATTTATCACAATGATTTCTATAAGAGAAAACTGCTACCCCATAAAATTCACAGAGGGTAACTTTTTTCTCTATGGAGAAACATTTAAAAATAAAATCATGAGAGAACTTTTGTTCTAAGCTTCTTTTTCATCACAAGCATACGATTTTTAAAAACATAGGTATGCATACATATTCAATAACTCTAAAGACATATCTTTGTTTCACTGTTCATTTTTTATCCATCAAAAATAATCAACTATCATAAAAAAAATGATGTCTGCTTCCATGGACCTATTTTCTCTAGTTGTGCTGGCAGGAGCAGGTAAACAAAAATCTAGTACAATGGCTTGAAAGAGCAACTGCAAGCTATTTCTTCTTTTCTCAAAGCATGAAATTGCTAAAATTCAGATTGTGGCAACTCAAAAATGGGCTTGGATCCCCCAAAATATCACTTAGCATCATGTGAATACCTGTGGTCTTTTGTTGGTTTGTCAACTTTGTATAGTCAGCCAGAAAAATGGCTGGCAGGGTGAGGGGAAGTGCAAGCAGGGACATTCACTTGGGATAAACCCCAAATAAAATACTGCTTTAAAATTTTAAGTAAACCGAAAGCTAAAAATTTTGCCTTTGCTCAGTTTCTGGAGGAGGCGATTGGGCCCCACACGTATCTCCCTCTCCTGGGCTTTGGCTGTGGAGCCAGCTGTGACCTCCAGCAGGGGAGGCCCAGTTCTGCCCCACTGCCCAGCTGGGGCTGTGAGACGAGGCTCGCTTGGCTCCTGGTTTCATCAAAAAATAAAATGCATTTTCAATTCTTTCTGTTCAAAGGTGAAAATACTAACTTTTTAGATTTCCAATAATAAATTATTTTCAGCTCTCCTCCAAACCACGCTGCTGACAAAAACATGTCCTCTATGGCCATGGGTTCACAAAAGAGTTTTCCTGGGATAATACCAGTTTGAACAAGCCCTTCCCCCCGTGCCCCATTTTTGATCGTTGCCTCATTTGAGATAGCATAACTGGTTGCATGGTGATGCAGTGAACATAACTGAAACCCTGATCTGGGCAGTAGGTCTCCAAACCAAAATTCTCCCAAGCCAATGACTCAGAATGGCCGCATAGACCATCTACACCAGCCCAAGGACAGGGGTGATGTGCAGACTGAGTACTAGCCACGTCCAACAGCAGTGGAATCTATTTTTTTGATGGTCAAGTTATTCCTGAACTTGGGACATTCATTCAGAGAAATAAGGACTTAGACCTTTTAATATGAGGCATGCTTTTTGAAACCTTGGCCATAAAGCAAGTTCAGTGGAATGAATAGAATAATCCAGAGTGATGCAGAACACTAATTTTATAGAACTATTTAATTAAACAATAGGCCAAAGAGGGAACTCAAGAGTATTTCTTGTAAGATACTTTATATTTGAATTAATTCTGTGTGTGGGATAGTGCTTAATATATTCATTTATTA
Organism: Falco cherrug; assembly: GCF_023634085.1. Classification (NCBI taxonomy): domain Eukaryota; kingdom Metazoa; phylum Chordata; class Aves; order Falconiformes; family Falconidae; genus Falco; species Falco cherrug. The sequence continues at coordinate 53,789,806 of NC_073697.1, forward strand.
TATCTGTTAACAGCTATGTGTTGTCTTAAAAAACAAACTGTGGCATAGGATTTCAAAAGCTCTGGCTGCAGTTGGAATTTCTGTGTAGCGGTTCTGAGTTGTTCAGTGTAATATTAAAAGGATTAGTTATAGCAAAATATTTTGTTGAAGGGGAGCATTATGCAAAAAGTTTTACCTGTGAAAGAGCCCTAGGAAGACAGCTAGCAGACTTGCTGCTCAACCGATCAGCTTTGTACCTTGGCCGGGAGAGATGGAAGAGTACAAGTCATCCATGGAAGCTTCACAGAAGTCTTTTTTTGTTGTAATAGTGGTAGCCTTTCTGACTAACACATCTGGGCCTGAAGATGACTGATGCTTGTCACTGCTGGAATAGACCTTAAGCAGTTGTTTTCTCCCAGCTCAATTTAGGTCAGCTTAGCTAACTCTTAAGATGCACATTTCCTTTTGCCATGAGGCCTGAGGGCTGTGATCTAGTGGAGTTTGTTCAATTTATTAGTAGAGAGTGAAAATTGTTTATAAAACAGACATAAGGAACTCTTCTACAATTTATGAGCACATAATGGAATTTGTGAATGACTCTTTTGCCTCTTAGTAAATGGAACATGCAGCACAAAGATAGCCTTCATTCCTCCCATCTCTACAGTGTTTACTCAGAGTTGGCTGAGAACAGGAAAAGCCAGCCAGAATTTGGGCTTTATTAATTTTATTTTTATCGTGGTTTTTTTTTTTTTTTAATTTATTCTTTTTCTTTTAAAACAATATTCCTACTTACTGCTCAAAAAAAAAATGCAATACCATGCATTTTGCAAGAAAATAGAGAATTTTCTTAAAGAAAAAAGGTTAGCTTGTATCTCTGCTGTACTCTGTGGGTACCTCTGTATAAAGCAGCTATTTCTGAGCTTCTGTATCAGGGAGGGTAGTTAAACTGAAAGAACTACAGAGAAGCGATACGGTGACATGGTATGGAGGGATGCTATTCCTTTTACTGCCTCTCTGTATGAGTTGGGTGTGGTGTCAGGCAATAGTGGAGTGCATGTAGTTATTAAATTGTGCACACATTTCATTGCCCTTTCCTTGCCCTTTTCACAAATCTATTTAGCTCATTTTCTCTGTACGCTAGATGTCTCTTTCCATCACCTCCCAAGCCTTCGGTCTCAGTCCATCACCTCTCCTTACCTCCACCATTTCCTGCTTTGGAAAAGTCATCCGTGATCTGAGTCCAGACACAGTCCCTCCAGCATGCTGGCTGTAAATACAGTGTGAAGGTTCAAGGATGGTTAAGAACTGGGAAACAAGTTTCAAGGCTTGGGAACACTTCCATTTCCTGAGAGAAATAGAGATGTAAGGATAAAACGAGAGAGTCTGACAAAGAAGAATGCTGAACAGGGCACAGAACCTGCATGGGCAACTGCCATTCCTCTTTCTTCCCAACTTAAATGCTGAATGGCAGTTGAAGAAAATGGAACAAACCACACAGAATAAGGAAAATTCTTATTCAAGAAATCCACAATTGTATAATTTGATTGCCAGAAAATATCACTGAGGACATTGGCTTACCAAGATTACAAATATAGGAATAATAAAGATATTAAATTATAGTGTTCAACTGGAAACAAGAACAAATATCCATTGAAGCTCCACAGAAATTTCCTGCAGAAAATAATCATATTAAAAGTCTCTTCTTCCCAAAATTTTCTATTTTTCACAAAAAAATTTAAAACTTCCAAACTGAAAAAAAAAGATTAATAGGTATTTTCAGTATTTTTTTTATTATTATTTTAACAGAAGTGAAAATTTTCTTTGTAGAAAGAACATTCCATCACTATAATAGCAATTTTCTCATTGTAAAGCAGAAGTCAGCCACTATGTGACTGGCCTAAGAATAAGCAGGACAGATTTTATGTCCATCTGTTACAAACTCCTCCCTAGCAGCTGAACACTGTCAGAAATAAGACTATGTGGACCACTGAGCTGTTTCAGTATCATAGTTCCCATGCACTGTATTTAGAAAATCTCCTGTGATTTAAATATGCTCTGACTTCTATGCAAAAAGTACAATATATTGCACATATTATTCTAACATACACATTTTGTTTTACAATTGAGCAAATTTTAACTCTCTGCCTAAATATCTGTCTTTTGTTACCATTTACAGGAACAAACATTCAGTTCTACTAGTACGTACATAAACGAAGTTGAAAATAACCCTATACAGATTTTGTGAAATGTTATAGCTGTTTTCTCCAGTGCTCATCCATCCCTTTATGTATTTCCAAAACTCTGCACAAGAATAGGATTTTTTCTTAGGTTACTCAACAAAATAGTTCACACAGTTAAAGCACAACTTTGTTAGAAAAAATTAGTTATTTTTTTCTGTAAAAATGTAAATTTATAAGGTTTTACAGCTGAACTTACTATGCTCATGAGGGTTAGAACGTATTTTTATACAAGAGAAAACGACCTAAGGTTTGGGGAGAGCAACATTTTCCATATTATTGGGTACAGTGGGACTAGAAAAATCAGAAAAATCATGTTTTATGAGTTTAAACAAAAATCAAAGTTACATAGTCATGCTAAACATCACCCTCTGTTTAGCCCAGTACTTCTGGTTAAAGGGTCTAAAATGTTTAACAACTATAACTTTGAACTTTGGGTTTCTTCTAAACAGTTATAAACTAAGCACCTGATTCAAGAAGAATAACTGGTTACAGCTTTTATGCAAGCCTCTTTAAATTGCTTTTCCTTGGGCCTTTTTATAGCCAAGCACTTTATATAGGGGGCGGGGGTGGGGGGGGGTGGGGCGGGGCGCAGTGTGGCAAAAATTGTATGTCTTATGTATCTGTTGGTTATTCTGCAAAATAAAATCTCAAAAGACTGTCAAACCCATAAATTATATTTCAGTGAACTAGGGAAACAATATATTAATTTTAAGATTCTTTGCTGTACAAAACACAAACGGATCTTTAAGACATGAAACTTTCAAATGACTACTTAAATGACTTACACAGCTTTTTTTTTACATAACTTACATAAATTCTTAGAGGATTTCTCAAGTGGAGCGTGACTCAAAGATTTTACAGTTGTCAAAGGAATCCTCCTTTCTATTGAAGTCTCAAGTTCTAATATCTCCGATTCCTTAGAAAAAGAAATCTTTAATAATTTCTTACCTAAATATTTACTACAGAAGAAATGTGTTTTGTCCAGAATATACTTTCTTGGATGATTTAAAGTTCAGAATGAGCAGGAGGTCTAATTTGCCATGTTTTAATGGCCATCAATTCTGCCACAGTTTGAATGATAGTGAATCCTTAATAACTCATAGCGTATCTTAGCAGTGTACAAAAATACTAGCTTCGACTAGTAGTGGCTTGAGAGAGCGTAAGAGAATTTAAGAACTAATTCCACTATAATTGAAATGTAGTTCTGATATTTTTTTTATATTGCTACATATATCAGAACTGTCTATATGTGTCTGGTATAATCCTTTCCTGTAAATAATATTGAAGAAAGCTTTAGAAAAAAATCCCTACTTGATCGTTAAGAGTTAGGGTATGCTTGTTTATTTATTCGTTTATACTCTATTTCAAATTTACATTTGGATCTTAAGAAACCTCTATTAAATTAAAACCAACTGCTTTAATAAACAAATTAATGATTCAGAAGCCATGAACAACACCAGCAGAATTTTAGCAAATATTTTGATGTCACTTAAAATAGTAAAGGAGAAAACTATTTTTTGCCCACACAGAAAAATAAATACATAACAATAAATGTCTTCAATCATAATAATGCAAAGCTTCTGGGGGAAAAGGTATATTGCAGGCTGGCATACAACTCCACCGAAGTTACCAGAAACAGGTTTGTCTCGTGACTTTAGGCTAAATATTTTAAGGCACCAATTTTATTAGAGCTTAAAAAATATGAAGAATACGTGTACTTGTATTCCTTTAAATCCTTTAGAACAGCTGGTCTCAAAATGAGCTAATCTAACCATTTAGAAACATAATATTGTGACACTTAGACATATACGGAAAAACAGCACAATCTGTTTGGGGCTGGGGAGCGGACACAGCCTTCATATGAACATCCTCATTCAAATAGGCCCAGTGTGGTTATCAACTTTAGCTACAGAGCAAAACTCCACAGACGAAGGATATATATTCTCCCCCTTCTATTGATCAATTATTACATACACATAAAAGAAGAAGCACCCTGAAAAACCATTAAGATAAAAGTTTTAATTTATTCTGCCTGTATTTCTCTAGCTTTTTGACATGATTTTTTTTTTTTTTAATTATGGCATACCACATGCTAGAGGGCACAAGAGACCGTTTTGATTGTGCAGTTAAAGGAACCTATTAGAAATATGAAATCATTATTTCTAGAGTATTCGGGACATTTTTTTTATTTTCCTGTGGACAGCTGCTGGCTATAGAACAGAGGCAAATTTAACTCAAGAAAATATCCTAAGTAATGGAGCCAGAAAGGCTAAATCGGAGTGGTAAATATTGCTAAGCCACCATTACTTGCTAAATAGCTATTAGTCATCTCTTTTTTTTTTCTTTTTTTTTTCTTTTTTTTTTTTTTTACTGCATGCTTAAAGTTCTAAAGAGCCGTTTCTTGCAATACCTTCTTAAACAAAACAGAAAAAGCTATCCTCTAAAAGCACAGAGGTCTGCCAAGGTAGCCTTGAGGGTCTAATTTAAACCCCTGGAGTAAAGAATTCCACATTTCAAGGATTTAAGTGGAAATAAAATAAAATCCAGGCTGAGATTTTCCTCCAAGAGAACAGTGGTGAAGAAACAGATAAATACAGAGAGGGAAGGGCTCGCTGTAGAAGAGATAGCATGAGAAAAGAATTACAAGCAGTGTATAAGAAAAAAAAAATATCCAAACATCCAGTCATAAATGCTTCATGACTGCGGACTTCATATGCCTCATAAAGTTTATATCTGTAGGATTTAGTCCAGGGCATGGCTGTCTGTCCGTACACATCTTGCTGCAGATGGGATACTGTAACTCTCGTACTTTATATTGGTCTTTCTTTCCAGAAAGAGAGAGCATGGTCTTGTTTGAAATATTTGTCTCTAGAGAAGTGCAATTTGATTTAACTGACCCAGAAATAAATAGAAGAAACCTGGCAATTAACCTTATGTAGGCAATAAAAGCTAAAAGCACGATTACAGAACTAGTTGGTGTCCCATGTATTTAACTGGTTTGTGTCACTTGTATTTATAGGCTGAGAGAGGAACGCATCAGACCCAGAAGGAACAAATATTACTTGGGAAGAAACAAGTTTGTTGTGGGTTGGATGGAAGATGGAGAAAGAAGTCTAGAATGATGTTTGCCATCAAAAGGGGTCTGAGACTGCAATGCTGGGAGATAATCTGCCCTATCACCAAACTAGTGACTTCCATCAGGTGGTAAGAAACACATTAAGTTCAGATGTGTCTTATAGCACAGTGCATGCTCTTTCCACTTAATCATGGCAGCCACAGGTGGAAAGCACCAAAGCTTCATGGCAGAACCAAGGCGCAGTGGCAAAGATGAGCCTCAAGTACAAAACAGCTTCAAATGCGAGTTAGTCAAAAATAAGAACTGGACAGATCAGATTTCTGCTTATCCCAGGTCCATCTCAAACAATAATGAGAGATTGCTGATTAGGAGGCTGAGCTGAAGATACAGTCCAGGGACTCAGAAAGTCTGACCAAACACCAATTATTCAGACTGAGGGGTAAGGAATCGATCCTGTCTCTTGAAACAATTTTCCAGGTAGAACAAAAGGCAGACAAACCACAATTCTTACTGTAATTTTGACAAGTAACAATCAGAGACTTGTCTGTTGTGAGTTCTGAAAAAAATCCAGCTGATAGATACAGCACACTGCAGACTACAAAATGACTTCTCAAAGACCAGGAGCAAAAGTTATTTAAGCATACATGCTAAAGTATGAGCTAAAGTATAATAAGCATACTGAACAGGTGTTAAAAGAATGTTTTCTTTCATACATGTGTAATAGCAATAATAGCAGAAGCGGAAATTTGATGGTTTTACTTACAAGTACTGATGAGTTTTAATGCTGTTTAGTATTTCAGATCCAGTTTGGAATATCTATACGTATTAAATAACTACTTCTTAGCAGAGCACTTGTATTCCTCTATGTAAAGCTGAATGATGCTAATTAGTCTAATACTATAGTTCTGGGGATTTACCCCGTGTAGTATTTTTTTCAGCACATGTTTTTTTGATCTTAAAGCACACATCTAAATATGTGCTAACACATACTTTATTGTACCTGGCCAGGAATTGATCAAAAAAGAACACTGGAATGGCCTTGATGGCTCAGACATGGACATCTCTGCTATCTGAAGTTAGGAGAGGTGAATCCTGGAAGCTTTTCAAGCAAGAGAGTTTTTAATGTAAAGTTAACCCACTTAGAGAGATGAGAATCCCGGCTGCAAGCTCATAACCAATCGACATATTGCGGAAATCCAGTAACACAGAAACAATGTGTTGTAATGACCTATTTACTTAGAGTTCGTTATTCAGCTGCCAGACCTCCCTGCACTGTCTTGATAGAGCTCCAGATGGAATGTGTATCCCAGCCAAGAGGCAAGCTGAGCTGTGACTTCAGCTGTTAATGGGACGGTTTTGTTTGTGGAGGAATTGTTTTTCTCTGTCATTAAAAGGCATCTAAACAAGAGGCTGTGATTCCACAAGTGGTGATGTAATGTGGCATGGGAAATACTTCTGTGGCATAGTGACTGTCCTGATTATAATGACGTACTTAATTGCTACTTCACTACCTTTTGTCTTCAACCAACCTACACAGCCACACTGCAAAGAATTTAAAGAAAAAGCACTTTTTTTAAAAAAGCTTGTTCAAAAAAAAAGGGGTGCCATGATAAAAATCCCTTGGTTTATGCCAGAAGCAAAGAAGAATTTGTTAGTAACCAATCACAGAAAAATTACTTTATAGTAAAGAAATTAGTTAGTGTGCTGTGCTTTGATATTTTTTAAGCATGGAAACACTACTTACGGTCCCTTGTGGCCTGAAATCAGTACATTGAATAAAATCTCAGGCAAGTTCAAGCTCTGTCATCATTCTAGGAAGAGTAAAAAAGAGCACCCAGAAGCTACAGTTCCTGCAGGCATCTCTAAGAAGTGCAGAATGCACATTTCAAATTGTAACTGATCACACAGAAGACAGCTGGAGTAACACAACATTCGAAGGCAATTAAAAACCAAATGAACAATCAAGAGTCTGCAACATTTGAGAGAATCATTAAAAAATTGCAGTCCATGAAAGAAAAAGAACAAACCAACAGAGACACCAGAACGAAGTAACAGGTGTTCATGCATGTATGAATGTCTCGCTACCAACACAAACATTTTGAAATAATCTGGCCAAACACAGGTGGATGGCTTTTTTCGTGCAGCTAATGAGAAAAAATTTAAAAAAAATTCTGCAGTGTATCTATTCTCTAACTGTATCTGGAGAGACACCCTCCTCCCATTTCTCTCTCACAACGTGTTTCCAAATGATAAACACAGACCCCTCTTCTGCCTATGACCTTAATGCAGTAAACCTACACCAGCGCACCGTGATGAAATGGTATTTCATAGTCCACAAGATATAAACGCCAAAGCAGCTGAATAACTACTTAAACTAAATATCAGCCCAAGAAGGAAAGAGTTACTAACCAGTTCATTTAACTGTGAATTAAAAGGCAGACACTATGTGTCAGAGGGGGATCTCCAGCAGCCTTGCAACACAGACAGCATTTTCAGTAAATATTTCTCTTTCTTAAGATGTTTAACCAGTTCAGGAGTGGGATTTTTATGGTTACTTAGTATATAGACTAGATGCTTGATATCCATGCCAGCCTTCTGTTATGGGGGTCTATGTTCCTATGTTGTACTTACCATTTTCATCTCAGCCTTGGAATTGTTTTCCTCTTAAGATGGAAAAAAATGGAAATATCCAGCAGAACTCTCATAACATTTATAATGAGCTGCTATGTATCAAAAGGTCTGGAAATGCTAAACAGACCTAAACTGGAAATCTAACTTGTTATAAAATGTGGCTCAAATTTATTACCCAAGATGTCAGTTTACTCATTTGAAGTAATGTATGATTTTCAACTAAGCAAAGTTTGGGCATATCTCTTTTGAAGGTCAGAAGAAGGTTACATAGTCTCCTTCAAAGCTCCCTTATTAACATGGTTGGATTGACACTGAGTAAAACCATATACTCAATGTATTTGTATTCTTTATTTATCTGTTTAGACTTTGTTTCCCTACTGGTGCCTTTCAGATTCTCTAGGCATATTAAAGCCATTAAAAGTACACATTTTAAACAAAACACATCAAAAGGATCATAAAAAAGACAGGCCTCTTAAAAAAATCCCCTAAAATACATGAGACTCTGTAAAAAGTGTGCAAGAAAATCATACGAGGCCAGGAAAAATATTTTATTTCCCTGGGAAAGTGAAATCTTGGATTACCTGTTGCTTATGTTGCTGAAGCACTGAACACTAATCTGTATTTTAATTATGATAAATAACATTATTATGCATTCACACTGATCTTACCCTCCTTAACAGGAGTCTAATACTACTGATTATGCTTATGGCACATTTCCAGGTGACTTCAGTTGGACAAGGATAAAACCCCATGGTCACTGCCACCTCCCTGGTTTGTATATGAACATCTGGAAGATTGTAGTGTTCTGATGTGAGCCTGACATGAAATTGTACAACCCCACATCTAATAACCAAAGTCAGTAGTTTGCTGTCATGTGGTGGAACGTGTATGTGTGTGCATGTGTTTGCAGAGGGTGGGGGAGCACTTAACTACTGTAATGCTCAATGCAAATTAAACCAGCCACATTTAAACACAGATATTTCAACCCAGTCCTTCATGTCTAACAATACCTTTCTCACAGGTTGAGATTGGTGGAAATTCAGGGAAGAATTAATTCCAACAATCTGAAAACTGAGTAAGAAGCACACAAGAGTTTGTTAAGTAAAGCCCAAGTGGAAAATGAGTCTGGACTTTATAGCCATAAATGGTAAGACGTACCAAATGTAATATGAAAGTCATATTTGAATATCATGTTTAAAAATCCCAGCCTGGACTGTCTTTCAGTTACCAACCCTGTGGGGAAATAATACAGTTACATTTCATTATAATGCTAGTCAGTAGGGCTATGTCTCCAAAAAAGAATTAAGTCCCCTCTCCCTCTCACACACAGATTCATGGCTAAAAAACACAGAAATTGAGCCAGTAGAAGATCTTGCTTTTATTCTGTGAAACACTGCAATGACCTGGCTACCTCAAGACCTTCCTGGCTTTTTCTGTTCATGGTAATGGGGGAAGTTCTTAATCTGATAAAGAGTACCCATTTTTTTCTTCACTGAGGCCATGTTTCACCCACAGATACTGATACTTGCAATGTTTTCACGTATAGCTCTGACCATCCTATTCCTTTCCCCAAGAAAAACAGGTTCAGACCTCGCTAGCTTAAGAGCAAAATGCAAGACATTCCTCTTTACAAAAACCTTCAAATCATGCCGGGAGAAAAAAAAAAAAAAAAAAAGGACTTCTGAAAATTTGGTGTGGAAATCGCTATAGCAAGGAAACTAGAAATGTGAAAACTGAAGTCATAGTGGTGTTTATGCTTGGCAGAAATGCTATGTAGTGAGGAAAAAAGTCACTCAGAGTATTATACACTTAATTAAACATATCAATATCACTAGAAGTGGAAGGAGTCACAGGTCTTGTGATTAACACTCAATTTTAAAGTACATTAATTAAGACAGGAGCTCCAGGCTATAGTTAAAAAGTAGTTTGAATTAAATTCCTTAGAGCAAATCAGTGTCTGATGGACTACAGAAATAAGAGTTTGGTTTGGTGTTGCTGAAATAGGAAAACCATGCTTGTTCCTCAGTGTCCTTGTTGGTTTTCCTTGCATATTATAGCATCTAAAATCTTTAAGATTCAAGTAAATCAAAATCCTTCCACTAAATGCAACAAATGTGAAGCTACTGTATAATTAAATCTTTCTCCTTCCCCCTTTGATGCTCTGATTTCCTTGTAAATGATAGTTTGCTTTTCTTACTTAAGCAATAAAGGAATTCTGCATACTTAATGTATTCTGTGAAACCTCCCACGTGGATCTCTGTTTTTGTGGTATACGATGAAAAGGTAGCCTGGAACGTATTATGAATTTATCAGAAACCCGGAGGGGTAATATGAAAACAAAAGGGTGGAATCCAAGGCAGGTGCAAGTGCAATGAACACTGATTTTCTTTTAAGATCATTACTTGTTCTTTGTTTAAAACTACAGAACCTGGAAAGGAGTCAAACAAAACTGGGAGATGTATTAAGGAAAGCTGAAAATTGTCTTTACTTCAGCTTGCTTTTTAATCATCACCAAGAAAGTAGAGAGGAAAATGAGAATTTATTATCTTGCCTTCGTTTGTAATTATCTTTTCTTAAAACCAAACCCAGTATTTCTCCAGAACATACTATACCCATTATAAAACCATGGACAACTAAAAATGTTTCCATTAAGCAAATTAGCACTGAAGAGGACTACTGGCAATAAGCACTCAGATGAGAGACAGAATAAACACTTTTAGACCATCACTCAACTTTGAGCTATGATTCTGGCTGTGATCAGAAGTGCAAACAACTGCATGTCTAGCAATGCAGGATGACATAGGAAAGATTGATTGTTGGTAAATCAGCGCTGAATCCGTTTCCATCATAGTGCCTAAATTGAACAAACCCATTGCATAGGATAAACCTGCTTATTGCCTGATCACCAAAAAGCCATTTCACTCTAAGTTTGTCGCATCTGCTCCTGGCCATGCCTGTCCTTTGTCAGGCACGTTGAAAATAGGAGGCATACTAATTTCAAATTTCCTTGCTCGCCAGAAGTACTTACCAGTCAGAAGAGCCTGAAAAATAATAACATACAGACAGACACAAAGCAAGACTATCAACAGGACCATCTGCTGTCACTGTAGCATCGAACATATAGACAGACTTGCTAGGTAAGACCCAAATCCAGTTCGTGTCAATACAAACTAATTTGTATCCTTGTTTTCTGTGACACCTAGACCATGGCAATGAATTCTACAGTTAAATTGCACAGAATATTTAATTTAAATTATTCCTTCCCTGTTTGTTTTGAACCTGATATATGTAGCATATGATAATACCTATTTCTTGTATTGTGAGAGTTCTCTGTTAATATTCTCAGCTGACATTGTCTGTCAGAAGTCATTGTACCACACTTCCTTCAGTCACCTCTTTTCTAGGCTGAGGCATCCTAGTCTACTTAATTATTCTTTGCATAGAAGCTATTCCTTGTTTTTCATCATCCATGTTGTCATTCCCCTTATCTTTAGCATTTCTTCTACTCTCTCATTGAGAAGAAACCAGGGATGCACATGGACAAAAGGAGAGTTCTTATTTGCTTCCCTACCTTGTTCTTACTAGTTCCTAATATTTTATTTACTCTTCCTATTAATATTGAATGTGGAGCTGACTTTTTTGATACCCTTATAACTCTATAACCTTTTTCTTCTTTTCAACACTTAGTTCAAATCCCTGCACTACAAGTGTAGAATGGAGGCTGTTTCCTTCACATGCAACTCTTCACATTTGTCAGTATTAAATTTCTTTTCTGAGTTTATTACAATAGTACTCAGTATCAAGAGAGCTTCTCTCACCCCAAGGTCAACTTTTGTTTTTACTTCTTATGCTTAGCTCCATCAGCAGACTTTGCTATATCCTTACTCAACATTTGTTCGCTAGCTCTTTAACTCACCCTTACATCTGAAGACAAAGGTGCAATCTCCATTTCAGTTGTAAATCCTCAAAATATAACTATATCCTGAGGGGAAGGAAAACTGAAGAGGAAGACCCTAAGTACCATCGTGGATAAGAGTGAAAGAATTTAATATATCAAGGCTGGGAAAGGAAGGAGGTGGGAGTCAGCCAAAGCATTTGGGAAAGGGTAACACCTGGTCACTGACAGTAACTAGGAACTAACAAGCTGCTAAATGCAACAATATTTTAACTTCAGGATTTGTTGTATAAAAATACCAAATGATTTATAAATGGAGTAACAGATCCTCAGAGGAATTCTTCCAGCTATCAAATGGTGACAATTTCTTTTAAGTTTACACTTGCCATAAAATTCTTCTCTTACAACACTGATTTTGTCACTATTAAAAATGTAGCACTGAGGTTTATTTGCTTTTCTTATGCAAACAGCTTTTTGAAATAGAGGCAGAGACATAAAACAAATGCTTTCTTATAAAAGTGTTGAAATGTATTTAAATTTGCCTTCTGATAGTACATTAATGTAAGCGTTATGAAGAAAAAACCAGACTGTTTCTTTGGAAACTGACACAGACTTATCACTGGGTGTTCAATTCAATACCTATTAATGCTTATACATATGGTATTAATTCTGTATTAATTCTGTCAAAAATGATATCATACTCTGAACGTCCAAATTATGACATCACTAAAACAACTTTGCTCTTCGTGGGTTTGGAGCATGACAGTGCCAGAGTTGACTAGAATTTATTCATGCAGCTGATTCTGACAAGTTCGGTTTAATTAGTTCATGCCCTCATAACGAACAAGAGACTGTGTTTTTGAAGATTTGCCAGAATAGTTTCTATTCTCTTCAACTTAAGTGCCAAATGCATGCACTTCTTTATACTATTTATACCTTTGCCTATAATTACTGTTCCCTAAGGTGTGATTGTCCTATTTCATAAGAGTTTGTGCAGCTGCCAACATGAAGATGTAAATAAATTGTAATACCGTTGCTATGAGGTGTAAAAATCCCCCAGCTCATATCCAGACCCTTGTATAATAAACTCAAGTAAACATTCCATTTCCTGTAAGCGATTGTGGTTTGTGACTAGATTTAAAAAAGCAGTGCAGTAAGTCATCACTTTTTTAATGATTTCTTGAAAACAAAGCCGTGTAAGCATGAAACAAAAAACAGCTATGTACAAACATTTATTTTTATGAAGGAGAAATATCTGCATGCAAAGTTGCATGGTTCACTGTTATTTGATAGTGTCTGGAAGCTGGTCTCATTTCCATTTACCGAGGAAAATCTTGAGATGCAGCTGATATGCCAAAAGCAGAGGCTAAAGGCTTCCACATAAAGGTGGTTTGAAGGTCACCTCTGCACTATTTTGAACTTACTGCAACCTTTGCAGCAATGTTCTCAACTCCCCGTATTTTTTAAGATGCTGTAGCTTTGTATATTATGAGTTGGACACCATGGCCAGAGGTAAACACAGCAAAGATTCATTCAGATCTATCCTTCCAAAGCAGTGAAAGGGTGGAGGGCAGGAGGCCCTCCTTCCAGTACCTTTCACATCTATCATACATAGAGGATCTCCTCATAGCCTAGGAAAATTGTTGTCTCCCTTCCTTTTATGAAGAAAACATCCATGCTTTACCGAAGAAAACGTTTTTTTAGGTTTTCCTCAACTGACAGTGGTTAAACAATCATTTTACTCCTTTTCTTGCCACGGGAGATGTTGTGCTGTCTGTCCTTTCAACCAAGTTGCGCCTACAGTGTAGACATATCATTTGGTGTGAGAGTGCTTTAAACCAAAGGCATGCACATTTCAGTAGGAGGCACTAGTTCAGTACTGGTGACAGGCACACAGTGGAGTTTAAGCATAAAAACGTATCAGCACTCACTTCTTCCCAATGGAGAGGTTTTGCATATGTTAACAGAGCAGATAAATGAAGTGTTGGGTGCCAGTGGGAATTAGATGAGCACAGAGTCATGTATATCTGACTCCATGAGTTAAGCTGACCGTAAAACAGCAATAAAATCTTCAGGCCACTTTAAATCAGCAGGTGTTTTACATCATGACACAAATAAGCTAGTTTACACATGGCGCAGGATTTTTAAGCTTTTTGCTGGAGTCGCTTTTCTCAGTGACTATAAACCCATACTGCCTAAAGACCACAGATTCACATGTCTCAGCTTCAACTGGAAATTGAAAAGTTAGAACTAATACTTCTAGTTGGGGAGTTGGTGCTTTCACAAGGTTGAGAAAGCAGATCAGGAGCTGGGACACGGTGTTTAATCACAGCTCAGTACTAACTTCTTGCAGGATTAGAGTATTCTCATTTCACTGACTTGTCCTCCCTTCTCTTTCCTTCTTTTGAACGTAAAATGCCCATGGCGGAGGCTGTCTGTGACCGTGCACTTCTGCAACAGCTTCTCACTGGGGCCTCAGTTGCAGTTGCAGCTGTAGGCAGCAGCCCAATACAAAATATTTTAAAACATTAACCATCACCTACATAGCTTTGACTTTTAACCTCAGGTATTTTATATTCTACCAAACCTAGCAGAAGAAAAAATGTCATATCCTGTTGGAAAAGGGGGAATCCCATCTCTACCATGGTATAATCTATTTCTGGTCCTAACGAAGTGTGGTATATTGAAATTTAAACCAGTCATTAGCCCAGGACTAAACATTACATGGCCTGGGAATCAGTCCAATGTAATTTGGGGGTGGGAGGGTGGCTCAGAATTCCACGTTTGTGAGGAAAGCAAGAAATATTTTCCTGGCAGGTTTGTTTAAAAAAAAAAAAAAAAAGGCAGCTGTTTTTAATTGCTGGGAGGGTCAGATTGTTAAAAACAGTCCCAGTGGAAATGGATTAGTGTGTGGGAGGATGTCAAGGTGCAAAATAAATGGAATTTAGTCTCTAGTCTAACAGTTTATTATCTGGATAGGAGATCCACGTACTGCATGTATGTACGTGCAAAACACCTGACGTTACAGACGGGGGTAAAGGCACTATTGTTGACATGACTTTGGAGTGACAGCATTATTCATGAAAAGCAAAGCTGTAAGTGAGCGAGCTATGTAAGTTATACAAACTGAGTGTGAGTAAGCCCTTTCCATCAACACCACTTACTGCATGTTTCCTTTAGGACATCATATTTTTCAGAAAAAATTGTTCTAGAAATGCATAAGTAATTTAAAATGGCCACGTGCTTTCTCTCTGTTTTTTGTTCCTCTCTCTGTAAAGTCAGATTCTCTCAAAGTGTATCGTGAATCTGTATCCTTCAGGATGGAGAATGAAATAAGGCTCATTCTTGTTAATTAGATATCTCAAAAATCAGTGTATGAAATAGAGGGCTTGATGTTTGTTTACACTAGAATATCGTTAAATCCTTCCAGCAGACACCCTTTAATTAACGTTCTTTTCATTATCAGTCTTATTTAACAAGGCTTTGGTGTAAGTCACATCCCAGCCTTTAACTTAGGTCCCAGTATCAGTTCTGTGGGAATAGCTCAGGCTACTGCAGTGCAGCAGTCTTTACTGAGGAGCATGGCTGTAGCTGTTTGGAAACAGGGAACGGTATTTGCACAATGTAACCAAGGCCTTGGAGGAAATACCGTGACACCACTCAGGTTTTGTTTCAGCTTATGCATAAGGAGCACCAGGTATAATCAGAGGAAGTGTCTCTGTCAGACACAGATAATCCTGTTGAAATGGTGGATGCTATCAGGAGGTTAGCAAAGGTGACCAGTGTAATGTCTGGGTTTGGACCCAAACCCAGAGCCTGCAGGGAAGATACTGCTGCATTCACGTCAATGCTAAAGCACTCACCAACTTAGCTGGGATGAGGGGAAAGGGTACATCTTCAGATCTGATGCAGTCAGACCCGTTCATCCACCACCAGGCAGCAGCTCCTGCCTCTTTGCCACTTTCTGTTCCATTTCTTCCCTCTTGTTCCATGCCATGTCAGTCCTTAGCCAGGGGTGTCCCCTTTTCCCCAGAAGCCTCTCATAAGGGGTTTGTTTCAGCTTCAAGAAAAGCAAGAAATTTGGGAAAAAATTAGGAAAGCAACTTTCTCTTACCATTTTTCCTACTGATTCTAATGAACTATTCTGCTTACCGTCACCTGTAATTACCCAAGTGACTCACTTTTTAAACATTTGCGGCTGTTCCATATTTCAGCTTAGAATCAGAGTTCACATCAAATTGTATATTCCTACTAATAGTTTGGCTGCCCCTTTTTTCTGTCTGAGTTCTTGGAAGGCCATGTGAACTGGTGCTTTCCAGTTTATCAGTTTATGGTATTGACAGTGAATCCCTTTTATTAAATTTTTCATATAGATACCTCAGCCTCACTGAAGAGAATCCTAATACAAACATAGTTTAAAATTTTTCTCTGGTAACTATATTATCCATAACTTCTCAAGGATAAAAAACTGAAACATCCAGTTTTCTCACACAGTTCCCAATTTAGACACATACAAATATATTGTTAGTAGTTTTGGTTGTATTTATGATGACACCTCATCTTACACCTTACCTTACACTTTTACCTCTATAATTCTCACATTCCAGAATATCTGCTTCTTTCCATGACTTTAACTAGATTACTATTTTCCGAAGGCTACCATTTTGTCTTAAATAACATCTTGAACCTTGCAATCTAACCATACTAGCTTTTAATTGGCTTTCTATTTTCTTTTTTGTTAAGGTGCATTCATTCCTCTGTGGCTCCTGGGATGCCTAAGAAGCCTCCATGCTGAGTGCAAGGATTTTAATTTCCTCACTTTTGACTTTAGGGTTTTTTAACTAACTTTCCCCTTGAAAAAATTTCATTATCAAAAGTTTAGTGTCACAGTCCCACATTTGGTTCAATCACTCCCTTGAGAATGTTGAACTTAATTATGCTGTGGTCACCATTAATTAGTGGCTCAGCAATAGTTAGTTCTTGAACCAACACTTTTATATTACATAGACAGAGTAACTTTCCCTCATGTGTGCTGTAGAACCGACTGCTATAAAAAATATAGTCTGAAAGGTCAAGTTCTTTCTCTAAGTCGCCCATTGGAAAGGATGAATTTCTATGCAGATAGCCGAAATGCCCTATTACAACCATTTATTAGTCTTGGTTGCCCTATTTGTGCCTGCTGACACTTCACACTTCAATATTAATAGTATGTTCTTGCACGATAGGAAATTCTGTCATAGGTTATTAAAACTGTGGCGTATGCTTTCATACTGAATTGAGTTTCAATATCAAACATCTATGCAGGGCAAAAGGTTTGAAAATATTAGGGAAAAAAGTAATGTTGGTGTGAAGTTCTCAAACAGCACTGCTTAATATTATTTTAATGATTTGATGGTTAGTAATTTATGAGCTACACTAGTATTCTTATAAACAGGAATATTTTGTTGCATCTATTCTATTCATTCTCCCTGTATTGACTTCTGTATTCACTGAATTCTTCTGCATTATTACGATATAGTGTTATTTCTTCATCTTTATAAGACATAGCGCTCCCTACAGTTGAGATATCTTAGCACTCCATAAGTACTTGTCACACTAACATGAAAAGAAATGTCATTCACAGATGTTCAAAATACAGACATCTTATACTAACCTTTCTGGATAGTCTTTTTAATTTCATATTCTATTTGTTGAAAATATGTCTACTTTGTCTTTTATATCACATTAAATGTGTTAGCAAACAGAAGAAAAACCTATTAGTTTTTTGCTGTACACTTGGAACATAACCGTAATTACATTTTAAATTTATTTACTGGACTTAAAGAGATTAAATTGTTTAGAATTATTTCTGTACTGAAGTATTTCTGTATTGAGGTACTGTACTGAAGCATCTGATTTCAGTGGGATTAGACACTTGCGTAACTTTGAGAGTCTGGCTCTGGTCCCACTAGAGAGCACCCAGATGCTCACAAACAACAGCAAAGATACCATTTTCAAAACAGATGGCTGAAAGATCAAACATTTACAGGAGCTAGACTTCAGCCAGATGTGTCCAATGTGCTGACATGATGTCATTCGTAAATTGCAGGGCTCCGTAGTTTCTGGAGGACGGTGTCTGTCCTGCAGAATTAAGCTCTGTGATTTCACATGGCCCAGCAGATGGGCTAAATCTATGTCTTTCACCTCACAGATGTAATTAACATATTCTACAGCCTGTCACAACCTGTTTGAATAGAAGAAATGAGGGCAATGTGAAGGCAATGTCTTCAATGATGTCAGGAGAACCAAGCTGACTTACATGTTTACATATAATGGTCTTTAATGCTCTGCATACTCCATTTTACTACTGCCTCTAAAATTCTCCACGTATCACAAGTCATTTATGTTAAATAACTAGCCTAAAGCCTTATACTGAAATTAAAATGCAGGAATTTGTCTGTTACAGCTACTGTTAGAGGCCTAGTCAGTGAGGGAGTACAGCACTGCATTCTAGACTCTGATAACAAATGCCTTGTTTGGGGAGTGTTTGCACCCAAAAGACTCATTCAGCCCAGGATATAGATAGCTATGATTTAAACTTCAGACTGTGAAATTTGTCCCCAGACTAAAATATACATACACACTCCAAAAAGAAAAAAAAAAGAAAAAAGAAAAAAAAAAAAAACCCAGAGGGCTGGTTATTAACTTTTGATTTTTACAAGATAGCTTCCAAAGACAGAAAAGGGAAATAAGCCCAGTTATGGTGGAAATTCCAATGTCTCAGGTGAAAAAATGCTAATACAGCTTTTGGATATGGTTTTAAGCTTTGCCAAGGAGGAAATGGAAAATTAAGAGCTTCTTGGAAAACGAAGAGGTTTTGACTGGAGATCAAGACACTGACTCAAGAGAGACTGAAATTCTACAAAGGCTATTGCCAGCTTGCGTCAGTGAGAACAAGTGGAAACAAACCAAAAAAATTTATCAAGTTACATTGGCAGCTGAACCTAAAAGAGAAAGAAAAATGTGTTTATTCTTAAACTTTGTAATTACGCCTCAGCAGCTTTTCAGCCTTGCAGTGGCCCTGATTCTCAGTTCCCCTAAACTATTTTTATTCCCTTTTTATTTTCTTCCCATAGTTTTTGCATTATCCAAGGGGTCCAAAAGTCTCTTTGTTTTAATCTATGTAACAAAGGGGTTAATATTCCTGATGTTTTCTCTGCTGGGATGCCAGACAGGGTCACCAGATGTGATTCATAAGTTGTTCTTGCATGCTGCTTAGCAAAAGCACAGCTGTGGTTACACACTGGGGGTGGAGGGAAAGGAGAAGAGATCCTGATCCCATTCGAGTCAACTGGAGTTTTACTATTTACTTCCACAAGGCCAGAATTCCACCCCAAGTATCTATCTATGTGGGTCTTGTTTATTTTCCTTTGTTCAAAAGGATCCTTACCGTCACCTTTGCTAGATCTCATAGAGATTAGATGTAAATCAATAATGTATTTTGTTGTTATTATAATTGCCAATCTACAATATTGGATGACAAGTGAGACATGACTAAAAGATCTAACTCATGATAAAACCTTATTTTTTAAAAGAAAATGGGGGTTTCATCCTTTTTTTCCACAGAGTATTTACTTTCCTGAAAAAATGTTAGCATCTAAATCATAGCACTCGGAAAGAAATATTTTGTTCTAGTTTAAGTCTACCGCTCCCCCAACCTCCCTATCTCCTGCTTCACAATTTTACATTTTGAAAACATAAATTAACATTTTGATAGGTAGGAGCAAAGATTTAGTTACCTCTAGTACTACCTCCAGAACCTTCACTGAACTTGGTTCTCAGTATCATGTCTGTTTCTGAAATATGAAAAACTGTAGATTTAACACAATCACAGATTTAACAGGATCTCCTGTTTTATCAGTGCATTCCCTCTAAGTTGATTCTAAGTACATTCTTATTAGCCCAATAAGCAAAACTGAATTTAGCTAGACCTATGGCTAAAGTAGCTTCAGAAAATATTATGACTACATGGGTATAAGAAGAACACAACAGTCGATGAGAAAACCGGAGTTAAGATTATGTTAAGAAAGATCTTACATTTTGCTCTGAAAAAGATATTTCTTACATTACTTTCCACCACTTTCCACTTATGTGAAAACTATCATCTATGATGATCATTTTCCATGGTCTTAGCTCCTCTTACTCTTCTGTCTACAAAAGGTACAGCTTTGATACAAGATCATCTGATTCCTACATGAAAAGGGGTGCTCCATGATCTCTGTAAGTATTGCACAGACACACACATCTGGAGACTGGGAATGTAACTGCATAGGGACATTCTCAGTTTGGCTTGCTAATACTCTTCTTGTACTTGTATTCAGCTATGACATTGGTTGACTGTAAAGCAGCAAGACATGTTTACTTCCTTTACAGAGCTTGTATAAATTACAGTGACATTTCTTCTCCTTCTGCTGTCTTGGCTTTAACAGGATCAAATATGATCCTTCTCAGCAAAGACAATTATGTCTTGACAATCAACATTTCCTATTCAAAAGTAGTGGTGGTTACAGCCTGATGGAAAAAATAGAGTCTGTCTTGGAATACTTTTGTAAAAAAAATGTTAGTATATGTCAGTACCTTTCATATATTTACTGCTTTGCTCACTGTACATGCGATCATCAGTACAATGCTTCCACCTCAGAACTTGGGATAGTCTTTCTTTCAAACACACACTTACACAAACGCCATAACCCTCATTAGACAAACACTCAAGTAAGGACAAACATATTCTGTTTTTCAACCATATTTCAGGTAACTGCAATGACCTGATGGCAGCTGCTGGTTGGCTCATCAAAGAATACGAAAATTGTAATATTTGCTTCCAAAGTTTGATTGACAAACAGTGTTGAAGAAATACGTACATTTTTCTAGGTGTTATGTCTACATTAGTATATTAAACATGCATATAGCTGTTCTGAGTCCATACTACTAAACTTTCTAGCCTTTGGAAATGAAATGACCAAATGCACACTCCCTGCTAGCCCTGGACCTTTGCTAAATTCCAGGTTGAACCCAGGAACTGCTTGGGAAAGTACTTGCTGACCAGGACCAAAACCATCCAGGGACTGTTCTAGCAATTTAGCAGTGTAGATGTCTGAGTTCCAGTATCCAGGAAGTTCCTTGGCTCTGTTTAATTTCATAATAGAGGTGTAATTGGCATTTGCTTATGTACACACACCTTTTCTGTGACATAATAGTGTATCAATTTCAATATTTCAGTAATACTCCTCAGCATACTGAACACCAGACCCAATCCAAACAGCCCTTCTCCCCAGACTACATAAAAATTACTTCACGATGACCCAAAATCAAGCCACTACTTAACCAGACAGGACATTTTCAATGTTCTGAAGTTCAGTGAATAAAATAATATTTGGCTTTTACATAGGACCATTCATCCAAATATTTCAAGGAACCTTGGAGGCACTAAATAAGGAAAAAGTTTCCTCTGGGAGCAGCTGGACGACTGTAAAAAGAAAGCAGTTCAAATCATTATAAAAGTTATTAACAACAAGAACAAAACCTGCTTCCAACAGAACTGTTGGGCTCTAATGTGGTCTGTTCTTGTTACTACACTACTTTTGTTTGGAAATAACAGTCCGCACTTCCTTCCTTATAATATGCATTTTGTCATCATGCAGGCAAATGCAATACCTCAGTTGTTACCTTGCACTCTGAAAAATTATTTAATATTTAGGAGGGGACAAAGTAAAAGATTTTTGAGACACTGTCCATCAGTCTGGTATCTGAGCTCACCATAGAGACCTGGAGTGCAGAAGGAGGAAATACTTCACCGTCCACTCGTCTGGGGTAGATGAATTTGTTACAGTGCCCAGAGGAGGGATTTTGAATGGTATTTATATATGTTCTGATGGAAGATTTTATTGCTAAAACATTTTATTCTGGCTCTGGACACTGTCAGCCTCCAGTTCAGTCTGATCTTTTGTGGCAGGAAGGACCAAGCTAAGATCCTGTCCAGGAGTTTCCAGTGCCTGGTCATTGGTATCAGGGACCGCCCAGATGTGTCAGCCCTGCAGGAGTTATTGCCTGGGGCTGGGTGGAGAAGCAGGTAATCTCTGAGGACAGGAGGGAAGGCTGCAAGTAAGCAGCAGCACATTGCATCAACCCAGGAAGACTTTCAACTCTGCTCCCAGTGAGGTCATGCCAGAGGGTAAGTGGAAGGAGCCTCAGCCCAGACAGCAGAAGCCAGATTATTTTTTTCCGTTGAAGCTTTTACCTCACAAATCTATAGCAAGTCATCTCTTCATCAGGAGTTTTTCCAAGGAAAGGACCAGAGGGCTGTTCTCAGTTTAACAAATGCATGTGTCTGGACTACTCCAAGCACATTTGTTCTTGTTTGAGTGGCTTATTTTCCTTCTTTTCCCTCCTAGTGTTCTATAACAATGTCACTGTTATTGTCTCTGAGTGTGCACATGCATGTATTACATATAAAATCTCACTTTTATAGGTAGCACCTCTGTCTTCAGCAGTTACCCAAAGCCAGAAGCACACAGGCACTCACGGCATATGCAGGGTCATCTGCACAGCATAACAAAATGCTCCAATCCAGCCTTGGACCAGGCAACTCAGGTACTGGAGGCGGTATATGTATTCTGGCCTGACGGTCAGACAGAAACCTTAAATAAATTCCAAACATATAATCCCATACACCTACCAAAAATTCTCCCAGTTATTTCATTTCAGAGAATTTTGTTTTAGTGGCTTCCAACATAGCATTTTCTCTTTCTGTCCTGAATGGATGCATAATGCTGGTTAACATTATTCAAAAGACAGCTGTTTTCTACCTTTCAAATGGCAGAATTCAGTAAGGTGAACCAAGTTCTACCAGTGCATGTTATAACCAACTCAAAAATTTTACTAGATGAACACTTCCTTTAAAAAAAATAATCTCTAAAAGGCTTTTTATAATTAACAGAATATTATTAATGACAAATGAAAAAGGAAAAATATAACAAAAATGTAGTCTACGATTTCAAGTTTCATTTGGCTTTTACAGAAAAGTATATTTCCTGCTCTGCTTTTCCTTTTGTACTGCTTTTGTCAGCTATTCCTCCTTCAAATGTACAACAAATAGCTATTAAAGATTATGGAGTGATTTCCATTTTGATTGTTTGGGTTTACTTGCTTCTACAATTCTAGAAACTACTCATTACAGCATGAATTTCCCTGTTGTTTTATGCTGAATTTTACAATAACTTTAACAGCAACTGTGCAGTCATCTTTTGTAAGGTAAGAACGAAACAGATGAACATTACTATTAGTGCAACTCACGAAGCAGAGCACCACCAGCAACTTATTAGGTATCAAAAATCACATAGCAAGGAACTGAACAGTGGAAGTTTTGAACACAGGGCTCTGTGAAGGTTAAAGATTTAAAAAGAGATAAAGGACTGAGACAATCTCCCAGAAGATCTATTCCTTGGGTAATCATCAGCTGATAGGATCTAGACTGGACCAATTCATATTCATTTCTTTCCCTATGGACTTGCTAGCAGCTACTGTCAGCATCGGTATACTTTTGATTTTAAAGGATTCTTTGGGGACTAAAGTGTTAAATTTGGCATGAAAATAGCCATCATTTGGTAATGTGCCTATATAAGATAACTTCCATGGCTCAAAATAGAAGTTCTTGAGAGAGTAATTATGAAATATGATGAATAAGGGCAGGGTAATGGAAGACATAAATTCTAGAAGTGGACTTCAAATGTTGTAAGTGAAGGATAAGGTTTAACAGGATAGTTTTATAGCAACCAGCAAGCCTTTAAACGGCCTAAATACTTATGAATCATTTAAAGTAGCTGTGGCCAAGCATGAGGGTTCATTCTTAGGCTCTGAAATGTCTCCGCCAGTAATTTTGTATGAAATTTCCTAATCTTTAATTGCACTTGCTGAGTCCAACAGGTATGTGCTCAGTACTGTGTTTTTTCTATCACATGCCTCAGGAAGCCCTGCCTATATCCATCCAGATGGCTCACAAACTAACCTGGGCACACTCAGATTAAGAGAATACTGAGTAAGGCCTATCAAGGCAATTAACCATTGTTAGGTAGTGTGACAATCCACACCCGTATCCACGGTTGACTAAGGATTCCCCATCGATTCCCTGTGACCATGTGTGGGGTTTACTTCGTAGGACATCCCCATGGTGGCAGGAGATATTAATGTGCCCTGGGTGAGACAGAAGTGCTCATGGGCAGCATTTTGAAGGGGCTGCCATGACAAATGCTGCAATAGGAGAGGACAGATGTTTGTGCTGCTGTGGCTCATTTTCCAGCCCGGCCCACCAGCTTATTCAACCTGAGTGGCTTCACAAAAGGGTTGCCAAATCTAGTCTGTGATTGCCAGTCTCTGAAATTGATGTCTGCTTACTTAAGGAATCCTGTCATCTTTACAAATCTTCTTATTGGGAAAGATGCAGAAAGGATAGCGTTTTCCATAAAATATTGAGGTCAGCCTCAAGTGAGTGTACTGACTGACTGAGGAAAATCTAGGACTTAAATTAGAAGATAAAAAGAAAATACTTTTTATTAGAAGATAAAAAGAAAAGAAGCCAATAGCTGGCAAGAGAAAACACGCACCTTTCATGTGATGCTTATTTGTTTGTAGTGTTGGAAGTGGCATACTCATTCTGGTTCGGTGCTCAGGCAGGTTAGGTATGATCAATCAATTCCAAACCAGTGATCGCACAGCATGTACCCAAAATAGTCCCAGTTATCACTGCCAGCTATTATCTACTGGTACCCTGGGAGGGGGAAAATAGCCTTAGGGTTCATTATTTTCTTTTTATTTCATTTGTTTCATTTGTCTAGTAGTTGCTGTATTTTCTCATCTTGTGGAAAGTTTAGTTCTTTTTGATGCAATAGTCATAAAAGTGATATGAAAGTGGATCAACAGATAACTACCTGAGTTATGCAACACTGAGGAGAGCAGAAGTGAAAACATGTTAATTTATGTTCACTCAAAGTTACATGATCAATAAATAACCTCTATCATGTGCAATACAAATAGGAACTGATCATAGTGTAGGTACAGTTTAAACATGAATGGTAAATGTTCCTTGACCTCAGAAACCTTCAAAGAATTCAAAAATGTTCCCATTCTGTCTTAAAAATATTATATTAAAATGTTATTATAATTATTTTTTTTCCATAAAAACATAAGAAGACCTGCCCAATCATATAGCAATATCGCTTAACTTCAGCCAGGCATGTGAACGTAAGTATTCTTGAATGCAGAAGTCTTGCATTCAAGTCACTACTTTTACCTAGTGTTTGGTGGGTTGTTCTCAGTGACTCTTGCTGGAGCTATTTCCACTTAAAAGAAAACTAAATAACCCCTGCATCAGGGAACTGAACCTTGCTTTGTACCTTCCTATGTGAGTACAAGTTGGTTATTTTTCTACAGCTGGTGAGTCTGTCTGATCGTGACACAAACATAATCAAAAGTTAAAACATTTCAAAGTCTGTTTGTTTTCCCTCTCTCTTCTTTTTTTTCTTAGAGAGAGAAAAAATTATTTTAAGAGTATTTTTAAAATAGTTCCGGCAAATTCTAATCAGCATGGCTCTCAAAATGAATAGATAGATATATTTTAGTGGAGCTGGATCACAGTCACAGTTGGAAAAGGCAATGTCAATAAATTAACTGGTCTTGCAAATGCAATTGTTAAAAGAAATAATCTTCCAAGAATCCTGGGTAAGATGGAAAAAATACCAGTAACTAAGAAATAGTAGGGAGGAGGAGGCAGCGGGAATGGTGAACAACATGAAACTGAGGAAACATTTGCTATGTGTATGAAATAAGGTGAGAAAAAAAGTAGGGAGTTTCCTACTTACATCTTAGGTGAATGCAATAATATAGCATTGCAACGCTGAGGCTGAGAACTTCATTTTCACTTCAGGTATAGAAGAGAGTTACTTTGGAGTGTTATTATTCCCAAATCTCTAAGGAGGACTGTGGCAGACACAACTGGGCCCACAATCTTGAATGCCATTATTTGGATCTGTCTTTTCTGTGTCACACTAGTTTGAGCGTATATAGTATATTACCTTTAATTAATTGAGTGTTTATGTGTTAAAAAGTTATTCACTTGTGCACAGAGTGATTTGCTGGGATTTATGATGGGAACATTTTATAACAGCAGCATGTGTTTCCCTACAATTTGTATAGGTTCATTCATTATAATTTTTCCTGATGTTTTGCCTACCATATTATTAACTTCCCCAAAGCAATGAAATAGCAGCTTGTCTTCTCACAGCAGAGAAACGAGAGGAATAATTATGAATGTGGAAATCCTAGTGAAAACATGCTTCTATTGAAAGGGCCTAGTGGTCCGAATAGAAGCCTGCTGGATTTATGAAGTCTATAAAAAAAGCAAACATACAGAAAAACAGATGCTTTTTTTTTCCCAAAAAACTTGGAAGTCCTACTTTCCTTAGGAAAAAAGGGGAGGAGGGAGGAGGAGGAGAGAATGTTACATTTATCATAGAATCATAGAAACGTTTAGGTTGGAAAAGACCTTTAAGATCATCATGTACAATCGTTAACCCAGCACTGCCAAGTCCACCACTAAACTATGTCCCCAACATGGTTTATGCCACTATTAACAAAAATTTATATTTTACTATAGGTTATGGAGTCTGAATAAATCATCAAAGTTTCAAGTCCTTGCCATGCATAACTATTTAATCATTTGGAAGTGTTCTTTTCAAAATGAAAGCGTTTGTGAGCATAGAGTTTGATTTGTTACTCCTTCAGTAGCAAATTCACCTTTGCTTCAAAGGGATAGCTCCTTAGGACTCTTTGCACGTAAGAATTTACAATAATGGGGAAATGAATAGCATTCACCGATGGTGGTAGGGGAAATTTTTTTCCAAGCTGTCAGTGAGAAGGTAGGGGGAAAGCCTGTGAAATCAATTCCAGAAAGTATTGTGGATTACTGGTTATTTGACAAAGAACCAAAGCTGACAGGACCACCACAGTCATTTGTGTTTATTGTTCAAGACGGTGCTTTTCTGGACCATCCCTAGCAAAACCAACCTCGTTTAAGAAAAAAGAAAAGAGGGGTCATGGGGACCAAGGAGGAAGCGGGAGGCAGTGTAAGCAATGAGTCCACTCCAAGCTCTGCTCTAGGATAGCCTTCCTCACCATCACCCTGTCCCTGCCCCTTTCTTAGGCACTTTGTATTATTACATGTGCAATCTCCATTGTTATTTCTCACAACAACCCAGTCTGCTTCTGCACTCTGTCGTCCGGGTGGCCACTCATAAAAAAATGTGATTTACATTCTTGTTTCACTCTCACCACCTTTTCACTTCCTGTTGCTTCTGCAGCCCATGCTTTGCTTGCTTTTTTCTGTTCTTTTAATTTGAAAACTGAATTTATGTACATTTTCTGTTTATTATTATTATTACATGTTTACACATGCAGCAGAGGAAAAAATAGAGCACTGTCATCAGAATTGCCCTAGATTTCTTTTTAAATGAATGGATATATAATAAATTCTTCAAAATAATAAAAAATAGCTATCTGAATTTGCTGGATGTGACTAAGTAATTCCAAAATACAAGCAAAGAATTTTATCTCAGTTGCTTTCATCACACCCCAAAATTTTTCACACCTGAAAATAATTACTTCAGAACTGTTATTACACTTAGGCTACAACAGCATCCGTTACAATGCGCTGAAACTTCTTTCAATATCATTTGAACGAAGCACTACAAGAAAGCTAAAGGTTGGAGGGGCCACCATGGTGACAGTGGCTTTCACAGATGAAGTGTGGAGCTTGAAAGCGTTTGCTTACCTTTTGCCAGGATCAAACCTCAAATGGCCGAACTCAAGTCCTTTGAAAGAGTTAAGACAATTTACCCCTACTGAGGAGCTGTCCCTGTGAATATAAATCCATGCTATGGCAGAATAAAAGGGTCATTTTGTGCTAATTCCACTCAACAGCAAAGGCTGAGCAGAAAGATCTGTCATCAAGTAGAAGCCCTCTGACTGGCCCTACATTTCTGGCTGTAAATCTCATGGATTCTCATAAAAGGAGGCCCATCCTGAGTTCTCGCTGCAGACGAGAGGTAGCACTTAGCTTTGGTAGAAACAGCCAGCAGCTATGGCTGTTTGTTCTTTATTCCCCTGTCTGCCTTAAATTCAGATCATGTTTTCTCTATTAGGGGTAAGGGAAGAAAACTGACTAACTGGAAGAACATATGAACAAGTGAACAGATTCAGAGTTCAAGTATGCACCCAAGATTTGACTGGTCCCCTGAAATTTTTCTATATTTATCTGGTTTTCCAAAGCTAAAAAATGATACACCATGCTAGCAATCTTCCAACAGCTAAAGCGATTCTCTGCTGTTCCCCAGTCCCCAGAGGCAGGCTGCTCTCTTACTTTAACATTTCTTTTTAAGGGGTGAACAGGTCCAACACCATCAGTCTTCCAGGTACACACCTTTTAACTGCACTGCACTTTTCATCTAACCTCACCAGCAGAAAGGCAGCACAGCGCCTGCAGCCCCAAAATGTCCAAGATTCAGAAAGTTACCAATCCCAGATCTGCTACACACACACCACACAAATATCTCAGTATTCTCACCTCACCATTACTTCTCCAGAAGAGGAGGAAAAAGTATATGCCTATTTCAGCATGCAATACTGACTAACTTTACCATAGGAGCCATGCCATGAGCTCAGGGCTGGCAGTCAGCAGCTTCTGGCTTCTCATCCCAGTTCTGTCACTGATGTACAGAATGACACTGGAGTAGGAAATTAAAACCCTACTGCCCTATTTTTCCCAGCTGTAAGATAGAGCTCCTTATTTCTCACAACTGTTTTGAGAATTAATTACTTCTATGGGAGGGAAGGGAAGAATTATATAGGTGATAACAGTTATTCCTTTCTAACAGGAAGAAATGGAGAGAAGTGCTACAAATCCAGGAATATTGAACAAAATATTTTTAGTATATCAGTAACAATAATAGCATTTCATGACTTTAAAAACATCAAGGCATTAAAAGATATTTTTTAATCTGGTCTCATGCTTACTTCGTAAAATAAATGACTGTAAAGTTTCTTGCTTAAGCCTATACCATAAATTAGTAAAATGAAGTAATTAAATTCACTGCAATGCAGCATGGCTAATATAATGACTATGTTAATTTGCATTATATCACATGATTTGGTGGACATTAGCTTCTGCTTAATCTGAGAAGCAGAGAGACCATAAAGAAATAGAGGTGAAAAAAAGAATCAGCATTCTTACAGTCTGTCTGTGGAAACTAAGACAAGGGAAGACAAAGAGAATAAAATGCACCCAGAGTGCATAACAGAGTTTTAAAGCAAGCTCAGGCTTCCCTACCTCCTGCCCAATCTTCTTAGCTCTGCTAAACTACTAGGTTTAAGCTTTAGCTAGTGCATTTGTGTTATGTTACACTTCTGCAAAATAGTGAGTGTCATTTAAAGGACTTTCTGCAAGTCAAAGTACAGTAAGTACATATACTCACATCCATAAACCAGGGAACAAGGGCTTTCACTCATGGCTAGTGGCTCTAGTCATTGGGCTGCAAGGCAAAGAAAAGTGAAAACTTCACAAGGATACTAAAAGATTTTGAAAATCATGTAGGAAAGAAAGGAAAAACATTCAGAATCTCTCCATGGAGAAAAAGGGGGGGGGGGGGGGGTGGGGGGTGGGGAAGAAAAATAAGCAGAGGCAGCAAGTTCAGTGGTTATCAGGACTAAAATGAATGTTTTCTTCTCTGCTTTGAAAAACCTTCAAATACAACAAATATTCCTCAGACTGAAACCTCTTTGATTTTAAATGTTTCCCAGTGTCTTTCTTAAGTGTTTTGTTTTAAATGATGAAGTCTTAATAAATAGTGGACACATAATAAGCTTCTGTGGGATTTGGACTTTATCCCACAAGTGAGAGGAAGACCTCATAACTCAAAAAGTGATGAAGCCGCAAGAGAGTTATGAAGGTTTTTCCGCACTAGTGGGATTAATTCCATATTCCACAGATGCCCATTATATAGAGGTTCTCTGTTTATACTGCAAGGAGGTAAAAAGCTTTTTTTTTATTATTAGATTAAAATGTCAGAGTTGAATATAAATGTCTTAGTCAGAAGAGTAAAGAGCTGCTTTGTGGTGTCACAAAACATCCTGAAAACAGTGTCTGAGTTATGGAGAGACATGCATTGAAAGTATTTTGTGTAGCAAGCAAGCATTCCTAAAGATCATTTGCTCCCTGTAACAATGTTCTCCCTTTCTGCAATAGGGAAAGGAACCCTTATCTTTTGAAGAGGACCTGTGAATTGGTTTTCTTCATCATTTCCAGCATTCAAGACATACAATGGGCCCTGTTTCTACTGCTCTCAGGCTTTGCTGCTTCATGGTGTTGAAGCAGGTCTCCCCAATACACCAAGACCACTGACGAAGGAAAAAATGAACTTACAGATAAATAAGTTTTCCCACTGAGGAACAAAAAGAACCTCCAGTCCAATGCCCTGCAATCCTAGAAGACCACAGAAACTCAGCTAACCATGTCCCAGCAACAAGGAGTGTATTCCATATGAATCAGGGATGCATTTGCCCAACAAAATCCCCAAACACTGCCTGCTCTTAAGTTAGACTACTCCTTTGCTGGTTTAGGCCATTATTTACATCTGGCAATTCTCCTTTCTGCCCCAGCACCTTTCAAGATTGGATATAATTCTCAGCATAAGACAAAATCAAACTCACATATATTTACATATTCTGTATTCATGGAGATATTTGCCTTTTAATGAAACACTGCTTATCTTCAGAACTGGCAGGTTCCAAAATACAAATTTTAAAAACAGATTTGGGCTTTGAGCTTAAGACTATCAACTTTGCTTAAGAGACCTAGTTCTCTGCAATACTAAGTTGCAAATTAAAATCCAAATATTTCACTGTTATTGAAGAACTCTCTTTATTATCATTATATTAGACAAGAATTTTGGTTTATGTGGGGCATAAACATTCAAAGTTTTTTCTGATGGCATATGTATTTACAAATGTACATTGCAATCTGTAGCCCCCCCAGCAGCAGATCTCTGAGTTTCATTCAGCACAGAGCAAGCTGCCTGCAAACACTGTATCATTCTGCCCAACTTTTAAATACCTGGGAAAATCTTTCCTTATTTCTTAAACCCAGTTGCTGCTTATGGGTTCAACAGAAACTTGCAGCTTGAAATATCCAAATAAGTGGGCCATGCCTAATTCCAAAAACCAAGCAGCTATTTCAGGATGAAGCCTTGCCATAACCACAGAACACAGACCAGCAATGAAGACTGGAGTATCAAAACGCTGCCATCTGGCATGGGGCAGCAGAAACCCAGATCATCCTGCTGGTTAGTGTTGATAGTGCTCAGCAGCTGTGAGAACACACCCTTCTTTAATACTCCTTCTGATGCTCCTTTCAGAGGAGCAGGGACCTCCGCCTGCTGTGGTGCCCAAGCTGTGATCCAGTTCCTGTCACTTCACAGAGAACTGGTGAGCCACACAGGGCTGGCTCCTTCTCTGCTGTGAAAAAAAACAGAAGAGCTGAAAGGGAGTAAATAAAGTCAAGAGAACCAGCTGATGGCAGGATTATTGCTTTTAAAAAGGGGGAACGTGCTTCTGTGTGGTAAAATCGCACCCATTTTGCTAACATTGTGCAAAAACACAGTTCCTGCCATGCCCACAACTGTGTAAGAGGTGATGCTCACAACAGCATCTCCTCTGCACAGGCTATGACCCGTAAGATGGCTTTTGTGAACTGTATTATCTTAAGGACAGATTGGAAATGCCCATGCTATACTGAGACCCACAACACCCATGGCAAAAAGACAAGAAACACAAAAAATATCTGGCCCTTCCTGTGATGCCAGCTGAGGTGGCAGCTCAGGCTACATGTGCTTTAACCACAAATCTGAGGTTCTGCTCTGTGTAGGATGCAAGGAAAAGATCCCTTTAAAGGTCCTCTTACCCTCTGCTTCTGATGGATTGGTATTTTGAGGTCAATTATTTTTAAATAATTATTTTTAGCTAAAGTTTAGCATATCTGCTTGCCTACTTAAAACAGCTTAAGAAGTATTTTGGGCACAAAAACACAAACATTCACATCTTTAATGAAACTCTAGAGTTACCTCCCCATCAATCACAGCAGTGTGAAGAGCTGCTTACAAGTAGAGTTCAGTGATAGGCTTCTTACAGTGCCCTGATACTCTTCACATCAATAAGAACAAAGGAAAAAAGCGCAGACTGAAGGTGAGAAAGAAAAGAAGATAATAGTTATGATGGTTCATGGACTATAACATTAGCAAATTCCTTCTGTTTCTCTCTAAACATTATATCTCTACTTTTAAAATGAGATTTTACTATTGTCTCAAGGAAGCTAACACCAAGGTTAGTCTGAGAGGGCTTCCTTAACAGATATAAACATCTTCAGTGAGATGGAGAAAACAGATTAGGAACCAAGCTGGAAATTAGGAATTGGATTGTGTTCTATCAACTGTATTTTATCAATCACCTTCTACTCTCTGAACCCAGTCTCTTCTAGCAGACATTTTTTACATTAGGGTAATTCCACAGGCTTCCTTATAGAGTTGTTCCATGTTTATACTAACTCTGTGGAAGCCTCTACTAATATTTCGGCGTGTTTTCCTACTGGGAGGAGACAGGGAGTGGATAATTAGGTGCAAAGAGATCCACCACAATGAAATCATCCCTTCCCAATATGGAAAGGTTTGTACACCTAAGTCATGCTGATCCTATCCATTTTATCCCACACAGAATCACACTACTTGCTGTACACCTTAGAAGTAGCTGGCAGTTGGGGTCTGGCTAGCTGGCTCATCAGGTTAGCCATGCTGGGCACAAGGACTTGGGAGGAACCAATAGTGATCAGCAGGAGGCTGTGGCATATGCTAGGGGGAGGAGGAACAGAGATTAAGAAGACATGCCACCTTTTCTTCAAAAATTCAGGAAGTATCTCCAGCTTCCCTACAAGATGATTCAGAGCTGTAATTCAGAGGGTGCAATATGGTTCTTTGGCTAGCTAAAACACTCCTATCAGTGTTGGGATATCTAACAGATTTTCCTAAAATCTCTGTCACTTGAATGGCACTTTGCCTCCACAGGGAAGCAAGGAGGAGGGTGCAGGCAGATGACATCCCATAGGCTGCAGTATCCTCCCCTTGATGGATGTACATGCTCCGCTGGGGGTATGATTTCAATTCTTTCCCTGAAACATGAATCAAGTGAGGCCACAAGCAAATATATTTCCCTGTCAAACATTTCACTTCCTGGAGACAGTTAAGAGCTAATGTGACATACTGTGCAGGGTTTATTTTTGCTTTTGAGCCAGCGAATTGCTGTACTGTTTTCCAGGCCCTTAAAATTGGTTTGTGTTTGCTGAAAGAAGCATTGCAGACACATTGGCTGGGAGTCCAGTAGGATTTCTAGCACACTGACTGATCCTAAGCATTCAGATGAGGAATTCAAACATCAGTAAACCAAATTCAGGCCAGAAGTGCATGTGTTCCTCTTTGCTTAAGACCTCAAAAGAGCAGACCATGGAGTTTCTTTCATGTTATCATATTTGCTGCATCATCCAGTCTGCCTTTTTACAAAATTTACAACTAATGCAATTGGCTGGCTTGTGCACACAGAAAATAGAGACCCGGAAAACATGCTTGTTCTGCGTTTTTGTTGTTTCATGGCCAAAAAACCTGTGCAAGTGCAGGCCTCAGAGTAATTCCTTCTTGTCTTAACTGTGTAGGTGAGAAAACTGGGGCATGAAGAGGTAAGCCTGGTTCACAATGACAATGGTGATAAATGGCAGAGCCGAGAGTAGACATCTGATGGAACCTAACTGTTCAATCACTGATGTAAATGAAATCCAAATGTCATTAAATGAAATGTATCCTAAGTCTCCCTGTAGTACAGAAGGGAAGAAGCAAATGCTGCAGAGCCACCAATGATTTCCTGCTTTTTGAGAGTTCATCACCCACCTGGTAACAACTGAAAGCTTTTCATCTACCAGCAGGCTTTAACCACCCAGAGAACCAACACAGCAGAGCAGCCTGACCAAATAACCATGACAAATTTGTTGAGTGACTGCTGGACACTCTGTCAGAGTTACCTGAACTGGGATGAACAAAATCAGGTCCATAAGAAGGAAGCAGGGTTCTTGAGCATTTTCAGGCAATTAGTCCTGGAAAACATGCCCCCAGGACTGTATCTGACTGTCGTTTTGCTCCTGCAGGGCTGAAGAACAATGTGAGATCCGAGCATACCTATGTGCCTTTGGGAAACATCTCTGAAACCCTGTTAATAATAAGATAATGCTTTGCATTTCTGCAACACTGCTCATTTTACAAGCCTTGGTTAGCTAAGCGTCATTAGGCCACGGTACTTCAAGTGTTTCAGAAACCAGGAAAAGCTGGCAGGTAAGCTCTCTCATTGCCTCACCCACACTCTTACAAGCAGCATTTCATGAAGAAGAGGCCACAAAACTGAGTAATTCAGGTAGTCTCTAAATGTTGTATGAGGCAGCCTCCTGTCTGAAGAAGGCTAGGATCATTGTAGGGCATACTGCTGGCATGGCAGCATTAGAGAAATGCTGAGATGTTTGTATTAATGTGACATTAACTTTTCTCTTTTTTAATAAGTGCTGTCTCCTCTTTTGAGTTCTGTGGTACTAATGTATATCAAAATTAGCAGAATATCTACTTTTGCAGTGTAGAGGTACTACAGCACTACAATAAAGGACAAAATATAGAGTTCCAGGGTAAAGTAAAAATTGAGTATTCCACTTTTTTGTGACATCCACAAGTTGACAACAAAGACCGATGTAAAACGATCTAACAACCATTTAGTCTGGCCTTATTTTTTGAGCAGCATCTGCTCAGCAATACTGGTCAATCACATTCCCTTGTATGTGGTGATATATATGTATAATTTTTGTCTTTAGTTACTTTACAGTAAAATGCTATATGTAAAAGCACATCATTCAAAACAGACATAAAGAACAAAACTCCATAGAAGGCAGTGAAAATATTACTACTTATACCAGCACTGTCCTGGTTCAGTGCTGCTGAAGATCTTCAAAAGCTATTCAAACAGCTCCTTTCTCCCTCAGTCAAAAATTTGAAGGCATAACTAGGTCATACACACTGCAGCAAGGGAAATCTCTTCTTGGTATTGGTAATGCCAGTATAAATTTTCCAACACAGAGATGCCAACATGCTTCAGACTTCACCTGGAGAGGAGAAGAGGAAGTAATTTGGTCTCTACAGTGGTGAAGCCCTCAGCATCTTTGGAAAGATTACCTGCGGTGCCAGCTGTGGTAGTGGTGGTATTTGTGATGTGGAAAACTGCTTGCCACAAAAAGCTATCACGCTGCTGGCATTTCCCCCTCTCTATCTTCCTGAAGTCCAGAGAAGGAGAAATGTCAGAGGCATTTTGGGATAAGAAACTGCCTGTTCAGTTACCTTGCTGCTTTGTGTTTGTTTCCCCGCCCCCTCCACTTAGTTTTTCTTTCCATTTGCAAGTGTTATTTTAACACATATGTCCCTAGGTGTTTGGCTGCCTTCAGCTGGTAGCTGTCTAGTTTGAGTCTAGTTGTCTAGAAAAAAATAAGCTAGCATACACTTTTCTGAATCAATGTTGTAACTGTCATATTGCTAATGCTGACTTCCTTGTTTTGGTGGCACAGACTGCTTTAGAAGAATCTCTTTATTGCTCAAAAACACAGTTTGATCCCTCTCAAAGTACTTTAGATTTCTTACTTTAGTTCATAACTTTGACTGTTTCCTTTTCTTCCAGGGACCATGAACATTACCAGATTTTACTTCATTTATGATCTAGTAGTGGCAAAAAATGTCCCTCACCACTGAATCCACATTTTTCTAGGTACGTTAAACATAGATAGATGCTATCCCTGTCCTAAAGAACACTGTAATCTAAAGGATCAAGAGGTGCTTTGTATAGATCTCTGCATAAATCACAAGCTTGCGTTATTGAATTAGGCCTCTTCAAAAGGTACAACTCAAAAGCCGAAGGAAACAATGGTATGATCACAAGAACAGACATTTTTCACATTTATGGATGTTCTAATTCAGTCACATAAACTGCTGGAAAAAAAGGGACAGAGAAACATTATTTTGTGTGACGTATCCAATTAAACTATAGCTAAAATTATTTTAAAGTCTTTCCCTGGTTCCCAAATGTCCAAAAATTATTATTGATCTTAAATATTTCCTTGAGCTGATGCAGATATCAGATTCTACATTTTAAAATTCTTAGCCCGTTAGGACAAAATCTTCACTCGCCCAGCAGAAGTAGATGTATCTTCAGGTCTAACACACAAGTAACGTATTTGGATGATTTGTATGAGTATAATAGATTGATAGACACATATATAAGTGTTTAATGTCTTTGGATAAGATCATTCTGTAACAGCCTTATCTTTTAATCCTAAACTCCAACCTCTAGGTGAATATATTTTTGGCATTCATAAATTGTGATTCAGTAACTACTGATGTAAGAGTAGTAATGGGAAGTTCAGAAAGCCTATAAGGTATAAGCTGTGCCAGCAACAGAACAGTGCTCCTGACATCTCTACGATATAGTGGGGAAGTAAGTACGCATAAAACCAAATTAACTTCTTAGTACTTTCATGAGCAGAAAAGGATTTAATTAGGGAAGTCAAGATTCCCTTCCAGTTCCTTCTTCCAATAAATATGTTCAGACTTTGATCTTTGACCTTTATTCGTAAAATTAATTCTACATCATATTTCTGCATATAGCTCTCTAAGGAGAATCAAGTTTACACTTCCCTCCCAATCCAAACCATAACAGCGCTTAATTAGGTGATAATTTATGTAGTACTTAGCATGAACTTTTGACACTTACTGAAGTAGGCAGCATGAGTGTACATATGTTATCACCTGCCTACATCAAGCAACAGAACCTATGCAGTCAGGTATCTTGGGCTTTATAAGGTATCAAGCAACATTTATAACCCTGTTGTACCTAAATTTCTAAAAGGTTGGACCTGTCTCCAATGTACATTAATATATATGCCTATGTGTACTTGAAGCATTGATTGTAAGAACCACAAAACAATTATTAAGGGAAACAGATGTCAAGACAACCTGCAATGAGGCTGCCTGGAACTTTGTCGCTCTGCTCAGTTTTAAGGAAAGTGCACAGCTGACAGACGTTTCATTTCTGCCCACCCAATATGATTAAAAACTTTAATGGAATTGAGCTCTTTTCCTACCAAAGTTAACTCTGAGTAATTATAACCATACTAACGTGACCTGCTAATAAAAGCACGCAGAGTGTTTTTATACAAGGCTTTTTTACCTACCCATAGAGCTG
This sequence comes from Falco cherrug, assembly GCF_023634085.1. Classification (NCBI taxonomy): domain Eukaryota; kingdom Metazoa; phylum Chordata; class Aves; order Falconiformes; family Falconidae; genus Falco; species Falco cherrug. Next base: position 53,827,070 of record NC_073697.1, read on the forward strand.
TACTGCTGTGTTAGGCTGAATAGCAACTTTTTGATGGAGCTGCTATTTTTTTTCAAATGGTCAGATGACTTTGACCACAGGTAGCTTATTTTGCTTTGGGCACATTGCACAAGATTTAAATTTTTTTTTTTTATTTTATAAATTGTCTTTGTTGTGCAGCTCTAGTAAATGACGTGTGATATTACATGCCTAGTTTGAAAACAAAAAAACAAAGATGCCGAGTTACCTTCAAAATGTCCAGAGATTTGTGCTTCCATTGTACTGTGTGTTTATCAATCCTCCTCACTGCTACAGATGATGGGAAGAGTGCTGTCATGAATGTGTTTTCATACTGTCAGCCGGACTGCTCTGAACACTGCACTCAGAGCCCTGCAGTAAGTCTGTAACAGAAGTCAGGCCATCTGATCGCTAGGGTAGAAACATCTCTAGACTATCAGAAAAGCATGAAATGTTAGCATGCAAGCTGTCTCAAAGAAACATGTTTATTTCTACAATCCTCTTTTCTATTTATATTCTTTACTTTTCTCTATCTCATACCAATTAGTGATACCTCACCCCATGCCGTGAAAATAAAATCCGATCTTAGAGAACCTGTTCAGCTTGTTATGCAAGCATGTTTCATAAGGAGTTACAATTAAATAAGTGTTGAATAAATGTATTCTACTTTGCTTTGCATTTCTTTGTATAGGTTTCTTACATCAATTTCAATATTCTTATTTATATTTACTAATAGTCCCAATCCCATTTATGAGAAAAGGAGAGACATTGTAATCCTTTGCCCTGTTTATTACGAATTCCAGAAATTTCCTCACAACATCAAGGAAATAAAATATCCACTCTGCCTTCTGTGTTCTGCTGAATTGTACCAGAAAAGACATCAGTCTGGGTACCTACTGTTTTGTTGATATTGCTTGTTTCACAAACACATAGGCCAGCCCCTATAAAGCTATTGCCATCATGATAAAGTCTGAAATATAATGAGAAAAAAATCAAACCAGCTTGTTTAGAGAGTCCAATTAATGTGAAGGCATCTTTTCTAAAATAGCTTTATGTGTAGTTAAACCAACTGCACTCTTCTAGTAGAATATTAAATGTATGGAAGGCCTATGTACTGCTTGTAAGTAATAAATAATAAATCATCCCATTTTAAAGTCAAAAAAATTAGTATAAATGTACTCTAAATAATTTTAACAGTCTTCACTATCTATTTACAGCAAAGCTGCTGCTTCTCCTTGTAGTGTATTAAAGCATATGATAATCAAGCACCTGTATTTTTGGTAATTTAAACCAAAATTAAATTAACTCAAACTGTAATGCTGCGCAAGTTTTTTTCATTAACCAACAGAGATGTTGGTTGTGAAATAACTGAGCTCATCAGTCATTTTAACAAAGGCACGAAACACTGAATGAATTTGCTGATTTTTGCTACAAGTGAAATGTTTCATAGTAATCAGATTTTGAAATAGGAAAACCATGAAGTACAAAGGTGAAACTTCTATTCCCAAGTATGGCCTTCACTTTTCACCAAGAAAAGCTGAATGAATAGGAGATAACATTGAATGTGGAGAGATCTTGACTAACAGACACCTGATACTGATTCTGAAATTCCTGCAACTCCATCTCTGCTTTAGACTTCCCCTGCAGGGTCTGGTTCTCCAGCTCCTTGCAGCCAGCACAGTCTTTCACAGCTGTACAGAATGATGCCATACTGTCTTGACACCAAAATAGACCCTTGTTCTGCAAGCCTGAGTAAATTTAAAATATGCAGAACATTAGTTAATTAATTCCAGCATGTATCCTTGGACAAGTTGTTAATCAGTCTTGCTGTATCCACATCTTTACAACTCACAAATTATTGAGACTAGTGAGTTGGAGCTGTAGCATACCGCTGAGTGGCTGTCAATGCCTCCCAGCCCAGTTTGGTATACTCCATTTGGTTACTAGCCAAAAGGCAAAAGGGGAATGCACCTCCTGAACCCATGCAAGATAGGGAAGACATTCCCTGGGTATTTTATAGAGTTATTATTGAATCTGATTCTAAATTTGACAGTATCTGTGGATAGGGTAAGACAGAGGCTCAGGTTTTTTCACCAGCTATCAGAGTTGTCAGCATCTCTTCCCCATACAGGCAAGACAATTTGGGCTTATTCCTGGGTCTACGTACAGAGCCCGAATGATAGACTGGATCCCACCATAACAAAAAAGCAACTACTGTGAAGAACACTGAGAAGCAACAGCCAGGTTATATTCTGTCTGTAATTTAGTATATGACCACAAAGCATATTGTCCCAGGGGACTCAATTCAAAGCAAAATGGTTAAGCTCCTGCACTGCAGAACTTTATGCATGGCCAGGGAAAACAGAGAACAACAACTTTCCACAGTGTTTAGCTGCTTTGCTTGTGCTTCCATGACACAGAGGCCAAACATACAGTAATTTTAACTGAATCAAGTCCAAGACTTGTCTAAGTGTATCCACTGAAAATGAAACCTACCTTGGGGAGAAAGAAGAAATGGCAGGGCAGTGAAAACATCTTATGCCTTAAGGAAAAGCACAGAGAAAGTAGCAGCAACTCATGCCTGTTCTCAAAATAATAACTAGGGCTATTATTTACTGGACAGAAAAGACCTTTCTCCTTGCATAGTAACTCTTTGGTACCAGCAAAGACAGACAAGGTAACTGAATAAGTATTCTGAGAGAAAACAGGAGCAAGTATTCAGGAGGATGCTGGTAGGACAGGAAACAAGAGCAAGAGATTCTCTTGCTCCTGCTGAAATGGAAAGGATGATTTATCACAAGCAACTAAAGGAGAAAAACAGTGCATGTCAGCAGAGAGTGTCCTGGCAATAGAAGGAATATTGCATCAATAATGATACTAATGGTTTTATTTTAGCTTCTAATATTATCCTTGTCCTACAGATATAATTTATATAAAAATCATTAAATGATATTAAGGATCTATGGTCAAAATACCCCTTGAGCCTACTTGTCCATTCGGAAACTAAAAAAAATAGCTACAAGGCCACATGTAGAGCAAACTATTTTCCAGCATTTGTCTAACAAGTGGACAGACTATATTACTCACCCAAGGCATCACCTTCCATGAGTTATGTCTCCTTCCATTTCATTTTTTTTTCTTTTTTATTTTTAGTGAGGAAGGCTTAAAGGTGCCAGACACTTTCTTCTTCTCCTCTCCTCTGCCAACCCTTCTTACTCCTTACTACCTTCTCTTGCAGGAATTTCACATTGCTTTCAGTTCACCTCTTCTGTCCCCTCCAGGGAGGGGAAAGGTGGAAGGGGGCGAAAAAACTTCCTTTATTACCTTCTTTCCTAGATCTGTTGACTTGGCTGGTAAGGGTGCAGGAGCATGTGCCATGAGCTACTGCACTGTCCACACATCCCAGTGCCCATGAGGATGGAAGTGGGCAGTCCCACCACAGTGTGCTGCAGCCATCAGCAAAGGTTCTGATCTGCTGCAAAATTCTGAATACCCAAACAAATGCAAATACACCTCATTTACACAGGTTTTGCTTTAGTAATTAAGTTTTCCCTATGCATTTTCTCCTAATTACATTATTTTAAAGCACACCAAATAGTAATTCTTCATGACATTTTTATCACCTGCGTAACATTTCAAATGAAACTTTTTATTGCATTTGATGTTATTTAAACACTTACCATGTACTCTTCAGTCCCACAATTTTCAATGTGTTCTGGCTATATTAAACAAATATTTAAGAAACACTTGGGGTATGTGCTGGTTTTCTCCATTTTTAAGTGTTTAATCTGTAATAAACATGTAGTATGTTGCAAATACATTTCATATATATGGCCTTTTATGCCTTAAGTGTTAAGAGTGTATTTTTGCATTGCCATAGTTGAGTTTGTCACATTTTCCATTACAAACTTAATTTCAGGGTTTATAACTTCTCCATAAAATGCGCCCTTAAGGAGGAAACTTGACATTTAATTCCCCAGCTAAAAAGAGGAGGTAGGGGTTTCTTTCCTTTTAAAAAACAGATTAATAAAATAATTGTTTAGCAACCATTTCTTGCATTCAGGAACGAAGTGACAAAAAATCCTCTGTGGCTTGGATTCCACCTCTCAGACTGCTAAAAAGACTTAATGAAAAAAAAATAATAACTCTGAACTGCAATCTAAACTCAGCATTTTTTATTTCTAACCAAAAATTAAAACTTTAGATATCAGCTATTACTGATTGGAGTTTGAAGCAGTCTTTGACTCCACCACAAAGCAAATGAAATAATTAGTGATCCAGATTTCAAGCTGGTATAATATAGTATATGTTCATTGTCTGTCTAGATCAGTACTAGTTTCAGCAGTCAAACATACTAGCCCAGACCAATAAAAGCTTTTTGATCTTACAAAATTAGAACTAAGAGAATAATGGCAGTTCATCATTGTATGATTTAATTTCTACTTTGTATACCTTTTTGATACTCTACAACTCATGGCAAAAAAGTATTCACCACCTTTTCCTCACCTTTAAAAATCTTACGCTAAAAGCATACTGCTTGCCACTATTTCTGCTCATAAACAGGACAGGAAAATATAGCATAAGACAAATCATACAGGAAAAAAGCACAGCTGAAATGAAAAGTTCAGCTGGTTTCTTGAAAATTTTTAAGTAACTAAACAAATATTTATGAATAACTGATACATTTTCCACAAAACAGGAATCATTTGTGAATTAGCCAAATATCGGAATTCTAAGCTTATTGCAGCTTTTAGTTTCAGCCCTATGCATGATTACCACTGTTTTTATAAAAATGAAACAGCCTTATTTTCAAATTCTCACATACTTACGGCCAGCAGTTTTCCTCAACTACAGTACTTTCCAGATTAATCTATCTCTACATTGCCAAATTTTATGACCTTTATTGCAAGTCACCCAACAAGTGTTTTCTCAAAGTTCTTTTTTCCCTGAGCAAAGTAAGACTCTTAGCTTTCATTCTTTCCAAACATAATATTATGGCTCACAACTTGGTTATTTAAAAAAAAAAAAAAAAAGTGACTCAAAAATGCCCTGATTTTGAGCCTTTAAAAGACAAAACAAGTCTTATATTTATTATATCTAAAAGTTCCCTAAACTCAAGACATTCCAGACTTGACTGATGATTCGTGAATGCTTTCAGGTTAGCAGTACTGTATTGTGTGTTCCTCAGATTCCTGTCTGACCACTGCATCCACCAGCTACTTGGTCTTTGATCTTTTTTCCTCAAATTTCACCCAATAGTTTCAGGTTTATAACTCAAATTAAATAGTTTTACTTTAACTTGGGGCTTTGTTGTACCTATTTCCTACCTAAACATTAAAATGGGCCCCAAGATGTATGGTTGCTCCACCTCACATGGATTAGTAGGCAGGAACTGTGGATTTTATCTGTGTCATACTTTGTCCTCTGGAACTAGGTACAGCTTAAAATAGAAAGAGACCACATTCTCATCTCACATCTTTAATTGCTTTGTCTCATGCTTTCTGTCTTTGGTAATCTGATATCCAGTTACAGAAAGATAGTTTTCAAAAAAATATTTTATTAAGACTATCTTTTCTTCCATACCCAATAGCTTTTACATCCTAGCAGAATAATGCTATTCCATTGATCCTGTTACCATTTTCGCATTACAAAGAAATAGTACATAAGGGAGCAGAGCTAGATCTGTGTTTTGCTCATGTGGCTGAGTCCATTTCTCCTAGTTTGTCTGATCATGCTTTTCTTTAATTTCTCCCTGTGTGACATAGCTCCCAACTCACACAGTTTGTTTTCATTCATTTTTGCTTTCTGGTGAATCTCCATTTAGTGTCCAATGCTAGACAATTATTTACTAATTTACTAGCAAAAGTACAGGCTTTAAAGCATACATTAAGAAAATGAGAAACCTTCTGGGAAACCAAGACTTGTCCGTAATCTAAATTTATGCTGTTGTATAGATGTTGAATTCGTAACGAGACCTAACATATATGAAGGTGAAAATCAGGATAGCTCCAGCCTACCAATTACAGATCAGAAGCCCTTAATTTCCAGATTTTCCGTTATATACTTCATCATAGGGCATATTTTCATTTGTAACCAACCATAGCAAGTATATATCACTCTTCATTTAAAGCATAATTTCTGAGCGGTGCTGAAGTTGCAGTTCAAAGTAGCCACGTGGCCAATAAAGTGTCTTATTTTAGTATTCTGAAAATTCTTTAGGGAAGTAATTGTGTAGAAATAAAAGCAACATCATACACTGGAAATGCCTGAAAGAATATATCTGAGCCATGGGCAGAAACACCAAAACAAATGCCACAACATTAACAGTAGACAACCTCTGTCCTTAATAAATTCAGGCCATCAGAATTAATGCTTCTTACTTTTAGTAGACACCAAATTTAGGCACCCAAGCAGCTATATATTAGACTTTCACTCACAGAAGAATTATTTGAACTACTTCAAGTCACGTGACGACGTTTCCTCTGTTGCTAATAGGAAATGGGCACCTCTAGGAGGTAGGTTCATATCACCATCCAGCTCCCACTTCTTAAGGCTATACCTTAAATGTGCTGCTATTAAAAGAAATATAGGAAAAGTGGGAAATAGGAGCCACTTTTTTTTTTTTTTCAGATCTTCTAAACACTTGAAAGACATCCTTATGTCTGAAGAGTGGAAGAGGTCTACCACTTGACTCTAACCATCTAAGCCATAGCAGTCCTAATCACGTATGTGTCTCTGTAGAGAAAACAACAAAATTGTGAGATATTTTAGGTACTATTAAGAGACAGTGTTTGAGAGTAGCAGGTCCAAACTGCTTTCTCTGGTTACATCTCTGCCAGTAAAAACATTGGTGAGAGAGCATAGGCTCAGTCCTTGTATACTGCCATCCATTCTGATAGACCATCCTAGCGTGGCGTTAGCATCTCCCAGACAGTCCTGAGGATCAGCCTGGGGGACAGCACTAACGGGAGTTTTTGCCCAGTGAGGCAATCTTCTTTTCAAGTGAGGAAGAAGAAAGTTCAGCCTAAATATTTTTTTAACGCCTCTCCACACACATACAAGCTTTGAAACCAGAGGTGTGACATCAGTTAAGAATTTGGCTTTTTGGCTTCAAAATACCACATCCCAAATCAACACCTTATGGAAAACCAGAAAAGAAATAAAACAAAAGTCAACAACAATGGAACCACATTGGTTTCCACGAAGTAAAGAAAGGGATCTGCAACGTGATCTTATACAACCATGGAGACAAAACTTACCATTATCAAATTGCTTACTATATTCTACACTTACAAGAGGCATGAATTATTTAAAACACAACATGACAGCACTTCTATGTTTTCAGAAGACTCATTTAACACAGTCCAAACAGCTAAGTATTAAGGTTGATCTAGCACTAATTCTTTACAAACCACAGAATGAGCTTTGAATATGAGAAGACAATTTAGTCCCGTTCCTTACACAAAACCAATTATTTGGTTTTAAAGACTGATGATGTGAGGAAATATTTCTTCTCTCCTTTTCTCTTTCTTCCCAGCACTGTCATTTATGCAACTATGATGAATATAATTAAGGCAAGTCTAAATGAAATGAAAGGAAAGGTAGAACTTCTTGAAATAAAAGTATTTTTGAATTCACTAGGAAAAAAGCGAATCCAGGTTTTGTTTCCTACGAAAAGCATTAAAAGAACTTGCGGACATACAGTAGGATGTGAACTGTAATAAATCACACTCTTAACTGTGTTATTTGTCTTCTTTAATTTTCCATTTAGTGAACAAATGATTCATTTTTCCCTTCAGAGAGCTACAAACTACAGAATTGACAACCATTTCAAAAAATAATATTAGGAAAAAACAGAAATAGCAGAGTTGTTCCACCTTCTCAAATGAAATTTTTATCCAAATCTTATAATTATTGGGGGGTTGGGGGGGGTGGGACCTGAAGTACTTTTGGGTGCCTCTGTAGTTTTTAGTCATGTAAATTCCCAGTGACTCAAGTGGAACTTTGCCTGTATGAGGGCAGGAGGGAAACAGGGAGGACCTCTCTGTTCAGCTTCAGAAATGTTGGTCTTGCACATTCTTCTCCAAAAATGTAATGTGCAATACATTTATTTATATTAGTAACCAAGAAACAATATTTATTTTGGAAGACACCAGGTTTCATTGCTGTGGGCAGAAACGTGGTATTCACCCACAGCCCTGGGCTGGGCGCAGAGGGGAGGTAGTTTCAGGGCGTTCTGAACTGGCACTTCCCCATGGAGCTGGCTGCGATGCCACAGTGTGGACACAGCAACCCCTCTGCGCAGCCATAATCACCCTGTCAAGCAAGCTTTGCCCCATGGCATGAGATTAGAAATCCAGGTGCTTTTTCAGGTTGTATTTCCTTAGGAAAAAAGGTATTAAATGGTCTTGGTTTGGGAGGGAACACTTATTTCCCCACCACCACCACTCCTGCCATACCTTGTGGCCGCTTGACCTACAAATTTCTAGATGGTAAAAATTATGTTTTTCTGAAGTTAAATTTTGATACAAAAAATAATACAATACTGCCAATCCCAAGCATTCAAAAGTCAGGAGTCAAATGCCAAAATTACAAAACTGGCTTACGCTTCAGATTTAAGAAGAAAGTGTCTTTTGTTATGTTATTCTTAGTCTACAGTATGGTCACATTTTTAAGCTTCTGTCTGCAACTATGAAAGCAAACACCAATAATTAACGCATTGTTTTACTTTTTTGAAGGAAATGACATTTTAATGTAGTACTTGTCTTTAGAAGCTCAGGTATTAAGCATACTAAATGTCACGAAAGTAGCCATAAAAATCACAAAATCTGGCAATGTTACTAGTTGTGCGCTTATAGCCTGAACTACTGGCATTCATGAATTGACACTGTTTTCAAAATGCATGGTGATACTATGTGAATTATCTTGGTGATATGAAAAGGGTTAATAGCACTCTGTATCCCAGAAATGACAGCCAATCACACCTTTTACTCTTTGAAATTATCCAGAACCACATATCAAGTCAATATTCTCACATATTTCTAAGTGGTTTCAACTGCAAGCCTTATGCCAAGAATACCCTTGTGATTTGGATTCTAGACTGAGTGAAAAATGCCTCATTCGGATCCAAACAAAATCTCAGAAAAACATTCCCTTCAGACTTGTAATCCTGTGATTTGTGCAAGAATGCTGGGGGTTTGAGTCATAAACCCAGAAAAGACAATTTTATAGATTTCTGTCCTACGATCAAAATCCTAAACTTAAATTCTTGACTAGATTTAGCCACAAATCTGCAATATACAATTTGTATATTACATACATAAATTACTGCTCTTCTGCTGAAGCAATCACTATGGAGAAACATTTCATGATTCAGATCCCATCTTGAGAGTCACGATAACTGGATTTGCCTCCTTCCTATGTCTGAGGGGTCTCAGGTTTCTAGTCCCAGGACATTCCCGTAAGGGAATGGGAGACTTCCCAGATGTGAGCAAACTTATTTTCAAAGCTGGGTAAGTGCTTGAGAATCCCCGCAGCACAGTAATTTTTCTGTCTCTGTTGATGGGAGCAACATGGACCGTAGGACTTCATCACCATAAATGACATGATTCAAACTGGCTTACTATTGTGTGTGCACCCAAGCTCCAGCAGAGCTCACATTGGCTTGGTTGAAAAACTGGAATCCATTATACACTGCCATTAAAAAAAAACTGAGAATTTTTGTCACAGAAGTGGGAAGTTATCACACAAAGTAACCATCTGACATCTGTAACATTTCCCATAGGACAGCTGTGGACTAACTCACAGAGCTGTGAGAAACATCCATAGAGCTGAAACAGCAGATCTGGTGATGGCTGGATCTCATATGCGCTCAGTGCAGGTTATGATGTCATGCCACCTGGAGGGGGGGAAAAGGTGCCATGCCATTTCTACTGTTTAATAATCTAGATAATCCAAATTTACTTAGAACTGTAAATTTGATTTAACCATCTTTCTATCAGCTTATAAACTCTGACGCTGACGGTTAATCAGGCATTCAGCAAGAGAGGCCACGGTTAGGACTCTAGGACTCTGTAATAGTTCTTTGGTATTTTATTTCTATTCTTTTTTGTTTGTTTGTTTGGGTTGGGTTGGGGTTTTTTGGTTGGTTTTTTTTTTCTTTTAAAGAAGCCATTTACTGAACTGTTCTTTGGCCTTAAGTCAGTCAAGATCTCTGGCTGCATTTTTCTGCATGTATATATATACCTTTCCACAGACTCCCACTACAGGACTCCTCTCCCCAGTTCACAACCCTCAGGTCCTACATGCTCAAAAGATGTTTTTGCTGTGGTTTCACATTTTTTTAAAAGTAAATAAAAAACAGGAAATGGCGTCCTATGCAACTGAATAGAGTTCCCACATTGCACATGACCAAAGCTGAACTTCACCCTTCAAATCTCTGCCCTCGAGTACACAGAAGAATAAGCAGTGATAGGAGGTTTTCCCTGTACCCATCAGCTTGAGAGGGAAAACACACTGCCAGTAGATATCATGGGTAATAATGAGGCTTCAGGTCCATCACAGGTTTGGAAATGTGCAAAGAAATGTGCTCTGATTTGCACAATTTTTGACAATTTCTCTCTCCCCCTTTTAGGATGTCCCCATCCATTCTTCTTTTTGTCCATCTTGGTTACAGCCATCATTTTTGCTCCTGCTTCTATCTTCACTTCCAGATTTACAGACCTAGCCATGAGCTCTTCCATTACAGTCCAGAGCACTTCTTCCCATTGCGAAGATTTCTGATGTTTCAGTTAATTAACCCTTATTAAGAGGTCATCACCCTTTAGGTCATGCAAGTATGACAAATGGGCAAGATGCATGGTTTATCTGTGAATTTTGAGCCTCTGTGAAGCATGAGGCTTTACAGGGATTCTGATGGGCAGTGGGTCTTGTGCTGTCCCTACCTCAAGTCTCATCCTTTATGTCACTGACCATTGCCCTTCCCCACTCTCCCACTTGCTCTTCTTCCCAGCACAATTCCAGTAGTTCCTTCAGTTCAAACCTTCTCAACTCTTCTCCTCTGGCAATTGCCATACTAATCTCTTCCTCTGACCTCTGATCTCATGCCCTGGCCCGCCCATTTCCCTCTGTTTATTTCCCAGTCTCCATTTGTGGTTCCAGAGTTTCTTCACCCCATTATTCTCTCCTCTAACCCCTTTAATTAAGTGTCCCCTTACCATACATACCCAAATGTAGCCCAGAATCACCCTGTCAGCAGTCCAGACACCCTCTTCATGATGGATACTAGAAAGGGAAGAACTGAAAGATCAAGAGAGTTCACAGATAACGTGTACTTCACCACAGTCACCACCATCCACTTCTCAGCAGAAGTACCTGCTGCCCTTGCTCTGCCAGCTCTGCCTTTTCTCTCCCCCAGAAAGAAGGCAGGTCCACTTGGAGTCTCTTGGACCAAGTTAATTCAAGAGCAAATTAAATCCTCAAACTTCTCTGTTTTAGCGCACTTCAAGTTACTGTACTTATAAGCCAATATGACTATTTAACATTTTATTTTAAATTGGATTTTGATATTTTGATCTGACTACAGGCTCCTTAGGGCCTTTCCAGCCAAGTAATTAACAGGAGAACATTCCCCACTTAAAATCTTTGTAGCTGTAGTCTTATTGCTTGCTATGAAAAATTACTTTTGGATCAGAATCTAGACAATCTTTTTTGATTATTTATCTAAAACTAAAAGCAGGAAATGATTCATTTGATTTCTGCCAATACTGGAGTGTTGCCACTTTTAGCTCAGGAAGAGTAGGCTTCCTTTGGCAGCCTTTGCTTGCATGATGATGAATGAAGTTCTATGTTTAGTGCTAGGTAAAATTTTATAGAGTCTAAAAAGCAATCTAAACATGTTATAGGGAGTGGATAAGTGTTTTTAGATAACTATACCATAAGTTTTCATGCTGTGTCACAGCAATACCTTCAATATATACATACAGGAGGGACACTTTCCAAAAAAAGATCTTTAAATACTTGAAAATGCACTATTTGTCATAATAAGCACATAATCCTCCCAAAGTGAACACACACTCACAGTTACATTACATAGAGGAAAACATAAACACCCCTCCTTGTCTTAATGATATAGCACCCAAATTACCTGCAGTCATTTGTCATTGAAAAGCATAGACCACCATGGAATGGGCCATTAAACAGCACAATAAAGCCTACTGTAGACCTAACGGGCAACTGCTACCTACTGATGAACAGAGAAGTCTTAGAAGTCTTGACAATATAAATACTTGCCTCTGCTAAGAGTTACAGTAATTCAGTCATGATACCATAATTGTGGGGAGGGAATTGTGTAGAAATTATGCATTTATATCTGATAAAAGCATTCAAGTATATATTCAAAAATAAGTTTACATAAATTAGTCTCACTGGATGGCATCTGTCATTCAGACAAAATTCTTTTCAAGGTCTGAAAGTAAACAGACAAGTTTGAGCAATTCGGGACTTTTTTGCAAATAATTAGTACTCAACTTCAGTGCCCTCAGCTCTGTTCTCACCTACATTTGCATACTAACTGCCTTTGTGATTTGCTGTAGCATTTTTCCCAAGTGTTTCCTTTGATAACTCCCTGACAGTCTTCTGAAGTAGCATGTCCTGGTGGGCCAGCTCTCATTTTGAGAAGTCCTCTCATTCGTGTACCTTCTGTATCTCAAAGAGTGTCCCTCAGAAGACTTCCACCTCTGTAAAGACCATAACCCCACTTGATGCTCATTGTGCTTGGGATCAGACTTCTGTCAGGAAGATATTCTTGAGCTAATGGTATTTATATATATATAATTTTTAGATCATTGGGCAAATATTAGAACAAAACCAATGTTGGTTTGGCACCCAGTTATAACTAACTGCTTTGTTTGGAGGGCAAACTAACATTATCTGACATTATCTGTTATTCTTTTCCATTCACAGTAAGCAAATAACTTGCCTCAAGAATGTAGGTAGTCTAGAATCTAAGTCAATCTTTTTTCTTTCATTAAATTACCTTAATCGCCTATGGTTAGTTTAAGACCTTACCATTGCTTACCTCACCTGTGGTTTTTTTCCACATGAAGAATTACTTTACACTTTCTTTTCATGACACACAAAAAACTTTCCAAAATTAAGGTATCAATGAGACAAAGAATGTACAATGGGAGTACATTAATTCTGTAACTACACCTCACTAATATTAATTCTCATGCAGAAAACTGTCAGGGGGAAAGAGAATGAAAATGTACACAGAGAGAGAATGATAACAGCAGCATACTGATAGCCTTACCCTACTTCCTTTAAAATTGACTGCGGAGCCTGGTAGACTCCTCTGGGTAGCATACAGCTTCAAATAAATGGTCCTGTCTGATAAGCTACCTCAAAGGCACTTTGTACCAAATGCATTTGAGACACCCAGTTCAGAGAGGTTTTGTTATTCTACTTTCACAGTACTCAGGAAGCATTCGCAAATTATTTCTGGAGTTAACAGTCACTGGTAAGAACAACTTTGAACCATGCCTCTGGGGGAGTTCATCAAATAAAAAGGAAAAATCCTGATGGAATCTGCCAGGATTACTAAAATATAAATCTGTGGAGGGTCAGAATGCAAACATGGGAAAATGGAGAGTTCAGCTTGGTCCAAATGCAAGGGCTATGTGATCTGGTACCCTGGTTTCAACCACAGGCAATATCAGGAGAAAATATGAAGAACTCCAAAAATAAGCAGAGTGGATCATTTTCACTGCCATTTCACTTCAGATTTCATTCTGTTCTGTAACAGTCAGGGGTGGAGAATCTCAAAAGATTTAACTTCCCATTCAAAATGTACATCACCTGCAATTCTATACTCTTGCAATTAATATACTTGTTCTATATCTTTTAAAATCTTGCCTACATGTTAGGAAGAACTAGGCTCTTGCGGAAAACAGTAGATGAAGTAACTGGGCCCATATATTAAAGATAACATGATGTAACTTCCATAGTTGTATTTGAGAGGTTAAGTAAATAAAGGAGTCCAAGAACTGGTAATAACAATGAAAAATATAGAGGACTATGTTTTCAATATGGGAACAGATAGCCTAACAGGACACCTTAGTGTTTAAACATCACTGTTTCTTGGATAGCTTATGTTTTAGATTTATGGATTAAGGTAGAATCTCTCCAAATATATGACAGATTTGCATGTGTCATAAAGCAAACTGTAAAGGGGTAAAAAATTAATTTTTAAGAAAGCCTTTGGTGTTCACCTTTATGACCCTCAGTCTCTTCAGCTACCGCCCCCCCCCCACACACACACACACAATGGAGAAGGTAAGCACTCTTTGCCAATGCATATATATGACATTTATAAGTGAACTAGATCCAAAAGTCTTTGTCCTATTTCCCACCACGTACACTTTCAGATACTGCATAGGCTATGCGGAATTTCCCTCTGTTCCGTTGCTGAAAATCAGAAACGTACGCTTCTGTGGTATGCAGACTGAAAAATCATGCAGAGTTGACCAAACCTGCAGGTGGACTTATGGCTATTTCCCACTGATGGAAAAACACAAACAAAATGAATGCAAGGAAATCAATTGCTCCCAGAAGACTCTGCTTTCCTTTCACCTCTTAACCCCTTTCTCCTCTCTGGCTGCCAGTCACTCTGAGTTTTCTCCTTCCTAACTTGAACTACCACAGAAGACAGTCTTAATGCTCTAGACATACACATTTCTTTCTCACATCCAAGGTTCCCAAATAGGACTTTCCTCAAACTGTGTGCTATGCATCTGCTGTTAAATGGGCTCTCAAAGGAAAAATCCTTTTTATCCCTGTTTCTATCAGAGAGCAGTCCACTGACATGTTCCACCTTAAGGTCCAACACTCGAGTATGATCCTGTTTATGGAGTTACATCAGATTGGCTCCACCTCAGGCTAAGGAAATGGGCAGTGGTCACCAAGACTGCATCCAAACCCTCCATTTTCTCTTCCAAACTCTCCCTGAGCACAACAGCATGTCTTCCATCCTTACAATTGCCGATTTGCTCACTCAAGGAATTCTTCCACCCACTCACTTCTTTCTCCCAGCTGCCCATCCCCACCGGCAGTCTGTGATAGACCTATTTGTTTCTCTAAAACAGACTGGAAGAAAGGAGATCTTTTCTTTGCTGTCTTCCTCTTACATCACTCTCAGAGGACATAAGAGACTAAACATATCAAAGCTGCAAGAGGCAAGCCCTGAGAAAAGTCTCCACTGCTTTTCCTCAAAAGCAGCTCTTACAAACAATTCCTTAATGATACAAAAAGATATCTACACCAGAAGCTTAAATAGGAAGTTCAGTAGCTCTCTGCAAAACCAAAACAATAAAGGAAAAAACTGGTAACACCTGAAGCACCTCAGTTGCTCATATCAGCCAGTGCTGCCAGTCACATCTCATAGCCATTTTTATTGACAGTGAAGTGCAAATTGAATTATTCAGAAACAATGGAACAAACACCAGAAAAACACTGAAAATGTTGTGTGCAAATGTACTTTAGATACTATATTAATGAAAATAATTCTTTAACACATTAGCCAAATAAATTATGAGCTAGTTTTTCATGGATGTACACTAGTATGAATTATTAATCACACTGGGATTGCATAAGGGGTACTAGAACACAGATTCTCTGTGCTCAGTAGAACCAACCGTTAAAGATAAAAACTGAGTCATTCAAATCACTTCTGGTTCCTTCAGTAATATTTTTGGGGGGTATAAAATATTTTCCTGAACAGAGGCTTAAACAGGGACTATAGAAAAACAGCAAGTCTCAAACAACGTATCAGAAACTCATTCAGATGTGTAGCATTCTGAGAAGCAGCTTCCTTCTACAATCAACAGCTATAGAAAGATCTTAAAAATAAATAGAGAGAGCACTTTTACACTGATGACCTTGTCTGAGATTACATCATGTCTCAGTTCCCATGAATGCTGGTTACAGCCTTGGTTTCTGTCATGTCTACTTGAAGATACATTTCTGCTCTGTATCAATACCATGCCATGTGTGTTTTAGCCGGGAAAGATTTGCTTCTTACTTCCATATTTACTGTCAAAGCACTGAACCAGAAAACTGAGTTTCAAAGAAACTCCTTTGCTGATGGATGTAGCACACCAAAACAGTTTTCTCAGCTTTAACAAAAGTACAGGATAAGGGTTAATTCTGTATTGTAATAGCCTACTTAAACATACATAACTGATCCACCAATGAACAAATCATACCAGCTATAGGGGCAAAATGTGTCTACAATGCGCTAGCCATACACCGAACTTACCTCTATATAGCAAATTCAGGCCCAGTATTTAGAATAAAAGTAGAATAATGATCAAAGAAGCAATGACTACTATTCTTTTTTGTCACATACACATGTGATCTATCATCCCACCTTCATTAGGGGCTGGGCAGGTATGCAAGGCAGACTGCTAAATTTTGGGTTTCTTACGTTTCATATTAACTTTCTAATGTCTACATTTTCATCAGCTGGATGAAACCATAGAAACATTCTGGGAAGAGAACATTACCTCCATAACAGCACTTTACTGGAGGTGAACAGTCTTCTTGTGTTTTGGGAAAATGCTAGAAGACTGATCAATAAATATAGCTGTGGGCTGACTCTGTTTAACTCGGAGGTTTCCAAGCTTCTCAAAGCCTGAGAACCTCTTTATTCTTTCCTTTTAAAGTAGTTTCTGAAATTTTCTTTTTTTGACCACAGAATTACCCAGACCAAGGAGGACAGCAGGGTGATGTAGGGTCATACAGCTATTTTTTGTATTATCCTTTAAGGGAGTAAATTCACTAAAATTGATTAAGACATTTCCAGGTTTATTCAAAGCTGTTCCTCTATCTGAAGCACTGAAATGGAGGATATGCATTCCCAGTAAGAATGCTGGTTGCAGCAGGGGGTTTTCTCTCTCTCTGAAACAGTGTTTTTTCCTCTCCAGTAGACAGAGGAATCTCACTTGTCTCTACTAATTCTGTGTAGAATTGTTTATTATGAATGATTTGAATTTTGCCTTTCTCATACACAAACTGAAATGGTTTTTCATAAATGGGATTTTTACAGATTTATTTTTACACTCTTCCTCCAGAAAAATTGCAGACTATTGGTATTGCAGTAGGCTTTGTCATGACTCAACACCTCCATTGTGCTAGGGTTTGATCCAGCACAGAAGAAAAAGACCATGCCTACCACAAAATAAACCTGGTTTAAAAAAAAAAAAAAAAAGAGAGAGAGAGAGAAAGGGAGGTTATATCTACATCCACACAAATTCAGACATGAAGAAAGCTTAATTCTTTGGCTGCATTATTTAGCTGTGATCACTGATCCATCCTTTTTAATGGAAAACATTTTCACTCTAAGAAACCCTGCTTGCAAGGCTGGGTAACTTACTCGGGTTCAGATGAGTTTTTGTTTATGTAGCCAGCATTAAAGCAGCACAGTTTCATTTCTCAGAAGGCTTCCCCCTCGCTTTCTTTCCAGGACAGTGTCTTTCTCCCAGTTCAGGGCTACATTCCTACTAAGGAGTCTTTCAATGCCAATTCAGAACAGGTTAAAAAGAGGCATTTCAGCAAAAACTCCCATGCTTCTCATGCAGTCTATGGATAGAGAGGCATTTCTCCACAGAGCACCAGCAGGAAGGCTACTTAGGTATCAAAGTAGGCATGAATAAGAGAATAGGTTTTGGTTTGGCTGCCCGCACAGGTATGGATTTCATATATTGTAGTAGAAAGTTAAAATTGGACAGAAATTCTCTAACAAGCTCCAGCTTGTTCTTTTAATGTGAATTCTGAAGAGTGGGAACATATGGAACTGTTTTGTAGACTCTTCTGGGCTAGACATCTGTTTGCTGGCTGTGATTGCAATGGACTGGGTGTTCACTTCAAGCACAAGATATCTTAAATAAAATATGAGAATAAAGTGCATTTCTTTGGCCAATATTGACTGTTGCAATACCACAATCTTTAGGACTGCAGCATACAACATTCCTCGTCCATCCTCAGCTAAGCTGTTACTTTGTCATAAGTTTGACTTTGCTTTCAAACAAAAATGTGAAACTACTTAATGCATGTTAAAACAGCCCTTCTCATTTGGGAATTTCAGAGGCTAGCATGGTATCATAGAGGC
Source organism: Falco cherrug (assembly GCF_023634085.1). NCBI lineage: Eukaryota > Metazoa > Chordata > Aves > Falconiformes > Falconidae > Falco > Falco cherrug. Next base: position 53,845,233 of record NC_073697.1, read on the forward strand.
AATTCACAATTATGGGATTTACTGTCTTCAGTGTTTTCAAACATTTCCTTGTTAGGTAGCCTACTTGTTGTAATTAAAAGTCCATATATTTACAAAAAGAGACCAGCACTAAGCGGAAACACCTGAGACTTTTGTAGGCAAAGCTCATCCTATGAAAAACTGCTGTTTAATGGCCAAATACGAATTCACATAAACGTACTTTAACTTCAATATTGGCCTTATCCTCCTGGTGCTGCTGGCACATGATTATACTTCCCCTACCTCCTTCATCAAGTGTAATCACTGTTAAAGTTACTCTGGAGATATACTTGGCAGCTCTAGGATCCTGATGTGAAGCTGCATTATATGTTTTCCAGCAGCAACACCTAGACTTGTGGGTTGGCTCCTAAAATGAATGTAGTAGTGATAGTTGGTTGCTTCTGCTGATGGATGCCTCTGAGGCCGGCCTGCTGTTTGATTACACTCCATAGTAGATTGATTCTTGAGTCATTTTTTAAATTTTCCATCTAACTAAAACGTGGAACTACTTAGAATGCATGTTAAAATGACCCTTCCTATCTGGGAATTTTAGAAACTAGTACGCCGTCTTAGAGGCATTTGCTTATAAATTGATTTAGGCAGATAAAGATCTTCAACTAGTCTCTAAAAGATTATCAGAAGATGAGAAGCTGACACATCCCATCATCCAAATAATTCAGACAAAGGAATAAAGAAAGTCACAGTTGGTGTAAAATGTTTGAATTACTCCTTAATAATTTCCCTGCTGTTTCCTGAAAGACACTGGCTGTCTTTCTAGCAGGAAATTGAGAAGCATTAATATTTCTTTTAAAACACCAAAGTTGCACTATTTAATCAGATGTCTCTTGGCATGTAAATGTATGTCTGCATGTCTATCTCATACTATGGAAATAATTGCCTTTCTAAAACTATTAATTTCACCCAAGCCTATCATAATGCTTTAGAAATGTAATTTATATCAAGCTACCTGATGTCCTTGTAAAGATAAGTATTACACAGACAAAAGTTATCTTGAAATAATATTGAAAAGGCTGCAAAACCAAACACCTTGAATTTAGAAAATGCAGAATTAGGTTGATTATATAAATGTTGTATTGCCCCAATTAATTTAATTGAATACTACTCTTTCAGAGAACTGGAATTCTTTAAGTGCACATTTGGATGGTACAGATCAAATGTACAACTACTTAAAATTGTATTTTATCATTTTCTTATTTGCTACTCACTTTTCAATCCTAGCTCAAAGCACAGAATGTTAGTTCCCTCAAGGGAATATCTAAGGAGATTTTTATTTTGCTGTAATGGATTTTGCAAATCTAAGCCTAACTTCACAGTGACTTCAGTATTCCCTGGTTATGCAGGAATAACTTGGAACTGGGTAATCTGACATACCTGTCTCAGCTGGTGTGTGAATTCCAGGTGACCTGTACTGGGTCTGGCTGAGATGGAGTTAACTTTCTTCATAGCAGCCTGTATGGTGCTGTGTTTTGGATCTATGACTAAAGCAGTGCTGATAACATGCTGGTGTTTTGGTTATTGCTGAACAGTGCTTGCACAGCACCAAGGCTTTCTCTTTTTCCCACTCTCCCCATGCCCTGTCTAGCAGGTGGGCTGGGTGTGCACTAGAGACTGAAAGTGGACACAGCCAGATATGCTGACCCAAAATGAACAAATGGAGTAGTCTAGACTGTGTATTACCATGCTCAGCAATAGAACTGAGCAGAAGGTGGTGAAGGATTTTTTCTTCCGAGGTAGCCATCATTCAGAGAATGTTTGGGCACTGGTCTGTTCGTGGGTGAGTGATTGCCTTTCTGTCACTTGTGGGGGGGGGGGTTCTCTTTCCTTCACTTACTAACTTGTCTTTATCTTGACTCACAAGTTTTCTCACTTTTTCTCTATGTATTCCCCAACTCATCCTGCTGGGAGGTAGGGAGTGAGTGAGTGGCTGCGTGGGTATTTGGGTGCTGGCCAGGGTCAACCCACCACATAAACACACTGGATGACATACGAGTTATCACAGGACTACTTCTCCACACCTGGCCACAGGAACTACAGGAATCTCTAGCCTGTGTAATATTTCTCCCACAGCATGTCCTACTTTCCTGTTCCCTGCTTGACCCTGTCAGGGTCCCCTGGAGACATCAGCAACCCTCTGTTGGCCACCCTACTTGATTTTCCTTTCCACGAAGTCAAGAACTCAATTCTTCTAAGTCATGAGGGAACAAGACAGAATTCATTCACCAGAAGGTGGAAGCACCTCAGGTTTCTCAATATAGACATCAACCAATTTGTCTCAAATTGCCTGAGTTTCCCTCTATAAACTGAAAACGAGATATTGTAATTAAAAGGCCAGGAAAGTGAGTAGAAAGTGCTATGAATACCTTCAAAAACAATACCAATTTGACAGATATACTGCTTCTTTCAATTTGACCAAATAATCAAATTCAAGGAAAAAAAGAAAAAAGCTTTTGATTTCTTGGGAAGAAAATATAATTAGCCTGAATTTGAGGAGTGAATTGTATGAGCTGAACTCCTTGATACTCCTGAGATCTCTGAACCCAGATACAGCTAGGTCATTGCATTAAAGACTGGATTCTAGGTCCATAACAAACACCAAACCTGACAATGCTGGCTACTCTGCAGCACAAAGACACCACACAAAGACCATTAGAGATGTACTGCAAGGTATTTTGTATGGTGAATTTGCATCCAAACTTTTCATTTGTTTTATTTTAACCAAAATCATGAAATGTTTGTTGAGAAAACCTGAATTTTTATTACTCTCTAGATCTGACTGGAGTATTTGTCAGTCACCACTTCTGTATTTTCCCATTTTTTTTGAAGGTCACAACAGATTTTTAAAATACACTCATAATCCCAGTAGCCTAGTATGTAGCCATTAGATTGGACTCATATCTTAACAATCATAAAAGATCCCAACTGTTTTTATTGTTAAACTATTTTAAAAGCTAGACATCAATTGCTCCAGTCCACATCATAGTGTTTTGCAGTATATGGACTTCTACAAACCCAAGGCAAAACAATTTCAGAACAAAGATCCTTTATTCTTATCCTCTCAGTTTTAAAATATAAATTGATATACCAATTTCTTCAACATTTCTTTATTTCTCTGCCTAAAGATTAAGCTATAAAGCTGAGAGCTGCCTAATAGAACATGACTAATATGTCTCCTACCCTACTTAAAATGAGTGAATAAAGTTAATATAACTATGAACTGCTGAAACAAAATAATATATTAGCAGAAAGCAAGGCCAAATCTTTTAAGTACTTTTTCATACTGACTAGCTCACTTGAGTTAATGCCAAGTGAAAGATAACATTATAATGACAATACAGGTCTACTTTTTTCTTTTCCTTTTTCTTTTTCTTTTTTTTTTTTTTTTTTGAGAGAGAAACCTGTATTCCATACTCATACCTTTTTTATTGTAATTATTATTATGTTGCAAGTGGAACTGGAATCAAAAACACATAAAAGTCCATGCATATAATAAAGAAGCAAAGCTTGCGGAAGAACATGACATTTTTTATTATGCCAATATTTCCTCTTTCTATGTGCCATGCTTTTCTAATGTCCTTAACTACCATGGCTACTACGATGTTTAGACAACAGAGGAAGGACTTTGCTTATTGCACCAATACCTAAGATATACTAACATTATTGTTGGGGCAGAGGGACAGATCCAGTAAAAGTACAACTATAATCAAATACGTTATTTAATAAAAAAGTCCCTGTTGATTTCTGCATGCACATTGCCACTAGCACACTTGCAAAACTGATGGCAAGAGAAAAAAATAACACTCATTGCTAGAAGCAGAGCATAGTGGAGTTTTTAAAACTCCCCAGATCCAAACACTCTCTTCTTTGAGGACTTAGAGATGCCACAGGTTGGAACACATGCAGTTTCTTGGCATTTTGCATGGTGTATTAATTAATCTTATAAAGGAGGTGGGGCATAGAAAGGTCTCCAGATCAGCAGCTCGTTTCAGAAAAAATAGTTGAAATTCCGTAGTGCTGGCTTGGAACACTTACTTGGGAATTGGTGTATTGCAACAGAGCTGTTTTTGGTAAGTAAACCAGTTACGAAGGAGGAAAAAAGAGAACTGAGAACTCAAGCTGATGCCGAACAGCATGAGTGTGGAAGTTAGGTTAGTGTGTTCAGTGCTGTTGCTTCATATAAAGAAGAAACTAGCACATGGGGAAACTCTCCTCTTTGCCCATCAAAGCACTTCATATATTCACAGTGTGAATTTACACAAATATTTATGTAATGAAGTACAGCAGAGCAGTAGCAGTTAATTTTTGTTACATTCCAAGAGCAAAAAGAAAAGGTATCATTGACTGAAACCAGTCTCTCATGTGCTAACCATCCACCTATCTTATTCCTATTTATTTCATTGTGTTGCTTTTCATAACGTCCCAGGAATCTTTCACTTTTGCTCCTTCAGAACAATCAAGGAAAAGAGATATAAAAAAACATTAGGCCACCTATGACCAACAGGTAGTTTTGGTGTTTTGTTGGCTCTTTGGTTTTTATTCATCTTTTTAAAGCAACAAGAAAAATAATTGCAAATGGAAAGTGAATGTTTAGTGATGCAAACAACTTTCAAGGATCACATTAGCTAATAAATTTCTTTAAAAGAAGTGCTGACTTTCGTATCTGTTAAGAAATTCACCCTGTAACAGGGACCTGTGGTTCCTTTTTCATTATCAAGGGATAATATAATTGATTTTGCATGAACCTTGAAGAATTACTATTTCCTGTTCAGTGGTTTTATTTTCAATTTGATAATGAAACACCCATAAAATTTAAAGGTTTATTGGGGAGAAGGGGTTTAGTACTAGCACCTGGCAACTATATGGAATGCATACTCAACTAAGGATTAAAAATCAGCATTCCTGTGATTTTTTTTTTTCATTCTGCCATTTGTATATGGGGTCAGGGAGATCAGCCTCTGCACAGGCAGTGGAGGCGAGGGCGAGCAGGGAAAGGCTCCAGAGCATCTGCTCAGGAAACCATCTTAGAGATGGAGGTAGCTGCAACCCAGACTTCCTACAAACTTCAGTAGCTTAGAGGGGAGGGCATTCAGTCTTGTACCTAGTGAATCCTCTGTAGAAAAGCAAAACTAATAAGAAAAAAAAAATCGTAAAACATACATTCTATGCATAAGGTCTGCTGAGATTTTAGCAAATCATTCAAAGCCACATATTCAAAAGCAACGAGCACTTTTTTCTTGCTGTCAGCTTAGTATGGTCTATCTGTGGTGCTTTGACAGGGAACAGCTTTTCAAAACACTGGGACCAGAAGAGTTCTGACATTGTGGGTCCAGAAAAAAAGCTTGGAAAATCTTGGATTTGGGTCTTGGAAAATGCTGAGCGAGGCCATTAATAGGGGATGTGATTCCAGAGACAGTGAAAAGTCAGATTGTGAAAGCTCAAACACAAACATGTTTCTGTCAGACCATCTTTAAAGTAAGCTTAGAAGCTATTATGTCACGGATGTCATGAAGTTTAGACAACGGTTATTTGTACAGCTCCAATCACTTGGATTAAAAGCATGGTTTATTTGTATGTATTATTAATATAATTGAAGAAAGAAAAGAGAGCAGCAATTACTGACAGTTTCTTGTATGCTTTCAGAGACCATTTCTAAACTAGATGTAATGATCTCTGCTCTCCATCACTCCTGCTATGCAGGGCTCAATGTAACTATAAAATGTGAACAATTTAAAAGACTAAGCATTGCAAAAAATTGAGATGTCTTCAGCTTACCTGCCCCAAATATTCAATACACAAAGAAACAGATTGCCCAACATTTTCCTTTAAAAACGATAAAGTAAGTTAAAAATTATAAGAAACACAAACAGGAATGGACAATTTTTAGACTTTCTGATAACTGTTTTGTTGGGGTTTTTTTTGCCAAGGACACTGTGCAACTCACCTATTTTCCAAGTCCTCAAGAACTCAAGAACTCAGATTCATCTTAATCACAAATAGAAAACTGAGTTGTTTTCAAAAACCAAGGTGTACACTGACTCTTTCATGCTGTATGCCTTTCTACTCCTGTGGTCAAGTACCTTGCAGTTATTATCGCTTATTTGTTCAAGTGGTGAGGAAATATTAAATATCACAAGTTCTCAGCAGAGACTGGACAATAATTATCAACAGATGGCTGGCAGTAGGGTTTTTAGACAGAGAAAGAAATTGCCCTTCCTTCCAAACAACCCAGTACGAGAAGCCCTAAGCAACTCATTGGTGACAGTTTTGGTTAAAATCAGACTTAACTACCTGTTTTCTCACCATGCTTTTTGTGTTACTTCAACCCTTGCTTATTTAGCTGTGATGAGCAAGCACAAATGCTGTATGCCCTGCATTTCTCATAGTGATATTTACATTTGAAAACTCCAAGAACTTCTCATAATTTACTCTGCTATGAAAAGTAATACCACTGTTGGGTGGTTAGGCATGTACAATTTTGCAACACTGTCTTAAGCTTCCATACCCATGCATCTTAAATGACTCCCCAGAAGATGTGGAAATACACAGGGGGACAGATTCTCCACTGAAGTTATTGATGGAGTTAAGGTAATTTATTCCAGGAGCCCTTTACATATGCTATGCCCTGTTTTCAAAAGAAACATGTGGCTAATCAAACCACTAGACCTTGAGCTATTTGCTTCACAAATCAGCCCTTCCCTAAACATTTTTAAAGCATGTCTGGTTTGCACATACTGGGAAAAAGTAAAGACAGTAGAAATTGCTTTCCTACCCATCACACTCCATTTTCCTTTGTCTTGCATACCCTAAGGGTTCCACTGGGGTATTGCACTCCAGGTGCCTAAGTTAGAAACTCCGTAGAAGCTCCAGCAAACTAATTCATAAGTCTAAATCCCAGGGATCTCCACTGGGTTTCTGCAATGCAAAAAAGCCAGATGTACTTTCTCTTATTAAATCTGGTCTTTATTTGTGGGCTGTTACAGAGAAAAGTGCTTTAGAAACCATTATAGGAAGATGACTTCTACACTCCTTATATTGCTATGTTTTGTATGGAAAGCCCACACAAGAACTCCCAAATCATTGTAGCAATCCTGTTATAGTTTTCTGAATTATTGAGATAAGCTCCTGAAGTGTATTCCTACTGGTTCTTGACTGCTTTGCCACACCGTATCACAGAAAACTACCTAGAAGGCAGCTGGAAGGTGGAGGAGTTTGTCTTCACCAGCTGCAGGTGCCCAGCTCTGTGCTTTGCCCACAGCAGCAAGTCCCTATGCTGACAAGAGACCCCTGTGCCCTTGCTTGTCGCATGTGAAGCCTGACTGGAGCAACTGGTACTTGGCAAGACCAGGGTCCTAAACACTCCTTGCAGACCACAAACCATGGCCAAGGCAGAGCTTCCAGTTCACCCTGAGGCCAGCTGCGTCCCCCACCCACCCAGGGCAGATCGGAAGAGCCCTTTATCCAAATTACCACAGCCCCTCCGCAAGGCAGCCTCTGCTTTTCATTCTCTGTTGCGTTTGGATCACACTTTCTGGAATGATACAATGTTTATTGCCTTCTCATCAGAAAAAGAGTAACTGTCAAATTTCTGCAGAGTTATTGTGAGCTTATTTCACCAAAAGTTGCAGTTATTTTCTTTCAGAGTCAACCTGCGAACTATAAGGGCTACACAGCCCTTGGCCTGGCAGCTTGCTTACGGGTCAATATCACTTTAAGATACTGTTTTTAAAATATAGTGGCTAGAGTATGTGTTGATTAAAATCCACTTGACATTAACATCAAAATAACAGTAAAATAAAGCTCAAATTCAAGGTCAGGACTGCATGGCTGCATAAAAGCTTCTCCAGTTGTTTTTTGCTTCTAAAACACAACTGACAAAAGGAGAGTCCCTTCATTCCCTAACTTTATAGGAAGCCACCAAAAACCATGACATGTACCTGCTCTTCTTGTGAAAGTATATGATGTCTTACAAAACAAGATAAATGACTTATTACTATCATTTGCTCCCCAGAAACTTCGAGTACCTCTGAAATTCTATGATATGATGAATATGTTGTCACAAATCAATAAGCAAGTAACATCCAGCAGATTAAAACATTCAATCAATTTAAGTACAGGATTTTTTTCCTGGAAGATGTCAGTAATTAATGTGCCTACAGACAATGATTATCAAACCAAGTTTGGACAGATTTCTGAAAGCAATTCTCAATAATATTTTCTGTTAAATTAAATTCATTTAATCTGTCACAGAAACATTTATTCTTGCTTTTTTCTAAGTATCATAAACCTAAATGAAATGTTAACAATTTTTTTTTTAAATCAGCACTTTTACCCTAGTTGATGTAATAAAAAAAGATTTTGTATTTTTATATAACAAATTCTTTCAGTTTTAAAATGTCCTTTAATCGCTGAGTTTGGTATTTTTACACGTGTTTCAATAAAATAGGTCTAACCAATGAATTCTTTTCTAAAAACACTAGTAAGTTTGGAAGCTGAATGTCATATGTCTAAATAAAAGGCTCATTGCACTGACAGGAGCGGGTGGAAGAGGTAAATGTGAGCGGTAGCAGATAAAAAGCTGCACGTTCTGGACCTCATGCAAGCACCCTGCACACATATGCACATACATACACTCAAACATGGATTTGGACTAGAACTTGCCAAAATCCCTGCCTGAGGCAAACCAGCCAGGCCTGGAAGGCCCTTTCATATAAAAATAGTAATAATGAATAAAAATACTTGGAAGTCCTCCAATGCCTCATACAGCATAATATCTGTTTCTCTTCCCCACATATACCCACAGGCTTGCTCCTGCTCTATGGTCCCTGTTCTCTCTGGTTTCTCACCAAGGTAATATATTTGTACCACTATGAATGAAAAGCAACATTCTGAATTATAAGTGCAAAGGAAATCTGTGTTCTTAAAGTCTTCTTACCTTTTCTCGGGGTACTACATTTCATCACTCAAACAAAGATCCCATTCAGGATAGGAACGTCATCCCACACGTTGGACATGAAGCTTGGAGTTAGGTCACTTTATTTTTCCCCCGTGTTTACCCCATTGCCTCGTGTGACCTTAGGCAATTAATTCAATATCTGGTACCTCAGTTTCTCCTTGTGCTGAACCCTGGAAGAAACATTTCCATGTCAGTGGCCTTTGAGATCAAAGAGTAGTTTACACAGAGCAGAAATCCAGTACCTAAATCCTAAATTGCAACTGAACAGGTTCAGCTTTCTTCTAATCCTGGAGTCACCTAAATACTCCAGTTGCACTTCTCATGATCTGGAAGCTCCCAAAGCGAGTTGAGGTCTGTCTTACACACCATCCAAACTGAAAAGTTGCATGACTATTTCCTGTCTCAACTTGACCAGGATTCAGACCTTATCCATGTGTGCTTCTTGACCAGGATGTCTTCCTGGGTGGGATAGAAAACTTGGGTTAGTAACCTCCAAGCCAGAAGAGAACATTGGGCACAAACTAACATTTTTCTAGGCAAATACCCTAGCAGCCATTACCATCCACATTTGTACTTCAAAAGAAGGAAGGCTGCTTCTGCTTTTTTTTTTTTTTTTTTTTTTTTTTTTTTTTAAGGTGACACTAAGAAGACCAGATACTTATTTGCAGATCTGAGTAAGACACATTCATGTTACAGCAAGACAGGATTTCAGGCTACCCTTCCCCTCTATGTTTTGTATTGCCTATCCTCTGTGTCCACTGATGAAATGGAGATTTCATTCTTAGGTATTTCATAGAGTTATAGAATCATTTAGACTGGAAAAGACCTTTAAGATCAGAGTCCAACCATAAACCCAATACTGCCAAATCCACCACTAAACCATGTCCCCAAGTGCCATGTCTATATGTCTTTTAAATTCCTCCAGGGATGGTGACTCAATCACTTCCCTGGGCAGCCTGGTCCAATGCTTGACCACCCTTTCAGTGAAGAAATTTTTCCCAATATCCAATTTCAACCTCCCCTGGTACAACTTGAGGCCATTTCCTCTTGTCCTATTACTTTTTACTTGGGAGAAAATACCAACACCCACCTGTTTACAATCTCTTTTCAGGTAGTTGTAGAGGGCCACAAGGTCTCTCCTGAGCCTCCATTTCTCCAGGCTAAACAACCCCAGTCCCCTCAGCTGCTCCTCGTAAGAATTGCTCTCTAGACCCTTCACCAGCTTCGCTGGACACACTCCAGCACCTCTGTGTCTTTCTTATTGTGAGGGGCTGAAAACTGAACACAGTATTCGAGGTGCGGCCTCACCAGTGCTGAATACGTGATTGTTTCCCCTACCATCTAACCCTAGCAAGAATAAGATCCTGCTGCCCCATTTTAATCTGTACAGCTGCAGCTGGGTCCCAATCATCAGTACAATCATGAGTCCTCACTGAGGAGCTAGTGCCTTGGCTTGTCGTGTTGCCATGCTGGTTGATCTGATGTCTTAAAGCAGGGGTCCTCAAACGTTTTAACCAGGGGCCCAGCGCGCGGATGAAGTGGCAGGCAGCCATCTGCGGCTGCTTGGTTTCCCCCCCAAACCCCCGCCGGCAGGGGGGGCGGGGGGTTCTGTAAATACCGGGGGCCGGATTGAGGACCCTGGGGGGCCGTGTCCGGCCCGCAGGCCGTAGTTTGAGGACCCCTGTCTTAAAGTACGACCATTTCCCCAACTGCATGTTGAATACAAGACAGTGCCTGAATATCAAAAGTTTAGCAAAGCATTTTAAAAGACATGACAAAACTCTGAACAAAAGATTGATTAGAACTCCTTAAACAAGCACATTCAAGTTTGACTTAGGCCATCTTCAAAGCTATAAGGTAGTTTTCACTACTCTTCCATGACTCCAGTCTTATGCCTGTGATTAACTATTAAAATTCAAGGCAAATTAGTATGTATATTAACGTCTCATGCTGGACAGAATCTCTATTTCTTTGTCTTATTTCCAGATGTGCAGGCACTAACTAGTTTGTCCTGTGTAGCTGAAACGGGGAATGAAGCTATCTGCATTCTTCATCTATATGTACCACAGAGCTCCATGTGAAAACAAGACAACCTAAATGACTATAAATGTGTTACAGTCTCCAGGGCTCTGGAATAGATCTTCATGTTTAAAATAGAATTAACCATTCTTCAAGCAACGTGAATTGAAAAATTATTCTCATCGAAGCAGGTATAAACGAACTATTACTAAGGTTTCTGTAAGAAAAATGAAAAGAATAGTGTGAAAATAAGCTTACTGCAACAAAGCATATGTGCTGCTCTCACTCTGAAATTCTTCTGTGACCATGTGACATATTCTCTTTAGATGCTTACATAAAGAAATATTGAGTGCTGTCCATGATTCTGTTTAACTACCATTAAAAAGCCATTATTCAATAACACAAACAGCTTAGTTTCACCTCCTCTAAGGTTGGCGTTGTTCTTGGTGGGTTGTTTTTCTTTTTTAAGTCTGAAAAGAGGACAAGACACAGCTATACTGTGTGGCTGCTGGACAGGAGGTGCCATTGTGGCTACCAGAGTTTTATTTATCCTTAACCCTAAAAAGCAGTCCTTTAACCAATAGCCTTCTCTATTGCCTTTCCACTGGAAATTTAGCACTATACTTTGCTCTATTCCCAAGACAGTTTTTAATGGCTGTTTCTCGTTACAGAGAAAAAGCTTCTTCTGAATTGGTCATGTTCCAGTGCAACAAGTAATGGCACTTACCAGGAACTTATACTGCGATCTTTTGATGCTCAGAGAAGATCCACTAGTACTGGCAAGTCTTTGTGTCAGCTTGCTGGTGTTGCTTAGATGAATGACTCATTTCTGAAAGAGTCAAGTGGGAAAAGAAAAAAAGAAAGCAAGCTGCACGTTGGGAAAGAAAAGAGTTTTTGTCACGGGGCATAGTCATTTAATCTAATTTTCAATATACGTATAAAGTAATCGGTCTAATATGATTAGCAAAGTGTCAAAAAGACACAATTCCTGAACAGTTTTAAAACACACGCACACACACTCACACACATACACACACATACACACACACAGCTGGAAGTCACAATCTGTTGTTATCAGAGTGAATATCATTAATCATTTTTAATGGTCAATCTGTTAAAAAGAAATTCTAACTGATTACTGGTGTAAAAGAAAATAAACATCATGCATACAAATCTTATTTCCAAAAAACTGAATCACTTTTGTCAGGTATTTAACTGAAACCAGCAAAACAGACCATCAAGAAGGCAGCATTTAAATGGATGCCTGCAGCGATGGCCAGTCAATGGCCTCTTTATTTGTTAAAGATGGATTATTTTAAATAAATTACAGAGCACTTTCACTGAATAAACAGAGTCTCAGTGGCTGTGGCATGCTATACATGCTTAATTGAGCCACAGAAATCCTAAATGACTACTGAGCTGTGTAATCGCCTTTGATTTTGCTGATAGGACCTGATTCTCTAGGCAAAAACCAAGCCATTGAGGGCTGAAAAGCAACACTACCTTGAGGAAAATAGAAAGTTTAATCTGGAATATATACTTATAATATTTCGGAAACCACAGGGATGGAGTGTTCCAATAACTGAACACAAGGCAGCTTCAGAAGTGAATGATCTGCGTGTCATTTTTATTTGAGCTTGATATGTTAAATGTCCCAAATGTTTATGTTGTATAAGCCCACTCAAACATTGCAAAGTGCAACAGATTCATTGGCAAAATAAAAAGTATAGCTTTTTTAGTCTTGCTTGCTGTCTTTTTTGCATTAATACAGTGCATAATGCACACACGTGTACCCAGGGGTTTTCTTAAGTAATCGTGTAATTTGGCTGCTTTTGGGGAACCTGTTAATGTGATTTATTTTGAGTGTTACCGATGGCTTCTATAGGCTGAAGTAAAACATTAAGTCAGAAACCAGGAAAAGATGCTTTAACCCTTACTGATCATAGTGTTCATTTTGAGGTTGTGTATTATTAACTCTTTTAGTTCCAGCCCTCATGTCACTCAGCCACCAAAAAATTCCACCTGAAATAAGCCTATACTTGGTATACGAAACTTGCAGGATCACACCCTTCCCTTGACATAAATGAATCCTGAGCTAATGACATATGGAATTCATTTTGACAGATGTTATGACCTTAAATAATATTACTTCCATTTGTCAATATCTCTGGAAAATGGTTTGACATTGAGAGGCAGTTTGAAAACTACCTAGAATAACAGCAATTAAAAGAGAGGTTGATACTTTTAGGCACTTTAATAATTATTGTGTACCTGGATTTTCTCTCAAGAATTTCAACACCTACAGCTTTCTTCACTAGGCAAGTGCAAAAATGCTTAGCTTTGAAATTCTTCTGTCTTTAATGGAGTACAATGAGCTGCATTTGCAGTTTCCACAATTACACTGTACATTTGAAAAAAAGATATATGAGTTTAACCACGTTGGTAAAGCAAGTGTCTGCCAACATCCAATTACAACTGATAAGCATAAAAAATGGTAACTTTATCCATACAGAATGATCCCAGAAAATTAAAATACATTATACTAGTTATTCTAAAGGACTCTGATCAACCCTGTGCAATTTTTGAAAATAAGACCAAGCTGCTTCAAAATGTCACAAACCAGGTCACCGAGGATTTTCATCAAGCTGGAAAAGCTTTGGCCAAAGCAGCCGAACCATTCCTCTGTGATTTCAGAAACTCAGAGGAAGAGGCAGGAGAGGAATTTGAAGATGCTCTTGGAGAAGTTTTGGTTATTCCTTGGATAATTTTTATAATACATGAGAGAAGATCCTGCTGTCATGAATGTCAGCCCTTCCTGGAGGGAAACCATCTGGAGTTTTGCCCACCTCCTGGGCCAGAGCAGCACAGCAGGCATGACACAAGGAGCAAGCACAGCTGCCACAGCTCTGTTTAGCATCCTGGCACCATTTTCTCAGGGAAAGGAGAAAACACTTAATGTTCCTCCCCAGTGAATTGTTTTAGTGGAACTAATGACAAAAGAAATCTGGGACTTAGAACTTTGTTGACTTGTGAACACAACAATAAGGAAAATCCCCCAAACATATGAGAGAACTTTGCAAGGGCAGAAGGCTTTGCATGTCTTTCTCAGGCTATTCATACCAGCTCAGGGCATAATTATATTTATGTTTTCTTTGGCAGTACAGTTTTTTCCTTTAGCCACAGAGACACACTCTCAGGAGGCTACCAATCATGCAGAAACCATGTGGTAAAGGTGGGTGTAAAATTCAAATAGCCTGGTGCCACACAGCCATTCCCTGCTCCACCCCAGGTGTTACAGAGCAATGTGGCAGCAAGTGTGACCAAGTGTGTGCACTTTTTGTACTGTCAGCCCTGTGGGAATAATATCTGTGTCCATGAACCCCAGAGCTGAACTGGACACACTCCTCTTTCCTAGGTGGCCTAAAAGTAGAACCTCATGTAAGTAATTTGAACTGGTTTCCCGTAGGTCCTTTTAAAACCTTGGTGGTTTGGGGTTTTTTTTCTGTTAAATATGGCTACATGCTAGCCAGCAAACCTTTTGACTGTGCATGCTGCTAACTCACAGAGGCATCTGGCTGGATTCAAATATTCAAGTGCTTTTTACAGATCCCTTTGGCCACTGAGCACAGCATCTTATAGGGACATTCATTGAGAGGATCCCTCTGCTCTCTCCACAGGCCAGAAGAGTTCAAATAATGAAGACACTGCTAACACAATTGGTCAGGAAAAATTTGCAGAAACAGGAGAGGAGTGGTTGTATCTCACATAAGAGAAGTCTAGGTAGACCTGAAGGCAATACAAAACAGAGACCTTAAATTGCACTGCGTGTGTGTGTAAGGAGAAATATGATATAATTGGTTAACTGAGACTTACCTAAATCAGGAAACAGGCTTGAACATTAAAATTCTAAGACACAGTTAATAGAAAAGACTCAATAGGACACAAGGGAAACAGCTATATGGGTGCGGAAGTATGCTAACTCCAGGAAAAGAAATGCTATAGCCAGTTTGACTGCTGCAGAAAAAGCCCCTGACATGGTGAAACAATCATAAGAAACTTACAGTCCTTCAGGGACCGGTGACAGAGATCACAAAATGATTCTGCAGAGAACAGCCTGTAGCAAGCTGAAATGAGGGATCAAAAGGCTCCTTGGGTATCAGTTATCTAAATGAAGGAACATGCATGGAGTTGCTGAAGAACTTGGGGTGTCCCAGATGCTGGAGACAGCCCACACACTGCCTCTGTTTCAAAAGTGGGGGAGTCATGAACCAAAAATTAAATAAAGATGCCATCATTACAAGTACTATGCCTAAAAGCAAGTGGGACAAATTCACCCCTTCCTGGCATGAGCAACAGCTCTATTAAATAGATTTTTCTCATAAGTACGTAATATTTCCAGTAAAACCTCATCCATGTCCAGACATTGCTGTTACAGGGTGAAGAATCCAACCCTGCAAGAGAATGCACTGCACCTTCCATAAATCAAACTTAGAACAAATATTGTGAGATATATGAAGAAGGATATGCTACATTTATTTATATAGTGTCTTTCAGACCAAAACATTTCAAAGTGCTTAATTAACTATTGATCAGTACAGATGCCCTCATGAGTGTGTTCATTGGGGTCACAGATATCCTTATGTGAGGAACAGCTACAATTAATTCTCAGGTGGAGAAGGGACACAAGCTCTCTGCAGAAGAGAGGCAATTGGTAAACGTTACACTCCCCTTATACACCTTCTCTGCCAGTGCCAGACTCCACAGAAGTCGTCTTTTTGTTTTATAAGTTAGTTGGGGAGATAAGTTGTTAAGATGTGCTTAGATGAGAAGTACAGGAGCAAAGTTTTAAACAGTACACCAGGCACTGAAGAAAAACATCACTTATTCAAATCTTACAGTCATTCTAGATGCAGTAGCGCTTACAATAGCAAGGTCAAGCTCTTCACTTTGCTGCTGCAAAGATAGGCATTCAGACTTCAAATAGTAACCAAAGGTATTTTCACCATTTCCAATTCCAGCACCGGCTTTTGTATGTTGCCTACTAAAATCCTTCCTGTATGTTGATGCATAGTGCTCCATATATGCTTTTCTGATTGAGACAATATTACTACAGTTTTGATTTTATCTCAAAAAGGAAGCACAAAAGAGCTATATCAAAGAGTCAAAGTAAGCCTTCTAGACAGATTTCTCAGTCTCTTTGCTAAGGTTATCTTGTGGTCAATAACTACAGCTATTTTTAATCTTCTCATATTTTAAGGGATCATAAATCTAATTTACCTTTGATTGTCATTTGCAGTCATATATCTGTTTTATCTCCTTTATTTATCCCCATTTTCCACCAACAATGATAGTCAGAGGAACACTGCAGCCTACAGGTATAAATGGATTAATAATTAGTGTAGATCCCTTTCACTCCATGTAGGCTGCAGGTAGCATTCTGTTTCAACCTTCAGCAATGCAAATAAGCTGATGTTGGCAGTATATCATGAACTGCTCACCAGTCATTTCCTTAATGACTTGCTAATTTTCCTCTCCATATCCTCCACATGACACCCTGGAACTTCGTACGCTTGTGCAGACCAGTGCAAGTGAGAATGCAGCCCGTGAAGATAGCCCTATGATTTTGGTTTTATGCCAGCTCGTTTCCCTGTTTTCCCCTTAAGGAATCTGTTTCCAATTTTTAATTTAATCTCTGGTGGTGGCACAAATATAATTTTTTAGATATTCTTCTTCTCTCTACTGTTCCTCCTGTTAATCTGCAGCTGTCTGAACTTTGTGGCTTATGTCATAAAAGAGATGAATGTTTTTATTTTCTGTTCAGCATTTCATTCTTGTTCACTTGATTTACTCAAGTAAATATTATACAGCCCTGAACATAATTATTTTTAATTCTTTTTTTAATTAACAATGAAAGAACTTGTATCATTGAATTTACCCCCAGAACATTGTTTAATGCATGCAGAATACAATGTAATCTTTCTTGGATTTGAATACTACTTTCAATGAATTTTAGAAGCATTAATAGCTGAAAAGTACCATTGTATCCCAGGGTATGGTAATCTCCTTAAACCTCCAGAAATAACAAGAACATTGTTTTTCTTTTGTATCATAACACTGGGATTTACCACGACTAATACAGTAGGACTCTCTCATTCTGAAAATCATATTTTCCTATCTATTGACTGAAATAACTATGTGTGCAACCACAGACCTAGAAATTCAAGTATGTTTTGACTCAGGAATACCATATGCTCTAGATAGAAAGTGCTTAAGGCTGTCCTCACGGGGTGTATACCTATAAAGCAATGGCCTCGGAGTCACTGCTTTGCTGACAGCATGCTTGCTCATGGCGTGGCCTTAGGTTTTGGAAAATGGAAGAAGTCCATGGTCTTACCAGCTCCAGGGTGCACAATGGCTCAGTGCACTTGCAGTGTGCAGAGCCCCAAAATGTAGCTGTCAACTGCATGGGGACTCTGATACCTAAATTTCATACTTATATATATTATAGGGTTTAATACCTACAGGTATATAAAAAGGTTTAATACCTTTTTCTTGGCCTGGTGACCAAATGGAAGAATATTAGGAAGAACAAATTATTAGAAAGTGAACCTGCAAGATTTTCTTCACAGTAAAGCAAAAGTTTCCCTAGTTTTGTTCCATTTTCTAAATATTTTGAAATAAAACCTATGTGCTTGACCTCCCTTCCTAAATACAATGGCTGACACAGTCACCTGGGAAAGAGGCAATTAATATTCAAACCTCCTTTCTTTAAAGGCTCAGAAGAGATCTAGCCAGTTGAACTATATGTTATCCCACACATACATCTGCCTAGCGTAGACATTGCTTTTCAGTTTTCACTGGCGCTTATCAGCTGTGGGTCAGCAATGCATTAATAACTCATATTATATCATACTTGTGCTGGCTCCCATTTTGCTAGCGTGATTCCAGGGTTAGCAAAAGCAGACTCAGTTTGGGTGACTAACGGCAATTTTTTTCGTGCAATATGATTCACAACAGTACCATCAGAGGAGATACACAGTGCAGGTACGGTAGCAATGCTGCAGTAAACTTACCAGTGAGGCATGGGGGCTTGCAAATGCAGTGGACACAGGGAATCGTCCAGGCAGAGTTCAATCACTAATGAGGACTCAGGGATAGAAAGGAATGAGTTTCCTTGCTGTTGGAGGGAATTAGAAAACACATTCTGTGTAAAAACTGGAGAGGCAAATCATTACAGCTACGATACAAACACTAGGTAAGGGTTGAGATCAAAAGAATGAGCCCAAAATACTAACTTAAAAAAGGCGAAGGGTATTTTTCTGTTGTGTTTGGTTGTTTTTCATAGTGTTACAAACATAACCACCTAATATATGAAATATGTTACTGAATTCCCCTGGGCTGCTCAGCTCACGCGTCAGTCTCTGACAAGCCAGTATTTACTACTTAGTGTGTTTTTAAAGAAAACCAATCAGTGAAGCAAACCACATTCTGGTACATGTTTGACTGCTTTTGCAGTTCAGAACATGAGGCACTCTTTTTTTTTTTTTTTTTTTTTTCTTTTTTTTTGGAGGTAACGTAAGCAGATGGAGCATAGCCAGGGAAACAGCCAAGAGAATATACAAGAAACATAAGAGAAACAGAAAGAGCTGGCAAAGACAAAACACAAAGGAAAAGAGTTGGTGAACAATAAATGAGAGCCAGAAATACAACAACGATGTGGGAAAAATGTTTATTTTATTTCAAATTAATAGCAAGAAAGAACCTATAACTATAGTACAAATTGCTCTGTGCCCCATGTAGTGCCAATATTATGCCATTCATTATACTTGCAGGTGTATTATTTCTAGTTCCCTAGATAAAAAAAAATGCTTTCCATGTATTCTTTTGTATTTTAAAATGCATTTTTTCACTGCTATACTGCCAAAGGTTTTTATTCTTCCAAACTCAATAATAACTAATCATTTTCCTGGTTGCAGACTGGGAGTATGGTTACTATTTTGTGCAGGTAATTCTTCCATCTTTATTAAAGGACCATTCTAAAATTTTCATC
Organism: Falco cherrug; assembly: GCF_023634085.1. Classification (NCBI taxonomy): domain Eukaryota; kingdom Metazoa; phylum Chordata; class Aves; order Falconiformes; family Falconidae; genus Falco; species Falco cherrug. The sequence goes on from NC_073697.1 coordinate 53,864,291, forward strand.
TGTCTGTATTTCAAGTTCTTTCCCAAAAGTTTATTTTCCCCTGTGAAAGAGGTTTTTCTATTAAACCTTATTCTTGTTCCAAACCTGGTTTCCCACTATTGGGGCAAAAAGTTTCTTATGAACAATATTACGTATTTTCTTCTTAAAGAAAATTTTAAAATATACCTCAGCAGATCAAAGTGGAATCTATCAACATTTTTCCTCACCTACTTGCAATTTCTGAAAACATGCTGCTATTGCCTGACTCCTCTTGTTGCTACTCAACAGCAGCTGTGTAGAGGGCTTAGACAGAGATCATAGTGTTCAAAATTCAGCAGTAGAGCAAACGATGCTGGAGAGGATTGCTCCAATCTCTCTGGTACTTCTCATCCCCGCTCCTTTCCTCCTCAATTCCACTGACAGAGAATCCAAATGAGCATGACTTGTTTCTGAGTCAAGATTCATGCAGTGACTTAGCAAAGCTTCTCAATGAAGAAAGTGATCTAGCTCTAAATCTAGTCTGAGGACACTTGCCCTGTCTCCACAGCCACCTTTGTGCAAAGGGGGCAGTCCCCCAGCCAACCTGGGGCACAGCAAGATCCTATATCACAGTCAGGAGTCCTGTGCATTGTGCACCCATCATGTGCCTGGTTTAGGCTTCTAGGTGAGGCTTCCACCCCACACACGCAGCTACCCTGGGTCCGGTGTGAAGGCAGGCAGCTGCCCCAGGACTGGTGTGAGGGCAGGCAGCTGCCCCAGGACTGGCGCGTTGCTAGGACAGCCATAACAAAACCATGTGAATACTACAGAAACCAAGCCAGGTCATAATCTATTTGAGCTTGCTTAAAGCTAATGGGAATGATATTCAACAGTGTTAACAGTTTAGTTGTTACATTCAGAGTACTAAGCCTGCCATCTACCTCTTCAGTATTTACTTTTGTTTTAATTACTGTAGCATCCTTAAATTACTGGTTCTACCAGATCCAGCCCAAGAAGCCTTTTCTGGGCTAGCAGTCAAGTGTCCCAGCTTTGATAAAAGACTCTCAGCAAGACTAACTCCTGAGTTTGATTTGGATTTGACTTCTGTAAGTCTAGGCATTTAAGGTGGTGGTGATTAGCAAGAGACTACTTCTTCCCATATCATAGTTTAATCATCCAAAATGAAGGGGGGGGGTGGAATTTATGTTACTGCCCTATGCTTTCCTTAGGGGTTTAAAACCATATGGCCATCACACTGTGAAGTCCATGCTCATTCATATTCTTTTGAAAAGACATGCTTTAGACAACACCCCAAGATAAAAAAGCTTGCAGTAAACCTCCACTTGGTTTATCTTTTCCAGGAAAGGAGAATTTATCTTCTACCATATGATCTATTATCACAGTCATGTCCAAGAGGAAGATTTTCTCCAGGCTTCATCCTGCAAAAGAATAATGCTAATTAAGGCATTTTTTAAGCAAACAAAATACATGATGAAAGTTGACACTGTGCTTTCATGTGCACATTATGAGAGAAATGACAATTATTTCAATTATGTATTTTATCCTCAGATGAGCCGGGGCTCAGTGCTAAACTCTCTCTCTACTGTGATAGCACTGTACTTTCCCACCTTCTAAATTTTAAAAACTTTTCACACTTTAACAAGGATGCGGTACTTTGAGAGACACTGTAAAATCTAAATACAGCTTCCTTTAACTATGTATGAATGAACATACTCTTACCTAAAACATTAGTCTTGTACCTTGTCTCCATTCATCCATACACTTATTCCTGTTGCTCAGGAGACAGATCTTACTGCAGCGTTTTCTAGTCCTGGGACACCATAGGGGTAGATGGGAATTCTATCACTTCTTTCTGTATCAACAATAATTGTGTGGCTGATACAGCCATTACTGAATTAGCAAAATAATATCACAAATATAGATGAAAAAAACCTGAATTTCCGTTACATTAGAAATTCTGACATTTCAAAAAAAAATTAACCATAATAAAAAGCCAAACTTCAAAAATTCCTATCAATGAAATCCTGTCAATTTGACCAGCCAAAACCTTTGTTTCATATTTAACTCCAGTTACGTTTGCTGGTAGATTTCAAACAGAAATTTGTCTTATAGAAAAACCTTCAAATCCAGTTGTACCTCTCTGATCTAACACTTCATTTGCATTTTTTCAAAATAAAATTGCATTGAAAGTTTCATTTCTCCACCAAAATATATCAGTTCAGTCAGATTAGTATTTTTTGATAGAAAGGCAATTGATAGATAGTTTTGATAGAAAGCCAGCTCTTGTAAACAATGCCCACATTTGCAATAAGTTTGGGATTTTTTTAACTTTTTGGGAAAATGGGCCATACAGTCATTCCCTCACCTGTTATTCTGTCCCTCACGCATGGTTGCACACCCATACAAATACACACATGAATTCACTTGCTCTCATAGATTGCAGACATCATCACCCCTTTTCCTCACCCATCCTGCCCCCATGCTGTTCTTGGAAGCTGAGTCTTCTGCCATGCCAGTTTTGTCCCTTTGCTTCATTCACTGCTCTGAGCAATGTAGTTTTTCCACAGCAGTTTTAGTTCTTACCATAGGTCTGGTTATTGTCTTCTTAGTCCTTATCTTACATACCATTGACCCACTGTCTCCAGATAATTTTATAACTCCACAGAACATTTTCATTTCTCAGTGAATAAACTGAACACATGCAACAGCAGCTAGAAACCAGAAATAAATCCCACACAGACTGACCAGTCTACTCTCTGCAGACCACCAACAAATTCTCTCTGAATTCATGAATGTTCTGGATTTAGACTTTATGAATTACTGCCTAGACAACACAGGGTTTGACAGCTCTTCTGTTTATGTCCAGTAGGAAACTTGGCATTTACTCCAAATGAAACTAGACCTGGAATCGATAAAAATAATGTAATATGGCCCTGTTTTCAGAAAGAGAGCAAGCTTTTGAGGGAAAAGTTTGTGAGTGGTTGCTATTGAAGTCAGGGCTACATGAGCACTGAACCTCATCTGGTTTTGCCTTTCCTCCATTCTATGTTGTTATGATAATCAGTATCTCTAAAAATAAATAGGGCTTTTGCTTCTTTCAGATTCCAGAAGTGCCTATTTTGGCTAATGGAGCGATGCAGAGTGGAAGGAAGTATTGGGTCCCCTACACCAAGGTGTTTCTTAGAAGGCAATGTTTGCATTTAATTTCAAGATCCTTCAGCACAGACACTCATTTCCCCATTTAGATCATGGAAAGGGAGAAGAAAACATTTAAGCTTAGCAAATCAATGCTACAACTTAAATTCTAGCAGTGCAAGTCTTCCTGTTTCCCAGGGGAGGATTAATTTGCTTCTTTTTATTCTTTGCTCTTTATTATTTCAATTGGAGGATATAAAAGGGCTATTGAGAGTTTTGAAGGATAAACACTTTATGTGGTAACTGCTTAAAATAAGAAAAAAATTTATTGAGAGTGTAGACATTTTTATCGCATTAATGTGACCTTTTAATGATAAAGGAAATTTCCTTCATCTAATGAGCTCTATGTTTATAAATGTTACAAGAGACGATGTTTTAATTCTTACCATAAATCTCAGGAAGTTAAAATCTTAACCCCAAGGTACTTAATATAGTTGATTCTGTATTTAAAGGGAATGTTGTTAACATTTATATTGTTCTTGTTACTTACATCATGGAGATCAGATATTTCAATATTCATTTTGTTTTATAGATAAGGTTTTAATAGATATTTCAAAGAAAACTACATGTAATCAAAATTAAATAAAATCATACATGCTATAAAAGGAAAGGCTGAAAATTTCTCTATCAATACTACACAAGTAATACATGGAATTGCAAATTACTAGAAAATCACAGTCTTACAATCTGAACATATCTAATAAATCAGATACAATTAATTTAACTGTATTAATTTAATAGAAGCAAAATGAAGACAAGGTTCAGCCATTCATCTTTTCTGCTAATTCATTTTACCACATTTTTAGTACAGTATTCAGTATAGGTTTTTATTAAAGCCAAAATATTCCCAAGAGTTGAAAGAATGCCCACAGTCCATGTGGAAACAGTAGGGTTTGGTGACTGGTGCATGGAGGAGGTTCAGTGCTGTCACTAGAGGCTGCCTTTCACACCTTATATTAATCAAGAACTTCTGATATTGGATTTGTCTCAAATTTTCCTTGAAATGCTAACTAATAAACACTTTGTTACAGTAAGGAAGTGTTGAAGGGCCCTGGTCATCTCTTACATGACCAAAAGTGTGCCCATCAGGTGGTAAAAATGTAGACAGCCCCTCTCAAAGGTCCTGACACATTTTCATGTGTCTGTAAGATCCTAAGGATGCACCCATACATTTAGGGCATTTGGTCAGTCTGAGAAGTGCAGGATGAGGTGATGTACAGATTTCCCAGCTAAAGCTAGGGGGACCTCATTAAAACAAGAGACTTGGTGGCAGGAGAGACACCTGAGATATGGCCAGATACCCATTTCCATATTTCTACGGTGACTCTCCATCATCTCAAGCCTTTAAATCATGTCCTCTGATATTTTAAATCTGTGAATGCTTAAAAGTATACCTTTGGTAAGTGGTGAGCTGCATGTTCCTAGAATGACTTTACTAATAACTTCAGCTAGAGTTTTAAATCAGCTCCTGTATTGTTGCATGAGTTAAATTTACATTTAAGCCTACAATGCCATCATGCCTTCCAGGAAACTCAGAAACTGCAGCAGAAATTTCTTCTACTAAAAAAGAACCACTTCATAGCCAGGAATCATGCCAGGTCAGTGGTGTTAACTGGCATTGATAAGTTGTACTAGGGAATATATAAAGCAAAAAACCCAGAATTTTTTAAAATGTAATGCCATATCCCTTCATCCAAAATCTCTTCCTCATTAGAGAAAACAGCCCACAATTTTAATATATTTCAGGATTCTCTCTCGACTTAAAAAAATGATAAGACTTCATACTTACCCTATGCCACTTCCGACACAGCAACCCTTTTTTCTCCAAGAGTCTGTCAGACTGAATGAGTGATACATTTAACCATCCACAGCAATTAAAGTTCATGGCCTGAAACTAAAATTTTCTGTATTTCAGATGCAAATATTTGTATAATTTAAAAGAAAAAAAATTACTTAGGAGTCAAAGTTTTATAAACAATTGGGAAAAATTATTGAAGAGTATGTTTTATTTTTAACTCAAAGTCCAAATAAAGAACGAGTATACTTTACCTTTTTCTATATGTGTATCTCAGCCATATGTTAAAAAAAAATCAAGTTCAATAGTAATTGGCAGTATAAGAATCACATTCCTTCTGCCCTTTGCTCAGGCACGATGCCACATAAGTTTGATGCCATAAAATTTAATTTTTTCATTTTGAATGATTTACAGTGGAGCAGAACCTATAAATCAGAACAGTAACAGGGGTTATGAATAGGGATGTATGTTTTTCCAAAATGTCTAAATGAAACATTTTGAAACATGGTAAAAGAACTGCACAGTTCTCCACCTGGCAGCCATAATTGAAGTTAATAACACTTGTTTAGACATAAGGAAACTCTTTGACACCTAGACCTTTTTTTTTTTATTTTATTTTTAATAAAATGATCAAACAATCATCATCTAGTCTTAAGAAATCAAAGCAGTTAGTTCTGGCAATACGTTATATGAAGGCAGTCTTGCTTTCAGCTGTGTTTCCAACTGTGCCTAATAATTTTGAAAATACACACCAATTCCTTAGTACAATCCCCTATTTTAATCATACACCATATTGTAATTCCTATTGCAGCACTTAGGAGCTATTACCTTATGTAATGCCAGTGATGGACAATATGAAACACATCGTATGAAGAGGATTTGATAACCTCAATACATACTGTTGATTTTGCAGCATTTCAGATGCATGTTTAGACTTTCCAGTCTCTCTCTTGCCTATGTCACAGGCAGCAGTTGATGGGATACAAGTACTTATTTCCCGACAGCCAGTTGCACCAAGCTTTGGAATATTACTGTTCTTATCCACAACGACATTCAGAAAACGTAACCCTATAACTGAATACAGTTCCTTTATCCAAGGAAAACCTTTGTTAAAGAGAATGAAACCAAACTGGCAAAAGTTTTGAAATCCCTTAAAAAATGGCTGAACAGCAAAGCCCTGTAAAAGCATCAAATCACTCTGTTCACTCACTAATTTGTTCTAAGCCTTGGTTTCCAAGGTTCTTGATGCACCTAAGGACAAAGTTGCAGAAAGAGTGCCATAACTTGTCTTCTGGCCTTGAATCTTCAAGCCACCAGACTTACTCAGTCCTGGAAGCTGTGAAATATTTTGTCTTTACTCCTAGCAGCCTTCTGTGACCTCTTATTGGATTCTGGGTAGGAGAGTATCTAGGTCTTCTGTTAACTGCCGTTTTATCTCATTTCCCTGGGGACCAGGAAAGAAACACATTTACAGGCACTCCTCTGGTGGAGAGCTGCTTGCTTCCAACCACCTCTGCCTCCACAGTGGGAGGGAGAAATCTCCCAGAACACCAAAGCACTGCTGAATAAAATCTTGAGGAACAGACACATCACAAATAAGGTTGATGCTGTAAGAGAAGGAATTACCCTCATATTTGAACTTTAGGCTCCTGTCTCACACCATGTAGTTGCAGTGGTGCACCTCTACAGTCCTCACAGTTATTTTGGGACCACATCAAACTCTTTTTGAATGCCCCATCTTTATATCGTGCAGGCTTAAAATTCTCACTGTAAAGAATAATACTTCTCTTCCTAGAGCTCTTAAATATTTATCACCTACATGCTTTACAGACTGCACCAATTAAACCTAAGGTAAGACTTTAAAAAGGTTAATTTAGAATAAATGGCTTGCCTTGATTAAAATCTAGCCTATTTCTAGGCAACTTGGAGTCACTTGGGAACAAAGTAAGCTAACCAGTCACTCAGAAATGTATACCCTCACTTAGAAATTACCATCGAACCCCAGTAGCTAAACTGTTGCAATCTCATGTGTCTTGCAAAGCCTGAAACACATTTATACAGTAGATGTCCACATGAATGTAATTTATAATCATCAGCATGGATGACCTAGGACCATCACAAACTTTTTAAAAAGTGTTGTAAAAGATCTGGCCCTGCATGGGTTGTTAGATAAAATTCCTGTGGATTTCAAAGGGAAAGCAGGATCTGCAGCATCCTGGCAGCCCCAGTAGGCACACGGCAAAATGAAAAGCCAGAGCAAGCAGATGATGATGTCATCCACCAGAGTCTGCCCTCATAAACCCAGGAAATACCAATCAATTTATATCTCATAATCTTAACCCTGAACTTCTAGGTAATGGTTTTACCCCGTATCCCCTCCTTTTCCAAAATGTTGTCCTGTTCCCTCTTAACTTGATTTACTCTACTTATTTCAGCTGCTGACTTTGGCACTTTATTCCCAACTCTAACCAACCACAGCATAAAGACATATCCCTGAGCTACTCCAGTGCAGAGCGGCAGAGAATTCACTCACATTGGTCCCGGCTCAGGTGAATAGGCTTGTCCTTGTAAACTGGGTTAGAAAGATTGAACAAGCAGCCTGGGACACGAAGGGCACAGATGCCCCCACTTGCTAAGCCCGGGGTAGGAAACAAGGCTAAACTACTATCACTACTTGATTTAGTATTTGGTTTAGCTGTTTTGTGTGGAAGCAAAACCAATCAAAGGGAAAGGCAGATTTTGTAAGCTCACAACCCAACCTTGCATGTGGCTAAGGGAAGCCCTGCATTTTGTCACTTGAAAGCTTTCCTAAAATTTTATACATTTTTCACTCAAAAATCAAACGCCCATCACATGTGCATAAAAGTCACAGTCAGATTCCTCAGCTGGGCAAAGGAAGCTTTTTTTTGTTTGTTTTTCCAATTTCAACTACAGAAAACTCCTCCTGGTATAATTCACTTCAAAGTCTAAAATCCGTTCCAGTGATAATTGCTGAATTTATGTGTATTTAGAACCCAGTACTTAAATAAAACAGCTACATTGGGTGATTATATATAAACACTGTGCCAATTTCTTTGAATAGGAATGTAGTAAATTACTACTGATTACACAAATACTGATTAAAATTTGAAGGCAAATAAATAATGAAGAGGGATGTTATTTATTTGTCCAAATGCTCTTAAGAGCGCAGTCATGCCAAGCACAACTTCCAATGAAAGCAGAGGATGGAAATACAGTGTTATGCTGGTGGATGGCCTGGACTGAATCATGAAGACAGCAGTAATTGCTCATTTAAGGTTTGCTCTGTCTCTCTATCTCTCTGTTTTTCCTCGTTACCTCTATAACACTAGGAGCTGAGATCGGGACAGCATTCTACATACCTCTCTATACCAATGTCTTCTCGTATAACCTCAAAGCAAGGTTTCACTGCTCTCCACACTGTTAGTGCTGCTCTTCTTAGGTGTATTTAGTCCCATTATGTCCATCCTGTGCCCTTTAAAAAGCTGCTTAAAAAGGAACTCAGTGCTCCAAACCGAAGAAATAGGTACAGGCATTTTTATGGTCATGTTTCTAATGGTTCTTTTTCTTTTTTTTTTAAACTAAATTTTGCAATTGAATAATCCAAAACACTCTTATTTCTTTTGGCAATTGAGAAAGAAAAGCTACACCAGATGAGAACCTGTGGTTTAGATACTGACACCAAACTTCATTCACAGATTTTAATGCAGATTTTTATTAGAAACAGCACACATCTTAAATGAAAGGAGCTGCTCCTGCCCATCAGCCATAGAACAGTTAGCTTCAACTCGTACTAGAGAAACCTTTCACCTTCACATACGCTAAGCCCACAGACACTGCAGAAACAAAATCTTCACTAATCACAAAGGAAACTTTTAAACACACATACAGACTTTAATTATCAGATGTGACCATTAAAACCTGGAATTACTTTATTTGCTACTTCACAATGAAATATACTGAAGTTCCCACATACAATTTCTTTATTCTTGTCTGTTTTCTCATTCCACAAAGCATATTAAAACAACAAAAAAAACCCCTAATGTCCCAACAATAGAATTAAAAATAAAACTAAAGATTAACTGAGAACGAAAATATTCATTTTGATTTGCTACTTCCCCTTAAATACTTCAGTGAGCAGGTATATGGATCTCTTCTTTACAATCTGTAGGGAAAATAAAGCATTAAGTCAAATTTCTTCACTATTTTACACATTTTTCAGCCCTGGAAGTACTCACCATCCCCGCTTTTTAACTACATCATTACTTAATCAAAATATTTTAAACGTAGTAGTAGGAATAAATAGAACTAAACTGAAATGTTATGGTCTCTAACTTTTCTGTAGCTCTCTTTGTCTGTTATTTGAAAAAAATTACTATGGTACAATGCAGATAACAAAAATGTGATGTCATTGGGGAAACATATGTTTATTTTTAAAGATTCTGCTGGGAGTCCTCTGTATATATAGAACTGTTCAAACTGAAACTCGGGTTTTGTCCAGTTGATTTCTTACAAACCATAAAACAGATTTCACTTGTGTCTAGTGTTATTTGTAGAAATACATATCAGTGAGATCAGAAAACTATTCTATATTCTCTTTTTTAAACATGTCCCAATAAGCAATCTGTTATATTTCTAGTAGTGCAGCATATTAAGTTACCTTTTAAGTTCCTGCCGGTTGGGAGCTCCTTCATTCAAAGTAGAACCCCAGTTTAGCTTCAGGCTAGAACTTAGCAATAATCGTGTTATTTTAAGGATCTAATTTAGAGTTTCTATAAATTCAAAGTGTTGAGTTATCCATGTTCTGTTTATTTGTGGAATATTTTCTGACACCTTGTTACACAATTAATCTACAACCTCAGTTTTGACCCTGGTCCTAAGAATAGAGGTCTGACATACATAGCCCATGCCACCTGTAACATAGTGTATTCTTTCACTCTTATCCCACTCATAGATACCAGTTTCCTGAAACAAAAATGGTCAGACTGAAAATCAGCTATTCAACACCACCAGTAGAAACAAAAATGTGCAGAAGCGTAAACAAGAGAAAAGAATGGATGAAAGAAATCATTAACAGCCACCCACATCTAAAGTCTCCAACTCCATTTAAGGGGAAAAGGGTTTTGTCTTGGGCTTCAAGCGGGCCAGAACTCATCAACATGCAAAGGTAAATTAGGACCTGCATCTCACCCTGCCTGAACCAGTAGCTCCTGCAGTCAGGAGTTATGGACACCTGCCATGTACATGACCTTCACCCCTTTCCTTGTCTCAAACACGAGAAAACACAACCAAATGAAAATCCAGTTCATCCTGTCAATAACAGACCCTTACTTAAATACAGACAATGTACAAATATAAAAAAGTGAAGAATTATGGAAATAATTGCATAATGAATGAAAATTATTAAAATATTTTCCCCTGCATTATTGCCATCATCCATAATATTTATGCTTATATTTTTTCCAAATAGCATATCCCAGTACAAATAGCAGAGCTTAATAGCCCTGTCTTTCCAGTGAGATCCAACCTCAGCTGGTGGTGTGGCAGTAAGCAACACTAACAGATACAGAAACGGTACCTACAGTCTTCCCTCCTTTGACAGTTTGTTTTCATCAGACATTTGGACAAAACCGCTAAGTACACAGCATTCTGATTGCTCTTTGTGATGCTGTCAAACAGGTACAACTAAGTTTCAATGAAGAATATTTTTTTTTCAAATAACAAATCAAGGTTAATGCTTACAATGTATTAGTAATTATCATACAATGGATTCATAAATAAATAAGGAACTAATTCTGGGGTGCTTTAAGATCATCCAGAAAAAAAGCAAAAAGCCTCTTCAGTCACTAGTGAATCTTAATCTCTTCTTCCCCTTTAACTACTTCACTAAACCCCATTCCCTTTAACTTTGTAGTAAACTATCTAATATTTAATTTTCATTTCAGCTAGGGCCACTGAGAGATCTATATGAATAAGAAAACTGTTCAAACTAAGTAGTAGCTCTATACTTGTCCATCAGGAAAAGGAAATAATCAAAGCCGTCCCTACCTAGTGTACTCTAACGCAGTACAGCACCGACATAATAATGTATAGCAGGTTTTGTACTTAAATGACAAATGAAGCAAGATCTGATGAATTGTCCATCAGTTCTAAAATGGTATGTAATTTCCCTCACATGCCACTCCATTAGTTGTTAGCTCCTGAACTTGCCACTTAGAAAAATTACTTGTGATTTGCTGAGTAATAAATATGCATTTCTATTCAATAGAGAAGTTTCCATCTCCCAAATCTTGAAATGGATCTGTGCAGAGCTCAGATCCTATTATTTCAAGATTGGCATCCCCTGTATGTAACTCAGCAATGACAAATTTTAGCAGTAATTCAGAAATGCAGAGAGAAAGCTCAGAGAAATTTCCCTGGAAGACCAGTGAAGTAAAATTTGATCTTGTAAGGATTCCTAGTTTCCAGTTCAGAGGAAGCCAAACATGGGCCACTGTTCTGGGATTAAAGTTCTCAAATGTTTTATTCAGACTCAGGCCAGATAAACCTTTGGCATTTTGAGATGTATATATTTCCTAATCTGAGCAACCCAGTTCAGCTGTTTGAGAAGCCTTATGCTTATCCTTGCTCAGAAAGCAGATCCTTTGCCTGAGTCACAAGCCAGAAAAGCGAATTCGGGATATATTTCACCTCATCTGTTACAGGGAGAGAGGATTCCCCCAAGTTTTGCACCATCTCTGACAGCCACAACAGCACCAATCTCCCTGGTACTGACTGTGAGGACTTCAACCACAGAAACATACACCAACAAAGCATTTCTCTTGTTTTTCAAGTAAGGAAGTAAGGCTTTGAGCTGTCTGTTCATCCACTTAATGTTGGGTCTGAGGTTAGCATCCTAGGCTACATCCATTCAGCAGACGGACACTTTTGGAGCATGGTTCAGACCTTCTGACAGCCTTGACTGTCCCACCTATGCTGTCTCTGTACTGAGAGCTGAAAAACTTGTGGGTGCCCAGGCTTCCAGCTTAGGCACCTTATTTAGGTGTATAGAGCTGAGGTGGACAAACATGGGCCTTAGAGGTCAAATGAGTTGCCCAGGGTACTACAGGCTGCCTGGACAGGACCAGAAATGGAAACAAGCTGGTAAATCCCAGCTGTGTTGTAGTAAATGATTCAAAGTCAGGATTTTGCTCCAGTTCTGCAACTTAGAACCATGACCAGTCTCACTATTCTGGATACTGTGCACTGCAGATATGGTCCTGAAGCCTCAGCACCAAACACTGAGCAGGAGTTCTCAGACTTGAGAATGCTTTTATAACACTGCACTTCAAATAGAAACTGTCTGAGTGTCATGGACAACAAAAAAAACTGCTGAATGGTTGGGCTTTGCTTCTAATGTGCCCCTACTCCAAGACACTTGCATGTCAGTGTCTTCATCAGAAATCACAGCTCTCCTAAAAAAAGCAATGAATAAAATTGACAGTAAAAAAATAATTACACAAAGATAAGAACCATAAATTTAACACAAGCAGTTTTCTTCCAAAAAGGCAGCAAGGACTCCATGAAGTTTGGTACAGCTTTGTTGGTTGTTGTTTATTTCACACAAAAGATGCTTCAAGTCCCATTATGGTCAATAGCAACCTAAACCCAATATAGAATCACGTGCAGTGGCTGCACGCTGCGCCCAGGCGGGTGGTCACACTCAGCCTCTGTTCCTGAATGCTGGCGCCCCAGCAAGGGTCTTTATTTCTGAAATGGTTTACGTGACCTGAGCAATCTGACATTTTAATGATCTAGCAGGTAGATTTCTGCTCAAGTGGTGAAAATGGGCGTTTTGGTTATAGCAGCCCAGGAACAGCTGCTCCTCAGGGCTATAGGAAAGCTTTTATTCTGCGAGCCGGCCTCCTCTCGGTGAGGCCCTGTCTTTAACCTGCAGGGATCATGCAGGAAACATAAAAGTTACTGAGGCCTTGCTGACCTTGTCAAGGCCACGTGTGGGAATTTTTAAAGTTTGAGTTGCTTCAAAATTATAGCAATTACTAGAAATATTCCAGGGAAAAAAGAGTTGTTTTTTTCTTCTGCCAGTTCAGATTTCCCGACTGAAATTGTCTTTTTCATCTGTTAGTCCTTTAAAAAAATAGAATTATAGACACTTTTTAGTCGCTGGATAACAGATGTTATAAAACGTTGTGGCACTCAGTTACAATTAAGTCAGGCCTAATATGCATGTCAGAAACCATTGACCTTTGCTGCTGGTGGTAGCGAAAAGGCTTTGATACTCTACCACACATTTAAGGATTTTTGAAGGAAAAATTTCTAAGGTTTGGGTGTTCTGGCAGGAAATTACCTCTTGCGTTCCTAATGACAAATGTTTTTAGCTTAATCTAAGTAAACAATGAAATGCTGATACCTCAGTTGGGATTTCTAATCCAAAATATCATTTTTACTATGCTTCCCTAGCAAACAACCAAGGAATTGTAGAACATATATAATTTTAAGGTGACAACCTTTCAGAGAAAAGGGGTAAAAGCTCCTAAAGCAATTGATAGCTTTCAACTACAGAATATGGAGATAAAGGAAAATTTGAAAAGGAAATTTTAAAATGTTTGGTTTTAAACAGAATTTAACTGTACGACTTACCTGAAATATTGCGGACAGTCAGTGCAAGGACTGGGTACTCACAAAGCTGTTTGGAAAAGGATCATTAGCTCAGCAATAGTCAACATTTTGAATCTTGTAACACAGCTTACACTGTGCATTACTCTGACTCTCCTGCTGTAACTTTTGGCACAATCTGGATGTCAGGTACCTGCTAGGGATCCTTGTTTGCAAAGCCAAAACACTGAGCTAGAGCTACCCTGGACGTACAGCAAGCTAAAAGATCTCATCCTGTTTGTACAATCTTACCACATAGGCGTTATAAGAGCAAAACGCCTGTGAGGACTGAGAGGTGGGCAGCTAAAGAGGAGAAAGCAACAGAAAGAAGCACTACCCAAAAGCTACAGCACTCACCTAGCATCTCTGTGCAATCCCAGCTTTGATTTCCTGCCTGATCCAGGCTTCTGGGGTTTTCTTGGCCAAAAAAAATTTCAGTGCAGATCATAGAGGTTCCCAGGCATACAGGCATCCAAGTCCCACTGATATCAGCATAACTGCAGGATTTACACCATGAAATTCCCTTATGAGCCTCAGCTCTCTGTGTATAAAAAGCTAGTAATACTCCCTTTCCTCAGGGGAGTGTAAGAGGATTAATGAGTTAAGAGTGATAAAGATGTAAGGCTGAGAATTACATATTTTGAACACATAAAGGTACCATTATTTTTGAAGTCCTATAGCTTTCAGAAAGCCACGTGTGGCACGCATTACTGTGTTTATTTAACGAAAGTTCTAAATCACGTATTGAGAAGTTGCAAAGAACATTGCAAAGGTCTTAGTTCAGTATTTTACATTCATTTAACTCTTTATCAAATTATTTCTGTTATCTGTCAAAGGTATTTCCAAGCAAATACCATGCTTCTAAATATCTCATGGATTAACGGATGCACAAGAAAAAGGTGCTGTTTTCATAGCCTGATTCCTTTAAGCAGGTTACTGTATTGTTTAGCTTCAAGGAGAACAGAAATTTACCTAAGCCCACGCAGAAATTCAGGCTTGAAAGCTGTACAAAAGCCATGACAAACAAACAAAAAGCTTATTTGGGAGATGAAGGAACATAATCTTTTCCCAGTGCATCTGTAGGGTAGACTGCAAGACAAATGGCAGTGAGGAAAAGATCAAATAACATCCCTCATTGCCTAAAACAAATAAATAAACTAATACCAAGGATTAAAGATCAGATTGTTTAATATATATCCCTTCTTGGCCCTTAGAAGAAATGTACATGGTAGTGTTTTATGTTTAGCCTCATGACAATTTGCTCCAAATGCAGCATGTTCTGCATAATGAGATTTCAGCTTTGAAATAGCTTTTGCTTTCCTTTTCCAGAAAGGAAGACAGTGCTTCCCAGCATTGCCCTGGGAATGCCATTACTGCACCTACCTAAACAACAAAAAACAGAATGGAAAATAAACTCACAAGGAGGAGAAGGGAATGGAGAAGCAGCAGCCCCAAGATAGGAAAATAAAACCACCCCACACATGCAGATGTGGCAGGTCTTGAGTTAAAGAGACAGTGCCAGGTCATTCAGTCATCATTTACGTTCTGTGGTTTGACAGCACATAATATTACTTGTTCTTTTGAATTAAAAGGGCTTTAATGGTATTTAAACCTCTTGCTGCCACACTGACAACTTAAAATTTTGAAGCACATTCCTAGGTTTTTTTGGAATGACAGTGAAAATCACTCCAAATGAGGAAGTGGTGCTCAGAAGGAAACCCATGACTGTGTTCCTGATTTGGCTCTTACGCAATGACATGTGGATGTTTCCACCAATCTTTTTCATTTTTTGGCTGTTATGAACTACAGTAAAATTTACACCACCTTTATTATAAAGAACGAGATCTTTCTTTTTAAAGTAATTTTCCAATTAATGCGTTTGGTAATTTCATCTGACGGCAATTTTCTGCAATGAGATTCAAAAGGCTAATAGATAATACTTACTCCAGTTAAGCATCACTAAATTACATTTCTTGCTAATTCTCCAATTTCCAATCTTAATTAATCATGACAATCTTTATTGTCAATGTCTTATGTTTATATAAATCAGCCCCATTGCCCAAATATCATGTTCTTCACATAAAGCGTATTCTGATTTTCTCCAGCCAGACACACAAAGGGCTCAAACTGGGAATTTCAGGAGCAGTCCCAACAAAAGAGATTTGGGCCGCTCCCACTGTCTTGGTGCAAGACCAGGGTCTCAGAGCTACCACACTCCAGTTTCCTATCTCAGTCACCAGGACCTGCAGCCAGAAGTTGCCAAAGACTACACTAGTCTTAACTTTCAACTCTAGGTGAGTAATCAGTCAAGGACCCGTCACCTTCACCTCCACTATACCACTGAAAACTGGCTTCATTTTCCCTTTGGTTTTAGCATTCCATTGTCACCTTTCTGTCCTTTACCTCTGTTTAGCGCTGCTCCCTTCCTAATTTATGACACTCAAGAACAGGGAAGGACAGCCTTAGGGTTCTATCACCTGTTTTTCCTGTTCATTTAATTTCTTTATTAAAAGTTACTTTATATTCCCTCTACTTTTATGGCAGGCTGAAACCTCTACACTGATCTCCAAACACAGCAGATGGCGTGGAAATTTGGACCCAAGCCTTGTGAACAGCTTCTATTTCTCTAATGGTCCAAACTAAATGCCCTGATCTGGCAGGAATTCAGGAATCCAAACAAAAGCACTGATCCTGCAAGGCTTCAGCACGTATTGCACTGTAAGGAGGCAAACAGGCCATTTTGCTTCCACAAACCTGCTCCCACATTCAAAGTTAAGTGTGTGTCTAAGCTGCCAAAGGGAAATTACAGTCAGAGCTCTCTTTCACTCGTGTTAATCCCTTATTACTGGAACAGCAACTCACTTTCTGCCCAGGGACCGGGTCCACACACAGATGTCACTACCCTTTCCTGTCCTTTGCTCAGGCTGCACCCAAAGCCATTTGGCTGCAGGGAAGGATTAGGGCCAGGACAGCACTGATGGAGCTGACCTTACCTCCAAAGGCTGTTTTGATTTTTTTCTCCATCTGGAGGGCAGTGCTAGGGTCTAATATTTATCTGAACATTTGGGTGAACACTCGAAGCTTTGTCAGGACTCAGTATGAATACTGAATTCTGAAGAACTTCAAGTGTACCATGAAACTGGAAAAATTCAGCTGCATGCTGAGAGGGGTGGCTGGGATGGAGGGTAAGGTCATAACCAGGAGTGATAGAAACTATAAATCTTGAAAAATTGTTGTTTGACCAACAAATATTCTTCCCTTGATGTCCATTAAATTTTACAGTGCAGGCAGTGCTTGAAAACTCAGAAGTTAAATGTGTTTCATGTAGCCTAGCCTTGATGGTAAGCGCTTGAGGGGAAAACAAACCTTCAAGAAAGATGATGAAAGGCTTAAATCTAAACTGAGATGTTTCTTCTTACTTGAAATCATCCAGATTCGGAAAGAACTGACCACTGTTGAAGGGAAGGAAAATTTCTCCAGGGGACAAATGCCAAAGCTTCTTTGTCTGAGCCTGGCCAGCACTGGGAACCCAAGACTGTCTGGAAGACTTCACTGGCCAAGCTGTGGTTTATACCCCACGCTGACGGGTGAAGGAAGAGAAGAGATAGGCTGGTAAATAGCTCATTGTGGGAAGGTAGGCTCTTGGTTTCCTGTAAAGGAAACACTTAAGAAACCATCATTTCATTCAGACAATCCAAATTTCCACTGTCCACAAAAGACAACTCTCACAAGAACTAATTCTCCACATGCTTTTGGCCTGAATAGGGCAGGAGGTATGATCTGGTCCGTTGGCCCATATCCTCATGGCTGAGGGTGAAAGACTGGTGCTACACCTGGGATTTGCTCCAGGAGCTGCAGTGCTGTAGGGTAGGTTACCCACCACAGCAAAATTGTGAAGGTCTGTTCCTTTTCCAAAGCCAGTCATGGGCAATTGTTGTCCTTAGTGTTGAGGATCTTATGAAAGATATACTTTGTCCTGGGCTCCTTGGCCATAGGTGCTCTGAAAGGGTCAGGCAGCAGCTCTGCTTTCCTGCAATGTCTCCAAGAAAGCAGATGATACTGCTCTATTACCCCTCATCCTCTGAGCCTGCTTTATCTGTTGATTAGCTGTGTTCAACACACAGGTGGGAACTAATGAGTAAAGTTCAATTTTGATAAAACTGAGGCAATTTTGGCTGAAGAGAAGAAAGTAGAAGACAATTCAATTTAGTTATCTTTGACTGACTACTACCTTCTGTGACAATAGCTTGCAACCTGTGGGGGCTTATATCTCCACCTGCTGCTCAAAGCCTATGTAGCACCAGCTACCTTTTCTCTTACTGTGTCTGAGCTGTGGCCCTTTCTTTCCTAAATAAATGTAGTTCCCTGACTAGTTTATAGCCTACAGGCATAACTGAGGGAAAGCAGGTGTGAAAACCACACTGGAGAGGTAAAGATGAACCCCAGTCCTACAAAGGGAAATCATTAATCAACTAAAGAACATAAGTTAACATACAGCTTGCCAAAAGCATTTGAGATTTCCGTTTAGCTCCAAATAATAAAAAGCTTCACACAGTTCCCAATGCCATCACAACTATGTAAATGGATTTCTACAAATGTTTCCACATTGTTATAAAGTCATCTATTTAATTATGTCAGCAAACATATGTCTCAGCAGATAGGGGAAGCCCACGGTATTAGGAGCTCTATGGATATACAGGGATAGAGCTCCCACTTAGATCTATCCAGAAACTGAGCTGGCCTGTGTTAAGTCTTGGAAATGGTATGTGAGCAGTGGTTTAGTAATTGTGCTGACTGTTTATCAGTTTCCAGAGGGAGTTAGGGTGTTGATGTTGACAGGTAAAGCCCCATGAGAGCCTCACATCCCTCCCTTTGTTGTATTACTGAAGCTGTTGGCAGCAGACGTAACTCAAATGAAGTCCTACTCCATACAAATTGAAAGGGTTATCCAGCCAGAGGGAGGTCCTTAATGTGTTTTTTGCCCTTGGGCCAATAGATCCAGTCCCTTCACTGGTGAGAGGCTGAGATACTGTAACTGAGGCTGACTTTGTAACTGCAAACAACAAAGGTGCAGAAATACTAGGACTCAGGTCTCTTTCTCAATGACTTTCTGTTACAGTTTTCCAAGCAGGACTCAGATTTCTAGGTTTCTCCTGGTTCACATGTCCTTGAAAAATCTCAAAAGCAAGAACAAGCAGAAAACTAGACGAAGTTTGAGAAGTAAGAAAGAGGAACTTTTATAGCCCTCTTCAGTTAAGGTACAGACAGCAGCTAACCCTGAGTTTCCCTCCCCTTGCACATAAGGGGTCATGGGTAATCACTTATGACTAATTGCACACTTGTGTCAGGGAGATGGCTTTTCACATCTGGTTCAGATAATCCCAGAGTCCTGAAATGTTCCACCAAATGTTGCAAAAAAATACAACCTGTGCAGTATAACAGCTGGTGGATGACCCGAGCCTGCAGACTGACACCTAATAACACATTTGCACCCTGCAAGATCTTATTACAGTGTGGTCATTTCACATGATGAAGGATTATCATCTTCAGGATGAGAATTCCACCTTTAAAGTGTAGCTATAAACGTTTGAGGAAATGCTGACTGAAAAACTGACCAACATGGTATAAAGTCAAATGCCAGACTCAGGGAGAGAGGTCAGGACAGGGAAAAAGATCTTCATTACAAAGTTTAGTAGCAGCTTCCCAGTCAGGGGTCTGAACTCTCTGACACATCCACAGCTTCAACCTGCTCCATGATGTTTTTTCATAAAGCACACCCTACCCACCTCAGATGCCTTCTTTCTGATCTCTCATAAAATAATTTTGTCTGAATGATTTGTCAGAATGATTAAGAACAGTTAGATGTGAAGTTCCAGATATATGAAAATGGGAAAAATGATTTTTTTTACTCTCAAGAAAGTAGTGTTGCAGATTATCAAACGGCTTCACGAAGATATCCTATATGTCATTCACAAGCGCTGACAACAGTTTTTCAGTCCAGTCTCTCAGTGGTTTTAATTATTTGTTACTAGTGAATTAATTAACTCTCACTGAAGTTATAAATTTTTTGTTTAAAAAGTTCAATCTACATATGACTTCTGTGAGTATAACACAAGCAATATCAGACATAGTGTGCTGCCCCATGACGGACTGCTGAGTTTCAGTTCATAGCACAACTTTCATTACACGCTTTTCCTTCAGGAAAGTGGTTCTCTGCACCAAAAGCACTCTTCCAGGACACTAAATTACTAACGTAGATGCACACTTTGAGAGAAGGTAGAACTATTACCCTGATCTCCAAAGACATGAGCAATTAACCTTCTCATTTTTATAGTACCTGCCTCCCAAGGTGAAACTGTATTTATATAGACAGTATATTCAAACTTCTCGAAAGATTTTGTACTATATCAGAAAGACAAGCAAAAAAAATTGATGGGAAGTATAAAATCTGTGGGGGTTTTTTAACTCCAAGGCCTTTAATGTAAAGTCTGATGATGTGGAATTTGTATATTCAATGAACCATAATTACAGTGGAAGTCTACAGGAGAAGCATCTGCAGGAAGGTTAGTATATGTGGCTCTGTATTGCACATGATATAGTGAGCCATGCAGTTCAAAGCTGCTGCCTCTTTGTATTCTAAGAGTAAATTCAGACTGACCTGCAAAATCACTTGTTGACAACATACTAGGCCTCACTGTTTTAAATACTTTAAAAAGAGAATATAAGAGAAGATATATAAAATTCTGTACCAGTCAAGAATCATGGATTTTGTGGAAATGAGAGGAAATAATGTGCAAGTACACTTGACATTAATAATGAGGCAATATAATAATAATAATGAGTTAAAATAATGTCAAAATATAAGGAAAGACAAAACCAGGACCTTTTCTACCTCCAATTCCAGAGAAAAAAAGTATAGCAGAGAGGAAATAGAAATTAAATAGATCGCAAAAAGTGAGACATAGTATTATAGCCTTCAGTTCCCTCTGCTCTGCATTTCACAAAACAGTTGTTTTGGTTACAAAGGTGTTGCTTTATAAGGTTGTTGCAGATTAGGAAAGCATCTAAATATAAATATATATATATAATATATAAATAAAAAAATATACTAAAGCCTGAAAGACAACTTGATCTAGCTTTAAGCACCCAAATTGCCATGCTGTTGTTCAGGGCACTGTATCCTCTAAACTATGAGGTCAGCCTTGGCACATGTTGCCTAAATACCCCACTTATCACCCTGGTATTCTTCTAGGAGAACCCTGCGTCTACCTTACCTGCCTGGCGTGAACCATGTGTGAGTACCACAGGAGAGCTGTGATTGCAATGCACCTGGCAGTTCCTCTCTCCAGAGAGGGACAAACTCAGATCTGTACTGATAGATATCATAGTCCCAGGATGTTTCACCTGGCATGCACTGAGGTTTACTTAAGGCCACACCAATTTATGGGCTTACATTCACACAGTTTGGAAAAAAGACAAATTTGAGTTTGAGTGCAGGTCTGAGTCCAAAAATACAAAGCCAATATAGTCAGCAAGACTCAAAAGAGCATTGGAATAAAGTAAGATCTCCTACTCAAAGTTGGCTGTATTACTTAAATATTGTTTAAATAAAAATTTAAAACGAAAACAAAAACAAAGAAACCAAAACTAAAAAAACACCAAAAAAAAAAAAAAAAAAAGCAAAACACCACCACACACCAAAAGAGAGGCAAGTTTCAGTCTTTTCTGTTAAAAGGTATGGAGTCCAGGCACAACTCCTCTTTGGTACTATTCTCTGTTTTCATGAGAGACCAATTACATTTAAATGCAAAAGGTTCCTATTTGCTGTGCCAGAAACTGTTTCATGGAACTGGAAGACCAGGCCTTCTAACCAGAGGAAAGGGATCAATATCTGGTGAATGATGCTTCCTTTACAAGAGCAATAATAGGACTTTGGAAAAAAAATCCGCCCTTTTTTTTTCTATTAATATAATCAAGTATAAATTTCACCATTTCAAAGACTTGCTGCTAGAAGAGCCAAAATCATTGCAAAAACATCGCTCAACATGGACAAAAGTAGATCTCCAACACACAACTGGAAACCTACATTAATGAAACCAGCTGGGAGTTCCATACATCCCCCAGCACATGGTCTGTGTGTTCCACAAATTGTGAACTGCAGATGTAGGATAAGCCCTAAAAAGTTTATGTTACATTAGAGTCCACTTTATGAGTAGTACTGGCAAAAGTCCACAACTCAAATCACTTTTCATAGTGAAATATACCCCCAGAAACTAAACCCAACCCTAAAGTATGAACCAGTTTGTTGGAGCTACACAAGATAGACTCCTAAGCTGAACAGCAACCTCTTGTATATTTTACTAAGTTAAAAATATAACAAAAAATAACTTATAGAAAAACAATAAGGAAAAACTAGGAAACAGTTATAGTAGTTGCTAATATAAGCAAAATCCTTGCAGTTGGGACCATGTCCATAATCCCATCCCTTCTGCTCAGGCAGAGTACACTGGCAGCTCCAAAGAGCACACATGCTTATTCAGATCATATTGTGCACTCTACCTCTTATTCGTGCTGAAATATTATATGTCTCTGAGACAAACAACTTGGAAGGTGATGGAGGGGGTAGCTTTTCAGGTTTATTATAGCAGAAGGTTGCATGCAAACACAATAGACCCATTACCAGTACCTAGCTATTTAGAAGAGCCCCTTTTAGTACTTTTCACGTTGAAATGTATCGCAGGTATAGTACATCTTGGGTTTACAAAGTCTAAAAACAAAACATGTCACAAGATATACCAAGATTTAAAACACCATTATTGCCTGACTACTATAAATTATTATTTGGCTTTCTTCTGATAATGGAAAGGCAATGCAAGAAAAAAAAATACACTTCAAAAAATGATTTAATGAAGAACCTAGTGATGGTTTCATAAAAAATCATTACAAATGGGTGTGAGGACTCTGATTCCTGTCACTTTCTGGAATTATATGGGTAAATAATTCCCTCACACACTGTGGCCTCTTTATCCTGCTGCAATATAGCAAAGACAGCATAAATTGGCCTCTAGAAATTCCTAGAGTTCAGGAGTGGCAGACAGCCAGCAGAGGCAGAGCCAAGGTGCCCTGCTGCACCAGCAAGCTGGGAGGATGCTGGTGGGAGTGGCCATTTCCTGAAACTGCTCTAATTTGTGCCCTGGAGTGGTCCAGGCTCCACTTCTGGTCTGCATCTACTTTTCTGGCATGTTCTGCCTCCCTGGAAGCTGAAATCCTGAACCCTAAAACAGCATTACCTGCATTTTAGTTGGAACTAGTAACAACTGCTTGATCTCACCTGTGTTTTCCTAACTTGGATCCACAAAAGGAACTTTTAAGAACCTTTATGAAATCCAGAGACAGACTGGAAAACTTTAAAAAATATACCTAAGTCCCAAAGGGTGTTCTCTTGTGTTGTCTACAACCATGATATACAATCACAGAAATGTTAAAGTGCAGTTCGAAAAACCTCCCAGCCATATGCTTCCTTGCTGAGCTAATCAGGTAAAATCCAGATTCAGGTTCATGTTCACCCATTGAGTTTTGTTTAGTGGTATTACTGAATAGGTTTAGCCTGGTTCCCCCAACCCTTGCCTTCAATTCTGGGTACTCTTGGCAGGTAGATTGGGTTACTGGGGGAATATTTGCAGTGGAAGACAGAATTTTTTCCTATATATTCCTGTTGAGACCTTCAATAAATTAAATTGGTGGTTTTGAAGTTTTTCTGCCTACTTGCTACCATAAGTCTCTAAATAGAGCCTCTATAGTTTTTTCTGTATAACCCATCTTAGTGTTTATAAGGTGGTAGAAGTTGTGGAACTTACCTGCAGGCTTGCCAAGGTCAGTGTATGAGCATAGCTCTGCTTTATTAGACTTTGGAAACATTCCCATTTGGAGGTTCATTTTCAAATGTATAAATCTCAGTTGGTAAAATACCATGACCTTCTAGCAACTTCTAAGCAAAAAATCTACACTCACCTCATACATCAGCATAAATCTAACTCATATCACCTTTTATTCCACCTCCTTCCACAGCTGGTCCAGCACTCAGTGGGAAACTGCTGAGTTTCACATCTCAGGGGAGCACTTTGCTTTGCAGTGGTTGCCACTGTACTAGTGTGGCAAGAGCCATTTTTATCTCTGCAGGCTTTTTGCCAGGGAGAAAAAAAAAAAAAAAAAAAAAAAAAAGAGATCCTAAAATTACTCTGAACTCCCAGAAATGATTGCTATAGTAAATAATTCCAAGTTATAGAAAGTATGGTAAAGAATTGCTCTGCTTCTTCCCATTGCAACTGAAGGCAACAGGAATTTCATTTTCCTACATGATTTCTACAGAGTTACTACAGAGACATTAAAAGAAACTTCTAAAAAGCACATCTAAGGCCAGTTTTATTCCAGCAGGTGCAGGGGGATGCACTTTGCACCTTGAGGCATGATCAAGGACTACTGCTGTCTGCGAGGGCTCCTCTCTACCCAAGGAAAAATCACACAGCACTTCCACTTCCCCACACACTTTAAAGCTCCCCTAAACTCAGAGTCACTCCCAAAGAAGCTTCAGGACAATGCAGAAATCTTCCTGGGGATGCATAGAACAAGCCTTGTCTACTGGTAGCAGCCAGCTTGGTTTAGGTAATCTTATCTAAGCCAATTCCACTAAATCTTTGGATTGTGGCAGCCACCCAGAGAAGGAAAAGTTGCAAGCATCTCAAAGATTTACATCATGTAGAGGTCCACATAGGTGGTTGTCCTTATCAGGGGTGTGCTGCTCAGCCAATTCATATCAAATGTGATTGATAATGTGGAAACACTACCAAGTTGCCTCTTGGGCCTGGGCTTTTTTCCTCCTAAATCTTGAGGATAAGGCTAAAGCCTACCTTCAATCATTGATTCTTTTACACAATCAGGTAAAAATATTGTCCAAAACTATGGAAGAGAGCTTGCATCTTTTTTACTTCCAGAAACAAAGAAACAAAAAAAAAGAAGGAAAGAAGAAAAGAAAAGACTTAAAAATGGCAGCTAAGCAATACAACTCAAATGTCACAATTACAACCTCTTATTGACAGCTATAACCCAACAAGACCTTCAGTCCTTGTGACTGAATCTGCTTACGACATACTGTTGGCTACATTCACAGTACTATTCTGTGCAAAATACATGCTTTTCTAATTGATACAACTCTGAAAGAGAACATGAAGGTGAGCTGGTGAGAAAGGACAAATGAGACTAATAAATCTCCAATGTAGAAAACAGTTTTATTCTATTTTTTCCGCAGCATTCAATGTCCATGCCTGCAACTGTACTACAAAGAACAAGTGTTGGGGAATAAAGGAATAAAAGAGGAAGAAGGGAGAAAAAGAAACTAAAAAAAGGGAGAAAAGTGAGACAGAATAAAAGAAATTGGAAATGCGGAAACCCAAGAAAAATAGGAAACTGAAGAAAGGAAAGCAAGAGGGAAGGGGGACAAGCATAAGGCTTGCATGGGAACTGCTACAGCCAGTGTAAAGACTGGTCAGCAAAAGTGTCTGCAAAGATATTTTTAAATCTTTGTGGGTTCAGAGAGAGTAACACTAAAAGTGGTTGATGAGCTGGGAGAAGGTGAGTCCGTCAGCAAGAGGTCTTGCTCCTAACAGCTGTGAAGTTAGGAGCAGGGGCTCCTCAGCCCCCTGCACTGCTACCCAGAGCCAGCCATCGTCTCCCCCCAGCCCCATGCGGCATGGTCACTGCTGGGGGACAGAGGAACCCTGTGCACACAGGCACGCACACACAAGCAGAGAGTGAAACCTACAGCCAAGGCTGTTCAAAGCATACTTTTCTGAAAAGATCTTCTTTTTGAAAACTCTCAGAAATCCCAGGTCCCCCACACCATTATATTTCTTCTGCCTCCCATGAATGCCAGTGTATACTCGGCCAGTGTTGTGCTGAGGAGTGCACTCCCACCACCTTGAAGGAAAAGATTAATTTAAAGCCTCCCAGAATTCCCTAAAATCAAAATACTCTCTGGCTGTTACCCCATCTGAAACATTACAGTCAAGTGCTCAAGAGCAGTATTACAGATGTAAAATAAACAATAGCATACGCTATTAATTAATTAATGAAATGCCATGCATATTCTAGATGTTCGAAAAAGATAGTTGCTACTGAACGAATCTAGTTCATGGCATAACGACAGGACACTGGATAGAAATGAAAGCAAATGGAGAAAGCAAACAGCAAGAGAGGCACCATTAATACACAAACAAGACATTCTACATTGGCTAGGCATAAAGTGAGAGACAGAATAACAGCCCTTCTAGCACTGAATCTATACAGCTATTAAAAGAAAGTTTTAAATTTAACATTTGTTCAATTCACCATAGTTAAATTTCATCAAATTACAGAATCCTACAAGTCAGATATTTGTGTGTGTGTTGCTGCTTGTGTAATTTACACTCCAGCCCTAAGTGATTACTGGATCAGCCAGCTGACATATGGGAAATATTTGCACAGAGCTGTGACACGGGGAAGTTTGTGGTTTAAAAAAAAAAAGGGGGGGGGAGTGGGTGGGAGGCAGGGAAAGGTGCTGTTAGTACGGAGACTGTGCCACTCCAGCTGAGTGAAGCCAAAGTTTCACTTGGAAGTGTTCCCACCAGAACTTCCATCCTCTCAACGGTGTTAGCAAGAAAAGTCTTTTGCATTCATAATGCTTGGCTTTCACAGGGAGACCTATTGCTGCAGAGCAGCAAATGCATCTCTCTTCAATAACCTACCTATTCAAAGAAGTATCACCAATTGAAATATTACAAAATTAAAATAAAGTTGTCAGAGAAACTCAGATGTTGAGCTCTACTTATGTCTGCAGGGTTTATTTAAGAGGAGAAAACTCAGCTGCTCTTGCTAGCAGTGCTGGCGACATATTCCAAAGATTCTTTTCCTTTTGAGTCAACAACGATACGCCGCCACGCTACAGTGCCAGGGAGTGCCGCACCATTAACAGTGCCATCATCTAAGTGCAGCTCAGGATCAAGCTTGTCCTGATCACTGATCACCAACAACCCCAGGTAATTTTTTCCACCAGTCACATCAAGTTGCAAGCCCTATCTAAATACACACTGCTCAATTTAAATTCTCCCTCCTGCCGCTCTCCGGGCTGTTTCAGCTGGAGATGTTTGCTGTGCTCGGTGCCTGCCATGCTGCAGTTTGCTGCTACATGCTGTTGAACTAATGCCATGTTTCAGTTCGTAAGTGGCTGGCTTTCAGTGGCAGGAGAAGTAACACACATTAACACATTGTATAAATGAGCTAGGCTGTAAAGCCCTTTTAAATCCACCTGAATGATAATTGCTTATATAGCAAAGGAGGGAGAGTTCACATTTAGTTTGTCTTTTCTCATGTTATTAATGCAGATGCTGGGTTGCGTTGCAGAAGGTGCAAAATCTTGCACCACAAATTACCAGCTTGTTTACATGCTTTGGGCCTGATCCTGTCCCACTTAGTCAGTTTGCCTCACCAGGACAGCCACAGAGAGAGGTGCTACCAGCCCTTCAGGCTATGTCTGCGCCCAACAGATTTTTGCCATTACTGAACCAGTTATAAGGAATGGCTTCCTCTCGCATGACCAGCTTTTAATAGTGAGAAAACTGCTCAAAATTCCTCCACTGTTCTTCATGCTTTCAAAAAAAAAAGATTTGACACTTCATATGTGAGATGAACCAAACCAATTCATGGAAATGTACATCCTATAACTAGGGAAAGTATTTTGTTACCATTGGTGTTACTAGCTTATGAGAACTGACAAGATCACAGCCCGTGGTGGTGTGGCTAAATGCCTGCAGAAAGAAAAAGGCTTTTGTAAGTTTGTTGGAAAGAACCTACTTGTAGCCCTGACTTCTGACTGCAATGGAAGAAATATTCTACTTTCAAATGTGAATCAAAAAAATATTGTTAACATATTTCTCTCCATCAGCCAAACGATTTGTCTTATGAATACACTTTTTTTGCTAATTCCTCAGAGGATGACAGCTGGGTGGTAGATTTATACAGCTAAGAAAAAAATTTTGAGAGGAATCCAAGCATTTTGAGGCATCTGAACTTTTCCAAACTTCCAGACCTTTAGAGCTTCATTCCTCACTACTGAACACACAGTAGTTCCTCTAACAGTGTGTCATTGGAGCTTACCATGAAAAAAAACACCCAAACCTTGCATCTTTAAACTGCTGGGAATAGAAATCAATAATATCTTACACTTTAATCTGAGGTAAGAGTCTAAACTGTATTACTTCTGAACAATGAATGATAGAGCCTTCATTATCAAGGATATTCTTTCAGGGCTCAAGGAAAACACGAGTAGAGAAAAACACACTGCTCAGACTTTGACACTCTCATCCCCTTAATGGTAAAAAAATAAAAACATGGCCAATTTTGTCATTTTTTTTCCATCGGTTTCTTATAAATAAGTGAGAAGCCAACGGAAAACATGGTGGTGTGAGGCAACTTGGTACTAGAAACCATAAAGTACTGAAATTCAAATTTCTAATGCAGGATTTCAGAGCTTAGGAAAAGTTGTAAGCTACTATTGGAAAGAGAGTTTTGAAAAACAAACTGGGGTATCTTCCTATAAACTGAATAATTGGGATAATTTCCCATGAAAAAGGGAAAGGAAAACCAAGGAAATTATCACAGGCACCTCTGACTACACTGAAAAGAAATATTAAGATAGATGTGGAAGAACCAAAAGATACCAAGATTTTCAAGTAAAAAAATCTGCATTTAATCTAAGAAAATGCAAACAAATACATCTGGATCAAAGAAGGCATATTGAATAAGGCCTTTTAATTGGTAGCTCCAAGTTCCTGGAGAAGGGCTGACAGTTCGCGGTAACATCTGTAAAGGAGTTCAATGCTATCTGTGACACATTCAAAACCACCTTACGAGGGATGGGCTTCACAGTGTTCTCGGAAGCATGGTCACAACAGAGCATGCCGTGCTCAGACAACTTACATCAACCTAGCTTAGGTATCAAGAGCAGCTAAGCACTGAAAGCACAGACTTCATTGCAGGCTGTTCAAGCACAGATGGGGATCAGGCTCTTTCCTGTGGTATTTGGAGTTCCCATCCTCTGTTTCTTTGACTCCAGTATCCAACTAGATTGATAAAATTAAGAGATTTGGCCAACAATACTACAATTGCTTTTTCCAGCCTTGGTCAGGTTCAGCTATTGGTATTGATTACACTGTAGGTATGCACAATGTATGTTGTTCAGAACTGTAAATTAAAAAAAAAAAAAAAAAAAAGAAAGAAAGAAACCACAGAAGAGCAAGAGAAGTTCCTTGGCTAAGTGACTAAGGATCAATAACATAGCCATTTTCTGCAAAATTCTTTTCTGGCTCTGAAGTCAAACAGCAATGACAGACATACAGCAAAAAAGGCATAGCCCTTATACTATAACACTTATATTTTGCATCCTTAAAAATATCCTGTAGTTTTTACCATGAGTATTAATTCCTGTCCCAAACACTGTGTAATTTTGCTATGTGCTTTTAAACAGCAGCCATGTTTTCACACAGGATTGCTGTATTCCAAGGGTGAGAAAAATCAATGCTCTACTGTTTAAGTGGTCTGTAGACTGCTTTGAGAACCAACCAGCAAAAGTGCCCTGCATTTATTTCATTATTTATTGTTATTGTGCAGAGGTGGCTATAAAGTCTGCTGGAATTAATTCCCCACGTGTGTTTGATCACCGGGCTCTGTGTGTGTACAGAGAGCACCTCTGTCCAATTAGGAGCCTTCCAAGGGAACATGGCAGAGGTATCCACTCCAGGGACTGTGTTTTATTTACTCTGCTTCTTAAACAGAAATATCAACCCGTTTTCCAATGCTGGACTAATCCTGACAGCCCTCACCATGTGAGAAGGCAAAAGAAGTGGTTCATAGGTGGGTATTTTTAATATATGCTACACTGAGTACTGAAATATGTGAAAGTTCCTCTCTAACGATATGAGTGATACACATATTAAGTAACTACATGAGCAATGTGTATTTCATAAAAATAACTAATAATTGCTTTCATTAATAAATACATATTTTTTAGTTACATCTGGCCAGGGATATGTGATACTGAGAACATCTCAGAACTCCTGACTGTATTCAGTTACTAAACTAGTAGATTAGGAGATGATAGATTCCAAATCCAGACTGAAACAGAAACTACAACATGCAGAGACGTGTGACAGAACATATCCCATGACTAGCCCAAGTTCTAGCACAAACATGCATTGCTATTAAACTATGATCACTCATAGTACAGATTTTTAAGCAAGTCCATGCTTAGAAAATAAACCTTGAGAAAACTGTAAATGAACACGACCCATCCTTCCATAACTACTAATAAACGCCGCTTTGTGGCAAGCAACATCTCTGTGCCTTTGGTAGGAAATTAACGACATTAAAATGAACACATTTATTGTAAATCATTTTTTTTCATTTAAAATATTTAGTAGAATTATCAAACATGCATAAAGAAATCTGACTTAACTCAGCTTGCTTGAAAGGAAAACATTTTTTTACCCATCAGATAATCTCTGAGCTTAGACCTTCAAAACAACTATGTTGAATCTGGCTTGTTACTCCATAAAAGTTTTTCAATAGTTTGAATGTTTTTCCATATCAAATCAGAACAAAAATTCAGATCAAGAAAACTTTTAGGGAACTATACATAACAATTTCATAACAAAAAAGTTTTCTGGAAAAGGGATTTGTTTGCTTCCAGAAAGGTCAGAAGGCTATTTCAAAATTTCCATAACTCTTAAAAAAAAAAATCACCTTAGGAGGCTTAACTAAACTGTATTTTTCTCACAGACAGCTTCTCTTTCCACAAGCTGGAATTTTCTGATGTAAAGTGTTTCACCAGAAAATTCCTAAGTCTTCATTATGTTAACTTTAGCATATTTCAGACTATCT
Organism: Falco cherrug; assembly: GCF_023634085.1. Classification (NCBI taxonomy): domain Eukaryota; kingdom Metazoa; phylum Chordata; class Aves; order Falconiformes; family Falconidae; genus Falco; species Falco cherrug. The sequence goes on from NC_073697.1 coordinate 53,894,901, forward strand.
AACCATTTCTAATGAGCACACTTTAAAAGGGTTTATGATTTTACTCTTCTTTTCTTGAGGTTCTGGGACCATTGTTGTGCTAAAAGACTATTCTTCTAGGAGCCCATAGATTCCTTTGTCATGCCTGATAGTGTAATAGGGTATGGCATAATTCCGATGTACAGATTTGCAGCCAGTCATTGGAGTATGGGGACTGGGTAGGTAGCAGCTTCGTAACTCTCTCCAAGTGAGCTGTTAATGGAGTGTTTTCCCATTCCAGACCCTAGAGAGTGAAAGCCTGGCACAGGAGAATAACAACAATGTGGTACGGTAGAAACATCTACTGAGTGGGGCTGTTATTTTCAGGCAAGATATTCTGATGTTGGCTAGCACTCCTGAAGTACTGAGAGGATCCAGGAATTCCCAGATCCTTGCTCTCCACAATCCATTCAGTAACCAATGAGAAAGGGTGCAAAGGATCCAAGCTATCACTAAAAATAGAGTCTATAGAGTGCTGAAAAGACTGTACAGTTTAAGCTTTTCCCATGTGAATAGTAGTGTTGTGACAAAGATACAGGTAAACTTCTGCACAAGTCATGAGAAGGCCTTCCAGCTTTGCTTTTGGTATTTGGTTAGGTTTTGGTGGGTCAGGTTTTGTTTTTTTTTTTAAAAAAAAAAAAAAAAAGTTGAACCGTAAAAGAAATTAATAGTCTTATGTATGTGATTCTGGGTTTTATACCCAAGTGTCCACTAATCACTAGTATATGAGTGCTTAATGCAAATTTGAACCTCTCATGAACCCAGTGAGGATAATATCCTGCTTGTCAGAAATAAAGCAATGATTTTGCAGTGATAGGAATATAAATCAATGCACAGAAGAATGCAGGGGCATTCTGCTCACAAAGAGCAAAGATTGCCTTCCACCCTGGGCACCAGTCATATGGATGTAAAGAAAATTAAACTCCAGTATTAGAAACAAGTAAGAAACATCAAAGACTTACTGACCAGCCCAGATGTCTATCGTCTACTGTCTTTTTCTCTGACTCTTCTTTTCTACCTCTTTCCTCTCCTGATTTCACATGGTCCTTCCATATCTTTTTGGTATTCCCCTTCATTAGCACACTTATTTGTTTGCTACAAAGATGTTGCAGACATACACTAACAGGATATCATATACCATGGGGCATGTTTTTCCTATTACGATTGCCTTTTCTGTGATTTCAGATAACTGTTGAAGACAGACTTTCATTTGTGCTGTGGACTGTACAAGTTATAGACACTACCTTAACAGTTACCACTATGTGATCGAGTTCTGAATAACTTTGTTCAAAATCCCATCTTATATCTGTACTAGAGCTAGAAAATGAGCCTAGATTGCCCAAATTAAAGCCCAGAGATTTAACTAACCTGCTCAGCTTTCTTTTACAATGTTAAACAGAAGGAAAACCTAGAGGTGGATTCCATGTGAAACCTTTAAGAGATCAAATCTTTAAATCCTCATTTTCCCATTTGCAAAGTGCAGATGACAGAACAGTTCATACACCGTGTTTCCTCATGGTCTAGTACTCTAGAAAGTAGTGACAATCTAGTGACAAACTGCTGTCATCTGACTGTCATCACCATCCTCTAGTATCTAAATATTAGCAAACTTCCTAGGAACTTGCCAAGAGATGGACCACATGTCAGCGGTAGAAACACTTGAGTGAAAGATTCACTGGTTGCCTATTTGCTTTATAGGGACCCTTTCCAAATGCAGGGGTGCTGGGAAGAACTCCTGGACTCTTGTCTTTAGGCTGGAAAGACCTGTAAACCCTCTGACAGAAAGAGAGAGGCAGCAAGAGATAAAGAGGGGTGGGAAATTTCAAGATATTTAAGATCTTTTCCTGTCCTTTTTTTCCTCAAGAAAGAGTTTTATGTCTATGTTCATGGATACAGATTTAAAAATAGCTGGGTGGCTTCCTGGCTGAGGGAAGCAGAAAGATATAATTCAAGTTTATTGGCTACCTAGCAGACATTACATTCTGTTTTCCTCTGCGCATTCACACAAGTAATTGCCTGTGCATACACAGTCCTAGATGTGAAAGTTACCTTCAAATTCTTGACATATTCATGCTATTATAAATATTCAGATACTTTGCCACTCAAGAGCAGAGACTGAATTCACTGGTATGCATTTCATTAGCAACCATTTATTGCTGTATCATATACAACATTTGTAAAGAAAATAGTAGCTTCTTTTGGGTGTTTTTTAATTTCAAAGGTACTGAGTTCAATCTCACACAACATCATGCAAAAGTAATTAAGGTATCTTCCAAGGATGCTGGAAGAACAGAACTGTAGAAAACCCAGAAGAACAGTCTATTTGAAACAGGATAGAAAGGATAAACCTATGTGACTTCACCTTGTGCATAATGCTACGTTTGTCTGTGAAGAGGGTTCTCCTCTAGCGTGTGGCTACACTGTGGATACTTGAGGCATGTGCATAATCCATGCAAAACACCACTGGGAGGGGGGACCAACGAGTCGTCTTCTCTTTGCTGTGCTGCTTCAGTATATTTACTTGGCTTGAAATAATCAAGCAGGTTAAACAGATTCTTCATCTCTGCCTCTGTCTTAGCTCCTCACTCCCGAAGCTATGCTCAAAGCCAATTATACAGAACCGTATAATGTAAATATCCCTGTTTGTGCAAAAACAAACTCACTGTGTGTTGTTTATTTTTATGAACTGCTAAGAATCACAAGAAAACCCATCTTTCCAAAAACACTCAAGTACAAAAAATGGTCGTATGAAGGCATCAGCAAAAAGCTGATAGTGGAATCTAAACCAGTCACAGCATTCACAAGGAAACATATTTGAAATATAAACTAATCAATACTTACAACACCGATATACTCAAAGTAGCACTGTATTTAGTGGGAAATAACTCTAATAAGGAACATTCATTTTTTTAAAAATCTTCTGGAAACTGGAGTTCTTCTGGTCAGTTGTAGGTAAACATGCTATTTGATTTCCTAATTCCTCAATTTTAACTCAACCAAAAGCAAGGATGGGCTTTACTTACTGAACCAGTTTTGTCGGGAATTATTCCAGAAATGTTTCTGCAATGGACATTATGGGCATTGAGAGAGCTTTCAACATCCTGGTTTCTCTCTTTTACCTCTGGAGGGAGGCATGTCAAGTAATATCGCAAAGACAGTGAATACCAGGAGCCGGGTTGAAGAGCTTTCACTTTGCTTTAGTAAAGGGATGAAGCTACGTGCATTTCCTTGCAGCAGGGCTCACAGGGGAAGCCTGTGTGAGGTCCCCCACAGTGAAGAAAGAAAATAGAAAATCTCCAGTTGGAAAGCTCTGTATGGACTCTAGGATCTCACATCCCAGTGAATGTGTCCAAGTGACCAAACAAACTCACAGCTAGAAACAGTAACTTAATCCCCTCTTCCAAACACATTTTAGCAACATGTGGAAGCCAGTAAGCAGTTGCAACAGATAAGTGACCACACATAACAAAATGAGACTCATCAAAATAGAACAGATGTAACTGTCTGAAAACAAACAAACAAACAAAAAATAAACACCAAAAAAAAAAAGAGGGAAACAAAAGCTGGAGTAAAGTAAAGAAAAGAAATCTGAAAAGCAAGCATAATACTATGCTACAGCAGGCCTGGTAGGTCTGAGTGGAACCCAGTTCACCTTATTTATATAAAACCAAGAAACCACTTGGTTTCAAAAAGGATGTCTGATTTCAGCAGAGCCATCAGGTTTCACATAAGCATGAAAACAGTTTATGCCTACAGCTGGTATCAGAGGACAATATCAGAACAGAAAGCTTTCAGCTGGCAGGGAGATGAAGAGAAGTCCTTCCACAAGAAAAATCCTCGAATGAGTTATGTACCTACTTTGTGCTAATAGCAATTAGTACAAAAAAGCAGAGAACCAGGCCTACACCCTTTTGAAACCAAGCGACTTTCAATAGAAACACGATACACAAAATACTTTAGCAGCAAAAGTGTGACTCATTGCTTGCATTTAAGTTTATTTAAGAAATGCTTGTTTTACTTGCAGAGTTACATTTTAAGTAGGTGGTCTCCCATTTTTTAATTAATATTTGCTTCATTTTTTCAGACAGCTACACAGCTTATAAAATGTTAAGATTTGTTTCAAAGTCTTACCGTTCTGCACTGTTTAAATAGCATAGCTCTAGAAACCAACACATTTTGAAGGCATTACCCACCCACATTACTAGTCATTAAATGAGCAGCTGTGTCCCAAGGCCTCATGCAGACTGGAGGAGTTTGGAGTATCCCAACTTCAGTGTGGGATCTACTGACCCACATTGCTCCTTATCTGGTGCACTTACACCGGAGATGCAGCAACCATTTCAAACACACCTCATCACCTTCCTTTGCTTCATTCTTTGGGCTTTTCACAGGGTGACCTTTTCAGTCACCTGCACATTTTAGTTTAGAGGTCTTTGTTTGTTTTCTGAATAGCTCATATTTGTGGCTCTCAAGCATGTGCCCTTTGACTCCATCTTCCCAAAGGACAGAAATTTTGGTCATACCTACTTGCTTTTCCTAAACCACAAAACAACACTCTGAGTCTCATGATAAGGTGGTTACTTCTGCTGCTAAGCTCCAGACACCTAGCTCTTTACATCTGTTGCTATTGTGTTAATTCTCTTTGGGGATGTTTTGCTTGCCAATGTTCATTTCTCTTTGAGCATAACTGAGATAGATTTATTCCAGATTTGGCCAAATCAAAAGGATTTTTTGCTTATTCTTCACTTCAGAAATTATTTCCACAGGGCAGGTTTTAACTGTAGGAAGATACATAAATGTTTGTTTGTGTGATTTGAGGTGAGTGAGTAACAGCACTGAGTGCCACCAGAGATAACTTTGGGCATCCCCTCGTCTCCAAGAAAGGACACACCTTTTCAGTGGCACCCGAGTCCTTCAGAGCTCCTATATGATGCCTGTCACTCCATTTATATCAGGCTTTCAACATGCTGTGCAAACAAAAACCTGAGCAGCCTTCATCCCACAGAGTGTACATGACAAGAATTTATAGGTGCAAGACAAAGGTGCCATGTAATGTCTCAGCATATTTATACCTTGAAGACCACTTAAGATGTAGACTGGCCAGGAAATACCGGTTGACACAAACATTCAGTGATTGGAGACAGCAGACGCTAGACCAGAAAGCAAGGCAGTTCTTGACAGCGAGTGTGAATCTAAAGGGAAAGCTAAAGGAAACATGCAGAAGGACTGGATGGAGAGATCTTTTTTAATAGTTTAGAGGAAAGACAACAATAACCTGTGGTTAAAGAAGTTTACTATAACAGCTTTCAGAGTTAGAAATCTCTCTGCAATTTGTGGATACTTAATGAAAAAGTTGATTAGCAAAGGTGGGGGGTCTTCATGGTTTTATGTGCTGTGTGCTACGTATAAACACACATATACAGAATACCTTCTCTTCCTTGTCCTTCAGGCTCTTACAAATTTAAACAGAAAAGAGAAAGAGATACAGATAACAGTCCAGTTGGGGGAATGGCTACTAAATTTTACATTGAACAAATCCATAGTGGAACAGGAAATTGAACCCAATTGCCTGAATTTCAGATCAGTGGAATTCCTTTAAACCTTATGCAAGAATAGCCCATCTCCCTAAAACTGGTTTGTGCAAACACACACGTACATAACCTATGTCTAAGACATAGGATCAAAAGATCTAGACTCTATTTTTCGTTATGCCAAAGCTTTTCTACTTGAAGTCAAACCTTCTCTCCAGGTAGCTTAAATCATCATAACTACATTGAAATCAGTAATCCTTGTTAGCTATTGTGTGCAATCTTCAGACATCAAAATTATGATGTCAAGAGTACTGAACAGATAAAAATCTCATGTTCTGTGTCTTTGTTTGACTAAATAAGCAGCAATAATATTTTTCCGTTGAATAATATCCTAGGGAATTTTAAAATTATTAGGTTTAAGACTGTCATCTATCACTGTTGATTCTTCAAACAGGCTGACCATCTTTGGCTTGCCCTGATTTCAACTAGAGCTGCACTCCCTTAGTTTGTAAGGAAACCTCACACCCACGTAAACACGGGAGTGACAGAGAAAATAAGTACAAAACCAGAGACCTAAAGGGACAGAACTGAAACATCTATATATTCCAGGAATCAAAATTTAATCTCCTTTGTATTCAAATTGATGTGGAGAGGGAAGTCTTATCATGCTTTCGAAAACAGTCTACTGGTAGCTGTACAAAAGCTGTCAGAGGTACCTGGCTTTCTGCTGCTGGGTCACTCTCTTGTGGAAGATTTTTAGCCAGTTCAGCCTCCCACTAATAACAAACAGATGTACTTAATGCTACTGAACGTAAATATTATTCTAACACACTTTTGCCTAGTTTTCCATGAGGCCCTATTTTGAACTGTACATGCCTGTGAATCCCCCTGCCCAAGGGTTCTGCAGGTGGCCTATCTCACAGTGCCATTAGAAAGTTAATTACCTACAAGGGAAGTTTAAACAAGTTGTTCCAAAAGCAGTGGAACTAATAAAGCCTGGTTTCCTACAGATTTGTGGCTTGCATCATTCCGCCCTCCATACTGCAACAGCTCAAGCCCCTTTTCCATATTCCTTTGATAAATTCCCCACCCTACAATCCACACTGCCCTCCATCCCTCCCATATCCATCAGCTTCAGGTCAAGCAAGAGGCAGCACACACCGTGCTTGTTTCCAAACACTGTGCATACTGGTTACTTGGCCAGGATATCTGTGCTGAAACTTTTCCTTCTATAGGTGTGCTAATGTCTTTCCTAGCTCCAGTTTCCTTGCAGTAAACAGGAACTTAAGAATTTTGAGAAAACAGTGGCACTTAAATTCAATTAAAATTGGCCAATGAGTTCAGAAGTTTCTTTGGAAAAAAAATCTCTAATCGTGCTCAGTGAATTATTTTATTAGACACATTCCTTCAGAAATTTAGTCTTCTCAGACCATCTTGTATATTTTCCCCTCAGTTAAAAGGAAGCTTCCTCTTTTATTCTTCTAAGTAGTACCATTCCAATCACCGTCGTCTTCATCTCAAAGGTAGTTAGGGCTGGAGAAACATAAACGCATACCTTCCAAAATATATCAGTTATCATATAGCACTAAAATTAAAATAAGATTTTTAATTTTTCACTGCCACCAAGAATGAGATCACAGTCTAAACCACTCTCAGATGCTTGAACTCTTCAAGGACCAAAGTGTTTTATTTCCGTTTGATAAGCTTGTCCCACAGCTCTCATAGCATCTTTCCTTCACTAAGCAATGGCCTGAAAGTGTAATTTTCTTGGACTTTCCACTCAGTCCTCCTTAGGACTGTTTGTGAAATCTATAGGTCTGTAAGCTATACAACACAGGTTTCCTAGCCCCTCACTCACAGAGAGATTAGACTTTTACAAGAGAGACCTTTCTTAACAGCAAAAAGTAATAAATGTACCTCCTAAAATAGCATCTGTGAATCTGGCCCAACTCATCCAAAGATATTTTTCTATCACCCAGTAACTATAATATGCATGCATATTACTATCCCTGAGCTCTCGGGGCCAGTTTTGATTAATCTTTCCCCAGGACACTGAGCCTTCCAAGCCATGAATCATTTTGCTTGATTTTGTCTGCACTTTTCCATGTCAGCAGTTTTCCTGCCCCACCACATGATGACAAGAGCAGCATGCAGCGTTTGTTGACTGCCAAGTGTTACGCTAACTGTCACACAAGTAGAAAAGGCAGTGGAAACAGATCTGCTTTGTTTAAGGATGTGCAGTAATTTAATAGGTATGTCCCTTCTCTCTAGCTCCATCTACAGAAATACCAAACCCCCCTTCCCAAAATAATCCCCAAGATTCCCCACAGAGCACAGGAACATTTGAGGCAAAATTGCTTTACCACAAGATAGTATGAATACAGCCTACAAAAGCTTAAGTAGTGACTACACACTTACAACACCGTACTGTAATACCCGTTTCTGTAGGCCGATTCCCTTTGAAAAGCCTGACCCCGTAACAGCAGAAATTCCCTGTGACATACTTGACCTCCCCAGCACACTTGCATTGCCCTCTTTAATGAACACACAGCTGCTAATGTTCTTTCCAATGCCCATCGGCTCCGTATCAGCCTTGCCCTTTGAATCTCTCCCTCGGCTGCCCCTATCGTGATGTGTTGCTGACTCCACAGCAAAGCTACACCCTTTTTTTTTTTTGGTGGAGAATATGTTAACTACTTTTTCATGACAATAGTCATTAAAGTTCTATCATAAGTCAAGCCTTTGGTCATGACTTTGTTTATTCTGCATGAGAGCTTCAATGGAACTTGTTCCAACTGTATGCATTCATCTTACAGCTGATGAGAGACACAGGGAGAATTTTGTTTTGACCTTCCCAAAATAAACACTTTCAAGAAAAGAGATACAAAGTAAACAGCAAAAAGACTGTAAAATATTAAGAGGAAACTCGGTATGTCTGAGAAGATTACATAGTGTCTTCCCATTTAATGAGATTCATTTATTTTCAAACTCCTCTTTAAGCTGTAAATTATCAAATGAACATCTATTTCAGTAATTACTTAGAAATTTAAAAACAGATGGATGAAATTACAAGAGAGAACTACTAAAGGAAGAGGAATCTAAGCTTCTAATTCATTTTAAAATCTGTTCTAGCTGAAATCTCCAGTAGGGTATTGCATGGAAACACATAGGCAGCAGCAAAGGAATCTAACCCAACAGCAAAGGGGCTGTGACTGCTCAGGGGCTGGAAGAAGGAGCGGTGCTGGGGCAGGTGGCATGGCCCAGCCAGGGAGACATTGGCTCTGCATGTCACTGTGCCCTGCTTTTCCCCATGCTCAGCCAGTTCATCTGGTTCTGCCCCCGCTGGCTTGTGATCCAGCAAGGAAAAGGAGTGAAAGTGGTTTTTCTTGCAGTCTTTCCCTTCCCCTGTCCCTTCCCGCTTCTCCAAGGAACAAAGAGAGGCCTAGGAGAGGAGGAGGTGGGAAGAGGAATGAATGCCTAGTTGCTCTCTGCAAGGGCAGGGATGAAGAAATAAACAACTCGCATTACTCACAGGAGGGGGTGAAAGGAAAGCAGAGCCAGTCTGGACGAGCTGGATTTTCCTGGCTCCAACAAACCCCTCCTGGAGTAATATATCGAGCCACTTCATACCCTTCACTCCTCTATCTGAAAAACACTGTCCCCTCACAAGCAGCACTTTGCCTTCCTTCACAGACCTGCCCTTAGCTGCTTCTGGTAGGTAAAGGAACAGAGGAACCCAGAAACCCAAGGCACAGGCAGAGAGACTCAGCAGAGGAGGAAAAAAACCCAGGAGTTGCAAGGACCTGGAAAACTCCAGTGCCATCCAGGAAAGAGAAGGGAATAGCCTACGTTGTTTGCAAAGGGTGTCCTAGCTGTAAAGTTGCCTACTTTCCTTTTGTCCTGCCACAGAGTTACTTGTGTGGCTAACACACAGCAGGCTGGTAAGCTGCACAGAAACTAAGGAAAGTAAAACTCACATTTCTATTTACTGCATCAGATTTGAAACTTGAATGGCAGAGTGGCAAACTGGCAACACGTAGTGGAGACTGGAGTAGTTTCTGCAGACACATAAATTGTTTGAGTATGTTTAATCCAAAACACATTACCAGTTCTGAGGGGAAGATAGTAGGGGCAAATGACGTGTCTTCTTGAAGGCTTACATTTTAAACATACAATTTTATATACACAGAGTATTCAGAACTTTAAATCTTTGCTTATCTTAAGGTGACTGAAAGCCATAGGTTAGATAGTGTCCACTGTAGAGCTCTGCTTTTAAAAAAAAAAAAAAAACTTCCAATATATTTTACCTTCTTCTGCACTCAGAACAACTTAAAATTAACTTTTCAACACCCCTATATTACAGAAAAACTGCATACCACCACCTATTTCTTCGTGCTTTCCAGTAACTATACAAGATAAGAAAATGATACCAGAACCAACCTCTGAATTTTGCATAACACCCCAGAATGATGGAACATATTGTGACCAGCAGAAACTCCTGGGAAATGCTACTATAATATGCAACCACAAGATGACTGTGCAATGGAGTTATAACTTTATTAGGAGAGTAACTTGAAATCTGAATACAACCATTGTGTTGAATGATATTTGAGTTGTCTCAGAAGAGAGCTTCCTCTTGTGCTGAATATACATCACAAGGAAAGGACTTACAAAATTCACTTTTCCTTCAACCCTATTTTTCCTTAAAGAAATCCAAAGAAAGTAACCCACAGCCTTCAGGTCAGACCTGAAAAGACAGAAGCCCAATGGTAAGTAGAGGGAATACAAACTGAACAGGGAAAACATACTGGCTGGCAGTGAGTGTTGTGAGCAGCCTGCATGGCCAGGGCACTGCCTGACCCACCTGCTCTCAGGTCACCTTGGCTTCCTGAATATCTCCAGCAGCAACCTCCTGTGCACAACCTCATAAGAGACCTCCAAACTAGGAATTCTACATCCAAGTCTCAGGTAGGACCAAACAGCAGCTTGGTAGACAAATGGAAAAAAACTCATCTCTCAGTCACCTCTTGCTAACTCATTCCTGGGCACCCTTACTCAGTGTCTGGGGTGACTTCTGGCATCTACCTTAATTTGAAAATTTCTCTTCAAAAAAACAGAGCCCAGAAGTCAGGCATAGACAATGCCAAGAACACTGAATTGCCAAGAACACTGAATCCTCTCTTTATCTTTGCTTATCAGTAGATAGATGACTTTGGTGTCCACCTCCATTTGTCAGACACAAATTAAGCATCAAGGACCTCAGGATCCACTGATCTGCAATAAGGTTAGGTCTAAACACCCCTGAAACTTTCAAAACCATGTCTTAAGTTTCTACATGTCCAAGTTGACTTCTGTAATTTTTTTCCTTCAAACCCTTTTGGAGCCAAGCACGTCAGAGGACCAAGCTGAATGAATTTGCATCAGTCACGTATGTCTCTCTCTGCAGAGGCAGTATAAAGCAAACCCTCATTCTGTTAGACACCCACAGATTTCAAATCTCCTCTCGCATGACCCGTTATCACTGTCAGTTTTGTTACAGCATTGTCAGAGATCCCAATATTGACCGAGGCCCTCTGTTTAACATTAGGTTCCCATGCAGAAGCTTCCCACTGGTTGGCCAAGATGTACAAGACAGCGCTTTGACCCAACTCAGTCAAATATAATCTACTGTCTAGTGTATATTCAGACTTCATCACTGGGCCCCCAGTCTTTCATCAAAATATCGGCATGCTTCAGCTAACAAGGACCCACGCTAAGATCATCAATGATGTACTTTCCAGAAAGAAAATTTCTTGGGAGTCATTTTCCAATGTAGGGCCAGGATGAGGCAACTTGCAGTAGTAAAAAAGAAAAGCTTAAATATAGCTCCAGTGGAGCTGGCCAGTGACTGAAGGCTTGAACATTCACAGACAAAATCCTGGCCCTGTTAAAGGCAACGAGCAAAGTCTCACTGATTTCAGTGAGGTCTGGATCTTTCCCAGATGTACTCAGAAAAATGGTCAAAAAATCACCCTAGAGGCAGAGCCAAGCATTCACATTCCTGCTTCTGTAAAGAACCAAAATTCTTTCAACCCCCAGTGCATGAAAACCACCCCCATATCCAATGCAATTGCTTTTATCTTCAAAAGTATGGCAACTGGTCCAGAAAATGGATCAAGAGTCTTGTTAAATGTCAAACAAGTTACACTCTTCTGTCTCTCCCCTACATTTCCTCCTGTTTATTTTTAAAAGGAGCTTTTTAATCCAAGAACCTAATTCTCATCCTGCAACATTTCAAGTAGTGAGTTGTGGACATTACTAGGTCGATAAAATACTTACAGGATTTCTGAATTAGTTTTGCCTTTTCTAAAATCATCAGTTCTTAAAATAAAGTAAGAGGAATATCCGGTGGAAATGTGTTTTATCAAAAGGAAAAAAGAGCACACCTATATTTAGTCCCATTCAATACAGACAGTGCCAAAGCAAGACTGTAAGTAAAACTCTTAGACAACACTATATAAACACATTATTTAAGCTACATTCTGGATCTGATTAATTATAACAGGAGATCAAATGTTAACAACTTAAGAATCTTCACTCCCATCTACACATATGAAGTACTTTAAAAAGTAATATAATTGCAGAGCAATAAATAAAAGCTCTCACCTAAATTATTTGAGATTATCTTTTGGTCACTTTAAAGGTGAATGCAGAATACAGTTTTTATTGCAGGCTCATTTGATAGAAGTTGACCATATATGGCCTACAAGAGAACCAAAGAAGAAAATTATGTCCTTTGTACGGACATTTAATTCACATTGGTGTTCTGTTTTCTGTACAGCAGTTGTGCTTATGACAGGTACACATTCCTGAACTACTTACAATGTGGTTTTATATGAAAAAGACATTCATATTAATTCCTAGCTGAGAAGATTTCTTACATTGCTGTGAGTGTTACAGTAATCCTCAGTTTCTTAACAGAATAAGTCAGGCCAACTTTCTCAGTATTCAAAGTCCAAATTCAATTTGTATCCTTACCATTTTGCTTCTAGTTATTTTCTCAAATACTGGAAAACTTCCACTAAGCTCTACATCTTACAAAAATATATTGAATGTTTATTGCCTGATAACAATTACAGCAATTTTCAGTATAATCAGAACTGCCACATCCTGTAGTCACCAATTTAAGAGAAAGGGAAAAACCATCTCCAGTCCAAACCATAACACTGATAGTCTAAGCTCATTCCAGATGAGAGAGAGCAGAAACACAAGCATGTGATCCCAAGCTACCAATACAGACTTTTATATGCCACATATCACCTTATAAAATTCAATAATGGAAGTGAATCCTCTATTTGAGGTTTCAATTATTTTTCTTTTCCCTTCCCTTTTCCAGAAGCAGACATAGTGGGCCAGAGTTTCATTTTGAATTAATAGTTAAAGTGATCAACCTTTAAGATGGGAGACTTACAAGGAAAGAAAGCCCAGTATTTTGGAGAAATTAGAGACATAAACCAGGGCTGAAATTAATACCATGATTTTTCATGGTGCACAATCGGAATTTTAGGAGAAACACCTTTTGCTCAACACTTAGGAGTCTGCCATCAACCAGTAACCTACCCTTTTGCTAGGGCTCAGCAGTACCCAGACCCTGAATTTGGGTGACTTCAGACTACAAAACACAGAGAGAGGAGGGGAACAGACACATGGCATTTGCACTTACTCTTGCTTCAGTGCCCCATTTGAACCAGAAGTAGACAGGATTTATACCAGGTGTCACCATGGCATTCTGTTAACTCCAAAGGTACGTCACCTTTATTGCCACTGTATCCACCCTCCATTTACAAATGGACACCAGAAACCAAACCATGGTCTCGTATTCTGATGGCTGTAACAAAACGCAGAGGATATTCCAGAATTCAAAACGTCCATTCACCTATAATACCTGTCACATCCCTATCCCATTCACAGCAGGTAACTCAAAGAAAAAGTCTAGCTTTTTCATTTACTTTGCTTCAGAAAGCAGCAAATACGTACAAAGTCAGGAGTTCTAAGCACAAATAGAACAGAAACTCTAAATAGTCATTGGTCTTGTAAAAGTGCTCCACATAGACAACAAAATGGCTGCCCAGTCCAAAACAGGATGAAAAGCCATGACATTGAAAACATTAATAAACAAATAATAGCATGCAGGTCAATTGAATGCTTCATGCTGATTGCTGTTTAACCTGTTAAATATATGGATTTTTTTCCCCCTCACAACCCAACTAAAGTTTCAAAACAAACCTACTTTATATTGGAAGTAAAAGAAAAAAAACCTTTCATTTGGAAAATGGTTGAACAGGAAAAACAAGTGCTTTTTTAAAAAAAAAAATTGTAACCTTATTCTTTAGATAAGGTCATTTGCTTTCCTTTCTATTCTGTTGTTTTCCAACAATAAATGTGTAATCAGAATATATCTTATAAGCTGTAATTGTCATTTCCAGAACTGAGAAGATAAGAACCTAGATATCTGATTGGTGTCAGTGCTCAACAAAGCAGCGGCCTACCTTGGGCAACTCCTAAATCCTGAAATAAGCCTCAAGGCTTCTGCCCTGCATTATGCCCTCTCCCTCTTCCCTACCCTCCCCAAAAGTATCCTATTGCACACTGACATCACAAGGCAATTACGTCATCTGAAACATGACCTTTCATTTCAGTGCCTCCATTATCTTTTTTGCTTGACAAAATTTACATTTCTCACCAGTTCCCCTTGTGTCCACACGCACGCTCCATGTTCTCTCTAGGCATTAGCCTCACGTTTGGGCACAAACATGCAGTCCAGGGAAACCTTCAGAAGGAAAGGTAGATGATGTGATAAAACTCAGGAGTTTGGGGGCTCTTGGCAAAACAATTTGTTGTAGGTCTGATGAGACACTATTATTCTTTGGCTGTCACCACCTAAAAGAATATAAATATTTCTGTATAATATCATTTTTTTCTAGATTATGCCTGATATTTAAAATGTAGATCACATGGTTAGGATGGTTTGTATAGAAAACAGGTATGAAATGCTACAGTGATGATGGTTGTATTAACTACTTGAAAAACTATCCATAATTTTTTTTACATTGATTTTAATATTTTTCAATACTGTCTCATAATGTCACGACTCTGAATTACCACCCCGAAACATCAAATGGATACTCCTGTGCATAAGCACTTTTCAGATTTCAACTGCATGATTTCCGTAAGAAAAAGAGCAGGCATTAAACTCTCCAAAATTTTAGGTAATGTTTCTAGAAACATCTCTGTTTCTAAGGAGCTTGAACATGTAACTTTTGAACTTGCACTTAAGCAATTATAAAAAATGTCAATGCATATATGAAAAGTGAAGAGTTGGAGTTTTAACACTTGCAAGAAGAAAAAAGTAGGAAGGAGAGTAAAAATTTCTTTTTTTTCTCATTCATTAAGTGAATTGACCAAGTTACCAGCTGCTAAAGGACTTCAACTAGCTTGTATAAGCCTTGTGTAACAAGTTCACTCTGCTAAACTTAGCTCAGGATTAACAAGTAACAGTAATCAGAGCTAAGGTGAAATGTGGAGACTGTCTTATTGGGAGATGAATGGATAGTATGAGCTTACAGGAACAGGTCTGAACTTTTTGCTTATGTAAGAAAAAAGCTGTAGCTCTAGGTTAAAGGTACATACCTATGAAACAGGTGCCAGTTTCCTCCTTTTCACCTAATACCAGAGCATTTTGAATACAGTAGGTTTTTTTCTGCTGCTGGTTTTCTCTACTGTGACACTGAAGAACCTTGAAGGAGGGTGGAGCTCTAATTCTTCAACCTGATGCACAAACCTCTGGAAGAGAACCAGCCCTCCAGCTGACTGCATACATGATTCATGGCTACAGCACACCCCTGGTTTATTCTCCCTTCTCAATATTGCTAAGAAAGAGAACATATCCCCTCTGAAGCTAAGCCCAGAAAGAATTATGATCTCTTTGGCCTCCTTGAAACTAGGACAAGGCAAGGAGTCCTTTGGTTTTGGAAGTTCCTAAGTCCTGTCAAAAAGACGATGAATCAGCTTAGAAGGCATAAGCAGCAGCACTACCTCCACTGTGCAGTGTGTCCAGGCCTGGTGTACCCAGTACCAAGACAACTGAGCACATGGCTGGTGCACAGTGCACAGTCCAGGACAGCCTTGGAGTGCTTGAATCACAGGCTGGAAGCTCTCATGCTGCCAGCTGCCTCACAGCCTCATCCCAGAAGAACACAGGAAAAGCAGGATCCATCCACTGTCAGCAGAAATGGGTTCAGCCCTGTTCATTTCAGTTACAGCACATCACAAGCAAAACCCACGCACTGTGTGCAGGTGACCAAGTGCCTCTGAATGCAGGATCTGCTGCAACCAGAAGGACGAACTGTGTCCTTATTGCTCTCTACAGCTACCTGAAAGGAGGTTGTAGCGAGGTGGGCGTCAGTCTTTTTTCCCAAGTAACAAGCAACAGGACAAAAGGAAACAGCCTCAGGTTGTGCCAGCGGAGGTTTAGACTGGGTATTCAGAAAAAAATCTTCACTGAAAGGGTGGTCAAGCATTGGAACAGGCTGCCCAGGGAGGTGGTGGAATCACTATCCCTGGAGGTATTTACAAGATGCATAGGTGCGGTGCTTGGGGACATGATTTAGTGATGGACTTGGCAGTGCCGGGTTAACAGTTAGACTTGATGATCTTAAAGGTCTTTTCCAATCTAAATGATTCTATGATTCTAAATGGTCTGTAATTGAAAATTATGTCATCCCATGTGTCAGGACTTAGAAAGACTGAGTACAAGGATGGACTGGATTAGGCAAGATGATGAGTCTCTTCACCATGGAGCACTTTCTGCTTGTTTGGTGACTTCTTGGCAAGCCACATGAACCCAGCAGTTGACAGGAGCAAGCTCCTGGGTAAGCAGGCTCAGGAGGAAGGATGAATTCACTCACTACATGCAAATAGATGTAGCTCATAGCTACAAGCAGACAGCATCATACAGATACACTAGATGTAGGGCAACAAATGCAACTGTAGTAACTGGGGCTTTTTCACTTCCTGAGGCACAAATAAAGGGCTTTCTGAGTCTCACTGACCTAATCAGGCCTATTAACCATTGCTGGGCCTGTGTTAGCCCAGGAAATCAAAATTACTTCGTCTCCTTTAGGAAAAAGTTCTTCGCTGAGTAGGGGGTGAAGCACTGGAACAAGCTCCTCAGGGAAATGGTCAAGGCCCCAAGCCTGTCGATTGGACAACGCTTTTAGACATATGGTTTAATTTTTAGGTTGCCCTGTGTGGCGACATGATTTCGGTTCAATGATCCTCGGGGGTCCCTTCCAACTCAGGATATTCTTAACCCAAGGAGCTGAGACTGGGTGGCTTTATAGTTATAGAAGAGATCTCATCCATTTCTCCAGTCCAAGAAATGAGCTTCACACCCCAAAAATGACCTTTTCACAAAAGACATGATTGACAAAAACCCTGCAAGGTCTGTAATTTCTAAAGGCTGCATTTGAAGGGAACAAACTGCTGAGGAGAAGTAGAATCAGCTGGGACAGTTGTGTCTCAATATAAATATTTTGCTGTTAAATATGGACTGTCATTAACTTCTAAATGAATGAAAGTTTCACAAATGGAAGTTCCCCGTCCTTCAAAAAATAAAAATAAACAACCATAGGCGATCCAGCATAAAACTCACATCATAAGCAATGGAGTTCAATGTGTTAAAAACCATTAATCATGCTGAGGTCAACCAGTGCTTTACATACTTCCTCCCCAAACTCTGTCTTGTGGGTGATCTGTACCCTAAACAGGTTTTGTATCACTGAGTTGTAAAGCATTCAAGATGAATTGGTTTTGGCACTCAGTCTAAATCCTTGAAAGCCCAAGTCCTTGCAAATAAAAAGCAGAGCCTTCCTTTAATGTTAATGTTGGACACAACACGGGAACAGTCTGCATTGTATGCATAGCAGGGGAAGAGCCTATGACCTGTGCATAGGTTTATCTGTGACATCAGGGAGAGTCACGAGGCTATCAGCAGTGTTGTAAAGCAAAGCCATTAGAGAAATGGCAGCTCATTTGAAGGGAAGGCTATTAATATTGAATTTATTTTCCTTTCAGTCTGCCACAGTATCTGCAGGACTTGCTACTACCCCTGTAACTCCCACCATCAGACAGTGACCCAGTCCATTCTCCCTGCTGTCCTATTACTCTCCCTGCCTTTCCTTAACCTCTCACTCTCTTTGGTTTCCCAGCATTTTTGACAGAAATGTGCCTTACTCTCCTACACTGTGTGAAGAAAGACACAAAAACCTCTCTGGCTTCCATCCTTTTATCCTGCCTTCTCAACAGTTGCCATGAGCAGTTGTACCAAACTCTTCCCCACTGACCTCATCCTTCACTCAGTCCAGTCTCGCTTCTCCCTTGAAATTACGTCCTTCCAGTTACAGTGAAGCACACTTCCCACCTGAACCCACATGTTCTTGCTCCACCCTCATTGCCCCTCAACCTTCATCTGCTCTTACAAACTCATGGTCATGTTTCTCCTCTTTACATCCAACTATCCTTTGCTTTTTGCCTTTTGATTAGGCATTCAACATCTTATTCAATATCTCTCCTTCCTTTTCCTTCCCACTTTCAACAAAGGATCCCAAGACTCCATCCTCTGCCTATACCTTTTCTCCTTCAGCTTCCATACCTATCTTTATCTGTCATTTTTATCTCCACCATCTCTCCAGCCTACATCCCCCTTGCAGAGTTGCCTTCATCTGTCCAAAACCACTTACTGGATGGCCTTCTTCTATGTGGGGAACCATAATAAGTTTAGCACAATCTATTCTCTCTATCAAGTTGCCATGTCCTTTACTTGTTTGTAAGAATAATTTTCACTATGGCCAGGTTATACATTTAATGTTTGTGTCTAAAGTGTTCCACTTGCTTTCTTCTTACATCGTCAAAATATCATTTGGGTTTTGATCCAAAAGCTTTCCTTAAGTGTACATCACTTCATATCTTTGCTTTTCATGTCTTTGCTGTTTCCACAAATTTTCTGCCACGTGTCAAAGAGCCTTTGGTCAACACTTACCTCAACTTCTCTCCTAGAGCTGCTGCAGTCTTCAGCATGAAAACTGGTCAGTCATATACAAATTCTGGCTTTTGTCAAACCGAACTTCAGGAGTTTTGTATGGCCAATAGATATATGCAGGAAAATACTCTGTCTCAAAGCTGGAAACAAACTTGTTTCAGAGAGATTGGTCAGCAAAAAAACAGAAGAAGAATGTGACTAGAGTTATATTTGCAATCCAGGTAAGGTTCTTGAGCAGAATGATTTTATCAGCTG
Organism: Falco cherrug; assembly: GCF_023634085.1. Classification (NCBI taxonomy): domain Eukaryota; kingdom Metazoa; phylum Chordata; class Aves; order Falconiformes; family Falconidae; genus Falco; species Falco cherrug. The sequence goes on from NC_073697.1 coordinate 53,913,783, forward strand.
TGTATGAAAGAAGCAAACTCACCAACATTCAAAATAAGTGGCATTACATTCTGTAAATAAGCAACACTTCTAGACTGCACAGGACACAGAACCATTCTTTTTTCTTTCTTTCCATTCTTGTTCTCTTATCATATAAAATTATAATCTGAAAATTGTTACAGTATTTTTAGGCAATAAGTTAAAAAAGCAATATATATTTCACTGTCATATGGCAGTTACATGGCATGCCATACAGTTAAACCTCATCTACACATACTTCTACTCTGCCGTAACTTATTTTGTCCTTTATAAGACCACCCAGGTCTTCCTAAATTACCCATAATCAATAACATAAAAGGACAACTCTACTATTCTCAGACAAATAAAACTGCTTCCCAGCTAATAAGCCCTTTCAGGTCTAAAAATTATAGTACTATTGTGACTCCTGACTGAGGGTTTATGAGGATTTCACTATACAGACTAATTTTTCATAGAGCTTGCAACTTGAATAGAAAGATCATTTCTCCATTTGTTTTCACTATGGCCAATAGTAATCTATTCCTGGGTTTCAGCAGAAACTAGATCAGACACCTACTTTTTGTGATACTCAACTTCATTCATCATTGTTATCTCCTATTTATTCTTTACCACTTGACTAGGGTTGTGATTAACACACAACTAAACTAAACAACTCAAAGAAATTTAAAAGACAATAAAAATCATGGCTGATTTAATGATAAAATATATGGCAAATAGCTATTTATAATATAAGACAAATATTGTCTGCATAAGAATTAAAAAACTGTAATGAAGAAAATATAATAAAATTCTTCAGAGTCTTCATTCGAACAGTATTTTGTTTAAATAGAATGTACAGCAATTTTAAAACCCAGCTATGGAGTGTTCATAGTAATCACAATTTCACCTATGATCGTGAACATTAACATAGGGCTGTAAGGATCATCTCCTTCATTCATATAATTACTTTCACTTAATTATTGTATTTTGTTTGATTATCTACTCATGTCACATCTTGTCTTTTTTTGCCATTAGATGCCCAGAAAGAACTTTCTATTTTGTGTTTATAAATAACCTAGCACAACAGGACCCTAACCCTGCTTATGAGATTCAGAAATTCAACTTCTAATTATAGCGACTTCATCATTAACTGTGGCCAGCCACAAGAACAGTTCCATTTAACTCCAAGTTAAAGAAAACTGTAAACAACGTTGCTGTCAGCCCCTTGTTTTTGTGATAGAAACTGTGGATTAAATGAATGCTTTAAGCATCATAATTTTCTCTCTCATGTATGAGAGAACATGTTTTTATATAGCCTCTCACTTCAATAAACTGAACGTACCATTTAATTCTTCATGGAAACCAGTGATAGATGTTCCACCTCAAAATTGCTAAGCAGCACTATGTTAGCCTCTAACCTTAGCTGCCCCTGTATCTGCTGGGGGTAAGTAGATACAGCAAAAAACTTCTTGGCCCTTCGAGCTTGCCAATGGTCTGATTTAGAGCAGCCCATGTCACATCTGGCTAGCTGTGACACCAGAGGGCTGCCTGCCAGCTGGGATTTGCCAGAACATCGTGTGCTTTGGACATTCCCCTGTTCCCACAGTAACATTCTTGTCAGGGGCTGCAGGGAATGTGCTAAGCAATGAGAATACCCAGCTGAGGAGACACGGCAGTTTTCCAGACATCTACAGTGCAGAATAAAGGAGCTCAGACTGACACACGCAAGAGCAAACCCTTTTATTCCAGGATTGAAAGATCACACCACGCTACACCAGTCCTGCCTCTGAAAGAGGGAAGGGGAAGTGTTGCCTATGAATGCATTTCTATTTTAATAGGATAGCTAAGATCAGCAGTGCTAAGCTGCAACTGTACTCTGAGAGCACTAAGGTAAATCCAGATAACAAGGCTTTGTGCTTACAGGGCACCACTGTTCCTTGAAACAGTACTATCCACCTTGTGCACGATCTTACATGTGTATTTATCACTGTTCTTCAGTGAAATATCATCTTTGTAAAATGAGTGTATACAAATAAATGAGGTACTTTGTGATAATTCAGTATTTTTTCACTTCACCTCTCTACCAGGTAAAACACCTACTTGTGACAAGCCTGAACCAAAACCCAGCAATGTGCTAAATTAAATTTTTCTCAAAAATAACATTTTTTGAATGAGACTTAAAAGGGAGGCTCTAACTGCCAAGAGCACTTAAAAATCCCAATCCATTTTAAATGAGGTCCTAATCGACTACCTCTTAGCTCATTATCTTCTGCTCATTCACTTCCTGTCCCAAACCGCTACCAGGATTGCCCAACAGCATTGGGAGGTTATTGAGTTCCTCTCCTATCTATCATGGTGCTCAAGTGCCGTGCTTCTGAAGCTGTGAATCGTTTTGCAATTCCCTGACGAAACACATAAAGCACTTTGGGGGAAGGCTGGTAAATGAAAGCTCTGTAGAACTTTTTTGTTTAGCACAAGAGCTTAATGGAGCATAATCGTGGTGGGTGGTGTGCACCTCCGATGGGGGGTGAGGGGGGAACCAGGGAACAACTTCACTGAGAAAAGGAGATGGAGACAGTAAATACAAAGCCATGGACTTTTCAGGAGATGATTTCTTAAACAAGCATATTCTGATATGCAGCACACATTTTCTATTGCTTTGAAATTGCATCTGCTTTTTATAAGAGTAGGGTGATTATTATATAAGAAAAGCCTATTTGCCTGAGTATGTGGTTACAGATTTTCTACTGACTTCACAAATTGTTCAAATTTCAGTATTTGTTGGCTTCATTATAAACCAGTGTTATTACTGGCAGCTACTATAAGGTATTAAAAAGACTTTTTTTATTGTTGCTATAGTGTGGCATTGAGGAACAGACACTCCTCTGAAATAAGTGAAAGCTGAAAGTGCAGGAGGCAATTTACATTGTATTTCAATTTAAAATCTTACTGAAATAAATTATATTTACTCATCAGGTCAAGGAACCAACAGATCCTCCAGACATGTGACATCTTCTAAGATCTCATCAATCAGATCTCTCTGGTTCAAACCAGATCCTACCTGGCCAGTCTGCTCAGCTGAAGAGACTCACTTTGACTGGCCTCTGTGCTTTGGTTCACCTCCTACACGAGGCACTTTCTGGACTTGTCTTGGGTTAATTTTCTACTGGTTTGGGTCTTGTACTAACTGAAAACAAGTTTTCCACCACAATCACCCATGCACATAAAGCAGTAAGGAGGAATCCACACTGTGATAAGCCACAAATATATAAGCTGAAGAGGTGGCATAGGTCAGACCAACAATAAACAGCCCCGGTTTTGACAAGTTGCCCACTGTTGGGTGAGATGTTTCCATGCCTCTTTTCCGCCAGTGTGACATGCTCTGACAGAGAGAAGAACCAATAGATTTCAACCAATTGCTCATCTAAGCCTGCATGTACCCAGCACCAGGCAATCCTGTGGCATGAACACAGGCTCTTTTGTAGCCTCAGAGAGGAAACACATGGCTTCAGGCATTCTTTTCAAGGGAAACAGACTGGGAAGGACCCTTCAGGTCATCAGACCCAGTCCTGGCTCTCGTAAGCACCAATTCAGGTAATTGTTTTTATATAAATCGCCTCAAATAATCTGTGGCTTGCTTCGTTTTCATGGGGTTTTCTCCCATTCATTTTGTTGGAAGACTGTTTCAGAAATTCACTGTTCTGATGGGTGGGAACCTTCTCATTTCCAGCCTGACTGCATTTTTATGACAAATCTACATCTGTCTGTTGTTCATGTCACTGCAGTTCTCGGCTTTTAATTTCTCTCCCAGTGAAAAGCCCAAACAGAAGCAGAATTTTCTTCTCAGTAAGCGTCTGCTAAGGCATTAGTTCTCTCACTTACTGTAGCTAATTCGGTGCATCACCATCATGAACAGAAGCAGGGGGGAGCTGATTTTCCTCTCCCAGGCAGACCTGTGCCTGGAATCCCCATTGAAGCCAAAGGGCTGCTGTTTGGCTGCCCATTTTGCCACATGTGGGTGACCAAATTTGAAATAAACTCAATAGTAACAGTGCCCTTCACAAAGATCAGGTCAACTATATACAGACTCACATACAGCATTTAGAGGGAACTAGAAAGTCAGATAAAACTCCAGCTCAGAGGAGAAAAGTTAAATCTCTCTTCATTGCTTATGTTTTTACTCTGTTTCATCAGTAAACTGAAACAGCAAAAAAATTGGTTTATGAAGTCTGCAGTTATAGACCTAGGTAAATTTTCTCCTTCACAGTACTAAACTAGAATTGTACAAGCATGTAAAGTTTTAGGGCAGCAAACCTGTGCTTACATTCATCCTGGTAAACTAAGACTGCAGAATGTATCCTTATGCATTAGCAAGTAGGAACATTTCAGGCTGAAAAGCATAAGCACATACATGAATGTTATGCGAGCTGCTGATTTTGAGGACAGCACAAAAACATCAATTATTTTTCTCTGTTCTAAACTAACCTTTCAGTGAGACACTGAATGCAATGCCTAAACTATTTCACTTCATTGGGTCACATTGAGTGCTAAAGTCAGCAGGAGCCACCTTGCACCCCTGAGGGCAAAACTCATCCTCGCGGGTCTGCTCTCGGGTACAAGGCATTCAGAAAAATCGGGTTCAAGGTCGAATGTGGTGGGGCAAAAGGACTGAAAGCAAAGCCAACAAGACCAGCAAATGAAGTGTTCATCTCAGTTTATCACAGCACTACATGCAGACTATTAGAAAGCATATATCCAGTTTGCTAAGTATTACTGGGGGAGAGGGAAAGGCACTCAGAAAAGTATACGGTTTTCTACAGCAGTACTAGCCTGAGTGAACTTCCAGTGTCTACTGGTTTCACTAGACTCAAGACAGCATCTGTAATACTATCATTTACAGCAGCGCCAAACTCTCAGCAAGTTGCTGCAACATCAGCTCTATTCTTGGGTAAAGACAAAAGATACCCGCTGAGCCCAGCTCTTCATAAGCCCTAGACAAGACAAAAGATTATGTTTCCCATCAGTAACACACTGCAGTTGTTCAAATGACAGGTTATTTTGACACCTACTGGCCAGCTCAGAGTACAGCATTGTTAAATTTCCAGGTCATGACAGTGCCAAGTGTAGGCAGACGTTTAAGCTAGCCTCAGTAAAGTAAAAACTCTTTTTGTTTCCTTCTTGTTTTTTTCTTTCTTTCCGCAGCCCCCCCCCCCCACTCGAAGTCAATGCATGGCTGGAAACTAGAAAGGCAGTACAGACTGCTGAAGATCTCAGGCTAGTCTGAATCACAGGATTACTTTAAAATAATTTGAGCTGATGGGGACAGGGAGAGGAGAGGAAGGAAGGGGAATATAGGGAACTGGGAAGCAGGATGCTGCTCGGAGAGTGCAACACATATTTCTAAGCACTGGTGTGGTTAATGGCTCTAAAATAGCTCTTAGGCATTGATGCATAAAATCCATTCCCAGGTCCAGGTGTTGAAAAAGGCTTTGACTGATAAAAAAAGGCTGGTCAGAATTGAGAACACTGCCAATGATATAAACAACTGCCATTTGGGGGGAAAAAAAGGATTAATCACCACTGGAAGCTAATCAGAACACCACTGCCCCTAAATACCATTACAGGATTATAGCATCAGGGTCCATAGAGAGAGAGGTTCTGTTATATTACAAATTGGTTAAAATATATTGTGAAAGTAAAATCTAGGGGTGTGGGATGAAAAGATTAATGAACCTTATGATATTTTGACAGTGGGAATAAAAAAACATGGTTATTGTCAACTCTTCTGCCAGGCTGACACTGGTACAGAATGGGTAGATGCAGTCACAAAACTATGAACCTGCCCAGCTAGCTTGGTCTACAAAATGGAGAAAATATTAAGGTCCAGAAATGATATTTTTTTTGAGAGAAGAATTGAGTACATTCATTGAAGTATCAAATCCTGGATCTTCCAATCTTCTTTCCAAGGGCTTCCACATTTCCCTCACCATGCACCTGAACAGAAGAGAGATCCCACAATGTAAGGCAAAGTTCAGAGGAAAGCTCAGCTGAAAGCAGAACAAATTTTCCCACCTTCAGCTGTTCCCAGCCAGTCCTTTGGATATAGCTACACTATAGTCAGCACAAGCAAGAAATCACGACAATTTTGCAAGTAAGGAATACAAGCAACATATTGCAATAAAACAAGCAAGCCAGCAAAATATGCAAGCCAAATATACTTGCATATTATTTTTTTTTTTACCAAGGAAATTTAACAAGTAGCACTGGAGTTGCCATATAACACATTATGCAGTGAGGAAGGGTAAGAACTAGGCAAAAGAGATACTTGAGACTCTCAAGTAAGTGTTGAAAGCTAGTACTATCCCACCTTAGCCAGCCAGACTCAGACATGCAGCAACTGCCCAATTGGAATACCAAAGAAATAAAGAAAAATCAATGAGATGGACAAGTGTTCCCAAGCTTGCTGGAGTTTTCCCAGCTCTTGTTCCCAAGAGTTTGTGAAAAATCTTCCTGGTGAACACTGGTAGTAAAAGAGATCAAAGTTTTCAAAATTTGTCTTCCCTCCATCTTGGAACCTTTTTTATTGTGTTAGGGGCAATTTATTCTGTTAACTGTGATGTTAAATAGAAACCTGTTGTTCATTGATAAGAAAACTTCTCCAAACCCAGCACAGTCACTGGCCCATATAGTACAGAGTGCTGACATTTGCAAATTTCTGCCCTTCCTAGTCCTGTTTCCTTATCACTCTCAAGCTCCATATTTGTTTATTCCAGAGAGAAGCACTGCATAAACTTTTTTGCTTTATATTGTCACTGATTTTTTCCCCTGACCCTTTACAACAATCTTGAAATGAAACATGAACCTAATAACATTCAAGCTTGAGTTGAACCTTGAAAGTGATGATATCTGAGTGGATTTGAAATTAGACAAAATGAGTTTTCCCCTCATTCAGCTGCTTGGGAAAAGATGTCAACCTGTTTACAGAGATAGGGAGACCAACTTATGTTTTCCAAAAACACAGAATATTTTTACAAGCAACGTGTGCAGCATCTGGGATACTGAATCATTGCAGAAGGATTTTGTACTTCACTGCAGAGAGTTTCCAGTGTTGAGAGAGCTCATACAGAGCCCACACTTCATCTGGGACTCTTAAAGAATATAGACATTTTTTAAGCCATCAGTCTACCAGCTCACATCGCTCCTGGATGGTGGCTATAAAAAAGCAAAAGATAAAATACCACGAGTACCATTTTTGCAGTTTGGCCTGATAGGGCCAGCTTCAGGCTGTGCACCCTGCAAAGACAGGGAATATCTTTTTGCTTTCCTCTGAAAATAGTACAGTCTCAGGTCTCTAGTAACATGAAGCATTGTAGTGAGTCTCATATGAGCATAAATATGCATACAAGAGGAATTAATCTGTGAGGATTTAGCCTGCATATGTAAGCAACAGCGATCATAGGCATCTGCAGAGCGAGAGGTGCTAACTGCAGTTCCTGAAGTGTTGTTCAACCCATTTTTGTTTGTATTTGAATTAGCTGCAGGGAAAGCAAGTGCTGGACATGGACATCAGTGTGTTAAGTGTAGCCTGACCCTGAGCAGAAGAATGACTGCTGCAACAGAAACATTGCAATTCCAGTATCAAACAAGAAGGTACAGAGAAATGCAGATGGGACAGTATGACGAAAACTGCATGAGTCATCTTGAAGGGCAGCAGTCCCAGCTTGCCAGGTTCCTGCTACTCTTTTTGTAGGCTTTGTGGAAAAACAGAATTTTAAGAAATGATACTTAAAATTCATCTGCACGTAAAGCTAGTGTCAGTCTCTCCTACCCAATAATACAAGAAGAAAAATTCTTGAGTTCATGCCCTCCAGCAAACTCAGCTAAAGAACATCCACTACATCTAAAATGTTAGCAGTACAGAATCAACGTTCTTGAAACTTTATACCATCAAATGATGAAGCTAAAAGTCCCTGGTAGCTATTGAGCCTGAGGTCAGATATTCCACAGCTGCACTCCAAACACAAAAACAACTTTTATCTTAAGCCTCCCACAATACTTGAGATGCCTTAAGCAAAATTCTCTTTCACATGCACACTGGGTTTCATCTCTCTGCTGTTTGCTCTCCTCCTGTGGGCAGAGCTGGTGGGGTTTCCCACTCAAGTGGAGCAGGCAGAATAGCAGAGCTGAGATCTCTGTGATTCCTGAGGGGAAGAAGTTAGATTTTTAACAATGCTACCCAGGATGACTAGAATGGGTACTATTATTGAAACACCCACCTCCCACCAGCATCAAAAATGCAAGTACCCCCGTTGCAGTCATACACATGGAAGAACAGGAAAAGCTTGTGAACAGATTTCACAGCTTGACTGTGCTGCTTCACCAAGATTATGTCTGCTAATTTTATCATTTAAAAAAAAAAAACCAAACAAATAACACACAACATTTTTGCTGGATGAGGAAAGATACTGTCCTGTGTCTTTCAACATAATATCTCAAGTATGTGTTAAGAACACTACCCAAAAGCGCTTAAAAATGGATAAGGCTTTAGAAAAATCCAGACACAAAGGCTACACACAGGTACTGAAAAGAATAAGCATAGGAACAACAAGACTAGTGTCACCCTGTTGCACGCTACTTGCTCTACAGCTGTAGTTTGTGAGTAGAGAGAAGCCATGTGCTGGGAGAGGGGAAGAGAAGAGGGAAGCAGTAGATGGCCAAACTAAGGCAATTTTGCAGCTGTATGGGTTATGGATATATATGGGTGAAACAAAGGAAACCCCAGAGCCCATTTTTCATTCCACTAACTATCTGGCCTCTGAACTCCCATCATCTGCTCCCCCTACAGCTATAGTTCTCCTGGCTTATTTGAGGATTTAATTTCAAATTATACATGTGCAAAAACAGACTGAAATCCCATTTTACCACTGGTTTGTTCACTACTGTCTGAACTATAATTCTAAAATACAGTGACTGTAATGTAGTTATGCTTCTTGTCTGCTATTTGTAGTATAATATGATACAGAAGCCAGGGACCCACTGTATCAAGCACTGTGCAAACATATCCCTGTAAAATTCTTCCTCCATGAGTTTACAATTTAAGTACACAAGGGTTGAACTATGTTAACACTACCGCTACTTCCTTTTATTTTCTAGGCTCTGAAAGACCTAAACATCAAGTTGACTGTATATGTTATAAATACGTTCAAAATATTATTTACCCAAGAGGCAGGATAACAGCTTTGAAAGTAAAAGTACAATGTAGAAACATTTAAAACACACCCAACTTTCCCATGCCTTTTCCTTGCAGTCCATTTAACACAAACACCCACTACTGTTTTCTCCTAACACCTTGACATTAAGCCTTCCCAACAAAAACCAGAGCCTGTCTTTACCTTCGAGGCATCTCTTAACAATCGCCTCATTCCTTTGCCCAGACAGCAGTGTCTTCTAGCTGCCCATTTCTGATTGTGTTTTCTTCCACACTACCATAAAGTTACTGGAACGTCAGGCAGAATCCCCTTTAAAATACTTCTGTCCCAAACTAGTTTCTCCTTCCTACATGTAAGCTCGAGGAGGTTTCTGTGCTATGCTAAATTGCCTTTTTTTGGTCTTACGGTATACCCAAAGATGGCAGGTCCTGTAAGACCTATAATTCTGAAATGGCTGGTCCAACCGACAGCTTGACACATTCCATAAAAGAGAAACAAAACTGGAGTTTATGATAAATATGATGCCACCTTCACTTCTGAATTAATTCCATCGTCTTCTGTCTAAAAATATAACTTGAAAATTAATACTTCCAGGGGGGTTTCCAGTGCATATTCTCTTTACACCTTTAAGCACTGAACTCCGTGAGCAAGGGACTGTTTCCATGTCGTGTCTCACACAGAACTGAGCAGGTCTGTAATCTGTGATGGATATGTGAAAGCAAACAAGGGAGTCTACCACCTGAAGTTTCCATCGCAGACCACTGAGTAAATTCATACCAAGACATTAAATACGAATTTCTGCAGAACAGACCAGAACAGTTTCTCTTCATCACCCACTAACAGACCTTTTATGACTTGACCTTTTTCTTTCAGGAATCGTATTTAGACTGAAGGTTTAACTCATGGATCGAAGTTGCATAAATCTATCCTTGGTGGAGATTCTTACTTGGTTTAAAAATTTATCTTTTCTTCCCCTATCAGAGAAGCTATTACAGTCACAATTTATTTAGAGGTCATTATGATGAAAGAATACCTCAGAATCATCCTTCTGTCACATGTGCATTGCTCAGGAAAACGCTCCACGTTTTAACCAGTGGCAGGTTTACCCTTACTGCCGTCAGCTTTTTCATCTTAATATCTTGAATTTTAAATAATTGGTTCTGGTGATTGAAGAGATCCAAAAAATTATTTAATGGACATTTAATTGCTGAAAAGGCTACGATTTTAAAGCTATTTGTCATGTTTAAGTAGTTTATTACATGTAACTAGCCCATTTAAAACTCAAGGAGCTTTGATTTCACTAATATTAATATTTGTCCTAAGGTACTACTAATGATGGATACCAGTGTGAAACGATCCCCTTTCCTTTATATATCTGACCTGCAACCACCCAAGCTGTGAGCCTGCTGCAGATGCATCAGAGAATCCATCTTATAGTTACAGTCATGTCTAGTTTTTCCTCTTTGCTTTATAACTTATCAAAACAGCTGTGGGAGTTTGGAGGGAAATGAGCAGTTTTATATTATTGTGTATTCTAAATAGCTGACTACTCAGCCAAAAGAAACTTTGGCCTTCTAGTAGCTTTAAGGCAGTATTGGCACATGTTAAACAAAACATAAAACAATACATACCACAATGAGTGCCAGATGTTCATGGGAGAAAACACACAGCTGTTGGGCTTAGATCACCTGAACTCTTTTAAAAACCAAAGACACCGGTCACCTTTGTTGAGCTGTCAGATTAGCAGAGGCACTGCAAAGATTGGAAGCAAAGAAGGGTCGTCTCAGTTACACTGAAGAATGCCAATTTATGCCTCATCAGCCAGCTGTCATGTAAAATTCTTTATGATTGACAGGACTAAAAATAACTAATTTGTCTTCTATGTACTGTTAGGCACATCGACATAATCTAGTTACACTTACTCTTAGAAGCTGAGTGTTTCTCAAGTTTACTGTAAAAACCCAACTGACTCAAATTCTTCTGTTCTTCTATCCAGAAATAGCGGTTAGCAATTCAGCAAGACTAAATTTTACCATGCCGTGAATGACAAGCAAGCAGACTGCAAGTCCCTGAATTCTATATAATAATACAGTATTAGCCAGAAATTATTATTATTCCACATATACAAATATAAGAAAAATATTGCATGATACATGTCCCTGATTTGGAGTTTCAATAAAGATTAATTTTGCTCAAAAGACGAAGATAGCTTATAACAAATTATTAAAGGTGGAGTTACCCCAGTGCTGAAATAAACTCTGGCAAAACTAGCCCCAAAAGAGCACTTCCCTTAAAAGGATAGATCTACAGGACTTTAAGTCATTTTGATGAAATCCAGTTGTAAGACTAAACACAATATTCCATTCCCAGTACTGAATTACAGTAAAAGCAATAAATATTTTCCTCAGTTTTCTGAGCATCCAAAACAGCAGGATCGTGTATTCTTCCAGAAGGATTCAGGAGTTCAGTGTTTGGATCAGTTATCTTAAATTCTACTGGAGTGCACAGTCAGAAACATAAGCATACTATTTTTAAATCACAATAACTAACTGAATAATCTATTTTTAAGCCTATTTTTGTTGAGCTTATGCTACGCACGCATCCAGCTGAAGATACCGAACAGTCTGTTGTGTTTGCACACACTTTTTCAGTGGTTTCTTTGAAATTCAGCTGGGGCCAATTCCACAAGCATGTTTATCCGCTCATATCCAAATTTCTATGCTTAATTCCCACTAAAATTTGGAGATTAAATACTTCTGCTGAGCTTCTCGTGTCTTCTCAAAAGACAATAGTTTTATTCTCACCTTCTAAAGGCATCCAACAGAAACATACAGATTTTGAATTAGCCAAACTGCATTCGTGGTGAATCTAGAATCTTACAGCTAAAATCTTACAGGCTTTTTCAATACAAGTTGTGGGGGGTGGGGTGCAGACACAGACTCGGACCTAACTTCAGAAGATTGAGAATATACAACAGATAACCTTACATTTCCTGTGTCTAATATACATTTCCCGTGTCTCATATAGCTGTGAAAGCATAGCAACAGAATAAATGAACAGAGCCACAAGTGCAGGCAAACACTTCACTGCCATAAGCAGTCTCACTGCAATTACTGGAACTATTCACATCAAACTACGAAGAAGTCAGGACAATTATCGTTGCATGTTTTAGTCTCTCACCTTCTCACTATTCAACAGAATCACCTTTTGCTCCTTTTTTATTACATTCTTATATAAAATTCCTTTTGCCAAGATGTTCTTGCCCAATTGTAAGTAAATGTAAAGATGTGCTTCCGAACTCCTGTACATTGTATTACTTATGATGTGATAGCAGATCTAGGATATTTTCTCTTACTGAAGTTGAAAGTAAAATTCACATGGTGCTAGCGTGAAATATTTGGCTCTGAGAGCCCATAATTGAGTTTGTTGTTCTCAGTCTCCACATTCCTACTACACTCCTATGCTTTAACACATCCAGGCTGCCTTTCCCCAGCACAACTCTGTAAATGACAAAATTATACACATAAGTTTTTAAACTTTGTGAATCTTACTTCTCGCTCCTCACTGGGAAACAGTATGCTCTAATATTTGTCTGATAACCAAACAATGTCATGGTAGAAATTCAGAATGTATTAAACATTTGCTGAGAAGTTTAGATCAGTCTTTATGGAAAGACTTCATGCAGAGTCTACAAGGCCCATCTGCTTTCCATAGGGTATGAAAGTCTATGAGATTCCTATAGTTTCATATTCTGTTATTAGTTAAGGACTTTATTGCTTCCCAAATAAATATAGCAATCCACTCCATAAACTCACCACTGCATAACATATTTAGTACCACAGGTCTGACATTACCCATCTGAACATGTGATTACCAAAAACAGGTGAACAATTTTTTGTTCAGAGTACTGTATTTGTATATGCACTGAGAGAAACGTGGAGAGAAAAATGAAACTATCGTAATGTAATGTAACAAATATCTTAAATATTTTCATGGCTATAAAATCTCGTGGGTGGTTTCATGGAAATACCCCCTTTTTATTACATCTAATAAATTCAATGCTTCCTTAAGTTGTTGCCTCAACCGAAGATATTAATTCCTATAACAGTACAAAACATTTATTCATACATCTGGTTAGAATTCCTTTTCTTTGACAAACTTAATCAGTGTAACTATCTATTTGACAGACGCGTAGCTAGACACAGAGAAATCTCAACAAGATGTAATTTATATGCTTCAATTAAGCTTTCTAAAAATTTGCACAATCTAACAGACAGATCAAACTCTACACCAGTATTTGACGAAAGGCTATAAATCAGCAGTGGCATGTTTTCTTTCAGGCAGTAGCTTGAGAAATTGATATTGTTTCACAAAGTTAGACAAAGGAATTGTAAATCTTACATTTACAATAGCTCCCTTCCCCACAAAATTATCTGCTAAATGGAGAACATTAACGATGTAGCATTCTTAACCATGACAAAGAAAGGATAAGTTTAAAATACAGATTATGCTTGTTAAATCATTTTCTTTTAGTCATATAAAGAACTTCATAGCTCTGCACTCCTGCTAATTAATTCACATTAACACTAATAAGCAAATAGTAAAATTGCCCAAAAGGCAGACACCACAGTTACCATTTAATATCACAGCACACTATCAAAGCAGAGACACTTCCCTAATTTCATATTTTCCATTAAAATTAGGGGGAAAAATGCAAAAAATTTTAATACAAAACCAAAATCTGAACCGCAGAGACATTCACAGTTGCAGCACCCACAGGAACTCTGGGCCATCCTCCTCCAGAGGCGTGAGACACCTGACCAACTGCGGGTCCCACCGAGGATGGGGCTCCTGTTCTAGCTGAATTCCTGCAAGCCTCAGAAACAGCCAGAACCGCTGCCTTGTACAGAGATGCTGGTGACCCGCTGAGTAATGGCATGTTCCTATGGACCAGCTTAACAGGTTCAGCAAAAAGGAAAGAATAAAATGTGCATCTCTCCCCTGCTATGAGAATGAGCACCATGTCTAAGTGGAGTGCCTAATCATGCACTATTTGGACAACCTTTAAAATAAAACCTTATTCACTAGTAGAGCACACTGCTGCTGTCACAGTACACTTTAAGATTAGGTACATTTGAGTGACAGGTAATACTTTTTAAAGCACATGAACAGGAAGCCACAGGAAGGAGGTTTGGCATAAAAGTGTAGTCTCTTGGCTTTGACCTTCAGCATTCTGCACTCTGAGAAGTTACAGGGGCTTCGATGACAATTAAGGAGCCAGCAACACGCAGTGCAATCCAGACTGTGCAGTCTACAATTGGATGGGAGCAAAAATTTCATTTAAATCTTCTACTTGTTAAATACAAATACTCTGAGTCAGCAGCACACCCCTCAAAGCTGATACATAGCTCAAGAGGAAACAAAACTGCTTCAAAACATCTTCAAACTTAACATATCAAGCCAATATTTAAAAACATCTGAGGTTCGTTCTACCCTAAAAGAGGGGGTGAGGGTACTCCTTTCTGAACCATGAGTATACTTCAAAGGTATGCTCTTTTCACTTCAATGTGAAAAGCAGACCTAGTGCTCTAATGCTACAAAGTCCTTGATGTCTTAAAGATTATTTAAAATCAAATCAAATCAAAATTAATACCAGATGGGGAGGGGCAAGGAGGCCAGGAAAAAAAAAAAAAGAAAAAAGAAGAAAAATAAAGCTTAACATTCTGTTTTATCTGCAGTTATATTTGGCATTTTATATTGGTGCTTTAATTTTTTTACCCTTCAAGTCTGCTATGACTAACTAGTTCCAAGCTCAACGGGTACTGCCTATTGGCAATTTTGCTCGCCTGTCAGATAACCATAGCGGTTCATTTTTCCAGATCTTTTATTTAATAGTGCTAGACAAATACATCAAAACTTATTTGCAAATACTATTCCCTTGTTGATTATTTCTTCCTCTGATTCACTGCACTGGTATTTGCACCCTGCTTGTTTACTTCAGCCTTGATTCCTGCTAGTCCTTATGTTCAGAACTTACTGCTCACAGGGAGCCAGCCAGTGGGACTATGCATGGATCAGAAGCTGTCTCCTGCAAGCCATGGATGCATGCAGGCAACCTTTGCATTCACAGGAGGAAAAAAAAAAAAAGAAAGCTCTTATTTCACAGCATAGAAATCACCGTCACAAATCCTTAAGCAACTTGGAAAAAGAGAACAAGATAACACATTTTTCATTCTTAAGCTTTCTATAAGGAAACAGAAAGAATTATATGCAAAACCAACACATGATCCTATGGCATGAATAACTTGCAGCAACCAGTATAAGAAAAAAAACCACAGACTAAAATGAATTTACCCAGATTACTGAGTGAACTTTAAGAACAAGAACACAGTCCCAGCTCAACCTGTTTGTGGTAACTTGGAATAATCTTGAGGGATGTATTTTAAGGAGCTGAAAAGGTCCCTATTTACGATTTTATTAGTTCACTCTAACAGAAAAACCAACTAAACTATAAGACAATTTACTTTAAAGTCTACTAAGCATCACATGGCAGTCTTGGCTCCACCATAGGGTATTTATTTATACCTGCATATTGTATTACATTATATTCAAAAAAATCTTATGTAAGAACCTTAAGGCTCTGAAGTCAAACACTGAAAAATTAGCAAAAAGCCAGAGTTAAAGTTCTCTGTTCCACCACAGCACTGCCTGCTCATGGAGATACATTTTGGCACTGTCTCCATTACACGACCACTTACTCTTTTCCCCAAAGAGACTCTTCCCCAGATATTGCACATTTTCTCTCTGCCTCACCCAGAAAGCTGCGACACGTTCTGTTATTTACTGTGTGAAAGCCTTGCTGTGAGGGCAGGATTAATTTCCTGATTGGTGAGTGTGGTGTTGCACATCCCCATAGTAACTGAGTCCTTCAACCGCGCACGTATTTTTGCAACACCCGGTCTCCATCCTACATCACTCTGCTTGGTCCCAATCCCTTTGGCAGGCTGTTGCCTTCCACAGTTTCACGCCCCAGTTACCCAATTTCTCATGTAATCTTGGTCTCAGCCACACCTAGAGAATGAGGTTTCCATCCAAGTTATAACTCCAGCAAAAAAAAAAAAAAAAAAAAAATTAAAGGTGGGGTTTAATCTGGACTTCCTTGAACCCCTTCTGATGAAGCTCCTCTTGGTCTCCTGTGGACCCACTCAAGAGGAGAAATGCCAGCTTGAGCAGCCAAAATTTAGCAAAGCTTTTACTAACTGAATACAGGGAAATAGAAGGGATAATGTAACATGGTAACTCTTTACAGAAGAAGTTGTAGCAGCTCTGCTGACAGTTCTTACAGAAGACACCAGCTTCTAGGAAAAAAGGAATATGAACAGAGAAAAAAAAAAATAAAAATCACATGGGGTTAAAAACACCCCCTGGATAGAGAGAAGCACTCACAAAAGCCACTTTCAAAGTTAGGGATGCTTCATTTTGCACCACGTTAAGGGCCAGTTCCCGACAAAACATGCCACAGAAAGAAAGGTAATTTTATGCAAAGCAGGCAAACTTAACAGTTGTAGTGAAAAGTGGGTTTTTATGAGTATTTTCTAATCCAAAAAGCAAAATATATTACATATTCTGAATTAACTGGCTGTATTTTCAGATTATGTATATGTAATAACAGTAATATGAAATTACACCTCAAAACTGGGGTTTGGGGTTGGGGTTTTTTTAAGTTCAAATGTAATGTCAAAACTTCTTGTCTCTACAGTAACTGGAAAAAATATTCTTGGAAATTTTCTCCAATTATCACGTGTTTTGGTGGTCAAATCAACACACTCCTGCATGTCAAGGAACAACCTGCGTTCATGAGCTGCTCACTCGCACAAAACCAAATGCCTTTTGTAAAGACTGTGTTTCTCTGCATCCCCGTCTGCAGGTTCTCCTCAACAGGACACAACTCAGATAACCCAGACAGATCAGCTGCGTGTGCACACCTTGGGTCAGACACGTCTCTCCTGCAGTATCTCTGAGCACAAATTACATCAGCTCCTAAAAGGAAACCATAGAGCAGTGTGAGGAATACTGTGCTAATTTAAATCTTTACAGTCCTAAAACCTAGCAGCCTGCGCTCTTCTGACCTCTGAGCAAATGCCTCTCAGAGTCTCCAGCAGTTACTTTAAACCTTGGAGTTGAAGTAAATCCTGGCACTGCCTCTGCATCTCAGAGGTCACTGAGTATAGATGCTCGGCCCTGTAGATGCTCAAGGACCAAGACTGGAGGCCTTCAATCCAAATGGTTGAGGCTGGGGGCCTGTCTGCACTCCTTCAGCCACTGCTGTCCCTGGCAAGCCCCCCTTCCTGGGGTAACGGTGCAGCTCAGCACCTCGCAAGCACCCAACACGATCAGCAGCACAGCACTTTAACTCACATAGCCCAAACAATGCCATGACAGCACAGAGGTACTGGCCTACCATTGTGCAGTCCCAGTTCTGGTAGCAAACCTCTGTCAGAGGTGTGAGGCAAAATTAACTTTTTCTTTTATCAAATAATTCACACAAGAATCATCCCTGCAATGTCAGCTTCTAAAGATCTCGCAGCAACCAGGAGCACTCAGTCTTCACGGGAAGCCTCCCTACCCTCCTAACATCAGAGAACAAGGCAGATAAACTTTCCCTGCTTACAATGTTAAGACCAAGCATAATATCTCAAGTTAAAAAAAAAAAAAAAAAGAGATGGGCTTGGGTTTATTTCAGCTTTATGAAATCCCAGTGAGTTTTTAGAACATTTATTCAGCTGAACTGGATAAAAAGTAAGATCTAAAATATTTTCAAGTATCATCAGATGTAAGACTCTCTCATAAATTACAAATTGAAAGGTCAATGACTCTGAGTTTAAATGGTAACCAATTAGTAATCAAGGGCAGGACTCCAACTATTATGAAATCCATCTCCCGACTCTATAAGTAGGAGATTAAGTACTGTGTAGCTGCACGGATAAGCCCTTAGTCCTTTATGCATCTAGTGTTTATTAAAAGATAGCACATGTTTTGAAGGCCACGCCAGCTTAGTGTAGAAAAAACCTTAATCAAGACGCATCCGCTTCTTTGCCATAATTACTTGCACCACTTGTGGTTTTAACAGTTTCTAAAATGGGCTCTCATCAGGTGAGGGGCATGAGCCCTCCTTATTATACTCTCAGCTATCTCCTCAGGTTGTGAAGTATTGATCCAAAGGAAAAGAAACCTTGTGATCTCACCACACAACAGGGATGGATTTCTCAAGGTGTTAACGGCATGCCCAGGTCTCCTGGCACTGATTTGAGGGCTCCATCCATGGAAGCTGGTGCTCTTTTTAAACACCTGGTCAACAGCATTTAACCAGAATTTCTGACTGGTTATCTGCCCAGACATCACTGTTTAGCGCTGAAATTTTTCAGTCAATACCACAGAAATTCCTGTACAGTTACCGCATTCTCGGATCCCAGCAATGATGGCCCAGGCAATGTCATCAAACATGCCAGTCGTGTCCCAGCTCTTGCCTCCTACTCCAAAAGTGTTGTAACACCATCATGCAGCTTCTTCACACTGAACATGTATTGTGGCTATTACCATTTACACTACACATTCTGAATAGTAGGAATTTGAGGACGGGCACCCCCTTTGGTCTCTCTGGGAATCCAGGAGCCCTCATTTGGCCTCCACCTTGAGAAGTGGAACCAGAAAGGCTACTCAGCCTTTACCAGTCATATGGGTAATTTTAATGAGCAAAATCAGTGTCACAAAGCGTCACAGATCTTGCAGAAGAGTGGGGTGTTGTTTTGTCAAAATCCAACTTACAGAGCTTCTCACTTCCACCTCTGAAGACGCATGTGTACCTCACCTCACCCTTACCTCTCCACACCCACCTCTGGCTCCTGACTCCTGCTTACAATGGTTGCTCTTCGGGGCAAGACCACCGTCTGCTTCTGCATTTGAACAGCATCAGGCTTCAGGAATTCCAGATCACAGTTGGGTTTTTAGCATTTTTTGATAAAGAAAAATACCTATCCTTCCATGTTTCCCCTAGCAAACAAACAAAATCCCACCAAAGCACAAAAGAAAGAGGATTGCTTAGATTTGAATGATTTGACCAAATGTATACCATTTCCATGGCATAAGCATTTACATACATAACATACTTACACAGCAAATAGAAATTAAGAGGCCCAGGGATTGTATCTTCCACATAAGAGGGCAACCAGCTTTGATGCATGTAGGCACAATTACATTAGTGTCAGTTAAACCCATATGCTAAACACATATGCTTTTCTCACACAAAGAAGTTTTTAATTCACGAGCAAAACTACATAAGAAAGCTTCGAATCAGTATGGAGCCATCTTTGCCATTAAGTTACACTGCCTTCCTCAAGTCACTTACCATCAGACAGAAGAGAAAAGCCAGGTATGTTAAAAACAGCTCCATTTATTATAACAACTGCCCCTTTTGTGAAAAAAGTGCCAGAAAACCCAAGGAGGAACATAACATATTTCTTTGCAACAGACTTCAGAGCAGCTGAAAGGACATCCCTATGCCTTTCTTCTCTCTTTACTCTGCTGTTTGAAGAAACCACTATAGAGGTACAGAAAAGGGGCAGGTCATATTATATTTAAGGTAATAATCTTTCTTCACTGAATTAAAAAAAAAAAAAAAAGAGAAAGAAGTTAGGGAGATAATTTTCAAAACTTGGGGTAACCTTAGCCCTGTAATCAGATGTTCAGGTATTCAGTGTCTCAATTTAGGCATCTCTGAAATATCCCCTATATGGCACACAGTCAGGTCTGTCTTTTGGTGCCAGATGTTCTTTGATGAGGCAGCTGGCTTGGCAAAAAAAGGAGGAAAATCTTGAAAATCATTATTATCTGCTGTGTTTCTGCCATTAATAGCAACATCCAAAGAAAACAATGTGGACTGAGTATCTGGGAGCCCAGGAAAGGGCATGTTTGCAGACTGACTTTCTCCAGGTGGAACTGATGTCAAGAGGAGGTCCAACAATGGTGACCAGGATGAGAAAAAGGTCACTTTTCTTTACTTCTGCATGGCCTGAGGAATGCAAGCCATAAAGAGCTGTACATTTTCCCAGGTCTGTGAATGCATGAGAAGCTGTCTCCACCTAAACACTGACCAGTGGTGCTGCTGTGCCCCAGCTCACTGTTGCCTCAGCTGTGCTTAGAGAATGTGTGCCAGGCCACATTGATCATGGCTTCTAATAAAAACTGATTATTTTATGCTCCTCTTCCACATTTTTTTTAAGCTGGATCATCTTTCCAGTCCAGATTATTACATGGCCATATAAATGTGATGCCTTAGTGACAGTGGAGTGGAGGGAGGATTTGAAACGCTGTAGGCTGATACTACTGGGAACATCCAAGTCCAAATGCTTTGGTGAAATGCTGAGAGCTACTTTGCATATCTACTCTCCAGGCATCTTCCATTTCCCTGCTTTCCACTGCAGCTCTTATTACACCATGTACTTAAAAGCAGAAGGTGAGCTCTGAGCAGGCATGTCACTTCTGCACCAGAGCACTGTGAGCATTAATGTTCCCATGCTCTGCACAACTCCTAGGACCTCCTTAATTTACTGTGTTGATGTAGTTAATATAGCCTAGAGACAGCTATATTTAACACATACTATTTCATAATTGTAGGTTTCCAAGTTCTAGCCACATGATCTAATACATGCTTCTAGCAGTACTGAAGCATTTAGCTTAAAATAGTAAATAGAGACAAGTGAGGAAAGAACCAAACATCTATCTACAACTTTGCTAGCACCAACTACAAAGACATATATATGTGCACAAGTGTATGCAGGCTTATATATGTATTTATATACACATAGACATATGTGTGTGTAAGCAATATAACATCCTACTGAAGTGCACAGCAACAGAAGAATCAGGCTCAGAATGGTTGCTATTGGGGATGACTGCAGTTGCCAAGTATACAACAAGTATACAACACAAACCACTGGTCTAATGAGTTGAACATTTAAAGAAAGAAGAAAAAAAAAAAAGAAAAGAAAAAAGTGGTTTTGGAAGTGGTTTTGGTAGCTTTTTGGGGGTTACTAGAATAATTAAGGACCATTAAAAAGACTAATCTTTTTTCATTAATTCAAAAGAATCCCAAGATTGATTTACATGACTCACCAGTCAGACAAAGCATCCATCCATCCCTAGGCTACGCCAGAATATCCCAGTGATCACTTGCATTAGCCTTCAGCTGTCATTTGCGTGTCTTCTAAGCAGAAATGGACATTTTTTAATGTTTATGGCTTGTATGATGTAAGCAGTCAGCTATCCTTGCTGGGATAACTTTTACAAACTTGAACCTGTTTGTTACCCAAAATACACAGGTCTCTCTCATGTATTTGGCTATAAGATGGACACCACCAGACTCCACAGTTGCACAACGGAAGCATTAACAAGAATCCTAGATAATATTGCTCGATGCCTCCCATGTCTGAACAAGGTATCAGTCAAAACTACAACCTCACCACAGTACACAAGCACAGGACATCCCCACGAGTGCCCACAGCAGTCCTGTCGGTTGGAGCGTTATGGTCACCCTGCACAGTCCCAAGACACAGGCACTTTAAGGGGTTTGTACAAAGGCACACAGGAAGCATTTGCACCTCCTCCAGCTGAAAGCCAGACAAGCCATTCTGCCCATTTCTGTTGAAAACACTCATACGGAATATCCGTTCCAAATAACCTTACAGAAATCACGTTATCATGTGAATTTCTTAGTCAGTGTCAATTAGACTAGTAAAGTCCTATAAGCAGGGAAAACAAAACACAACAACACAACCACAGAAAAGCCCATGAATATTTAGCTATTTGTTAATTTTCATTGCCCAGCACTTCCACCATGCTGGAGTAAGGCATGGGGGGGAAGAATAAAGAAACAATCACAATGATCAGAATTACCACCAGCTACTTATATCATCCTTTTTTAATGCATATTGCAGCATCATACTGAATGTCACTCAGAGCTGGCTAATGAGGTCAGTGCCCGCACAAGGATCTGGATTCAAACTTTCTCAAAGCTGAGTCACATTCAGTGGTCATGATCAGAATATCTTCTATATTGGAGAATAATTCACCTCTTTTTTGTAGGAAATCTTTAATGTCTGAAAAACCTGCCATGGTAACAGATCTGTGGATCTGTAAAATTCCAAAGAGAAATAAAGGTAAGCTGCAAAATGCAGTTTCCACACATAAATTGATCTCCAACAAGCCCCTTCACTCTCATCCTTTCTTCCCCGTTAAGTTCCCTGATGATGATTCAAGTACATGTACAGCACACAGCTTTGATTAACTTCATATCCAGAAACAAATAACGATGCTTCCAAGAACTTGGCTTCCATGTAGCCCTCTGTAAGCTGCCAGGAAAGTTATTTTTCATATGCCAAATGACAAGATTTTTATCAGTAGAAGATTATTGTTAATCATTTGGGGATCTTCAAGGACCCTACAGTTGCCATAATCTACCATATTCTGTTGGCAGCATAAACATTTTGCCAGAATGGGCAAATCCATGGTTGCAAATTTCTGTGCCATGACTTAGCAGACTTGTGCCTCTTATACTGGTTTCCGGTTAGTTGTCAGAAAATGCTGAAAGTTGTTGTGTTTACCTGTTTGGACAAATATCTCCAAGCACACTTGGAGTGTGGTACCAGTAATTCCTCCTCAGATTAACAACAGACATTGGAATCAACATTTTTACTCTTTTTGGAGAGGTTTGGCCTCAGCCCTGCTACTCCAGCCTAGGAAACTGCAAAATGCTAAGAATCTGATTCAGAAAACCTGAACTTTTGCTCACAAAAGCCACAAAATGTGCTGAATAATGGAGTTTCATGTGCACAGGCTGTAGTAATAATTTATGAGCACCCACTTTGAAGTATCTCAATACAAAAGGAGTTATAGGACATTATCGTATAACAAAATGCAGAGCCAACAGACCAATTCTTGTGCCGATCCCACTGAGCATTTCTCTACGCCACTCCACAGATCAGTGTAGGACTTACATGATACAGAAGACCCTGCATGGACCCTGATAACAGCCTTCTTTCATGTGCATGATTTATACTGCTATGGAGATGAGTATATATGCACAAATCCACCTTTATTTTGAAATTGTAGCATTTTCCTTGAGTCTGTTTTGTCTCTGGAGGGCACAGATTTCCCACTCCCCGGTATCAATCATGCTGAGGTTTTCCCCTTGTATGTATTTTAATGAAACTCTATTAACAGGGCAAAATTATATGAACTCAAATCCATCTTTTTGCAGTACATACACAGATAGCAATAGCAGATAGCATTAGACGTAATGCAGCAGCACAGGTGTCATGTAAGTAGCTAAATAACAGCGGCAAAGAACTGGATTTGCTCTGCACGTGGAATGGGAACATTCACCTGCTGTTTCCAGACTTGCACAGCCTGGGTAGCATCCAACCTGAATCAGCACGGTTAGTGATCTGCACTGCAACAAGTTTCTCAACCAAAGAGGAAAAAAGACTAGACCCACACCTAGGAGAGTGCAGAAACATCCAACCTCGTCACAACTAAACAACTACAGTAAACTTCCACTCACCTAAAGAAAAATTATATTTTTTAAAAGTAAGTTTGTGTCTTATCCAAAAGACAATGGAATAAATTCAACTGCTAGTGATATGTACAAATCAAACTAATTATATCTCAATTAACTTACATTTCTGTGATTGCAAAATCTGGCTGAAGCTTCTCTAAGCATGCTCAGCTGTGCTTCAGCACCACCACCAGCTGTCACCCCAGTCTCTGCTTCTGGGGACCTGGCTGGCCACCAAGTGCCCTTGACAGAGGAGATTGGAAAGCTGTCCAGCCAACTCAGATGTTGACCACAAGGAGACAGAGTTAAACCCTGACCTTCAAAGGCTGGCCATTTAGTCAGAAAGATTAGCAGAACCACAATGAAAAAAGGGAGCAATCTCTTTAAGACTCTTGATTATATTCAACCTTAATTGGCACAAACACCAATTGTGCTTTTAATTTGAGAATGTGTAACCTGTTGAGTACAGACTTATTTGCATGCCTGATTTTCTGGGTAATAAAAGCAGGAAAGAAGTTAAACTGAAAGACTTCCATTTCCTTTCTTACATCAGTGTGTGATTCCTGGGGGATATGATTAGTTTTCTTGTAGTTTACCCTAGGTTGAGAGCTCACTCGCTGTTATAAATGGGTTGTCTGTATAATTGTTACCAATTACATGCAAATTGCTGCTAAATGGCACAGGCAGCCCATTTGTGCCAAATGTTGGTTTACACTTTGCTCTCTTTCCAAGACAGTGGGGAGATAAAAAAAGCAATTGGATTGATGAGTGGGATGTCAAAATTTCTCTCCAGTTTCCATTATGCAGTTAAACATTGCCTCACCAATCTTTGACAAATACTGGAATATATCCAGAAATCACAATTCATTTTTTCCAAGATGGTGATCAAATACATCCCCAAATCTGAGCAAGAAGTACCAGCTCCTGTTTATCCTCCATGTCAGATCTGCAATCCAGACACAAAATGGGAGCTTGATATTTTCTCCTGCACTATCAGTCAGTATTCAGTTTGCAGTGAGACTTGCCAAGCATCTCTATTCTTTCAGATTCCATTCTCTGTTTCTGATATATTATGGATCTGAGGAGCATTTGTTCCAAAAACAGCAACTTGCCCAATGTCAAGTTAATGCTCTGATCACAACCAAACCACATTTCAACTTTTTTTTGTTGTTGCTGCAGCTTCTATATCATTCATGCTAGGCAAGAGTATCAGAAAAACAACTCAATATATGAGAAGCACCTCCTTTCATTTTTTTTTCTTTTTAACTTGGGAGTGGCTTTAGTTTATACCCTTCATAATGGGTAGAAAATTTAAGAAACACCACTGAAATTCCTGGAAGAACTTTAGCCTCAAAGGCATTTATTTCAATGGAGCCAGAATTTCTGTGTCAGCAAAGTATGCCAGAATGTATTTAGCTTCAAGTGTGTACTTAAACCATGTAGACTTCAAGGGAACTTAAATACATGCTTAATTTTGAGATACGCTTAAGTGCTTTTAGTGAATAGTATTGAACCACAGCATTCACCTCTTTGTAGAGGAGAGAATGCTTTCCAAAGCACGGTGTGTGTCTTTCAATCCTCCTTTGATGTTGCTTAGTCTACTTTGTTTTTAAAAGCTCACCAGAAATCAAAAAGGATTAGTAGGTCATGATCCTGCAAGCTACCTGGTATGGATCAGCCCAGGAAAGGGCAGAAATGGAGTTTAGCTAGCAAAGAAAAAATGTTTGCCTGGAGCAGTCTACAGGACTAGTTTTCTGAGGCACAGATTAGTTTAAAGCAGTTCGGTGGTTTATTTTGTATTTATAATCGTTATCATTCTAAAGACTATTTTAAATAAGTAAAGTAGAAAGCAGAATATAGGATATTTTGCAGACCATAAGACATGAAGATTACTATTAACGTGTATTAAACACCTTCATCCATGCCAGTGATACCTCATACAACAAACAGTTTTTTCCACTCATCCTTAAAAGAAAAACTTTCTTGAACCAAAGCACAATTACCACATCTTGTTTTTTAAATGGGGACTTGAATTAATATTTTTATAAAAGCATTGATTGCCAATATGACATTAGAGAGCAGAGGCAGAAAAAGTCTTGAAAGTGAAATTAAAAAAAGATCTGGATTCCTATTTCCTCCAGAATTATGTGCTCTAAATGTGGTATCTGAGCAAACACAAGCTCTTGACCTCAAATCTATATTCTTCTCCGAGGTTCGTCCACTAGGATAAGGAATGCTGTGTAACAGTTAAATACAAAACAAACCTGAAATTGGTACCTTCTGAGGTTTGGTCCTGACCAGCCTTTGAAACAAGATTGCTTTCAGTCAATTGGTTATTTCAGCACTTGACATCACCCCCACATAAAACAAGGCAAATGGCCAATTAGCTAACTGGAAGTTTTCCAGTTCAAAATAGTGCCAAAATGAACGAAGATGAAGTGGAGTTAAAAAAAAAAAAAGTTTAAATTGGCTGAACAGTCAGCTCTCTATGGGAAGCTGAAAATAGAAATCAGTTCATGGAACTCAGGAGCTTCACTATCTTCTATTTGGGGAAGATCAAACTTCGGCATTTGCAAGTTAAACAGGGATCCCCAAGGCTTCTAGAGAGTACTTTATAAAAAGAGGTTTTATATAGGACCTGTGTATTTTGCAAATAAAACTGTAACACATTAAATTCTAATCTCATTCTATTCATAGCATCTGAAATCAAGAGTATAAATTTGCTTCCTATGGATAATTACCTGGACTGAGAGTTTTAATCTCACATGTATGCCATTACCCCTATGCAAACATGGATAAATTTTGGCTTTTTCTTTTCAACAGCATTCAGCTATTTTGACATTTTAAGTGGTTATGAGTTGCTTTTAAATAAAGACAGCCTAAAGAAATCAGATAACATGTTGAGCAGTAGTACTTGAACTGAGAAAGAAAAGAATACAACATTGTAGAATAACCTCTTTGCTTAGGAAATAATGCTCAAATTCCAGAAGGAAAAGTAGTTAACAACGTCAGCTTTGTAAATACAATTTCTATAAAAGTCAATGCTGCTTTAAATACATCTATCAGGCCCCTCATACAAACTCTTAAGCTGCATCAGAAATGAATGCAAGTATTCTAAAGAGGAAAAAAATCTTCTGCAGAAAATTTCCCATTATTAGAAAATTGTTAATTATGTTAAGGAGCAGCAATTTAGTCTTCTGTCAATGACAAAAGATACATGGGATAGTACGGTTCTAGTCAGCTGTACCAAGATTTAATTTGAAAGCACTGAAGACAACAAGTTATGGGGGATTTTGTTTTGCTTGCAGTCAGTTACAGCGGCCAGGCCAGCTCGGAGCAGTGCTCCCGGCATGGCACAGGGACATCCTGACAGGGCTTCGGCGCCACTTCATCTTCCCTGCGACACCTACATCTTTGGTCTCAGATCAACACATGGAATACAGACATCTTCTAAGCAGTACTCTCTACTACAGCTTGTAAGAAAAGGTCATGATTGTCATGAAACAAAGATAACAAACCTTCTTTTGTGAAAAAGCAGCCATATTCCTAATATAAAATAAATGTAAAAAGGAAAAATGTTATTTCAACTTATTTGAATTGCCATCATAATCAAAACCCAAAAGAACAGCCAGCTTTAAATATTGCTACAATATTTTTCATTAGAAAATTATTATAAATTTCTGGCTACCACATTCATTATCAGGTGCATTTGCCAGTGTTTACTCTGACAAGCAAATTAGTTCTGCATTTAAAAGAAGCCACTTGATGGAAAAGACCTTTAGTTCCAATGAAACCCAAACAGTGCTTTATGGATCAGGTTTTTTTTGGTAAATAGACACCTCGTGTTGCAGGTAGATGGCACAGACAATTTTCAAATCCCTCAAAAGAGCACACCGCATTAATTTTTCTAGTGATTTTGTATGTGTCCTTTAATTTTTTTTAAAGTTATTCTGGTTAAAAAAGAAGCCTCATGTTTTCATAACTTTTATGAACTGTCAAAATAATGATGTATTCAGAGAGGAGATCATGAACTCATTGCAGGTTCTGGCACTCACAGCAGCCATTAATAAGGGAAAATAAAATGCCTTTACACTTCTGTTTGTGAAAGACTCAACTTGACCCCACCAAGTTTCAGAATCACAAAAGACAAGCTGCATGAATCTAGTAACGCATCAAACACATGTTTTAAAAGCACTGGTGATCTAATGTACAGCCAGACACGACATACCTATCGGCATCCACCACATCACAGCAGACTGACCCTAGCAAGGAGCTGAACTTAGAAACAATTTTTAGGTGTGGAGCTGTTGCTGAAATGATTAGTTACAACAGCTCTAAGCAGGCACATCACTTCACCAGCGTGGATCTGTGTAAGATCAGGGCCTGAACACATTTCTTCCCTTCATCTGGCCTCAGCTTCAGGAAAAAACATGCTTCCCCCTCTCCCCATGTCAATGGACATTAAGCATATGTTGCCTCACTTTTGGAAAGTGTTGCCTTATTTAACTTCATTACTGTTTGCTGAACTGCTTTCAACCAGTTCTCATCTTGCAAAAAACTTTTAAGTGCATTAATATGGCACATGCTTAAACTCCACCATATGTGAATCGTGTGGATCAGGAGAGGGACATGACTTAGGGAGGGAGCACAGGCACTGGGCGGTGGCTTGCCTGCCTCCCCTAAAACACCTCTCTCACTGGACTTGTTTCTATCCCTCTAGTCTCCTGAGAGCCCTTGCCTTCCCTGCAAACAGTGCCTATTCCCTCGCTCCGTGTCACGCAGTCCTCCAGAACTCCCTCTGACCTTTCTGCTCTAGCCTGGTGGAACTCGGGCCATGGCGATGGCAAAGGCGCCCCTACACCTTCAGCCACAGCTGCTGCCTCACTTCCAAGGCAGCCACCACAGCCAAGGATTTAGGCTGCAGCTGGAATCCAAAGGCTCAAGGTGGGGTCCCCAGGGCCAAGCAGAAAGAGCAAAGCTCATTTGTAAGGATTAAAAGGTGGACAGGTAATGGATCTAAATGGGGCAAGAAGGGTAGGGAAAGGCAGGGAGAGTGGAAGTCAGTATACAATACAGAAAATCTGAGAAGGTTAAGAGGGGCAGCAAAAGGAGGGGCTGGGGGCACAGAAGACAAGAGATTCCCAGTTAGCATAAATAATATACATGTATGTTAGGGAGAAAGAATGAAAGCAGCTTGGAAATGTAAACAAAAATCTCTTCAGGGGAGGTAGGGCTTTAACATAGAAAATGGTGAAAAGATCAATGGGAACAAAGCACAAAGGGCTGTACAAGTCAAAGACAGCTAGAAAAACAGGCACTGACAATAAAAGATTGTGATGAGACAGACATAAAATCCATCTGTAAAATAGCTTGGACTGGGACATGTATCACAGCCTTCATACTGCAAGATTACCCCAAATGTTAAAATAATATTTTTTTCATTATTCAGAGCAACAATGGGCTTTGCATATCAAACTATGAAAAAAGATTTTCTTCTGAAAAGTAAGATTACATAATTTTTTTAGAGAAAAACACTGTTTTGTTTCTAAGATCATGCAACATATTACTTGGGAAGCAGGTTTATGAAGTCGACTCACACGCACTAGAGAAAGATGGCTCTGGCCACCAAGTTGAGCCAGGGCCTGCTCCGCTCCTCCAAGAGGGGGCAGTTCTCATGGATATTTG
Source organism: Falco cherrug (assembly GCF_023634085.1). Taxonomy (NCBI): domain Eukaryota; kingdom Metazoa; phylum Chordata; class Aves; order Falconiformes; family Falconidae; genus Falco; species Falco cherrug. The sequence continues at coordinate 53,943,285 of NC_073697.1, forward strand.
AATATGTAAGCTGAGTTTGGGACACACATACACCAAGAAACCTGAGGTTTCAAGAGAACTTACCACATGCTTTGGAGGGCATGAACTTGTAAACTTACCAGCTACTTCAGAAAAACTGTTCGAACAGAAGTTCTCATCTGCTGCTAGTGGAAGATAGTTCACCTTTCAGTTGCATTTAACCATAAAGTAAAGATATGCAGTAGGGCACAAACTCCATGGGACAGGAGCAAGAACACAGACTGTAACCCTAGAATGAAAAATTCACACCTACCTTAGTGTAGAAAAATTTCTCAATATCTCAGCTTGTTTCTTAAAATTTCCCACATTTGAATGACAAAATATTACAACACTGTCATTATCATGTAGTTATAACATTATGTGTCAAGTTGCATGTGGAATAGTTTAAAAACAAACTTAGCTTTTCAATGAACTTGGAATATACCAAAATAATAACAAATAGCACATTTTACCATCTGCAATCTTTTTTTTATTTAACGTGCTTAAAATAGTTTAACTATGTTATTAAACTACTAATAGGTTAATAGTTCCAACTATTAAGTGCTTACTTGAACAGCTTAATAGGAACACTCACTTGAAGGACCTTATCATTTTCACTTAATATACAAGCTTCCTTCACTCAGCCTCATTCATTTTCTAAATCTCCAAATGTTTTGCTGGAATTTTTAGGAAAATAGATTCTAGAGTTAGAATAGGAAAATATTTCTAGTTCGGAATCAAGTTTGCTTAAATTTTCTCTCTTTAGCTTTCTATTCAGATGTGCCAGCAAAGAACTGCATGTCTGAAAGAGACTGCTAGAAAAGGAACAGAGGAGAAATGTGATGGTCACAGAGCAGGCAGCTTTTTATTTGTCATTTACTCTGAACTAGAAAGAAAAGAGTACCAGGCCAAAAGTCATTCAGTTAGTTATTAAAAATGACTGATGCTAACTGATCTATCAACAGTTTCTAATGCATGCTGAATATATCACTCAACATTTACACCCCAAACTGTTGACTGAGCTTCATCCATATTCATGAAGATATATGAGCGTAACAACTACTGCAAGAAGTAAAGCTGATGTAGTAATAAAAATACACAAACACACGAGCATACTTCAGAGCATCCATGGAGACAACTTGAGACTTCAGAAAAGTAATTATTTTTATATTACAGCTTTATTTCAAGCACTGTTTCTTACTGGATACAATTTACACATTTTCCACTATGTATATATATTAACAGAATACTTAAAAAAATCATCCCTAGATAAAATATATTACGTGCTTAAAATTATTCCAGCAATGGCTCTTCCAAGTTACATTTTGCGGAGTGCTAGTTCAGATCACAGGAGGAAAAAAAATAAAAAGAAAGAGAAAAAAAATTTAAAACTGCTTTGGTAAAATACCCTTCCATGCTGATGTCTTTAAAAGTATTTTTAATGCAGGACTTCTTCATCCATTTTTATTCCAGTATCTGTCAAATAGATAGGAGGAAGCATATATAATACAGTTATACTGCTTTATTTAAATATAATTTTAAAGAATACAGGTCTTAATTTTTCAAAGTGTGTGGTCTCACGTTTGAATTTCAGCCGGTCAAAAAACTGCCTGCTGCTTCTCAACGTACGGTGGTGCAATATGTTTTTGAAACCTCTAGTTGCATTGTTGCAATGGTCACTGTTAAAACAAAGTTTCTTTCTGGTAATTCCAGAGCCTGCTTAAGGTAGGAGGACCACCAAAAGTACCAAACCAGAGAAGAATAGCACAGTCACTGAACTGCACACATTGAGCTTCTAGGAGGATTAACGGTTCTTGTCACAGGCTCTTGACTGTAGTTGACAATATCTGCCTTCACCACCCTCTGTCATAAAAGAAAACACAGTAACAATCAGATAATATCCTCATGCTGACAAAGCATTCAACAGATATTTTACTATAAAATATGAGGGGGGAAAAACTGGGCAAAACAGCCACTGCTTTGGGGTTTTTTTTCATTACTTCACAGAAACCCTTATCAGATGCTAATTCTCATTCTAAATACCAGTTAATCCACACTAAGCAGAAGGAAATGCCTTGGTAGGTTTTCACAACACTACAAATGGAACATGACTTTTTTGCAAAAGCAACAAATACAGTTTTACTTCCATGAAAGTTGTTCTGTATGGAAACAATAAAGCAGTATTTGTTTGCAAAGACTATGGTATGCATTCTTTAAGAATAACTGCCTAAATTGTAACTGGAAATTGTATGTAAGTTTGTCTTTCCATCTTTACTCCAAACACTTCACAGGAAAATATGGACAGAATTCAAAGTAAATTCCAAACATAACTATATTTCAAACAAGTTTTGATAGTCAAACTGACTAATGTTTCTTTTCTAATACAGAACCAACAGATACTACCCATTCTATTTACAAAGCATTTGATAAGACTGTTGGTCTCTCCTATATAAGAAGGAAATGAGATTCCAATTTAGTGTCCATTTGAGGCAGCTATCTAACATTTTGAATATACAGCACTGAAGGACCTTCCTAATACAGTAACATGAAGTATTTCAAATTTGCTATGAACTCTCATGGTTTCTCTCAGAAACACCATGTAATTGTACACAGAGTTCCAAATTAATATGTTAAGTATTACAAGTGCTTACAAATACAAAATATATTTTTCCAATCAAACGTATTGCAACAGGTAAAAGTAATGCAGCTTAGAAAAAACAAGAACAAAACAAAACCCCAAGTTTTCCATCAATACCTGAACTACTGCATTGAGCAGACTTTGCTCTGGCAGTTGGAAGTGTTGTGCTGTTGATTATCTTCTTCAGGATATTTCACTAGTTCTGCCCTGACAACATGCTGTTAATCATGTATCAACGTAATGGATAGCGAGCAAGGAGAAGAATGTTAAAAGAGAAGGAAAAAAAATGGAGATATTCATCAGTAGTTGCAAAGAATGAATGAATGATATAAGACTACGCAAAGCAAAACAAAAGCACATTTGTTTTCAGGCCATATGATACAAGAGCAGTGTGTCTAGCTGAAAGCGTCACTACCAGCATCAGGGCTGCTTCTCAAGCTTCTTCAAGGACATGCCCTTTCAAAGCACTGAAGGGAAACGTTCAAACGTGCAACCAATGAAAGTGTATTAAAGCAAGAGAAGGAAGGGAATAAAAAGGAAGGCAACTCAGTGGAAGAAAAGATGACAATGGCCTAATCTTTTCAGTCTAGGGTATCTAAATATTACATCAGTTAGCTTCCTAGCAACAATTGTTACAAGTGCATTAGATGTACACATGGATCTTTTCCATCACATTAACTATCACGTTATAACCAAATATAGAATAAAAAACAGTAACAAACTAACAACCTCACATCTGAGTGCTGCAAGCTTTGGTTTTTCTTTACTTCACATAAAAATAAAAGGCTCTCATTTTTCCCCTTAAAGACAAACAAAACTGTTGAAAGTTTTGTCGCTATTAGTAGTATTCATGCAAAGGGGAGAAAAATTCTCAGAACAATTTCAGCAAAGAAGTCACAGAACAGGTAGGTCTGCTATGATAGATATCCTAAACCAGTTTAGTGGTTTTTTTTTTAAATACTTCAACTTTTACACAACATATTTTCCAGCATAAACTGAATGGAGAAATGCAGAAATACTGTTTTTTTAAAGGAAACAATATATAAACCGGATTATATGAATATATAAACCACGTATGTTAAAGATACCTCTGCAAATAAAACCCATCCGTCAAGCAAGAGTGAACTGACTGGTAAGGGATCTGGATTTATTAGCTGCTGATGTATTCTTCTTGAGTTTAATTGATCACATTCATATTATCTTATCTAGGGGACACACTCATGATTTACTGGACTCCTGGCCTGATGTTTTCAAGGCAAAGGTTGCTAAATCCCATGTAAGGCAGTAGTAGGAGTTTTAGCATTAAACAGTGTTATCCGACCTCACAAGACCTAGTTTCTTCATACCAATCTTTTGACTGGAGCTGGGGTGGGGGTGGGTGCGGGAGGGAAGTCTTGCAATCAATAGGCAATTAATTGTTCCTTGAAACATTGGTCTAAATCCCATCCTGTAAACACAGGCAGGTTAGTGACCCATGCTTAGGCATGCTGTAGCAAGAAACTGACTATCATAAATGACTTGGATTTTCTAAAGGAATTTCATCTAAATAAGAGTAAAAAAATACTGCTGCAATATTTCTTTTATTAACGTCATGGTAACTAAAAATTTTGTCGTCTTTGTATCAGTTTCTATGTCAAGCATATAATTGCCATGGTTCAAAGCACTGTCAATAACGAGAAATAACCTTTCTTGGTGCAGGTTCTCTGAATTCCAGATCTGACTTCTCTGCCAAATATTTTATTGTAAAAAGCTGGCACACACACCCTAGTTTGCTTAACTGGCATTTAGTTAAACAGAAAACTACACATCACTTACAAAAATGCGAGCTCTTGACAATGCCAAGGAACAAAGCTATACCCCATGCAGTTTTTATAGTACGGTTGAAAGTACAAAATATAGAAAAAAACCATTTCATTATAGTGAAGGAGCTATTTCCTTAAATTTCATCAGATCCTTGTGATTTAAAAGGGAGAGTATTTTGAGGACTGAAAGTCAGAATCTGCAAATTTTTTACTTTGGAACTGCTCCATTTCAAAAACATGCTCTACTTTCCAGTCACGCATAAAAAGTAACCTAGTTCTTTGTTTCACCACAGTTTTGTCCAAATAAAGGTTTGATTAACAGTCATCTCAGCATGTTAACAGACAAGGTTTAGTAGCTCTAGCTGAGATAGTTTAAAAACTTACCACCCCCAAATGTCTGTCCTATTCCTCTGCTGGAGATCACTGCTGCCAAAGGAGAGCTGGTGGAATGTAACGTGTACTTGCACCTCATCCGCTTCAGCACAAAGTCTGGCAGCTTCACTTAAAAACAACTTTCAGCAGCAGTTTAAGCTAAGCTGCACAACTTCACCCTGATGTGGCCAAGGCACATGTTCACCTTCCATTTTCTGATTCTGCTGTGGGAGTGATAAATTCCAGCAAAAGGGCAGTAACAAATAGCTTGGGTTGCATTAATATCTTAAACTGCTGCAGCTGTTTTCTAAAACAATGCATGGTAAATAATTCAGTTTCTAAGGCTTGTTCTTGCAGTTAATTAACAGAAGTTGCACTGTTACTTTGAAGGGAACCAAGAACCCCATCCACTTTTCACAGAGCTTCTGCAGTTCTGCCAGTCATCAAAGCTCAAAAGCCATGAGCCAAGCCCTACAAATCCATACAAGTTAAAATGATTTGTTTGTAATTCCTATTACTCATTTCTAGCCACCTGTAAGTCACTTCTAAGATCTTCCTAGTGACTGTGACAATTATAATTGATTTTAAACACAAGAAATATGATTTTCAGGCATAAAATCAAAAGTGCTAGAAACAATGTTTTAAAGAGTAGTCTCAATATTAGACAATCAGTAACAATGAAGAAATATGTAATAAAACTTAATTGACATGTAGGATTTCATTGTTGGCATTTTACACAAACTTAGTATTTCATTTTATATTTTGTTACCACCTAGACTGAATGAAGACATCTGATGTTCTCTGACAAGCATATTCAAGCAGCAACCTTGTAATTTTTCAAAATGAGGAAATCTCATGTTACACAAATATGAAAAATGCAAAGATATAATCCAGCGTATAAGTAGTGCACATCTGTAAAAACTAAAATGTATTTTACTCTGTTTAAAGATTAAATCCAAGTCAACACTTGCGTACTTACTGATTTAAGGATGAGTCACACTTACTATTGTATTGGTTTTATTTGTTTCTTTATAGCTTTTATCTAGTATCCATCTATCCACTTTTATAGTCCAATAGCTAGAGTATTAAATGCCTAAAAATTTTAAGGAACACACTCACATAACTGTTCCACAACTTAAGAAAGCCCTATGCCTATTCTACAGATGGAGGGAAAGTCTGTGGTCAATCAGAAACCTAGTAATGACAACATCATCTCACACCACGTCCTTCCAGCCAAGAGATCAGCTCCATGCTATTGGGAAACAGCATCTACACATTACTCCAATTAGGCTTTTCCACTCTAGACTAATTAATTTCTCTCAAGACATATCCCTCTATTCATCTCCCTGAGGACATGAAGATTAGTTTTCCTTCTCCAGTTTTATGCAAAGATTTCCCTTTTCTATCTTAAGTGACCAGGGTATTTGGTTCCATACAACAATGAATCTTAAGATACAACCAACAGACCCTCCAATACAGTTCCCATTGGTTTCTCACTAAGTTAAATGGGGGCAATTCTTACAGCCCACTCAAAATAGCACTCTCAAAGGAAGCAAATGTTTTACTGGTAACAACCGTTGCTTGTTCGGAGTAGATTGAAGCTATGCTCGATTAGCAGAACTTTGCAAAGTCAGGCAGCTGCTTTCCAGCATTCTCTCTCTAGCTGCATGCACAGTGTAGCACCACGTAGAGACTTCTGCTGTACCTGAATGGCGACAATGAAGTTTTTCTGTCCAGCTCCGTTTTCTGGCTTTGTTTCTTTCTTTCTTCTTTTGTTGTTCTTGGTTCTTTAGGGTTTGGGAATTCTTTTATCTTTTTTAGTTTTATCACTATAGCTTGGAAACGCATTAACAGCAATATGTGGGCCACAGTGAGTATTTAATTTATGCATATTAGCTATTCATAGGCTATTGCTACTGCAATTTTGCATAATACAAACTTTGTCTGATCCACGTATTGCATATTGCATTGATCCGCTCAACAAAATTAAAAACTGTAATTACAATGCTAAGGTAAGAGGAAGCCTACTTAAAGCTGATACCAATTTGACATAAGTAGCTATGTATTCTTGAGTCAGGGCTGTATTAAGATTCTTACTTTAAAAAAAAACGTAAAAATACACACTTTCTTTAGAAAGCTACCATTTTCTGTATAACCCCATTTATTATATTCTCTTTTTAAGGTATTTGAATACCTGTCTACAAGCTTACACCTGAGTTACCAGAACACAACACGACACAGCACAGAGAGGTCTAAGACTAATGTTCCAGTGCTAGCTAAACAACCGAAGAAAAATTAAAGAACTCTTATGTGCTGAATTATTTATATGCAAATAAACATGGAGCTCAGAACAATAGATGGATGGTGCCTTAGTAGTAAAGGATTATTGAAAAGACACACTCAATATTTCTCTACCTATAAATTACATCTTTTCAAAGCACCTTAGCTTTGCATGTTAGATATGCATTGTAAGTGTATTTTACCATTTTACTGTTTGCAATACAGTTTTCTAGTTAACCACTTCAACACAGATTGTAAACACTGCTGTGGCAAAACACTTTCAGAACTTACATATTTATTGTACATTTCAAAAAGCAGGAGACCAAGCTTACCTAAGAAATGTTTTGCTTTTTTTTTTTTTAAATAAACTTGTTGACTTATTTTGTGGTACTTGTTTAATGTTGGTAAAACTAGAAGTTCCAGTATATTATACCACTAGAACAGCTACTTTTTGGTTCAGTAAGTAAATTTAAAATAAGTGTATTGTAATCTCAAACGTCATTATAGTAAGGGTTGCCTCAGTAGGACAATCTTCTGGTTTTGAGGTTTCTGAAACTGGGTTCGCATAAAATCTTTCTGGTTTAAACCTATGCACACAGTCTTACTGGCAGGAAAATTATTTTTAGAAGCAGGAACTAGAAGAAGGTGGTGGTAAGAAAAAGGGGGTTATATTAGAAACGCTCTTGCTTGCTTGCTTTCTTGAACAATTACACATTTTTGCTCTCCTAACTTTCCGTGGTAAAAACTCAGTGACTTCCAACTCTGACAGACATAGTAAAGCAAGGACTCACATTTTAATTAACATAGTTACAGCTCAAATTTTTAAAAACGGCAAAACCATCTTTTCCCAATTAATTTGTAAGGTCCTAAAACAATGCTTTCATTAGGGCCATTTTGCATACAGCAATTACTGAACAGCATCAACTGCAGCAAAGCTCTGCTACAGTCCACAGCAGGACATACATGGAGCAGGGTTTTGCCATGTGTTCACAGTGAAATCACTATATTCACATCCCTAACTGACTGCTAACCCATCTAAGAGAATGGGAGACAATCTTCTTGACGACCTTCCCACCTAGTGCAGTGGAACGTTCTCCCCTCTCTCAGTCCTTTCTAACTGCAGAGGAAATGGCAGAAAATCCCCTAGATAACACTCATAATGCAAAGAACAAAACACAAAATGCAAGAGCAGAAATCATGCTGCTCCTTTAGGGGGCAATTATTTGGGACTGGTAGGGTGAGAAAAATAATCATAGATGCCAGGGAGCCATAATAGCTCCCCAAACGCGTGACTCCACAGGTCTGCCTGCCACTAAGAATGGGTATACTGAACCAGAATAGGATTAATTTCTCATTTGCATATCAGGATAAAATGGGAAATAGTGACCTTACAAAGTCAATATCCCTTCCCAGAGTCAGACAGTCACAGCTGAGGTCCTGTATTATACAGGTACACAATGAAGACTAAAATCTGAGATTATCGAACGTAAGATTTGATATAGTTAATTCCTGACTCTCTGACAACTAATATTTTTACTGTATAATTACAATGAAGATAGATTTGGAAAATTTCTACTCACAGAAGCTTACATGCTCTATCACTTACATGTTTAGTGTTCTAAAATGAAATTTGGTTTTAAATACGTAAAGAATTAAAAAAGAACAATTGTCATAAAAACTGTATCTGACATCAATATACAGTATTTAATGTATACATAAGAGTATCTTCCATGCTACCTGTACATTACATGCATACATACAGATGTTTTAACCTCTAAACCAATTCTAAGCACTATTTTTAAAGAAACAGCTCTCAAACTAAAGGGTTTTATTCTAATTTTTTGAACATATATTTTCTTCTTTCATCAAGTTTATCATGATGGATAAATATAGAATTATATTATTTAAAAGCTGTTGTGAAAGTAAATAATTGTCTTCAGACCAACAAATGCAGCTGCTTTAAAAAAAACCTCATTGCAAATAACTGTCCTTTAATACTAAATAAAATACTAAGAAAAAATACGTATTTGTGGAAAATCACCTGTGATTGTTCCAATTCTGCTTTGTTTAATTTGATGCCAAGTATATCAGCAGCAATTCTCTGAAAACACAGGAAGACCTATGGAAAAAAATTAAATTGCATTTAAATGATTAAAAACAGACATCCTTGAGGTTCTTTCAAATGTATCATACCATTTTTGAACTGTAAACAATGGGATATACAAAATTATGACCTGTGCAAAACAGATCTGAAAATAACCTCATCTGGTACATTCAATTTTGTTTAAAAATTGGAGAAAATAACTCAACAATAGTACAAGGAATGAACAGTATGCTGGATTGTTAAGCAAAACTTCTACTGTGCCTCCAGAGACCGAAGTTTAAACAAGCTTTTACACAACCCACCTCTCAAATACTACTCTCAGTGCTATAAAATATGAATAAGGGTATTCACTAACGTTTAGCACAAAAATATATCACCAGCATATTGTGCAACAGAGGTGTAGGTTTCTGGAATTGAGAACAACAGAACTGAGCATCAAGTTCACCAAAATCTCTACTACACACATTTAAAAAACATTAGCATTACAAAAGCCAAGCAATAATACATTTGTTCTGAAAAGTCTTATAAAACATTCTGGTTGTTGCAGTGAATAGAAGCATCTAGGAAACAAGATTTGTATGGCATGCAGCAGCCTGGCAGAGTTAGAGTTTGGACACGGTTTGACAGATAACATTGGGTGGCAATACTATCTTAAATAACACCTTTACTTCATCTCAATCCAGTCCACCAATCTTACTGTTTAGGCAGCTGGATTTTAAATGAGATTAAAGAACACAAGAGATGTTAAAGAGAGGAGCTTAAGCTTGCACTGCGGCTGAACACTACTGTCAAGCTACACGTTGTTTGACTGAGCTCAAAATCTGAACTACTAACATTGCTCTTCATCATGCAGCTGCCACTCCCAAAAGGGAAGTCCTGTGTAAGGGCTTTTAGTAATTTTCAATGAAAAATCAAAAAATTACCATTTACACAATGTCTCCTTATACCTGACACTGAAACCAGTAACGGATTAGTGGCACAACCAACCAACATGGCACAACCATGGTCAATTCCAAAATAATTTCTATTTCTCTGAACTACCTGGTCTATTCTACTGGCATCCCCACAGCAAGAAAGGAAATCCTGAACAGGCTTCCCTTCTCCAGACACCTACTTTAACCAGCATCAGGCTCTCAGGTGTACTGAGCTAGATCGTCTGCCACAAGGATGCTTTGTGCATAAAACATTAGGCACAAATTCAGTGCTTTAGCTATGAAATTTGATGGACAGTATGACAGCTATACTAAATCTTTCCTGACTTTTTTTCTCCCCTGAGGAGACTTTCGGGCTTTTCTATGTACATTAAATTATCTTTTGCAAACAATTTTGTTGGAAAGATCTGAGGTAAACAAAACAAATAATTTGTCTTAACTGAGTATTTAAGACTCTTCTAGACTATATCCACAGCAGCAATGGATGGCCTCTTCTTCTGTCCTGTCTAGGGTAAACACCCTGTCTTTCCTGCATAACTACCAAAATACATGAAGATTTTGAAAGGCCACTATGCGGTAACAGTGAAAGAGTTCATTCAAATTTATATTGAAACTAAAAATGAATGACTGTAAACTCATACCTTCTTTTGTTAGTAGATATTTAAACAGAGATTTCTGGCTAATGCTTTCTAGGTATGTTCACATTCACTTTTGTTTTTAAACAGTTTAAAAAAGTACAATCAGCATATATAGTGGGATGTGTAATTCATGAATCAATTAAAAAGATAGATTCATTCATAATTTTTAATGTTAAAGATTTGAACCTTATAAAAAGAACTGGTTTTTCTTCCTATTACCAAATCCCACAAAAAGGTTGTCTCCTTGAGAAAGGAAGATATTTTATCAGATGCACATTTCATTGAGTGAAGTATTATAAAGTTACAAAAAAGCTCAACTTTTCACACTGAAAACTAAAAATTATGCCGAAGATTTTATACAAACTATAAGGAGAATCAGCACTCACTGTGTTTGTAATAGCAGTATTGTTAAGACTTCACAGAAAAAACATTACATTATAAAATTAGGCAGTCCATTGTATAAGTTTCATCAAAGGTCTTATAATAAGGATTCCATTTCTATTACAGGATTATGGATTATACCCTCATACAATTAAACATGGTCTTACTGTTCAATAACATTAAAAATAAATTATGTTGTCAATAAGTAACATTAAGGAGATAGATACAGGACTGTTTTATGGGAATGTGACATTATGCACATGACAGATATCTAGCAAAACAATATGATGTCATTTAATTTGACTGATACAGTCAACTGAAAAAGAACCTTTTCTTCCATACATTTCCAACTAAAACAAACCACTCAGCTCAGAGTCAAAAGACTCTTCATAAACATACTCTGCAAAGGATTATAAATACCATAATGTTCATATTTCAATGGACCTGCAGAGGGAGTGTCTCTCATGGCTCAGGACCCATAATAAAAACTTTGATTGCAATAGGGTCCTGTGATGTTATCAACTGTTGAAAGTTCCTATATTGATAGTCTATAAGACGGGAATCCATCTGAAATGAAGAAATACATTTAACTACAGACAGATAGCAAACAGAGATCCAGCTGGTCTCAGTCATCTTGTTGATGTATAAACTAGATCATTTCCATATTAAAATCTATACTTCAAACTTCAAATCAGATGAGAAGCCGCTGTAACTAATAAAGAATATATACACTCATACAAAGATTATTTTTCATGGAACTAGGCAGGGCAAAAAGGACCTGCAGCAGCCCAAGTTCTCAATGGTTTGATATGTGGAGTATAATAAAATAGCATCTTTAAAACAAAAACAAAAAAAATCTACAAGGGTTTTATTTTTCTTACTCACAGAATCTCCTGTCTTGGCCGACACAAAATGGCTACTGAAATTGTTTTCCTGACAAAATCGCTGGTGCTTGTCAACTTTCACTGTGCGCATATGCTCCAGGTCAACTAAAAATAATTTGAAGAAAGGAAAAATTACTACAGTGGAGCCCATTCAGTTACCTGTCTTTGAAATTTTTCATTGGAAACATATGAGATGTAATCTGTTCCTTCACAGGTGTATGCAAATCCAAGTTTCTTTCTTTTTATAATCATTTGCTAAAATAAAAATAAGTAAAAACATTAGATTAATTTTATTTGCAAACTAAATTGAAACCACAATTTAAATTGTACAGTCAAATGCAACAAATTCTTATCTGAAATAAAGGACAAATATAATTCTGGATACACAAACAATTTGTAACAATTTTACTGCTAACTACATGCAAAAATCTGAGACATAACTAAATTTTGCACATTCTTTTTTGCAAGCATGATGCATATTGGAGATTCCAGTGTAATCTAAAGACTTTTACAAAACAGAGTTCACCAAGCACATCTGAATCTACATATTTTTTCCTCAGTAAAAAATGTAAACAAGTTATAAAGAACTTTATTGTAGTACATGGTAGAGCAAAAACATTCCCTATAATAAAAATTAACCGAGTAAAAACACTGATGCTTAGTTACTTGCACATGAAGCTTTCAATTCCACAAAGGTATGGTTCAGAAAATTAAAAACAGTAAAATTTCACGTGTCACACGCATTTTCATTTTTATCATTTTACAACCATTGCAAATAGAGCGAAGCTTTCAAATGGTATTTTATGTTTAAAAACACCAGTTGCTTCCAAAACAACATGGAACTCAAATCTTGCACAGATTTTATTGTGTACATTCCAGTTTCTCCAAATCTGATCCTAAGGTAACTGGAAACTATATTGAACAGTTTCTCTCTTTTATTGCATTACAGTTCCTATAAGGGTGTTGACTCAATGCTGACAAATTATAAGGCAAATATATTCAGAAGGATTTAAGGACAACCAGGCTCTTTCAGTCAATACAGGAAAAAAAAACTTAAACTGATTTCCTGAGGAAGGGACCCAACTGACTTGTAAAAACTTGTAAATTTGCAAATCTAGTAAGTCTGCATAATAGTGTCATTTGATTATCAGCTGAAAAAATGCTCTCCTACTACATAAAAGGCTTTATTTTACAATGATACTGGAGGTCTTTAATTTGTAAGCTCTGGAGATTTTCTCTTGGAGATTTTTAGTCTAACAGGGGATTCCTACACCCCATTTATACTGCTTACCTTGGTTAATGTGGAGTTTTTGCCAATTATTACTGTTCCTTGCACATCAGTAAAGCCTTGTTTATAAGAACAGGCCTAAAATCATCCAGTTACCACAGGCATTAATTTGTGAAGGACTAAAATACTAAGCTATTAACACTAATGTTTGCAGTACAGTTTTTCGTAATACTAAACGCAGAATATATAGTTTCACAAAAAATAGGAAGAACAAATACATCTACTAAGATAAACCCCAAAGTCAATAACAATTTTGTTAAAAACTCAAGCAGTCTATGTAATAGCTACTTAACTTTTTTCTCTGAAAAATAACTACCAGAAAAGAGCCTCTTAAAACACTTTTAAGAATAAAACACAGCATACTGCCTAAACCATATCATTATTAACATTATTTTTACTCTTCACATACTAGCTTTAAGTGCAGCTTGGAAAGCACAACAGTGAGATTACTCTTTTGGGAAAAATAAATATATTTTCTTTATTTTTATTTGATGAGCTTCTTAAAAGAACCTTAACCCCACCTCCAAGTTTCACTCACTGTATTTCTTCAACTATACCCAACTCTAAAAACCTACACACGATTACAACAGAAATAAATAAATAGATAGATAGCATTTACACTGATTGCTCTAAAATACCATGGTGTGCTTATGTAAGTCCATAAACACAAGCTCACAAGTTACAGTCTCTCAAACTCTCTTTCCCAGGAAGGAAAGAAAAGGAAGTAGAAAAACACAACAGCATTCTAAAAGGTTGATGAATTTCCAGGAAGACAATGTCACTGCCATACCGGAAACCATATCCTCAAACGCCTCCTATGTTCTATTCAAAGAAACATCAATAATAATAGATGGTTAGTGGAGCATGTACTTTACTACAGTAGAGAAATTAAAAGTCTAACGGACTGGAAGTGAAAATTAAATTAAATTATGTTTCTGAATTTTGCATAATTCTCAGTCCCTCTCCCCACTTACAAGTATTTCACCTTGTGCCTTCTGAATGATGGGCAGCCTGCTATGAACTGTATGGCTACTGTTATGCTAGATAACTGCCAGATAGCTGTGCATGTGCACACTCTCAGTCCTCTGTAAATGCAAGGCAATTCATGTTACATTAGCTCTCAATGAAAGAGAGCACAGTTTTAGTACAAGAAAAGGGTTTCAAGCATTAATAAATATTTAACCATACAAAGCTGCAGTTTGCAGTCAATGACTATGCTAGTTCAAATTACTTTGCATTGCTACAGGCTAAGGGCACGATCATAGTTACTGAAGATCAGCTAAAACAGGGTGAATGGTATGCTGTGGTCCTTTTTTTTGAACATCTGACATTGGTCAGCTCGACAGGCAGAATTCTTAGCACACCAGGAGATAAGTCTTGTCCAGCTTTTATTTAGACATAGCAGCAAAAAGACTTTAAGGAGGAATTTGGGGGAGAAAAATGATTTTCTAAAAAGATGTTTAGAAGAAATGCAGGGACTTCATAGACAGAAAACTAACAGCTGGCCAATGCAGGCTCATATGATGAGCCAATTAACAGCAGGAATAGATATCTTGGGATGAAGGATGGTACTAGAAGGCACTTAAGCCCATGAAAAGTGTAAAGGCAAAGAGAAGTAAGTTCTGGATAAAAAGAAAGAGAATCAGATACATAAATACATTTTGATTTTTACAAACCAAGAAAACAATCTTGCAGAATATTCTAAAATGACTAGATAACATTGCATTGGCCAAGGAAAAGGAAATACTGAAATTAAGATGCAAAATAAGAACATCTGAACTGTGGTAATGGTTATGATAGGCCATATCTAACAAAGGTCTCAAAGAAAGAATCTGTAAGATTTGGATACACATCAAACACAAACATTTAGAGAACGGCCCAAAATGAAGCTTACATGCCAGATGGTACAGTCATCCTCCTCATCTGAACAGAATGAGAAAGACTACAATAGCAGGGGAAAACTTAATAGCTCCATTTTTACCAAGTAGAATATAAACTGATGCCTAGAAATTCACAATGGGATGTCTAAAGGTGACACAAGGATTTTTGTTGGAAAAGTGAAAAGAGACTTAACCATTTGCAAACGGTGACTCTCTAAAGAACACAAATGTTACAAATTAGTACTTTGGGTTAAGTGCTGGAACACAAACTGCTATCTACATTAATAAATTATGTTTTCTGATCATGAAAAGCTAAAGCAACCCTAAAATGTGTAAATCTTACAGAATGCGGTGAGATTATTTCTTTGATCTAGCACTTCTAATATTCTAAAGCTCTTAAAAATGGGACCAACATGTAGGAATGGCAGTTAAAGGTGTAAGTTACCAAAGCCATAGTTAAAGTGTAAAAGGAGTACCTTGCTAATTCCTTGACTATAGAGGAACCACTCCGTTTATTTGCATTAAATAGAATACTGAAATGAACCACATGAAAACTGAAATTGGAAGAAGCAGACAGACATCACGAACAATGGTGAGGGGAGATAGGTCATAGTATTGTTCGCCTGATTGGCAACCCATAGTTGACAGATATATGGAGAGAATGGAGAATTTTTTTGGAGGATGTTTCCCCTCCTGCAACTCTGTTTCCAACCAACTAGTCAAGAGCCCAGCTTTTTGCTTCCCTGGAATACAATTAAACATTCACCTTTAAGCTTGTCTAGTGTGAAGAGTAATTTTAATTAAAACTAGCAAGACAAATTGCTGCTCCATAAGTAACAGATCTACACACGTTTGTATGTACAGGTATCCCATAAAGATACTGGCACAACAAAAATAGATTAGGAACCTCAGGAATTCAGACACGACTGCCACCAACCCAAACAGATCCAAGTGAAAATCTCCCCTCAAAGATGAAACCAGCATAGATCAGTGTCTGCTGTAGCAAAAGTAGGTAAGACTTACTAAAATACTTGCTTCTCATGAACTCTAGAGAATTCCGTTTTGATTTGTAGGTGAGACTAAACAGAGTTCTAGTGAGGTGAAAAAAGAAAACAGAATCCTATGAGAGAAGTATGGAACTCCCACAGAAATCCCAAAGATATTCCCTTTAAGGCATTCCTGAAGATGTGAGAAGAAAAATAGGTAAAAATATTGCAGAATTTAGGTAAGGAAAACGAAGTAAACACCATCATGAAGTAAACACCTCTGTGGAGAGCAAGTGACATTTGGAAGAAGGACAAAACAGTCATTTTAAGTTAGGACCAGAGAGATTTGATTAGGTCACACCTTCAGGTGATTTATACAAAAAACATTTTCATTATCTTTTGAACTGCTGCTATACATTACTTATTTGCAGTGAAAAGCTAATAGTGGTAACTCAAAATGGAAAAGGAAACCCTATTTTCAATGACTGTCTGAAAGGCTAGATATCAAATAGAAAAATTCTGAGCAAACACTTGAGACAGTATAAATAGTTATTCAAAGAAAAATCTCTACATAACTTTTCTTGAGAAATTAAGAGTAAGTCACTGAAATTTTAGTTTACTGGGTAGG
The DNA here is from genome assembly GCF_023634085.1 of Falco cherrug. Lineage (NCBI taxonomy): Eukaryota > Metazoa > Chordata > Aves > Falconiformes > Falconidae > Falco > Falco cherrug. The sequence goes on from NC_073697.1 coordinate 53,960,095, forward strand.
AGCAAGGGAAAAACACGAGGAAGTGCTGGATAAAACACAAATGGGTGCTTCAAGAGCAATTCAGTCTTGATTGAATGATTCTGCTACTTTTTACCTGAGACTCTGAAACCACTAATGGTAAATAAAATAATGCCAAATATGTTTCTCTTACGCTATTCAGATATACGTACCATTCCATAAGATAAAAAAAGCCTGCAACAAGCCACATAGCACCACTGTGCAGGGACAATCATTTCCATTCCATTACACCATATATACGGGGAAAACCAACAAACAGCTTAAATACCACTTTAGCTCACCTGCTTCATTGAAATGAACTAGAACAAATATGATTAGCTCATCAGAGTTTGCTTCAAGGAATAAAGTGTGGTATCAAATCCCACAGCTGTATTGTCTTCAAATTAAGGCAATAATAAAATATGTGTAACAATTTACCAGAGTAATACAACTGGCACAAACACAAAGGCAGTAAGAATTTTAAAATATGTATCAACAGTTAGAAGAGATCAATGTTCCAGTTTTATATTCTTTCAAAATGCCAAAAATGTAATAATAGAATATTTTGATTTAAATATTGTCACACAAGCAAATAACTGCACATACTCTAAAAAGACAACAGAACACCATTTTTGCAAAATGTAAAGGCTGCTCCTCATGCTATTTATCTCCCTTTCCCACAGGGCTGCCAGTCTCTTCTTTCATAACATCAGTGGAGAAGAACTCCATGTAAAACTACAGGGTTTTTTTAAGTCGGAAAACATCCATTTTACATGAATCTTCCTTTCGGGTAATTCTGGAAGAAACACAAATATAAAAGTTGTACAGGTACTTCCAAGCAGCTGAAAAAATAGTGACAGTACTTGTTCAGAATGGTCTAAACAGCTGAGTGGCATGCATAATGCATGTTAAGCAAGTCCGACTGTTTAATAGTTTGTGGGTATTTCTCCTGGATCATGAGATTACACTTGAAAACTATGCAGACATTTTAGATGATTATACCAGTGATAACTAACCTAACCACTTTCTAAACCATATGTATGAAAAGCAACATGAAAGAGACAGTTCAGAGAATTTCAGTAAAGGGACACCTATCCACCCAGATCTGACCGTCTTTCACTTTCAAACCTTGCAACTGCAGTAACCACGAGGGAGTCCGTTACAAATGGGCAGTTCTCCTGTCCAAGCTGAACTTTTTTTTCATTCATAATTACAGTAATTGCCATTAAAACTGGTATTAACACATAAATGACTTTACAACTATCTAGTTTTGCAGTTATCGTGCATTTTATAACTTTTTCATCTTTTAATATCATTAAAGGTAGTTTTGAAGTTATGAGTAAACATCTGTATTAATCTATGGTACCACACAAAAATATATTCTTTTATAGTATGCTGTGAAAAATGAAATATAAATCTTTCTGCAAAGTATTTGCAGCTGTTCACACAAGGTATAAAATTACATAATGTTTAAATAATGAGCTATCACAATTAGCCCACACAGACATGACAAGTAAAATGCTTTAATAATTTATTAATTTGATTTACATGTGCTTAAAATTATGTACACATTTTCTCTTCTGAAAATACTCCAGGGTCATAGAAAAGGGGGCTGTATATGACTACCTTTTTTTCATCCTATTTTTTGCTATAATTTCACAATGATTTCTTAAGGACAAACCCAGCCTGAACAGCTGAAAACCTAACAAACTGAAGACGACAATACTGTTACACAGAATTACCCTCGTGCAGTACACACTGCTCAACAACTGCAGTCAGTTTAATTTCAGAGCGTGAAGGTTCTGCTTCTCCCATGCACAAGCAAAAGTGGAATAAAAGAAGGACTTCTTTAAGAGGTGCCAAATATCTACTATTCTAAGGGACAAACCAGAAATTTGGATGAAGACTGGAGGCAGCATTCTGGGCTTTACTGGCTTCACTGCCTGGTTTATCAGACCTCTGCCCCACAGCACCTCAGCAGAGCACAGCTTAGCCGGTCCCACCGCTCTGGCCAGAAGGGACCCCTTTCAGGCCTCCTCTGCCATAAGCAATATAACCCAGTTTTAATTCTAATTCTACCATCACTCCAAAGAAAATAAGATTAAAAAAGCAACAAAAAAACCTCCCCAGATTTTTATTGCTCAGCTTACCAGTAACCTACTGCTTTCCCACTAAAAGATGGAGCTATTTCACTATGCCTTAGCTTTTAAAGAATATTTGAATGGGTTACTTAGAACTTCAAGCAAGTGCACTTTCACAATTAGACACAAAGGTTCTTTCTGTGTAAATAAAAAAATAATCTGACATTACAAATAAGTGATATTAATTATTATTATCTGATATAACATAAGCATAACCAGAGTTATGCAGAAATCATAATTAATTTGACAACAAACTTTACTGAGTCTGCAGTACTATCACACTTTATGTATTACCTAGCTTTTTAAAAATCAGTTTTGACTTGGTACTGTTAAATTACTACAGTAAACACTTCTCAAATACTCAAACCTCAATGTCAGAGTGCAAACTGCAGCTTTTTGTAGTTAAATTTTTATTAATACTTTCAATCTTTTTCCTCGCACTAAAATTGTATAACCACCAAGAAAAGGAAATTCTTTCATGGAAGTCCTGAAAACCATGCCACTACTCTGATTTAAGGAAGCTCAAACAGAAATATAAATATAGTTCCAGTACAGATTTTCTCAGTAATTTTTTCAGGTTATCAAGAAAACATCTAGAGTGTTGATCTGGTTATACTCATGTCAGACAAACTACATGTCACATTAACTACCTCCAGGAAGTTATTCCAAACACAAAATAAACTGTTTATGCCTCTTCTCAGATAGATAGCATGACAGATTGTTATTAGTTGAAGACAGATGAAATACATTAATTTGATTGCAAGCATGTGTTTACTTTCTCACTGTCATGCACACTACTCCTGATGCTTCCCTATGAGGACACAGTAACAAATCAGATGTTGTATTAGAAGACTTGTTAAGGCAGAATAATAATAGCTGGTGCTGCATTTTAATACTTTAAAAACTATACTTAACATTTCCAGTTACAACAGGAAATTACTGGTTTCAGAAAGCAAAAAAAATGATAGCTTAAAGACTTGTAATTTACACAAAACACTAACGCTTCCCTAAAAAAAACCCCAGATTTATCAGCAAATATTCTTCTCAATTATTAAAGAAAAATATAACTTTCTAAATGCCTAATCTATGATCTGAGCACCTTCTAAACCAAAACACAAATTCCTACAGATACAAAACAAGAAAGTGTATGCCTAATATGGGAAAGGAAAGGTGACCAATTCCTAGGTCTCCAATTAAAAACAGAAAGGCATCTTTTGCCTGTGAAGTGAGGTTTGCCTGGGTTTATGCATACCTCTCTTATGGGCCTCCACTTATTTTTACAAAGCCTATGTGGAATTCTCTTTCCTCTTACAGAATGACAAAGGAAGACAAAATCTGCGATGAGCTTCTTAGAATAAGGGTAATTCACACAAAATTACATTGATGAAAAGTGTTTTAGCACAGAAAATAAAAAAGAATGTTTCAGCAGGACAGGTTCTCTTTGATTTTTATTTATAGAAGTAGCTGTAGTCTTTATATTAAAGTTTTCTAGATAAAAACAGCCCATCTTAAATGAGACTTTCTAAAACTATTAAACAATAAAGAATAACAGCATTTCTTTCTAAAGCTATAAAACACAGTGGTTCTTGAGTATCTTTAGAAGACAAAAGGTTAGTGAGGTTAACATTTCCCAGATCTAAAACAGGTTTTAACAAAAAACAAGAGCACCCAGAAGCAAATGCCTCCATCTCAGCACATGTTCAACTAAATATAGAGGACATACCATGAAAAGATTCTCACCTAATAACAAGCATGTATGTTTGGTAGATGACAGGTCATTTTTAAGAAGATATGTTAACCTTTACAAATACAAACAGCAGGCATCTTTTCATATGAGAGTAAAATTCTTATGAAGAAAAAAAGAACACACCCAAGTTTCTTTTCAAAACTAGGATGACAGATGACTGGCTTACACAGCTTGAAGAGATACATAAAGAGAAAATAAGAATATTTTTTCCCTCAGCTAGACATTTCCCATTTAAATTTTTTAATAAATTCTTGGCAGAAGTTCTTGTAAGCATTTATCATCATTTGACAAACAGACTTCAGATTACACTAACAGAATCTGATCCCTTCTGTTAGGTACCTATACTCCTTATCCCTACCCCTAATGCAGGCATTTTTTGAAACAAATAGTCAAAAAAGATCATATTATTAAACAAATACACACAACTGAGTCACCTTGTAATATTATTTTAGGATTAAAACATAATTTGAACAACTCTGCCCTTTTTTGCCTTTTTAAAAGGGTATATAAGGACACAGAAAGTAAGAGAGGAGGGTGAAAGGCATGTCTTGACTGTTATCTCCCCACCCTGCAACTCAAGTGACTGAGTACACTGAAGACTTATCTAGACAGCGGACAGTGGCATCGCAAAGAGATGACCAAGTCAACTTGAAATGCATTAATCTGGGCACTAGGAGTTTAGAGGTGGCAGCACAGACTTCTGTGCAGATGATTTTACTACATTTTACCTGTTTACTGTCTGCAGTGTACAGACCTAAATAAACACACCCTTAGGGTAAGTTAAATGAAGTGGGGATGTGAACAAAAGAACAAACTCTTTTGTGCATACTGGACAATGAACTTATGGAGAATGAACAGCCCAGCTTCCACAAATTAATGCCTCTGAAAAGCATCATCTCACAGGACTTTAATGATCTTTAATTTGACACCTTTGGTTATTTTTTTTACTTTCCATAGAGAAACATATCCTAAGATTACAAGCTCCTCCTCAAAAGAAGACAGTTTGTTCACTGTTGCTTTTTATCCAGTCAGTCAGACTCACATGGGCCTGCAATTACCTCCCTGCAAAAAGCATCCCGCAATTACCAACAGATCATTTGCTGATTAATTCTCTTCCCAGTAAATTAGGCAAATACTATTCTTATTTTTACACATGGAAAAATGAAACATGGTATGAAAAGATAAATTTAAAGCCTTGCCTAAGATCACATGAAGTTTCACTGAACCATTAACTCATTGCTTTGTGCACTAAATCATCTTTCCTTTCATCTTCTTCAACACTTCTATTCGGCCTTCCTAATCTTTGTGCCAATGAGAAATTTGATAGCAATTAGTTTTACTTCTTTATTAAATTAAAGCTGTTAATCTGGACTCAAACATCTTTATAAATAGCTGCTTCCTGGAGACAAGGAGAAATGAGAAAATAGCAGGGATGGGCCCCCCAGATGGATTTTTCTCACTGTATTTATTCAATTATAAAAATCACTGGGCAGTCACAGTGACCAGCACAGCACAGGAACACAGCTGAACATGAACTGAGAAAACAAAACAAACTAACCTGTACTCACACAAAGCATGACCCAGGATGCCCAACAACAGCTGGAATTCCAGTCCTCACAGGCACACAGTTTAACACACTGGCATTAGATAATGAAATATCTAATGAAATTATAAATGATACAGTAATAGCATTACAGTGACCATTTCAGAGAAATTACAATTTTGTTAATTAAGTACCATAAGTCAAATACAATAGAGCATAAACATATGTAATAATTATTTTGTATATCTGAAACTCCAGCTGCAGCATTTCTTCTCACATTCTTAAAAGTTTTTACAAGTAATAAACATACTATTTCATGTTTTGGATCCAGCATACTTCAAACACACTAATTAAACACACAAATTGGAAAAAAACAAGTTTCAAGTGATATGTCATTTTCTCATTGCCAATGTTTTAGTCACTAAAATAAAAAAGTTACACCATTTACAATCTACACCTCTCACCAATATAACGTTACCCTTTACAAAGCAACACATGAAAAACACATAATTACTTGATTCACAGTCTTGTAATAATATTTTTAACACCACAGTAACTGCAATACATATTTTTAAATGTTAATATGAACTCCTCTGGACAAATTATTTTGACCAAATAATAGTTGACTTCAAAAAATACATTTCTCCATTACGCATTACCTACCATTTTTGCAGGTAGTTCCCAAACTTCACTATATCAAAATTTAATGACTGCCCAAGCACTCTGAAACAAAGCTTGCTGACAGAAAAACAACAGACTCTTCTTTGATTCAACATGGAACAATTTTTATCAGGATAACTGAAACTTTCAAAAAGCTGCTTAAATTGATTTATCTGAACTGCTAGTGACAAATTGCTGGATTTCAATAGCTTTTTTTCAAACAATAGTTCCCCTTCTTGTAATATTAAATCTACTTTTTAGGACAGAAGTTTAAAAAGTATTTTTAAAAAATATCTTAATTTCTCACTAATTCAACAATAGATATCCTTTGTTTTGGTTTAATTTAATAATTTCATAAACTTAACAGTGTCAAAAACATATGACAGCACTGTGATTACTGATATTCGAAGTTGAATTAATTTTTTTAAAACATTCTTTAACACCTTAGTGAAAACATAAAGCTGTAATGTACTAAACATTCAGAAGATGGTGCTAGTCCAATATATCTGCAAGCCATGGATAGATCAGCTTTTTTTCATCTCTCAAATATTTTCTCTAATTTTGATGTATCTAGTACATCATCACTGAATTTATCAATCCCAGGACAAGGTACAGTCATCTTCATTTAAATACGAAGAACACTATTAAATGATCTCTCATTCTAAAATTCACAAAGATTTAGTGAATTGACAGCCATAAAATATAAAGCTTACTATAATTTCATAAATTCAATGTCTTGGGGTCTTAATGAAAATTCATACAACATTTCTTAGATCCTATCTTTAATCACTCACATCTGTCCCCTTTTGCAGTCAACAGCAAGAGTTTCCAGTCACAGTTTCAAGACCTACCGATGACAGCACCAAAGCTCGGAAAATCTCACCAACCTGTCCCACTCCTGGTTGCTCGTTCCCACCCTCATGCCACGGCGCACTATTCTCTCCTCACCTACTTCGGAGGCCACACAACTCATACATTAAAAACAGCCTCTTTTTTTTTTTTTGCAATGTTCTACTTAACCCAGATCAAGTCACAGATCTGATTTCCCATGGGGTTGCAGTGCTTACTTCAAGCTGTAAACTGGCTTCACCACAAAACCAGCCATCATGGAACTGAAGCTTCTGTGAGCTCGCAAGGGCTGAATTCCTGGTCAGCATTCAAAAGGGCAGGCAATTTAACCAAGTCAGTCTCACTACTGCATACGAAAAACTATATTTTTCATGTTATTAAAGGCAGGTATCTCCTTATTAAGAAATTACATGCAGTCTGTAGTTATAGACAGAATACAAAACAAACCTCAACTACCTTCCCGCTCCAAAACCCCATAAAATGTTAGACACATTTGCAGCACTGCCTATAATTCAAACATTCTACAGCACCTTGCAAACCAGGTACAGTTGTACAAGTAATTTCTTCCAAAAATAGTAAATCTGGACATAGGATAACATCAAGCAAAAAGCTTTATCCTTACATAGCAGTTCCTAAAACAGTGTTCTCAAAATAATGCATAGGAATATATCCCAGAGCAATATATTTCATGAAGCCATGGAAATGAACTATTAATACAAAATTTCTTCCTATAAAAAGCATTCACTTAATAAATAACAATTCCACACAGGACCCACTCTAGCATTCTTGATGGCCACTGTTGCATCCATCTATATAGACCGTTTCCACAGGTATACTTCTGCTGACTTGACGTCAAACAGCCATGTTAAAAAACTGGCTATCATCTCAAGTGTGATGCTTTTATCCAGTACTCTGAATTACTTGCTGCTAACAGAGCCAACCCAGATCACCTCCAGGGCCCTTCTATGCCTGATTCCATTGTTGCTTCCAGCAGATGTAATAAAGAGTTGGAGATACTTAGTGCTTCTCCCACATACCCCTCTGGGAGCTCTCCCACAACAAAAATTATAAATGAACATGAAATCATTCACTGGGATATAAAAACAAACCTTAAATGTTCAAAGATCAGGCCAAGTCAGTATTATTGTTATTACAATAAACCTCCAGCATTAAGCAATTTCAAACATCAGTTCTTCTTCCAAACTTCTTCAATGTAGAGGCTAGATTGGCACATATCTGAGTGAAATTACTCAGTTACTAGGCAATTTATTACTGCTTAACTGTTCCATGTGTATCAAATCTGTTTGACAGCAGCCCAATTTTTCTTCCATTTGGAAGCTTTTGTAACTAGCTACTACTGAGCCAAACTGTTTTCAACTGGCAGTTAAAAAATTAATTGTACAACTCAACTTTATATTAAATTACTTTTTATAAGAAAAAATTAAGACTGCTTAGTAAAGAAAGGTAACATACTCCAATTAACTATAAAAGGAGAAATGAAAACCAAACATATTCAGATCACTGATAGTAAATTTATCAGCTATTTCCTAAATTGAGCCACAACATTTCAAAGGCTACAAAGAACTGAATTCAAACCATATTTCAACAATATGATTTCAAACCAGACAGCAGAAATGGGACTGTAAAATTTGCCAACTCAGATATCTCATTATTACTAACTAGTCACCCATGCAAAAAAACCCACCTGATTTTAAATCAATATATCAATCATTGGTTCACCATTGTACTGAAGAACTGTTCTTGTCTCCAAGCAGAATGAGCATATAGCTTCATTCTTCCTGACATAAATTTCTACTATGATGTGAACGCTTTGGTCCAAGCCATCAATTTAACAGAAGACTATAATTGAGTCAGATACTGAGGAAAAGCTACAAAAGCTCTTCTGCAATATTTGTATCTACTATTTTTCCAAACAAATTAAAAACTTCAAATAGCGCATATACTAAGACAGAATATACTAATATTGCAACCTTACAGTACTAACCAGTCTCAGCTGAGCAAGAGGAACAAACTCAAGGGGCTGAACAGAAATCATTAACAACTTTGTCCAAGACTTAAAGCTACATATTGCATAAAGGACCCAAAGGAATAAGAAAAGTACTTTGTACGTAATTTGATTGTTAGCAATCTAACAAAGCAGAGTCCATACTCTTCTCAGAGCGAACATGGCCATCTGGCTGTGCAGAGCAATCCAGCTCCCTCTAATACCTTCTTCTTGTCTCCCTCATACACACACACACAAGGAAAAAGCAAACAAACAAAAACAAAACAATAACAAAAAACCACCAAACCCACAAAACCTCACACCAAAATAACTTTTTTGAAGAAAGTAGATAGTTCAGTGAAAGGGGCTGGCCTGAAATTAAGAGTTAGAAAAGTGGTAGCTTCTTCAGCAGCTCTTAAGCTACCATAATTGCAAATCAAATAGATGGTCCTGGCTTTCCTTTTGCTGCTAGTTAAGCACTTCCAAACCTTCTCGTGTGATAGTACCACTGCAGAATAAAAGGAATCCAGGAGTTCATTCAAACAAGAACTCTTGCCATTGTTCTGTTCAGCTTAGGCTGGATCAGTGAACTGAAACACCTCTCTGGGCAATGCTACCACAACTACAGTTGACAAAAGATGAACTGGTTTAAGTTAATTGCAAAACCACCTCCTGAAACTGGACTGAGAGTTGTTGGGAATGCAACACTGAGAACAGCTGAATTCAGACACATGTATGCACTCTTAAGAATTTTTGTCAGGATTCACTTTAATCTGAAAATATTAAGCAAGCAAGTTACGGTTCAGTTGGGATTTTTTTTTGTAAACATTAACTTTTTTTTTCCTAACACTTCCTATAACCAAAGATGATTTTAACAGTTCCTGCTTTGTTCAATTTTTATTGACATTAAAGAAATCAGCTACATCTGACTTACAGCAGAGTTTAGATGTTAAAAGTGTATCTTGCCAAATAATTTGGTCAGTCATGACCTCAAGCAGTTAAACAAACCCAGTGTATTTTTTGTAGTCAGGAGTCCTCAAGAATAAGCAGCACTTCCTTTGTTAGGTTTGAATACTAAAGGGAGAATATGCGTCAAGAAGTTAACAAGTCCCTGGCAAATAATCCCAAGATATTATCTATTAAAATTTCAGCATGGCCCTGATGATGACCTAGTTTCTCTGTGACTTAGTACACTCCTAATACACATTAGGAGGGCATGGAGTTTCCACAGGTGTAATTTCCATGGACGAAGTTTTCAGAATTAGGATAGTAGAGACTTCACTTAATGGTGACACATTTGTTTAGGCCATCATTGAGCACTCTGAAAAATGTTGTCACCACCATACTTCCATTTAAAACATATTTATAAAAATATATTGAACAACGTTAGATTTTTAGAACATTTCAGCAGAACAAACTTGTTTAAATTAAGCCTAGGCAAGTGGGGTTTTCAGAAGGGTCTGTGTGACTAACACAGTTGAATTTGTTAAGAGCAGATACTGTAAAGACCTTGAGGGCCTTCAATTAATCACTAGGGATTACTCAGATACTCAGTATCTCCCTCTATCCCACAGATGCCTTAATTGCTTTATCCAATGACTGTTGTATTGAAAAATAAATGAGACTAGAGCAACCACCAGAATACAAGTCACGTTCTCTCACCTGCACTGTTCCCATCAACAAGCTACAAAGTAATATATATATATATATATAAATACAGCTACACAACCTAAGGCACTGGGGGCAAAATGGCAAGGGCAGGTGTTTTGCTTGCTGTTATGGGGGGCGGGGCTGGGGGGTGTTTGAGGTGGAATGGAGGATCAGGAGCTGTAACAGCTCAAGGTCAGGAATTTGGTATTTTAAATCTGATATTTCAAGGTCTGGTATAATCCATGCCAGTAACCTGCCTCAAGGAGCAGTCAACAGCAGGTATTGAGGCAGGAAAATAAGAAACAGTAAAACTAAATGATCACTCCTCAATACACACTTCACTTTTCATGCAGTCTGCGTTGCTCAGCCTAACACTACATCTCCAGGTTGCCATGAATACAGCTGAAATGTTTCATAGCCACTGACAGACCAGCCCTTCACAAATCTCTGCAGTTCCTTTCTGAACCCATGTGCACTTTTGGCTTCTACAACAGTCAATTAAAAGGACTTCCACAAATTAATCACAATGTGAAAAAGTAGTTTAGTTTAATCTGTTTATTTTAAACCTGCTGTTTAATAAAAAGGCATGACATTTCCTCAGGTTTGTACTGAAAAGATGCTATATGTGTATTCTGTAGTCTCTTTCCATGGTTTTATGCAACTATTTGCCTTGTTCTTACTGCTAAGGAATGCAATCTATCTCATCCCACCTCCCTATAAAGTTTTTTCATTCCCATGGTCATTATTGCCCTGCGCTGTGTTGACTGGAACCACCTAAACTTCTCCCAACTATTGAGGACAATTCTGTGATTTATACCCAAAATTCTAATAAGCATAGACAGAGTCCTATAAGAACTTTACAGTTACATCAGGGATACTCACTGTAACAGAAGAAAATTTGGCATCTGGCATTTTGTTTGTCCTACTTCTTTCTTCTTTTCCTTTCAGAAATGATAGTGGGAAAATTTTAGGGAATTCTAACTAAACAATGCAAAAATGAGACATCCAAGAAACTGGAAGTTACACATATAAGCAGAAAAAAACAACAAAACAGCTTTACAAGAATTTACATTGCTACCCAACTCATTTTCACTAGTTGCCCATGCAAAGAGAACATGTGCATGTTGCAAAGACAGATGTGTCAAATGAAAGCTATACCAAACCTCCAAACCTGAAATTAGGCTGCACAATGCAGGCAACACTGCTGGGGACAAAAGCGATACTGAAGGTATAACACCAGCGTGGAAACCCCAACACAGCAGTTAGAAATGTAACAAAGCAACAAATACCAAGACAGACTATTTTAGTGATGGCACCAGTTAATGCAGGCTATAATCTGCTAATTTTAAAAGACGAGAGACACCTCAACAACCTCAATTTGAAAAAAAAAAAAATGCCACTTTGAAGAAACTTCAAAAGCATTTATGATTTTTATCATTCTGCTGCCCCATGAAAAAGTAAAATGATTTAAGTAGACAGCACGGCTCAGATGACATCACACCTCAGTGAATCAGCACAAGTTACCATGCAGAACTTGTTCTGTCACACTCACACGTACAAGGTTATACCTTATATGCCACATGTAGCCCAGGCCTGTACTACAGCCATTGATTCTGCCAGGCTTCCAAACTGTATGAAGACAATTCCACATCCAGATGCATGCTCTGAATGAATATCAGTGCATACTGACACAGTACGCTTGAGCTATGTGAACTTCTTGTCACCCTACCACAGGGTAACCTGGTGGGACACGTCACGCCTGTTCACACACACTGACACCATAGATCTGGGAAGGCACTGCAGCAATGACATCTCGCTCATGGAATGGCCCAAAAAAAATTGACTAAATGAATTCCAGATATACATATATACGGTTATTAAGTCACAGACCAATTTATACTCTAGCCCCCACCCCACATCCATAAAGACAAAGTGTTCTTGAAGAAACTCCCCACCAAAAAAAAAAAAAAATAAAAAAGCTCCTTACAGTACAGAAACTGGATTGAAGAAAAAACAGTCTAAATCCTTCCTCTTTCTTTTAAATATTCAACATCTGATAAATTCCCTGCATGTTTCTGTCCAAGTGATTAGTCAGGTTTGGTAACTCAGAACCAAAAAAGAAATATTATGATTACCTCAAAATGCTTAAGTCATGAGCAGGACTATAATGCCTGCAAAATATGGCACAAGGGAAGTATTATCCTTCTACACTTAGTCTTGGAACTTGGGAATTTCAGTGAACAAGATCCCTCATTAGAATCAGATGGGGACAGATGTACCTACATGGTGGGTGGGCACGTGTGGACATCAGCCCCTCCAACCTCACTAATGAGCAATTTCCCCAGATTCAAAGAAAAATTTCATAAAAAGTTAAAGAGAAATGGCAAGTTGCCTCCTATTACCACTGGCCTAACTGCTTGGGCTGCTGCTTCTATAAAACACAGGTTTTTTTCAAAGAAAATTATTGTTAAAACCATTTGGCTGAAAGTGAAGAGCTATTGAAAAGTACAGTCAAACTGGCAGCTTGCTCTTAAAATTCCCCCCACCACTTTTATAAGTATCGTTTTGCTTGTGGCTTTTAACAGCTGTTCACACACGCCTAAGCTAGATGTGAACTTTTATTTTCCCAAAACTAAATGGGAAGCTTTAAACAGCATCTGATTTAATTTTTTTTTAATTAAAAGTGGAGGTTAAAAGGACCATGGAAATGGATGATGCAGCTGTGCTGATGCTAGGGAAAAGAATTCCAGAACAAGAAGTGAGGTAGAGTAAACACACAAAATAAGTTTCAAAAACTAAATGCGCACCACACTTAAGTAATTTTATTAGCTAATGGAAAGTTAACTTCATGTTTCTTCAGAAATATAATAGAATTTTTCTACCTACTATGTTTTTCCCTCAGAGCAATCCTAAAATTAATTCCAGAATGAAGTGGCTTCACAGGTTCCAATATTTTTCCCGAATACATCTAGAAACTCAGAAAACTCGGACACAAAACTCAGAACTAGCTCAATGATATTGCCATAAATTTACTGGTTTGGGTTCTCCAAAGAATTTAACTTCCTCTGCATTTAGATATCATCTTGGAATAATTAAACCTTTAGAATCAGATTTGCAATGGTACTAAGACACTGAAAGATGCAAGTAGGCATTCCTAGTGGGACTTTTTAAAGTACCAAGTAACTACTGGGCAACTTGGCAATGGTTTAACCATGTTTGAAAAGCCCACCAGACAGCAGTCTACATTTTTAAGCACCAGCATACTCACAAAAGTTCTGCCCTCTTGGCCTAATTACTTAATACATAGCACTAGATACCAAGTTCAAACAAACAAAAAACCCACGGAAAAAACAGGAGAATATAAATGCCACTATTTATTTCTACTTGTATACCTTACACACAAAAGCACACAATGCCAATATAATAATTCTAGATATTGCCACATATTTAAATGGTCTCTTCGACTAAAACTCTTAAGAAACACATAAAAGTATTTTTAAGGCAGAAAATTCACAGGATTATGAAGGAAATGCCACAATAATCCATGTAGATTATATACGCTGTAGACTAACAGCTCCAAAAGAAATCTTTTCCAGTGCCCTAGTACAGCTACTATTCAAACCAAAAGACCTTAGTAGTTCATCCATCAAATTTATTCAGTCAAAGAAAATGCTAGCATTTTTATAAGATGCCTAATATAGTAAAAAAGTATGCAAAGTAACGCACTCTTCTCAAAACATAACTTTTTTTAAAAAAGAACAAAAACTTGGTGTCCATATCGGGTTATGTGGGCTGATGAAGCACCACTCCCAGAGATCTATGAATGAAAAAGAAAACCAACAACATTAAAAGCACTCCCTTTCCACCCAGCACACGGGACTAGGCGTACAGAGAATGGAGAGGATAAAAAAGTGCAAGACACACGTAATACAGCCTGGACAGCAGAGCCTAATAGCAGGAGGCAAGTGGAAAATTTAGTGATGCAGACATTGTTTGCCTCTCTTGTCCACCCACACATAAGAGACTCAAGGATGAGAAACAAAGCACTCATAACAAATATGAAAATCTGAGCTAATCAAAACCAGGAATCCAGAATATTCTAGTCAGTTCCAATAAAAAACACTACAACCTGGATCCCTGCCTAGGGTTCCTCTGGGACATAACTTGATATTGTCTTTGATGATATGAAGCCTTGATTTCTGTTGGGTTAGTTCCTTGCTGAATCCAAAGCACAGTTTGACAAATGAAACCCAGGTCACAAGTAAAACATTTTATGCAGGTGCATATAAGTTACATTTGTGCACTTTTACACATCAAACATAACAAATGAAAGTTCACCACTGGTAAACACACCAATAAAGCAAATATAGCATTAATGTTTCTGAACCTTCTACAAATAAAACCATGCTTTAAGAACTGAGATTAATATACTACATGCCACTGACAGATAAAATGATTTTTTATATTGCACTAATTGGTGCACCAATTAACAAAACGTTTCATATTAGACGTAACAGAAAGAAAATTCAACTTCTATAATTATGGAGTGGTTATAAGTCACTTTTTGTTTAGTTCCCTAACAGTACTGCCCTCAGCACTACAAATATACATAAATCAATTATAAAAGTTAACGCTAAATGAAAAGACAAGAGGAACTATCAATGACCAATATACATTTGGCAGAAACACAGTTCCTTAATATTCCACAAGATAGCTGAAAAAAAAGTTGGCTAAGCAACCTCAGAAATGGATACACGCTACAAATAAGACCACAGAGATGCACCCGCACCATAAAACGCTCAAAAATGGATGGCATGGAAACAGAAAATGCCTTGTTCCTGTAAGATATTTCTTTATCCAAAGGATACCAGAAATCCTCTTTCTCTTCCCTGCTGTGTATGACCCGAAACATATGAGAAGCCTTCTCTCATAAGGAGCACAGAGATCTTCCTGTCTTGAGGATTCTTAGCTGGACGTGTTCTCCTCGGGTTAAACAACTATAAAAGCATGTGGTTCTGCAAGCTAATAAATAAAGGCATAAAACAGTGAAACTAATCAATTTCAAATGGAAAGAAAGCATAACCATTTTCATCAATAAAGCAATATACTCTGCTCAGGACAAGGAAAGTGGGTTTATTACATGTTTGCTCAGTGTTCCCTTTGCACCTTGGTTTCCTAATCTCTGACTGTTGAGAGACTGACTTTGTCTTGTAATGGCAGCAAGGGCTTGGGATATAAGTAGAGTCTGCGCTGCCTGAGAGAAAAACTGACGGCCTTTCCTCTCACAATGATCTATTCTAGTTCAGTCTGATTGAAGCAAGAGTTAGAGAGCAAAATATTACCACCTGTGCCATGCAGATCAAGCCTGATTATAAAACAAGGCCTGTAGCTAAAATCTTGGTCACACTGACACCAAAGGCAAAACAGTGCCACTGGCAGTGGAACTAGACACTTGGTTTTAAATTTGTGATTTTTCAGTTCCCTCCCAAAGCAGATCAAGAATATTCTAAAGATTATCCTCATATTCTTGTCAATACAGCAAAACCGTAGGGTGCTACTCAGTGTAAACATCACAACTAAAATAATGATTCTATGATCATTCATTTTAAAATTATGATATTTCTTTGTCCAAAGGATACCGGAGCACCTCTCTCTTTTCCCTGCTGTCAGTATGACCCTAAATGCATGAGAAGCCATCTCCCAAAAGGAGAACAGAGATTCTCCTGTCCTGAGGATTCTTAACTTTTGACTGTTAACAAGCAAAACAGCAGATTTGTAAGTATGCTTGAATTTCAGAGAAAACACGTACAAGACATTTTTCTCTCCATTTTGCTCTCTAGTGACCTGCTTCCATTATTAGTTCATTGCCATTCTCTAAGCTAAATATGTGAAGGAAACTTCAGTGTTCTTTCTCTGCTTTTGAAGCCAATGAGACTACCTGGAACAAGTCAGGATAAGTATATACCGTGGGACTGTGACGTTGCTATAGTACTCGCTCTTTCATGAATAGTAATTACTCTAGCAAGTGTGTAAAGCAGACAGGTCCAGTTGCGTAAGGCTCAATGCAAGTTTTATGAACTGCAGAAAAGCATGATTAGTATGGGGGGAAAAACATGTTTCACACTTTTATTGTAAAGAACATGAGAATCTCACAGAAACTGCCAGAACAGATGTTCATAAATTGGGCCCTTAATCTGCAGCACTTTCCAGGTTTTAAGCTATATCCACTGGTCTGTAGAGCATATTCCTCTCTTTTTAATATAATTCTGTTTAGTTTTTTTAATAAATAAGTTTATGACTTTAGTAGTGTTGCCAGCTGTTCAATTTTGATTTACTGTCAGAGTCTGCTTTAATATATAGTGGCTTTTGTGGCTTACCCATATAGATTACATTTTAAGCTTCAAGATATCACTATAAAGCAGCTGGAAAAAGTACTGGCTGTGCTCAGAAACCAGCATTATTGCCCTAGTGATCAACCACTTAAACATGCAACTACACCAGTAACTATTCTCTAAAAACCTTTCAGATACACCATTCCCAGAATGAAACTGCAAAACTTACAGTGTAAGAGGAGGTCATCGTAACATATGTACTTTTAAAAGCCAGCCTAAGAAAACTGTTAATTATTAATTGGGCAATGCAATAGCTGGCAATAGAGATCTCTGCAACAACTGTTCTTTATTCTTTCATTACCTCATTTCCTGTATTTCTATGTGTAGCTTGAGAAAATTCAGAAATAAAACCCCTTCACATTAAAAATAAAAACATGTAAACTCAAACATTACCAAGTCTACATATATTTTCAGTAATTCTTCCTGATAGACATCACTAGTGCTGTAGAAAATTACATTTACTGTAGCGTGACAAGAACTGAGTAAAGAATATAACAAGTAACTTTTAGGAAAACTCAGAACCTTTCTACAGCCTGAACTTGTATTCCATATTTCACAACTTTATGAAGTGCTTTCTAGAAAATTTCTTTACAGCATTGTTTACTGAATATTGTTGTGAAAGAATTCTCAATATTCTTCATCCAGAACCATTTTTAACCTCACAGAATTGCAACATAACCAGACTAGGCTTTTTTGCCTCTACTATCTGCAAGTACAAGGTAATTTATTAAAATAAGCTACCACAACAGTATTCTTAGAATTGAACAGTGGATCAAAACCAAAAACTCTGGAAACTCTCTACTGTTGGCTAGTCCAGAATCATCAGTCAGAACTACCAGGGTTTTTTTAATTACACTGAAAACTGCTTTTTCTGCTCAAAAAGGTTCCTTTTTCCACATAGAACTAAATCCCTAAAAAAATTCCAACCAAGAGAACAGAACAATTTGATTCAGAAAGATCAGTATGGTGCCTAATGACAAGGGGGGTTATTTGTCTTATACTGTTATTTTCTCACAAGTTTGGATTTGCAAGTTGGACAGTATCCATAACGCATTACTCTCAAAGTTCTGTCATACCTAAGAGGATATGATACATCAGGGAAGACATAAAGGGAAAAGTAAAACAAAACCAGCCTTTATATCCATAGCATCAGGAGCAGACCATAGGATAATGGGAAGAGAAGCATCAGCACTACATTTCCCATGAGACACAGCAGTGGCACCTATACAAACTAAAATACTTCAAGCTTTTCTGTAATGGTTTTGAAGGGGGACTGAGAAGTAGACTCCAAAACACCACCATTTTCTATGTGGGCAGCAGAACATAAAAGTATTTTTGAAACAGTTCAACTTAACAGCCTGACCAACTCCTACACACTGCTTTCTTCCTTCTGCATGCCTACAGAAAATTACTTTTCAAACTTCTCCTGTAAATGTATAAAGTAAGTTCTTAGTATCTGAGAGTATCTCTTTCCACAGTATAAAAGGTACATCTGTAAAAAACTTACTCATTCCAGCCTCCATTTTAAAGTATCTACCACAAAAAATGCTTAAGGTTGCAAAATCTACCATTTTAAACTTGAAGATGCCCTCAATAAATATAATGATTATATCCCAGTATTTTTCAAAAGCAAGTCTGAAGACATTTTACTGTTCTCTGTGTTCCATTCAACCATTTAGTCTGCAGCTTTTTTTTTTTTTTAATTTGTGTTTATTTAGCACCTCAATCAAAAGGACAATGATCCTGATGGCAGTTTCCAAATGGCATTATGTCAGAAAACTTGGGAATGAGTTCTCTAGTCAAAGTCAGAAAAAGGTAATGTTCCTCTTTCCATACACATATTTCAAAACTTTAATGAATTCTACCATGATATACTAATATTATATGAGTACGATATATTCATATTATCACACATATTTAAATAAACATATTGGACAACACTCACCACAAAAGAAAGACCACATGGTACATATATATATAAAAAAAGTAATCCAAAAGAATATTCTAATTCAGGGGCTAGTCATGAAAACAACAGAGTAAACTTGGAGCAGCTCATCTGAAATCACTAAATGTGCTCTAGATTTACACCTGTGTAAACAGCCAAAATTTTTATCTTATGGTCAGTGATTCCCCACACTAAACAAAAGAATGTGGTATGGCAAATGTGATATAACTCATTTTACAGTTGTAAAAAATTTTGTTAAAAATACTAATGTGGATGAGATGGGATGGTTACTCCTTCTGGTCAGAGCGTCAAAGGACAAATGGATGGAATGAAATGAAACCTGAAAAGGTTCAGCAGAAGTTACATACTTATAATTCCCTTCTCATATCCAGAAAACTATATGGTGCATTGTTAAACAAGGGAAAGAAAACTCTGAAAGCACTACTTCTGAAAAAAAAAAATATTTAAAAACCTAAAATATATCATGAAAATTTCATAGGGAACTCAGTGGTTTTTAAATAGAAACTATGTACAATGCACATAAAGCCCTCCTCTTGTAAGACCTTATTTTAAATAATGCAAGTAGATTTCTAATTTACCATTCATCACCACTGTCGTCCACCTCCTTAAGCAACATGTTTCAGCAAATCTTAATTGATTTTTAACATTCATTTTTTGGTACTAGATAATCTTAGATCTGTCTCTTGAAAACAACAAACGTATTTTAAGGCTATCCTCCATATCATTAGGGCTGAAAGCACAGAGTGTAAATAACAGCAATAACAACGCTGTCTGCATTTAAACTACCTGATTTATCTCAGTGAACTATTAAGATCAAACAAAGTTTGATACTGGTCTAGCAGTTACTCCCATAGTAACATCTTCACAGTCTCGTATTACACAGACAAATAATTAAATACCTTTTTTCAAATATCTTTTTTTCCCCCCCTCAAAAAACCCTGAGCTATAAAATAAACCAAAGTAGACAGCAGAAAGAAATGGCAGCTCTTTCAGAACCTCAAGATGTACCACCTCAAATATTGGAACAATGAAGAATTCATAACGAGAGGTGCTAATGTCATTAAGACATTAATATGCTTAAAGATCTATCAAAAGTGCCACACATTTAGCAGAGTATACATGCTCTTATATTGAAATGGGAATCATAAACTCAGAATGTCTCATTACATCAAGTATATGAAGCTACAATTGTGGACTAAACTTGAAAAAGCACCATTAATTTCTGCTTCTCTTGCAAATCCTCAATAAACATTATAATGTCCTACAATTACACAATTTTAAAATATACATATAATGCATTCCCCATATTTTTTCCTCTTCATTCTTAAGTCTGCATGCACACAGTTCATAGTATACCACTAAGAGAGGCTGATTTGAACACTCTACTCATTTATCCATCTTCTATTGTATTTTACTCCTACAGGATCTGACAACAACATAGCAAGATAATCCTACAGTATTATCCTAACTTGAATCTCTGTAAGAACTTCAAATTTTCTAAAATATTTTCAGGACAATGTTTCAAATTGCACTTTTCATACTACAAACTCCTATTAATCATATTAATGGAGGTCATCTATTATGATTATTCCCCATATTAACACGGGCTATCATCCATCCTCTAAATTGAGCTGAAATAATTACCGGCTACTTCCAATAAAAATCTTTAACGTTTCTGGTTCATTGAAATAAATAGAAAAAGCTTAAGTTTTCCCTGCTGATTAGGAAGAAACTTCTACGCTTTCTGCCTGTAAACATACTCAATTACTACATGCATTTCAGTTGAAGTTGCAGTGTACACATAAATACTGCATAACTGTTACTATGTGTCTGACTCAAACTGTGAAGCATTACAAAAAGATTAATCTACTGACTTACCTAGTTTTTAAATAGAAAATAATGCTACAATAGCACTTCTCTTTTTCCCCACTTTGTCCAAAATCCTAATACTAATGCCCTATTCACACTTGAAATTTGGTTATCCTCTCTCATCAACTTCAATAATAATATATGAGAATATATTTCCACAGTAGCTAATGGAGACATTCCTACAAATCAATGTGCTGCAGTGATACAGAAATAAAAGCTTATTTCACTGTAATGATGCTTCCAGACTTCCCTCAAGTCAGGTGGTTACTTGCAGTTAATGATCTGTGACATACCACACAAGTAGTCCTAAAAAGACTTATTATCCACTGCATGTGCAACAATATTTGCTTTATGGATGGCTAAATGAATGAAGACATTCAATGTAACTGTAAAAGTAAAATCAAAAGAAAACTTACAAGTAACATGTTTTCTTTGAGTAAAAGAGCTGTGAACATTTTCCATTAATACTTAACCTTTTGCTGGAGCAGTGCAACCACATATAATGCTTGAATCCATAAAGCCCAAGAGCTGCTCAGGGTTAACACTGATTAACTGCCCCCAATCAAATGTTTTAACTTTTAAAAATTTCAGAGCACTTCACTAATGAAATCAGATTGCATTTATGTCATATGGCAAAGGTGGGAGCAGGACAACTTGCAAAGAAATTTTGTCCTGTCTTAAAAATGTGTTGGGTTTTTGTTTTTGTTTTTTCAATCCAATAAAATAGACACAAAATTGATTGGTTTTTAAAACTATATATATTATGCTGCACTGACTTCTATTAATATACTAATAGAAAAGAACAGAAAATTAATTTAAAATAAGCTACAATCCAACAGTACCATATCTCCCATGACTCAGACTGTGCAGACATTCACACATTCTCTGTTTATAATTTTTTTCATTTACTAGACTCAGCTTTTGTCCACCATATGTCCACCGTAGATTAACTATTCCCTTAGGCACAATTAAGGGCTTTCCATTTGTTGTAAGAAGACCCAAGTATGAAGGACGCAGCCAGAAAAAACATTTCTACCTAAACCAAAAACAGAAGCACATTCAGCCTGGACTATGGTTTATGCAGCATCTTTTTTATTAGACGTATGTCTACATTGCTAAATAAACTACAGACAAAATCCATGGAAACATTAAGAGATCTCTCAGCATTTCATTTGGGGATTATTATTAAAATAGGATACATATGCTGTTCTAACCTTTGTATTTAAATGGTTTACTTCTACTTCAATTTTTCAATGACATCTTTAAAGATTTTTGTGAATATAAGCATAACCGGTAGTGAATGAGAATATATTATTTACTGGCACCTCTGTCATATTGGCATTTGAGTTCAACTACACTAACAGTATTCTGTCAGGTCCTTGAACTTGGTCTTAACAGGCAAAACTTATGTGTGCAAATAAAAAACTGAAGTCCAGCCTCAAGATTTTAAGTGCAGGAAGAAGAAACCAGGTTACTCATCGTCACTAAAATAAAAAAGCCTAACATAAAAACTACTTATCAGTTGGACTAGTTCATAACTATCCTCAATTTCTGTTTAAAGCACCATATGATCTGCATAAGAAAACATTAATTTCAGCAAACAGTTTGTACAGTATCTAATCTGCCCTGGTTCAAATGAATGCAAATTCATTGATTTTCACAGAATTACACCTCTTTATATCAGGTCTCGTCTAGCTGCACAAATCTCAAACTCAGACAAGTGGTGTAACAGTAATATATCTTCTGTGTGCAAGACGTATATATTATTCAGCTTCACCCCTGTACTCAATCCCATACTGCAGCAGAACACAAATCAAAAAGCAAGCTCACTAATAGTTAATCCTATCTGTGCTGAGTATCAGAAACTGGTCTTAAGACAGGCAGGGCAGCAATTTTGATAACGATTATTAATTATCTTTTCAGCAGGACAGAAAAAATTTCCTCTTCTTTTTATTTTATTTTTATTTAGTACTCTGGCACTGGATACTTGGCTTTTGAGAGCCACCATCAAAACCTATCCTGTATACATGCTCCACTAATGGCTGCAGCACTGGAAGGAAATCAGAAGTCTAAAAGTCTGCTTTTAACCAGGTGATTTAGCAAGCGCTGTGTCCACTGTGACTTGCCATCCAAGAGATCATTTTATGAAGGATTCTGAAAGAAAGGTCCAAGTAAAACATGGGCTGATTTGCAACCAGATGCAACAGATACATTTATCACAGCAAGACTAAATGAAGGTTGGGGCCTGAATGGAGTACATATGCCCGTATCCTTGTGATCTATCCTGCCAGGTGTTTTCCCTTCTCAGCCAATGGAATATGTTTAAGTAAATATTACACAACAGCAATAAATCTTCCTTCTTTTGTTCCGTATAATCTTCTGTGAGCTCAGCTACTTTATAAAGAACAATACTTGAGGCTCAGACTCCATTTACATATCTCTGTGTGGCATATATCATAGCTTAATAGACCTACCCACGTGGCAATTTAACAGACATAAATAGGTCACTTTGGCAGTGATCATAGCCAGCACCATCAATATTAAGCCAAGCATGATTTAGGATCAAAACCTTGCCAGACAGATGTTTTCTCAGACAAGCAAGGTAATTTTCTCACTCAAAAATGTATGTTTCTACGTTGCTTCCATCCCTAAAATAATACAGAGCACATTCAGACACTAGGTTTGAAATATATTATTATGGTAAATAAAAGATCATTTTCACCTGTGATTTTCCCTTTCATTAATTTACATTTGTTAAAAATAATTATTAAAAAAAGTTACCCGACCATTGAAACACACAAATCCATAAGACTGCTATTTTCTATTAATCTTACAAGTTTGTTGAAACAAACATTCTATACATATTTTAAAACAGGGTAGCATTCTACATTTATTCAAATTAGTTGGTAAATTGACCGTAGCACAGGACAAGGTTTTCTTTTTAAAGGAGTCTCTACATGTAGTTTACCCTCCCATCCCAGGAGCTTGTGTGAGGCTCAGGTGACTGGATCTGCTGTCAGGCATGCAGGAACCTTAGATTAATCAATAAGACTCAAAAGAACAGGGGTCTTTGCATTTGCTGCTCAACACTTGTCTTAATTACAGGTGAAGGACCTAACAAGTGCAAGCCCACAGGGAACAAGAAGAGAAAACAGCTGGGGAAGGTTGGGAGGGACAAGAGAATGAACATGTAGTTCTGAATTTTAATAAGCCAGAATCTCAAAACCAGTATTAATGAAGATATTTTCTGAGTACAACTGGGGAGACTAAGTATATAAGGCAGTAACAGAGTCCAAAAGCAGACTGGGTATGTCCTGTTACCAGCCAGATTCACATTAGTACACAGTATGCCAAACATTCATTCGCATCTGGGCTGGAAAATGTTTCTTTCTGTGTTCAGATAAGATAGGTAAAAACATTTTATGTTGTATGTAAAGGCAAGTTAAAGGGTACACTAAAATGTAACCTTTAAACTTCACAATGTAACAGCACACCACTTCCTGTTCAGAGATAGCACTCCAAGATCAATTAATCACAGCTAAGACGAACAAACAGTCAACATTCTTAATTAGCGTTGATGCATTCTCCTCTGTGCCCTCATCTGTCATGAATACTGTTTAACAATCTGAGTTATTAGTCTTTATTGAAGAGTGGATCTGGTTAATATCTCTAAGAACAATCATTCATCCATCCACTATACACTGGTACCTGATAATTCCTACCCCCTATATAAGCTACAGATAACCACCGCCCTAAGACCATCTTGGTAGCTATAAATCAAAGTAAGTGTAGCTCCCATGCAATCTGGGTTAATTTTTGTTTGCAATATATCCACTGAAAATGTTGGTACGACACTTGAGGAGCATACTTACGGATTAGTGCAGAGGAAAATATATAAAGTAGTCAAGGTAGAAAGGAAAAAAACACATCAGTCATACAAAACACAGTAAAACCTCTCTAATTCACACTAACAACTAGTGTGATCCATTGCAATTACTGAACTTTGTCAACACCAAATTTAAGCAAAGATACTAAGTGCACAAAACACAATTCATTCACTTGGTAACTATAGTTTCATTTATACTATACAATATAAGTCAAAGTATTTGACAGCAACATATCTATACAAGTTTTAAGTTACTGCAATGAAATTCAAAAGTCTTTGTCAATCTTCATAAGGTTTACTCTCCTATTTTTGGTGCAAATGAAGCGGTGTTAACAACAGAGAAATAAGCACATTTCAAATATACTTTGTCTAAAATAAGATTAAAATACCACAAAGTTACAAAGAAACTAAATTTAAGATTCAACACCAACTGTAAATTTTAGGATTATTAAGACCTTATGACTTACAATTAATATGAAAAAGAAAAATTCTACATTCAATTTTACAATTCCTTTTACTGTTTACCAAATGCACAGACAAAAATATATGGGAAAAGACAGAGAATTAACTGATAGTCAAACTTGAGTGCATGAGGCAGATCTGGCAAGATCTTGGCTCAAATCAGTTTTCTACTCTCTCTGACCAAATGTGTAGGTCAGACTATGTACAAAAAAAAAAAATAAATGTATGGGAATAAAGAAAGAATGAAAAATAAAACTAAGCACCCAGGAGGAAGACAGTCACCTTAAATAAAGTACTGCTTTCACAAAGGAAGACTACATCTCTGAAGCTCTTGTTCTCCCAATTATTTTTAATAAATTAGTGGTCAATGACAGTCCTTCATTTTAGCTAGTCCTGAAGAAAAAAAAAAAAAAAAGAAAAAAAAGATGGGGGGGGGAAAAAAAAAAAAAAAAAAGGAGGGGTGGGAAGGTCCGGAATTTAGGAGATCTCAATTCATACTATTCTTATTATTTTCAAATAAATTTCTGATGGATGAAAGACTAGAGACTGATGGAAGCTTTCTATGTAGAAATTACCTTTCCAATGTTTCATGACTAAATCTTAAAACTCTTAAAATCAGAACAGGACACTTTAATAAATTGCCCCCACTGTAAAGTTCATTATCATGCTTTAAACAGACACAGTAGCTTACTGTGTTCATGCTTCTAATCTATTGCAATGTACAATAAAATAGAGTAGTCAAAACTAGCACTGATTCATTTAAAACAGCACCGAACAATTTCTTCAAGTTTGGTGGAATACTGAAGAAATTCCTGCAAACAACACATTTAATAGAATGACTACAAATTGATACAAAAAAACCACTAATAAATCATGCAGTTTTATAGATAATTTAACAGCTAGTAGCTGTGCTCTAAAGCATTACAGCAGAGATCCCAGGTGTATGTACCCCAAAACGGAAAAGTACACATTTTATTCAGTATTAGGAAGTGAAAATGGGCAAATGAATGCCTAAGCTCAAGCAAAGTCTACTTAAGAGAGCAGCACTGAATTCAGGCCAAGGTTGTAAAATGGATGGTTTCAGCTGGACTTCCAAATTCTTACCCAGTTGTCTAAATACTGGTCCAATGCTTCCCAGTTGCTATGAATGAAAATAACTGCATTCCCGGCAATTTTTTATCAGAAAAAGTGTTAGAATAACTTGCCATGATATAGATGTTTCTAGTCTTTAATAGAGCACACTCAGGTATTTTCCTAAAAGACATGTATAGCTCAAAAGCCAAGTACAATCCTGAGACAGAAACTACTGACTGTAGTATTTCTCCTGTACAATGCATGAGGTCAAGTAAGTTCATCAAATGGCTTTTCTTGGCTTTAAACCTATTATTGCTCTTGCGTTGCATACAAGTGTCTTGTCACTTACTGAGCAAAGAAGTTGAGCTATTCTGAACACAGTGATTCCAGCTGAAGAACTTGTTATTACTGGTAGCTTTATCCTTTCATAATATGCAAGAGTCAACACCATGCTTCTATATGAATACTTACCTTGTTTTCTATTTATGTAACAATAGAAGCCTGACTACAGTTACCTCTCGCAGGCCATTAAGGTATTGGGGTAGAAGCCCTCCTAGATATTCTTCTCCTATTATAGAATTCAGAAAAGCAATACACTTCTAAAGGCTCAATTTTTATCATGCTGAAATAAAAATAAAGTGAAAAAAGACCTCTGGAAACAGCGACCCCTGCATGCTCAACATGTGCAACAATAACAACAAACATCCTTAGGATCACATGAAAGCAACAGTTTGTAATTTTTCTTTACATGCAGCTTCTGAAGGAAAACAAGCTAGCAAACACACTGTTCCTTCAACTGCTATTTTCATAAAATTAAAGCCCTTTGTCAGTCTTTAATTGAAAACTCACCTACAAAACTAGAATCTGTTTGCAGATGCTCCCAAGAAAATACTTGATATTAAAGAACTGCAGGTATGTATATGAGAAAAAGATATATATTTAAGGTATATAACAGAAATAAAACTCTTTCAAATGGAAACTAGTGTCTGATTTTCTACTTCTATGGTGTCATTCCAGCAAAAGAATGTTATTTATTCCTATGTTAAAGTGCATCTTACCATAAATACTACCTAAGATTTGCAGAATTTCAGCTAGGAAGTCCAATTTTGGGGCAAAATATAAATCAGTGAAAAATATTTCTCATTTTAATTTCAACAGAATCCGTACTATTAACTCTGGTCTGCTAGAGTACAACACTGTTTAAGTTATACTTTCAGAAGTGCTATTTTACTCCAAGAGCTTCTCTGCTTTCTTCCCAGAAAATAAGTAATCTTTCATAATTAATATCATAAAATTCTGCAGCATCACAGTAGCAACATTACAGTTAATGGTTCTGAATCAAAGTGATGTCTCTACATTGTTTTCAAATGCTTTTAAACAACACTAACTGGCTGAATGAGGTCTTTTTTTCAGGTTTCTTCATGATTCAGACATTGTGATACAAACACAAATTACTTGGAAAGTCAAAAAAAATATTTGTTTTTTGTTGTTCAAGTAAATATATATACATTGTTAAAAGATTCTGTATCTGTTTCCACCACTTTCTGAAATGGCTTTATGTTGCTTTTATCATCTTCAATAGAAAAAGGGTAAAAGAGCTAGGATCAAGACCTCAGGTATACTAATAAAGATGTTTCTATAAGATTTCTTAGCTTGAAATGAGGGAAATTGGAAACCATCTAATTAGGAAACTAACTAGGTGATGGTTACTTAAAGTGGCATATTCTGGTGGCCGGAAGAAAACAGTTATATGATACTTACATGATCAAAAAGAGGACAGGTTAAAAAAAAAAAAATCCCAAAACAACAGGAATTAAGTAACCTCACATGCAGAACTACAGATAACAGGCAAAAAAAGCCCAATAAGCAACTCATAAGTACTATGCATAGTGCGTAGTTTAGTTAAATAATATATACCAGCAGTGAATTTAGCAGTGTCTGGACATACAGAACCATGAAATATACCTGTCATTAGATCCAGGAATGTTTCCCAGTTCTGTGTTCTAGATGCATGCTATGGCTATATCCTGAGGCCCTATCAAATTCAAACACGGGTGAGAGAAATCTCTTCAAGAAAAGAAAACAGGGAGGCAGGCTAGGCAAAGCATGATGCAGCAAGCCCCTCAACCTAACCACCCACAACAAGAATCCCAAGGTACACCCAAATATCATCTGTACACAACAACACACAAGACAATATTCAGTTTCATTTTACTAAAGGTATATGACCTGTGCCATTTCTTCAATAGTGCAACATTCAGAGTATTTCAATTAATTTTTAAATATGAATAACTTACTTTTATTTCCAACCAAGGCCACAAGTGGCTGTGTTTCTGATTCTTCATTCACTTTTTTTACCACATTATACCAGTCTTCTAAATTGTCAAAACTCTGGCCATTGGTAATATCATAAACCAAGAGAATACCCTAAATAAAAAGATATATTTAAAGTGTAACAGACTGTAAAAACATATTAACATGGTAAAATTTGTTTCAGTCTAAATCATTATCATCATAAAATATAGCACTGAGAAATAATGGCATTGTATCTTTTCGGGAAATATTAAAGGAATTATAAGTTTCTGTAATAAACAGATATTATTACAGTATTTCTCCTGCATTCCATATGTTCCAAATTCAGATACTAATTGAACTACAAGGGCAGAAAGAAATAGCAATTTAGTAAAGAGCACAGTTAGTTATATTAGAAATAATCCAAACTGCATATACTTTATGAAAAACCCAAAAAGCACTTCACATTAATAGTAAGATAAAAATCACACTAGAGAAGGACTTTTATTTTAGCCAATATTACTTGTACTTTCACTATTCCCTTTTTGAAAAAATAAAAATAAAAGCAGTTAAATCATACATTTCTGCACACTGCCCAGCTGTCATGTCTCTGCTCTCCTTGAGGGAGAAAGGCCAGATCCCTTCCTTCACTGTTGCAGAAGACAAGCAAGAAGTGCTGGCAAGCTTTACATTTTCAAAGGATAAACTAAAGATATGGTCAGAAGTCAAAAAGAAGGTAGTATTTCATAGGTTTTGGGGCCAGGGTATGAGTAACAAATACTCAAAACAGGCTTTACTGGGGATTCCTCAAAGCTAACATCCATTACTATAAAGCACAGCCCAAATATCCACCTTCTCCCTCCATAATTCTAAGATCAGCAATCACAAATCACTCTCCTCTCAATTATTGAGTCTTCTGCCCTGCCTTCCACTAGACTAAAGGCAGTATCTCGTAAATAAGGAATAATGTCAGAATTATCTTCCGTTGCACTTGTTCTCATGGAGTTCACATGGCGGGGAGGGGTGGAAATCCCTGCAGCTGCACTGCTCCTCACATGAAATTTTCACAAATATTCTAAAAAAACAATACAATGCATACAAAATCAGCTGGTTCAATGACCCACTGTGAAGAGAAAAGATTTTTCAAGTAAATTTTTTTTCAGGTATTTGTCTGGGCCCAGTTTTACTTGATAGTTTCATGTGGAGTGTCTTAGATCACAGAACATAGTGGAAGCTTATTAATTTCACAGATGACAACAAACTAGTAGAGACTGCAAGATTATTTGAGGAGAGTTTACATTATATGATGAGAAATAAAAATAATAGGATGCAATTCAATAAGTACCATGAAGTTCAAAGGAAGCAATAATCAACTGCACAATAGGAAACATCTGGCTTTGGAACAGGTTCCATATCATAGGATCAAGGAGTTAAAATAGATCACAGTTGAATATGTCAAGCTTATTTTGTAGCAAAAAGGAAAATTTCACACTGGCATGAAACATTCCAGGTGAAATAATGCATCCAGCTTTGGACACTGAAAGTCAAAAAAAGGGTAGACTAGAAGAGACCAGTAGTAACATCAGAGGTTTAGAAACCATGACTGACATCAGAAAATTGAAAAAAATGGACTGTTTCAACAAACACAAGACTGATAGCAGGCATGATGATGCTGTCAAAAGTTTCAGAAGAAGATAACAGAAATTCTCTTTTTAAATGCTCATATATAGTTTGCAGCTGACACTAAACTGGGAGAACCAGCCAACATGCATGAGGCTGCCATTCAGAGGTATGTACACATACTCAAGGAATGGGCAAACAGGAATCTTTCATCATTCAACAAGGACAAATGCAAAGCTCTGCAGCTTGGCAGGAATAAACAACACAGGCTGGGGAGCAACTGAAAATTACCTCAGGTCTTGGTAGAGAGCAAGCCAAATATGAGCTAGCAATGTTCCCTTGCAGCAAGGATAGACAACATGAGCCTGGGCTGTATTAGCAGAAGCACAGCCACTAGACCAAGGTATCTATTCCAGCACTTGTTAGAGCATATCCAAAGTAATACACCCAGCCTAGGCCCCTCAAGGCATCAGTAAAGTGGAGTAAGTTCGGCAGAAGGCCACCAAGATGAAGAGAGACTGAAGCACTTGTCCTGTGAGGAAAAGATGAGGATTCCTCAACCTGGAGATGAGATGGCCCTGGGAGGACCTAAAAGCAGCTTTCCCATACTCATGGGGAAGCTATGAAGAAGATGGAGCCAGGCTCTTCACAGTAGTGCATGGCAGGAGTATGAAACACAACAGACCTAAGTTGAAACTAGAGAAATTCAAACTAGATATAAAAGGAAAAGCTTCTTCACCATGAGGAGAATCATGCAGTGGAATAGGGACGCCAAAGACATTGCTTAGTCTCCATCCTTAACGCTTTACAGGAATGGACTGGATAAAGCCTTGAACAACCTAGTCTCACCTCATAGCTGACCCTACTTTGAGCACAAGGTTTCATTAGAGACCTCCTAAGATCCCCTCCATCCTGAACCTCTCTTACTATTCTGTGTTCAATACAGCATGTAGCAATAGGTTTAACTTACAACAAGAAGATTATAGCAAGGGTACATACTAGGGAAAAAAAAAAAAAAAAAAAAAAAACCACAAACACGTAGACAGTAAGAATCGCAAAGCTCTGATATACACCTTCAGGGACAGCAGAGTCACCAACATTGGAGGATTTCTGAAGGCTGATAAAAATGAAATAGATATTATACAGGTATAAGAGATCCTATTGAGATCCCTTCAAGTCCTACTTCCCCTTGACAGCAATAAAAATCTATCTCTTCTCCTTTGATGCCATCAACTCCTTGGCAAAATTAGTTTTTCTTCCTTATATTTATATGGCTGCTATTAATTTCTGAGGAACAGCTTTCACCAGTTCCTTCAAGAAAATTAAGAATTATGACACCTATCTTTTCTCTTGCTATCTTTCCTCCTTCACTTTACTAATCAAATCTAGTATTAAACATACACTTCACTCTTCCAACTGTTGCAAGATACTAAGGAATAAATTGTACATCTCAGTTAACTTCTCCTACCTATTTTCCTAACTACCCAAATGCCTGTGCATGTATATATTTGCCTTTCATAATATAAGCCTTGCTCTAGGCAGAACATACTGATGTTATTGAATGCTCAGTGGAAAAGATGAAACTCAAACTGAGGGACAGGTATTGTAAAGGTTAAAAAAACCCAAACAAACGTTAGGCTGAAAGCTGTAAACGAAAAAGTGCATGGCATGCTGCTTTCACCAGTAGTCAAGTTCTCTTACCAACTTGCAGAAAAGCAAAGCAGACTATCTAAACCATCTTCAGCACTGAAGGGTTTAATCAGCATTAAATGTAAGATAAAGTTAACAAAAGCTGAGCATTTAATGTTGGCCAACTCTATCTGTAACTAATTCTTCATCAAAATGCTACTCTGCTACACGTCCTGTAGCCAACTGCAGCCTACCTGCACCTTTGGAAGAAAAAAAGAGAGGGCATTTACAGTGGATTTATCATGAAAGAAATCACCGAACAAAGTTCACAACTAAAGCTTCACCTAACTTCCTTCTGGTCCCCCCACTTCTCCATGATCTAAAATACTGCCTCTAAAGCATATTCTTTCCTTAACCATCTTGGTTTTGAATCTTACTAATATTTGTTATACTTAAGAAACACAGACAGCAGGTATGACATCTTAGAGACGTGGGGGAAAAAAAAGGCAGCTTGGCATCCAGGTCATAAAGAATACTCCTTGCTTAGATTTTTGCCACAACAGCACTCTATAAGCAACTTAGTATGATACAGAAAATTAATGGATCCATAAGTAAAATTTATTTTACCTTTTTTTAACACAAATTCCATCATTGCTTTCACAAAAATACAACATATTTTTCACACTTACAGTATATGGAGTACAGAACGGGTAGAGGGGATTAAAGCTGTTGTTTCCCTATTATGTATGAGGAATTAAGACAGAAAATGAACACTGGCCTTTTTACACAAAAGTAGCACATTTCCCTGCCCTGAAAAAGGTTTGCAACACATGGCAGACAACATGCCAAGAACAGCACGTTAATTCTCTAGTCTCCAGCGACGTGGCAAATAGTCCCTGCTTACATAATTGCACTCCTCTAGTAAGAGGAGTTTTGCCTACATTAGTGTATATGCGAGTGCTTTTTGTTTTGGAATTATACAGCATTTTCAAAAATAGGTCACTGGAAACTGAGAATATTGCAGAAATTATTTGCTGGTCTCTGGAGAAGGTAGAGTCTGCAGTACTCTTTCTCTATTAACAAGCCAATTTATCAAGTAGCATATGCCACCTCTTAAGGATACTTTAAACTAGATATGCGGGTAGGGGCAGCAGTTACAGGTAAGAGATGGGACTTGTTCTGGAATATTTACCACACAAACAGCAGCAGCGCTACTATACAGCAGAACTGCTATTACAGAAGTGTTGCACCTAGGCAATATATTCACACTAGGCAATCAACATTTAACAGGTGTCAAGTTTATGTCAAGATTTGTCACAATAAAAGAAAGCTACAGAAACCATGTTTTCTTCTTCAGGCTTATCCTCAGTTGCCCTCATTCTATGACTGACTTTAGTATGAAGGAACTAGATTAACTTTCAAATTTTTATTAATATTCATTAAATATCAGACCAAAACTCTAAAATACATTTTCTAGTCACAAAATAGTCTATTTAGCAAAGAGTAACTTCATTACAATATCTTGCCCATCTGCAGAAATGCTATTTTTACAAGTGAAAACAGTTTACAGTCTACATATACTTAACCACTGTTGTCTTTGCTGATATTGAGGATATGGTCACGCAACTACACGCAATTGAGTTGCCATAATGGAATAAGCTACTGACTATCGGTTCAGCTGTGGTAACGGACTATGAAACTACTCTTAGCCTCTCTCAATTCTGAGATATCAGTTTTAATCAACACTGACAGAAAGCTGTTTATTAGCATTTTTTGTTTATAAAGATCAAAGAGCTCCTTTACCCCACAACTTGCAGAGTTGTTCTGACCCACCAGCGAAATTCAGCTACCAAGACGGGATGTGGCAACTACATTGTTCTGGATGAGCAACACCAGACAGAAAAAAACGGGGGGGGGGGGGGGGGGGGGGCAGAAGAACAACTGCTTCAAGACAGCAAGTGAACTGCAATTTCTCCAACTGCAACCATGCAAGCAAATTAAGTAGGTTCTCATTCTCAAATCTAGCACTCTTATTTAAAACATGCCACAAGAAATCAGGGATCTCAGTCAAAAAATGGCACCTTAACAGTAACTTAAGCCAAAAGATCAACCCTACATAATTGATTCAGCTCCCATTCAAAAAGAAGGAAACCTCCAGTGCCAAGGTTTGCAGCAAAGTATAGATGGATGCTCCACTATTAGATCAAATTTCAGCAGAGATCAAGTGAACTGTAGACTGTAGATAACCCTTTCAGTTACTGTAGATTCTCAAAACTTCCATCTCTAGTTGATCATAGTATTTTATAAGTAGGTCTATCATACATTTGGATTTCTGAGTACAAAACCAAGAATTCAGCCACTTGTGATTTCTGAACCTTACAATGATCAACCAGATGAGTCTATACAAGACTATGGACATCAGCAGATACGGGATAAAAGCATGATGCATACTGTAGACATGCTACAAGTTATTCTACCCACGTACTTTAACTCTGAATGATTGAGATTTGGAAAATACATACAGATG
Organism: Falco cherrug; assembly: GCF_023634085.1. Lineage (NCBI taxonomy): Eukaryota > Metazoa > Chordata > Aves > Falconiformes > Falconidae > Falco > Falco cherrug. Next base: position 53,994,404 of record NC_073697.1, read on the forward strand.
AACACCATTTCTGCAACAGGTCCAAATCATCCACTCTATGTATGTACAGCTTATGTACTTTACAAACAAGATGTTTAAAATCCCAGTTGCACCACACATGCTGACCAAGTGCAACACACCATAGGTATGCATACTTCTTTTATAGCAACTTTCGCTACAGTTACTTTAGTATTTTAAAGGCTTTCTTGTACCGGAGAACCCAAAACTGAACACAGTGCTCCAAATATAGCCTCAAATATATCAGGCAGGATGATAATAATTTTATTTGATTTGCCTACTGCATTCTTACTAATGCAGCCCAGTATTCAGTTAGCTTTTACTGTTGCAGGGGTGCATTGCTGACTCATCAACTGTTGGGTGGTTTTTTTTCCAGTAGAACCTCTGCTTTCTTTTCTTCAAAGCCATTTCATAGAATGACTGAGGTTGGAAAGGACCTTTAGAGCTCATTTGGTCTAATGCCCCTGTTCAAGCAGTGTCACGTAAAGCCAGCTGCCCAGGACAATGTCCAGATGGCTTTTGAATATCTCTGAGGACAGAGGTTCTACAACCTCTCTGGGCCACTTATGCCAGTGCTTGGTAATGCTCACAGTGAAAAAGTGTTTCCTGATGTTCAGACAAAACCTCCTGTTGTATCAGTTTGTGCCCACTGCTTCTTGTCCTGTCACTGCGCATCACTGAAAAGAGATTGACTCCATCTTCTTTGCACCCTTCCCCAGATAAGCCTTCTCTTCTCCAGGTTGAGAATCCAGATTTCTCAGCCTTTCCTCATAGCAGAGATGTTCCAGTCCATTACTCAGCTTTATGGCCCTTCGCTGGACACTTGACAGTTGACTTCCAGCCTACATAAGGTTACTCTGTTCCAGGTACAGGGGACTTGGCATTTGTCTTCAGTGTACTTCACAAGTTTTCTGTTGGTCCACTCCTTCAGCTGGTCATAGTCTCTCTCAATAACAGTTCTACTCTCCAGCACAATGACCATTTCTCCCCAGTCTGGTGCCATTTGCAAACTTACAAATAATGTTTTGTTCCATTTTTCAAAGAATTAACAAAAAGACACAACTCCAGTACCAGCCCCTAAGGAATCTAACTATAACCAGGCACCAATCAGACATTCAGCCATGGGCCATCTTTAAGTCCAGCTGTCCATTCAGGTTTTCAGTCACGTTAAGACCCACCCATTCAGTCTGTTATCTTTACATTTTCTCTGTAATAATACTGTGGAAGATAATGTCAAAGGCCTTGCTTTAGTCAAAGTAAATAACATCCACTGCTCTCCTCTCCACAGAGACAATCATCTGACAACAAGAAGGCAATCAAGTTGGTTGGGCACAATTTACCCTTGCTAATTCCATGCTAGCTCTTCCCAATTACTTTCTTGCTGCTTTGCTGCCCATTCACAGGAATTTTTATACATACTTTAAAAAAAACTTTCTTCTAAAAAGCTACAGATGTTCAACATGAAATAAGCTCCTGCCTAGAAATAAACTGAAAGCAGTGCCTTTCTGAACTATTGATGCTGTTTCATGAATAGAGGAAAATGAAGATAGTTTTATGTGTCTTTAACAGGTGCTGTTAAAAAGCTAGCAGAAGAGTGTGTTACAAACCAGCTTTGATGGTAAGAAGCCTATTACAGACACTGGCAACACATGCCAACAATGGGAGACAGAATAGCCATTAGTTCATTAAAAAAAATTAGGGTTACAATGAGGGCTGGGGGAGGATTAAAGGAGAAGAGATTAGATGTAGGGGGTTTTCTTGATAATTCGTTTGGAATGATCAAAAATCAAACTTTTGTAACTTTAAACTTGCTGATACCAACTTTTTCACTACTTTGGGGCATTGCTATTAACTTTTTGACCTGCTATTGCTGATAAGAAACTTCTAAGTTTATCACCAAATTCAATACAGAAAAAGTTAATAGCCTTTTATTTCTTTCATTGAGTTTACTTTGGGCATATGGCAACAATTTGTGATTAATCAAATTCCCTCTGTCACAGAAGCCACTTTCTCCTGTTGCTTGGTAGATCTTTAACAGGACAGCACAACATTTTTTATTAAAAAATAAGAAAAGGCTATAAAACAGATGCAACAGCTAAAACATTCAGACGTATTTTGAAAGTGAAAAAATGTTAAATAGACAAGTTTGGGTTTATCCCTTTAACTAATAAATCCTAATCTCCTTAATTAGCCATTCCTGTGCTGTACTTACTAGTACAAAGTTTCTGTCCAACAAAAGTTTTAGGATTCCTCATTCCTATTGCTTGAAATATTGGGAGGAAAAAATAAGTGTGTTTGTTTTCTTTTCAGACAAATACAACAATACATAATAAAACATGTTATGGCTATTGTTCTTGTTACAAACTCCAAATTAAAGAACTGAGTACATTCTAGGATCACTCACGTTAAGAAATTTGGCATATAGTACATCCTCCTAAATCATATCATAACCCAAGATACTGTTATAATCTTTAGCTCTTACTTAATCCTTCACTTTAAGTTGCTTAGTTAGCCTCAAGATAAAATTAATTCTCATTGGTAGAAGTTCTGCAAAAATATTTAGCTACCTGGTTGCCTCCTTTTGTTTGCCCTCTTATAACCCCAGTTGCATGTATGAGTTTAACGGTGTAGGATTGCTCTTAATTTCCTCCTTCTACTTTTTCCCCCCAGGGGGCATCTGTTCTAAAGCAGCCACTCTATCTACCATGTGGATATCCAAATAGACTTTACTCTTTACTGTGAGTGCTTTTCTTAACTCAGGACACAAAGCACCGAAAACATACATATTTTCTTGAGAGTTACACAGATCTACAAATGCACTCTTGCATTGCTTTTTAAGTCAACTCTAAAAAACTAACCACACACCAAAATTAGACTTGCATGTGAATATAAATTACGTTTAGCCTAAGCAGAGATTCAACATTTTTGAGATTTAAAAAAAAAAAAAACCAACCTGTAAGATACATATAATTTTAAGAAAAATGTTTCAGTGAATTTTATATAACTACTATAGATACAATTATTAGTAGCAGTTATACTGTACCTGAGCTCCATAAATATATTTATCCAGCATTTTGCCTCCTATCGTTTGTCCCCCTACATCCCACACTTGAAGAGTAACATTCAGATTTCCTGGGAAAAAGAAATGATACAGATATAGTGTAACCTGGAAAGTTTAGATCCTAATAAAATTAAAGATATATTATCACAGCAGGTAATACAGCTCTAGCTTATCAATAACAATAGCTTTTTACCAGTATTCAATAAATAGTAACTAAATTTCAACACAAAGATGAACGTATTATTTGGAAAAAAGTCACTTGTGTCCAGTTAAGTCATTAAGATGCAGTAAAACTATAGCTAGATATCAACATGCTGAATATTAAAAGAATTGGAATCATATAAAGTATAACATTCTGACCAGAAATTATATAAGATATTGCACCAGAGAAATATGTAAAACTTGGACAAAGCTCTATAGCACAGTACTTTAAATTGAAAGGCAACACAATAAATGTCAATTTGACCACATTATTTCATACCGTATCATACACACCCCTACAAATTTTCTTTACAAATCTCGAAGCAGAGAAAAACTTCACACTAATTGCATTTTGGTAGTGATGCTCTTAGTACTATAAAGAATTATATAGTTCACAGATTAAAAAATGGAAATACTGACACACATACAAGTTGAGATGCAAAGCATGATTACTTCCTCCAGGCACCACCCCAAAGCAGACAACTAAATTGGACACAATCTGCATAACTTCATCTTCAAAGAATCTACATCAAGAAAACATCTTCCTTTCTACTCTAAACAGTCAAGCTATGTTGAAACTGTTAACAGGTTTTAAAAAACAAAGTAACAAGAAATCAGTCTAAATACATACTCTGCCAGCTAACAACTCAAACTCACAGCCTAAACATACACACAACAAAGTTTGTCACCACATGCATACAAACATATTAATAGGATTTGGCTCATTTTGCATGGAGAGAACTGTTTTCAAAATTGTATGACTACCTGGAAGCACCAAACTCTAATACACTAAGGGCTGATGACGAATTTTCTAATCTACATACAACTCACATGACTTACATGTTAATAACAATTCTACGTACTCACAAATAATTATAACTGCCTGTTAATTTTATTCCTGGATTTAGGGAAAAAAATGCAACATATTCCATATCACAATATTTGAGTGAAAAAGAACACATTATTTTGAGTTGCTAAGAAAGATACACTCTTAATTCAACTATTTTATGTTATTAACAACCTTATTTTACAGAATGTGATCTATTCTGCCATCAATTTATAACTAACACACATTGGTTATGCAAGGAAGTGTGCTCTGTGGAAATATATCCCAGCACTAGGTGAATATAAACAGCAAGTTAGAACTATATAGCTGAATACACTACTTGTGATATTAAATATACCACATTATATTTTTATGATGAATCTTGCTTTAATCTAGTTAAAAGTGCAGATTTCCTAAACTGCTACTTTGGTCTCAAATATATAGAGATGAATGCAAGACAACCTATTCACAGTACCTTTAAGCTACACTGAGTTTTATCTGATACTTAAGATAAAGAATTTCTACATGGAGCTTAGTAGATACATCATAAACACTCCAGTTTGATAAAGGCAACCTTTCATAGAATAAAAATCTTACTTGCTTTGACAGTGTATGTATTATATATTAATTACTTCTAAAGCTTAGCACATAAGTGACTGCAAATAATGCAGGAAAGCCTTCCATAAAGCATCTGGCATGGATAAACTGGTGAATCCGCAGTCTGAAATGACTATGCATCCTTAGTGGGTAAACAAACTAAACATGCACAAAAGCTCACTGTGCTGCAGTATTCTACCCTTAATTTGGTTGTATGTATTCTACTGGAAATTTATTATGTCATTCATGCCAGCTACTTGGAAAAAAAGCTTTATAAATATTCTCGCTTTATAAATACTATCACTTTCAAACTCAACAATTTTTAGATGCCTAATTTTGTGTTCAAATGGTTTAGGAAGTTTCTAACTTCCATCTGCTCTTAAGAGCAGCAATCATGCACAGCATACTGGGCTTAGTATCTGGATAACTCCATGAAATTATCTGAGAAACTTTCATGCAGGAAGTTAAATTAAATTGTGTAACAGTGACTGTTCAACTTAAAAATCTACCATTACGAATGATTTACTTCACTAACAACAGAAACAAGAAATTGGGAAAAAAGGGTTGCAATGTTCATTTAAGGTGACATGGTTGTTAATTAAGACTTCGCTAACTACTGAAATCCATGCTGATCCTCTCCAGTGCAAAATGTTTCATTTTCCCTTTTGTCCAGTTGGGTCCTGTAATATCTGCTTTGTGCTCAAATTGATTTTGGGAGAGAAAGAAGGATGTTAGGATTATTCTGACAGGAGGAAAAACTCTGGACAATTTCCCTAGCAAATATATAATTAACAACTGTGATATTACCACATAAAGTTTTCTGCAAAAAAATTGGAATCTATTTTTCCACAGTTTTAAGAGGAACACAGAAACTGGAGAATGACAACATAATAATAAGACAGTTCTTAGAAATAAGGTTAACATACACAATTCTGAAGAATGGCATAAAAATAATAAGTAATATATTGATAAGGAACAAGAAAACACTAGCGCTCTGTAGAATACTAGCACCTTCCTCTGTAGAAAATGCACACAAGTGTGAAGTTAAAATAACTGAGGCAACACAGTGGAAGTACCTAGACAGTTTCTAGTATGAACTGAAGCCACTGGGCTGACTCAGTAGTGATCCTGCAGAAGTATACTTGGTGCACTGGTTAACCTTACTTCAAGTGCTGCACAGTCAAGATGGAACTAAAAACACAAGTCTGCTCACTTTTTGCACTGACAAAAGAATTTTAACAGAAGAATCCCGTTTATTGAACTGAACCCACAGCCTTCCTAAAAGTATTCAACTGTGGCTCTTAAGAATCTCTATCAGCAGACCCTCTGACTAACAGATACACTATTTAAACAGTAAAATCTACACCGTGTTTGCATCCAGACTATACAAGATACTGCATCAACAAATATACTGAAACTGATTTGCATTTGAAAAACATATTTTGAACAAGCTGCATGAAGAGAATTTGTTAACAGTGGAACACTAAAAGTTACATTGTTCAAAATTAGTCAAAGGATTTATGATTTGTATTAAACCATATGGTATTACCATGTAAAATATTTACTTCACTGCAAAACTGCACCAGTTACTAAAACAACTGGAGAAAAACACTAGTATTATTTTTAAAAAGAAAAAACCCAGAAAAAACAGTATTTTATTTTACAAGCTAAAATGCATTTCTAATGCAGCCTAATGTAAACTTCTGTACAATTTGAGAAATCAGTAATTTTAACTTCTGGAATCTTTGCTGATATTTAAAGAAGGAGAAAAAAATTGAACTACTGAACCATAGTTATTTGTCAGTTCCCCTACTAAAGAAAAGAAATTGAGACTTTTTTTTCCTACTGATACACACATAATTTCTGTGCAGCGGTATGAATTAACTTTTCAAGTAAACACAGCAGCTCTGCAAACCCAGAACTAATCAAGAAATTAGAAAAATCCGCTTCCTTAAGTAATGCTTCCCACTCCAGTATTTAGAAATTTTACTCCCTCCCTCTTCCTTCCCTCTCACTCCCCACCACCAGTTCAGCTTACCTATAAAACAGAGAAATCCATTTACCTAAACACATAGGCAAAAATATGATAGCCTACCAAAAATGCTTCTTCCTGAATATGAATATATTCCATGAAAGTTATTACTTTTTTAATGATAAATGAGGAAAATAGATGTGCAGACAGTGTTGCTGGTTTGGTGCTGTTTTCATCTACTTTCTGATTTTATTACAAAATAAACTAGAAAAAAAGTAAAACTTGAATGAATCAATAGTTGATATTTTTCCAAATTTTCTACACAACAAGGATATTTAGAATCCCAGTAATGTACTACTAGCTTCTGTATGCTTAACAGCTGGAAAAAAACTTGCAAAATACAAGTTCTCAGCATGCACACTGCATGATTTGTGTACACATTCCACTTGCAAGTACTGCTGCTAAGTATTATGTACACTGGTATTTTTAGAGGCATAACCAGGACAATAACAAATTTCTCTGTTGATTTTAAGGATAAATAAGCACTGAAATTTGGTACTTTATCACTCACCAGATACTAAAAAAGTACAGCAATGGCCAAACCAAAATAGTGAATGCAGGAATAGTCTGAAAATATTATTCTGTTTCACTTAAGAAAATATATAAACATAATCAAGAAATTATTGGCAATATAATTTTAACAAAATAAGTTTAAGAACTGTATATATTTTCTTAGAACTTCAGGTTATAGCTAAAATGTTTCATTTCTGGATTTGCTTCCCATTCCGCTCTCCGCAAGGAAAAAAAGACAGAATTACCCAATTTGCATCAACTTCATCAAATCTCACAACCTTTAATAATTACCTATACTTTTTCTAACTTCTTCTCATTTGTGAAGCCAGAAGAAAATGCATTTAATGAAAAACTTTCATACTTAGAGCAGCCACAAATCAGTGAAAAGACTTATTTCAAACCCCCAATTGTTCAGAGACAAATTTCTACCAGCAACTATTCTGTTTTAATTATTTCTTTGCATTTTCCATGCAGTGTGCTACAACTGGCATCTAAATAGTTTCTTTGCCGTCGTGAAGTGAAACATCTTGAATGCTCAAACTGTATTTTTATGAGTGCCGAGGGACCCTAAATTTTAGTGGTCTATTAAATGCCAGCAATTTCATGCTGCCTTGCATAAAACAGCATTCACATATTAGAGCACTGCAATTCCATAGCTGCATTATGCTTCTCTCACACAACTCAAATATAAGTTGTATATTTCATTTAAAAATATATATATATGTTTCTTTCAAAACACATATACTTTTTCAATGAGTATTTTTAAAGTTCCAGTTCATTGTTGTATGTTACACTAGCCACATGGACAGCAAGTACACTCAAATAAAGCTAATAAAAATCATTAATATAGATAACATTCCTTTTATTTGAATCCAGTGTTCTACTTTAAGATCTATGTTGTAAATGCATAACCTTTTGTCACCTGGCAAGAACATACTAACAACTTTTTCTCTGAATAAGCTATTTTGCCATAAAAAGCACTGCACTAAGCTTATTTAGTACACGTTACTTTGAAGAATCTGTTTGTGCAAGTCTTACTCTGCCCAACCTTTCAGTGTTCGTTTTTATTCTCTTACCTGGCAATACTATCCTTTTCAAGAAGAAGTCCAGTCCTATGGTTTGTTTGTACTGTTTTCCAAACGTTTCTTGAGCAAAACGTGTAGCTAAGGACGTCTAAAACAGAACAATATCAAATTAAATTGTCATTTTAAACAGCAAAAATCTTGATGTCAAACCAGAAGCATGAAATACAGTCAAGCACTTTTTACATCAATGCATGGTAACAGCGTTCATGGATTTGGATTGACAAGCATTCCAGCCAGCTTCAACACAGTAAGAGGAGGTGGCAAAGGCTACTGATTTATGCACAAAGCAGCAAGGTGCATATTTTCTTTGTATTTCAAAGGTACTGTGACAGTCATATTACAAAATACTACACAAAACTGAATGAGGTATCATTAGTATGCTCAAACAGACACAAATCTAAAGTGACAGTATCCATACATGAAGAGCTTGTTATTTTTAAAAAACATTCATTTGCAAAAAGGCTCCTTCTCTGGTACAGAACACCTTGATCCCAGATGAACTTTCTGGGAGGGAACAGAGATCTGCATCATGCAGAGTCCCACAGGGGCTCCAAAGTATGTCAGAAATACATCAGAATTTCAGGATCACATGAAATCTAAGATATGAAAAGTACTTTCTTGGACACAGGAAAAACTAAATTCATGTTAAGAACACACATTTGCAGAATCATTCCTTTAAGGGGAACTTTGGAAACTTATTTCTTCAATTTATATTTGTGGATTTATGAAAGTAGAACAATACACTGTTGACATAATAATCAGCTTTTACTACATACTACTAAAAGGATACACAACTAACCTACACAATGTATTGGAGCAAGGCATTTAGTTCTTTCACCAGCAATTTAACTTCTCTAAGTAGGCGGGTAAAAAAAAGGAAAGAAAAAAAGACGTCCCACAATCTAAAGTTTAAAGCCAAAAAAAAAAGGGATGGGGGGGCAGGGAAGGGGGAAGAGAGGTGCAATTCTAAAGCATACAAAGGTTTGTATTGTGGAGAAAATTAAATACTATATTAAAAATGAATGACACAGATACAATACATCCTATATCAAATCAGTGGCATACACTTAAAAATCTCATGTTGACATGATGTGAAATTATAAAAACAAAGTAATTGCAGAAAAAAAAATCTAAATATGCATTTATGTAAACAGGGGAAAGAAATCCTAACATCCCAAAAAAAACCACACTGTCAGAGAAAACTCAAAATGGGCAAGAAGGAATTTTTTTTGTCAGCTTTCCATTCACCAAGATCCAAAGAGATAAGTCACATAAATTTTTATTAAAAATTATTGTTGGAGCACATTTAGTTCAAAATGCAATAGCAAAATAATGCCAATAGTTCTGAAAAATTAGAATAGGCAAGTTCTATTAATAGAACAGTTATAACACAGATCTAAATTATACTGATAATGTCAAATGTACACAGGAAGAAATTGTAACTTTTTTTTTGCATGAAAACACGATCACCAGAGCTCCAGCATTAAAGCTCTAGTACGAATAGGCAAACATTTATTCAACTATTAAATTATCTGTTAAGTAAATAACATAAGATTTACTGTTTTCTTGTTTCTATCTCCCATTTATATTCCTACCATTGTCATATATATATATGTATTTAAAAAAATATATTTTGATATGAGAAGATATGTTTAGGAAGTAATGCAAAAAATCAATTAAAGATTATGGCAACATTTTCATTTACTTCACTGAACTCAAACCCCAAGAGGATTAAAAAAAAATAAATAAATAGAGAAAAAAAAGCAAGTAAACTAGAAATAGCATGAGTATGCTTATATATTTAGATCACTGTGGAGAGGGTGAAGACCACAGAGGATGAATCGTGAGAAGATTCTTCTGCCTACAGCTATGTGACAGTAATACTAACAACATGCACAAAATAAAATTCAATACAGATTTAGACTGTAGCCCTGAAAAAGTCAGTAGAACTGATTCTTTTAATCAGTAGTTAGCATGTCAAGATTACAAAGACATTATTTTTAATCCATCATGATCTTAAAAATGTAGATAAGAATAAAAGCATTGCAGGAGTATACCAGTCTTCTTGAAATTATCCTTTTCAGAAAAGTAACCAGTACCCAGAGTACAGATTAAAATGTCATCTGACTATATCATGGAATTCTACGTTCTCCAACACACTAATTTAGATCCCCATTAAATAAGCAACCACTCCCTTCTTGTTTTAAGGGCTCAGTAAATGTTAGCTTTATCACTCTGTGACACTCAATATTCCCTGAGGGCTTCTAGGGGTGTTAGTAAAAACAAACAACATACATTCAATTAACAGCCAACCAATAAGAGCAGCAAGTAATCAACAGCATGGCAAAGTTCTATTAAACAGTTTTCCTCTGCTCTTGAATGCAAAGGAATTTATAGCAGAAAATCATTGACTAACTCCTTTTTAATTTTTTTTTTTTTCTAATAAACCTTAGAGCTCAAGGAAGGTGTTGAATTACCAGAGTAGAGTCCTCTATTTATTCACAGAACAAGTATTTGTCCACAAAATACTAAGCTAAGAGCAACAGTTCAAACTTCTCCACAACAGTAAGCAAAGAAGTTATGTCAATGCATATTCAAGTACCCCTACAATACAAATACTCCCTTTAATCCTAAAATTGTTCTCTGCCACGCTTGCCATAAAAGACTCTGCATGACAGTTTTGCCTGTAAGGATATGTTGAGTACAATCTACATAAAAAATAACTAAAGTTAAATAATGTTTCAGTAGAACTGTAGCTGTAAAGAGTAATCAGTGATCACTGACCATTTATAAAAAAATTATCATCTATCCATAAAATTTCAGCCATTAATGTAGAGATCAGAGGACAGCATGATATCAAGAAGACCTTGCTCCTTCAAATCTCTACTAAGACAAACAGGACGCCACCTTTCATAGCAAACTTTCCATGAGACCAAGTTTGGCAGGTTCACACATTTGTCTTGAATACTTCAAAGCAAACACTCACATGCTGTTCTAAATAGCAATACACTACTGAAGGTTGGCATTACAAACCCTCTCCTTTCAGACAAAAAAAATAATCTTTTGGTTCTAACATACAGCAATCAAGACAGCTGTAAAAAATAGTACATAACATTTATACTATTCTATGTGCAAAATACAATGGGATATTTGGGAAGGTTCTTTTGGAAACAGATGCAATTAAACCTCACAGGTGAGGCAAGACAATTTCTTGCTTCTATTTTACAACATCAACAGTACAAACTGCTGACACGCTGTTCCTAAACACCTACATACAGAGTAAATTGGAAAAAAAAATAGCAAACAGTATTTATGAAATAAATTGAAAATCAAACAGAACAAGCAATAACAGCCAGTTCTAACTGACACTGACTACTCACCAGGTCAACAGGGAAGCTTGTAGAGGAAACCCCATCAATGACAATTCTTAAGAGTAAAATCCTACAGAAGAAAGCTTTCAGAAAGCAACACCAAAGTACAGCATCTTAGTTGAAAGAAAACTAAAACCAAAATTCAATGGGATACAAGCACATAGTTCCAAAGCTATGAATTTCTATTCATATACCAACTTTACCAGCCATTTGAGAACCCACTCTCCAAAAAGCAAACATCTATCCATCCCTTCCCTCACTCCCTTCCAGAATGTCACTGCTGTTCTCCAAGAACAGCAACATTCATCCCTCAGTCATGTCCTATCCCTACTGGCAAGAATTTTAAGACAAGCAAAATGAAAAGAAATGCTAGACTAAGTAACAATGCTTTAACTAGCATAAAAACGCATTAACTGTCCAACACAAGAGAACTTCTCACTGAGAACAGTCTGGCTTTATGGGGGGACAAAATATCTTGCAAACAAAGGAAGTAGCTCTGTCATCTGAAGCTGATGTCTTTCCACCCCACTCCCAAGTACTGAATAAAGAGAAAATTACCAAGATTTTTTTACGTTAGACATGGATCTATGAAGCTACGCCAATCCGCACAGGACACTTGCAATTTTCCATTTGTAAGACTGAACAGTAACAATGTTTTTGTCAACACTGATTAAGTTTTTGAGACCATGTGCAACAACAAGATCCAAAATTGGCTCAATGCTTAAAAATCTGACATCCTAAAAAATCCTAAAGCAAGCAGGACACCACTCTGTATTCCAGCCTATGCTTCTGCTCCTGCAAATTCTCATACCAGGTCAAGCATTTGCTCTTTCATTTTCACCATCCATTGTTAAAAGAAGGAAAAGGTAGGATGTTTCTGCTACCATAGTTTAGTCTCAGCTGCAGCTGATGGCAGAAAGGCAGAACCTTGGCTGCTTTGCTCCTCCTGCATACCTATTTTTCAGTACCTCCCTTCCCATGAATAGCTCCAAGATTTGTTTCCAGAGGCCCAAAACTTTTTCAACAGTAGCAAATCAGAGTAGTTCTAGCTCAAATGAATACTGAAGTATATAACAATGCTAAGCCAACCTGTTCATAGCAAGAGTAGAAATACCTGGACCATAATGTCATTTTTTTTCAATCCATACTAGTACTGCTGGTTTATTTTAAAGGAAAAGCATTTTGGCTCAGAAAGAGTGGGTTGATTTAAAATCTAGATGCATAAGGCTGCTGTGTTGCATACATTCCTTCCTGTAATCAAAATCAAAGAGCCAACTGCTATTAATAACTGCTGTTTATTTTCATCTCATATTTTTCCTACTTCTGATTTCAGATTTTTTTCCTAGTTTGTCTAGTTCATTAAAATCATTCTCTATTATCTTCCTACTAACCAACCTTGCCTTCATCAGCTTTTCAACAATTTACTGTTCCCTTACCATCTCTTTTACCCTAATACTTATTCAGATTCTACTCTGTCTCACTCCTTTCATTGCTTCTTCCCTTTTTACTCTTCTCTTCTTACAGCTTGCTCCAGCAGTGCTTATTCCTACCCTTAAAATTTGAAGAATCCAATTATCCATTCAGCCACCACAAAACAAATGAACAGCAGCATGATACCGCTCCCTTGCCTCATGGATAGAGCAATCCCTAGTTACTGGAAATGTAAACATTACTCTTAGCTTGAACTGACACTGATTTGTTTTTAAACTGCTACCAACCCTTGCATAGAACCCGAATCACGTTTTGTCTAAACAATGAGCAAGGAAAAAGAAAACAAGTTTACACCTTCAGCCAGCTGACTCACAAGGACATTTCCCACCCCCCCACCCCCCCCCCACCCCACCCCCGGAGAACTGAAGACAAGGCAGCCCCAGATGGCCAAATGGGAGAAAAATGGGAGAACATAAAACTTTTTTTTCTTTTCTTGGCAGGAAGGCAAACAATAGAAAGAAGTCAAATATCAACATCTCCCACTAAACACAAGACATATTTCTAAGATATATTCCATTGTTTCCCACACGCCTCCTGTTCAAAGATCCCAGTGACAGAAGAGAAAAACCAATGTCTTGCACAGTAAATGCGAGGCTAAGTATGCAGCCATGTAAAGATCAGCTGTGAACCAGATATGAGGCAGACTATTTATATTGTTGAAGACATACAGACATACACACTTCAACAGGTAAGCAGAGCAGGTAGCCAACAAAGGAGAGGAACCTCAACAATTTCATCTTCTGAGGTGCTTCAAATAGTACTAGGTACATTTTACCCTTCCATTCTATGACCCAATCACTTCTTGTATTTTTACAAGATCTTACAATAAATCTATTACTGCAAGTGTTTGCTGCTAGGCTATCAGGATGGCTGGAAGAAGCCTCTATTACAGCATCATCTAGGGGGGACAGAAGGAAAAGCAGCCCACCATAGCACAGCTGCTCCTCATGCAAGATAAACTGCACTTGAAGCACAGTATTCTTAGAGCCCGTAGGAGATCCAGTGAGTGGCAGCTCCCAAGAGAGAGGTAGGAACCAGAAGGAATATACATCAAAACTCAAGAATGCTTGAAAATCCATGTTTGGCGAGAGGTCTTGTCACAAGGTGCTAAACAGCAGTAGAGAAAGGATTCCTCAGTTTGAACTGAAAACTCCTGGGGAATGCTACCAATGAAACAGCACTTCAGCTGTCAATCCTGTGATCACATAGCTGCTTGGAATTGCCATCTACTGACTCAGATGAATACAGTACCACCTCAGACTGGGTTTAGAATCACTGGAGATAAAAACATGTTTTATTTCCTCATAGAGCTCTGCAGAAGTAAGTGAGCAAAACCACGCATGAACTTTCCCTAAGAGCTTATTTCTATTAATGGCAGGCAGTACATTTAAACCACCTCTACTAATACCTCTACTTTTCATATAAACTGTGATGCTGGCAGACTTTCTGTCTCCCCACGTTTTCAAAAGTTAATGATGGAAGAAAAACTGTATTCCTTCACACACACAATAGTATTGCTCTTTTCAGGTGTATCTCACAAAAGGATTCAGGCTACATACGGCACTAGGTATGTTCATGCGTGTAAAGTACAGTGGCTATTTAAATGGGTAAGAAAGCAGCCTCCCTTTTGCCTTCTTTGGTCTCTGTCAAAATTTCTCTTTTAAGAAGACAAGTATAACTTGTTTATGAAAAAGCTTTTATGAATAGTACTTAATTATGTCTATTATAGATAGGAAAAAACCGTAAAGTCACAAACAAAAAAGCAAACTGACCCTGAAGTACCTTTCCAAACTTTGAAACAGTAACTCAAACCGATGCAAACTGTTCTGTCTACCTCGGGGGGGGGGGTACGAGCTCTGAAACCCAAATGAGGAGAGCGTGGAGACCCAGCTAAACAAGCTCCCCGGCTCCTCGCTTCGGTGGGAACCGCGAATTCCCGTGCTTGGCCCGGCCTCGGCCCCCGCCGGCACCGGCAGCACCCGCGGGCCGCTCCGGCCGCTCCAGGCACCCGCTCTGCGCGGATCAGCCGGAAACTCCGTACCAGGCAGCCCCACCGTCAGTCACGTTATTAGCCGCTCCTTTTATTAAGGCTCAAGAAAATTGGATTAAAGTCGTACACGTCTAAAGGCTGATGAAGCCTCTTCGGGTTCCGCGGGGGTGCGGACGCCCTGCCAGGGGGTTCGCTGCCGAGCACGGAGCAGGTGCGGGCGGCCCGGCAGCGCAGCTCCCCGGCGAGACGCCCGCCTCAGCCCGCCGGCCGGGCAGCGGCGGGGCCCGTCCCGGCGCTCCGCTACGCCCCCGCCCCACACGCTACGGAGAGGGAGAAGCGCAGGGCCGGGAGTGAAGGGGGAGCGGTCAGCCGGCGTCACGCCGCCGGGTATCGCGACAACGGCTGCGCGACAGACTGCAAGCCGCGGCGGGCTGCTCCCTCCTGAGCAGGAGAGCTGGCGGGAAACGCTGAGGGGGGCGGCCAGGGAACGGGATCGGGGCACCGCGGCGACGGAGAAGAGCGGGGTGCCGCCGGCGGGGGCCGGCACTGACCTTGCCAGTGGTGCCATCCCCCAGCACCACTAGCTTGAGCTGGCGGTCCGGACTCTCCTCCTCCTCCGAGTCCGACATGATCCCTACGCCCCCGGAGGGGAAGGAGAAGAGGCGGAGGGCAGCCGGGAGGGACGGGGTGCAGGAGCCAGGAGGGGAAGGGGGAAAGGAGCGAACGCCGTGCTCACGGAGCGGGCAGCGGCGCAGAGGCCGGAGCCGCCATCTTCCCCGAGCGCGCCCGCCGTCGCTATGGCCCCTACGGGACGAAACCAACGAGAGCGCGGAGAGGAGGGGGAGAGGGTAGCTCGCAGGAGGGAGTTACAGCAACGAGTCCAACCGCCGCTGCCGGCGCAAGCCGGGAGTACCCGCCGCGCCCTCACTTCCGCTGTCCCCCCAGCGGCGGGGTGAATGGTTCAGCCCGACTCGCCGCCACGCGCAGCAGCGGCATAGCCCCGGAGTGACGCCCCGCGCGGTAACTAAGGAACGTGGGGTCAGAGGTGGGGGGGCGGGGCTGGTGGCGGCGCGGGGCGGGGCGGCCTGCGCGGGGCTCTCGCCCTGCTGCCGGCGCTGGCCGCAGGCCTCCTGGGCAGGGCAGCTGCGGCAGGCGACCGGGAGGCTTACGGGGGAGAGGAGAGGCCGGGCAATTTCCTGAGGAGGTTTCCCCTGCGAGCAGAAAACCCGCGCGCAGCCGTGCTGCCTGGCGGAGGCGGGCCGCGTCTGCCAAGGAGTTGCGTGCGTTCTCGCTACGTCCGTGGCGAGTCCCTTTCTTGGCTGGGCTTCTGCGCTGCAACAAGATGTATTAATATTTTTAAAGAAATTGCTAATACAGCAAGCAGATTGCACAGCAAGCGCTGAGCCGAGCCCAGCCTACCTTCCCCATGGCCCTGACAGCCCTTTGCCTGACTTTCCCCTAAACCCACCAGACAGGGATGCGACAGCCTTCTTATGTGATCTGCGACAAACTTTTCTACCCATGCCGGCAAGCAGTAAGAAAATTTGTTGACATAGCCCTAACTGAATTTTAAATCATTATTTTATTGTGCACAATGACCATGGAGGACAGCGTGTAAGTTCATCTTTTGCAGCAGTCTTTCACATACTTGAAAGCTGTTAGGGTGTCATCGGTCTGTCCTCTTCTGTAAACTAAACAACTCATCATTCAGTCTTTCCCCGCGGTTGTCTTTTCTGGACTTCTGATTATTCTCCTTGCTTGCCTTTTGGCCTCCCTCCACTTTCTTGAAGTGGTGTGCCAAAAACTGGATACAGTACCTTGGTTGAGGCCTTGCTGAGCAGGGTGTAAGTATTAGTTCATGTGTCTTATATACAAGACCTCTGTTTTTATATCCCAGTATGATGTTTGGTTTTGTCACGGTATGACATTGCTGACTCATACTGTTTCTGATTTACTAAAAAACTTCTGAATCCCCTCCTGTTATCAGAACTTCAGGCACTCTGAGGTTTTATTCCTGTTCAACTGTAGTGCTTTCTGCTTGTCCCTGTTGAATTTCATCCTATATTTCAGGATACTTGCACAATCTGTCAATATAATTTTATTTATAATACTGTCCTCCAAAATGCATGCCGTCCCTTCTAGCTTGGCTGTATCTGCCACCTTAAGAATCACATTCTCTATTCCAAAGTCTCTGATAATGGTAACCAATAGTACCACAACTCAGCAAGCCCCTATTTGACATATCCTTCCCATATGACAACTGATAGCAATTCTTGGGGCGTAGTAGTTTACACAATTTGAACAAAAGAGAGACAGCTAGAACTGTTTAAAGTGTAGATGTATTTTAATGGATTCAATATCAAGCTAAGAATTTCTAAAACAACTTTATGTAATGCCTGAATAGAAATCACTGCTGTTTCAGTCTTTCAGTTTTTCTTTTTGAAAAGTATGTCAGAAATTTCCAATATTAAAAATGCACCATTTCGCTCAATCCTCAGCAGGATCAAGAAGACTCTTTATTACTCATGTGTTCAAGTGTTTGCAGAACTGAAGCCAAATGTTTTCCCAATGACATTCTGAAAAAAGGCAAAAAAAGGCAAAAAAAACCCTTAATTTCTGATGGAAAACCAGACACACATCTTTTTCACTTTCTTCATACTTCAAAACAAATTAAGCATGTTACTCATCAACTATTTTCCACTTCAAATCATCTTTTAGCCTAGTTATACTGCAAGCTCTCTCAGCTACGATCTTCAGCAAGATCAGCTTCAGGACTCAGCTGAACAGCATTTCTTGGAAGGAAGAGCCACAGGGACAAACATGGAATTTTCCTTTATGATTTCTGACATACTGAACAGTTGTACAGTTGGCATTAGACATTTAAAAGCTCCATATCTCAAATACACGTGATCGATAAACCACTGTTGATACAACTGTTCACATTCTGCCTATCCTGCCTCAGTCACATTAAGAAAAAACACAAATTTTTAATTCAAAGACTCCTGGCACTTTTAGGGAGAAACAGGGTTCTATTCAGCCTTCAAGATGAGAATTAGCAGGGTCTGGGCTGCATGTGCAAAAGCAGAATGATCAGAAAGGAAGGTTCTCTAGGTCTCCATGTATTCTCATTCAAAATATGATAAAGGAATATGTGTTATAATACACATGCCCAAACTAAGAAGAAAAATTTCTTCTTAGAATATATTCATTTTTCCTCGACAAATCACCAGAGCTTGTTAAAAGTTATCATCATGTAAATGAGTGAACAATATAGAAACAATGTTTCATCTTGAATATGTCATTCATGGGTTTAAAGATGTCTTGAGGCTGTGTATCTGATCTATTTAAATAAGCACTTAGATATTAAGGCATAATTTTGGAAATACAAAGAATACTTGATATGTATAAACATGCATGTTTGCTGTTGAGTGCCAAGATGACTGGAAACTACCCTAGGAGACAGCATAGTAATGTAATCAGGCAACTCGGTCCCGGTATTCAAGATTAAAGCTGCTTGGTGGAGTTAATGCCTTAATTAACAATAACATTACAATGGAGTGTCATTTACCATTGTTTCACTTTATTCTAGCATAGCAGAGAAATCAGACTACAAATCTTTATACATCTTATTTGTTGATGTTCAGCAAACACATTAACGGTGTGGTGTGGTTATTTTATGTGGAGTGGTACAGATTGCTGGTACCAGCACAGCCCCCCTAGGGAGGTTTTCCCACTGAAATGTTTTTGTCATTGCAATCTTAAATAGTTTGCTATTTGCTAAATAAGAACATTTTATAGATTAAAGGAAACTAGTCTTGAACTGCTTGATCCTTTACAGGTAAAGGAAATAAGTGAAGTATGTTGAAAAGCAGTGAAATTTAAAAAAATGCACTGCAGTCTTTTTTTTTTTTTTTTGCATTGATGGCAGTATGCAAATAATTTGAAGCTCTTTTGCATTTTTAGAATACTAAGAAAAAAGTCCTTGAGCACTGCCTTTGAACAGAGCTTTCACTGAAAAATGCCTGGGTCACCCAATGAAACAAAATAAATGCATATTGTTTAGTGGTCATTGAATCAATATTTTGATATTTGCTCTTTTGTTTTTCATTGTATTTTCTATATTCTTTATATTATTTCTTTATGAAGAAATTTCACTGATAATCCACTGATAATTGAAAATATAATTGAAAAAGTGGTAAGTGAGATGCCAACAATTTAAAAATTCTCATATTTCATTTAGGCTTCAAATAAGGAAGTAATTGTATTCCCATTCTCTGTCACGTGTTGGCCTATTACTTGGCCTGAGCATTTTCTACTGAATTAAATTGACTTCTTAATATGTGAAACCAAATGGTATAGACAGTTTCCTATCTCTATACTTCAGAAAAAGGGAGGGAAGAGCTATATGACTTGGTATAAATTCCCTGAACCAACGCTTCTTGATCAGTGGACCCCTGGGCATTTGAAAACACCTCGCAGGAGTCCATGGAAGGTTGCTGAGAAAAGCAAACCCAGAAGGCTTATATTTAGCCTACATGCATTTTCACTTTCAGTTGAGGATTTTTAAGTCTGTAAGACTGATGGTTGCTGCTGCTGTATGCCACTGCTGAATCTTCCACCTTTATCAGATGGGCAGCGAGTTTAATAAATGTTTTCGTTTGATTTAGTTCTTCAGATTATCACTAAAATTGTTCCAGTTCAGTTTAGCTGAAAAAGCCCAAGTATCTGAAGGCTTGACAGCTCTCCCTAAGTGGAATCACTATAACTGCTGAATTGAGTTTGGGGGTGACTGAGGTAATAAAGTGTGACAGGAGGGGCCAGAGAGGTTTAGGAGAGGAGACAGGCAGTGCTGGAGGAGTTGGGTTTTATGTAGGTGGGGAAGTGGGGCTGGAAGTGTTGAGTGGGTGTTGAAGGAATCTAGTGCTGGGAAAGATCTATGGGAATTTCTGAGGGCCAGAGACAAGTGCTGGGGTCTTACTATTCACCCTCTGCAGTCCACCCTTCCAGTGCAACATCTTCCTCCATCGTGGGAGACAGAGTCACGTACCCAGCTTACTCCTCATCTGGATCAAAGAAACTTTCCTTCCTGGCACCTGTTTGTTTCTGTGCCTCTCTTGGATGCCACCAGCTCCCTCTTTCACATCTTTCCCTACACCCCCTGGTCACATTTTTTGATGCAAGCCATTGCTTTTCATTTCTGCTCCTGTTTTGAGCTGGCAATCAGAAATACTCCTTTTTTCCAGCATTTTGTTCCAGTTTAATTAGAAAACAATTGTTGGTAATCAGTTTCAGTTTGAAGGAGAAATAGCACACTTTCAGATTTGGTTTCTTTGCTCCCTTGCTCTTAAGCTACCCTGACTAAATAATTGTGGCATACACAGTCTACTATATTTGCAAGTGCACATTGTACAAATGCAAACTAGACTTTTGTGGAGGTGTGAATTTTTTAAACTATAGTATAAGGTTGCATTTCTTACGTGCAAGTATCTACAAAAGAACCAAAAATTACTATTTACATAGGGAATAGCGATATGCTTCTCCCAAGCTCTGAGAAAAGGTGCTGATCAAGCTGAATGAGGTGGAATTCTGGGTTGACAGAAAAAGGAACGGCATGTGTGAGAGCCTGCAACCTTTTTGCCATCCTCGTCAGGAATGCAGGGGTCGTCAGCTAGCAAGTCATCTGTGCCTTCAGCACTTAATGGAAACAACACATTGTGCAGTGGTCAACGGGAGCTGTGTCTTCTGTTACCAATACAAGCCAATCTTTTAACTTCTGTTCTGCTGTTTCTTCCTGTGCTTATACAAACACAATTTCTTTTGTGTTTCATTCATATCAGGTTTTCTATTTCAGGTCTCTATAGCTGGGATCCACAGACCCTCCCTTTCTTCAAGGTGAAAATTGCCATTACATATGTTTGAAGAAGGGAAGTGTCCTTCTTGAAAAGAAAAGCAAAGTTGTTGCCAAAAAAAGTGCAATGTGCATTTTAAAAAATATATAGGAGATTTACTTGTGTTATTGTGTTGATTTTGCCACTCAACTCTGGAGCAGAGTAGAAAGCAGCTATTACTTTTAATTGCATTAGAAATTTGCAAATAAAAAATTAACTGTTTCTTCTTCATCAGTGTCATCTCTAATGTCTTTACCAGATAGTCTTTTCTTTTGCACTGCTTGATTACTGTGCCCTGAGTGAGACTCAATGATTAATGTGGCTGACTAGACTGACGACTGAGTAGAAATGGTAAATAATCACTTGTTTTTATACATGTAAAAAACAGTTCCTGCTCAAGTTGGAAATCCTTGCTTTTGGAAGGGCATTCCTCCATCTTGCTTCCTGCTAGCCTAAGGTCATTTAAGGAATAACTGCTTTAAGTGCTTGTTGATTACAGTGATATAAACGTCTCTGGCCCAGACACTGCAGTGAACAAGACTTTCCACACAGGAATATGGTTAAACTGAAGGCCACAAGTTTTATGAACTACATTGCCTAATAAAACAGGGAAGAACCACTAGCCAGCTGTTCCCCACAAACTATCCAGTAAAACAGGACCAGTGAGGTTCACCAAGCATGAGGCTATGAAGGCCAAGCTAAGTGTCTGGGAGAAGGCTAACCGCATCCTCCCTCCTGCAAGAGTGACCAAGGCATGTGGTCCCAAAAAAAGTACCTCCTTCTATACTGTCTGTGCTGGGGAGAGAAGAGTAAAGTAAGTAGTAGCTTTTTTCTTTGTGTAAGGTGCTAAATTTTCCCTGCATTGTGGAAAGGGAAGTAGCTAGCTGACACTTGGCTAATATTAAAGACATGAACAGTAATTCTGGCCACAGCTAACATGAAAAACCCACATTGGAAACTTGCTCCCCAGTTGTGTGAATGCACAAACATGTTTTCTGGTCTTTCCACTAGCTGAATTTACTAGTAAAGCCACACCACATTTTCAGTGTGGTAAACACTTTTTATCACTGTTGAAGGAAAGCACACTCACCAGCTCAAAGTAGAAAATCCAGCAATAGCCAGTCTAAATAAGTTAGAGAAAGTAAAGAGGCGAAAAAGATCTTCAGAACAAGAATTAATTTATAAAAGAGACAACTGGAATTTACACAAAGTACAACTAACTTCTGCCGAGAGGGTTGTGTAAATTTGAAGTTTCCCACCTGAACACAGAGGATCACTGTGAACTGTTCTGTCTCCAAACCACAATGCTCATTAGAATAACGGAGAAAGCTGTCTTTCTCACAGTGTTGACCTGTTACCCATCCAATAAAAAGTCCTTAATTTTTTCTTCCTTTTATAACAATGTGGAAAATAATTCTAGGATTATTTTCTAACATGTAGAACTGCAGGTTTGAAAGGACCCACCTGAATCACTGGTGTCCTGTTGTTGAATTCCTGAAGGAAACCATCAAGTTCCATCACAAAAGCAGGGAAGTCATTTGCCCCCACCACTCTTACTTGTTCTAGAGCCTAGTGGTTTGACTCCATGTGGTGGATTGACCCACCTGGCAGATACACTTCCACCTGGTCACTTGCTTACTCTTCCTCAGCAGGATGGGGGACAGAATCAGAAGGACAAAAGCAAGAAATGAAGATTGAAATAATGACAGTTTAATAAGTGAAACAAAGCTAAACACACAAGCAAAGCAAAAAAGGGAATTTATTCACTGTGTCCCATCAGCAGGTAGATGTGTAGATGATTCCTGAAAGCGCAGAGCCTCAGCATGCGTAACAGTTACTTGGGAAGACAAATGCCATAACCTCAAATGTCCCTCCTTCTCCTTTCCCTCATATTTTATTACTAAGCACTACAATTGCATTTGCTTTTTTTACAAATAAATCACATTTCCAATAGATCTAGTAGCCATCTTATTCTCCTCTTAAATTGTTAGCTATAATATCTTCTCCTGACGATATAGTTGGTAGTGTCCAAGTGTGTGACCTTGCACTTTATATGGCTGAATCTTACCCCACATCAAGTGTTTCAGAGCACAGAGTTATCCAGTTCTTTTGGCCCAATACCTTGAGCCTCCTATATAGCTTCCCAACGTCCTCTTACTGGTTAATCAGCCTGATGCTGCTCTTAGTGGGCAGCTCATTAAGAAATGCATCACACAAGATTGTACCTGAAGCTTATCATTGAGGTAGCCCATCCCCTGCAACCTGATACTTCTTTCAGTAGTATATATCATGATTTTCTTTTTAGCTAGTTCTCCCCATCTTCACTTTACCTGCTGATTTGTACCTTTCTGACTTAGTAGCTACTCTCTATCGAAGTCCACACAGATGATACCTGCCTGGGGTGGGCTGACTCTGGCTGGATGCCAGGTACCCCACCAGAGCTGCTGGTATCACTGCCCTCCTCAGCTGGGCAGGGGAGAGAAAATATAACGAATAGCTCATGGGTCAAGATAAGGACAGGGAGACATCACTCACCAGTTACAGTAATGGGCAAACCAGACTTGACTTAGGGAAATTAATTTATTACCAATCAAATCAGAATAGGATAATGAGAACTAAAACCAAATCTTAAGAACACCTTCACACCCTCACACACCCCACCCCACCCCTCCTTCCTTCCCGGGCTCAGCCTCACTCCCGATGTCTCTCCCTGCTCCCCCCGAGCGGCACAGGGGACCGGGAATGGGGCTGGGGTCAGTCCCTCACAGCTGCCCCTGCCGCCCCTTCCCCCCAGGGGGAGGGTCCCCACACGCTGCCCCTGCCCCAGCCCGCCCCCCCCCCCGGGGGCGCAGCCTCCTTGGGCACCCCCTGCCCCGGCCTGGGGCCCTCCCTGGGCGGCCGGTGGGTCCCTGCTCCCCGCGGGCTCCATGGGCTGAGGGCACAGCCGGCCTCGCCGCGGCCTTCACCGCGGGCTGGGGGGGAACCTCTGCTCCGGCGCCTGGAGCCCCTCCGGCCCTGCCTGCACCCACCGGGTGTCTGCGGGGCTGCTGCTCGCACACCTGCTCACTCCTCTCTTCCACTGCATTTTTTTTGTGCAAAATTTCCGCCCCCCCCCCTCCATTCTTAAATTTGCTATCCCAGAGGCACTGCCACTGTCACTGATGGGCTCGGCCTTGCCCAGCGGCGGGTCCATCCTGGAGCCAGCTGGCATTGGCTCTGTCAGACACAGGTAAGGCTTCTAGCAACTTCTCACAGAAGCCACCCTGTAGCCCCCCCACTACCAAAACCTTGCCACGCAAACCGAATATACTACCATGTCACCCTTGTCTAAAAAATCTTTCAGCAAAGAAAATTCACATTAATTTGACAGATGAAGTAAACCTGTGTTGCAATGTATCCTATTTTACACTTGCCTGGAGGTCCTTATTAATACTCTTTTTTGCGTTGAACTTTATGCCAAGAGAAATCCATTGGAAGTACATTAGTAAATGCCTTATATAATCTATCAAACTGTGGAGATATGATCTATTTGTGATCAGTTCACAAGAAGACAAACAAACTCAATTTTCTGAATAAATTATTAATTGCAAACGATTTTTAGGACTCCCATGATAGTGAATATATCCCTTTCAGCATTTGTATGATCAGCCTCTCCAACAATAATCATTTGCTATTGATCTCCATCCAAGGAACAGCACATACACAAGCTGAATGAATCCTGACATGAGAAACCCACTGAAATCCCATTTCTGCCACATCTAGCTGACCTGTTCAAAGTTATATACGACATCAGCCTCAAAGGCAAGATTAGATCTCAGGGTTTCCTACCTCCACTTCTACAAAAATACATTTATCTCCAACACTAAACCGCAGATGTTATAGTCATGACTGTTATACCTAAACATGCAGTTCTGTGTTCACTGCAGTACATACCAACCATGCTTTCAGTGTGCTCAAGCCTAATTAGTTCCCCAGACTCCTAGGCTTTATTTTACTAGTCTCTGTATAGCATAGAAAAATATTCTGGGTTGTGATCACTTGGCAAAACTTGAATCCCTGTTCCAGGAGCTTTTTTTCCAGAAAGAGTTTTCTCTAGACTTCGAATTATTTTGGTTATGCGTCTGCATAGCTCTTCAAGAAGTTCCCATACTGCATGGGAAAAAACATTACCAGCCCAATTACACAAGGACTCAGGTGTGAAGAGAGCCTACTCCTCTGCTCCTTCACTGCTTGACCTCCTTGTCTATAAGTATCTTGGCAGCTGGAAAGTACTGATGATCCACTACAGTTGTCTATCATATTGAATAGAATTGTCTCATGGTTTCTTGGTTCTTCCCCATGACTGTGGCAAGTTTCTGTTTCTTTCCTTATCCCTAGATTGCAATTTGCAATTTTTAAGGAACAAATATGATCTATTGGCTATACCTGTGTACATCACTTAGTAAACTGAGATCATCATGCCTGACTACTGATTTTAGCTGCTGTGAATATACGAGCCATACAGTTAGGTGCACCCCTCGGTCTGAAATTAGTCAGCTGGATGCACACTTTCCTGTGATACTTTCATGGGAAAGGTGGGTTTGCACTGACTGCAGATACCTGGGCATGATTTTCTTGAGTAGGCAACTATTACAGTCCAAAATGAATTTGAAATGTCTGTAAAGTGTCATTTAGTAGCCTCCTACTCAGCTATGTGCTGCTGTTAGACTTCATATAAGATACAGGGCAAGAAGGGATGGAGCCTTGCGTTACCGTCACAAACCATCCAGCCATTCATCAGCTGTGCCATTCCACTGCAACATGTCAGCAAGTGATGGCAAAGATGACTGAAGCACTAACTACCCCAGTGTACTCTGCCAGAAAATGATCCCCATTTGAATAATTAAATATAACATGTCTCAATCAGCTTTGAAATGTCTATTGTGCCCGACAGGCATTCATGTCACTACCCAGCGTGGCAGAGGGCTCTGACTCACATTCAGAGAGCAGACATCTGCAGCAGTTCATGATGTTATTTATCATCCCCACCCCCTCTGTTATTTGCTACCACACCTCTGCCCGTGGTTACCACCACAATGACAGATCTGGCAGCAACGGATGTGCACCCACACCTCACCCACACCACAGCCTCATGCCTTCACATGAACTCATCTTCATCAGTGACATAAGCCATAACAAGGGCAGTGAGGCCGGGCACAAACCCCCACTGCCGCTTCGGCTACTGTGACATCCAGTGAAGTGGAGAGCTGATGTCCTGGCAGGGCAGCTGGGCGTCACAGTCTGATTCAGCAGCTGGCCCGTCATAGCTCTAATAAACATACTGTCTTGGATATTATTGATATTATTTAACACAGTAAAGCTCACAGTTCAGTGGTAATGTGTCTCAGCTGGAATGACAAGGGCTAAAATTTCATATACTTTTCCTGTCCATCTCTGTAATTGCATATGACAAACTAATATCAGAACTAACTGCCAATAATCCATAAGTGAGTATGACCATCAGAATTACGTATCTGGGATAACTGATTTTCAAAACCCTACTTTGGACTGATTTTTGTCTGATGTGGTATCAAAAGTTATGACTCACCCAAAATGCTTTTCTCAACACTAGCCTATGTGCTCCCAAACTAATTTCCTCCCAGGAAATTTTACATCTTTGAGGGCAGTTCATTTACTGCTGCCAAAACTATAGGCGTTCTTGATGGAGCTGGAGTAGCTTTATGGCATGATTATCTCAGATCTATGTTTAGCCAAACTGTAGAGATGTATTAGCAAACCAGTAAATATAGAAAATAGAAAGGAAGAGATGGTTTGGAGAAGCATACCAGGAAAACTTAAAAGCAACAACTGTGACAGAATTTGCATATCTAAATCTGTACTCAAGTACACCAAGATGAAACCTTGCAGTTAAGGTTTTGAGAAAATGCAACTGTTACTAATAAGAGATTAAGTATTATTTGCAGTGTCTTGAGGATTCCGCGACATGTCCTTTTAGCATCTAATAGTGGATCAGATCCTGTTGGGTTTACTTCACTCAGGCAAAATTCTTGCTGGTTAATAATAGACTAAAATTCGTGTTCAGCTTGGCAATATATTAAATTAATTAAGAGTTTTCATGGCTTATTGCATGAACCTGATGAAATGATATGAAAAATACACATGTAGAGTTCTATGAGAACCCAGATTCAGACTTACAATTAGAGATGCTGGATCTTTGATCTTTCTCACCGTGCAACACAATTTGAAATTTTGGAGTGATTTTCTATGCTTACTTGTAATTAGAGTATGCATTTTTAGAAGAAAATATGATATTCAAGTTGATAGTGTTCCTTTCAAATGGACAAATGTACACTCACACCCACAGCCACACACGCTGATGTATGTATCTGTGACTGCTGGAGTACATCAAGTGAAGTGGCTGGATTTTAGATCCCCACTGGCAAACACAGACTTGCTGGATGCTGTGCAATTCTGTCACTTTGCTTTGGTGCTTCAGTGGCAGCTGTAATTTTCTGGAAAAAAAACTGGTCTCATAAATGTCTGAGTTGTTTGGCCAAGTTGCTGTGATCCTTTGCCTACACAAAACTGCCTTCTCCTCAAGCTCTGTTATCCATTAAAATGTTGCCAGAGATCTCCACTGATCCCACTTTGTCATGCAGGAATTTTTCCAAAATAATCCCTGCTAGATTTCAGCTTTAACTGATAGGTGTTAGTATGTTTTCATTTGTCCTGAATCATTCGATGTCTGTCTCAAGTGTAAAACAAAGATCCTTGAGCCAGACTCTTGCCATGCACATGCAAAGAAATTTTTTGGAGATCAAAGGGGAAAATCTGGCTAGTCTGAAGGGTGATATCACTGTTAACCCTGTTTTATTTTCTGCCTAGTGAGAATGAAGAGAAGAAAGCTTTATACAGTATACAATGTAAACACAACAGAGGGCATGAGCCTGTCAGCCTATCCTTGACATGAGACATGCATACCTGGATCCTGACAAGGATATTTTGTGAGCAAAGGCAATAATGAAGTTTTGAAAAACACACATTTAAGAATGTGCATACTTTAGAGCTGTGCTCGTACAAGTTGTGATTTAAAGGGCTGGAGGCTTCAATGTGAGCCACTAAAATTCAAAATGACAGAAACTTACAAAATTTTATTGCTCTACATTTAATAAAATTTACATTTACAAGCTGTCAGTTTGAAATGCTGAATAACTCATAGTTTAGAACACTGAACAGCAGTTGGATTGCGCTTGAAGTTCATTGCTTCCTACTTATGATCTTTCTTCTTAGATACTCAGAATAACCCTTCAATCCATGCACTCATGTTATCTCTCTTAATTCAGCTTTGGCCCCAAAAATATATTGAATTTGCAGGACAGTCAAGGAAAACATGTATCTTGTTGCCATAAAAAAAAAAAAAAAAAAAAAACAGGCATAATTAAAAGCTCCCTTTCTGCTTGTTTAATGTGCTAATATGAGAACATTAAGGCCAATGTACCATCTACTGCTTGGTTGCTCCAGCTGTCTGGATTTTTTTTGTTAATTTACGGACTCAATTATGTAGACTTTTAAATCCACAGCATTGGTGGGTGGTAAAGTAGATGGTTAATGAAGAAACGTAGAGTAGGAAACTCCTTTAATGCCTGTTTTATATGTATCTTGGGTAACATTTTTAGGAGAACAAGGATCAAAGATTGTAACTTTAAGAAAACTCTTGAGACAGGAATAAATGTACATGGTTTTAAGGCACCCCTAAAAATTATGAGATGGCTAATATCCCCACGATTCTGTGGTCTGTTCTAAAACAAAAATATTAAGCCAAATGTTTGGCTCTGTATAATAAAAACAGATTATCTAATGGTTTCCAGTGGGAAATATGAGAAAGACCATTCATAAAGACTCTGTAATAGTTATGAATTATAAAGACTTCCTCATTTTCAGTATAAACTGAAACCCCAGCAAAAACTGTTAGATATTTATTCACATGCCCATTCGCATGCCCTCAAAGGGACTGCATGCGGACATTTTTAATTAACATTATTCGCAACACCTTATTCAAGTTGTTCGTTGTTAGTTTGACATGTTTTGAAGTCCTGACTAGAAAGATTTCATCACTTACTCTAATTACACTATTCTTATATGACTTTAATACTTTTAAAAGGATACAGTGATTAGCAATCTATACTTACTTTAATTGAGAAAGAAAATTATGTTGAAGTAACTTGATCATAACACACCTGAAAAAAAAGATCGGGATGGGACACATTAAATAAACTTTGGGTCATTGTCTTTAACATCCCACTAGGCCTCCTCTGTAAGGAAAAAAATTAGATGATTTAAAAGTAAAAACAGTTTGACAGCCCTTCTGCAATTTCAGAGATACCTCTATTGTCCCCATTTTAGCCTTCCCTTACCAGCTCCCCCAAATATTTTTGTGTTTATTAGTGGATATAAAATGGATATATTGCCCTCAGCTCACCTCTATCTGTCCTTACTGTCCAGATGTCTGTGCCAGTCAGTTCAAATTATTAAACTAGGGTAAAACTTCCTTGTCTTGCCTCATCTGAATTATTTTCCTTAGATTTTCGCTTTCATGCAGTTTTACCTATTGAAGCCATTCATCCAAACTGCATGGTGAGCCTGCAGAGATTTGTCTGAGGTTACAGTGGTGGTAGCAAAGGCAGAAAATATGCAAGAAACTGTTGACATGACCTTCATGTTTGTGTCTACAAAGGATAAATAAACTTTGCTAGTTTCTTCCTAGAGAATGGTAAACATAACTAGAAGAAAAGCCTCACTGGAGAGACCTGAGCGATCACCAAAGCCAGAGTTATTCCATGATAGACACAGAAAAACCTACTCATCCTTGAAGAAGATCCAGCGGGCTCAATTATGCTTAACATTTGTTCTTTATCTAGAAGCCAAAACACTCAAATTTAGCGTCTTAAAACAGGCACTTGGCACCTCCCTTTGAGAGCGTATGTTCAACTGTCTGCAGACTCAGCTACACCATTTTCTTTGCAAATTACACCTTTTCGTTGAAATAGAATTTGTGAACAACAGCTGAAACTGTGGGACACAAGGTGGCGGTGTCAGGCACCAGGCCAGCGCCGGGCAGCGGGGAGATGCCGCCTGGCCCAGCCGGGTCTCCTGGGAGTGGGGGCAGAAGCAAGCAGCACTGAGGTCCTCCTGCTTTCCTTGATATCCCTATGGAACTCTTGCTAGGAAGCTGAGACAATACCTAGAAAATTCTGTTCCAACAATACCTAGAAAATACC
Source organism: Falco cherrug (assembly GCF_023634085.1). Classification (NCBI taxonomy): domain Eukaryota; kingdom Metazoa; phylum Chordata; class Aves; order Falconiformes; family Falconidae; genus Falco; species Falco cherrug. The sequence goes on from NC_073697.1 coordinate 54,024,734, forward strand.
CTGCAGAAGGAATAAAGAAACAGTATTCTCTGCAGAACAGGTCTTGCTCCCACAAAGATCTCTGACATCTCCAGGTTTAAGATGGTGTGTTAAGATGTAAAATAATGCATATCATACAAACTTATCAAGGAAAATGGACCTTCTGTCGCTGGAACATTTTTTTTTTCTTTCCCTGGGTTTGTCCTAGCAGAGCATGGAAACACAGTTTAATTTTTTTTTTTAATTCAAAATAAATATATCACCAGTCTCTGTAGCTGGGTAGAGTGACACATATAGTAAGAGCCTAATCTTTGTCAAAGACATACAGGAAAATTTATTAGTTTTTAAATGCCACGTTTTTGCCTTGTTGCTTGTTTTAGGAAACTCGCTATAATCAATGAGGGCGAGCATGGGAAGGTCAGAGTGGAGAAGGTGCAAACATGATCTAAAACATGGCAAAAGCCCCAGACCAAACCTGGCATTAATTGAGCTATCTGGAGCCCAGACACCTGGCAAAGCCTCAGTGAGGAAACAACCTTTAAAGACCCTTTAATCACACCAGTATGTCCAGACCCAATGAAGGTCATTAACAATCATTATTCTGCTGAGTCTGGAGGATTATTACTGGGACGTCCCTGATGATTTTCCTAACGCTACCGAGCCTGAGCCCCAGTCCTGCTCCCACTGAGGGACCTGAGTTGATTCCTTTGCATGATGCAGTGGTGGACCCACCAGGTCCCAGGTGCGACCAAGCAGAACTTCCACTGAGCGTCGTTACTTGAGCAAGGATACTCAAGTCGAGCACTTCTCCCGTTGACCTAAAGCCGGACAGGTCCATTGGGGATGAGGGGAGGAAGGATGAGAGCTTGGGAATCCAGGTGGTGCAGACACAGGTCGGAGGGCTCGGTGGTACTCGGGGCCCTGCAGAAATAAGGGCCGGTGGGGCAAAGCACCCGGGGAGGGGGGGGTGGCAAAGACATGGGGCTGGAGTGCTGCATGCCAGGGCGGGGAGCGAGGATACGGAGGAGGGACCCGGCTCCCAGACTCCCTGTCCGCCCCATCTCCTTCCCCTGCTGTGTGTTGGGGGCCACCTGAGGACCGGGGCGTTGCAGGCCAGCCGTCCTTTCCCAGGCGAGGAGCCCTCGCTTCTCTATGGCAGTCGGTGCTTGCTGACACGCACTGCCCCAGTTTTTAACATGTAGTGGGTTGGTGGGTTTTTCCATCGTCTTTACTCGAAATCGAGGGCTGAGAAAGTATTTTGTTTAGTTCTGGGGGAAACTGCAATGCCGTGGAAGATAACTAGAAATAAACCTAAATCAAAATGCCTCGCCGGGAATCAAGAAACCTCAGGCAGGCAGTTCCTTTAGTCCCTATTTTAAAGCATGTTAATGGACAAATCATTCCACCTTCTCCCTTAAGAAGGCTACGAGGACTACGTCTCCTCACTCCCAGCTGTCCAAAGCGGGGCTGGGTCCGTTTGCTCTTTGCGGGGCCGCCTGGCTGCAGTCAGGGCGGGGGTGCGGGCTCGCAGCCATCCGCCGCCGAGCGGTGCGGCGCTCAGGCCGAATTCAGCACTTTCCCGCCGATGACAGTTCCCTCTGGCCGCCCCGAGCTGGGGTCCGGCGGCGGCAGTGGGCCCGGCCGTGCCCCCCGCCCGCATCCCCGCAGCATCCTTCCGGCCGCTTTCCCCCCTGGAGGACACGGCGGCCCGCTCGCCTTGCCCCGCTGGCAGCTTTTTCGCGGGTGCCCAGCGAAGAAACAGCAGGGGAAAAAATGATTAAGTAAGGGTATTAAACCTCTCAGGTTCGGGTGGGTTTTAAGGTGTTGCGATGAAGGGAAGCGTGTCCAAGGGGTGTGTGCGGGGAGAGTTGAGTTCACGAGTGGGTTTTGTAGAGGCGCACAGGGGATGAGGACACTAAGCCGCGGGCAGTGCCCCGACATGCTCGGACGTGTGGCGCTCACGCCAGTGATCACCAGCCCTCGGACAAATCTGCCTGTCCCACTGGAAACACGCGTGTCTTTGCGTGATTCTGTCTGTGCTTCTCTGTCGCTCTAACTGCAGCTCGAGCTGCTTTGGTGAGCGTTGCACTGCGGGGAAGAGCAGCACAACGTCAGGATCTGACCTTGTTTGCTCCCTCTGCCCTTCCTTGCAGCTGCGACTGGGATATCCACAGTCAGTTATTCCAGCCGAAGGAAATGTTTTCATGTGGCTCTTTAAACGTTAGTAGAGCAGAAATATTTAGGGCTTAAAAAGCGAGCGATGCCTGCCGATCTATAGAGACGCGGAGTTTCTGGCCTTGCAGCGGTCGGCAGGGACGTTCTGCCGTGGACGTTGTGTCGTGGCAGTTGCGGCGGCGCTTCCGTCGTGCGGGGGTTAAAACCAAATTCTCGGACTTCATTCGTTCTTTCATTAAATTAAAAAAGAAAAAGAAAAAGAAAAAGAAAAAGAAAAAGAAAAAGAAAAAGAAACACTCAGGATAAATCGTCACCCCACTGCTTTTGGCAAAACGTGTGGCGGCGCGGAGGGGCCGGGGTGGCGGGGTGCGTCTGCCCGCGCAGCGGTGGGTGCCCCGACGGCAGGGCCCGGGCCGGGAGAGCGGGGCTGGAGCGGCGGCCGCAGCGGGGGCGCGGAGCGGCCGGTCCCGCTTCCAGAGGATGCATCGGATCCCACAGAGAGACCTTACATCGGGTGCATCGGTTTTCCGGGGGAAACCGTGGAGGCAGGTACCCCGGGAAAGCCGATGGATGTGATGGAAGGGCACTAAGCGCCCTTTTTACAGCTGAACATCCCCGCCATCCTTTTCTGTCTCTCGCAGATCATGCAGTTCGAGGCCACATCGAGGAGGATCAGGGCTTCTCGCCTGCTCCAGAGCACAAATAAACGCACGGGTTTCCCTGCCCGCGCTGGCGGCCGGTGCAGCGGGAAGGGAACAGCCCGCAGAGACGTCTCTGACTCCCGGATCGAGCCGCTTTCCCAGCCGGGGCTTTCTCCGAGGCGTACGAGCGCCCCAAGGCCGAGCCCAGCCCGGTTGCCCCTGGCGGGCAGCGAAGGGGGCGAGCGGCGCCGCCGGCCCGCTCCGCCCGCGGCTCGCTTCTCTCCCCGCCGGCTCGCCCCACGCACGCCCACGCCCACGGAGCTGCCGTCCGAGGGCTTGCGGTGGCAAACGGCCGAGCTTCAGCGGCCTGAGGAAGGGCCGGGGTTGTCGAGGGTGGTGGTGGCATCCCAGGTGCCCCTCTCAGAGGAGAGAGGCTTGCTGCAAATGTCATCAGGGCCTTGCCGCCGAGCCCCGCGCGTTTCAGCCACATATGGTGGGTGGATTTAGGTGTCAAAAGCCGGCGAATTAGAAATGGTAATTGTCCGTCATTATGGGTGAAACGCGATCTATCACAACAACTGGAACATGTCTGGGCGCTAGCAAAAATAATTTGAATGATTAGCGATCATTATGGATGTCAAGCCGTGTCCATTAAGTTGTATGAAGAAATTATCCTTGACGTGCGAAATCAAACTACAAATACACAGGCCTGGCATTGAGGAGACCCTCCCTGCCGGGCCGCGGGAGGCCGGGAGCAGCCCGGCGGGGCGCTGGCCGGGACCGGGAGCGGCGCCGGGGCGACCGAGCTGCTGGGGCCGGGACGCCGGGAGCTCCCGCCCTGCTGCCCGCGGTGGCCAAGGGCGAGAGCTCTGTCCCGGGCCTGCGTGGCCCTGCTCAAGGGGGCGGGGGGGGGGGGGGGACGGGGGGACGGGGGGACGGGTCAGAGGCGCTTCGTCTGTCAAAGAACGTTTTGCAGGAAAGCAAGGAGAGGGGAAGGGAGCCGGGAGGGATGAGGCGGCGATGGGGGGGCTGTCCCGAGCAGCCAGCAGGCACCTCCTGGGGGAAAAAGGGCAGGAGAAAAATGATGGGGAGGAATTCTGGAAGATGCCCTCTGCAAGGGACAGGTCTGAATCTGCCGCAGTTGCTGCAGTCCGGGGACCCGCTTCCCCGCACAGCCCGCGGGATGCAGCGCGCCCCAGCCCCGCCGCGCTCCCCAGCCCGCAACCGGCGCCGCCAGCCCCCGTTCAGCCCCGCCGCGCCTGCCCGGCAAAAGGCTTTGCCGCCGCCCTGAAAACGGGACTCTTCCCGACGCGAGATCATTTTACAAGTAATTTCCACGTTGCAAAGATCGCATTTATTTTTTCTAAGATAAAATGTCGGTTTTTTCCTTTTAAGGTTCGCCCCTTACGGCAAGGGCTTATGACAGATTTTTAAAATTTTTTTCTGTGCCTTCGTTTCTGATCCTTCAGCGAAATAGTTTGCCCGCAAAAACGAAGAGGGCACTTCAGAACCTTTTGGAGGTATTTTTGGTAAAACTATGCCATTGTGATCCCTCGGGCCATAGCCTGACACGAACACCTAAGCACAGCTTCCCAGGGTTCGCGAATCCACGGTGCTGACCCTGGGTTTTAAAGCAACACTCAAAAGATTTTCCCTAAGAGCGCGGAGTTTCTTCCAGGCATTTTACTTTTTTTTTTTATGCGGTAAATTACTAAAATTTCAGAGAAATTAAAAGAACCTTCAGAGTCACTTGACAAAATGACAGTCTGCACCCCTGCACAGTGGTGTTTGCAACCAACGAATGGGCGCATATTTTCTGTCCTTGTTGCTGTCGCTGGGAAATCATAATATGTCTGTAGAAGTTCTCCGTTTGCGATTATTTTTTTATTCTTAAGTGAATAAAGGGAACAGCGTATCGTCTATTATTATTATTATTATTATTATTATTATTATTATTATTATCCAAGTAAAAATTGTCTGTTTGCTGTGTTGATTTTGAAGCACTGTGCCACTGCGCAGAACAGACGCCACCACCTCGGTAAATCCGCTCACGACAGCCCCCACGGAGGAAAACGGCCCCGCGGCCCCTCGGCGGCGTCTTTCGGGCCGCGCACGCCGCCCCCCGCCCTGCCGCTGCCCGTTACCGTACGCGAGTGCCAAGGGGCAAATCCCGGACACGGCCCGTCCCTCGCTGTCGCTGTCCCGAGCAGAAAAGCCCGGCACAAACCTCTCCATCGAGACCCAGCTCTGCCGGCAGCCAGCAGCGCTGCCTCCCCTCCCAGCCTACTCAGCTTTATTCGTACCGTTCGCAAATCTGTATTATTCCCGCACAAGCCAAAAATAATATTAGTCTTCTCCACGCGCATTTCATCCCTAATTATCACTCGAGTCCTTTGCGACACAAAGTGTTTCCCCGGCCGGTGTAAGCGCAACGCTGCGCGGATCCACGGGCAAAGTGTTTTAGCCTTCCCCGAGAGAAACGCAGGGGAGTCCCGCTGGCGGGCGGCTGAACGGGGAGCCGGTCACCGGTGCCGAGCGGGGTCCCCGAACTGCCAGAGCCAAGAGGCGGCGTCGCGCTCTGAAGCAGAGGGCAGGGGAGACAGTGTCTTTCAGAACCATCACGGCTTGCAGAATTTGCTTTCCCCACAGAGCTATTTAGGAAACAGAGGAGCAACGCGCCCCTCCCCCGCTCCCCGAGCAACCCGCTCCTGCCTCGTGGGCGCTCGCCCCAGCGCTGGCCCCGGCCAGGGTCCCCCCACCCCGCCGCCCCTTTGGCCCGGCCCGCCGGCGCCCCTGCTCGCACGCTGATGCCGTACAGCCCCGGGAAGCTGGAACTCAGACCCTTCTTTGCCTTTCCACCCGTTTTATGGTTTTCTGGCCGCTCTTACTCGGAACGGCCTGGAAGCACTGTTTTGGTTGTCAATCGGCCGTGCATGAAAAGGCTGCGTGTGGCCTTTTTAGCTCCCGTGCCTTTTGGGGGGTTTTTTTCCCCCTCCTTTTTTTTAAGAAAGAAAACAAAAAGTTTGAAATACCTACGAGCACTATTGCCAAATGTATATTTTTATTAATAGCTGTGTCCCTACTCTGGTGTGAAGGACATCAGTCTCCAGTCCTGGTGGCAACCCGCGCCCCTTTGGAGGCAGCAGGCAGCCCCCGCAGGTCGTCTTCGGCCCGTGGCCAGCAGCGGGACAGCCCACCCGCCGCCCCTTGCCTGCTGCGCCCGGAGCCGAGCCGCTGCCGCGGGAGAGGAGAGGCTTCCCTGGCTCGGGTGCATTCCTGTTCCCGCGGAGGATCCGCTGCTGGCTGCCAGCAGTGTCTTTCGGGGCCCCAAGCGCCGACCTCTTTGCTACTGAGTCAGATTTTAGGCAAAAAGCCACGGGCGCACCTGAGAGCCCCCAAACGGCACAACCTGCGGCTCTGCAGCCACCACTCCGCGCTACCGTTTTTTTCAAGGAGCGCCCCGACAATTGCACTCATAGCTAGTAGCATCTCTTGGGACAAGCCTTGCGGCTAACACCTCTCCCGGCGTCGGTACAGAGCTGGGGAAAGAGCCTGGGAAGAGGCGGGAATGGTTCTTCAGCTGCCCCACGGGCTCCGGGCGGCCGAGTCAAAACCCTCACCCTCTGGCCAGCGCTTTCCTGTGGGGCCCGTGGGACCCGGCGCGGTGCCTGCGGTAGCGGAGGGGAGGGCAGCCCTCGCCCCTGGCCTGTCCCGGGCTGGTGCCGGCCTTCGCCGGGCACCGCGACAACGCCACCCCCCTCCGCCCCCGGGCGGGCCCGGGCGTGAACGCGCCCTCTCGCTCCGCTCCATCCCTCTGGAGAGAGCGAGGGTTTGCGTGCAGATTGCCGAAATTCTCTCCCTCTCTCAAAACAACAACAAAAAAAACCCCACACCAAAAACCAAAACCAAAACGAACACACACAAAAAAAAAAAAAAGAGAAAAAGGAAAAGAAGATAAAAGAAAAAAAATAATACAAGTATGAACCATGTTTTTAAAAAAGCACAAGTCCCACCTGCGGGGGAGGGCCCGCCCGCTCCCGCGGTCCCTCGGCAAGGCACCGGCCAGCCGCCGTGCGGAGCTGTCTCGGTGCGGGGGGAAACGCAGCTCCCCGGGGGCAGAGCGGTGCGCGGGGCCGGGGTCTCCGGGCAGAGCATCCTCGCGCACCCGCGCCTCTGGGCGTCCCCGGAGGAGGGAGCGCTATCGTGGCCCGGAGTGGTGCGTGGTCCCAGCGCTGGCCGCCGGTGCGACTTGTCTGGGAAAGGTTCCATTTGCCCCCCGGTTCACCTTGCTCCCCCGTTAATCACGTTGCTCCCCGCAACAGCGAGCAAGGAAGGACGCGAAAGAAACGTCCGCTTTCGGGAGGCTTTCGGACAGGCTGGGAGGGGTCGCATCCCTGGTGAGGCGGCCGGGGCAAAAAGATCCACCCTTTATTTTTCCCATCGTCTCAGGTAAAACCAGGCTGCTGTCTGGAGCCGCCACTGCCGTCGCCGTAGGGCTACCCTGGCCACCGGGGTCAGCCCCGCTCCGGCTGGGCTCTCGGCGCTGCCCACCGCCTAACGCCCGGAGCATCCCTGCCTCGGGCCCCGGCGCCTCCAGCCGCAGCCGCCTGCTGCGGGGCTTCGGTGCTGCAGACCCGGGGCGGGGGAGCCGCCGGGAGGGAAACCGGGCTTCCCCGTGCCACCGGCCCGGGGCTGCCCTCGGGGCGCGTCGCCTTCCCACTGACAGGAGAAGCGGAGCGGAAAAGTGCCTGCCAAAGCCCCAGGCCTGCCGCGGAGAGGCCCTTAACCCCCGGGCCACCTTTGCCCCCTGCTCCCGGGAGCCCCTGGGAGGCCGGGCAGGTGCTGCACTGCCGGGGGGGCTCCCTCTGCCACGGCATCTTCTGCTGCTTCTCCTCCCCCGAGAAGCATCGCTGATTTATACCTGACAAGCTGGGGGGGGGGGGGGGGGGGGGGGGGGAGATTCTACGTGGTTTCCTGTTTTATTACCCTGCGAAGGAGCGGGAGGTATCTAAATATAGGCAGCCTCCCGGCTGCAGTGAATCTCCGCGCCTGTGCAAGTGTTTAATACACAAACACAAACGCCTATGGAGACATATGCGAAGTTATACACAAGTTACATTACATTTCAACAATCGAATTTTTGTAGCTTCGGTAGTTTCTCTCTCCTTCTTTCTATCGCGACTTTCTTCTCTTCTTTAAGACCGGATCTTGTCCCTGTCCAGACGGAAAACGATTCCCACCGGCTCCTGTACGGAGCCGGGGTTTGGGAGAGAGGCCGAAGCTGGGACATACAGTTAGGGAGATTATTTTCGTGTTCAAGCCGTAAAAGTGCCGATGAGCTGAATGTGTTTTCGGGTGGCGGTGGAGAATGCGTGGTAGAGCCCTGATTTTGCTGATAACTGAAACGCTGAAAATCCAGACTCATTTCATTGGCCTTGGTACAGTTACGCGCGGGTTACTAGGGTTTTTGTCATTGAGAAAAAAACAAAGACTCAGAGCGTTTGCTTTATCTTTCAAATCGTAAAACTATCAATAAAAGCAGGAGTAGAAACGCCTCCTAATTCCGGGAAAAATCCATTAAATTATCGAATACATTTTCCCGATGTAAAACAGTCACGTTTCTCAAATACCAGATTTTGTTAAGGTCAAACGAAGACGCTATCCATGCGTAAATATTCGATATTAAACACAATCCTGAAATTCCAAGTAACTTCACTCGGATCATCTTTTTCAGCAATTTCTGTCTCGAGTAAAACGCATCTTAGTTTTACCGGATGCAAAGAAAAATAGTTTGACGCTTTATGCTGCGTGTGTTATCCAGTGCGTTCCCCCGGGGAGCGCCGGGGAAGCTCTAATGACCGACGCTTTCTTTTCATATCAGGCGGTTCCCTACAGCGCTACGTCCGTCAGCAAGCACGAAGCGAAATAATAACACACGGTGACCCACGGGAAAAAGGCGGCTTCGGAATAGTCCTGTGTCGAACAGGGGTCCTGATAGGAACAACAACCAGCCTCGCCGAAAGCCACCCCCACCGATTTGCCTCCCCATCCCCTCCCCGCTGGGGCAAACCCTCCGCTGGTGGGAATCGTCCCATTGAAGCTGGGATGGGGGTCAGCAGCTCCGTGTCTTGTATGGAGCTGCAAGCCTCACACGGGGACACGGGGCTGCAGGCAGAGAAACAGCCCCAGGGACAAGAAAAGGAACAAACCGAGCTGTCTGCAGGGCAGCAGGGGCTTCACCTTCCCAAGTGCACAGAGGCCCTGCTCCTGCCATCCCAAACTTTCATTTTCCCAGGAGGGAAAGCGGTAGGAAAGGCGGAAGGAAATAGTAAAAAAAAAAAAAAAAAAAGCATTTCAGGATCGGGCCTAACAAATGTCAGTCCTACCGCATCCGCCAAGGTCTTCACTACAGAGCACAGGACCGCTGCGGCTGGAGCTCTCCGCTGGCCGGCAGGATTGCTGTCCCGTCCGGCGGAACAAGACCAGACCCAGAGCGCTCCCTCCGATGTCGCGGGACCGGCGGCTTCGGGAGCAGGGGGCTCGCTCCGAGCCCGCGGTGGGGCCGGGCAGCCCCCGGGGAGCCGCCCCCCTCCCCACCGCCGCGGGCAGCCGGGCGTGCCAGCCTGGGGCACCCCACCTGCAGGGCGAGGGCAGCCCGAGCAGAACGCCGCTCGCCCGAGCCGCAGAGAGACACGTAACAGCTGAGGGGCGAGGGGGCTGCCGGGGAAACAGCCCGGCTGCCTCTCGGGGCGGCTTGCAAGGACGGCGGCCGGGAGGGCGGTGGGGCAGCAGGGGCGCTCGGGAGCCGGAGGGAAGCCCGTGCGACTCAGCGGGGAAGGAAAGAAGCCGGCGGCGCGGGAGAACCGGCAGCGCCCAGGCAACGCGGCCGCCTGTGAGAGAGGCCCGGGCAGGTCTCTGCCAGCGTGGAGAAACCACCGCAGCCGCCCCCCGGGTCTGGTCCCTCGGAGCGCCACTGCCCGGCCGCGGCGCCCCGACCGGAGCTGCTCGCCCCAGCGCAGGGCGCCCGCCCCGTCTGGCAGCGGCCGGAGGACGGCAGCCGGCGGCGGGGATGCGCTGCCAGCACCGTGCCGAGCGACTGGGCTCGCCGCGGAGGCTTGGAGCGGATTCAGTCCAAGGCGGGAGGCTGCCCCAAGCGGCTGTCGCGGTCGTGTCGGGATACAAACGGCCTCGGCCGTTTCGCCGAGGACTGAGAAGCCCCGTCCTGCAGCCCTAGCCGGAGCCTCCGCCCGCCCGCGGGCCCCGGCCTCCCCGCCAGGTTCCGGCAGAGGGAAAACAACTCGCCGTCCCACGCGCTTTCCCCGGGAGCTGCCAAGGTTGTAAACCGCCGGGGCCGGTGGAAGCGGGCAGCTGCGGGGCCGCACAGCCAGGCCGCCCTCGCCCGGGAAAACCGGCTTGCGGCTCCACCGAACGCACTGCATCCTCACCGTAACGCGGGCGGCCGTAAATTAATCCGGCGCTCCCGGCGCTCCGGCAGAAGGCAGGGAACGCTCCAGCCTGGACACAGAAGTGCTTCAGGCGCCCGGCCCGTGCACCTCCTGTTCCCACGAAGGGACCGGGCACCGGCGCTGAGCGGTGTGCACGGGCAGGGCGGCCATGGGGACCGCAGGGTGAGATCTTCGCCAGGCACCACGGTCCCCACCACCGAGGCTGCCAGCTGCCACTAGAGCCACTGCCAGCCCCTGTGCGAGCGCAAAAAGGAGGGATGTGGTCTGAACTGCAGCCTGAAGTCTGCTGCGGGGAAAAAAGCCGCTGGGGAAATCCGTGTCCACTCTCAGAAACGACACAAGCAGCAGAGCCAAGTGTTAAACTAAAGTTTATAAATTAAAAAAAAAAAAAAGTACAGCGGGTAGCTTACAAACATTCACAATTCATTTGAAGTAAATAATCTAGTTGAGTGCACAGTGCCATCAGAAGAGAAAAGGAGGGGGGAAAAAAAATAGCAATTAGTTACCTAGAAAGAAAGAGGCTGTAATTACATTGCTGAGCAGATCAGAAATCCCCGCCCTTGAAGGAGAGATCTGCAGAAGAACTGTAAAAGGCACTGATGGTATTAAAATTTCCCGTTACATCGATTTCTTAAAAAGCCCGACCAGAAATATTCACATTGAATATAAAAATAACAACAACTTTAATACAACTGGAAAGTGCGAAAAATCTGTAACTCCTCCCTCCCCGAACACGGAAAGATCTCAGGAAGAAAGGAAAAGAAGAAGTCTGGAGTTCTGATATAAGTCTCACCCTTTTGTGAAATATTTATCCTTTGCCAGGGATCATGGAGTACAGGAATAACATGGGCAACAAGAGCAGAGGGGATCTGAAAGAGGCTTCCTTACATTCAGCACCATACAAGGCACACTCAGTTTGCAGCGAGTTGAAAGACCAAGGACTCAACCAGACGTCAAAAATAATCTTCCTTACAATCCACCGAAGGAGTCCTTGATCTCTGCTTCTGAGCTGCATTTGGTTTTGCGGGTTGCTTTTTTTTCCCTCCTTTCCTTTTTTTCTCTTTCTCTCTCCCACACAAGATCGAGTCTCTACCAATCCGAAGCGAAAAAAACCAACCAAACAAAAAGTCTACACCAGATACACTGACAACATGGATACCATGAACTAGTCATGTCGAATCATGAGAGTCCTCGGCTGGCAGGGTGGGGATGGGTGAGGGCCGGGGCAGGGATAGCCGAGAAGTCCTACGTTGGAACAGGAGAGGGTGAGGAACCATCCAAATAATATTAATAATAAAAATAACAATAAAATAATAATAAATACTGTCCAAGGCACTGAGAGCTGCAGCTAGGGCTCTGGATTTGAGAAGCTGGCTGGCTGGCGGGCTGGCTGGGGGAGGGGGGTGGCAGAGGGAAGATGGGTTTCCTGGCTGCCAGTGTCTGGGGGGGGGGGGGGGAGCTCGGGGAGGGGTATGTACGTGTGCCCCTCACTGGGTGCCGGCGGCTGCGGCGCAGGTGGACAAAGCCCACCCAGGCAGGCAGTAGTAAGGGTAGTAGTAGGAGGGCTGGAGGGAGAGCAGCGAGGGCGGCCGCAGCACCTCACCGGGGTGGTACTGTCTCTGGTCATCCCGCACCAGCACCTTGACGGCCACCTTCTTGGCGGCGGGGGCGGCAGCCAGGAGGTCAGCAGCCATCTGACGCCGCTTGGTCTTGTAGCGCCGGTTCTGGAACCAGATCTTCACCTGCGTCTCGGTGAGCTTCAGCGAGGCGGCCAGGTCGGCCCGCTCGGGCCCCGACAGGTACCGCTGGTGGTTGAAGCGCCGCTCCAGCTCGAAGACCTGCGCGTGGGAGAAGGCTGCGCGGGAGCGCTTCTTCCGCGGCTTCGGCGCCGCCGCCTCCTCCTCCCCCGGCAGCAGATTCCCGCACTTGCCCGCTCCGTCCTCCTCCTCCGGGGGGCTGCGATCTGCGGGCAGGGCGAGAGCAGGGCGGTCAGGGCAGGCAGGCACCGGCACACCCGCATCCCCGCAGGGCCCGCGCAGCCGGCCAGGCGCGCTCCTTGCGGCTGGCTTGCAGCGACGGAGCGGGCGGAGACCCGGCCGCGCCGCCGCCCTCCCCACCGCCCGGTCGGCCGCCGCCCGCCGCCGGGGTTTCTCGCCCTCCCCCGAACACCGGGCGGCCTGCCGGGCTGCGGGCTCAGCCTGGCCAAGGGCGCCCCCGCCCCGGGGGCTTATTCTCCCGGCGCGGCCTGGGGGCTCGCTGCGCAGCTCCCCGGGCCGGCGGAAAGCCCCGACCGCCTCCCGTTCGCAGCCCCCCCGGGACCCGGTCGCCCGCCCCGCGCGGGTACGGAGGGGCCGTCGCCGGGGCCGCCCCTACCTGAGACGGCGGCCGACATCTCGCTGTCACTGAGGCCGGCGGCGTCCCGCTCCGCCGCCTCCGGGGGCTGCGCCTCCTCCGCCGCCGGCCGCCCCCCGCCCGTGGCCTCGGCGGGGCGGGCGCTGCCACCGGCGCCGTTCTCCTCGGCGCGCCGCTCGCCCTCGGGGTCCTCGCTGAGCGCCGAGTCCGAGTCCCAGCCCGCCGGCGTCCGTGGGGCGGGGGCGCGGGCGGCGGCGGGCGCGAGGAGCGGCGGGCCCTCGGCGGCGCTGCACAGCCGCCAGCCGCCGGCCGGCCCCGGGGGCGGCGGCCGCCCCGCCGCGTGGCGGGCGCGCTCCTCCTTCTTGTTGAGGATGGCCTGGATGGAGAAAGGCGTCAGGGCGTTGCCGCCGCGGACGGCCATGGCCCGGCGGCGGGCGGCCCCACGGGCGAGCTGCGGACCGCGCCGCGCCTTCAGCTGGGCGACCGCATCGCCGGCCGCGGCCGCGCCGGCGCCGGTGCCGGTGCCGGGCCCTTCTCTGCCGCCGGGAGGGCGGGCGCCAGCGGGGGCAGCCTCTCTGCGCCGCTGCCGGCCCACCCGCCCATAGGGCCGGGGCCGCCGGGGCCGCCGCGCCGCGCTCCGCCGGGCGCCGCCGCCGGTCCCTGGCGGCGCGGGCGCTGCCTCCGCCCCGCTCTGTCCCGCCCCGCGCCCGCCCTCTCCTTTTTCTCCCGGCGGCGCTGTCATCCCTCACCGCCGCCTGACAGCGCCGGCCCCGCGCCTTCCCATTGGACAGCGCCCGCGCGGCCTGCCTGGCGATTGGCTCCCCGCCGCGGGGCGATGCGGCTCCGCGGGGCGCGCGGCGGGGCGCGCGGCGCCTTAACCCCTTGCGGCCCGCGGGGCTGCCCGCCGTCCCCCCGGGCGCCGAGCTCCGGCCGCTGCCGCCCGCGGCGGAGCCGACCCGCGGAAGGAAGGTCCCGCTCCTCGGCGGGGAGCGGCGGCTGCCACCCGCGGAGGGCGAGGTAGCGTTTTCAGGGTGTCTCCCCCTCTCGCCGTGCCTCGGCCGAGTCGGGCAACGGGAGCTGCAAGCCGCCGGCGGCGGGGAAGGGTCCGGTCGCGGCGGGAAAAGCCGCGGGGGAACGGGAGTGGCACCGCGGGCTGGCAAGCGGCCGTTGCGCGCTGCTGGGGGAGAGCCGGGGGGAGCTGCCTCCCCCGGGGTCCCTGCGGGGACAGAGCCGGGCGCCGGCCGCTCGGCGTGAGGGCGCAAACGCCAAACCCGACGGGCTGTCGAAAACGGGCGTTTCGCTGTTCCGTTTGTTTAAAGACGTGGTCGGTTTTATATTGGGGATGGTCTTCGGTCCGCGGGGCTTCTGAAGACCGTTTTAGGAGGGCGATTTCTCCCGGATTAAGGACAGCTTTCCTCGAAACGATGCTTTTCCTGAAGGAAAATGGCCCTAAACCAGAAACGTTTGGAAACTTACACGCACGTGAACTGTATAGGTGCGACTCGTTGCCGGAACAACAACGTGCCTCCAAGCATCGTGCTTTTCTTTATTTCAGACATTATTGGCATTCTCAGACCCGACAGAAAAATCCCGGCGACGGTACCAAGCAGGTTGTCACAGGAGGAACGAAATGCCAGCGCCTCACGACCGTGGTGTTTTTGGCGCTGGGGAGACGCGGCAACGTAACGAGCGAGGGCACATCGAAATGATGCCCTCGGACCCGGCTTCGCCTCCCGAGCCGCATTCCCAGAGCGTTATCCTGCTGCTTCACAGGCGTGCGTCCACCTCCAGCATTTCCCTACCTGATCCCGCAGAGATGAGCGCCCGTTGGCAGTAGACCACGAAGCCACGATAATTGATTATCAACGACTCTGGCAGGGAATAAACGTTTTCAATCATCGTTCTTACCCCGAAAATAGAGTAATAAAATAAATAAACCCGCTTTCATACGCAGCACGAACCCGGAGAGCACTGCCTGAGCGAGAACAGACTTTATCCTTCTGAATAAATTCAGTCCGTTTTAATATCCTTGCTTAGACTCACTTATCCCTTCTTCCCACCCAGGTCTTTTCCCGGGAAAGCCATCACTTCTGCCACCCAAGGCTTCGGTGCCACGGTACACTCTGAAAATATCCAAAGGGGATTTATTTTATTTTATTTTATTTTATTTTATTTTATTTTATTTTATTTTATTTTATTTTATTTTATTTTATTTTATTTTATTTTATTTTATTTTATTTTATGTTTTTTTTAAGAGCTGGAGGGAAATAAGAGGCATCTGGGGAAGCTGCGAGAAATCCACTTACAAGGGGATGTGTAGGAGATGTAGGAAGGGTGTTCTCTGCGGGGTTGTAAGGGGTGCTAACAGGCGAGAGGTGAAGTGTGGGGTGTCAGTGGGGGGAGAGGAAGGGCTGGGCGCTCCTCAGGAGAAAGGCTGGAGATGCGGGTCGCAGGAGCGCGGTTTGGGCTGACGGCCGGAGAGGGACTCTGGGCAGGGGGGACCGGGAGTCCCGGGCAGGGCGGCCTGGCGCAGCTTTCCGCCCTGCGCTTCTTTGGCATCTGCGCTCAGGTGCGGCCGAGCGGGGGGCAGCGCAGGCGGCCCTGCGGGGCTGGGGACGCGGCGAGGAGGAGGAGGCGCCCCCACCCCCCCCGGCGGCAGCCTCCCGGCAGGCTCTGGCACAGGCACTTTCCAGCCCGCGAAGTCCCTGATTTACAAGGTTTCTCGTCCAAGCTCTTGGAAATACCTGCGGTTAGTTTACAATGGCTGTAATTCTTCGCTAATTTACCCAGCTCCCTCCCTGCCACCTCCTTTTTTTCTTTCTTCTCTCTCATGCCCCCCGCCCCCCCGGGCGATCTTTGCGCCCTCTCCCCGACCAGAAAACTATTGTTTGGGAGAGGAAATGCCTGGGGAGGAGGCCGGGAGGAGAGCGAGCAGCAGCGGGGGTGAGGCGCAGGGGAGCGGCGGAGGGAGGCCGGGCAGGGCCGGCGGTCCCGGGGCTGCGGCGGCGGGGGCCTGCTGGGTGGTCCCGCCGGGGGAGACGGACCGCGGGAGGGAGGGAAGGAGGGAGGGATGGGGGAGAGCGGCGGCCCGGCATAGCTCCGCACCGACCGCCCGGCTGGAGGGCTCGCAGCCGGCTCCCGGCCGCCTTCAGCCGGGGCAGCACCACGGGGCAAGGGCTCCCCGGCGGCGGCGTGCGGCGGGCGCGGGGCCCCCTCCGAGCCTGTGGGGGGAAACGGGACGCAAGCCCTCCTCGCACGAACAGGCTCGGGGGGGACACACGGGTGGAGGGAGCGGGGGTGGGGGCGTGTGCGGAGGGGCGCAGCCTAGCAGGCAGGGCAGTGCCTGAAACAGGGATGCCGGCGGGGGCACGATTTCCACCTTGCCCCCACCCCTGATAACGGCCCCGCAACACCCCCCACCCCCCCACCCCCATTCCCCGCGGTCTGGAAGCAGCCAACCCCTCCGCACTGTCTCGGATCCGCCGTTTTACAGACGTGCATTGCCGTGCAGCGGGGCAAACCCAGACCCCGCCGTGCCCCGCCGCTGCCTCCCCCTGCGCCCACCGCAGACCCCCCGCTCTTTACCCAGCAGCCCGCGGAGCCGCCCGGCCCGCCGCCCCTCGCCCTCCCGTCCCCGAGCGGCGGCGGCGGCGGGACGCCCGAGCGCAGCCGGCCCGGCGCTACCGGCAGGGGGGCTGCCCCACCTAGAGGCGTCCCCGCCGCACTGCCCGGCAACGCTGCCCAGCCCTGGGCGCCCGGCGAGGCCGTGGTGACACGGGGGAGCCGGGGTGGGTCGGGGCAGGGCCAGCCCGTGCGGGGACACCGGTGCAAAGGCACAGCGCCAGCGCCCTGTCCCGGCGTCGCGTCGCAAACCGTGGTATGGGCTGGGAAAGAGGGAGCGGAGCTGCCTGGCTGCAGCCTGAGGTGGCTTCTTGCGGTCACCTCGGACGCTTTTCTTTCCAGGTGCGAGGAAATCCGCTCGCAGCTGCACTGCGGAGCGTGCATGGGGCGATGAAGCAGGAAAGGATGTGTCCCGCTCATGGGCGTCTTACGAAAGCTCTTTCCTTATTTTTATGCAAAGTTTCCTACTACCCCAGTAAATGGCTCTATATTCCTCATCTTCTAACGTATTTATCTGTAGGATGGAAATAGAACCTGGACAAGATTAACTTGATTTACTATAAAAAAAACCCCCAGCATATCCAAATGGCCAGACACATCTCATAGTCACTAATTAAAGCTTTTGAATTTTTCTGTGAAACAAATATTGTGATATTTACTCCCTGTATTTAGCTTTTTATTTGTTTCAAGCAGCTTTAGAAGGAGGGGGTAGTCTATTTATTTGCACTCTCTGACAGAAAAATTGAAGTAGAAACAGATAGAATCACTTACGCCAAAGTCATATATGTGTGAGTCATCCATGCGGTATCTGGTCTATCTAGTTGTTCTGAACTTTTCCTTATTATTTATTAGAACATTTTAATTAATATTCCCCATATTACAGTAGATGCATTTGCTGTGTGCAAGTCTCTAGGCTTTTCAGAACACTCATAGCACAGATTAATCATTTGAGGTTTATTTGGTACAACATCATACAAAGTCCAGGCTTCCTTTACCATTGCTCCTCCATCTATTTTGAAATAGTTGAGTTTATCATGTATGATGGTAATTAATAACCTGATAATTAAATCAATGGCTACATTGCAGTAACATTTAAATATTTTTGTTGCTTCTCATGCTTAGGTAAATCAAGTCAGCCTGCCAGCCTCTCATGACACTGGAACTGTTTAGATTTATAAAGTGATTTCACATCTTTGTCCAAGAGTCATATCTTTATTGATAACAATTCAGCATTCATTTATATTGATTTTTCTGTCTCCTTATTATTCACGTCAGGAGTAGACACCCATCAAAGGTAATATCTGGGAGTGTTTGGGACTTTTCCATTATAAATTTACATGGTTCACCAATTACTCAAAAATTTCAGGATTTGAGATGAAAGACTCACTTGTTTCACATCCTCCTCATGCTGAATAGGAAGCCTAAACTGTGGAGATAGGATGTGGCATTTCTGTGCATGTCTAGGGTAGTCTCACATGTGCACTGTTGGCTGTTGGGGTGCCTGCTTGGAAAAGCTGAGCTGGCTCAGGAGCTCCAGTACTGGACTTAAGTGCCTCAAAACCAATGTGTTGCAGGAATGAGAATCATGGTACATCTGCCCTGTTTTGGATCCAGGCCTATGGGACTGACTTCATATGTCTGAAAAGAAATCAGAGGTGTGAGTTCACCAGGTAATTGCACAGGGTGGTTGGTCTGGTCCCAGGAAGCGACCATCCCTCTGCTGAGCACAGACAGGACCCAGGCAGTTTAGACCGAGCATCTCACTCCATGGTAGCTCCCTCATCTGACAGGACCCCAGCTTCCCTGAGAGCTTTATGACACCTCTCGTGGAAGACAAGGCCCCCAGCTCTACATGTTGTGTGACAGGGGAGTCCATGCCTGCAGCAGCCTCACACGGCCATGGTGTTGGCCTTGCTGTGATCCATGCCCAGTAACACGTGGTGGAGCAGCCAAGCCAAGATGTTTGAGCACAGAGATTGGATTCAGCATTGGGTTTATGAAGTTCGGGCAATTAGCGTGTTCACTGTGTGAGTTGTTTCCACTGGCAATGATTTTGTATGTACAGTGACTGTACATTTCATCTGAACACAGCTTTTACATTAAGTCACTAATTCTTTTGGCTCGCTTAGTGAGAATACAAATACTTACATAAACTTCACAAATAAATTAGTGACTGTTTTGTTCAGCTCACTTGCAAAGTTCATTGGCTGCCTGAAAATTAGTGAATGTGACACAAGTTGTCTGCAGGCAATACAGATATTGTCCATATTTTCTGTATGTATCTTAGAGAATAGGGACTTTGAGCATGTCAGTTATGGATGACTGCAAATACGCACCCTGTCTTGTCCTTGTGACACTCAGTTCTTTCCTCTCAGAATTCTTGTCTTCACTAGTGTTGTCTTTGCTTAAATTTAGAGATTCTGAGTTATGGGTTGTCTCCTTCAGACCATTTTTATGCTGTTGAAGGGAGCACAGCCTGTGTGGGTTTTCAGGATATTCTTGTCATAGAAGTAGCTATTTCTATAATTTATTAGCCAGACACATGTTGGGATTTACCTAATAGAAGAAAAAAAATGTTAAGACAGGTGACAGATGAGAAAGAATAAAAATGTGTAAAATGACAGAAGTGGTTTGCACCTTACATGTTACATGAATGAGAGTAAATGAGATAGTTGGAGAAGGAGAGTAAATGAGATAGTTGGAGAAGCCTCCAGTGCTAAAGGACTCCCATGACTTAGTGGAAAACTCTTGCGATGTAAGAGGGACCAGACATGCAGGTAGACAAAATGTCAGTTATGAATCCCTTGGAAAACCAAGAAGGTCCTTTTATTCTTCCAGGAGGTTTTTCACAACAGAAGGATGCAGAAATCTGCCTGCAAATGAAAAAGGGAAGGCAGAGGAGTGCTGGCTGGAAGGACATTTTAGTAATAATTTCAAGATGGCAAGTTGTGATTTCCTGCACTATGGATGAGGTTATTTTTGGCAGGAGGAATGCAAGCTTTCTGCAATCCCTTCTTTGGAAAGAGGGTAGTGAGTGGTGTGGCCTTCTGGTGCTTTATAGTATTGTCTGTATTTTATGAGAGCCAGTTAAAACCCCCACGCTTTTCTCTATGTACTCTCAGCATTTCAACCCCACATAGGACCATGGCAGACTGCTGCCTGTAGGAAGCATTAAAACCCGGTCTTCAGCCAAATAGTTGCTATCATCCATTCTTCCATATGTCTGGAGGACTTTTGATGTGGCTGTATTTCTTCCACCCAGTGTACACTTTGTGCAGCACTTCTGTGTCCCAGGAACTCCTTTTGAGAAGGGTTGTGCACGGCAATGCGCTATTTTGCATGAGATATGATCCCTCATCAGGACATACAACTCTTAAGAAAAGAAAGTGTTATCCTTCATAGCTCCAAAAAGATGTCTGCAGTATAGTCTTCTGCAAAAGATGCAACAAAGCCCTTGTAGTCCAACCTCCTTGTACTGTTGTAGTGATTGTGTGGTTGACTGAACAACCCCAGCATGAATGGTACACACGCACATCGATGGTTGTGCCTGTTATTCATATCTCTGACTTTACCCATAGTTATCATGGAGGGGAAAAACATCATCCAAGGGCAAAAGACCTTCACATACAATAATATTTCATTCACAGGGTTTAATTTAGCTATTTTAGTGGCTCCTCAAGAACTAACTGTAAGAAACCTCTGCAGCCATAAGGTGTGTTGGCTGTGAAGCCCTGAGAACTGCTGGCGGGCTCTGGAGGAGCAGCAGTGTGCTGGAGAAGAGTTAACATCCCTGTGGTCTACGGGGGCTGTGGAAGAGCTTCTGCTACCTCAGATGCCTTGCTTCTTGATCTGCATGTGTCCAGGTGCACTACTACAGCTCCTAGAGCTGCTTTCTAATACATGGCGACTTCAGAAGCAGGCCTGGGCAGCTCCTGCAGCTGCTCTGGTATAAGGTAACAGCTGCTTTTATGGAGAGCATATTAAATGTCAGAACACCTGGATAATGAGACAGTGAGATCCTTTCAGTGAGGAGGAGACAAGAATACTGGCTGTGGAGCTGAAAAGTAGCCTGTCATCTACAAATCAATGTCACGACAGGAATCTGTGCACTGCGTCATTTCAATAGCCCTGGCTTCTTGGATGTGGTATGCGGTAGTGGTATTTCTCATGAACACCACAGTGCCGGACTCTTGCATGTAATAATCTCCTTTTCAAAAAGTGTTGATTCTAAGCCTCATGGTAAAACCAGCTTATGAAAATACTGGGATGTTACTGGCTGTAGGTAGCTTTGATACACACCCCTTATCACATGCCCTAGCATCTGGGCCCCAGCTGACATAGAGAAATCCCCTGTGCCTTTTCTCCAAGATGCAGAGTGTTTGATGATTTCTTTCAAGAACAGGCTTTATTTTCCCACCTGCTGGCTCAGCTGGTGTTGGATGTTGACTCTGTCCCAGTTCTTGTTTGCTGGGTTCTGGGAGCCTGGAAGTTGATTCCAGTCACATCACAGTTAACTGAAAAAAATGAGGACTAAGGACGGTGAATGAAAAGGGGATTATAATTGCGCTACTCAATATTTTCACAACTTGTCTTGTCAACTTCAACTTTCAGTGGCTAGTAAGACTAAATGTAAAGGCCCCTTAGCCTGTGTCTAACCTGTTTGGATGTCAGCACGTCCATGTACTTCTGCCATCCACAACAGTTCTTGGTCATGGCAAGAAGATTGAAAGGAGGCGAAAATGAAGCTGAAGGAAGGACTTCTGGAGAAATCAAAGGAGGGCAAGGGCAGAGAGAGAGGTCAGGTCTGATCCAGGAGTATGCAACGAGCTGATGAGGGAAAGGAAGGAAAGGAAAAGGAAGAGGGAAGAGGGAGAGCAGATGAAGGGAGAACCAGGAGCTGAGGAGGGACCCTGTGAGGGAACTGGAGCACACGGGATGGGAACAAACAGACATTGAGCAACAACAGATGGGTCAGATAAGAGGTGAGGACGGAGGGAATTAGACTGGAAAAGTGCTAGGAACAAGGAGCTGGAAAATGAGAGAAATGGGAAGGTCAGGGCAAGGAAAATGACTGGAACAGATAGCTTCTATTAAACCTCCGTACCTAACTTGTTACACTTGAGAAAAACATGTTACCTGCATTGCTCCTCAAGAAGTTCGGTGTGCCTATAAACATAGACCCAGGTTATATGGAATTTAATATACATATACTGTACCTGCACCCGTAACACCAGATGGGTTTAGACCTCTACATGGTATATTCATGGATGTAAAGCTGAAAAAAAGGTATTCCTGCTGAAACGGGTGGCACCCTGCCTGCGCGGATCGGCGCGGCGCAGCAGCTCAGGAGGAGCTGGTGGACGGCCAGGTCCAGGCAGCGGTGGTCCCGCAACCACCACATGCCAGCCCCTCCCCAGTCCCCCGCCGAGCCCCCCCTCCCCGCCGCCGAGCCCTTGCGGGTCTGGCCCGAGCTCCCCCGGCTCCGGCAGGGGTGGCCGTGCGGGTCCCCCTGCGCCCTCCCCGCCGCGCTCCCGGCAGGCGCCCGTTGCCATCTAGTGGCTATTTCAGGACTCTCCGTCAGCGGAAAACAATTGTTTTTCAAACCAAACTGCAACCCGACAATTGCTTTTCTAGAGGAGTTTTGCACGATTTGCCCCCAAAAGCTTCCTGAGGGCCTTGCACAGAACCAAAGGGTCTGGTGCACGTCACGGAGAATGGGCTTCCTTTTCTGCAGCATGCACAGTTTGGCCTTGCATTGCAATCAGGTGAATTACCTGCCTTCTAGGTGCAGATTTTGCGGGAGGAGAAGGCTAGGAAAGCCTCAAAACCAGCCAAGTGAGAGCCCAGCCCTGCTGGGAGAAGGCTGGCTCTCTTACTGGCAAAACGGCAACGCTTCCAAGGTGTTCAGCAGCACCACGATCTTCACCCCTTGCTTGTAAGGATTCTGGCCCCTAACAGCTTCGTGGAATATGCCGAAAGTTTTTCTTATTATATTTTAGTATATTCACCCTTGCCAGATCCCAACCAGACCAAGACACAATATTCTAAGTGTTGGGCAAGCACAGAGCAAGTATCAGTCCAATGGACATGTTGCACTTTGGCTCCACACCCTCTCTCTTGCCTGGTCAATGAAAATTGAAGAGCTGGTGCAGATGGACTGTTGCAAGTCTGATGCCCTTGAGCAAAAACAAAAGTAATTGGACTTCTTTCCCCTTTTTAAAAGCTGCCAGTCACTTTCCCATTCTTTCTTTTTTTTACAGAAGAAAAGAGGTGATAAAAGCTGAGAAAATTTGAGAAAGGTGTGAAAAGAGGGAAAAGGAGCGAAGGAATGAGATCTGGGAAGGATGCCCTGTGTACAGTGGTGTCTTTGAACAGTCCCATTATCTCAAGAAATCAAATGGACAAATCCCAAGAGAAGAATTAGGTGAACTTAGGAAATAAATAAATACAAAAATTTTAAACAGAGACCACTATGAAGGAATGGAAGACCTTTATTTCTCCATCTCATAGCATGCCTCAGTACAACGCATCCCCACATCCAGTAACGTGATAGTGTTTCCTTGTCTTTGTGTTCACTTGTGATGGATTATTCCATTTTGGATTAATGCCATTGTGGTATATAATTATAGTAGCAAATATTATCCAATAGTACTTTAAGGGCTTAGCACTTACACCCTGAGCCTATTGCTGTTTTCATGAAGTAAAACTTACCCAATTCTGAAAATACAATAAAATTGTATGAACATCTATTACAAAATTATAATGGTAATTGGACAGTGTTTTGTTCATGCAAGAAAAATGAAGCTAGTTAGCTATATGTCTCTAACAGTGAAGCTTTGTGAATGCGTTATATGGCACAGCTGCCTTTCTCCTTTCTTGGCTGCACTTGAGGAGGCTCCTTGGTCTGTTAGCTCCAGGCTAAGGCAAACTAATGTATACCTGCAAAACTTGACTTCAGGGCAAAAATCTGAAGCCTTTGTATGAAAAAAAATCATAGATGTCTTAACATTGGACACCCCTCCCCCCTATTTTTTTAATGCAGAACACTTTCCTTGTTGTATATGTTGATTTCAAAACAGAAAAACCCCTTTGCCTTTTACTTCTTTCTAAACTGAGGCTTTCAGGCTGTTCAGTCTTTTTTTTCTTCAGTGGGGAAAGAAAGTATATGAGACACTGAAAGCTGAGATCAAAAACGGTTTTGATTTTTGAAAACAGAAAAGCAAAAAAACTAGATTAAGCAAAATGCGAGTCTGCAAGGGGCTAGCACCTTGCTGGGAAGAGATACAGTCATACAGGAAATAAAAGGCATAAATTGCAATAGAGAATTTCAGGTTAGCAAATTGTTTTAAATCTAGTCAGCAACAAGAGTTAGGTGACACGGGGATTGCCAGCACTGGAGGTCTATAGGATCTGGTTAGAAATCACGTATTTGGAATAACCTGGAGCAACCTGCCCACCAGCTCGGCCAGTCTTTACCTCCTCCCATGAGAGCACCTCCCTGCAGCTGGCTTCCAGGGCTGCTGGTGCTGGAGTTGCACAAAGAAACGAACCAACTAATTACAGCCTCCAGCTGCCTCTGTGGCAGTCCCATCACACCTACTGCTGCAGGGAGCAGGGAAGGGTGCAACCTCCCAGCACCTCCCCTGGGCTCAGCAGCCCTTCCATGAGTACGTATCCCTGGTGGCTTCTCTCTTCCACTGTCACGTCTGGTCTCTTGTCACTCAGCCCTCTGCTCAGCCAGAAAAGGAGGTGGCATCTCACCGGGAGCACACCCAGGAGTGCGAGAGTCCCGTTTCATTAAAGCTTCCCCAAAAGGATATTTCCTGTGCTTGAAGGCCGAATGGAGTTCTAAGTTCAAGATTAGTTGAAAGAAGTTTTATCATCTGTTTAATTTCTTTTTTTTAAGTGGCCTTATATTGCCTATTTACTTAGCCTGAAAAATCCTGGCTGAATAGAGTTAAATAAGCACTATATTACTGATCAGTTCTTAACTCTTGTTTATATAAAAAGAGTAGAGTGAACTTACTGTCTGAACAAAAAGCCACATTCCAGATCTCTGCTTGCTTTGGGTACCAAAGCAGGGACAACTATTTAATATTAACATTTTTTCATTTATACACTGAAACTGGTGCTGGAGTATCATGAATGTGATCACTGAGCATTTTTCTCTCATATATTTCTCTTTATTCATTCATCTTAATATATGTTGACTTATATAAATCATTGCATTGTATGGGTGAACATGTAACAGAGGGGTAAGTTGTCCAGCTGGCAGTAAGACTGATAGCTTTGACGTTCCTCTGTTATTCTCAATTACATCCCCAGTACATGCACAGATGCCTTTGCTGTCCGCCTGTGTGATCAGCAAAGGAACCATGTTTAACAATATGGCTCAGCTTTGGTCCATTCATGTGGTTTCCTAGTGAGGGAGGGCCCAGACTATTCTGAAATACATTGTAGAGGTTTTTATACTTTAGCTCTATTCCCACTGGCTGATTAAGCCAGGTAAGAGCTGCACCTTGTGTGTGGCTTAGCTGGAGCCAGGTCTAAACATCTTTCCATGAGGAAAAGCCCAGACAGAGCTCACCATGACTGCAGAGTGTATGTAATCTCCAAACTGAACTCGTGACTGACAGAAAGGTTTATATTTCCCCAGTGGAAATTGTACTTATTTTCCATGTCTTTGGTGGCATTAGAAATCAGGGCACTCAGACAGCTTTTCCACATGACAGAGTACCTTAGCTTGCTGGTAAGGTATGCTGATGGTGAGGGCAGAGTTGCACACCCACAGGACACCTGTGTCTTAACAGTCACTGTTAACTCTCAGCAGTTATGCTAGTGCCTGTGAATACTCAATAAATAAAAACCAAGCTAAGCTAACAGCAAGCACGAGGGTGACATTACAGCCATCAGTCCCAGTAAAGTACTTTTAATAATTTTTCAGTACTAGCTTTTCACCTGTATTTTCTAGTCTGCTATACCCATCCTATCTTGCATAGTAGAAGTTTTTTACGTTGTACTAATACAGTTCTAGATCTTAGTGCTAGCAGGGATCAGTAAAGTAACCCAGTCTGTCCTGCATGGACCAGGTCATTGGTTGCCTCTTTTGTCCTTTTGACATCACACCCACAACTGAGGTTGCAAGTTTCACAAGCAGTGGTTGTGAGATGTTGAATAAAGTAGTACATCAAAAAGCCAGTGACATCTCCCCCTGCTGCT
The DNA here is from genome assembly GCF_023634085.1 of Falco cherrug. Taxonomy (NCBI): domain Eukaryota; kingdom Metazoa; phylum Chordata; class Aves; order Falconiformes; family Falconidae; genus Falco; species Falco cherrug. The sequence goes on from NC_073697.1 coordinate 54,050,187, forward strand.
CCCACTTTGCCTTTCAAGTGCCAGTATATCTTGCTGCCAACCCCAAACAAACAGAGAAAATAAGCAATAAACGGTCATTGTTGGTGATGCTTTCTTTTTTTTTCTATGAAGTTTTTTTTTTTTTCCAAATAATCTTCGCATAAGCTGTTTCCAGTGTGGGAAAACATTGCCCTGACCTAGACTGTATCTCTAGAAATCAGCAAAAGAAGAATTTCCACAATGCTGAGGCCACAGAGAAACAAGAGGCCTGTGATTATAAGAGGATTTACATTAATAATAGTTAATATTGTAATATCTTCCTTGGAGGCAGATACCCATTGGGTGTCATACCACCTCAGCAGGAATCCTGCGGTGTCTGGGGAAGCAGGCAGGCAAACCAGGTGCCCCATGAGATGTCTGAGCTGGACAAACGACCCTTCAAAGTCTCTTTTAACACCTAACTTGGGGTGGAAGGAGATGCCTCGTCCTGTTCAGCAACCACAGGCATGATGCGTACCTTGGAATTAAAAACATTTCTTCTTGACAAACATTAAATGAGATGGTGGCACACGTATGCCCGTAATAACCATTTCCTCAATATGCTATGGAGTGGAACAGTCATCTGGAATGTGAACAGTGAGACTCAGTCCCCAGCTCTTTTGCTTCAGCAAGTAGGACATGTCATGGAATGTGAAATATCTCAACAGCAGAGAAAGTAGTATCCACCTTTGGATACCCTACAGCCTTGCCTTCCTGAGACATGTAGGTTCCAGTCCCACCATGCTCTAACCACAGCATAAAAAAGCGCCTTCTTTCTTTATGTCTTTGGAAGAAAGGCCAACAAAGGTCCATCCTTGGTGAAAGCTAAGCAGAGAGTAGATGTCATCTTCCAGGACTACATGCTTGTCCTTGAGGAGCTCATCCTAGATGTTTCTTACAGGCCACTGCTGTCAGCTTCCAGGACAGCTTGCTCAACTTTGTGGATTGCATCTGAAGATCTAAGTCTCCTAATACAAGGACATTTGATGCTTCATTTGGATTCCTAACTTCTTCAGTGAGCCAGCTGGCTTAAATTCAGATGTTTAAACATTAGATCCAGTTTCACGTTTGAGCACAGCCCCAATCTTTACATCAATTTTATAAATGGCACATACAGTTCCTAAGAAACCCTGAAAAATCGTGTCCTGTGTTAGAATTTAAAGCAAGCCACCAGGGGAGAACCCATCGCACCCCTGCAAGTCATTTCACTGTGAAGTGGCACGGTGCATTACAGTTAGTCTAAATTTGTCTGGTTTCAGCTTTCAAAAACCGGATGATCTCTTCCTGGTACACGGCACACAGCAAGGATCCCTGACTAGCTGGACAATCCGAGCTTCTTGCAAGCAGCCTTCTTGTTTTGTCACTAGGAAGAGAAAACCCCCACAGATTAGCTCCCTGTTGATTTATACACAAATTAGTTGGTACAGAGGTACCATACATGCATGTGAGAGCTAATGGTGCACCTGGATGACCAGCTTCAGTGTATCCAAATCCATAGTGCAATGGAAGGGTGTCCTGGTTTCCCTTGGGATAGAGTTAATTTTCTTCTTTGTAGCTGGTGCAGCGCTGTGTTTTGGATTTGGTGTGAGAACCATGCTGATGGCACACTGATGGTTTTAGCTGTTGCTGGGTGATGTTTATACCAAGTCAAGGACTTTTCAGCTTCTCAGGCCCTGCCAGCGAGAGGGGGCACGGGGAGCTGGGAGGGGACACAGCCAGGACAGGTGACCCAAACTGGCCAAAGCAATATTCCATACCATATGATGCCATGCTGTGTATATATAGGCTGGGAAAAGAAGGAGGAATGGGGGGACGCTTGGCGTGATGGTGTTTGTCTTCCCAAGTCACGGTTACCCGTGCTGGAGCCCTGCTCTCCTGGGGGTGACTGAACCTGCCTGCCGGTGGGAAGGGGGGAATGAATCCCTTGTTTTGCTTTGCTCGTGTGCGTGGCTTTTGCTTTACCTGTTAAACTGTTTGTATCTCAGCCTACGAGTTTTCTCACTTTTACCCTTCCAATCCTCTCCCCATCCCACTGTGGGGGCAGCGAGTGAGTGGCTCTGTGGGGCTCGGTTGCCAGCTGGGGCTACACCACAACAAAGGGTGGTTCCACATCCCCTCTCTGCCACATGGCCGTCTTCTTTGTGTGGGCAGCAGTATTTGCACAGCCCCATCAACAGCTTGTTTAGTGACCAGACTACTTTGAACACTAATCTGCAGTTTTGTTTTGCAGAGGAATTTCCAAGCTTCCTGGTCCGGCAGTCCGTGGCTGTACAACTTGGCACCAGCATGGAGGAAGGCACCGGCCAAGGGGCAGGAGAGGGAAGGTGAAAGGTGCCTTGCAGTTGCAGCCTGGCCACGAACCCCCACCCGAGGCTAATTAATTGCATAGTCAGTGCCAAAAATCTATTCCTGCCTTACTAAGTTACGGCCATTTCAAACCATATTTTTCTTCCCCAGTTGTTTGGCAAGAGTGTTATGTTCCTAGCTTTAAATACGGCTATCTAGGGACTCTCGGAGAGACATTTATTTTTATCGTGTTTTTCTTTTGGACTTTATTCACAAAGCCAGCAAGGATAACAGCTAAAAAGCTGAGATTTGAAAGAAGAAGGGAGTTTAAATCAGAAATAGCCTTTCAAGGAATTTTGGTGAAACATCAGAATCTGGAAACAAAGACTAGAATGTAGATAGAATTTCCTTGGTGTTTAAACTTTCATGTTTTAGTAGAAAAAAACCACCCTGCTTGAAACAGGCCCAGGATTTTTGAGAAGCTGATGGAAGTAATGGAGTGTGACGTACATAGCTGGGACAAGGAATCTACTGGAAGAAGCAAGCACGGTATCTTTAAGAAGTTGCCAAAACCTGCAGAAGGCTGACATGGGCAATTTCCTCTGGACTGAAGCTATAAGCAAATGATATAGATGTAAGGCTGTTGAAGTCGTGAAGGTAAGAGTCGTCTGAGCTGGTATATGCAATCACTGAGCAGGCAATGTTGAGAATGCCTAAGTTATCTAGAGCTTGGAGTAAGCGTTTGCTACACAAATGCATAGTTACCTTTGTTATGATGTTCACATTAAATCTGAAAACCAAAAACATTTCACATGGAATGGCTTCAATGGGAAGAGAACAAAAATCTGCCAGTGAAATTCACTCTTTACAGTACAAACAGGTACAGCTTCAAGGAAATAAAACCGCTCTGGAAGGACATGTAGGAGTCACTCAGCACATCCCAGCTTCAGAGCAGCAATTATCTTCAGACCACTGACTGTCAGCACCAGAAAGATCGCACTACCTCTCCCAAAAGCAAGGAGCGACAAAAGTCTGTGGTGGCAAATTATCTTTTCCCACTGCAGAGCTTGATACAGGTGTCAGACTGACCACTTTAACTATTGACACCTCAGCCTGTATGGGAGCTGCATCACAGTGGGTGTCTGTTGATAGTCACTATGACCAGGAGCACTTGCTGCTCTTGGTTCCCAAGTTTTATGGGACAATTTTTTACTGAGTTTCTGGACAGATGAAGGGAGCTCAGGACAGTACGCAGCCTCTGAAGGATCAGAGCCAGAGGTTGTTCTGTACGTGATGCTCTCACAACACAGGCTGAGAGACAAGAAACAGTGGATGTGTGTATTTGGGATGGATGTCACAGACTGACAAAAAAAAACCCCAAAACCCAACTGAGAAGTGGATGTGTTACTAGAGAAGCTGTTGGAATAGGAAATTGAGGCAGAGATCTGCCAGCATCAGCAAAAACTTTGCCCCAGTTGCTGACTGCACCTACTGACTTTGGACCAGGTTCTAGAGGGATGTTTCACCAGTTTACAAGCTTTCCAGAACCCATAAAAAATGAAAACTGCAAATGAACTTTTACTGATGACCCTTTAGGTGGTTTAAAAAAAGCACTGCTACAACCCTCCCCCCCCCCCCCCCCAATTAAAATTAATTTGTGATTTAAAAGATAACCCCACAGTACTTTAGGTTGAAGACAGGAAACAAGTGTAAATAACCTTTAAGTAGAATGCACTAGAAAATAGGAAAAGATACTGACAGCTAGCCCCCAGTCAGCTGGTAACACTGGTAGCCAAGGTACAGCAAGCAGGACACAAGTTCTTGTTCTGTAACACTCAGCAGGGGGGAACCTGAACTCCATCCTCCACCACAGCATCTCTGGTTCACTCAGTATTTTAATATTCAGAAAAATGAAGCAGTTCCAAGAGAAGGAACTGGAATAAAACCAGCCAAGTGGTTTAGAAAGTTATTTGGGTAGCAGGGTAGCCATGTTCTTGCACTAAAGGTGGCAACAAACTGCTTTGAACAAATCTCTCCATGGAACACTTCCAAGACATTGTTTCATCACATTGCAGAAGTTGTTTTTGTTTTTTTTTTTTTTTTTTTTTTTTCCCTCTGAACTCTCTAAGCTCACACAGGGTAGGAAAGTGCAGTTGCTTTATATGGATGTCAAGGTTCAAGTTGAACTACAAACCTGATTTCTGAACAAGATGGATGGGGCCCTTGCTGCACCCAAGGGAACAATGGGATTCCTCTGCACTCCCTCTTCCCCCAGGAAGGGCTCTGGGAGACAGAGCACACAAAACACGTGGAAGCTGTGAATATTCAATGCCCAAGTCATGCCCAAATACAGCAGACCACTACTGTACCTGTAAAATACAATAGTAATTTTGGTGACAGGCACTTGAAACTACTAAGCAAAGAAAAAACCCCACCATTCCAAACATGCATCGACGGTGATGTGGCCTGGCAGGATTGAAGGAACAAGGAGCTGGTGTCCTCATACATCACGCAGCAAGTGAAGCATGCTTAAGTTAAAGGTTTGTGGAATTATCACTTTTTCCCCCCACTACTTGTAAGTAAAAGTGTCTCTTGGTGAAGGATAAAGCCTTTAATGCCTTCATATTATGGAATAATTTAATGAATGATCAAAGATACAGTCTACAGATAAGACGATTTTCCTAAATGCTATTCCTAAATGTTATCCGTCACACTAAGGGGAAGGACAGATGGCGGCCTTCCAGGAGGTTAGCTCTGCAAGACTGTCATTGATCTTCAGGGCTGTATTTCTGTACTGGTCACGAGACCACAGTCAAGAGGATCTGACAAGCAGGAGCTTTGGCAATCACTGTAATCCATCAGGATGTGTCTGTGAAACTGGCAAAGATAAACTGCACTGCAGCAGGAGAGGCACGGCCAGCGGCGGGAAGATGAAATGGTAATACCATACAGTGCGCTGGGGGGCTTCCTTAGCACCTCCTGAACAATCTCAAACTGCATTCAGGTGCACGGAAACGACACTGGAGACAGGGAAGGATTCCAAATATGATCAAGTCTAGAAAGCACCAACTGAAAAACAAACAGTTCAGCTTGTTTACCTTTACAGAACAAAGGCTGAGAAGAAATCTATGATTTTGGTCTATGCATACTGCAGGGGGCAAAGGGGGAAAAAAGGTAAAAAAACCCCAAAACAACTCAACTTATCCTGCACCTGTGTATGAAGCAGTGCATAAACATCAGAGTTAGTAATATATAGGTAAATATCAGCAGCATGTTAGCAAGGTACATATTAGTATGGCAGCAGAGTTAAGGTAGAGATCAAAAGGAGATAATTTTCAGAGCAAAGAGGTTTTCTTTTTTTAGACTCAAGTTTAGTTAGGAAACTAATCATGTGTGCACCTGCTTTTACCCAGCTGTACTAAGCCAGGTAAGTAAATATTTAGGTCCTTTCCCTGCTGTTTGTATCACTAAAATATAAGCACCTGTAAACATTTAAAGACACTGATCAGGTAAAGCTTATAGATATGGCTCCAGCCCAATACATTTGTAACAAGCTCCACAGCAATACAATGAAAGGATAATAAAATATGGCAACTCAGATTTTTGGCAAACATTTTATAATTTTTATATAAAAATCTCAGTAAGAAACCAAGCAGAATATCTGACGGAAACATCTGCCTTACAACAAGTTGAAAAAACCTCACAAAAGAAAAAGAGAGAAAAAAAAAAAAGAAAGTAAAATTCCACCCCCCCAGAATGCTTTATAATTATAAACCAGAATATCAACAAAACACTTAAAATAATCTCAGATTGTTTGGCAACTCATCACACCATAACAAGAGACACATTTGATCATAAGAAAAGTTTAACTTTATATACAACGTCACTTGAACATTTGCTCTTACCAGAGTTAATATACATTAAAAAAAAGATTCTGGCAATAATACCAGGTTCTATTTTTAATACCTGTGTATAAAATGTAACATAAAATGCTGAAGCTCTATAGTTAGGAGTAGTGAAATTTGATTTCAATGGGTCCCTCTTTGTTGAAAAAGACAAATACTGAAAGAACAGATGTTTAGTTGCAAAATAAAACTGTTTCATTTCAGGGTGGTGTTGGCTGACTGTGAATAAATCTAACCTAATACTATTTGTTTCTTGAGATTGGTAGTAAAACTCACAAGTGAAAATATAATCTAGTAAGATTACATTTTAAATGTTATACTTTGTCACAAATGTGGACAGAAAGGAGCCAAGTCCCTTTCACTATGCTAAACTACTTTAATGCATGCGAGAAAAATACTTTACTGACTGTCTGAGCATATTTTAGAGAACTTCAGGTTTTAGACAGCCCTGGGGGAGTGGAGGGGAAGTTTCCTACGGACATCTGCATAGAATGTAAAATATATAATTAAAAAAACCTAAGGTATATACTAAAGTTTACAGACCAATGCTTTCCATATAATAAATAAAATGTCCATCATCGATTAGATTCATACACAGAGTAAAATACAACCTATTTTTACAAGTTTATATACAAAGTGTCTTAGTAGGCCCAGGGGTGCCTCATGGGTTGGAAGCATCTGCATTAGCATGTCACATTGGGAAACTCCAACTTTCCAAGTCAGTGATAAAATATATAACTACTTTGTTTTTCATTCAGATACAAAGTAAACTTATTTTTCATCTGAAATAAATGTACATAATATTCTGTATAAACAATAGTTTATAAAGCTGTTTAAAATGTAACTTAAAAGTACTGCATTGATTAACTTAGAGCTCTGAAACAAGCACGTGCAAATCCCTTTGCTTTAAAAAAAAATAGAAGCACAAATGTTTTTATTCTTTTGACTCTTCCATGAACAGTACTAGCTGGTAAAGATTATCGTTTTGCTTTCTTTAGTGGCGTTTCCTCTGTTTTCTGCTGGCCTTTTCTCCGTACTACTGTTGGGCTGTCTTCCCTCTTACGCTTGGTAGACTGCACCTTTAACCTGAAAAGCAGGATTAATAATTATTTTAACAGAAAGGGTCATCAGGCACAATCCTGTTTAGAAGATGGAACTTAGCTGTCTATCTCTGATGAATTATAAGGATATATTTTTTAAAAGCTTACTACTAAAACATTTCACACAAGCACAGACCATAGGGAACCCTTGCACGCTGCCATCACATCTTAGCAGGATACTGCATACTCATTCTGTATGTTGGAGAGTGCTTCTGATGTAGAATATGGGGCTAGACCTCTCCTCCTCCCTCCTCTTTCTTTTGGAAAGACTTGTGGATTATAACAGAATATAAGGAACTACATTATCTCATACCCTCTCTCACGGGAGAATAGCAATGGTGACTTCAGTCCTGCATACACAAGGGGGAGTAAAGGGCAGACATCATGTACCTTTACCTCTAGTTAAGCATCCATATATAAGCCTGCCACAGTTCTGCTGCAACTAATTATAAGTGTGGCTTAAACTCTTGGCTATTCATTACCATGCAGTAATTAACATGAGGCGAACTGTGACAGCCGATCAGTGCATGATACACATGTTCTTGAGGTTCAGTTGGAAGATATTGCAACATTTCAGAGTGGATGAAAACTAAATTTGGCATATAACTAATTTTACGGGTAAACTAGCAACTGTGCATCCCATTTATTACTCCCTTGGGATTCTACACTGTGACCTCAAATTTAAAAATTAGAAAGTGTACCAGGGAAGGAGGGAAAAGGAAATATTTTCAAAACTTGACATAAGGACTCTCAGTTTCTTCTCTCTTTATCAGCTGATCTTAGCAAGACCTTCGAAGCATCAGAATCATGTCATTGTATGTTGCTTTAACCTGAACTACAGCTGCTCTTCCCACAGTATTCAGGAAACAATCACAGCTCAAGTTAAAATACTGCATAACAGCCTTTTCAGATTCTCCTAAGAGGTTTCTGAGGACAAAGAAAAAAATTCTAGCCTTCCAAATATTAAAGAAATGAAGAAAAATAAAAAACATAAACCAGAAGAAAATCCTTCAAAAGCTTTTGTATATTACAATGGAGCAGAATGCAAGAACAGCTAGACCGCTGTTCAGATTTTGAAGCAGTACTATTACATATAAGGAAACTACCAGTGCAGCAGCTTCCAAAACAAATAACAGAAGTGGATTCAACTTAAATACTTACTGTGTCAATGGAGGAGATTTATTAATTTTTATATCACTTGGAGATCTTTTTTTTGCTGCTAGGTTTTGTCGTTTTCTAGGAGAAACTGAACTTGGACTGCTGCCTTTAGAAGTTGCACGTGTGGTTGGCTTGCTGGGCTGCTTTCTGTAATACAAAAGAATGATGAATGTATGTATAACAAAATACTTCTACCAAGTCACTTTCTTCTTGTATTGCAAGCCCAGAAAATTAAGACTGCATAGTATTTGCAACAAGTAAATCAGAGTTACCAAAAGAAACTGAAAAATACATTTGCATGCTTTGAGACACAAACTGCAATGCTGAGCTGTGTATTTTCATATCAAACGCAGAATCAAAAGGCTACTTTACTGACAATATTTATTATTTAACTAAATAAAAATCTTCGTTCCAAGTCTGCAATAATTCTGGTACATAACTGACCATGTTTAAATAAAATAGCTTGTAGTACTAGCAGAAAAACAAAAGCAAAGGCAAACAGGCTGCAGAAGAAGAGAATTTGTTTATTCAGTGTAAAGAAAGAGCTCTTATCAGCTTCAGTATCCACCCGTTCAGAAACATGAAAAACTGGTCACTAGCAACCTAATTCATAGTTTGGAAAACAGGTTACTTAAGTCAGAGAAACTATAATCTAGCAATGCTGAAGATGAAGCAGCCTCCCCTTCCACAGAATTATTCCCAAACACTACTTACAAAATGCAGACTGTTTGCAGCACCTTAGGATAGAGGTGCTTTGTTACAGTCAGAGCTACAAAGATAGCATTGGAAATCTGAGACACCAACCAAACAAATCATAAATAAAAGAGCAGATGTTTCCACAAGCTATCAGAAAACTAGTAATATCTATAAACTTTTATTACAATTTTAAAGTTAAAAATTAAGTGGGACTAAAGGAAGTCCCTTTGCCTTTACCAAAACCAAACCGTTGTTTACTAAGTGGTAAAGTTAATCCTTCACAGTTTTTATTTAAATGAAGACTACGTAACTGCTTTCTGATTCAGCTCTGAAATTCTGAACTCAAGAGCATACTGTGAACAGTGCTTCAAATAAGCTCCAAAGGCTAACATACAATACAATATCCTTAAAAATGAAGCAAATCCATTGAATTTACAGAAATTGCACGACAAACAAGAAGAACACAGCCTGGACTCCAATTTTGTTCAGGAAAGCAGCAACAGGAAATCGAAACTTCCCAAAGCTGATATCTATCTTTGTTTCCACAACCAAGTCAAGAGGATGAGCTCTGCTATAATACAGTTTGCCTGCAAAAAGGCAGGCCTGTGCTAAGGGAGATGAAGAACAGCTTCTTGAAAACAGAAATCTTGCTACCACACGAGTCTTGCAGTAAGTAAGGTTGCCCTCTGAGCCTGCAGACCACCATACTAGGAATCAAATCCTCCACTACTGCAGATTCACCGATTTAACTTGGATAATGTTTGGAAAAAGAGAAAGACAAGGGTAATTATATTTTCACCTTGTTCCAACTCCAAATATCAGATAGTGAATTGCACAGTCAAGTCAGAAGTCCCTTTTTACCTATCAATAAATAATGCGCTTAGTTTCAACTTTTGAGACATCACTAGGATAGACTGCCAACAGCATCAATTCTTCCTTTCTGACATGTTCAAGTATGTTTTTTGAGACCCTAACAGTTTCCCCACCTCCCCTTTGTATCTTCATCCCTAGAAGAGTGGTACTAGAATTAGAATCAAAATTATTTGAGAAGCTGTCATCAGTTTAAAAAAAAAAAAAAGTGGGGGGGGGGGGCAAAAAAGCAAGCAACAAAAAAACTTCACCCCCAAACAAACCCCATGACAACTGAGAACAATGTAGAAAAAAACGTGCTATCAGTGTGTCTACACACAGTTACCTTTGAGCCTCTAATCTTGTGGCTGATCTAGTTGTGGCCCCAGAATGTGCTTCATCATCTTCCTCACCATCTTCTTCCTCACCTTCTTCCAGCTCTTTTAGTTCGTCCTCAGAAGATGTTAATTTCTGACGTTTTCTTTCTGGCTCCAGTGTTTCTGTCCATGTAAAATGTTACACATGTGCTATAATTTTCCAAAAGCCCTCCAAAAGGATATGGACACTTAGTTTAGAAAAGGTATCCTATTCATAAATCCCATTTTAAGTAAGTGATTTTCCATTTCCTTTATGCTTCAACATTTTTAATTCACACTTGTTTGACTTAATCTTGGTAACACATTCACCATAGTTTACTTATGCAGCTCATAGCCAGAATTCATAGAAAATTCATGAGGCTTTATAGAAGCATCTGGGATGTAGCAATTCTGACATGAGATTACAGCAATTTACACATATTTACATAATATTTACACTAGCTGTAAGTCAATGATTTTTCCTCAAGAAAGGAAAATTGCATAAAGCTTATCTTGTTGCTATTAGTAAACAAAAAGGCACAGTACTATCGTCTATTAGGAACAGCAGTTTTATGTTTTTACCAGTTTCCTCTGATTGAGCCAGAGAACGCCTAGGCTTTCTTCCTCTTTTACGCACAGTCATTTCTGCTTTCTCAGCTTCATCTTCCTGAAAAATAAAATGGAAGCGAGTAAAGCAAGACCAATTTAATTTAAATAGAAGACAGACATTTTTCATTACATACTGCTTATAAACTTACAAATTAAAATGGTTGCACTTACATTTGTTGTTTCTTTCTTATTAGATAAGTCTGTACCTAAAAAGAAAGAACAAAACGTAATCCTGAACTTCAAATCTTTCGCCAATCAGTTTAAAAAGGAGTTCTTTCAAACTCTGTCAACTTTGCATAAACATCATGGAAGCTCAGAAAACATTTAAAGTCTCTATGTAATTTAGAATATGGCTTTGTTGTATTTTGTTGTTATATACAGAGACTTGGACAATGATCAGGGTTTTTTTTCAAGCAGTAAGGCTTTATATGACTGACATTATTTACTGCTTTGTTGTATATGCTGTTTTGTTTTAATGGAAAAGCAAAAGTTACTTACCCCTTTTAACTACTGTCAACCAATTACAGAATCACAGAAAAATTTAGCTTGGAAGGGGCCTCTGGAGGTCATCTAGTCCAACCTCCTGTTCAAAGCATGGCTAAATTAATTGATCTGCTCATACTACTGAGGATCCTGTCCAATCCAATTTTGAAAGTCTCTGAGAACATGGTCTTCCAGGCAATCTGTTCTAGTGCTTAACTATGTCCACGGTGAAGCACCAAGATGGCTGTAGCTCAAAAAGACAATACTTAAACCCCATCTAAAACCTGGTATGCAAATTACACTACTTCCTCTGCTGAAGTACTTCTTACTTCCAATTCAGTACTTCTCAGAGTGGCCTACGGATATTAAAACACATTTATAACTCTACAACCTATGCGTCAACCCGGCCTCTCTTCTGTGGTAGATGCTTACCACTTCTACCCTGACTAACTCTACAATAAGATTATTTTACAAAGCTTTTGAGCTTTGTCAAATGGAATTATCTGCAACACTGCAAGAATGAAAATCTTTAGCAATAAAAGGAGAGAAGCAACCTACAGAAAACCAAATTTTTATACCTTTTTTCCCCGGCCATAAAATTACTGCCTATTTTTGATTTCTGAAAGCTACACAAGAGATGACACGAACTGTAAACCCATTACCAATTAGACTGATAGAACAAACAGAAGAATGTCAATGCAATGGATCAAAAATAGATCTCAGAGCAGAAATATTCTAAAATCCACATGCAAGTTTCCTGGACCTCCTTTGTTAAGGTTATGGGGAAAAACCCCTACACAAAAGCAAATGAAATAAAACACAAAGATGTTTATCTAATCAACAAAGAAATGCAATAAAGCATAGGACTGTCCACTGTATTAAGTCCTTAACAAAAAATAAGTCTAACAACACAAACAATATTTATTAGCACTGTTGTGTTCAAAAGACAGATACTTCACGATTCTGGCATGTTTTGGCAAATCTGCAGCAAAATGATTTTTGATTGAAGAATACTCCATGTAACTACAAGATATGCCTTTTAACAGACATTTAACCCTCTCTTTAAAATATACGAGTGTAGTACTTTTGCCTCAATATAAGTATAAATACAGTAAGCTATAGTATTTAAAATTCTCACTAAATTTTCAAGAACAACTACTGATTAGCACAAAATAGTTTCAGTTTCAAGTTCAGTGTCAGTGTTATGGGAGGCTGCTGCCTTCAGAAACCAGATGTCTCGTAACTGCATGAGTTGTACTCACTGAAAAGAAACTCTGCTTCCCGCTCTACATGGAGTCTCTCCCTATTGCAAATGCTTGTGTGGAACACCCAGAAATTACCAGAATAAGTGAACTGCACAGGGGGATTCCACTTTGTTTTCTTTTCACTGCCAGGGGTTTTCGACCCCTTTCCTCACATGAATGTTAACATATGATGAAAAGTTTAACAGGATATTTCATCCACTTTACACACTCTTCTTATTGTTGCTTTGATATCAACAGTCTTTTCCCTGGAAAACGAAATGCTACTTAACACACTAAATTTAAGCTTTAGGTACAAAATCAGGTGTCTGTCCTTTTCAATAAAAAGCAAACCAGAGTGCACTTTTACACCTTTTTCGCATTCTTGTCTGTTCTCTTTGCAGTTGGCAGAAACCAAGTACAACACAACCACCTAATCCTCCAGAGACAATTCTGAAGCATGCGGATTAAAGCTGACATTTTAAAAAATGCAGAGAAAATAGGGAATAGTCCATATGTGCAATGCAGCCAGATTAATACCTCTGTAGAAACCTAAATTTTTGGAAGCTCCAGAAGATTTGTTTTGAAGACTTGTTTTCTCAGATTTGTTGCATGAATGTTTGCATTTGTTTACAAACTGTTTTTTAACCTGCCTTTCAGGTTCATCTGCTTTCTGAATGTATTTTAAAGTCTATTTTATGAACGGCCATAATTAAAAAAACACATTTAAACCAGTACAGTTCAGACTCCATACACATGAAAAATTAACTATGCCATTTAAAATTCAAAGTCTGACCTCTTGCAAATCGCGTTTGAATATGAGAGAAATAGAAGTCACTCACTTTGACTTGTTTGAAGAGCTAAAAGTACATTTCTGAGTAAAGCTAAGCAGCCATCTTCTAAAGATCTTACAGCAGTTGTGAAAAAGGAAAGAAATGTCCCAAGCTACCACTAAGCTCTTTATACACATATCCACAGATAATCCAATTTACTGAACAAAATTTGAAATTTTTAAAGCATTTAATGTAGTAAGTATGACTGATAGTTGTTGCACGCAAGAAAATAAGCAGAAATGGAAAGCAGTCACTAAGAACCAGTTTGATGTGGTACCTACCTTCCTCTGAAGCTCTACCATGGGCCTATCCACACAAACTATTTGGTATGTTCTGCAGTGTATTATTCAGCACTTAACAGTGCTGCTGTGTCTTTGAAACAAGTTCTTATCAAGCTGCTCTTTTTTAAAATTAAAAACTCAGTAGGAAATAGGGACAAGTCTTCACTGTTCTGTTTACTCAGATGTTTTCATATGTCGATAATACGGACTGCCAGAAATGATGTTTTGGACGGACCCATGTGATTTTCTGGAAAACTCTCTTCTATTTCTTCTGTCTTTTATTTGTTAAAGCAGATACCATTTGCTTACCCGTTTGAGGTGTTTTCCCTCTACTTGCAAAGATAGGAAACTGCAGCTGAAATGAACAAAAAACCCAAAAACGGTGGGGTTTTTAATTCAAAGAAAATCAGAAAACTCCAGAATTATATTACAAAAACACAGAAACTTGCTTCCATTCATAGTAGAACATACCTGCAAATCTAGAAAACATGAACATTCTAATGAGCATACAGAAAGTTTTTACTGAGTTTAACAGTAGCATGCAGTTTTCCATTCATGATGAAAATTTGAAATGAGTCAAATCAGCCCATAAACAAATCATAGCAGTTTCTGCAACCTGACGCTAAAGTCACTGCAATAAAAGACACAATGTTAAAAGCAGTTTCAAACATATTTCTAAAAACTTAATTATCAACAGTACAAAAAAAGTGCAGTCCCTTTATATAATCACCAACAGGCTTGCAGAATTACAAGATCACCAGAATTCTTTATTTACTCAGAATGCAGAAAGAGCTATGTGTAATTACATAATCTCCTATGTTGACTGTCAAAAAAATCCAGCTGCTTTCATCACTGAACTACACTAGGACGTCTATGCTTCCTTTGAAATAGCAACATGTTCTCAAAGCAGCCTAGGGGAAACTGTCATGCAAAGATAGTATCTCACCTTACAGAAACATTTTTTCAGATGAAGGGCAGATAGCGCTCCTCCTGGAGCCAGCCCATAGCTGACTAACACAGCAATCAGTCATCACTAAGAGGTACAAGGCCTTTAAATAAGCAGCTGAACTAGAACAAGATAATTTTGTTCCAGTACTGAGGGTGCCAACATGTATCTATTTCTGAGGGGTAATTTAAAATCAGTTTTAAATTTATTTGAAAAACAGAACAAACCACAAACAATGCCTCCCTGCCAAAATACCAAACTCAAAATAAAAAATCCCACCCACCCAAACACCAAAAACCACACCAGTTCAAACTGCATTTCAAACTGCAATCTGAACTTGAGGGGGGCGGGCGGGAATCAATTAGGAAAAATTAGGAATTCTGAAACAAAACTCCACCAGACGTAGAAAGGACAGGACTCAAAGGGCCACCTAAATGCTGTGGGGACAGAACAAGCAGGGATAAGAACTCCTGCTACCTATAACCTAGGTGAATTACCAAGACTTCTGACACCCACGCCAGCTGGTGCTCACCAGGCAAGCAGGAAGAAAACATGAGTTTCAATACAACTTTGATTTTAAAATCACCTCCTTTCTATGCAATAACATTGATTCTGACATAAGGGAATTCACAAGAGTGGAACCTTTCACCAGAATAAATCCAACTAGTCATACTCCACAAATATGCCTGATCTATTACTACCCTGTGCTGCAATCTAACTGGCTTGCAGAAACACTCCCAACCAGAATACTTTCTTAGCAGTGAATGTACTTCACAGGGGTTAAGAAATCAAGATATTGCTGAGCTTTAAAAGGCAGTGGTATGTTCCATGAGTTTTTAAGTTACTAACCAGCATGTTTCTATCTTTTGAATGAACTGTACATACTGTAAAATACAGATAATACAACTGATTTACACAATACTTTATTTTACAGATATTAAGAGTTACTATGACCTATTATTATGATAGGTTCAGTCAAGGGGAAAAAAATTTCAAGTTTTCGAAACAAAGTCACCCTTGCTCTTCAGGCCAAAATTATTCTCAGCAAAAATTAAAAGACATGTGCGCACGCAATCAGAGTTTCACCCTGCGTACAAGTGTATTACAAATCTAAGTGTTTCACTGGCTATTATTATGTATGTTGTACTAAGTCTGATCCTGCTAGGTTATTTGCCATATTCTGACTTAATAGTTTATTTTGCTTACAAATTCTGCTGTATTAGGAGATACTATTATTAGTTTTTGTTTGCTTAGACTGAACTCCATTACCAAGTTTTCCATGTGTCTGAAATACTGTTAACTGTTAAACAGATAAATAGCTCTTGAATTACTGTGTTTAAATACACTCAAACAAAATAAAGGCACTTACATTCCCAGTGCTCACATCAGCTTTTGACTCCCCACCTAAGGGAAGAAATATGAATTCAGAACTTGAATGTCACTACTTGTGTTGTTTTTCTGCACAGGTATTATGAACTACTTACCACCAGGCTGTACAGCTTCAAGAGGGTGTTTACGAGGCCTTCCCCTCTTCCGTTTCAGTATTACAGGCTGGTTTTCCTATTAAAGGACAAAAATAGCTCAGTTGCTGTAATTGACACATAGCATTTGAGCAATACAATACAAAAGATTGCTGCTAACTTCATGATGCGATAGTGGCAGTACTGCTTGTCAGTTTGAAAATATAGAGGCAGGTTTCATAGGAAGAGACACTGCCTGTTACAAAATCCATTGATGTAGCTGAAAAGAAACCAGAGAACTCCCAATTATACAGAATTCTCTGTGGCTGGCCTTGGGCACAAAGCATGCCTGAGAACACAGTGCCTTCTGCCCCCTTCCCCACAACAACTCTATCACTTGGTCTTAACAAATGCCGCTGCCTTACGCTATATATCCCACCACATCTTTTCAGTCCTAAAAGAACTCCAAATTTTGCATCTCGTGAGCCCCTTTCCCCAATGCCATACAGCACAGGCTACATTTTATAGCAGTTGAGCAAGTGCTATTAAAAAAGTCAATATACTAGTTATCCCAATGTACAGATTAGTGATGTTCTCTATATAAACATGACCTTTAGTAGAAAAGGCCCCTTACTTTGAAGTTTAAGCTTTGAAAGACAACTCTAAGTAATGAATGTGGTCAGATGTTCAGATCACAAAGATCCCCAATCTCAGATCACAAAATCCCCAGTAACAGATTTTCTCCTATTTACAAGGAAAGAAGGTTAAAGTGCCTCATTCAGCATTACTGAAGTGATGCCTCCCCCTGCAAGGCATCTAACTCAAACTCTAAGTGAACAAATGTAACCATTTATTCCTTAAGTTTTCTTCTGCTTCCAGGTTAGAAGCAAAACCCACAAATGACAAAAACTCAACGTCTTTATGAGACCTATGTCATTTCTAGGGGCCAACAGTTTTAATCTCTAGGGTTCAGGCATTTGTTTACAACCACCACCATAGAATATCACAAGTATATGTGCCTATGAGATAACAAAAGGTTTTAAAATTGTTGAGTGATAGTATTTTTGTAAAACCAAGTCGTATTTACTAATGACTAAATGTTCCACATCTCAGTTACAAGGTTTTCAGAAAACATGATTTTTAAACAGTACAACCCTACAGAATTGCTTTCTACACAATTTATAAGTACTATTAAATGTAGGAAGGGAGTTACTTCTACTTCAATAATCAGCCACTGGTGCTTTATGGTCTGTGAGTTTATACCTTGTGACACAGAATTACGTAAGTCTTTGGTACTGTAAAGTACCAAACATAAATTTCCACAGTTATTTCTGTGTTGGTGAAGTCAAAGTTTTAGTATTCCTATAAATAATATACAAAGACAAAGCACTTATTTTCAGTGTGAACCTGCATTATCTCAGCTAGTTAATATGAATAATACCACTCACCTCTGGAGAATTTGCATTTGATTCTAGACCATGCTTTTCCTTTTCAGACATTTCTTGTTCAATGGTAAATTCATCTTCACACATACAAAAAAACCCAAGAAGAGAAACTGTACACCTTTGTTTTATTAGACAAAGAAAAAGGTAAAAGGCACAACCTCTGCACTAAAAGCATTATTTCAGTTTGCAGCCCCAAATTCCCTAAAAACATCCATCAGAAATTAACAGTTTGCCTTGCAGCAACAAACTGGTCTACCAAAATGCTTCTCTAACATTAGATGAATCAGACAGGTCTACTAATTTAAGGTAAAACCAAAAGCTCAGGAGTGTGACTTGCTGTAAAATGGTAAGATAAATACAAGCTACTTAATTTTCTCCCACATGTCATGAAACAGGGAGCTGAGGAGACAAACTCATTGCAGAACAGTTTCAGACTTGTCAACATGCTCACTGGAGAGACAAAACTATTAATAGGTCAAACTAACATTAGAGGAGATACTCATGCTGTTCACACAAAGACAGAGTGAAGTTACATCAAAGCCAAAATTAACACTATGGACATATAATCTTTTATTATTTATTTTAGCGCAATTAAGTCAATTACGACAGTGGAACCTGCATGCTCTTTCCTGGTTGGAAACAAACAGGACTGATTTTGATGGTGAACATGTTTGGGTGGGTTTTTTTTTTTTTTTCCATTGAAGGACACTTCTTATCTGTGGTTAGAGGTAGGAGAAGTTTTTCTTGTCACCTACCCTGATCATGCTATTTCCCTATCCACCTGTTTATTTGCTATTAGCTTTCCTACTCAAGGTACATACTGAAGCAGTAATGGAACGGATGGGTGATGGCACAGCAGAAACACCAAACCTGCTCTCACTGTTGAAGGAACTGGGATTAATCCATTACTTGACAGCAACTAGAGAATATACACAAACATTTGCTGGGATCAAACTGTGATCAAGTCCCCAATTTCTCTCAGAATCATTCAAAATGAGAAAAAATTATCATTCAGTATGGGTTCAGAAAATTGCCCAGAATGGGCAGTTTCATTACCTTTTTCTTCCATAGTACTTTTAGGAGGTGTATACATTACATCAATTTCTTCGGACACTTCTGTTGTATCACCTGAAATAACCTCCTATGTTATTTTGAAACAACAAAGAAAAGAGTGTCTTACTACAAAATTAAAGATCATTGTCAGTTACTTATGCTAAAAAACCCCAACCAACGTCCCAATACATAAGTAGTTATTTTATTCACGAAGATTTTGTTAATGTCTCTTAAAAACTTTGATGCTGAGAAGCTTCATCAAAATCAATGGGTGAGGTAGTCCCAAATATTCTGGATGTACTCTTAAAAGGAACATCTATTTTGACTTGAATTCCCACTTTGACTTGAGAAGGAATCAGTGCAAACCCAGAACTCAGGTAAAGTCTGATACCTTCTTGCAGATCTCAGATCAGTATGACCATGAAGATGCTGAACTGTTTGGAGAGCTGGGATCCAGCAATACTCCATGTGATCTCAAGCTCCCAACTATTGTGCAAATCCGTCTACTGCATCTTGAAGGAGGTGCTGTGCATAACGCCACAGACCTCTGCCCTATTTATTTTTTTTTAATTGTCTCCCTCTTGAAAAGTGAGTGTCATTCTATAGTCAGTTATTTTGTATTCAAGACAATGCAAAAGTAGTTTACAGCTAATAATGACAATACCTCCCGAAATAAATTGCTATAGAAATAAAAACTTAAAAGACTTCCATTGTATTTACATTACAATTGCAGAACATTAAATAAAAATGTTCTTGAAAATACCTCGATGTTACCAGGTTTTGCTTTGGAACACTGACTTTGTTCATCATCTTTTCTCAGATCCTGACTAATCAGCTGGTTGCCTGCAAAGACAAACAATAGCTCAAATGTATAAATAAGTGCTTTCTGCATTTGTCAGATTTTGATGCCACTTTTACATCAGCTCATCATTACTGCTATTTAAAAGATTCCGAATACACAGCACCTTATTTACAAAAATATGAACAGAAAGTTATACTAAACCCTCTTCGAAAGGGAAAGACTTAACAACTGTAAAAATAATTCCATGTTTCTTGTATCTTAGAGGTGGGGTTTGTTTTTAAAAATAAGCTCAAAATAGAAATTTGACAGTACCAGATAAAAAAAGAAAACATCAACCTTAACTTCAACTCACCCAGAGACAGAGAAAACAGTTAATGCTATATAGGACTCTATAACAAATATGGCATGGCTTCTAATTACTCATTTAATTAAATCAAAATTCTTAGAAGCAGAACAAAACCTGTTATAAAAACATGACATTACTAATTATTCTACTGTTTTTTTGTTTGCTTTATTTATTTTATTTTAATAGTCCTGACATTGAAAAAAAGACAAAAGCAGCTGAGGGCAGAGTTTGAACAGATACTACATAGTCAGTCTCAGAATTGCATCAACAAGATGTTTAATTTACTTCTATGTTAACTTTATCTAACTTTAACTTAGAAATGTTTATGCCATTCAGTGGATTGACTTCCTTCTCACTTTTTGCTTCTACACAGCTGTTACACTAAAACTTAACTCTTCTTTCCAATCTAACAGAAGGAAGCATCCAGCTTCACACAGTCTACTGAATGGCTAGATTTTGCTCTGATGGTCATCTTTCCTCAGCTTCATATTCCTTCCCTGTGTTTTATTTAAAAAGGATAAAATTAGGAATTATTTTAAAGACTAAATGAAAAAGTTTGTTCACCTATAATTGAAAAAGTTATTATAATACTCTTCTGTGCAGTACTAAATTGTTACCATATTTTTTACCAAATATATTAAGAGTAATATTAAAAGATGTTTTAGGAAGAAAAATTTCTTTGGAGCTTGGAATTCCCGGTATTTGATTCTTTCCACCAAAATACCATTTTATAGCCTAATCGCAGTAGAACATTTTTTTTTTTTTGCTGCAGAAAAGCTTTACACAAATTCATATAGTTCTGTATCACTTACATTTTCCTTTATCCATTGTTCCTGAAGATTTACATTGTACTCCCCTAGATCTATGTTCTTCAGTTATCTGGGTATCCAAGTTTTCCACCTAAACATAAAACGCAACGAAAGATAACTCTTTATCTTCTTTTCTCTATAAAGTCTATAAACACAGAAGGGAGAAAGCTTTTCCTACTTGCTACTTTCAAGTACAACGTGCATTAAAATGCAAAGTAGCAGTTTTACAAAAGCAGTTTATTCCTAGAGTTCAAGTTATGTTACTGCTATAGGACAGCACCATGAGAGAACTTCTGACTCATAGTATTTTCACAATTTCCAATTGGCATTTTTAACAAAAAAAAAGTCTCAGTTTTAATTAAGCACCCTACTATGTGCTTTAAAAGCAATTTATCATGGCAATTCACACCCCCCTTTTTTTTGATTTAAAAAGTTACTCTCCTACATGCAGAAACAGAAAAAGTATCTCACTGGCACCAGAAATGTGGCCAACCAACATTACATTATAGTAATAAATAAATTTACTGCTGAAGTTTAAGAAACCACAAACATGTTTTTCAGCTTGTTATCAGCGTTAAATGTCTTGTTTCTGCTCTGTAAGAAACACTTCACCCCCTTTATATTTTAAAAGCTCTAGATTCTTGTGAAATCACAGTAGACTGCATTAAAATAATAGGTTTCTAGTTTCTTGATCAAAAGCCCCAAGAAGAATCCCTATTTTGTCCTCTGTTGTCAAGGAGAACAATCAAGTTTCTCTTTTCTGCCAGTTCACAACAGTACTGAAATAATTGTGAAAGAATAAGAACATTTATTTACTGACAAATCTGAAAGAATAATTGAGACATCAATTTGTGCAGCTGCACAGTCTCAATATACATATGCTCTGAATACACAAAAATAGTATTTTCCTTTAGAGAATATTTAATGTAAATAGAAGTAAATGCAAGTAAAAAAAAAAAGCAGCACAGACTTAGAGAGTGAATTTAAAACCATGAACTTACATGAAAAGTTTCTCTTTCTGAAGCAATATTCCTCTGCAGCAAATCTGTTAAAAAAAGTAATTACAAGAGTGATCACAAAAGCTAAGCAAGAGTACAGTATCATAGTAACCTCTGCTACACCTCTCTGAAAGGATTCCAGAGTACCTGAAACTACGTAACACTTTCAATATTAGAAAGAGGCATCCAGTCTTCTTTAACAATATTTGAACAAAGAAACAAAACTAAACACTATGGATTTGAACTGAGAATAATTTTATAGCTAAAATATAGGCAATCAGGGGGGTGTCGTCTTTGACATATATGTTAACTTCTGACATGTCGAATATAGTTCTAGCATTTGAATGAATCAGAACTTTATTAGACACAACCCTAGTTGCTGAATCATGGGATGAAGTAAAACACAATGAAAACTATGCTGTAGTATTATGTTTCCAGAAAAGTTTGCATAATTTTACTAGTGAGACCTGTAGCTGATACTGTACACACAAGGAAACTGTCCAATTGCTAGACTCTGCTGTACTCTAACCCTGAAAAAGCACAGCCTTAGCCTTCCATATCACAAAAACGTGGAAAATAATTACGCATTATGGGAGCAGATTAGTGCTCTGAACTTCTGAAAAAAATTCCGTAACTTTCAAAGCTATTTCATATAGATGCATAAAGAGAATCATAAAGAAGCTGCCTCATTGAGCATTCTACAAAACACTTAAAAGTCTGATTCATAAAAGCACTGAATTCATATTTTAGCAACTTCTTCTTTAATTAAAACATTACAAGCTAAAAGGAATTTCAGATACAGTAAGAACATAAACATATGATGCAATCAAACCAATCATTCTACACACAATTTTATGGAACTTGCAGGTAATTTCTTAAATCTACATGTTTTAGCAACAATTCTTCCACAGCTATACTGTTTAGTTGCACAACATCTTTCAATTTTTAAAGCAATGTCAAATGAAGAGCTAGACTCTGCCCACTCAAACAGCAATGACTTGTTTACATTCCAGGGAATCTTGGACTACTAAACTACTGTGTCTGCTGTTCATACTCATGACAGGACACACATTTGTCTTCTAAACAACTTCCTTTTACGTACGTTGAGCTATATGTATACATGTATGTATATATATATATGAAGAGAGATTACTGTGTGGTGGAGGAGAAAAAGAAAAACCTCTCTACCAAGAGCTACAAAGCATTATTCTTTAGTGCATGTCATATCCAACATGATTTATACAACAAATGGATTTTTGTTAAACATTTTACATGGAACAAGACTATCACAACTAGTTCAATCTGCACATTTTACATACTGTCTGGGTGACTGAGTGATGTGAAGTGGCACAGTTTTTCAGGGACTTCAAAGAAACCTCACAGTACAGAAAAACTGGTTCAAGTTTTGGATCTGCTGTCCTGAAGACCACATTCTTCTAACCCATTCTCAGGGTTTACATTTTCTTTCTTGTGAGCAGAGCATGTCTCTTATCACTTAGATAAATATACACCACGATTAAACCAGGTATGTGAATTTGACCTAACCCAAGAATGAAGAGGAATCCATGTAATATGAATCTAAATAATAAATAAATAGGAAACTCCTATTTCTATTTGGTAGATGGTTATTTTGGTACGCATGTCTAAAAATTTACACATAAGCTTAAAAGTGTGTCCTTTTATAGCATTTAGGTTTTCAGCTGCAACTTTCCATAAGAGAGGAGACACCTTTAACCTTTTTGGACTCTATATGCAGCAGTATCACTGGTACCTCTTGGAATTCCCTTTAGTTTTGCTTGTTACTTCATTAACCGAGGATTAACTCTCATCTGGTAGTGTTGTAAGTATCTCTGTAATGCATCTGGAGCACAAAATCCATCAAGATGGGAATAAAGTAGGGTTTGTTTCTGCTTTAACAGGAAAGCCAGACAATTGCAACACATTTTACAATCATGTGATTTTAGGAAACTGGTTTGGGTTTTTTGGTTTTTTTTTTTTTTTTTTTTTTTTTTTTTTTTTTGGTCCTGTTGAAGATTAAATTTAATTACATGGAAAAGGAATTACTGAGCACAGATCCAAGTTGGCTGATTGAGATTTCTTGCTAGGTGGTTATCTACTTATATGCAAGTGCTCTTCAAATTTCAGTGGATGACCAGAAAGATTTTAACCTTCTGGAGAGCAAAAAAGAAAGAAAAAAAAAAAATCTCTCCGTAAGGTCTCTGTGACTGAAATCACACAGTACTTACTTTTCTCATATCCTCACAGGGCCTGTCACAACACCCGAAACAAGGATGTTCTAAGTTTGTAAGAATAAAAGCCACTCTTTGGAGAAGTTTCTGTATCTTTCTTAGGCAAATGTTTTTCTGTATTTATTGATTTTTAAATAGAATGCTAGCAGTCTACTTTTTCAAAATCCTAAATGCTTTCCACCTTTTGACATACACTGGAAGAAAAGGTTGACCCTCCCCCTTTCCCACAAACCAAATGCAAAGCCACATGAGCTCCTAGAAATGTTTCAGTAAGATTTCTGCAGGCTTTGTTTCAATCCCTCTACACATAGCATGTATCACATCTACAATCCTCCCATCACAAGTAACAGTCAAATCAATATGAAAAGTAAGTTTCTATCAGTATAAAAATCACCTTTTTGAAACTCTTTAGTATGAAGATCCACATAACCTTCTTCACTTCTTGGACTTTCAGGCTGTTGTGGCTGAACACAAAAATCAAAACAAACAAAAATATTGCAGACATCCAGAACAAGTATGCCTCGTTCCCCTCCCTCCTGTCATGATGAACATTGTCTCATCATGATATATAAAAGTCTTATTCTAAAGCTTTCTTATTAAGACAGCAGTGCAAATATTAAGGAACATCAGCAGCGCTAAGTCAAATTACTGGTGAAGTGCCTAACCTTGACCTTAGAGTTAATGCTGGTATCAGGGATTAGTTTAAAAAAGGAGATCTCAAGAGAACTCTCGACATCAAGGTGCAACACCTACTTAACATGTGTTCCAAATACCAGCAATATTTTAGAACATTCATGTATACAGAAAAATGTGTCTGCAATTTATAACAAGGTACAGCGAAGTCTTTTCAACTCATGTGTTTTGTGGGATTTTTTGTTTGTTTAGGTGTTTGTGTTTTGTTTTTTTGTGGTTTTTTTTTTTTTTTTTTACATTCAAGTTGCAGATCAGCTATATGTTACTGACATATAGACAGTACTATATGGAGCCAAGTGTATTGAAGTGAGATCTGGACATTGTAAACTCAGACAGTGCCACGTGAACACGGCTATACTGACTCTAGGACCATCTAATGCTGGCAAACAGTACAGCTGTTTAAAGGCTGAACTCCATTCAAATCAAGAAATCGCACCAGAGTGATGTTGGCTTAGATTTTCCTGAAGTGCACACCAGGCGTGAAAACCATGGTTCAGCAATACTCAGCCGATCTGCCCTTGAGCTGCATCCAGTATCCCTGTGCAGATCCACCCTTTCAGAGATGCTTGAGAATCTCTGAACCATCTTCTCCTTTAGAACGCTTATTATCAGATTTTGGCAAAATATGAACACACTGATCATTCCTGTATCTGAATGAAGAACTAACCCAGCTGGATTCCATCTGGAATCCTGGCTAGTATGGACCACAGCACAGACACACAAACAGACAGGCTCAGCTTTGGTTTTACACAAGCTATGGGTGACCACGAGTCCCAAAACCCTGGGTTATCCAGGATGCCCTACTCTCCTGTTAGAGCAGATAACAGTCTGTAGTTACTACAGTACAGAACAGCAGCAAGTGCTCCTCAAACACAGACAATGGGCCAGTCTGGAGACTGGCAAGGAAGTGATACAACAAAATGCACGGCAGTGTAAATTTACTGTTTTAAAGCACTAAACTAACAATTGCCAACTCTAACAGCTAAGGTGTGTATGACTATTTTACAAGTACTATCACAAGCAACATGCATACAGCATGACCAGTTCTAAAAAAAGCAAACTTGGATGTCATGGTCATAGAAGGCACATGACTAAGGAAGGGAGTTGGTTCTACACAGAATAACATGGACAGCCCACAATTAAAATGCCAGCTGCTTAGAAAAGTACAGCTGAATAATCTGAAAAATGACCCTTCAAAAGTTTTGAAGTTCAAATGCCATTTTTGCTGCACAAAAATGAAATAGTAAGAAACCCTGGCAAGACAGGTAATTATACAAGAAACAGTACAGTCAAAATTTTCAAAATAACGTAAATACCTCATCAGTTCTCAAGTTACTTTCAAATTCTAGTTCTTCTGCCAACTTTGGTAAAGCTGCGTTATTGCCTAATGAAATACAAATATGTTAAAATTATTAGATTACATTATGCTGTATTTATCTCATGCTACAGTAGGATGCTATTTCTCAGTATCACTTCATGAACACAATACATAGAATTTAATCCCTTCCTGTAGGCAACGGAAACAATAGCAAGTCTGTCTGCAGCAAACCAGCTCAGAAAACCCAATTTAGCATCTGTAAGAACACAAGTATTTGTGTTTTGCTTAAATACAAAAGGATTGGAAAATATGGGCTATCGGGATTTACCACAGCCTATTTATGAATTGACTTTGGCTTTTTTTTTTTCCTTGCTTTTCCTTTAAAAAACCCCACCAACAGATCTTCAGACCAAATTTCAAACAGCAAATTACCTCTGTATTAATAAATGCAGAGCTAAGAGTTAATACGAAGGATAATATTTTTCTTTAAGTGACAATTAGATCTGAATCCATAAGCTCTAGAACCATATCCACTGAAATTATCCAGTTTCCATAGAGTCTGAAAGCTCAGTGGCTCCAGTTAATGTCAATGTAATTTCAGAAAACCTTAAGAAACACCACCCATTTAATTCCCCACGGGAACAGCTGTATGCTTATAACCTCTGAAAAACAGGCCACGCAGACTGCGTCTTCATATGACTTCTACAGCCTTTGTGGCCGCCTATCTCAGACGCCCGTTCATACAACTTTTCCTAATCAAAAAGAAATGGTTATAACATGGTAATTCATCAATGATGCATGTAAAGTGATTAAATTGTGATTGCAGTCCACAGAATAACACTACCATTACCTTACGGAAGCTACATCAATGGACAACAAAGACCAAGCAAAGCACCAAGACAGAAATACCTTAGTATAGCAGTTTACATTTTCATGGCTCATGTTTGTCTCTTGTATAAATACTGAATAACATTTTTCAAGTTAACTAGATTGACATCTTTCCTTGAAAAATTCCTAAGATCCCAAAATCTGCAGAGTGAGTTTTCTCATACCAAATATCAATAAAACCAGAGAATAAAGCCAACCTTTGAGAAACTAGATCTAAATTCACACTATAAAATGATTATTGAAATAACAGCAAAGAGAAACATGAGAATGTAAATGTTTTAGAAGTAGTACTTGATTGGCACCATTATACTTTTTGGTATAAAGAAAGCTAAGCAGATTTCTCTACAGTTTAATTCCTCCAAAATTTATAATGAAGTCCTAATCTTGACTTCATTATGGCATCTACAGAATTTGTTAATTTTCATTAACTTGGTGCTTCAGCTGCTCTGGAGGGTCAGAGAGGAGAAAGTCTGAAAATAGCAGGACATTCATTACATGGTATTTTAGGAACCAGCAACCATGCAAGTTCATTTCAAATGTTAGCTTCAAGAAAAATGGATACGGAAGTAAAATATGGTATTCCTTAATGCCATACAATCATAACTTTTCTATTTAAAATAGACACCTATCATGATTGCTCACTTAAAATACTCATTTATTCAGGATGACTGTTTGATTCCTTTGTAACACAAAGGAGGACCATTTAAAATGTATTAACAACGCAAAATTCAGCATAAAAGAGTGAATCTAAATATGACCATTAAATAACCATCCAGAGAAAATCTGTTATGATTAAGGATGGCCACTCTTAACTGTCAAAATTAGTAAGTTACCTTTTTAAAAGGTTGAACCTATGTCTAAATGAAGTGTCTGCTTTTTCCTATAAAAGCATTTTTTAATTTCAAAACATGTTAATAACAAAACTCATCAACCGCTTCACAATTACCCCTTGCAAACCACTTTATATTAGCTCACAATTTTAAGTCAACATTTTAGAATTTCTGTACTCTAGTAGCATTTAATTCTTTTCCAACATACCTCAGATAATTGTGTTCAGTCACTCCTACAATCCCAGAATCACATGCTTATTTAAATACTTGTCACCAATTCTTAAATACATTAATAGCTATTTTGCAACCAACAAAGAAATCAGGTATATTTGAACAGTGCAAGTTATTTCTAACTATAATAATGGTAAAATGCATTGATTTATGACAGCTTATAAACTGGAGTAAAAAAAAAAAAGAAAAAAAAAGAAATCCTCACCTGAATTCAAGGTTGCATTACTGCTTTGAAAAGTAACTTCAATTCCAATATCATTTATTTTGACCAAGTTTGTTTTATCATCGCTGCCATATAGTTCTTCTACATGCAACAAAGGAAAGTCACTTTTTTCCCCTAATTCTGCTTCTATTGTCACTTCACCATGGTTGGTATTTACAGTCACTTCATTTGCAGAAACCAAGGAAAGAGCCTGTGCCCTAGGCAGGGGAGTCCTTATTTCAGAAAAATCACTTTCTAAAAGCAAGTTTGAATTAAATTTATAGTTTACATTCCTTAGAGTTTCACTCTCTACTGCTGCTTCTGAAATCATACAGGAGAGTTCTGAAGCAACATCCTCATGCAAAACTTCTTCATTTTGCTCATCATCCTCACTTGCCTCCGAGGAAGGACTTGGACTCACAGTAGTCTCTGTACTAATCTCCAGACAAAGGGCTTCATCTACACTCATGAGGTTCACAGAATTTTCATCTGTTTCTGTGATTTCACTCCCTACTGTCTGAGATGCTGCCGATTCTCCCCTCACACCACTCTCCTGGGTTTCGTTCTCTCTACCAATGACAAGCAAAGCATTACTGCTTTTATCTGGACCTGTAGTTGACAGGATGCATTCAATCTGGTTAGCAGTATTAAAAATTTCCTCACTCTTGTCTTTTACTTCTGGACTCTCAGCAGCAAGTTGACTTTCTTCTATGACTGTAAAAGTGAAGAGACTATCACATTCTTCCATTGTGCTCAGAGTGATCACTGCCCCTTCCTCTTTATCTCCTATACTTGAAGCAGTGTGTTGATCTTCACTGTTGGTGGCAACCCTCAGCACAGGAGCTCCACATTCTCCCACAATAATCACAGAACCTTTGCTTTTTGCATCTGCATTGAAAGCAGATAGTCCAAACTGTTCATCTACAGTTGCAGTGGTCTCCACAATCTTACATTCCTCTGATGCATTTGGAGAGATAATGGCATCTTCATCTCCTTCTGCAACGATGAGCTGACTTTCAGCTTGTGGTGCTGCACTGATCAGGACTATCTCACATTCTTCCGTCATGCTTGTAGTGATCATAGCAGCTTCGTATCTTCCTTCTGTTTCTGAAGCAGTGAGTTTGTTTTCATCTTGCATAGCTACACTAGACATAGGAGCTTCAAAACATTCTGCTGTACTTGTAGATATCATTACTGTTTCATTTTTTGACTCTGCGTCTGACATATGTTGAATTGCCTCTTCTGTGACTTCACCTGACATTAGGATTACTTGTTCCTCCACAACACTTGTGGAAATCATAGCACACTCATCTTTTTCTTCCTTACCACTAGCAGTTGGGTGACTTTCATCATCATTATCTCCTCCTGCACTGGATTCACTTGGCATGGGAACCTCATATACTTCCATATCTATAGAAACCATAGCATTCTCATTTATTTCTTCTGTTTTCACAGCAGGGAGCTGACCATCATATTCAATAGCAGCACTTGACATAGGAGCCTCAAACTCTTCCACAATACTGGTGGAAATCATAGTGCACTCATCTTTCTCCTGCTTATTGCCAAAAGTATGTACACACTCCTTAAACTCTGCAGCTGTACTGGGCATAGGCACCTCTGTGTCTTCAGTATCTATTAAGATCATGGAGCTTTCCCCACTTTCATTTGCTCTTGCAACAGCAAGTGGACCTTCCTCAGCATCCATGGCTGAATGTAAGGGAGCATCACTTTCTTCCACTGTACTGGTAGATATGATATCACCTTTTACTTTTTCTTCTCTGTCACCAGGAATACGAGAATTCTCATCTTCCTTTGGAACTGCGCTACTTATAGAGGCATCAAGTTCTCTGCTGTCAAAGGAAGTCATGACATTCTCATGTTTGTTTTCAGCACCAGACTGACTCTTATCTTGCACTGCCATAGCACTAGTCATGGGAGCCTCACATTCCTCAGCATCTAAGGGAATCAAGGTACCTCCCTGTTTTCCTATATGCACAGCCAAGGCACCCTCATCTGCAGCACTTGCACTGGTTACACTGCTTTCAACAATCCCTTTATCATTTTTGCAGTTTGTACCACAATTAGCTTCTTTTTCTGCACTTGTCATGCTGTCAACAGTAAGCTTATTTGTATTTGTGCCAGCCATTCCTGACTCTGCTTCCATTTGTTCAGCAACTATGCAGATAATTGAACTTTCACCTTCTTCTGCACCTATACAAAGCAGTGCATTTTCACTTTCCATTCCTGTACAAGTAGAAGCATGCTCATTTTCTTCATTTCCTCTTCCTGTACTGGTCACAATGCCCTCACCTTCTTCATCCTCTTCTTTTGAGCCTGTGCTAGTCACAAAACCTTCATCATCACATGGCCCTACACTGACTGTGGTGATACCGGCTTCTTCCTTTGCCCTTGTACTGTCCATTAGACTTTCACATTTTTCAGCTTCTAAACAAACTGCAAACCCCTCATTACTGTCTTCCAGCCCTGTGCAGACTACTGAAATTTCAGCATCATCTTCTGGAGTTATGCCTGTGCTGGTCACGGCACTTTCACCATTCACAGTATCCTCAGATTTGTCACCACTAGTTCCAGTTGTGGCACTGTTGTTTGTGACCATCGCAATACATGCACCAGTTACAGTGCTTTCTCCCTGGGCATCTGTACCAGTCACTGAGCAGATGATGAAGTTATGACTTCTTTCTTCTGTACCTGTGCAAGTCACAGTACCTTCGTGTTCTTTTACTTGGCCAGATCTCACACTGCCCCTAAATTGACCTGAACTGTCTCCACTTGTTGATCCTTCACCTGTTTCCGTCCCTGCACTAGTTACAGCTCCATCACTCTCAACTTCACCTAAGCAGGATACAGAACTTTCAAGTTTGCCTGTATCTACACAAATTGAGGCCTTTCGCTTTTCTTCAGAGCCTGCGCTAGTCACAGCATCATCTTTTTCTTCCGCCCCAGCACTATTCACACTGTCTTCAATTTCAACTCCGCTTGCATTGACTAAATTCTTACTACTTTCTTCTGCATCAACCATGGTACAGTCACCAATTTCTTCTCCTTCTGTACTTGTTAGGAAACTTTCACTTTCTGCCAATCCTTCAGTGACAACACTGCCACCACCTTCTTCAGCTGCTGCAACAGTACACTCACCAATATCTGCTCCTGTGATGAAACTGCTGCCCTCACTACTTTTTACCCATATGCCTGTTGTGAAACCTTCATCAGCTTCTATGCTTGTACAGATTACTGTCACTTCACTCTCTTCTGAGCAAGTTGTTGTAGCATCACTGTCCTTTTCAGAACGTGACGCACCTTCAGCTCTTTCTTCTCCTGTACTAGTGGCCATTACAGTGCTCTCAATGATCTTTTCTGTGCTAGTTCCTATCACAGTGGCTGGAGTTGTTTGTAGGCTGCTGTACAACAAACAAAGTTCACTACTTCCTGCACTGGTACCTACTGCATTGCTTTCATTTTTATCTTCCATACCAATCACACTATTCCCTTCTTGCCCACTGGCTACAACTGAGCCTTTGACTGTTTCCTCAGGAACTCTGTCAGGCACCAACACAGAGGAAGACTGTATCATATCATCAGTATCATGCACCTCACTCTTTTCCACATTATCCATCATTGTGCTTCTTTCTCCCTTTGTGGAAGGATATGTATCCAAGCACTCTCCCTCTTTTCTTTTTTGGAGTTGTTCTTTTGTTGTTACATCTCTACAATCTTCAGTTATGTCAGTCACCAAGTTTTCCTCTTTTATTTTCAACTCACTTCCCCGAGTGCTTTCTAACTTTGCTGCTTCATCATAATCTTCCTGACTAGGTAACCTAGCTGTACTGTCTTCCATTACCTGTTCATCAGGCCGGAGCATGTTGTTACCTTTTCCTATACTGTTTGTCACAGTGGTGTTGTCACTATCATCTTTCATGACAGAACTCAGCACTGCACTACCCTGTTGCTCCATGTATACAATCTGTGCTGCATCATTCTTCAAAATGAAAGTACCTTCAAATAAAGAAGTCCCATCTGAATTATGGCATTCTCTAGACATACCACCCAATGAATCCGTAAAATCAGAGATGTCCATATCCATGGACTTTGCATCAGCAGCATCTTCTCTGGAAGAATTAATTGCTACAGGAACATCATCTGAATTAGAATTTATCACAGTTTTAAAATTCTTTGGTTTTCTGCTGTCTTCTGAAGCTTGATCCTCACTGGGAACATTTAGTAAGATTCTACCACGTGTTTCATATAAAACACTCATTTTATAAGTCCCTGGTTTATTGGGTCCTTGATCCATGGAAGCTTGTCTGGACAAAGTGTCTAAGGCACCAACTTGTTTATTACTGATATCTTCTTGTTTAACAGTTTTTTCAGCTGCAGGCAGAAACTGCGATTCACAATCTTTAGGATCTGCCAAGCTGTGCTTTAATTCAATATCTGAAATAGAGAGAGACACTTTGTCTTTTGCTGCATACTCAGCACCTGTGGTTTGGAGTGAGTTTTGAATGTTTTTTCCTTCAGTGTTAGATGATTCCTGTGCTTTTGGTTGTTTCAAGTCAAGTTCCATCAGCTCTTCCTCATGACCAGAATGCGAGTTGTCATTATGCATACCTGACTTCTGAGGGGTTGGAGCATGACTGCTTTCAGTTGTACTAGCTGATTGCTTTTCCTCTCCAAGTAAATCTTGGTTCAGTATACTGCCTTTTCTGTTTTCATAGGGTATCTTCTTACTTTGTTTTTTATCCATTGCTACTGTGACACTCAATACTTTCTCATGCCCACTATCCATTTCTTTAATATCTTTATCTTCCAATTTGATACTCTCTTCCTTCTTCTTTATTTCCTTGTTGCTATGCTTTAGGTTTCTGCTTTTGTGACCTTCAGCAGAGAGCCTTCTTTCTAGTTTGGAATTGCTTAAGTCTTTATCACCTCTGTATTTCTCTTTTATAGAACCTCTTTCTCCAGAATGCAACTTAACTTTGTGACTAAAGTCTTTTTGTGATCCCTGAGTTGATTGTGTGCCACTTACAAGTTCAAACTCAGCACCACCCTCCTCAAAAACTTTGTCTTCATTCTTAGATTTGTGTTGCTTATCTGAATCATTCTCTTCCATGCTCTTATCTTTGTCTAGTTTCTGACCAGTCTCTTGTTTTGTTAAATTTTCCTGTAATTCTGTTTCAGATGCTTTGAATTGCTTACTATTAGTATGACTCTTTGACTTAGACTTTAACAAAATCTTGTCTTCTACAAGGCTCTTAGATCTTCGTCTATCTTTATGAATGCCATCTTCTTGTTTCAAATTACAATCAGAGTTAGCTGATTCTATTTCATGTTTATCTTCTGAGTAGCTTTCGCTCCTTCTGTGTGATGCAGAAGCAAGCTGCTTTGAGGCACTTAGGGAATCCTTTTGTGGCCTAGAATCACTCAGGGACCTTTTGGACTTGTATTCTGCTTTTGATTTTTCTGTTGAGAGATGTCTGTCTTTTTTATTTTCCTTACGCAGTGATTCTTCAGCTCTTAAGGTTGATTCAGAAACAGTTTTTCCATCTTTTCCTGTTACTGATATTTTCCGTTCACTTCTGTGTTTACTTTTTCTTTCAGATTTGTCATCTGAGGAAACCTTTATTTGTTGATTATGTTTCTGACCACTATCCTCTCCTTTCAAACTTCTCTCAAATGAATGGAGTTCAACATCTTCACTTGATTTGTGAATACTGTCTCCTTTATATTTGTGCCTTAAAGGAAGTTTATCTTCCAAAGCAGTTCTTTCCTTTTCATTTTTATCTCTGTAAGATTTGGCTTCTTTTTTGGCAGCATTTCTCATATGTTGAACTTCTGTGTCACTATCTTTTCTAGGGTGTTTTTCATTTTTACATATGGATTTCTGCTTCTGTAGTTCTTCAGTATTGACTTCTGCTCTATCCAGTTGCTTTTTTGGATCCCTTGTTTCACTGTCCTGCTGGACTCCTTCAGCCTGAAGAGAGGTGGAGGTTTTTCTTTTATGTTCTTTTTCTGCTTTAGAATCACTTTTGCTTTCCTCAGTTGAATGCACCAATTCTGAAAGTCTTCGAAGCTGTTTAGAGATATCACTTTTCCCATGATTATGCTTCAAATCTTTGGAGGAATTTTTTTCACAAGTCTACAAAAGAAAATTTTTATATATATTTAAGCAAATGTTACATAGTTCCTTCACTACATCACCAAACAAAGGGCAAACTCTCCATAAAAACAATACATCAGAGAATACACTTTACACTGCAATGAAAATGCACCTGAAATATAGTAAGAAAATGAAACTTGCTATTTTCATTTCAACTATCTGCCATTGTGGGAAAACCCAAAGAAACAGATGTTAACCTTAAGCTGTTTGTTTAAACTTGCATATCTTTTCTTTATAAAGTGATTTTTCTTTCTAAAATTATTTAAATGGATTTCAAAAATGGACAATCACAACTTCAAGTACTCCATAAGTTAAACAGCCATTATGCTGTTTAGAAAAATAACCAAAAGAATACAAAAGCAAACGCCACCCAAAAACTCACAAAAGATAAGTCGAGACTTCCATTTGAACTTCCAACTACCACTTTTTATTTGTTAATAATGTTGCTAGCAATAAGAACTTCTAACATAAAAATTCTCTTTCCTTTAGTGTTTGGACTACATTCGTTTTCTTTTAACTTCCCAGTGAGAAGTTTAAATAGCTCAAGCTCCTCAAGCCTTTGCATGCAAGACACACTTTGCTCTTTTTACAAACACAACAAGCTTCACAGAATAGAGCTTAAACTGTATCTTGCGTTCCGCTATAACAGACATCACCACCAAAACCAGACTGTATATTCTAGCAGCTACTGGAACTCAGAAAACATTACTACAGCAATACCAGATCACTAATGCAACGGAAAGTACTCACAGGAAAAAAGTAATTCATGAGAACGAATGCAATACTATGCAGTTTGGTATGGATATATCAACAAGTACTATTACAATTAAAAAGGAAGATCAAAAGGTTTGTATTTGAGACACATACCTCGTTTGTCTTTTGCACCTCTTTAGAGTCTTCTTCAGATGGATCACATTTCTTTCTGCAGCCATCTTCAGCATGCCTGAAACAGGTATTTGGACAATTAAAAAAAAAAAGAAAAATTGATATCAGCCCAACATTAGTTTATAAACCTTCTGCTTTTAAAGCTGAAGGGCAGACAGAAATGCCCACTAAGAATACTGAAATGGAACATGATCACTCAGCTTTTGACCAGCTAATATGTCCAAGCTTTTTTCTCTTGGAAAATTACATGTACCAACTTCAAAGATATCCTCTGGACATCAGCGTCTTAAAGCTGAGAATATTAGTATGCCAACGTTAGTACTACAATTGTCCCCGTAAAATGGATAAGAGCTCTCCTTGCCCCATATATACCTGTACATAGACAGACACATACACATGCATGCATCTGTGCAAAACAACAATTTAAAGACCAAGCCAAGTTGACTTACATATTAGATGCACAACATCTAATGCTCTCCATGCTCATGCCTTTATTACCATTCTGTGTGTGAAAATCCACAAAGTCTGCTACTGCAGTCTGAGCTGTAACTTATTTAAGTGGCTATAATTTGATTTTCTGCCTGAACTTCATGCTTACTAGTAACAAAATGATGTGAATATTTCATAAGGAAATTGTTAAAATGGGTAAGGCTAACTGCAAAGTTGAGGAGAACCATTTCAATCTGCAAAAATGAATATTCAAAGGTTTAATTCCTTTTGAGCAAATAGATGAATACCTTGAATCTCTCTTTCTTTTTCTGCTCAAGGCTACTTTTTTTTCTAAAAATTTCTGTTCTTTAAGCACTTCCTTAATGCTGGTACCAGTAGCTTTTGACTCAAGACCTCTTGATGAAGATTCTTCTAAGTTCAAGCCACTTTTTCCTAAAATAATACACAAACGGTGAAATACATAAGCGTGTCATTGTATTATTCTTTCAGCTATAAACGTGACAAAGCAGTACAGAGAACACTAACGTGTAGCAGAGAAAACTAATGTATACAGGTATTCATTGTGTTTAGGCAATGCAATGATATATAAAAAGATACACGCAAAAGTGAAGCTATGGAACTCTGTATGAGTAATTTGCATTATACATTTTTCTGTTACATCACTGTTGAAATGTTGGGTTTTTAAGGGAAATGAGTAGAAACATATTACCAATATTTTAAGCTGAATGTTTTTCCCCCAGAGATAGTGAGTGAGAGCAGGGTGGCAGGGGCTAATGTTGTATTTCTCATACCTTTAGCATTTTGATTTCCAGTTTTTAGAGATTTTGTTTTTTCTGCAGCCTTCTGTTTCCGTTTTTCTTCAAGTCTCTCTCTGTTAATTTGTCTTCTTAGAAGTCTCTCTTCTTTTTCTTTGGCCTCAAGATACAAAACCAAGGAAAACAATTAATTTATCATTGGGTCAAAGAGAATTCTTTGACTACATGTGTATGTCTAAAAGCCAAAGAAAACAGAACAGTGTAGCTTGAGGCAAACTAAAAAATAAATAGCCCTCAAAAATCATTATATAAAAGTTAATGGAATCCTCTAATACTTCTGTGAATTGGAATTAGCTGAGTTCCAGAGTTTCATTGCTGCTTAACACCAGACTCAGGCTATGATACCTACTCAAAGAATGTATCTTGGGTTTTATTTTACTTAGATATAATATATATAATTTAATACATACATACTGTGTATATAACTATAAAAGAATACAGACTTAGCCAAAGGAAAAACACCTAAAAGAACTGCTGCTCCCTATTCTGTGTGCTGGTCCTTCTTCCACAGAACATAGTGAACATGCTTAATCCTCTCTTTTCATTCTTGACGACTGCAGACATGCTAGAAACTACTGATTTCATAGACAGCAAGAACTACATTTGTAAAGAGATGATGTGATGAAGTAGCCTGCAGCAGTCAACACAAGCCTGAACTATACAAAACCCTGCTGAAGACAAGCTGCAGGTAGATAATAGGCTACTTTTTCCACCCAAATTGTGGAGTGCCTTCACTGGAGAGCAGATCATGCAACATTCGGCGGAAGTCTGAAGGAGGGGCAGCTGTAACACAAGGTTTAAAACAAAACAAAAACCCAAAAAGCAGTGAGAAGACACAGAAGACTCCCACTCACAAAACACCAACAAATGAGAAATAGGATTTCTGTGCTAAAATGTTTAAGGAGCCAGAATGCAAGCAGTAACACAGTCTACACTTACAATGGACTGACGGCGTTGCTCTACAGTTCGTTCATCATCAGAATCACTGAAGTATTTGGAGTACAAGAAAGGCTTGCGAACATAAGCATGACGAACAGGCTTGGCTTTCCCATCTCTCAGCTCATTAGCATGAGGCTTTGTCTTACTTTGACTGTTTTTCTCTTCTTCATCTGAAGAAAGGTTAGCAAAGTATAGAGATATTGATAAATTGGGACAGTGCTTTCAACATAACTTTTTAGAAAACAAAGCTACTCAAAGCACATTAACAATTATATATTCTAAAAACATAAACAGTTAAAAAATTAAACCATTTAACATCAAAATATCACTAGATTATGAAAAGCTGAAAGGTATATTAATGTGTTCATGCACACCATTCAGCCAAAAAATAACAAAATACAAACCCCGCAATAAACTGGGATACAACAATTAGGCTTACCCTCTTGCTCGTAATCATGTTGCCTTTGTACATATAGTATTTAGTAGTTAACACCACATAAGAAGTTAGAACATAGTTTCTACTATGTATTAAATTAAGCTTCTTCCCTACACCACAAAACCCCTGTACAATATTTGAGTACATAAAAACTAGGTAGGTTTACTGAAATATATACATAAAACACATTATTGTTTATATTCATTTAAGTATTATTCAAGTAAAACCAAATACATCTATTTTGGTTTTATCAGGATTATTAGAAATAAAGTGAAAACACTTGTGCTCCACACTGTACTATTTATTTATAACCCTGAAATATACTTAAAGTACGTTTTAATTTCACAAATCTTTTAGTCATAGCTGAATGCAACATATCGTGTTTCAAGGTAACACCAAAGCCAGAGAATGTGCAAGTAATACAATGCTTCTAAATAATATTTTTAAAGCAGAAAAGATAAGCTCACAGCATATTAGAGACAACTCATTCAGGTACGAAGGCACTCTGTATTATGAAGTGGAAAGTCTTATAACAGCAAAAGCCACATATCCACAGAATTTGGAGTCTAAGCTCTGCTCTAGACAAGAGCACAAGAACGGTAACCCAGCATTCCAATGTTATACTAAATTCATAGCACAAGGGAGGGGAAAAAAATCCATAGGGAAGTGACACATCTGTCACTTAAGTGGTTTTTCTTGCCTAAGAAACACTGTAGTACAAATAGGAGTTACAATGCTTAGAATATATCAAGCTATTGAAAAAATATTCAAAAAGTATGTCCACTACTTGTCTTTCGTAATTGCACGAATACTGTCCATTCCACATTCAAATTCCTTCTTATTTATAAGTACAATAAAACATACTGCAAAGTATCCAATTTATTATATGATGCACTTAACAAAAGCATTGCATTTTCTTTCTTGCTACTTAACAATCTAATTATTTTACCACCTGATGTGATCTCCCCCTCCTCAGTGCTGTCAGACACGACAGTCTCCTCTTCACTCTCCTCTTCAAAGGAAGAAAGGTCACTGGTATGGACAGAGCTGACAGTGATGTCACTGAGTACATCCATATCTGAATCTACTGATGTATTTTCTTGTAAAGGAAAAAATAGAAACAAAGGGCTGTAATGCAGCACTCTGTATTTCAGAAACTTTTCTTACCAAAACAGTGATTTTGCCAATGAAAACAAAATTACCTTAAGAACAAGAAATAAGAAAGGAAAAAAAAAAGTGTAACACCTTAATAAAATGTTATTAGGCTAACTCTGGTTTACTCAAACCACCACCACCAACAATCACCCAGAGGTACAACTAAAGACTTTAAATGCAGGCTGGAATTGTTAAAGAGAACTTGCAGATGACCAATCACACATCTGAGGAATCAAAGCTCGTCTGATTCCTAGTGTGGGTACCTGAGCTAAGGGAGATTATCCAAGACCTAGCTGTGGCCAGAACTAGTGGAGAACCTACATTCCAAATTTACTTCCAATTCAACTCCTGAATACACTTAATGCCCCCTCCCCATATCCGTATTTCAAGGAAGAGGATTGCCCACACCATACCTTCTTTAGTGCTTTCAGCTGTTTTATGTTTATTGCTATTTTTTTCTGGAACTAACACTTTCACTGGTTCAGACTCTCTTGCTTGCTTTTCTTCTTTAGACTTCGTAGTATCATCACTTTTCTTTGAATGGTCAGACTTCTTATCGAGTTTTTCCTTCTTTTCTTTTCTTCTCTCACCTTTTTCACTGCTGTCTGGTTTCTTGTCACATTTATCTAGTAATTTACTCTTTTGATCTTCACTTTCCTGTTGAATTTCTTTACTTGTAGAAGTCAAACTATTAGTATCCTTTGCTGAATTTTTTATTTCTTCAGTTTGGCAGGGAAGCTCATTTAAATCTTCACACTTTGCAAATGTTTCAGTCCCTTCTCCAGAAGGGTCACAAATTGCTTTCTCTCTGTCTGGCAAGTCCTCCCCATTTCTCTCTCTATCAGTGCTACCATCCACACTCTGCTGAGATGAGAGCCTTTTTACAACTTTGTCATTGTTCTTGGGATTTGAGTTCTCTGTTGAAGCCCTGGCAGCACTTGCTTCTTGGTTAAGAGAAGTTATTGTTTCCAAAATGGACATTGCATCACTAGCTACATTTCCACTAGGAGCTGTAGCAGACACACCTTGAATAGTAAGAAAAAAAAATTATTTTAGCTCATTTAAGTTTCTGTAATTCTGTTCATACAGAATTTTAAGCAAGTGAAAGAAAAAAAAAGAGTAATTACTCTATTTAAAATAATCTGAAAGGCTTTACTAATTTTGCATTTAGAGATTTGGTTTAAAAAAATATTTTAAAACCCCCCCAAGAAGTTACATTTCTGCAGCAATTATGATCTGACTACTGGAGACTCATTTTGCTCCGTGACACAGTCAGCTAAAGCATGCAGGGGCTGTCAATGGGAAGGATGTTCTGAACGCAATCCTTGTTCAAGTTTACCATCACCCTAAATGCAATGACGACTCTGGAGAATCACAGTATAGAACGCTACAGCAGAAAGTCTGTATTTCATGCCTCTGGTATCTCCATAAATGACAGGGAAAATGGACTCAGCATAGTGCCTGTATAACAACAGGACTATCAGAAATACCTTACCACTTTCCCATCCTCTTAGAAGTAACTATGAAGATGGATGGGAAAGAGTTAACTGGACTAGCACTAAGAGCTGCAGCTGGCTTGTTAACCCACTTACTTTAAAGGAAGTGGGCCTCACAGGAAAAGGGTTAGGATTTAAATAAAGGGTCTGGTTACAAATAGATGAACTGCTTGGGAGTCTCTTAGGAAGGGAAAGAATGGACAATTACCTGCAGGAGCCTTTAGAAGTCAATACCAGGCAACAAACAAACAGGTAAAGTGCTGTGTTTATAAACAAACTAAAGATTGGCTGATTTACAGCAGAATTTAAGCTCCTGAAAGGACCTTAGCCATTCAGGTTTTACTGCACACACCAATTGCATTGACAGGTCACTGTTTAATAGGTATTTTTTTTTCCAATCTACCAATGCATAAAAAATTCAATCATCCTTCTCTTACAGCTATGTCTTATCCGATCCTGTACCAGTCAGAGGGCCAAACCCTGAGACCAACTTTTTTCCCTACAGTAAACTGATCCTTTATAATCTCAAGCAGAAGTGACAGAATAACATGGTGACATCTCTCTTTCCTTCTACCTTTATACAGAGGCAAGTAGTATGGTACACTGCCTAGAGCTCAACTGGCTAACACTGATGGCTAACAATTCTGTGCTAGCAGCAAACCTAGTCAACCTTTCTGCTCTCTCAACAAATATTTGTTAACAGACTGCTCAGAGAAATGGTAGAATACCTTGTACTGTAACAGAAGTATCTGTTTTCTCTTCACTTGGAGCTGTACTGGGGCCTGCCTCCTCTTTGTGATTCAATGTAGCTAAAAATTCATGGACAGCTTTTTCCACCTGAGGTCTGAATGTGTGGTTGATCTTTGGGTCCACAACCTGAGAAATAATTCTGTCAATTCCAGATTCCAACATTCCAGACCTGGAACAAAGTTACATGAATACTTAAATAAGGAAAATGACTTTTCAAGAACATCTTAATGAAACAGGCTTATCTAGATCTGATGTAAACACTCTTAGGGCCTCCAACGAAGGATTAACGTTTCCTGAGCACCACTACAGCCATGTATTTAGCCAGCTGCCTGTATTTCAACAGCGCTTTCTATGCCTTATGAACTAAGAAAAAAACCTAAATGCCAGAGAAACACAGCAATCCAAACGCACGGAATTAACACAACAGCCTGTGGTTATGTCATTACTGGTTATGCCTACAAACCTTACTTACCTGTAAAAGCGACATTTGTGGGAAAAATTAAGAAGAAACTTGGTGTTATCAACTCCCATGGCATACAGATGATTTATGGAAGGCATGAGGGACAAACAACTACTAGACCAGTCATCACCACCCTAAGTTACTTTCTGCCCAATACAGTGTGACATCTCAGAGTGCTGTGGCTTTATAGAACACCCTTAATCTTCAGTAAAATTGAATAAATAGAGAGCTTTATATGTATGGGTTCGCTCTAGAGCTGTGTAACCTTTTGTGGGACATATATTGCCTCTTGTCCTCATTGCTTCTTTAAAAAGAACTAAAAAAAAGCCCCCAACAACCAATGCTCCCTTCCTCCCAAACAAGACAGTTCTTCAGTACAATGATCAACAGCACCACTACTGCATAACTGAGTTCATTCCCAAATTCCTTGTCTGACTGAATTTAGCGACCAAACTCATGCTACTTTAACAAAGTTTCCTTATATTTATGACTCAAAGTTTTGAGAAGAAGAACTAGAGAAACCCTAATGAAAAAACATAACGTCTGATTAAGTGTTGGACATCAATTTGACATAACAGCAGTTCTGAAAAACCTCTGTCTAGCCAAATTTACGTCCAGTGTCTTGTTTGGTGACCTCAGCTTTGTACTCCGCAGAGCTGTGTTTGTTAAATCCTGTCGATTTTCCTTAGCTCAAAACTTGATACAGGCAATTTTATTAATAGCTCCTTTAAAAGAAATAGTAAAGATAGATTTTAGCTAGGGTGTTACATTCCTAGTTAGAAGCAAGCTTTCCACCACTGCATCAACTTGGATCACACAAAATAATACTTGTAGCCTAATTCTGACTCATGCTGATGGCAAGTTGCTATCTGATACAATACCACAATTTAAATGCTGAAAAAAAGCTCCTTCAGAAGTTTCTGAGAAGAAAGTAGACACTTTACCTTGAGCCTCTGTCGCCTACCGGGGTACACAAGCACGTTCACACAGAGAAACCCCAAAGCTGCCACTTACTTGAGAACCTGCTGCCTAATGTTATTTCTCAGCTGGTTCTTGTTGAGATGAGGACTCCAAGTATGAGTTGCCAAATGATTGGAAACAAAGTTGTCAACACGCTGTCTCAAATTCTGGTAGGCAGGCTAAAAAGCAACAACAGAGAGGTTGGACAGGAGGGTTTTGATACTCAGTTAGCCTCCCGATGGCCGGGGTGGAGGAGCTGGGAGCCCCGTCGGACCCCCCCAACGCACTGAAGGCGCCGCCGCTCCCGCTCCTTCCCGGCGACCTCGGCCTGTTACAGGCGCCCGTACGGCTAAACCGCTCCGCAAAGCCCGGCGCGCCCGCGCCGCCGGCCGGCCCACGCTCCCCGCCGAACCCTGAGGCTCCAGCCCTGCCCCGGGGTCGCTGCAAAGAGCCCCGGTGCCGCGGGCCGAGCCGCAGCCCCGCGCGGGCCCAGGCGGCTGCTCGCCACCCCCGAGAGCGGGGCGCAGCGCCCCGCAACCCGCCGCCACCCCCGGGCCCGGCCCCGCCGCTCCCGGCCTGCCACTGACGTGCCGGGACTGGGGAGAGCCACCGGCGCCCGCCCGCCCCCACCTTGGTGTCCACGTCGGCCAGGCAGTCGCGGCGGAACTGGTCGAAGAGCCCCTGGCTCTTGAGGTGGTTGACGATCATGGAGACCAGCTCGGGCTCGGCCGCGCCGCCCCCCGGCAGCGGCGGCGGCTGCTGAGGGGGCGGCGGCGGGGGCGGCGGCGGCGGCTGGGGGTTGCTGGCCATGGGGGCGGCGGGACGGCGCGGCCTGCGCAGGGCACGGCTACCGGCTCTCCCGGCCGAACCCCAGGACGGGGCTTGTTACCGAGCAGCGGCCGCGGCAGCACTGACCCCGGAAGCGAAAGGGAACGGAGGGAGGAAGCGCCGGGAGACGAGAAGGGAAGCAGGGACGCCGCCGCCGAGAGCGGCGCCATCGGCGCGGGGCGAGCACTGGCGGAGCCGCGCGCAGCAGCCGCGGGCCCTTTAAGGGGACGAAGGGGGGCGGAGCCGCTCGCGGC
Source organism: Falco cherrug (assembly GCF_023634085.1). Taxonomy (NCBI): domain Eukaryota; kingdom Metazoa; phylum Chordata; class Aves; order Falconiformes; family Falconidae; genus Falco; species Falco cherrug. The sequence goes on from NC_073697.1 coordinate 54,093,875, forward strand.
CCGCTCCAGTGGGGCCCCGATCCCGCGGCGGCGGCGGCGACGGCGGCGGGCGGGGGGCAGGGGGGCGGCCGTGGTGGGCCCTCGGCCCCCACCCGCCTCGCCGGTAGCCCCCCGCGCGGCGCGGGCGCGGCTGGGCGCTGCGGGCAGCGCGGGGTCGCCCGCCACCCCCGCCGCCCGCCGCCCGGCGCCGCGCCGCTGCCGCGCTCCCCGGCCGTGCCCCCACAGCCCCGCCCCGCGGCCCGCCCCTTCCTGCGCTGGCCGCCATCATGGTGGGGGCAGCACCGCGCGCTTCCTCCCTGAGGCGCGGGGCGGGGCCGGGGCCTGCGGCCGTCCGTGGCGGCGGGCGGGATGTCGGGCCGGGGCTGCGGGCTGCTAGTCGCCGGGGCGGCCGGCCGGGCGGCTCCCGGGGCGGTGATGCCGGCGGGCTGTACGGGAGCCGGACGGCGAGGGACGGGCGGCCTCCCCTCAGGGCGCCCGGGAGTTGTGAGTGGCGGCTCACGGACGCTTCCTCTTCGCCCGCCCCGGGCCCTCCCTCCTCTGCGTCAGGGGGCGCCGCTGCCGCCCCCCCGAGGACCGCGGGCGGCTCGGGCCTGTGTGTGGGGACCCGGGCCTTGCCTCAGCCTGCCCGGGGCCGCGAGTGGCCTGGGTGAGGCACCTGGGGAGGTGACATTTAACATACTTGGGTTGAAGCGTGTTTCCTTTGGCTTTCAGCGCGTTCCTACGTCCTTTTCTAATGCAAATGTTTTCAGGCTGACTCGTTTGCCACTTGCTTTGTCATGCCTTCTTTAGTTTTTCTCAGTCACAACCGTTTAATGTGCCGTCCTGAAGTCTTGTCAGTGGCACTAACCACTCCTCGCTCCTTGAGTGTCTTCTGTTTCCACAGTCTGAAGCCGAATTCAGCGCAGGCTGTGGGCTGGCAATTTGCAGGCTGACCTGTTATGACTAAAACAGGAACCCGGAAGCAGTAAAAAACTGGAAATAGGGAAGTTAATTTCATTATACTTGGGACAGTGACTGAGGGATAGTACTGTCTTATTGGGTGTGGTTTGGCTTTCCAGTGTCTTGCATAGGTGGCTGAGCTCTTGTCCTACCCAGCATGGGTAAGGATGAAAGGACGTGTAAAAATACACTCAAGAGAAAGAATGACTGGCTTACAGAAAAGAAAAGGGACTTGGGAGTAACAGTGTTTTGGTTACACACATGTTGTGGCATGATGAGTGGAGATCTTGTCCAACTACAAATATTAGGAATTTCCCTCTGCAAAAAGTGTTAAAAATCAGTTTGACTGTAACGGCAAGAGTGTCAGGATTGTTATTGCAGACTTAGAAGTAGGTTAGAAGTGTAAAGCCTGACTAGTTTTCCTATTGTAAACTAAGTACTCCTAGACTATTTAAAATTCTACAGAAGGAAACAAATCTGACGAGTATTTAAAAGTATTGTGAGATTTTTATCTCTGGATACTGGAGTAATTAAAAAAAACTAGCTTCTCTGTAGTTTCATATTTTCTACACAGATGCCTGGAAGGATTAAAGCACGAAATTCAAGAGGGATGGGGAGTCTGCAGCTTGGAGCTTGGTACAGCCCCTACTGGTATATCCAAACGTGTGATATACTGACTTTTGCATCTCTTCTCATTGAAGAAAAGTTCCTTTGCTGCTGACTAAAGATCATGTAGCAGTAAGCAAGAAAGGGCAGAAGCGAAGGGTATCATTTTAGTAAATGCACCTGCTAATTTTAGAAATAGTGTGTGACTTACTGTGACAGTGAACAAAAATTGCAGACTTTACTGGGAAATTACCATTTTCAAAATTTTTTGTTAGGAAAAGGCACTGCAACTTCCTTTTTTTTTGGGGGGGGCGGGGAGGGCAGGAAGTGGCGGGGGGTGGATAGATGTCCATTTTTGTTCCTCCTCCCTCCTCCCAATCAGGGGTGGTACAGAAAAATGAGAAAAAAAATTACTCTATTTTAACAGTGCGAGCAAGATACCTGCCTCACAGGACAGTATACCATTAAACATACAAGATGTCATGGACAACCTGGAATATCTGTGGCCTTTGTCTCAGACTATGTTAATGAATGGACTGTGAAAGATGCATACTAGGGGGCAGGAATCCGTTAATGGGATTTGGGAATTTAAGGGCTATCGGGGATCAGTTATGCCCAGGGGTCTGAAACTATTGCAACAAGCAGTCTGTACCCCAATTGATTTAGCAGCTGAATGTACAAGGTTGTTCTGTGCTCTGAATTGCATACTATCCCATGTTTCATCCAATTTACTGAGTGTTGCATGCTTGTTGGATATCTTATTTATCAAATAAAATATATTTATCCTAAGTGCTGGCTGAAAATGGCTTTTTTGTTGTCTGGGGCCAACTGTACATTTTCCTATGGGAAGATGCTGTAAAGGAAACTGGAAGCATCCTGAAAATAAAACAATGAATTTAATTAAACCAAAACCAGCCCTTTGTGTTCTCAGTTTGTTTTAAGGATGCTTTGCAGTCTTATACGAGCTGAGATATGGTTACATGAAGCCTTGTGTGCTAGTAAAGTTACATTATTTATTGGTTGTTCTATAGTATAACTATACAAAGAATTATGAATGTGCGACTAAATGTTAAGCCATCTTGCTGTTTTCAGTGAGCTCACAGATGAACTTACATTTTCAAGTGTAATTGTTTCAGTTGTTCCAGAGCTATTCAGTACTTACCGTTGTTTATTTTGTACTCAGTATTTATCTTTGCAGTTTACTGTAGTTGTTACAGTCATTTGATGTACTCACTTAGTGATGCCTGATACCCAATGCTAGTAAAATGTTATTTGTGAGATAACAGCTTGAAAAAGGCTTGTCAGATAATTAACAGAAACAGTTTGGAGTGAATACAAAGGATTTCTTTTTTTTAGTAGTTTGTCGTGCTGAGTCGAGGACTCCTCTCCTTGTTTGCTGTCATAGTCCCAGTTAAATGTCCTAACCTGTATTGCTGTTATCACTTGAATTTACACATACTTCATAGCTTCCCTTATGCTTGGAACAATTATTTTTCCGGACAGTCCTGAGTACCTCTGCTAAACTTTCTGCTTTTTCCATATTCACCTCATTCCTCAATTTTCACTTATGTAAACAGTTGAATTACATAGAGTGTCTTGCATTTGCAGATTTTCTGTACACTGAATTATACTTTTTCTAACATAATCTGGAATATTTCTAGTGTTAACATCTGTGATCCCTAATCACAGTATGAGAATCTTCATTTCATACTCTGGGTTCTGACTGTAGTGCGTTTTACTTTACGTGGAATTTTCAGCAAAATGTTTCTGTTTAAAAAAAATAAATCATGTTGCTGTTGTTTATTCATTTTTTTATATCCTGAAACCTACAGCCCCTGCTGTGGGTATTTACACACTGGTAATGACTACACTTACGTTTACATTCTTTTTCAGGGAAACAGTCTCATTTTAAAATATTTTTGACATCTATTTAATGTGAAAAGTCTCAGCAAAGTTTGTAATATCTTCTTACTTAATAAAGTAGATAACAGATATTTCTTAATTCCAGCTACAGTTCTTGAAGTGCAGGCAACATTTAAAGTGCTGGAGAAATACTAAGATATGAGACAAAGAAAAAGGAGGTGCATATGATATTGTGGGAACAAGAAGTTTATATGGCTGCAAGAGGAGACTGGACAAGTACATGAAAGTAGGACAAGTCACGAAATTCAGGGAAAGTGCTTCTGGCTCAGAGTGTACCTGCACTGTGTGCTGCTGTGGGCTGGGAGAATATATCGTTCTCTTTCTCGCTCTAGGCTTGCTTTTGGTCTCCTGAATCAGATGCAGGACTGTGAGGCTGGACAGAGCAGTTTCAGCCGTTGATGTCATGGCAGCAAGCCACGCAGCTTGTGATTTCAGATTAATGTCTTTTTGTCTCAGGTTATGGTTGAGTAATTGGGGACATAAATAGAATAATTATGCCACCTCTAAAGCAGGAAATCTACCTCTAAATAGCAATAAAATAATATATTGAATTTGGGAATAGTTATAGGTAGTAGTCTAAGTCAGAATAAAGCACCTGCAATAGCTCATTTTTAGACAGTGTCGCAGCAATTTTATTCTGTGAATGCCTGCCACAAGCATCAAATTCAGACTGGCCAACATCACCAACTGATTTAATGAGTGTTAATAAAATTAAATTTTCTTCAAGTCAGTTTATACCGTAGCTGGTAAAAGTGGTAACAGAACTTGGCAGGTTAGCTGATGTTTTCCGGGTTTGGTGGGGGTTTTTTTGGGTGTTTTTTTGTTTCCCCCCAGTGAAATGCTTTATTTGTGCAATTTTTTCCTCCATCTCAAAAAATTTGTTTATGCAGTATATGCTGGTGATGAATCTAAATTTATGAAGTATCTGAAATCCAGGTGACAACTGGATTAAGGAGGTAAAAAGAAGGAAAAAATCCTTCACTTTGTGCAGGAGTGAAGTTCCGATCTGAACAAGTTTGATTTGGATAAGAGATGCCCTTCCTCTATGATGAACTCTATTGCAAGGTTCTGCAGCCTCTAAAGATGAAGTGCTGCTGGCAGTGTTGAGCTTACAAGGGTGATGTTCCTCTTAAATCTGTAGTCTTTTACAAATGAGGGTACACAGAAAGGGGAGCTGTTTAGAAGCAATTCAAGTTTTCTAGGAAAAATGAAGACACTTCACCGGGAATGACTGAAATGCCCAAGCAGATTCTTGGATAATTAAAAGCTCTAACACTGCCCAGCACCTAGCTGGAGATCTGCCCCAGATGAATTGCTCACTTCTTCCTCCACATATGTGGTGGTACCACGTCTGTGCGTTGCACCATCTGTGTTAACCACTGTTCCATTCTCTGAGGCTTGTTTTCTTCTGGTGTGTAGCTTATGTGTTGTTTATTGTGGCACGATAAAATCCAGAATAATCGGTGATGAATTGGTTTGTTGTATAAATGTACATCTCCTGATGCATAGTTCACATTTGCTTCTCTCTGTACATAAAGGGTATATTTAATGATTATTTCTAAAGAAAGTCTCAGATTTTCTGATGCTTGCTGATACTGGATTTTTTCAAAAAAAGCCAAAATTACTATGCCTAGGAGCAGCACCAGTAATGACAATCTAGTCCCCCCTGGTTTGAAACAGCCGAAAAATGTTGCCAGCATCGCTGAGATTTTATGCTTTGTCAATAACAGCAAATGTGGCTTCAGCTAGGCTGCAGCATGAAATGCTCTAGTTGCAAGATTAAAATGTAGCCTAGACATGGACTATACCTTCAGCTGTGATGTGATCTGAGTGATGTCCGTATCCTTACATGGCAATAGTTGCAACGGGTGAAATGCTCTTGGACTTCCAAGACTGGAGAATATGATTTTGTCATCTTTGTTTTGGTAAATAAAGAACATTTGGATAAAAATAAAGCATGCTTGAAGAGCTCTTCCTGGCTTTGCAACCATGTTTCTTTTCAGGTGTTAGTAGTGGTTTTGTTTGTTCAAGGAGGTATATACATATGTATCTTTTTCCTATTTGCACTGGCAAGTAGGCCCTATATAAAAGGTGAAATTTGGTGGTTTATGTGTATTATCCATGGAACCGCAAATGTGTTTTTCATTCAGTGGCAGGCAGCCTGCCCTGTGTTTTCCACAGGCAGGCCTTTGACAAGCAAAAGACTTGGCAGAAGTGAAACCAGTGACTAGATAACACGTTTTAAAGTGATAAAAGGAGAGCTTTTATTTAAACTAGCCTGTCATGACTTTGTGTGACACCTCTAGAACTTTTCAGTCACTTCTAAAGGGATGCTTTGAGCAAAACTAAAACTGCTGAGGGGTCCTGGTTCTCCCACTGGAGCTGAGCAGGGTGATTGTTGTTAGTGACAATTTAGTTTGATGGAGAAAGCACATGGTGGCTCCTTAAAGTGGCTAGTCAAATAGATGGACTGACGTGCTCTTTAAAATGCTAAGGTTTTTGTGTTCAGTGGGAAATACTACTGGTTGTATTTGCTGGGAGGATTGGTTAAAGTTTGAAAAAAATTTGTAAAGTCTTCTAAGTCACATTTTGACAAACCACATCTTCTAATACTTTTTCATTAATGTGCAGGTAAATGAACTTATCTTTATTTATCTAGCTTTCCCGTGTAAAAGCCATTTAAATTTAAACTTCTGAGTGTAACTTTATCTGAAAGGTTAGGATTATTTTTTCCAGTTTCAGAACTTCAGTGTGACACCTGGTTTGCAGATGATGCTTTTAAAGTATGTTATTTTGAAGGTACAGCTACACCTCTTCTCCCTTTTTTCTCATTTTATGTCTCTGCCAAGGCCAAGGAACGACTTCCTGGTTCCCTGAGTTTTGTGAGAAGATGAGTAGAGCATGCTTAGTGAATGGCATTTGAGGGCAAAAAAAGATTGCTGTCAGAAATAGCTTTAATACACAGGCTTACTTGATTTTTTTTTTCTTTCTGTAACCAGAAAGAAATTTTTAAGGGCAGACAGAGCCTTGACCTGCTGGTGGAAAGAAGGCTCATCTGTGTGGCCATGGGTGTGACTGGTGGTACAGCTCTTTGTGCTGCACTCTTCCGTGGCAATGAGAGAAGGGAGAGAAAGACTAAAGCTTTTTTACCTCTTTGCAAGCAATCAATGGCTAATTGATGCAACATGGTTGGGATTGTTATTGGCATCTAAGGGATTGGACATCTAATTCCCGTTAATGTGCTTGATCATTTCGGCATATCTTTTTTTAAATTTTATTTTTTTTATTTTTTGAAATGTGCATTCCTGTCTGCTGGAGAAATACCACTTTATTTCTCCATTCAGATGAAAATTGTTAGAATGAGTGACTGTATTCTCTTTAATAGAGTTTTTACTTTGCTGTTTGTTTTTGACTGGAAAATACATGGTTTTGCTATTTGTGTAAAGGGAGACAGAAAAACTTAATGGAGGCTTGTTCTCCAGAGAGAGCACAAGAGATTATACACTCTTTCTACACTCTTCCACTTTTTTCCTAAGTGTAATTTTAATGGTAAGGTAAAATGGTACAGCTTAAACGTGAAAGAGTGAGTGGATACCCGAAAGCACGACACCTTTTATATCAGCATTCTTTGCTGACTACAGCAAGGTGAAATCAAGGTGGAGGCATTGCTTAAATAGGATGCATGAAGCCTAAAGTAGAGCTGATGGACTGAGTTTTGCTTTAATTTATACCTAGTGTAGTTCCATTGAAGTCAGCAGGGAGATGGATCAAAGCAGGGCTTTGCCGCTAAATAATAGGGTGCTCAAAATTGCTCATGCCATCATTTTTGTAGCTTTGGTTGTAAACCTCAAGTAAAAAGGTTATTGTATCTAATACAAAAATAGTAATTTCCATGGAAAATTTTGAAAATGTTGTTTAGGAAGATAAAAATTAAAAAAGAAAAAAAATAATTTGGACTTTTGACTTGTTCTTTTGTGTTGGGGGTGCCACATGTTCAGAGGAAAAGGAATGATGAGTCACCTTCAACAGCATTCCTTTAGGAGAGGTGGGGTGGAGGGAGTGAACGAGGTGGGTCATGTTGTTGCTGTTGACCTACTTTCAGTGCCTGTTTCCCTGTACAGCTGGGCAATTAAGAGGACTATTGGAAGTCATCGGTAAGGTGGGAATGTGCAGAGAAAGGGCTGCTGTGAGGGGAGGGCAGGTAAAACACCACCCTGCTGGGTCTGGCTGCAAATCAAAGCTGTGGGTCAAGTGCAGTCAAGGTTGTTGCCCCATTCCTAGTCTGCTGCAGATCCCATGGGATACCCCAGCAGCATGGCTGGCATCCTTGCCTGGCTGGCCATTGAGCAGGGAGAGAGGAGGAGAGTGTTGCCCACCTGAGTCTGGTTCCACTGTGAATTCATGTGGTATGGCTGAACAGGAGCCTGGAGATTTTCTGCCTATCCAGAGGAGTACCCCAAACTATTGCACTTCAAGGCCAAGGGCAGCCCTCGGGACTCATTCTGAAGAAGGTGAAACATGGCAGAAAAAAAATGTTCCGTGAAACAGCAGAAATAATAATGCTTGCTCAAAATCTTTCCTCCCCACCTATTGATTTGCACAGAGATGATAGGAATGTAATGCCTTCAAGATTTGTGCTTTCCTGCCAGATTTCAATAAAATTGGCCAACTGTTTCAAAAGTTATGGGGCAGGGGTTGGAGAAAGACTGATAAATAGCGAAATAATTGTTTCCTGGGGAAAAAAAAGAACAGAACTCTGGATCCGCTAGGATATATTGTATATGGAGATAACCAGCTCTGAATATATTCAGAGACTAGCTGCTCTCTGAATAGGAACTGATGTGGGAGTCAGACAAGGGGAAACAATCCTGGGCTAGTACGCCTGCTCACTCACACTGGAGAGAGTGAGAACGCAAGGTTTTCTTTTTCAATTTTTTAACCAGGGGGGAAATAGGAAGTCAGGGAAAAGTATCAGTATTATCCATGCTAACCCCAAACGTTCAAGCATTCCAAGCTCCATTCTGCATTAGGAAGAGAGCATTTTAAAAAATTTATTCTTATGAATCTGTGGAAGAGTAAGACATCTGAATGTATTGGTGTTTTTTAGCTTTTATATTTGCTCCAGCAAGGTTTGAAATCTTCCTGAAAAGGAGAAGTATCATGTTTTCTCCAGCAGTAGGATTAGTCAAAAAAAAAATGAACATTTTCTGTGTTCAGTAAAAAGGAGCCATTGAGGCTGTAAAGGAGGGAAACAACTTTGCAAGAGCCTTTTTCTCCTGTTTTAAGAATATGCTGGCTGGAAGGAGGATGGGTGGCTGAAGCACAGTTCTGCTGTAAGAGCTGCTGGATCCAGCTGGCTGGTCTGCAGCCCCTTCTGAGCACAGAGGGCAAGACTGCTTTGCCTGCAGCCTCTTCTGCAGACATAGTCTCAGGTATCATGAACGTGTTCTTTTTTATTTTACCCTGTGGTCTTTATTGCTGTGTGTTAATGATCATCACCTGACTGGCTTTGTTAATGTCACACAGTTTGTTTTATAAAATTAATTCTTAAGAGAGTGGTGTTGCACTTCGGCAGATTTATTTTGTAGTTAGAAATGTCTTAAAGTTATCTCCATTTGCCGCAGGCTCTTTTAACCAGCTGTATGGTATGCTTTACATAAAGGCAGTTCTAATTCTTTTTCACTGTACACTGACTGAAAAAGCATATTTTTCTCTTTTATCAGTAAGGTGCTGGAAAATTTTGGGCAATGCCTCTCTCCTGTATGTTGTTATGTGACAGTGGATCACTGAAAGGAAACCTGATCATCTGAAGTACCTGCTTGCTCAAAGGTTCTCCAAAATGTCTTAGCACTTCAAACTTCAAGAAAGGCAGGTTTAAAAAAACAATGAAAGACTTAGACAATGAATTGAAATACAAACTGTATGCTAGTAATCCTCTGCTTTCTCCTCTGCAGCCTGAACTCTACTTGCTCCTCTGTCCTAAGGACTCTTTGGTAAGAACCCACTCTCCATCTCTTTGTCTTTTGCCACCAGTGTTTCCAGCTAGTGCCAGTAGATGGTTTTGTAGAGAGAAGGAAATGCTTCTGTATGCTGCAGAGGGACAAGGTGTCTTTCGGCCTGCTGAAGACATGTGTCAGGTTCAGAGGCTGGTAGCTGGGGCACTGCACCTCAGAAACGAGGACAACTCTCCTTGGACCTCAGGCTGCTCTGCTGCCCTCAAGTGACACATGCAGTGGGATGTTTTACAGTGTTTATCACTGATAACAAAATATTCCAGTCCTGCCAAGGCTGCTGGCATCAAAGGAAATGCTCTAAAGTGGTTAAGGTTTTCTCAGTCTGAACGTTGAGTATAGATGGAAATTTGTTTCTTTGACTCTCCAGTCTGAAGTTCTTTCCCAGGACTATTTGATTCCGCTTGTGAGAAAAGAGAGTCTGAACTTTTTCAGAGTTTTGATTGTATCTACTTCTGTCCATTAATGAAAAAAGCACCAGCTTCCCACTCTCCCTCCACTGAGACAGAATGAATAATTGCCCACATTGGACAAGGATACTTTAGCATCCTTTTTCTTGCTTTCTAAAGTAAAAAGGAGGGAGGCCATGAAGCTGTTTAGCTGTTGAGAGTGCTAAAGGGAAAAGGAGTTTCTCTGGACTGGTGCTACAAAGTCCTGCCTCCAAGCTGGTCTGTTAGATTGTGCCACCCTCTGTCTATTTGTACAAGCAGAACAATTCTTAGTATCCTGCCTGGTCTGTGTGTCTTTCCTGGCATGAGCTTGGGAGGTATTTTTTTCAGCTTTGATTACTGGGTGATTGTTAAAATCAGCTTGATTTAAAAAATAAGACAAAGATCTCCACGGCAAGATTTGGAAAATTTTTGTTCATTTAAAGTATCCTTCTGTACTTACTTGTTTCAGCCGAATTTGTGATTTACTGTGTGTTGAAAAGAGTCTGAAGAGACAAGCTTATAAAAAATATGATGTACACACATTCCCCACAAACTAAAATTCTATACAGCATAACAGAACTTTCTTTACAAGCCTGTAATAAAATATCTCAAGAAAGGAAGGGAGTCAGGAGAAAAATACATGAACTTTCACAACTCAATAAAGGCTGGTAATAGTGAAAGTCTGTGAAATCTACCATTCCCAAAAAACATCTAAAGCACTACATTATGCCTTGACTTTTCCTGCCAGTTCCATTAATTGTAGTGGTAGAGTACTGCACGTAAATCAGTGGGATTTTACCTTATGTATAGCAGAGGAGGGAAGGACAGAGTTGCCATATACCAAATTTGTCACTTTGCCTGAAGGACGGATTAAAATAATTTATTAGACAAGTACTCCAAATCTCTGGGGCAGGTGAAAGTATTTCTAGATTCTCCTAGGATGTTTATTATAGATTACTTTTCTGATACTAAACCACTCAGAGTAAATGGTGTATGTCTATGTCCATGTCTGATTCCTCTATAGAACTATTCTCAAATTCTCTCCCTGTCACTAAATGGCAGAGAGAGAGCTTTCTGACTGAGAATTTTGAAGACCCCTCCCTCCCTCCCCCTTTCTCTCTCTTTTCTCTTTCTCTCCCCTCTGTATCTTTTAAAACTCCAATTTAATTGCAGTTAGAATTTGCTTCTCACAATTACATTTTATTGAAATACTGCTCTGTGTAATTGCAACACTATTTGGGATGGCTATTTGCACTAGCATATGAGCAAGCTAGGAAAATGTAAATAGTGCATTAAATGAACAGGGAATTTGGATAATTTTAAAATATTAATTTAATACTTTTTTTTTGATCCTTTTGCTCATGGGCAGACAAAGGAAACTTAAGTTATGGATACTAAAATTACTCCATATACTCATCCAGGCTTATTCTTCCGTTCTTCAAACCAGCTCCCCGCAGACACATTTGTATAAACAGAAGCATGCTAATTAAAATTGCCAGGGAGACATGATCTATTTAAAGTCTCAAAGCACAATTTTACTTTTAGGCTTCATATTGTGATAGTCTAAAAGAGCCTAGTTTCTCTTCAAGGTTTCAATATAATGAAGTGAAAATTTTCGTTAAGTATGTGCTATTTGACTGCATGCTGCTCTTATCTCCACTAACATGCACCTGATTTCCTTTTCTATCTTGCCTTTGTTTGTTGTTAAATCTCCAGTGATCTTTCATGTTTTTTAAAGGACTGCAAAACTCATTAAAAATTTGCAATTGTTTATTTCCTTGTGTTTTCTCATTTAACCCTCCTTTCAGAGTTCCCTGAGTTTGACATAAAGTTACAATCTCTAAACAGTTCAGATATACTGCTGTCTGTACTGCAGTATTTACATGTCTATTTATTATAAGTCTATTTATTTCTTCTGCCAACATATAGACTTATATCTGATGTATTTTTTTTTAAACTAATATTTTAATTTTCCAAACAACAACCATATAGTTCCATTTCTTCTGGTCTGGAACAATGGTCATCACTTTATTTCCCAGGATGACAGTTCCCTTTTGGTTTTCTCCTTATGTCTTCTCCAAGATGCTGTGTCAAGTTTTCCCTTGGGGACACTTGTGTAACTCAACAGCTAAGTATATTTAAACCTAATTCCTTAGGTCTTCAGAGGAAGAAGCTCTCTAGAATTTGTATAAAGGGGCACAATCCCTCCTGAAGCCAGAAAGCTTAAATTGGTTGTTGAAGAAAGCGTTCCCACATTCCCTGTAACAAGAGGCAGGCAGTAATCCACAGAGCTCATCCAGCCTTCCTCAGCCCCACATTCACCTCTGCAGCAAAGTGCTCTGTTTGTGCAGTGGTGTGTGACTTACGCATTTTGGCTGGACACTCTCTGAAGTGGGCAGAATTTTTGGGCCCTCGTCAAACCTACACATAATAGCCAGTTTGGGATTTGTATGCCACTTGCCACAAAATGACAATTCTGAGACAAGCATCAATAGCTTGTTTAGTGGGTGATAGTCTGTTGGGGTTGGGGGTAGGAGAAAGCAAAAGAGTAGATGAAGAAAGACTAATATAGACCTATACAAAAAGAATTACTTGCTTAAAAGTCAGGAACAGGAGGAGTTGGTGGTGGGAGACCTGCAGGTTCAGTATATATGCTTGTGCCTGCAGCACAGAAAAGTTCTTTTCACTTGGAGCATTACTGCAGCAATGTTTGTTCCACGAGGATAAATTGTTTACTAACAATTTGGGAACTCCTGCTTTTCCTTAACATACAGTTTTTAATAGAACAGAAGTATTTCAGGTGGAAGGGACCTACAATGATCATCTGCCTGACAAATCCAGGGCTGACCAAAAGCTAAAGCACGTTAAGGGCATTGTCCAAATGTCTCTTAAACACTGACAGGCTTGGGGCATCAGCCACCTCTCTGGGGAGCCTGTTCCAGTATTTGACCACCCTCTCGGCAAACAAACGCTTCCTAATGTCCAGTCTAAACCTACTGTGGCCCAGCTCTGAACCATTCCCATGTGCTACCACTGGATACCAGGGAGAAGAGCTCAGCACCTACCCCTCCACCTCCCCTCCTCAGGAAGCTGCAGAGAGCAATGAGGTCGCCCCTCAGCCTCCTTTTCTCCAAACCAGACAAAGCCAGCTGCTCCTCACGGGACACTCCTTCCAGCCCTGTCACCAGCTTTGTTGCCCTCCTCTGGACACACTCGAGCACCTGAACATCCTTCTTAAGCTGGGGGGCCCAGCACTGCACACAGTACTGGAGGGGAGGCCGCCCCAGCGCTGAATACAGCAGGACATCACATCCGTGACCGGCTGGTTACACCGTGTTTGCTGCACGCCGGGATGCGGGTTGCCCCCTTGGCTGCCCAGGCACACCACTGACTCGTACCGAGCCTGCTGCCCACCGGCCCCCCAGACCCCTTTCTGTGGGGCTGCTCCCCAGCCACTCCTCTCCACGTTCATACTTGAGCCCAGCATTGCTCCAGCCCAGGTGCAGAATCTGGCATGTGGACTTGTTCCATTTCATCCCATTATTAGTTGCCCAATGCTCCAATCTACCTAGATCCCTCTGCAAGGCCTCCTGTCCCTCAAGAGAGTCAACAGCATGTTGCAGTTTGGTATCACCAGCAAACTTGCTAAGGGTGCATTCAACTCCTGCACCCAGACCACTGATAGATGTACGGAACAGGACCGGCCCTCAATTCAAACCCTGAGGAACACCGCTGGTGACCAATCACCAGCCAGATGTACCCCCATTCACTACAACCCTTTGAGCTCTGCCCTTCAACTGGTTCCTCACCCAGCACATTGTAAACCTGCTCATCCCACAGCTGGACAACCTGTCCAGAAGGATGCTGTGAGGGACAGTATCTAAAGCCTTACTGGAATCCAGAAAAACAACAACAGAAAAAACCCAAAAAAACAACAGACTTCCCTTCACCCACGAGTCGGGTGACCTTATCCTACAGAATACCAAATGAGTTAAACAGGACTTTTCCCCTTGTGAAACCCGTGTTGACCGGGCCTGAAAATTGTGTTGTTCTTTACATGCCTTTCAACAGGACCCAGCACCATCTTCTCCATCATTTTCCCAGGAGCTGAGGTTAGACTAACAGGTGCGTAGCTCCCTGGGTCTTCCCTCACACCCTGCTTGTAAACTGGAGTAACACTGGCTAGCTTCCAGCCAGCAGGGACCTCCCAGACTCCCAGGGCCTTTGGCAGGGGATCAAGAGGGGTCCTGCCATGTGTGTGAAGCTCACAACATTGCAATGCCCGGTTTGCTTCCCTTTAGATTTGAGATTTGTATTTTAATTTAACTGATATGAACTCGATCCAATTGACTTTTTATGCAGTCAAAAAGCATTTTGCTGAAAGAATTTGTTAGTAGTCTCTACATCGGTGGATTCCTAATTGAAGTGTAGGTCAAATCTGATGCTGTTGCTCCAGATTATTGGATACCAGCCACAACTTTTTGATTCTGTAGTTCCATGGTGTTCTGGCTTTGGCACTGAAGCTGACTTGAGGAATTCAGAGTTCCTGCCAACTGAGATTGCTTGTTCGTACATTTGCATCACTGTTGCACCTGCCACCACAGAACTGCTAGTGGGTCTTCGGTGTAGGCCAAAGCACTGAACTTAGCCACTGTCCTGGTTTGGGCTGGGACAGAGTTATTTTTATTTCTCAGTGGCTGGTGCAGTGCTGTGTTTTGGACTTAGTATGAGGATAATTTATACTAAGTCAAGGACTTTTCAGTTCCTCAGGCCCTGCCAGTGAGAGGCCTGGATGGGCACAAGAAATTGGGAGGGGACACAGCTGGGACAGCTGTCCCAAACTAGCCAAAAGGTCTGCCAATCGCTGCTTGGGGACTGGCTAGGCATTGTTCAGCGGGTGATGAGCAACTGGATTGTGCATCAGATGCTTTTTTTCCCTTCCCTTTGGATTTTATTCCTCTCCCCTTCTCTCGCCTTGTCATTATCGTTATCATAATCATTATTATTACTATTATTATTATTTTAAACTTTATTTTATTTCAATTGTTAAATTGGTCTTATCTCAACCCTCAAGTTCTACCTTTTTTCCTGATTCTCCTCCCCATCCCATTGGGAGTGAGTTGGGGAAGTAAGCAAGCAAGCAGCTGGGTGGTACTTAGTTGCCAGCTGCGGTTAAATCATGACAGCCAGGTTAAAAAAGTCTTACCCCTCTGCAGAAAAGAAGTTTGGATCTGTTCATTGAATCAGTTTGCAGTATGGATCTGCACCAGGAAAAACTGCGTTGTGCTGCAGGCACAGAGGTAGGAACATATGGCTGAGATATGGGAGAAAGGGAGGGACTCCTTAGGACAGTTAGGAGTTTGGCATAATTCCTGCAGCATGTTTTAATACAGAGGTTAGGTGCTAATGACATTGTACAAGTCCACACAAGGTCTTTTGGGACCATACAAAAGCAATCTCTCTCCAGATGTGCTCTAACTTTCTTTGTGTGGCTTTGGCTGTGTGCTAAGAGCCAGGCAAACTCACATGGCCCTGGTCCTGTGTCCAAGTGGCCTCCTGCAATTACCTCTGAGCACATCAGGCTGGATTTTCTGTTTTGTGGAAGATTGTGATGTTTTGCCTTCAGTTTAACCCTGAATAAATAATAAATCTCCACAATCTGAAAGAAAAAAAAAAAGAGCATGCTGAAATTTATATTTTAGGGTTTATATTTTTACATGTCTCTAGTAGTGCATGCAATGCATCTCTTGTTGAAGTAGACTTGTGTTTCAGAATGAAAACACAGCAGATATTTCCTTGATTATTTATTCTTTCTTGTCAGTATGAAAAGGAATTATCAGCATAACACAATGATGCCTGGTCTCCCTGGTAAAGAGGCACTGCTCAGATATAGTCTGATTTCCAGAAGTGATTAGCTTTGGTGTTTAATAAGGTGTGAGCACTGATTTGAAGGTTCTTCTGTGGCTGAGGCATTTACAAGGTCCCTATTCTATGTGCATTCATTCTCTCGTAGCTCGTGAGGGGTGACAAGCTGCAGCCCCTCTTAGAGCACAAAGCGGGTTCCCCTCTCTTCCCTCTTTCCCTCTATTCACTGGGAAATGCAGTGCAGTCCAGGCCTTGCATTTCCTGGTAGCTACAGCCATGCCAAGTGTGTGGGCAGCCCTCTTTCTGGTGTGGTGAGGAGCCTCCACACTTGTCCAAGACAGAGCAGCAACGTGTCCCTGACTGCGGTCCAGTGCTGCCTCTTGCCTCCAGCAGCCATCTCATGTGGGGCCCTCACACTGCTGCAGAATCCCACTGATCAGACATCCTCCTTCACCTGATCAACTGGTAGATGAAAAATGGGACACATGCCAGAAATGTGTGCTTGCAGCCCAGAAAGTCAACTGTATCCTGGGCTGCATGAAAAGAAGCGTGGCCAGCTGGTCAAGAGGGTTGGTTCTCCCCCTCTACTTCACTTTCAAGAGACCCCACCTGGTCTCTTGACAGCATCCAGCTCTGGGGTCCCCAGTACAAGAGAGGTCCAGAGAAGTGCAATGGAAATGGTCAGAGGGCTGGAGCACCTCTGCTATGAAGACAGGCTTAGAGAGCTGGGGTTCAGCCTGGAGAAGAGAGGCTCTGGAGAGACCTTATTGCAGCATTTCAATATATAAAGGGGGCTTATAAGAAAGAGAGAGAAAGACTTTTTGCCAAAGTTTGTAGTGACAGGACAAGGGGTGATGGTTTTAAACTGAAAGAGGGTAGGTTTACATTGGACATAAAGAAGAAATTCTTTACTGTGAGGGTGGTGAGACACTGGAGCAGGTTGGCCAGAGAAGCTGTGGATGCCCCATCCCTGGCAGTGTTCAAGGCCAGGTTGGATGGGGCTTTGAGCAACCTGGTCTAGTGGAAGGTGTCTCTGCCCATGGCAGGGGTGGTGGAACTAGGTGATCTTTAAGGTCTCTTCCAACCCAAACCATTCTATGGTTTTATGACACCATAATGCTATGACTCTTTGACAACATGAGCTCACCAGCTGAAGCTGACAGAACCAGAGACCTGCAGGCTGAATATGCTTCTTGTCCCGTCAGCTGTTTTCCTGTCAGATAAAGTGGACAGTTTTGGGGGTTTATGAGTACACGTTTTGGTTTGGCTGGTGGGGCAGATTAAGAGCAAGGGTGGAATGCGGGCTGTGCTGAAATCAGCGGCAAAATTCCCTTAATTTCGGCAGGACCTGGATGTCGCTGCAAGCGCTGGTTCCCCGTCCCCGTTGCTACCCTCCGCGTGGTCAGCAGGTGGCAATCTCTACTTTTGTCTGAACTTCGGAAAAGTTCTGCCTGCACAACGAAAACTATTCAATTAGCTGTTTCTACTTTGCACCGGGTATTCTGACTGGGAGCTAGGCGAGATCTCATTCCAAATCTCTCTTAACATTTAAACGCTTACTTAGTCATCATCAGAGTATTTTTAAAAGCAGAACTTAGAAAGGCTATTGCTTTACAAGTCATAGTTGTTCCTTTCCCATCCGCAGCTCTCAATTACAGACAGAATCTCCACAACTCAAAACTGAGGCATATAAATTGAGTTGTGTGTATCATATCTTTTACTGTGAACCATAGACATTAACTAATGTGCCAGTACTCAGACCTTATATACTTGTATGTTCTAGCATTTGGACTTCATGTCACAATAATATTTCAAATTAATCTTGTAAACAGACGATGGAATGAGAAAAAAATACAGGTATTTCCATGCCTGTTGTTAAGTGCTTGCATTGTTTCTTAGGTCCAAGCAATTTAATGTCCTTTCCTTGTGGAACAATTGGCCAATAACATACCCAAGGTCAGCAAGTCCTTGAGCTCTCTGCTGTGTAAAGTGCCAGGGTTGCAAAGTAGCTCTGTCTAAGGCTATTGCAGTATTGACATCCCCTCTCCCTGCCCCATTCTGAGACCTCTTTTGCATACCAAAATGTACAGCAGTGCATGGTTTCATATGAAAATGAATGAATACTGTTTTTTTTGCCCAAGCTTTGTGGGAGATTTGAATTTCTCTTTGAAATCGGGAGAGACATATGTAAGTCTTTTCAGAACAGGTTTAGCCTTGCTGTCCAAGGCACACAAGCAAGCTAAAATACCTTATTGATTACTTATCTATTGGCACTGGCAAGAAAAAAGTAAGTTTTTCATTATTTAACTGCCATTTGTTCTGGACTATTAATACTTAGGATCTGTCATTTAAATATGGTTTGTATTCTGACATCTTGAGAAATTTGATGAAGGTTGTTAGGAAATTAAGTTAAGTTACAGCTAAGTTGAACAGTTATACTAAGGGCATGCAGTCCACCAGAACAAATGAACCTGCACAAATTCATTATGTCTGTTGGTGGAAAGCAGGGTATGAAACACGTGTTTAGTTAAAGAAGCTCAGTGATGGTTTTGTGGAGTTTGTGTAGTTACAGTAACATTTAAAAAAAAAAAAGTGCAGGTCATTACATTTTCGAGTCTAACTTCTCAAAGAGAGTTGCTATTTTTAACATATACTTTGTTTATTACCTGCCTCATTGTTCCACCTACAGCCGGGTGTAATTCTGTGCTACTTGTGATGATACCCGAGCATCCACTGACAGCTTGGGAAGTGCTGCCTGCTTTCACCGCAGGCGGGCAGCTGGAGGTTTCATGCTGGAGTGGAGTCGCCCAGGTTTAGGGTGAAATAAGAGCATGGCGTTAGCTGCTGCCAGCTTGCAGACGCACTGGGCATTGTGTTGTCCCTGACTCCTCATAGCTGTGCTGGGAATTGCCTTTCCATTTTGATATTGTCCCTTACGTAACGGTTCCAGGTGCTTGGATGACTTCAGTCAAGACAGATAAGTAGGAATGATTGCTGACTTAAAACCAGGGGGGGTATTTAGGACTGGAAAAACTGCTGTTCTGAGGCAGCACTTGAACAACAGATGTTTTACTATGCACAGTTTGGCTGGAGAGGTTCTGCAGTCTCCATCCTCATAGGTTTCCAAGACCTAACTAGATAAATGCCTGAGTGACCTGGTCTGATCTCACAGCCGACCCAGCTTTGATAAGGAGGTTGGACTGGAGCCCTCTGGAGGTCCCTTCCAGCCGGAGTGGTTATGGTAGTGCACATGGACTGCTGCAGTGTCTCAAGGCTTGAACCTAGTCAAGCCTTGTTGTGCCTCTACAAGTCCTGGCCCTAAGAGTTACACCTCTGCAAGTACTCTTCATTTCCAAGGCATGCTTCAGTTAACCTTCAGTAGTTGTATGAGCAGTTATCTCATGTTACTGTTGGGGAAACCATGGAAAAGCTGACCCTGGCTGAAGCCCCAGGGAGGCCTCCATGAGGGCTGAGATCAGGATTTGGTAATGCAGCTGGAGAAGGAACTGTTTTCTGACCCCAAATTCCTTTCTTGTTTTGTACTAGGGTGAAAGCAGGGCATATAAAAAGAAAAATAAGAAGATAGATCTTTTTCTCAGGGCTAAGAATCACCAATAGCTACCTGGGAAGGGCACTTATGGGACATAAAAGAGACAAGGTTAACATCTCTGGACCAAGGAGGCACACCACAGATCTTTTGACCCTTAGGTATTTTGAGGTTGCCTACTCTTTTTCTAGTGGTTATCAGATGTTTCTACAGCTTCTACAAACCTCTTGGGTTCCCCCACCCCCCCCCAAAAAAAAAAAATAGTTCTATTAAGATTTTCCCTTATAGTTAATCTGGCTTTTTATCAGAACATGCATTTTATTAAATTCCATAACCTCATCTAGTTGGGAAACACCAGCTCCTAATCATGAACTGAAAGCATTAAAAAACATAGTATCTTTCTTTTGGGAATGGCATTGTTTGAACTGAGCAGTTGATGTAGGTGGAAATCACAGTTCACTTGAGCTAGCAGCTCTGGTTATCAGTGAATGAAATCCAGACACCACAGTGTCTAGCAGAGTTTGCATTCAGTTGAATTAACATCCCTTAAACTGAAGTCTTGCTCTATTTCTAGTTCGCCTACAGATATTAATGCTGTAATCATTTCCTCTAAAAGTAGAAAGACAAAACATCCCATTTGCGATTTGCCTGTAATGCAAAGCAGAACAACTCCAAAACAACTGCCCTTGTCTTTTACAGCATTTTTAAAATTGTTTTTAGATTTTTAAAAATATATTTTCCTTTTGAATGCACTCTGTGGTGCAAGAACATTCCCTCAAAAAATTCGATAAAGTGACAATAATCATCCAGTCATCTTTTTCCAGCAATTTCTTCATGCAGTTACTCTGTCAAAGTAGTAGATGAGATTCAAAATCCAACAGCAATGTTTCACTTTTGAGACAGTGTCAGCTTCCACAAAGGTGTTTCAGGATGTTGTGAGCTCCAATTAAATGTGCAATAAATGGCCACAGATTTGTCTCTGATATTCAGACCTAAGAAAGGCAAAATGGGGTATAATAAAACAGGCTCATGAAGAATAGATTCTACTGGAGTTCTCTGATGTCACTTAAAATAAAAGCTTCTGGAGCAGAGGCTGCCTAAGGGAACTGGAAGGCAGAGAACATGGCAATGTTCGTCAGTGCTGGGAAAGGAAGTATCAGAGAGAGAATCAGATATTGTTCATGGTGCTTTTCCTATTTCATACCTTCACCAATACTTTCTTTGAAGCATAGGGGGAGCGTGCTGGCTGGCTGGAGTTGGGAGGCATTGCTCATAGAAAAAGGCTGGGCTATAATATGGAAATGAGGACTGGAATAAGAGGAGTGGGATGAAATTCAGTAGTTCAAAATGCAATATTACGTAATTCTTCTGCAAGGTAGTTACCATGAGGAAAAGAAAGATTTAGGCACAGTAGCTGAATGGATCATGAATCCAGTCTTCTAATACGATGAATCTGTGAAAAATATGTATGTGATACATCCAAAGAGGTGCTTCCAGTGGAGACAGGGAATCCTTTAGAAGAATTAAAGCCCGGAAAAGAATATGATTGTTCTGTGTAGCTACATGGTTGTAATACTTCTGTGACTGGTTCAAAACACTGCTGTAGTTTTTCTTTAGAAACAATGCCATTGAGAACTCAAGCCCCATGTTTTTGCAGAAAGCTTAACAGAGCCAGTTGCCTGTGAGAAGGGGACAGATTTGCTCCACGACTGACTAACTATTCTTTTTTTGGTGCATGTTCAGGAAACTCCGCAAGATGAGCCTTGCAGAGTTTCATGAAAATGTCTGTCCCACAGGAGAAGAACAGTTTGGCTAAGCATGAGGTTCATTAACTTTTGGGTGACCTTTTCACAGTTGATACATGGCTGTTGCAGAAGCAGGTAATGAAATGCTGATAATTTTGGAAAACCCAGAAAACATTCCATAAATGTGGCTAGAGGCAACAATGCAAAATCTGAAGAAATAGGTTTCCTGCTTCTAACTTATAGTTAAAAAATAAAGCTGAATTCAAAGAAAAATCAAATTGTGCAAGATTATGAATATGATTTAAAGAGAACCAGTGTTGTTGAAGGTTTTGTTTTGTTCTTAGCATGGAGACACAGTATTTTCATTAAATGGATGAATAATAAACGGATTAACCTGTCAGGGAGGAAAATGGCATACTATGCTCAGATTCTGCAGCTATTTTGGGGAAGGTGACAATGTGTGAGCAGAGATTAGGCTGGTTTTCTTTTAACCCTTTCTTCTGCATCCAGAAAATGCCCTGTAACTGCAAGCAGAAAAGGCAAGGCCGGTGCCTGCAGAAGGCTGGGAGTAACTGCAGATGTATATATTTTCTTTTAGTGGGAACACTTGGTTATAAATAGGAGGTGACATATTGAGTAACCTGGGATTCCAGGAGCGCAGGAACAGAGCATGCAGTGCCATGGCACATCTGATTATGTCCTCCTTGGGAAAAGCCTCACAGATCTCATCTTTTGGTAGGGCTTAACAATGATTTGTGTCTAGCAATGCACCCCAATTGTTAGTTTTGTCCAAAACTTACAAATCTGAATGAATATCTGTTAGTTAGTGTGATCAGCTATATGCAACAGTACCATTAGCAACGTTGCATTTTCCATCTGAGTCCAAATGAAATAATTAAAATACACCAAATCCAATACAAAGTGTATTTTTTTAGTGCCACTGTTTTTAAGTAGAATGGTTATTACAAGTAGAAGAAGTGAGACCTCCAGCCTATTTTTTTGTTTGCAATGGGGCTGGGAAAGGGCTGAGAAATTCTGGTCTGACTCATGAATGTTTTTGTATACAGCTTCTTGGGGATTAAGGCAAAGGAATACATTTGTCATCCTCTAGTCCTACAGCAGGAAGTTTTGAAGAGCTATTTTCCATCAAATTAATTGTAAGTACATGTGAAAGCTTTGTGGGGTTTTGGGTTGTCCTGTAGAGTTCAGAGGTCTGCTCTAACATTCAGTGGAGAGAAACACAAGTCCTTGGGGGATGGATCTTTGTGAATTCCACAAAATTATCATAACAGAAGCTTACTGTTTCCACTACCATAAAATGAAACTCTGACAGACTGATTATAACCGATCAAATGACTATCATCAAAATACTGATTTTTCTACTGGTAAAAGTTAGTCTAAAATACATAGCCAATATCTAAATTCTAATATATAGAGCCAATAATCAGAGATGGGTCTGAGCCATTGTCCCTGACCTCTGGAGAGAACTGGGCTGAAGCTCTGTGGATCAGCCTCCTCAACAGATGATTTCAAGCATGAAAACAATGCATTTAAGATGGGAGAGGGAGGAATAGAGATTATGAAAATCCCAGTGAGCTATCCTAGCTTTCACATTAGTTTACTTGATTAACTTTTCCTGAGTGTTTCTGTGTGGAAAATGGCTAAGAAGCATTGCAGGTGGCATCTTTGGTGACCAGAGCATTTCTGGGTTTTATCTGTTACTTGAATTAATTTTAGAATGGATTATATAGCGATAATTGGCCCTTTATAACATTTTCCCTGACTTGCTACTCTCCTAGGAACATTTTGGGTTGAATTTGTTACAAAGTGTTAGCAACCTTACAGAGAGGAGCTTGCAGCTTCCACTATCTCTTTCACAAGTGCTTTTCTTGTTATATTGAAGACTCGTAAATTTTATAACCTCCTAATCCAGAGTTCTGAATTGCCATCTGAGAATATTGAGAACAAACTGAACCACATCCAGTCCCTGTGTAAATGCTCTCAGCCACAATTTAAGTGACTTGAATTTTCTTTGTTAAGGTGCAGCAAGGGCAAGCCTATATAGATAAATTCAATAAACCTGAACCTCACTGCCCTTGCAAGTGGGCTACATGGCAATGTTAGTAGCCCGGACGTTGATTGCAGTGCTTTAAGCTTTTTTGAGTTGCTCTGTAGATCAGAGTTAGTTCATGTTCACACAGATCAAAACTTTACCAGAGAATTTCAGGGACTGTAAGGTAAACATGGGCCAGGCATTTACTTTGGACTATGTTTGTACCATGTGTTAAGCCTCATTTTGGGCTGTGGACTTTGGTTCAGCAACAGCGAACAGCAAGAAAATA
Organism: Falco cherrug; assembly: GCF_023634085.1. NCBI lineage: Eukaryota > Metazoa > Chordata > Aves > Falconiformes > Falconidae > Falco > Falco cherrug. The sequence continues at coordinate 54,117,284 of NC_073697.1, forward strand.
GGTACCTAACATATATGATGCAGATGTAGCTTTTAATATGCTAGAAAACTATCTATATACTGATTATTAATGCATGTTTATAGATCTGAAAATTGTTGTTTGTATTTGTTTCTTTTTCCTTTACACCAAAAAAACCAATCCTGCATTGCAATCAAGGAGAGTATTTAATGAAACTGAACTGACTGTATTGGGTCACTTCCCAGATTAGACACCAGGGCAAGGGCATTGTCTCTAGTACATTGATAGGTAAGTGTTCAACTTTTTTTAAAATGCTTCAATTGTTTTAGAAAAGTAATGCCCAGTTACTACCAGAATGAAATCCTTTAGGAATACACATTGTTAAGCACCTTCCTTAAAAATTAAGAAAAAGATGTACAGGAGATGTTAATATGACGAGTGCTATAAGTATCTTATATAAATGCTCTGTGATGACATATCAAATGCCATTTGTGCCTGGTGGCAGATGCTTCTCATTCATTTTTAGGATACACCTGGAGATGATCACAACCCTCTTAATGTGCCAGAGCAGGGAGGTAGAATTGAACTAGGAGTAGATGAACCAACGGAGAATAGGAACTTATCAAATGCTGTGATGTCCTAATGGGCAGGAGTTGAAGACAGAAGAAAGCAGTGGGTGACTGTAAAAAAAAAAAAATCCTAGTTGGAAAAGGATTGTGGAACTCTGCCATGTGTAAAGAGTGGGGGGAGGCTTTTACAGGTCTTGATTTATCATCAAAGGATGAGGGGAATTTTGTTTTCACCATCCCTTTACTCATGGTAATAACAGAAAGTGAAGTTCATTTTCCTCTTGGAAGTTGTCTCTTCACAGCTGAGAATCCACCCTATGGCTCCCTGCTTTGTTTCCATGCCCTCTGATTCTCGTGCTCCAGATTGCAGCCTAGTCGCCTGGCTGAAACTGGAATTAGTCCTCTAACCACAAATAATGTCAGAGAGAATGAGGTTTCGCAGTGTAGTAAACTTACACAGGCAGTGCCAGATGGCTTTTACAGTCCAGTTTGGCCCATGAGCGTTTGCTCGTGTGAGTGCATGTGTGTATTTAAAAAAACAAAACCAAAATCTAGTAGCTGCTGGTAAATGGACCATCTGGTAGCTGTTCCATCCAGTATAATGTCATTTACTTTTTTGCTTTTCAAGCAGGTCTGTTTTTAAATGGCTTATTTTAATCACCAGAAACCACATATGTGCCAGTCAGTCGTCTAGTAGTTCCCAGCACTCTTCCCTCTATGCAGCCTCCTTCTGTCAGCTGGGGTTTTCCCCAAGATGCCACTCACACTGATATCAACTTTGTCTTTTCCCCTAGGCATCTTCCAGTTTTGCATATGTGGTGCGTTTTTGCCAGCAGAAAACGTTTCTGACTCTATCGTTTCCTCTTTGTAAGGAAGAAGTCTATTCTTCCTGAATACTCATATTTTTTAGCAACCATTGTCTGGTCTTGTTCTCTCTTAGGATGAGATCTGATCTCACCGAACCCCAATGAATGCTTTAAAACTTTAAACAATGCAACTGAAGTTTCTTATAGCTTTCCCCTGTGTAGCTGAACTGGTTACAGAGCTGTGCAAGTCCCCAAAGCAGGTGCATGGAAAATCATGCCTAACTGTCTTTATTAGTGGGGAAAAACATTTCAGTAAGTAGATCAGGAGGAAGGCATAAATGGCTGTTAGCTAGTTAGTTTCCCCTGTATCACCCTTGAGCAAGCTGAGCACCTGAGGCTTCAGTAAGTGCTATTATTTAACTATTTGTGCCCTTATCTAATGGTTTGAACGGGATTTGCGGTCATGAAGGGGATGGCTAAACTCAGTATGCTTCTTTATTAATCAAACTATTTTCTTTAGCCTCTTCACATCTTCTGTGTGTGTTCAGCATCCATAAGACAGTGTTGTGACATACTTCCTTCTGGTGGAAAAAGCTTCCAAAATGGGGCTTCTACTGTGAGCACTTATATTTGTCTTTCCCAGATACAGGTAGGGAAAAGGACTCCCAAATTAGCTACTTACTGTATGTGTGCAGATGCCTTAGCCCTTTCTCCTTGTCTTTAAAAAGCACAGCAGATTTCAGATTCTGCTTATCCTTGAAAAAACACACTGCTGTAGGAAATTTCGTTACTATGGCACGGGGTGATCTATATTTTCTTCTTCCTTTCTATCTAACTGTAATTTTTATTAGCAAAGTAGTGTGAAGGGCTTGTAAACAGGGCTGTACCTTTGGTGTGCTCTCACCCTGCAGTATGCCTGCAGTCACGGCACTGGGCTGTGTGATGCAGAGGTTGTAATGCGCAGTGTTGCTCCTAAGATCTGCCCTCTTGATTTAACAGCTCTGCATTACTAGGTCACCCATAGGCATGTGAGGGCTCTATCTGCCACCCCCGTATAGCTTTCTCAAACTGTATGATTTCTAAAAGTGAGCAGGATGGATGGTGGGTTGAAGTAGAAAAAAAAGAAAATGGAAACCTTCATTTTTAGACAGCCTCTGTAGGATAGCAGGTAATAATAATCTGAATTTGATACTCTACTAATATTTTCTCTGAGGTAATCTGTATAGTTTCATTTTAATACATTAAATGAATTCTTTAGCATAATCAAGAGGTGAAACTGCCATTTTGACATTTATTCACATGAAATACATTTAATAACACACATTTTTAATTTGTGCTTCCTCTCAAAAGCTAGGATGACTGTGTGTATTCTAGCATTGCAAGCAAAACTAAAATACATGGTTGCAGTTCCATGTTTTATTTTAGACCATATAGTATTGTATCTTTTCATGTGAAGACAAAGCTCATGTTGAATGAATGCATGATTAGATAATTGTAACTTGAAAAATGTATCCTAGGATGGAATTATATGAAGTCATTTCTTTAAGCAGGATTCTCAGCAACAATATTCACTGTCATTAAAGTACCATGGCATTACTATGAAATAGAAATGCTTTGTTTTCTTACTACTCACAGCATTGTTCAAGACAGTCAACTGTGATCAAGAAATTGGATTTGCAACATATTGTATCTATCACACTGTACCACTGTTGATGTTGAAGATTATAGCTGATTGATTTACATACAGGATTCATAGGTATTTTTGTTTATGAAAAATAGTATAGTAGTAACTAAGAAAAATACACAGACTGGTGCATTTACTGGCACCTGGACAATAACTATGGGCACAGGTCCATTGCTTTGTACAGGTGTGAGCTCTTGCCTAGCAACTGTATATATACATCCCTTTCATCAGAAATTATCCTGTTTTAGAAAAGAAACCCAGTGGTGTGAGAAGCCACTAGTTTAAAAATGTGCTTCTACTGTTTTTGTGATATTCATGAGCAAACTACCAGTGTTGTGTGGCCTTAATGTATTGTCAATAACAGTTTCAACAGATGAAGCCAAATCTTCAACATCTACTTTAACAGGGAGAACTTGAAAGGAAAAGATGAGGCTTTCACCACCTCTTTTTGCAAAACATGATTGCATGCAGAAAATAAGCAGTCTCAACTATGGATCTTAAAGACATTCTAACATAAGCTTTATGCTCTCAAGTCAAATGGAAGATCTTGAAGTAATGATCATATCAATATTTTTTCACCAAATACAACTTTTTCCAGAACCTGGAGAAAAAAACCCTGTTTGGCTGATGCATCTTCCTTGGTGCTGATGGTTTCTTTTACATACAGGCACTCCACAATAAATGCAGCACTGCGTAGCAGGAAGCATTATAGTGATACCATTTGACAAAAAGGGATAAAAACCTGTGTATGTTTTAGTCCTCTTTGAAAAACAGCAGTGTGAGCATGTATTGTGTACAGAATTTAACAGCATAAGCCCTGAGAACTGTATCTAGGACCTGTCAGTGTTCCCCATGACACTCTTCTAACTTGCAGAGTCCCTGATACATTAATTCTTTTTTTCTGCCTTATTTAACTTATGTTTGCAACCACTAGACAAGAGGTTAGACAAAAGCCACCCGAATGCCAGCCAAATACATAGATTTCAAACAAGCTCTTGAATAGCAGTGTAGTGATACAGAATGATTTCTACCACCTCTAACTATCCTGAGGACCCTAGCTCCATCTCAGAAACATCAGCCCATTCCCTATGACTCCCTTTTCCTGCAGGCAGTGGCAGTTCCCTAAACCTGCATGGAAAGGCTTGGCACCCTGACCATCCCAGCAAGTTGCAGAAACCAATATGAGCATGCACAAGCTATATCTCTTCTCTTCCCCAAACCAGCCTGCAGGGCCCCAAAGAAAATTCAAGGCTTTGGACCTCATGCTACAGACCTTCTGTAGCTGCAGTTCAGTTTACATATCGTGTTAGCTAAAGCTTTGTCATAAAGACCGTGATCAAGTTTTCTATGTCTGACATAACAGGACTTCCTACAGGTAAAGGTTACATTTGACTCTGTTGAGAACAGAGATTTCTTCAGAGCTTCTCTAAGATCAGACTGAACACCCACACGAAGCCAGGGTAATCTCAAACGTACTATATTCCTCCTCAAGTGCCAGTCTTTGTGCTTGTCTAAGTGGCATAATAACATTTAGAGATGACATGTAAAATCCTACCAAAACTGAACACTGAACACATATACTTGTATGTGTATACATATTTCAGGGGATGTGTGTTGACTGTCTGTCATGTCACACAGGATGCTTCTGGCTGGACCTCATCTAGAACAACTGGAGCAATACTGGTCCAGCCCAGGTAGAAGCAAGACTCGAGGGGGTTAGCAAAGAACACTGTCAGTAATAAACAACATAAGAAAAATCTTTAAAGAAGAGAGACTGTTAGAAATTGATTGTACTTACCTTAAAAAAAAACAAAACAAACAAGAAAAGACATTAAGAGAATAATGCATGGTCTAAAAAGAATACAGAGCAAGTGAGGTGGAAAACTCACCTGCATTCCCTGGTGGGTTCTTGTTCCTTTCTTTTAACAAATCAGACACCCACCATTTTGAAAAATACTTGTGGAATGTAATAAGAACAGGGCCAGCAGAATACTCAGAAATAACAGTATGAGTGGGGTACAAGGCAGATGTGTGGGCAGGTTAATAAAGACTTAGCAGTGTGAAACAGCAGTGGATGTGACACCTGAAACTGCCTCTTTCAGTAATACAACTCAGTAGCTAAATTTTGTTTTACTTTGCAGGCAGCTCATGCCCACACTGCTGGTGTCCGTTAGCATTGCAGTGTGTTGCTGGTGGCTGTATCCCTGCTTTCTCCTGTACCCATGGCAGATTCCTTCTCTTCCATCTCATACCTCCTATCCCTTAGACTGTTCATACACAATCCCATTTTCCCACTGAACTTCCATGTTGGTATCATGTTTCCAGACTCGGCTTTCCTCTCCCAGGACCCCATGCTTATGCCTCTCTGCTGTCACGTTCCTCCTAGTCCGGCTCCCGCTCTGCAGGCCCAGTGTTTCTGTTTTCCTCTACCCAAGCTCTACAATACCCCCTTGGCCCTTGTTTCCTCTATGTCCCCAAACTGGAACATCTCAATGCCCTCTCTTCGGGGCGTCTGTCCCTGCAGAGCATGCAGAAACCCAGGGCATTGCTTCTGTCAGCAAATACATGTGAAGAACAATCAACTGCTGAAGGAAGAGGCAGAAAGTAGCACGCATTACCTGCTCCCCAGAGCTGCCCTGATGGAGGCTCTTGGCACACACCCAGGATAGTGGTGATTTTAAATTATTTTGTATTTACAGTGGGGTTTCTATCATAACATGGATTACTAACCTGTTGTTAGCCTTCTCATAGAGGAGGTTTCATTTTCAGATGACAAAAAATGCTGGAACAATTTATGATATTCCGTAATGAGATATGATTCTGTTCCACATCCTGAGGCAGTTTGAAAGAGGCAGACTATCAATTATCTTCTGGGAAAATCCTACAGATATTGGTTCAGAGGTTTGTGTGACCATTTTACATAGTTTTCTGAGATTTTTTCCATGGCTGAATCCCTCCTTGCAGTTTTGTGAGGACCATGCTTTCCCCACTTTGTGTCTTTCTGTAGGTTTTTCATCAGCAGAAAGAAATGAAAAAAAAAATAAATCTAGCCTCAAAGAGATGTAAAATGAAGCTTCCTTTATCCCTTTGTGTATAAGAAACACCATGCTTTGGAAATGTCTTAGTTTGAATCATGCAAGAAAGGGTTGTTCTACCCCAGCAGTCACATCCCTATTTCATCCATTCTGTGGATGGTTAGAACAAGGGGAGCTGAAATCAAGCATTTCTTCCAGTGAATTATGAAGAATGTCGGTTCTGAGCCAGCAAGCTATAAAAATGAGCAAAATGATATAAAAACCTATTAGAGGTAGCAAGAGATAATGACGATAATATCCATAATGTACTGTTCCTGCCACTTCATTCTGCATTACAGACTATTGTTGAGAATGATCTGCCTCACCAGGTTCCTGTCTGTCCTGCTTCTTGCCTGGCTGCAAAGACTTGCCCGGCTCAGTGTACCATTCACTGACCAGACACAGTAAATCAGAACCGCTCTAGTGAACCCACAACGGCACATGCTGTAGGTAGGTGGTAAAACCTATTTTTTTTCATACAGCATCTACCAGACAAAGTTTCAAAGAGATGAACCGATAGTGGAGCCGGTCCAGGTGCAGGCCTGTAGGGCTCTGTCCTGTTTGCATCTCCAGAGGAGAAAATGTTCTCTTAAAGCTGTAATGGCAGCATATGCACCAACTTTTCTTCTTTCCTCAGCCCTATAGAAGCTGGGCTTCTATTTTTCTCCTGGGAAAGGCTATGTGTGTCTGTGCCATGTAGCATGCACACAATGATTATTGCAAATAAGAGAGGTTTTGTATCTGTTGATATGTTGAGGACAGTAACTCTGTAATCCTGGTTTGTGTGCAGAATGTCCAGTGCAGCAAAGACAGTGGATATAAGCACCAAAGCCAAAAAGTATTGAGTCACTACACTGTTGACACTGTAGTGTCAACACAGGTAGCAGAAAATTGCATTTATCCAGGATATCCAGATGGCTACAACTGCCACTACTGACCAGGCACTTTGTCAAACTATTCTTTTTTTTTGTTTGTTTGTTTTGTTTTGCCAAGGCTAGTGGCAGTTCTATTTATTAGTGGCCAGGCCTCTTTGGAAAGGTGGAGACTGTACAGTCCAAAGGTGTCACTAGCCCCCAAATAATCCAGGAAAGGGCAGAAATAAGTGAGAGATTCCCACTGCTGCCCAATTTTCCTCAAAAGGCAAACTTTGGTAGTAACTTGCTTTCTCATTCTCTTGGCTAACCTGGTATGAAACTCCTATAGCTGTTAGGCAAAGAGCTGCTAGGACTGTTTTGATGGTGCAGACATGGAGGTTATCCAAGATTAAGACAATGTTGATAGATATAATAATGAAAGATAGATATAATAATGAAAAATAAAAAATGATAGATAAAATAATGAAAGATAAAGATTCAGTGACAGCACTCTGCCTGTGAAATGGGATGTTTCAGGGAGCTGCACAAGTACCTCAGTTCTCTGAGAGGGCCCAAAGGTCCTACTTGCCTTACTAAGATAAACTGGGATTACAGAAGACAGTTCCAGGAGAATGTTTTTTTATTTGATCAGAATAATTGGTTTTCAGCCCATATTTCATTGTTTTTTGTATGTCAGACATCCATTAGTTTTATCTTACATGCTTACAAAACAAAGCACATTAGTTAAATTCCTGTTTTGCAAGAGTAACTATTCTAGTACCTTTTGAAGCATTTTCTTTAGCAAGCATTTGGAAGTGAAAATAATGCTTTTTGATGGTGCATGTATCCTCTCTCATGTACCCTATGTCATGCAGATAGCTCCATGCCTGAGCTTGTAAATCCTGCAGGAACTTGAGACAATTCAAAAGAAACATGTAACAACCTGAGAATAAGTGTACATGGTTAATAGACCAGTCTTCATCCAGTCCACCTCTTTGTGATGCTCAGTAAAGAACATAATATGCAAAATACCACCCATTTTGTGTAGGAACCCAAAAACGTTAGGGTAGCATGGTGTTAAAGACTTAATCATGGCAAACAAAGCACTGCTAAAGGTATCTCAACACTGTAATATTAAATGCTGCTATTTTAATGGAATGTAGCTAAAGGCAGCATGCGCTTACTTCTGACATAATTTCATATAATAGTTCTGAAAAGTAACATCAGTTAAGACATTATTTTTAGAAGAGAGTAAAACAGAACGGGAAAGGAGCTTTTTTTCATCTCCGATTTGGCCAATTCTAGTTGAAGAAAAAGCACAGTTAGACCAAATATGACCAGCTTTCTTCTCATTTATGTAAAGTTCCCTTTAAGTGAAATTTCAATGAATATTTCTTTGCAATGTGGTTATTTCAAATCCAGCACTACATTTGTATAGAATCTACTGTAATATAGTAAATCTTAAAAAATGTAATCAGCATTGAAATATATTTTACAATAGCATGAGTTTAGTCTGAAAGACAGTGAGAGAGAATGTGTGTTCAAAGTTTATTCTGGTGTTACTTGTTTCATAAGTGATGTTAAAAGTATAATTAAGGTAGGTATCATTAATTTCTGGATTCATCTCCCCTAATTATCTGGCTAAAAGGGTCCTTGCCTGAGCTATGAATTGAGGCTCTGTTTATATTCCAATATGTAGTGCTGCAATACCATCCATGGTCCTCATCCTCAGATGTCTACTCCAGCTGCAACCCAGCTGCGTCTTAGGGTAAAACCAGAGTTTTTGCTGCCCATCTGTGTGCCCTGGCTGTTTCTGCAGGGAAACCTGAACCCATGGGCTGGAGCGGGGGAGCCCCAGCATTTCTCCAGGTTGATGACAGAGTGACCTGGACCACGGGACACACCATGGATCGACCCGTCCTGCAGTATAGACATACCTTAAATAGCTAAGAGAAAGAGACCTCTCCAGACAGTGAGCTGTCTGATCATAAGGTCGATGTGTGAGATGCATGGCATAAATCGCTCCCTGCAAGTGTCTCTCTCCTTGTGCTGGCAATATCCCCTTGAACAGGCACTTAACTTTCAGGCAACTGAAATCAGACAATGTGAAACCCACCCTAACTAACTGTGCTTTTTCAGTGGCCCACTGAAAGCATAAAAGAGACAAGGGTGAAATTTGTGACTACTGAGATTTTGCCATTGATTTTTATTGCTAGTGGCTCGCCTCTGAGTATCCTGGAGCTGGATGCTGGCATCCTGCTCTGAGAAACGGGTTGTGTAAGCATCAGGGATTTGAGCACGTTTCCCTTGACAGCCCCTGTGAATGAACCAAAGGGTACTCTGTCTGCTCTGCTTGGGGTACATATTGCCAGGATGTGTGACCTTGTAGGGCTAAACCATGGAGAGAGAGAAGGGACCTTACTGTGCCAGTCCTGCTGGGAATTGGGCACAAACTCAGTGCTGAGCTCTTAGTCTCTGAGCATAGTTTTTTGCCTCAAAACAAAATATTACATGCCTTGAGGACTTTACTATTTGTTAGCAGCTGAAAAGCCTCAGGACTAGATAAAAGCTTTGAAAATCTGCGTTTTGGGTGTATACAGCTCTCAAGGGTTGAAACTCTCAGCTGCTTTCTGGGAAGCTCCTCCATGGACAGTTATTCTCAGTCTCTTGGGTTTCTGCTCTGTCCCTATGTAACACCTAACATTACTATCTTTTCCCAGACCAGGCCTGTAGCAACTTGTTGGAGTCCTTATAATAACCTCTTTATATCTTTTGTCACCTGAAAATGAGTACTGACACTGCCTTTTACTGCTTGCAATCTGAAGCAATAAATCAAGTGCACTGTTACACACACAAATCCTCATGGTTTTGTCACTGTCTGGCTTTTAATTCAGCTCACACTGGATTTTATTTCTGGTTTTAGACCAAGTATAGCAATTAGATGCTTGCCACATTGCTAATATTTTAAGACTTAAAAATATCAATCACTGTTACTCTGGATAAATGTTATCCAGTATGGCCAACGTACAGGTGACAACCTTTTAGGGTGGAGAGTAGCTATAAGATAGCAAATATCATGTTTTATCACAGCAGAGGCCAGCTACTAAAGGATGTGCAGACACACACCAGCATCTCAAACTACTGTTGGTTAAAGAGGATGATCTGATAAAACATGAATATTAGAAATGCCCTCAGTTGCTGTCCTGCTGGAGAAAGGCAATTAAAAAATCAAATCACTGTATGTGTGATGTGTCAGGACTTTTGGTATTCTGTTTTACTGTACTATTCTGCTAATGCCTGGAAAAAGTGGCAAGATAATGCCATAGTGTCTTCACCTATTCTGGACAAGATCCTGCAGCAGTGGGAGCCCAAAGCTGTATCCTTCAGTGTAGCACTGAGCAGCTGCAGCATTTCTAACAGGTAATAACCTATGGAAAGGTGGCAACAACTGAAGAAAAATGCAGCCTACATACATGTGTTTTCTTTGTCTAATTGAATCATAGACTGGATATGTCAGTGTATCTGTTACAGGCTGGGGGCTTCTTTCATGTATTCTTTTCTATTAAGCATTTGTGGAACAAATTTAATTTTTTAACTGCTCTTTTGTTTTTGAAGAAATGAATCCTTTCAACACGATTTCTGATAGAATCACATTGTCTAATTTCTCATGTTTGAAGTGACCTTTTTCTCTGCTTCTCTCAAAATGATATTACTGCAGATTCATAATTCATAGCATCAAGACGGAGACCCAGTTGTAGAAAGTCATGAGGTTTCTTTCTTTGAAAGTTTTCTGAAATCCTCAGACTTAGCTTAAATATACCAATATCTCATGACAGCGTCAGCAACATCATTCTAGAAAACCACAGTGTAGGCTAACTTGGGAAAATTGGGGAAGCTATCCATTACAGAAATATATTTGTGGCTAAGGTGAAAATTTTTCCTCTGCCACGGTCAGTTCTTGATTAATTTTTCTGGAAGCTGCACACATTAGATAATCAACAAACATGCAAATCCTCGGCCATAAGGAAAGCTAGCTTGCTGGTATGTATGTAGTTTTTGCAATGATCTCCTTTTTCTGCTGAAAATAATTCTAGAAGGCAATGCTTGCTTGCTCTGTGTCTGCAAAGAAAATCCAAATAGTGATTTCAGATGATGAATTATCATACCTTTCACCTAGATATAGAGGTATTAATATTCTTTAGGTTTATTAATATTCTCAGGGAGTAATATTCTTCAGTTTCAAACAAATATATTCAAAGCTGTTTGTTTCATGCAGTACACTGATGAAGAAAAGGAAATCTCACAAGTTTCAGGATTTAGCTCATGAGTTTGGTTCAGTTGAACAGCCACACTCTTTGGATGAGGATTAGGTAAGCTTGTCTTCTTTTAATTTGTTTTCATCTCTTAGGAAATATTGGGCATGTGAGGTTTTGACTCAAACTAGTGTGCTGTTTCCAGTCTTCTGATAAGATGTGATAAATGGAGGGAAACCGAGTCCCCTGACTTCTTAGAAGTTAAAGCTGTATTCTCATGTCACATCTACAGCTTTCTAACACATATATGTCCATACATATATATATGAAGCTTGTGTGAAGCTTTTCTTGGAGAGTTTTGATGAAAAGCAAAAGAAAGTCCTCCAGATTTTTGTCCAGTGCTGCAAGAAAATGTGTGTTTATTCATTTTTGCAATTATGAAGTTAAGACTGTCTCATATGTGATTGTTTGTTTGGGTTGTCTGAATTATTGAGGGTTTTGTTCACATGCTAAGAGGCTTTTGTTTGCTTTCTAAGAAGAAATGAAGTCTCTATGTCTCAGGGTAACTTAGATTACCCACGTCCTGGGTGAGCAATCTAACACTGAGTTAGTTGAAGAATGGGCACCGTGGCATCAGCAGTCACTTCAGTTTTTCTGTCTAGCAGGTCTGGATCAATTTTGCAAATGTTTGGCAATAAATGAAACCAGTCGTTTGTGAATTCAGTACTGGTCTTATTTTTTACTTAGTTCTGTTACACACATATAAGTGAAGGTAATAGGACGTTTGCAATTTGTAACAAAACCACACAACTGATTTTTTTTTTTATTTGTTGCTTTACGTGGTGGGTCTAGGATAACTGTCACTCTTTTTACTTGTAACATACACAAACCCAGTAATATTATAATACAAAAACAGATTAAACTGTTTTTGTGTGCCAAAGAAGGGACTGCTCATTTTTAATAAGCCATCTGTTCCATTTAGAAATTTGCTGTTTATAAATTTCCTTTAGTCGGTAAAATATTGGCTTCTTCTAGTAATACTGAGAAAACCCCACAGGATCCAACTAATAAACTGTATTCTCTTTCCACTGTGAAAAAAAATCACAGACCAAGAAAAATTACAGTGTGAGGGATGGCATTAAATAGTTGTGTCCAGATGAGGCCATGGGGCGGGAGGAGGTGGGTGAGGAGAGGGCAGTGCTTGTCCGGCCCCATGGACAAACCTCCCCTTGCACCATGCTGGTGGGAAGCTGCCATGGTTGGGAAAAGTAATGGGAAAGAAAGGGAATCTAAGTAACAATGGTGGTGGTCGGTCTGTATTTCCCGTGATACTCTGAGGGAAGATCCAGGGCACAGTGTGTTTGTAGGATGCGGTTTAAAACAAGTTGACGCTGTTTAAAATAGGCCTTGGTACTGCAATCACTGTGAAAGTCTCATGTTATTTGTGCCATTTCGGAGGGCAGGGGAGATGCAGGAGAAGATCCTATTTCAGTGGTTAACAGCTGAGTTTCCGGGAGAGTTTTGCTGGATAAAGTATACCGATGGTGTGTTTGGGAAGCCCTGCTCTGTGAGGATTGCAGCATGTACAAGAGAGCGTATGCAAGACAAGACAGGAATACTGTGTAAAGGGCAGGACTGCAAGGGCTGTGAAGCAAAGAGGGCTGCAAACAAGATCCAGCGGCTGAACGTGGAGTGTCATGATGTAAGAAGCCGCTAACAGATTGAACTCCTTATCAAAGGCAAAGTTGAGAGATGGCTTGAAGGAAGGGTGCTTAACACATAACAAAAATGCAGCACAGTTCTTCAGCAAGGCTCTTGCTGCGGATTTTTCAATCTCGCTGAGAAAGGCATAACAAGATGGCTGCAAATTGAAGTTAGATAAAATGAATCCTGAAAGAAGATGCAGTTTCTTAGCAGGGAGAAAAGGAATAATTTATCAAGGAATGTGGTAAATTCAGCATCTCTTGATGTGTTTATGGCAAAAGTAAGGCACCTCTTTGAGAAGAATATTTAATCAAGCACTCAGGAGAAGTTATACAACTTGCTTGTGCAATGGGTTATGCTGGTGGTTGCGATTATTTTTTCTTGGCTTTGGAGCCAGTGAATATATGAAGTCCCCCATTTATTTTCTTCCACAGAAAAAGAATAAAAACCCCTGCATTGTCCCAGCATATTCATTGCTACTGCTGTTCTGCGTTAAGAAATGCCTATAATCAAATCTCATTATTTAGAATTTCTGACAGTTGCCTGCAGTGGTCAGACTTTTTTCCTTTTTGGTACAGATTTGCCTGGAAATATTTCATTTGGGGCTGGGTGGAGGTGGCAATTATTTGCTCTTGCAAGTTAAAATAATACTCAGCGGTAGTTTTGTGTATTTTCCACATGGTCAGGGTCTGCCTGATGGCTGTTTTCAGGGCCAGAGAGGAGTTCCTGCCCCACCTGGGTGCCGTGGTGCCCCATGTCCCATGCCGTGCATTGGCGCTGGGGGCTGATCCTCTCCTGTGCGAGCCCCTGCCTGCACCCAGAAGCATCACCCCTGGCCCTACCTGCCCACATTGGGAACCCGAGGGTTTGTGCTGTGGTTCGGCTCTTTTCTCCCACAGCTTGCAGCACAAAGGGCTCTAGTGCCACCTGCCCATCCTTTGGCAGTCAGTGGAGTACTCATGCAGGGTCGCAGGGGAATGCGACTCGCTTACTGAGGTGCTTGAGGCCAAATGAAGGTACTGGACAAAGCAAAATGAGTAAGATATTCCAGCACTGCAATACACGAAAGCCAATGAAACGATCTGTTTGTCTGTTCTGGCCACAATGAAGTGACAAGAAATTCATAACCTTTTAAGGTTATGATTATGTATTTTATAGAATATATTAAATCCACTCCTCCTATAAAACTACCTAAGATGCGGCAAAACTTACAGAAAGTAGATTAATCTGTTAACTGATGTAGGCTTTTGAAATTATTTCAACAAAATCCTATTGGTTTCATTCTTATACTAAACTTTTCCCTAAAGAAATGGATATTTTCTTATTATGTTTGTTTTGGACTTTGAAGAATCACAGTTCTAATGTATCCAATTACTTTTTTTTATTAAGAAAGTCAGAAAGCAACATGATTAAGATGTTAGAAATTCTGACTTTACTATCCAAACAATTTCACTTGTTAGCAGAAAAACTTGGATCCAAATTTTACTGGCATCCAATAGACTTGTAATTGGGTTAAAAATGAGCAGGGAATTTGTTTGAGAAAAGTAACAAAATAATTTACTTGTCTCTGTACATGTTGTGCCTTAATATGTTCTGATTTAAAGTCTTTTTCATTTGTTTTTTAAAGAACCTTTTGATAGGACTCCTATGTTAGGTGATACCTTTGCTGTTCTATTGTGGGGAAAAGTGGGAAATCAAGTTCAAAATTCCCTTACTGCAGTACTTCCTTGGTGAGCAACAATTCAGGCAGGACCAAAACCAAGATTTTGAATGCTACCTTTTTAGAGGTCCTATTGTTACAGATACAATAATTTAAATACTTTCCACAATTCAATCGATTTCTTTGTTGAATGTAAATCTTAATAAATCATGCCTGTTAGCATAGTCCATTAAATGAGATACATAATGTGGCCAGTTTCGTGTTTTCCTAGGAACACTGGATGGAATCTTGGCCCCATGGAAGTCAATGGGAGTTGTGCCACTGGCTTCAGCAGGTCCAGGTTTTTTACATCAGTTTTGAATGTGCGTGACTAGTGTGCTTGATTCTCAACCTTAATGTTTGGTTTTGCACTTACATTGGAAAAGAACATTTTAAATCCTATCAGGAAGGAAGCCAATGCATGTTCTTAAACCTTTGGTATTATTTCCTTTGGAAGAGCTAGACAGAGAATAATATATATTCTTTCTTTGTCTGATGGCAATACACGGTACTGAAATGAAAATAATTTCAACCTGAATTCAGTTTTATGTTTTCATATGTGTGTGTTTGTGAGTGTGTGCATACTATTGACTTTATTTCCTATTGACTTAAAGTACAGTTAAATATGGGTGACAGGCACGATAGGACTTTTCTTTGTAAAACTTTGCCCATTAGGAGTTGAAGGCTGGTAAGAAAATCACTTCTTCAGTTCCCTTTTCGTGTCTGGAAATTCACAGCAGATGGCCTCAGTTCTCCTCTCATTTACACCATTCTGACTTTACTAGTTTAGGTCATAGTAAATTCTGATTATCCAGCTATGAAAGTGGTATCAGGACCAGCATTTTGGTAACTGGCTCTGACTATGAAAACAAGTACTCGGTAAAACGGAGCAGTTTGTAGCTCTAACAAAACCTGTGGGATTTTTGCTGTGTACTTCACTGGGATCAGGATGTCACCAAAATGTACTGGGGTTCTTGCATAGTAGCCCCTGTTCACTTTCTGGTAATGAGTGACGCATGGAATACCCTAGATAAACAAAAAATGAAAAAGGACATCGCTTGCCAGTTACAAAGTAATCTGATGTACTTAGTGTTTGCAACCTTTGCAAAAGTGGGTTTTGTTTGTGTGATTTTTCATTGCTACTGCAACTTCTGTGAGGGAAGAACAGCGAAATCTATGCCCAGCATACCATAGGCAAAGACCTGATCTGACAAAATAGAACAGCAGATTTCATTTCCATTTTGTGTGAGAGATATTTAGCATCTCTGCTAAACTGTAATATGGCATTTGCTGAAATCCATAAATGCATAACTTTCCTAAACTGCAAATTTATTTATACTGAATTTGCTAGGTTTCAACAAAATTGCTGTAGAAGCTTTGTGGCACCAGAACCCTACACAAATGCAATTTGCAGGTTTGTCACTTTTTCAGCTATATTTTCCGTCCTTCTCATCTTTGTGTTATGGAGAGATACTGACTTTGTGGAATCACTGCAGAAAGTTATAAATGATGTATGAAATGAGAAATCCCTGCTCAGAGCACAGAACTTAATCTATGCTGTTTGCTGTGAAAGTCAGCTCAACTGCAAGCAGAAAAGCCCACCAAATCCAGAAGATACAGACTAAGGAAACTAAAGCCTACTCTAAGATTTTTTTTTTTCTTTCGCTCTGTACCTGGGATAAGCCAGGGCATGGTACTGTGGGCTGCAGAAGGTCACGGGGAGGGCAGGCACTCACAGCTCAGATGTGCTTGAGAGTTCTTCACAGGCTGTGGGTTGAGGGGACCATCCTTAGCTGGGTGAGAAGTTTCTGTGCCTGAGCTTAAATGGGAAGGGGGGATACAAGGGAAGTGACTGTGCTGCAGAAGAGGGAGTGGGCTTAATTCAGTCCCTTACATGCCTGTTCTGCTCAAGTCAGGTAGTTTTGCAGTCAGCCACAGTGGGAGCAGGACTGCACTTTGACTGTGGTAGCTATTTCCATGTTATAAGCCCATTCCTGCAGCTTGTTGTGGCATAGCAACTTGCGTGTCCCCTTGGGGAACAACCTGATCTTGGAAGAATGTCACTGGGTGGCCACTACTGAAACAATATTGTAAAATCCCGCAGGATTTTGGAAGTCGAATGCTCAGCGTCTGTGCATGTAATGGTCACAGCACTTGGCTGGGACTGCTAGTCAGCACAACGTAGTTTATCTCACCTTGTCAGGCCAGCAGTGACCCAGCAGTGTGCACAGAAACCACAGCAATCGGTGTCATCCTGCAGGATCCAGCCTCTTGGACAAGTAGGTGCTGGGAGAGAAAAAAGTAATCCTGAAAGGATGTAGTGGTTTCCTTCTCCTCACCATTACAGATTTTTTCAAACTCCTGCACAAAGCTACATTTTTGGACTGGGGTCAGAGACGTTTCTGCTTATCGGTTGTGTCTTTCTATAAAGTAGGTATTTTTTTGAAGTTGTTGTCTAAAACTCTGTTTTCTATGAAAATTGCTTTGGCAGAAAGGTAAATTAGCCCTGCCTGTGAATAGAACAATCAGTTGTTTTGCGGTACAAGCAGCGTGCAAATAGCTTCAGTGGTTCCTAAGAAACAAACATCTCTGCCAAATATTTGTAGTGGAGAATACGATATACAAGTAACAGCAAGCCTTGGTTTATCCTGCTATTTATTTCCCTTGTCCTCTATACCCCACTGTGGACTCACCGTCCATTGCAGCTAGCTGCCAAGAAGGACAGCGAGGGAAACGTCAGCTCCTGTAATCCCAGAGTCAAACCTGGGCAAGAGGAGAGAGCAGTGACCTCCTGGTCAGAGGCAGAAGTGGTCAAATTCTAATCCTGACTTTGGAAATTAACTTTTCCAGGAAGTCATGCCTGCTGATGTCTGCAGCAGTTCACTGCGGGGCTGTCTGTGGCTGCAGACACCTTCTCATAGCTTCTCATAGCCCCGAGTCCTGCAGGATGAAGTGTTTAAATGTGCACAGAGGGTCAACTTGGAAAGACCAGGATTTATTTACGGGACAGTTGGCCTGCAGTCTAGCACACAGAGCTACTGCTTACGTCCTACATAAAATAGATGACTTGGCACTTGGCAAGTGCTACAGGTATTGCTGAAGAGGTGTTTTTTGGCTCATCCATCTCTTGAAAGTTGCAGAGAAACTGTGGTGGCTATATAAAGGGTTTGAGGAAAAATAGAGACACATGAGTAATGGAATAGTAAAACTCAGTTAGGCTGCTTGGCACTTGCAAACTCACAGCCAAGTCCTGCAGCCTTAACTTGGGAAAAAAAAAAATCTACAAAAATCAAAGGGAGTTTTAACAGAGAGCTTCTTGACTGCCTGCTTGTACTAGCAGTAGGTGTTTGGCAGTGAAGTTCCCTTTCCTTGGCAGTACGGGCTGTGACTAGGGGCAAGTATCTCCTCTTAGTATCACAACTGGTACAAAATTATTCAGAAACTTAACCAATGCTAACAGCTAGAAAAGTCTGCCATATTATTAGGAACAGCTTCTAAAATGCTGAAAAAAACTAGAATCAACTGCTAAAGCACATCTTGGGGAACTGAAGGGCTTTATAAATAATCATTAGAATAAACTACTCCCTGCCGTGAGGCGCATCTCTTATTATGCCTGTTATGTCCCTTTTTGGCTTTCTCAGTGCATCATCAAGCATGGATTAAGGTCAAATAAATTTAGGATGAGTGAACACGACAATCTTGACTAAGTTTCCAAAAATGTGAAGGACATGAACTTGTGAGTGAACAAGTGCAACATATTTAACTCCACTAAAATACTCAGATTTCAGCACCAGTTCAGTAAACACTTTCTCAGGAAAAATATGTTGACAATGTCACTGTGTCAATAAATATACATATATTATGTTTAGAATAATATGTATAATTATGTAAAAATAATGAGGAATAATTACTGTAGAAGTGAATATGCTTTCCTCTTGTTTATAAGTATTTTACTCTTCATATGATGTTCATGCTTGAAATTGTATCATTTGTATCAGGTCTGGGGACACTCCAGATTTGAGCAAGGAAGAATATTACATAATCTTATTCTTATGTTTGTTGACTTCTCTCCTAAAAAAAAGTTAGACTCTTAGACCAACCTTTTTTTGGTGTGTGCTCATTTCCAGTATGATGGGGGTCATGCCTCTTTTACGGCCTTGGTTAGTGCTAGTTCTAACTTTTAGCTTAAATAGATCTTCCTGATGCTTGTCCTTAGACATAGTTCCACAAAACAGCTAGCTTTCAGTCACTGGGTTGCTAAGGCCAGGCTTTTTCACCTCCTATTCTAAAAGAGACTCTCTTCTCCCCAGATGGGATGATGTGGAGGTGGAGGAGTACACCTGTGGGAAATGCCTTCAGCAGCATCAGAGCTGAAGGAGGGAGGGCTATCGGCCCACCTTAGTCCCATCTCTCTGCACTGAAATAGGATTACAGACCTGACAGCCATGTGGAGAGGAGAATGCTGACCAAGTCTGAAAAATGAAATTTGATCAGAAGACATAAATAAACTGGGTGCAAGGAGTGCTGGTGGGAGCTTCTGCAAACCTGGGCAGGGAGGAATAAAGCTTTAGAGAGGGAAAGAGAAATGAATGTGAGCAGGGCAAGGTGTCTGCTGCAAGCAGGACCCCCCCCCCCCCGCCCCCATTGCAGTATCTGCAATAAAGAAGAATGCAGCCTCCCCAAAGAGCAAGCCTTCAAATGGCTCCCTGGGCTTCCTTAGCATGGGCAGAGGGACACTTCCCTACGGCGGCAAGCTCTCCATGCTAAGATGAAATCGCAGGTTCCCCCAAGGAAGCCTGTTATTAGTTGCAGCCTGTCTCTATATTCTTTGTCAGAGTGCTGAATGCATTCTCCATCCTGTGCTGTTTTTCAGCCTCTCTTCTGAGCTTTATCTACCAGATTTTTGTTGACCTCCTATGTATTTTGCCTTATCCTGTGGTTTCTCAACTTATTGATGTACCATTTTTATTTTGAGAATAGCGTCTGTATGTTTTTTATAGCTCTGCACACCAATCTTACATTTTATAATGGGTACCACATTGAACAGTTGTTAACTGTAGATGCTGTTGTCTGTTTGGCAAGTTACAATGATTTTTTCTTCAATTTCTAGTAGCCAGTGATTAAGGTGTGTACCTAAAATCTGTCCCATGCTATGGATAAAGACAATAACATTTCCAGTGTTTGTTTGGACCTTTTTTTTACATTAGCAAAATCTGCTTTATCATTTTGAGTGCAGGAAGGGAACTGATTACAACGAAGGCAGAATAGGATTTATAGTATGTTCTTCTTATAAATAAAGCCAAGCTGCTTTGCCAAATAATGTAAGACATGGCACGTTGCATCATTCTGTTCCTTTCACAATCTATGGTGCCATACAGACTTTAAAAACCTAGAACTATTATATGGATTTCTGCAGGGTAATTGGCATTGACATGTATATTGATTGAATAAATGGACTAACATGCATGGTTCTGACACTCTTTGCAGATTTGTAAGATTACAGCGGTGATGATTCTGTGTCAGCAAAAAAGTCTATAGGAATTTAAAATGAAGCCACGGCCAGTTCATTAATATACATATGTTTGAAATTGCAGCCCTAACAATTGAGTTCTCTGCACTGAACACTATAATATATATTGTCGTGAGCTATATGCCCTCAGATCATTTCTGTGAATTACAAGAAAATTATGGAGTGGAGAATGTTTTATTATTGTGCTTTTCATCCAGAGATACAGGCTTTCACTGAAGAAAATTGAAAACACTGAAAATTAATATGTAAATGCATTTATCAAAAGAAGAGGAAAAAAAATGGAATCCTGAACTTTAACTGCTTTTACATTTTACTTCTTCAAAAAGCAATTTTGATATTTACATCTCAAAAGCACAAGTAGTCCAGCTCTGTAATATCCATTTGGATTCTTACTGAGAAGTGACTGTCTCTTTGCTGCTGGGGGTCTGAAGGTTTGTTTTAGTTAAGCAGCATTGAAAACTCCGTGTGTGTGTGTGTGTGTGTGTTTGTGTGTGTGCATATTCTGAGACAAAACCAAATATACATTCATTTGGTGTTTCTCTTCTTTCTGTTAAAGACGTTCATTGTGGTTTTTACAGGTCAGTGCCACATCAGATAGAATGTGAATTACTCATGTCTTTGTAGGGAAGAAGGAAAAAAGAAACAGTGATACAGACTAGAAACTTCTTTACAATGAAATTTAGCAGTTAATAAATGGGATAAACCACATAATTTAAGTTTCATTGCTGATTCCCACCCCCCCCCACCCCCCCCACCCCCCGCCTTTAGCTTCAGGAAAGAAATGTACTGTTTTTTGGTTGGCAGCCTGACTTAACTGATGAGATGTTGGCAGCCTCTGAGAGGAAGATCCGTAGGCTGAAGAAGACTGTGGGCTCAATTTCCTACAGAGGAAGAATGTTGGATGAAGCATGGAAGCAGGTAAGCTATGCAGCAAACTGGGTCATGTACCTGTGGTACTGCTGTGTAATGTAAGGAAATGAGAGGTTGTTTATATTATTTGAATGGAGACTCTGCCTGTTTGTGCAGTCCTTACTGTACACACAGTCAAAATAGTTGACTCCCTGTAGCCAAAATCCATCCGAATAATCTACAGGTGACACAGGTAGAGAATGGGTAAATCCTTTGATTACATTTTCACTGCTTTTGTAATCCTTTTCTCTTTCTTTTTCTTAACATCGGAAGCAAATTTTTCTGGTGTGCATTTTCTGAACTCCTCTGTGCTGGGTAAAAGTGCTAGACCCCCTAGATTTAAATGATAAACCTGATGGACTTAAGGACCTGGTGCTGAAACATACAGGCAGGAGTGTGTGAATACAGAAGAGACACCAGAAGAGAAAACGGGCACCACTCTTCCTTTGCTGCCTTACATGCATCCTTCATGACTCTGGCCACATAACAGGATGCTGGTGGTGTCAGCCACCACAGCTCTGCAAGCAATTCTGTCCTGCTTCTCCCAACCCGATGCCCAGGACCTCCTGCCCCAGTAGGAAAGGGGACCTTCACCAGAAGGACCATGTCCCTTACAACCTCTAAGTAGATTCTGGGACTGGACAGTTTTTACAAGGTCGGAGACATTTTGACCAGTCCCTTATAACAGCTGTTGGTTCCTTCTGCCACTGGTGTGGATAAATTACCCTCTGTCAGGGTGGTGAGGAAGGACGAGTGACAGTTTTGACTGACCCTCCCACCACACTGTCGCGGGAAGGGGAAGGCAGACTTCATGTGTGCTTCTGCAGTAAATTCTTGTATGCTTCTGCAGTTTTCTCCATGTCCTTGATAAAGTCATTAACACAAACCCATTAATTTCAGATCCTCTGTCTTTCCTGTGCTTAGCTTGGATGAATTAAAACTAAGCATCCAAAATAGAGTAGATGTTTTTGAAGCTTTGGCTTGACCACGTCTGTGTGTTTTAGTGTCCTCCATTGTATTTGGAAGACAATTTTTGTCCTTCCTTAACATTGTTAAATAAGTTGCAAATTCTAAGGTGATAAGCAAGCGTAAGAAACTCACACAGTATTAAACATAGCAAAATGGCTATCACAGAGAAACTGCCGCCAAGCAAAAGTTATTACCTTTTAGGATCTTAGATACTGAAATGGTTGAGAATTTTCTGGGTTCATATTTCAAAGAAAATAGCTTGTCAAGTAAAGAGATTTTAAAATGAATATCTATTTATGCTAAAAATGTTCATAGCATTTTTTTTTCAGAATAAAAGAAAATCTGGTTTCATTGTCTTTCTTTAAAATAAGTTACTCAAGATTTTTCTAACAGTTTTCTTTTCTTTTTTTTTTTGTAGAAAAAGCCTTTATTGTTAGTTCTATTTATGTATCTGATATTACTTTTTACCTTGAAAGGAAAATTACTTCAATGCTTCAGATGCTTCAGACAGTAGAATATCTTGGGCTATCAAAACAGAATACAACAGTCATGATCAGAAACATTTTGCTTTAGCATGTAAGCAATTATTTCTATAAAATCATTGATATTCTTAGGATTTAACAGGCATGTTTTGTGAATGTGTTTACATCTTTCCAATGTTTTATGCATTTCTTGTACTGGTTTCATCTTTGTTATTTCTGTTCCCCTGTCTTTCTTGAATTTATGATTAATGTTTCTTTAGGCAACAAAACAATACATTCCAGATCAAGAGTTATGCAAAGTCATAGCGTTTTTTGAGAAATAAAATGAGTCAATAAAATATCAGTATGCGTAGCAAGTTTCCTCTCCATGCCTACAAGGTTTTGTAGGCAAAAGTTATGCTTAGACTAAAATAACAATTGCCTGAAGAGGAAAGAAAAATGGAACAAGCAGTAGGTGTTTATGGAAAATTCTAGTCACTACCTGGATTGGGGTACGATTGATAAAGAGGACAAAAGAACTGATGGCATGGATTTAATGGATCAAGTTTCTCTTCTGCAGTTCATCTCTTCATTAATGACCCATGAAAAGTGAAGACCAAGAGATTTGGACCAAAGAGCTGCCAGAGACTAAACCAAGCATTACCTCTTGAAAGATTGCATCATTGATGCTTTAAATTAAAACTTTATTGCCATTGTAAAATGTCTGTCAGTTACCCTGGGAAAACAAAATATATGGTTTTGAGAGAGCAGTCATTTTTTTTCAGCTAAAGAAGTGTCCTTTTCCCTTAGGAGTGGTGTGAAATGGAGCCATCCACAGGCCTTCCTCAGCTGAGGTTCCTGGCCAAAGACTGTTCTACCTTTTCCATCCATATCTGGTTCTTTGATCCTTTTGTAAAAGATGAATCAAGCTTTGGGTCACATCCACAGGCTACTCTAACAGTAAAGTAAAAAAGAATCACATTTTTTTAGAGAAGCAAGGTAGTAGTTTTCCAACTGATCTGCGACAAAGATGGTACATCCTTCTCCTCCATATAGCACAGGGATCCTGTGGGAGAAACCCCCTCTGCCTCAGGCTGCTTTGCATCTGCCTGCTGTACACCTGAAAGGCAAATACTTTGAGACCCATGTCTCATGACCCGCAGAAGTTTTGATCGGAGGTTTTTGAGCCGTGGCTTACTAACGAGACTGTTAGTGCCTCAGTGACCACAGGCGGGAGGACCCAGGCAGGTATCTGTGGAGGGCATCGACTACCTGTTCATCAGCCAAATATGTTTCAGTGAAACAGAAGGTAACAAGAGTCAGAGGTTTGGATCTCCAGGCTGCCACTCAGGAGCATTCAGGGCCAGCTTCAAAGTGTCAGTGTGCCAGGGAAATATAACAACTGCTGGGCACAGTGGCACAGCTTAGCTCTAAAGAACTACTTTATGCTGGACAGAATTGCTGTCACAGGCACTCAGACACAAGACCTCCTGTTTCTGAATAACAGAAATACTCTTAGCTGAAAGATTTGGTCACTGGTAATATCCAGGAATCTTGAGAGACAGCCACTTCTCTCTTGAAAGCAAGGAATGTAGCATTTGTAGCAGTTCAGGAATTACTGGGATGGCTTTCCAGGACACAATGAAAGGATCTCCTGCAAAAATTATATAGGCAAAGCTAAAGTGCATATACTGAAACTGTAATTTCAAAGTTGTTTTCTCAGTTCTCAGTTACATATGGGGAAACCTAAACTCCACAGCTGCCTGATATATATTTATATATTTAATTATACAGTGAAATTTGTATTTCTGTCCTGCCCTGCTGGAGAAAGTTCAAATCCAAACCTCTCACCTCTCCCCCATACGAGAGGCCCAACTGCTGCGATGCTGGTACAGGAGCTGGAGTGGGGTGTGAGGGGACAGAGAGCATCTATCATCTCTCTCACTGAAGCTGTTCCACTGTGCAGAAAAACCTTCAAAATTCAACAGATCAAAGAGGGACCAAGAGGAAATATGACTGTATCATCTAGTAGTTTGTATAGTCACCTGGCAGAAGGAAATCTGCCTGCCATACCTGCTCTTACACATCTGCACACTTTCATACGGGAAAATCATTGGATAACATAAAAAAATATCTGACCCTATGTTCTTTGTTTCCACTTTTTGTTTAATTGGATTGTGCATAAATGCTCTGTGTAGGAGGAACCCTTATTAGAAGTATGAAGCTTTTCATGCTGAATGGAAAGATGAAAACATGCTCAGTAAGGTGCTGTATCTGTCTCATGAGCTAAGCTCCAACCTGACCTGATGATCCCACAAAACAAAGAGCTGCTTATAAAATATGTCTTAATTGCAGAGAAAGTATGAAATTCAAACCAGTTGTTGTCGGTGATGATAGCTTCCATGGATCCTTGCTACTATCTGCAGGCAGCCTGAGACACTACCTGGTAGTCTATGCGCAGCACTGACCTGTCAGAAAACACTTGGAAGGATAGATATTCATAATGTCCCTTCTCCACATCTTCGTCTTGTTCTGTGTTTGGCTGAGGCCTGACTGCACAGACATCTGGCTTATACAACTGAGAAATTCGGGTCCCAGTGCCTTGCTGGTTTTGTGCAAAGATTTTATTCAGGCTCTGCTCTGTTGCCTAAATTCGAGCCTTCTGTGCTTTACTGATGTGCATTTATGGCTGGACAATTCCCAGTATTGAGAAGCAGTATATGGAGCTTTTCATGAGGTTGGGAAATTAATCCAAAACTTAACAAACCATTGTTTATCTCATTATATGCATCTTCAGAGAGCCAAGAGCAACCTACGCAGTGCCACTGTTCTGTGGATTAATTCACGGCTGAAGAAAACAGATTGTTCTTAGAAGCAAAAGCGCTATTGTTCAAATGTCCTGTCATGAGTCCTGCTGCCCTGTGTTACCCGTTGCCTGTAGGAGTCACAAGACCTTCAAGGATGTGGCTGCCAATGCAGTCTCAGTGAGCACAGTACCCTTTATGCCTGTCTAACGAATTTACTTAAAGTAGCATTCACTCGGCTGGTGCTTTTTTTTCCTGTTTTGTCAGATGGATGAATGTCATGGCAGCCAAGGACAGATGAAGGTTTGAAATATTACAAGCAGAAGCCTTTTGCTAAGATAATATAAAACCAATTTTTGCAAACATATCTCTGAGGAGGAAATAGGCTAGAGATTATCATGAGAATTTTTTCTAGCTGTAAAATTTTGTTAAAATGCAAGCAAAAAACCCGCACCCAGTAAACCTATCAAACTTAGTACTAAAACTTCAGTCTTTCTTAGGACAATACTGTTTGAAATTGCCACATCATTCAGTTTTAAGTGATTTGCATACCAAATGCAAAAAAATGATTAACTGGAAACTTCCCCTCTCCACCCCCTCTGAGACATATGGTGAGACAGAAACAGAAATGATGGATGTAGTGGATGATTGCTTGCTGAACCAGTGTGTGAGAAGCTATGCTAGGAATAATTCATGTCAAGATATGGTCTTAACTAAAAGACATATTAAAAACAACACCTTGACAGGTTTAATATCTTACATGATACACATAATCCATGACTTCTAAGGCACGTCATTATCTCAAAACATGGTATTTCAGTAGAACTTCAATTTTATGAAAAGATCTTAAGAGATGATCTAACGTTAAATCAACCTTTCACAAAATCGAGGAAACCTGAAGTTATTCTGAGGTATGGTATGTCCTCGTCTTTATCTAATACTGCTTCAAATCAGCAGTGATTCCCTGGGGAAAGTGGGATAACAATGGTATAAAAGAGGTGAAAGTGACCCAATAAACAGGATAATAAGGCATTTTGGTTGAAAATGCATTTCATATAAACAAAGGATTTACTGCTTTGCCATGCTGAGAACTCACTGAAGCCAAAAAATATGCTGTGTCTGCTAATACAGCAGACATATTTCACATGTATTTCTGTCACCCATATTTTATCAAAGGGGAAACTTTACGATACTTGAAGTGACAAAAAGTTAGGCTTGAAGTTTGAAAATCAGATGATGCTAATGGGTAAAACAGGAACTGTTCACTGCTGTGATTAGCTTTCATGTGAAGATAATCAAGTAAATTACAAAAAGGCGTCATGGTTTTGAGAGATGTAAGATCAGTAACTGTGGCTTGTAAGCTTGCCACTTACTTGTACCTCAGCAGAGATGTTAGGCAAGGAGATGGAGGACTGAGCTGGGACATAGGGACAGGCTGAGGTAGTGCTGCTCCTGACCTAGCATGGGATCCTGGGCATGCCAGTTTTCCCATATTATCTCGTTTGTCTCACAAGTTTAGCAAGCTGTCCTTGACCAAAGAAATTCTTAGGTATTTTGCACAGTCACTGGCCAATGAAATCAGCTAATAATAAGTAAAGGGTATAAAATATCTTCTATTCCAAAGTGGTTTTCATTAAAGGACAGTGCCCCTGCAAACTGAAATAAAGAAAGTTGGGATCCGCATGTAGAAGGGGCCAAGTTATTCAGCTGTATTGAATACAAGAGACGATCAGTACAGGTTTCTCTGACAGCATGTATAAAGAAGATTCTCTCATCTAAGATGTGCATCTGCTTGATTTTTGAAATGAAATTGGGTCAGATTTAGCAAATGCTAGAGGAAAAAATCTTACATGTTCTGTAGTGACATGGAGCATAACAGATGCTGACCATATGGAAACAGCCATTTTTTTTCAAATGATCTAGTACTGTCAATTGAGAAATATGGAGTTTTGTGGATTTATTGTGTTCTTCTCTGAAAAAGCTTGCTGGTTCTAACCAGTGATGGTTTTATCTTTCCATAAATTAGGCAAAGGCTGAGATTTACCTTGTGATGAAAGCAGAACATACATTCCTGCAAACTAAGAAAGCGTAACATAAGCACTGCAGTATTACTCAGAATGCCTAGACCTCTCTTATTGCTATTGTTTATCAGTTTACAAGTCTTGAAATAATAGAATCCAGATCATAAAATGGCAAATAAAAATTATTTCCTATCTATAATATGCCTTTCTATCCAGCAAGTAAAATCCCAGTCTCCTATGTCTTATATGAGAGGGTGATTTTTTTTTTTTTCTGCCAATGACCATCTTGTCAGCAGCTTCTTATTAATACCTATAATCCTTTTCTTTGATGACTTCTGACATCTCATAACTTAAGGAGCATATATTTCAGTGCACAAGCAGTTAGACATAGCAACAGAATGGAACACAATTTTAGTGGCTCTGAGAAAGACAGCTTGATGGCCAACAGCCACAGCTTTTAAAGAGTCTGACTTATCTGTAAATCAGCCCTTAGACTTAACTGTTTGGTGGAAAAAATATACAAGACTCCCAAAAAGCAATAGGCAAAGAATAGTCGAAAGACAACAGGCAACTCAGAAAAAGAAACAAATCAATACTTGAAGTGAAATAATAGCAGACTGACTATAGATTGTTAAAGAAATCCAGTTTTATCAAGAAGTCTTCAGCTTGCTTACTGTCATATGAAGGAAAAGTTAAATATTTGGTGACTAAAATCACCTCTCTGCACTCATACAAGAGATAAAACTTATTTCCATCCAATTCTCAGAAGGAACTTAGTCATTCAGAAATTAAATTTTGGAAATCTGCCATTGTAAGGAAATACCAATATATTGTAACATTTGAGAAGCTAATACAGTCAAACTGAATTTGACATTTCCCTTGGAACTTACTACCCAAGAATCTTGGTAGCTACAGGAGCCCAGTGCTTGAGAAAAATAGATGTACAGGGTGCCCAGGTTCTCAGCTGGTGGGTGTGTGGCATTGTCTTGGCTTCTTCCAAGTCTGCAGAATAAATCATTTTACATTACCTAAGTGGCTGACCCTAATTAGCCACAGAGCAACCTGGGGAGATGATTAGGCTGTGGGCAGAGGCCAGCACAGAAAAAGGCAAAAGAACCATGGAGAGTAATGAAGAAAATGTTTGTTAGTTGAAACTCTGCCATTGGGAGGGGGAACCTGAATGTCAAACACACTTTGATTCATGGTTTGGGGCAATACGTAAAGCTATGATTAGTCAAAAGTTTACTTCATCTTTGAATTTCACCTTTAAAATTATTCAGGTCATTGCTGCTTCTATGTGAAATGAATTGAGGGGTGTCTGGATCAGTAACTTTTCTATTCCAATGTGCAAATTTTTATAACCTTTATTTATTTTATTTTTTGCTCCTCCTGAACTGTGCAAAATGACATGCAGAATGAGATAATTAGATCCCAGTGATGAATTTTAATTCTTTTCAGGTTACCTGGCTGAGCACATGAGCAAACTGCAGCACTTCTTATAAACCAAGGGCTAATAACCCCAAACAAAAAATGGAGACTCAATCCTTCCAGCTGGAACAGGGAAGTCGATACTTTTTTGTTCAGGACCTCAGTAACCTGAGATGGGCCATTCTTTCACAGACACTTCTCTGTGTTTCAGGCAGATTCAACATATCAATGAATTTATAGGTGAGCGGAATCCAAGCTCAATCAAATTTGGAAACAGAAGCTCAGGCAGCAACATCTAAGCGATGAGAAAGTACCTTCCCATTTTGTCTCTATTTCGTGTGAGCTTAGAAGACATAACAAACAGAAAGAGGTGAAGAAGTAAAAAATGGTCCAAGAGTAATTGCTTCCCTCTTTAATGCACTCAGCCATAGCTTGTAGCCAGAAGATTTCTATGAGTGCAGTGGATGTATTGCTCTGAAATTAGACAGGTATAAAAACAACCATTTGGTTTTCTCGTGGCCCTGCAAGATGGGATATAAAGCTGAGGTACATCAATAAAAATTGAATTAGATTTACAGCTCTGCCCTATTACCTAATTATAGCATGCTTGGAGATATATGATAATTTATCAATAAAGAGAGATCTATTGAAAATGTTAGTCATAGGCTTCACACTGAAGACTATTTTCATTAATCAAGCAGCTAGATAGTTACCATCACCACTTTACTTTTAAGGGAAGGTAAGGTAAGTTGATTCCATAGAGCTGGTCTGTCTCCGTGCTTTATGGAATATACATGAGTTGCAAAAAAAACATTCTTTTTTTATATGCAGACCGCGTTTGCAACTTGTGTTAGTCTAGTGACTCCAGTGAGTTTACAGCAGACTGGAAGTTAGCTCTGCATGTTATATTGTTTCACCTATTTGTAATGTGAGCCACACCAATCTACATATAAAAAGCATTCTATAGGTTGCAAATAAACCCACCAGATGCTTAGGGAAGGAGGAGTAAAGATTGCCTGGACATACTTTTGGGTGTGCTTTATGATACAGTCTGTAATTATGTGACCATATGTAAAAAAAGTGCTGGGTGGAGAAGAGCATGCGACCACATATTTTTATGCATCTGACGTGCGGAATTAGACTCTATAACTCGAAAGTTATAAAGTAGGTATGTTTATTGCGCGCAGATGCACGGTGGATTGCTCCTCCACAAGCGTGCATGCCCGAAGTGAGGAACCATCTCACATTTATACAATAAAACAAATGAATATTCAATTAACACCTATACATATTCGTTACCTAAACCCCGCTTCGTATGTTAATTAGCTTATCAGTCCTTTGCCTGGAATGTGGTGGTCTTGCAGGTTTGTAGGTGATTCATGTTCTTGTGGCCATCCCATCTTCTCCAGCAAGGAGACTTAGCACTCCCTCCCTCTAGATAGCATTGGAATATCTCTCATCCTTTTCTCTTTCTTTTTTAAATAGCCCCTTTGTTAGAGGAAGAAGGGCAGGCGTCTCCTCAAAGCTGTGTGCCCGTGTGACCAGACACCGCACCCATGACTAGTCACCGTACCCACATTCCTGGGCAGACATATACAATCACAGTCGGTGTCCATTGTCCCCATTTCACACTATTTCTCCATATCACATCAACAGGCAAGAGGATATTTTTTTTGGTCAAACTTAATTGTGTTTTTTTCTGAGTGCCTGATTTTTCCATCAGTTTTCTGCTCAAATGCTACTGTATTCTTTTGAAGACTTCTTTTTCCTGTGAACCAAGGATACAAGAGTACAGTCCAGCCACACTGTGGCTGTGCATCCTCTCTCCACCATGCAATGTGGACTGTACGCTGTATCTGCTCATGGGCAGGTGCTCTCTTCTGCTGTTTATTTTCCCCAGAAAAATCCCCCACTAGGCAGCCTTTCTTGTCAGCTGTAGGCTGGCCAGTGCACACCTGGACATTACTTCTGGTCCCTCTGCCACGATGTTCCTCCAGAACCATCATTTTACTTTGACAGTGGCAATCTTGGAGCTTATGGTCTATGCCAGCGATACAGGATAAGCAAACTGTGCCAGCGCTGAAAGGTGGTAGTGCAGCTGCTGCAAAAAGTGAGTGTAGGGATGATAGTGAAGAGAGTAAATTGTCTGGGACACAAAATTTACAATTGTAATGAGGATTTGTCTGTTGGCTGTTGTGGTATCATCCATCAGCTATTTCTGTCCTTAGGCAATGGCCATGCTGTTAGTCCCTTAACAACTTCAGTCTGCTTCCTTCTACTTTAGTTCATTGCTGTATTTTTGCTTCAGTAAGTTTCAGCACCTAAAAAAGTGAAGTTTAAAATGGATGCGAAGCTTTTATTTGTGGGTGCTTCATACATGGGGGATTCACCCACAAGAGTGTAAAATGTCCATTGCTAATTTATTTTCTTCCTGATGTGTAAGGCTTGGCTGCAAAAATAAACCATTTTTTTTCCTTCTTTAGAGTATAACATTTTTTTTAAGCCTGAAAAAGCATTTCCAACTACCTACTCTATGAGGCATTACACCGTGTTCTTCAGACTTGTCAATTGCCTCCAGAGCCCAAAAACCTGAGATCATCCTGGTTTCTGAATTTTCTTTCTAACTTATCTGTCTCTTGTGAGTGCAAACTGACATATCACTGCATTCACCCAGTGCCCAGGGTGTTCCTGATGAGGAGGCCCAGCACCCTGTCTCCTGTGCCAGGGCAGAGATACCAAACCCCCAGGGTTCTTTTGGATTTGGAGAGGAGTGGGGAGAGGGGATAAGTTCTCCATCTCAGTGTTGGAGATAACCTTTCTTCACCCTCATCTTTGAAGCTATGTACATTAATTAAATATTAATCAAGTCAGAAGTAGAAGAGCTGCACCAGCATGGTCAGATGGTGCTCAGATAAAGGAAAGGAATCCTGTATGCCTGTTCCTCTTTTACAGGCTTTTAAAACCACATTTTATCTGAAACAGCCTGTAGAACAAGCCCATGGTCAGTTTGGCAGCTAGGGCTGAAATGGAAATCCACTTTATTTTGTTTTGTTCTTTCATTTTCCAGTAGGAACTCTTTAAGGTGGACATTTGAGCAACATTTTGATTGCAACTTGATTAATTTTTATTCTTTCATCATCATCTGCTGGAGGAAAATATTTGGGCAACTGAGTGTAAATTTTTCTCTTGAAGATCGCATTTGCTGGGGCCAGCCCAATAGCACAACTCTATAGCTGCACAGACAGTTTTACATTCATTAGTTCCTGTTCTTTTCCTTCAACATTTATAGCTGAAATAATTTTCCCAATTGCTCTAACAAATCATTCTGTTTCTCCATTAGCTGTAATGGCATTATTCTTCAATGAAAAAATCCTGCATATTTTGCAAGTTCTTAAATTCCTGCCTGTGGAAAGTTGGGCTGTTACCCATTTGCAGTGCTTTTGAATTCTGGAGATGGAAAATATCTTATCCCATGATGTGACAATGGTGCTGGCTATTTAACATTTTATTTCCACCTGGAGGACTGTAAACACTCACCAATAATGACTAAAGCATAATGCTAGAGACCCCAAAACACTGACATCTTCCACAGAGCACACATGACTAAAAGTATTAAGAATGAAATGAAAACTCTTCAAATTGTTTCTCCATTTAGGGTGCTTACAGCATCCTAGCTTTAATACTCTAAGACCTTTCAGATAAATCTTATTTCCATTGTTTCCTTTTTTTTTTTTTAATGTATTATTTTTTTTTCCTAATAGAGAGTAGTATTTTTTCCTAATAGTAACTGTAATCATCTACTGAAAAATCTGCACATACTTTTATCCATGGCCTCTATTTTCATCTTTCAGAATGGATGTGCAGATGAACGGCAGCTACAGCACCTTAGCAAAACTAGACCACATCATTGAGAGACTAACAATGAAAGTAGAGTCTTAATTTGGGCATTTTTTTCTGGAAAGACCTATGACTAGTTTTAAGTTTGGCCCTAGCATGTAAGATTTATTTGTGAAGTTTTGCAATTTGCTCTCTTTCTATGTCATTTCTGGTCATTTACAAACATTGGTCAAAGGAAATCCAGTCCAGTACGAACAAAATTGTTAATTTTTGTCTTGCTCCAAGAGTTTCTGTATTGCTACTTGCTAGGTTTAGGCATCAAACTGATTGATGGAGACCATTGGGTGTAAGGTGTTTTCTGGTGTAACCCTTTTACTTTGGAAAGTGCTTGGTTGTTCTGCTCTGGAAAGCTAAATGAGAAGGGAGTGTTCTGTTCTTTTCGGGACAGAACACCTCACTTCTATGTTTTGATTGATTTTTCCCCCTAATTATTTTAATTTAATGAACAGAAAGATAGGGTAAACCAGCATTACTGGTTCCAAGGAAACGCCCCCACCTAGGAATGCTGGATCATTGTGTCTTGTCTCTGACAGTAGTGATATCAGATATCTAGGGAAAAATTTAACCGTTCCACTTCCAGGAAACACTTTCACAGAACATTTTAGTAGCATTCAAGATTTTTCTGCTCAGAAACCTTGTGAGGCAGGGCAGGGATCTCTGTGTTGAATGGATCTTAAGAGATTCTTCCTGTGTGAATGTCTTGAAATGCATTTTGCACTCATATGGATTTCTAGCAACTGCAACATCCTGCAGCAAGTCAAACTCCAGATAAAAGAGTTTCATTTTAATGCTAAAAGGCCCATGCCATTTGATTTTCTTTCAGAATTTAATTTCTCTTATCTTTTTGGTTTCCATTCCATCTTGGATTAGGATTTTTTTAATTAAAGAGTTTTCTGTACAAGAGAAATCCAGTGCATGTAGTGCATGCCCAGCTGTATTTATGGGATTATAATATTTTATTTGAGGGAAAAAATAGGTAGTCTTATGATTACAGATAATTTGCTGTAATGCTCTTATTTTATAAAAATCAATGGGAATAAAGATGGAATAAAATAACAGGCAGAGAAATCCTGTGTTATAATCCATATAACTGAGCAAATGGAAGAGAATTAATGGATGATGTTTTACCATAAATTTGCTATTTCTTGGTTTTTAAGCATTTTTTTTTTTGTAATCTGAATGTTACATTCAAGCAAGATTTTCTCTGTTAGTAGTTTATATTACTCAAAATTTTATATGGCAGATTTTGCAGCTTCTTAATACCTCAGTCAGCACTAATACAGAAGCATCTCAAAATGGGATGAAGTTTATACTAAGTTTTAATGAGCAGCACTCAGAAGCGTAGAGAAGTCCCACGCTGTTTCAGACTTCTTCATCTGAAATGAAGCTGAATATGTCACCCAGCAAAGCTCTTTCTTTAAGCTGCTGAGATTTCACGGTTTCCGAAGCAGCAGCCTTCTGTGATTTCCTCATTTTCTCTCCAAAGTTAGAAGAGAAATGGAAAAGCATATGTTAAAATGTTAAACGTTAGAATAAAACCTCTTGTAAATTTAGTAGAAAGTTTATGTTTTTATGGCAAATCTTTGGGGAAATGGTATTTTTTTCAGAACAGTTTTGTCTCCACTGCAGAGCTGACGTGAGTGCATTGGTTATACACCGTACAATGAAAATTCTTAACATGCCTCAAATGTCAGCTGATAATAGCAAAGAAACAGCTCCAGTTCATAATCTAGATAATTTTTTTGGCACAGGGCAGGGACAAATTGGAATTTCAACATATGCCGGGGAGAAAATGCCCATCAGGATGCTAGAACAACACAGTGCCTGCTGAGATTAAATGATTCAGTGAGGACCTCTAAACTGTGATTCAAAGAGGCACAAGATTATCTGTGTAATCACTCACATGTAAAGAAATAGCAGGACCATTTTTTTGGCACTGATAGCTTCTCCCACAGAATATATGTATTGTCCTGTCAGTGCGACCTGTCTGCTTCTGTAACTCTTATGGCAGAAACGTGTATCTGTCACTGCAACAATACAGCAGCCAGCAGATACTGACGTTTTTACACTAATGTCATATTTGTCCGCCTGCTTTGTCCTGAAAATCTGTAATCTTGAAATGACTGACAGCATCAGAAACCTTGGGGAATTGTATCATTACTGAGGCAAGAATCTGATTTTTGTCCATTTCATTTGTTCCATTTATTTGTCGAGCAGCAGACAGGTCTGGACTGCACACATTCACCCAAAATGTGGGAGGGTGCACTTGGGTGCAGATACTCCATTGCCTCACCTGGAGCCCATCCCCAGTCACGCAGGCCTGGAGCTGTCTTCTCAGAATAGCCAGTCCCACACACTTTTTAACAATGTGACCCAAGTCATTAGGGATGAAAAGTTCACCTGTAACCTACGGGTTACAGTCCTTGGTGCCCAAAATGACATAGTGCTTTGTGGGAAAGGGGAAATCCTGACTTGAATTTCTATTTTCAAAGCAGGCTTTGTTGTCTCTGTGCCAGATAAATGACTATCAGCTGTTCTCCATGGGTATTCCTCCTGTTGGAGTGGTTCGGCTAGCTTCAATTCAGGTCAATTCTAAGTTAAATACTAATTGGTCTGACTTAGTCTATACCCCTCTGGTAAGTGCACTCAGCTGAGATCTAGGAAGCTGAGGTCTCAGTCCCTGCTAAATGTTTAATGCTGTGTGCACAATGAATAGCTCCCCCAGGAGGGATCCCCTGCATAGAAGAGGCAAAAATCAAATCATCCAGAAGAGTGGTTTGAACCTGGCTCTTTGACATTGCAGGGATGCTCTAATTGGATTATCAGATCCTGTGAGATGGAACCTCCCTTGCTTTTCTTTTTGCAAATGGGGTAGAAACATTTAGCTCCAGGCTTATGGATTGTTATCCCAGGCAATAGGAGAAGCCTCCATAGCTCTCACTAACTGGGTGAGCTGATGGTCGGCATTGTGCTGTTTTCCTCTGTATTTTACTTCTGACACTCTGTTTGGTAGGTTGCTCTGAAAATGTCCGTATCTCCACACAGCAGTGCCCATAGCTCGGAGCTGGAGGCCTCTGGGCAGCAGCATGGATCAACAAGATGAAATTAAAAACAGCTTTCTTATTGTGCCGGGGAGAATATATGGGAGGTATCTCCTACTGAGCATTGCACTAAGTAACTCATGAACATTTATTTGGCCATTTGGGTTAATTAATACTTAAAAAAAAAAAAAAAAAAAGATGCTTATCCTGGAACCTATGCATCTTTTCACCTTGCTTTTCCCAGTTGTTCCTACTTCATACATTTTAATTAGTATCACAGAGCAGCCTTGAGGCAGCAAAATGGGTTCCTTTGAAACGAGACTGACCGGGGAGGTGCTCTCCTGAAGCATGCCCTGCCCATTCTCATCCTAGAGCCCAAGCTACAGGGTTAGCCTAAGAGCTCATTGAAGTCAAACACCGAGATGTGCATTGTGCAGCACTGAGCGATCTGTTCCACAGATCCATTTCTGTTGTGCTCATAAAGCCATTTCAGACTTCATTCTTCCTACAGGAAGCCCACCAATAAGCTCCTTGTGCTGCTCTGAGCACCAGTAATTAGCACAGCTTTGCTGGGGAAGCTGGGGACACTGTCCCCTTTATACGGCCATTGCCTGGAAGAGTGACAATAATTCTGCCAGTCATCTATGGATATTAAGGCTATACATTTCCCTCCCTTGTTCCCTCTCCCTACACACAACACATGGTAACAACCATTTTTTGAAAAGGATCTGCTGTGGTAGAAAGTTGGTTTGCGCTTGGAATAGCGTCACCTCTTCCAAACTGAGCTCCGCCAGCTGCCTTGCTGCCTGGCTGCCTGGCTGCCTGTGGTAGCTAACTGCAGGCTGCCTGTCTCCTGCGTGAACTTGCTTGTCTTCCTCTTTGTGTTAAGTTTAGATGCTATTCAGTCAGACTTTTATTTCTTAACTGCTCTTTTATTTTTCATGAAGAAAGGGACAAGATAAGAAGGAGGAACTGATCAGCTTCCTTGATACCCTTCTTAATTGTATGAACCCAAATCAAATCTCTTTCCATTTTTTTGCTTTTATCTAGTGCAGGTATTGAATGCATAAAATTTAATCTTGAAGCGCTGAAACAAATGATTAGAGTGTTATTTAGCTATCAGGCACTCTTAAGGGTCATGGGATAATTAACACCTAATCTGACTGCAAGTAGCATTTTGAAGTATTCTATTGATATCTTTTATTCTTTTCACATTGCAAACTAAAAAGAACCTCCCCCCCTTCTTTTTTGTTGTAGAGTACCTACATGCAGAGTGCCTTTGTGAAACCAGGGAATTTTATGATCAATCCTAACATGATACGGCATTGACGTAACTAAAGACTGTGAATGCAAGATGACATCTGGGTGGTATTAGCAGAATTTCTATTAAATTAGAAGAGTGTGAATATTTAGAATAATGTAATGCACAATACTTAGCCAGACTTTTGTGCAATAGATGCGTGATTCTGCAATTCAACCATTTGAATAAGCAATGAAAAGTGAGCTAAAAAATAAATAAGAATGAAGCTTTTCTTCACTTGCTACTGACATACAAAATTGCAAAATAGAAAATATTGTATTATTATAGATCTTTCAGGAGACTACATCAGTTTTGGAGTGACTGCTGACTGTTACATTTGGGCTGGATTCAAGAGGGCACAGTATTTTAGAACCTGATTATCTCTCCTAACTTGCTTTTTATCTCAGTGGGTAGAATAGAGGTAATAATTAGAGAATTAAGCTTTGCTCACTCAGTCATGAAGTGCACAAATTCACTTGCTGTTTCATATTTATTTTCCAGCTGGAGGAGTTTAATTTATTTTGCTTTCTGCGGTGCCCACACCTGACCGACCAAAGCATCTTCACTAGGGTCCCACTGATCTCTGCTATTTAACCCCTGTATCTCTTCCTACTGCTCTGCAAAGCAAACAGCTTTCCTCTGAGGCTTACGCCAGAGCTCCTTAGCTATAGCTGCCAGTGACTGCCATCCCTGTTGACCCCTGAATCTGATAGCACATCCGTAGAGTACATTCACATTCCCTCCAAAGGGACAAGAAACATGAAGAGTAACCTAATAGCGATGGCAAGAGGTTGTCTGCATTCAGCAACATGTAAATCTTATTCATATGCTTCTACCAGCACAGTTTCTCATTGTCAGATTCATAGGTCACACTCATTTTGCTTTGAAAACACAACAGCATTGTTTCCAATAGGCAGGAATAATAATATATCACTGAGTGATACTGAAGAATAACAATAATGTGTTCCTTTTTATTATTATTTTCTGTCTGAATCCAGATGTTTTCTGTGGTCCCTGTAGGCAAAATGCTGTCTGTGAGAAAGTCCCTGCTGGCTGTCACAATGCAGTGTTATCTTGTGAATGGTTCCTTAAATATCTGCAAGGGCAGAGAGATTAAATGTTCTGCTGGGAAACTCTGGAAAAGTAGAATGTCAGCATCACCTTTTGTCCAAGTGAAAAGTTAAATGACATTTCCAGTGATATTGATTAGAGCATCTTTGACTGTCAAAACAGAATGGTGATTTCAATATCTGCAATGAAATGCAAAGGCTGAAGCAGAAGACTGCGAGAGTAGACAGCATTTCACTTCAGAAGATATTCACAACTGAGAATGAGGAAATCTCTTTGCTCAGAGTGCTTGGATCTCGTCACTGGGG
The DNA here is from genome assembly GCF_023634085.1 of Falco cherrug. Lineage (NCBI taxonomy): Eukaryota > Metazoa > Chordata > Aves > Falconiformes > Falconidae > Falco > Falco cherrug. Next base: position 54,155,621 of record NC_073697.1, read on the forward strand.
AGGATCTCATCATTGGGGAGGTGGATTTTCCCCTCTTTATTTGTGTAGGTGGAATTGTGGACTGAGGGGACCATGGGCAATGCTACCACCCTTTCGTTATCTGAGGTACCTTCTTCCCTTACTTGTCTCCCAGGCTGTTGTGCTGGGGCAGAGCACTTAATCTAGGATGCTTCTGTGCTGCATTGTCAAAAAAGACACTCCAAGCTGTCCGTGAAAGTCCCTACTTGTAAGAGACCTTCATCTCATTACAATTCATAATGTAAGACAAGTCACTCCCAGCCCCAGAACGCTGGATCTCTGTCTGTCAACACAAGTGAACTGCTATTGCATTAGAGAGCTGACTTCTGAATGTTCTGTATGATAGCCACTTTCACTGACTCAGGAGTATGTATGGAAGGAAGGGCATTGTCACTCTCTTGACTGTTTAGTATATAATTTGTTTTACATCATTTATTTCATACAGTGTCCCCACAACACTTCTTGCATGAAATAGAGCAGCAAAGTGAAAAATTACCAAAGAAGGTAGGAATGAGGAGGGAAAGAGAATGGCAATTACGATCTAGGGTAAACTTGACAGTCAGCTGCACTGAAGCCCATGGAGGTATCCCGAGTCCTGTTTCAGATTCTCCAGCCAAGAATCCATCTGACTAAATTTTTTTCTGAGGAGATCAGAAAAGTGCTGAAATAGGGAGTTGCAGACAGACTGTTTTAACTTGCAGAGCTGCAGTGGAGGTTTTGGCACTGTAAATGGTGGGGATTTTGCCGACTCACAGTGAAAGTAGGAAAGCTAGGAAAGGAGAACTAGACAAAAATAAGCAGAGAGGAGAGATGCTGAAACAAATCTGAGGAGTGCATTATGTAAAAAAGTGCTTTGAGTGTGCCCTATCCTATAATTAATACAAATGTATCTCTTCTTTTTGAAATACATTTTATACTGCAACTCTGAAGCAATAAAATTGAAACAAGTACGTTTAACAATACAAGGAAATCATCTTCACATTCTAACTTGTTATAACTCAATTCTACTTCGTTATTAATGAAGTAATAAAATAATTTTAATTAATGTTCTGATTTTCTGTATCTTTGCGTAATTGGTAGCTGATCTTCTGTGAATGGAGCATTTTTCAGTTTCAAGATTATCTCCAGGTTCAGCTCCCATGCTCTCGCTTGATCTTTTTTTGTCCTTCTTGACCTTAGTCTTCACACTCAAATGGCCATTTAGATTCTTCTGATTGCAGCCTGAGAAGAGAGCGGAGGTTTATATTTAGCCTGGCCCTTCTGTAAACCCGTATTGTTCCTTTGCTATTACAGAAAGAAATTGGGGTTGTAAAAGTCTGCATTACATTGATCGTCTACTGGGGTTCAGGGACGTAATGGGTTTTATTTGATTTCACTTACACCAATGTAAATTAGAAGGAGCTGCATTAAAGCTAGCAGAGAAGGCAGCTGCATTATACTGGTGTAAGCAAAATTAATGAGACCCCTTGCCTCTCCCACAACAGTGAGTTTTCCCCCATTGCTCTACCCTCCTCTCTGTTGTTGAGTTAGAACGGAACAAGATTTGTTGCACAAAAATAGTTTTTCACGTTCTTGTATGCATATCCAGCAAAATTTAGTCTAGCAAACTATCAGGGTGATTACTTAAATTTTCTGCAGGGATCACTGCAGCAGAGAGTTGTGTTCTTGCCAAAAGAAAAAAGCTTGGGAACAAACTGAGAAGGGAACTGACAGCTTGGCAAGATGCCATTTTTTGTCTTCCTTGATTTTCTATGACTTCAGTAGTGAAGCAAGTTGATTTGTTTTTGGTTTGTTTTTTTTTTTTTTTTTTTTTTTTAGAAACCCAGATATTCTGTTTATGACATGTGAGACGCTGCCCTGAGAAATGTTGATTTAATGGGCTGTGATCTCTCAGGGTGGGTACTGGCAGGTAGCAGGGTGGGGAGGTTGTAGAGCTGCACAGGGTTGCTGCCTGGTCTTGCTGAGGGGCAATGGGAGGCAGTGTCTTTCAGCTCTAGTTTACTGATGACATGACAAACAGAAATGGGTCTCACCTAAGTCTGCAGACGTGTGCTCTCAGCTCTGAGGGGTTTTGAAATCTGAATGTGGTTCTAATGGCTGAACTAAGCTTTCTGAGCCTACAGGCAGGGCACATTCTCTGGGGTTATGGTCACAGACAGCAGATGCTGAAGGGGCTGGCAGAAGGTCAGTTCCAGAGGGTTTGCTCAGACACTTGGGGTACGTGTCTCCAATTAATCCTGAAAAATAAATAATGATATTGTATCTTTTCCTTTAGAAATTCTGCATGGAGCCTGTATTGATTTCAGTACTGCAGAATCAGGAGCTAAGGTAATATGGGAACGCGGGCCCATGCCAATGTTTTACATAATTTTCTAACACTTGTAACAGTGTGCAAATTCAAGGTAGGGTTTGGTTGGGGTTGTTTGTTTTTTTGTTTTGGTTGACTTTTGGAAGGCACCCAGCATGGGAGTCCTCTCTCCTAAGTTTAGCTATCAGAAACCTGTGTATCTAAGCCAGTCACCTCATCAACGAAGAGGGAAAGGCATTCATGGGCAGCAATTAATCTAATTCTAAAACAGAGGCCTGAGATAAGTGACCTGAATACCCCTCTAGAGGGATCTATCTGACAAAGGACAGAGCACAGACAGGGAGTGTAGACAAAAGGCTTAATTTCAGACCTCTGAAGTTAGGGGAGACAAATCCATTCAGGGTCATTGAGGATCAAAGGTATTTAACAGGCATGGAAAATACAGATGGACCTGAATGTCAGCCTGTGTAAGAACAATTGCAGATTACAGTGGAAGCTGGTGAGCACTGAAGAAGCAACGTGCTGTGGGCACATTGTGAAAAGCTTCCTGCCTGCTTTGGCATGTTGGAATAGATGATCGTCCTTGACTGACCTGGATACCATAGTGGTGATTAGAGAAAAGATACCTGGACACCTTTTTGATGCAAAAGAAAGTGGAAAGAACACCAAAACAGAGGTGGAAGGAGAGACATATTCATAGAGCCTAAACCACAGATGCTGAGGAACTCCTTGCTAGCCGTGTTGCAAGGGCCAAAAGTGTCTCACAAACTGTTTAGACCAATTCCTGGAGATTCAGACAACTCTTGCACGGAAGACAACTCTTGCACAGAACTAATTGTACTGGAAGTCCAGTGCCAACGTCCAGCTCATGCAGGTCCTGAAACCTGTAAGAAATAACCTCAAGCATTTTTCTTTCCTAACTGACTCTACCCTGACCACAGACTGTGGTTGCAAACAGGGTATTGAAGCAGCTGGGCTTTCACTCTTCAGCTTTAAGACTCTTCTCATGTCCTTAGTGTAGCTTCTTAGACCCTAGTGGACCATATATACCAGCAAAGCCTTTGGTTTCAGAGTGTCACTCTCCAAGGAGATTGTAAGTGAAATTGGACAGTAATGGGTCATGATGTTGTCATACAACAGTAGCAGCTCACAGAAACATGATACAAAGAAAAGGATTTTGATGGTTTAGAAAAATATCTCCTTTGGACAACTTTTTGCAGGGAATCACAGAATATGTTTCAGATGTCTTCTTTTGTGGGCAAATTATTGCTGTTTGTTGCAAAGCACCTGTACAACCAAGAAAAGGTAACTGTTACCATAGACTGTTCTGATTATGGGATATCTTGGATTCGTAATGTTGGGTGATGGCAAGAAATGAAATCAATCTAATCTCAAAAGTTTTATATTACACAGCATGCTCTGTGAATTTCTTGATATCCATTTGTAGTCATTAGGGTTTCCTAACGTTGCTTTTGTTTGTTGCTTTGTTTATACAGCACAGTAGAGGTTCCTTTATCAATATGCATTGTTGTTTGTGTTGAAAGGTGGATTTTCTTTATTGTTAGATACAGAATTCCCCTTTTGCTAAATATCAATGTTAGAGATAAAATACTTTTGTCAGATACTCATAAACAATGAAACCAATGAAACTTTAATTGGATTATTCCTCAATTTGTCACTACCTGGTGTTTCTTTTTTCCCTAAAAGATTCTTAATTTGTGCTTGGAGGAAACCAACCTATTTTAAAATCCAATCTTCCTCCTCACATAATATCAATTTTCTATGAATAGCAGTATTTGTTATTGATTCTTCTTCTTTAACTGAAGCTTATTAATTAGAGTGGTGTTTCTGAAATAGTGTGGTGAATATGCTGCCCTTAAGCAAGATTTGTGTGATCTACAAGTTATTTTTCCTACTAAGTTTAATCACAATTAATTTTATGTAACCATTTCTTACAATTCTCCACATACTCCAATATTGAGCATGTGGTTTTATCCAACACTTCTTATTTTTCTCAGGAAAGATTAAAAGCAATTAGTGAATGCCTTTTTTTTTTGGAGTTACTTTTCAACTAGATTTTGTTCACTGACCAGCTGCACGTGGAGCCCCCTCACGGGGGTCAGCAAGTGACCACCAGCAAGCTGCCAGAAAGGCGGCTGATGAAAACAGCTGGAGCAGCTAGAAGAGTAACTGTATAACCTTGCAGCTTACATACCGCATCTATTTTCTACCTTTTCTAGAACATAATACTGTGGTTTGAAAAATGTCTGTAAAGATGTAGACCTTTGAAGCACAAATGCTTAAAACTGTAAAGTATTTAGATGCCTAAGACTGGACCACAATGGACATTTAACTCTTACTGAGATCAATTATTGTCTAATAGGAATCTGGAGCAAAAAAATATTTAGCCATCTAACCCTTACTACCTTTCAGATGTTGAGGCTTATCTGCATTTAAAATCATTGAAGTAGTTTTAAAAGTACAGCTCCTGTGTGGTGCTAAACCACTGAATCATGGGAGATGAGACATCAGACAAGGAGTGCAGGGCAGTGCTCTGAAGGGAAGAGCCTGCACCCTGCCTTGCAGCAACACTGGTGCTACTCTGGCTGGTGCCCACTCTGTGGGGGAAAACATCTCTTGTTGCACATGTGTGTATGCATGGGCAGGGGCTGGGTTAGCCTTACGCTGGCTGAGCACGCTGAGCTGGCTCCCGGGGAGGTCAAATCAGGGACACAGAGAAGCACTAGAGGAGGTAAAAAGCAGAACTTAGGAGTGTTCTGGGGACAGCAGCAATTTAAATTACTGTGAATTTTAGCCTTAAAAGTGAGGCAAGGATTGGATCTCAGGCTTGGCTTTAGAGAATTCGTATCATATTCTTTTTCATGCAGCTTTGCATCTTTAGGGCTGGGCTGTTGCCCAGGAACACATGTGGCCATCTGCTCTGTGATCTGTTGAGACTGGGTGTCTTCACTGCCTGCCTGGAGAGCCCTGCGTGACTAGCTCAGGTGCAGGCATCTGCAGAGCAGATGCCTGCATTTTGTCAAACAAAGCCTGAGGTCTGGCTCTGTGTTAGGTGGCTAAAGTCATCACTTGCATCGTCTTCACAAACACCAGTTATGTACTGTAGTGAGTATAATGCAGATTTCAGGATGAAAGAACCTGACAAGGAGAATAATATGTGCAGGACTTGGCTTTTATTGCGCTAAGCCTGACTTACATTACACAGATGTTAATAAAGGTGCCTTACAAATCTATTAAATGCAAATTAATCACAATTTAAAACAGTCTGACATAACCTGAGAGATGTATGGTGGCTTTAATGTAAAGGAGTAAGGAAGGTGCCACTCTGGCATGCTCACCTTTTAAGAGCAACAACCTGTTTCACATGGCAGCCTGCCTTTTTGAACCTGATTATAGCATGTCTCTGCACCTTCTGCTTAAGCCATAGCATGGCTCAGAGTACTAGAAAACTGCACGTTTGCTCCCTGTCTTGGATGAGTAAGTCAAAGAATGACCATTGTCTGCGAATGTGGGATAAGTGGAAGGAAATGGTGTGAGGCTGAGCAGCACTCAGACACTTATCTTCCACCTGTAGCTGTGGTGAGAAGCAAAACCAGGTAATGACAAGAAATGGTTCCTGGAAACTTTGTACTGTACCATGTTAAGAGTCGGCTCAAAGACATGTCTGGTGAACAAAAGCTAGAATATGTATACAGTGCTGAAAGGCAAAAGATGTCTTTTCCACTCTCTTTCCCAAATTTGGATAGGCTTTCTGGTTACTGAAAATTAGAAAACCAGGAAAAACTGGGGAAGCCTGTAAGTGGAAAATGACTAGCATTAAATTGTAGTTCTACAGACAAAGGCTTATTTATTGCCACTGACTACATTAAAAATCTGCAGTGCACACAGAAGCCAAACTTCAAATCTTGTCATGCTTAATAAAATATTGAATTAAGCAGAAGTGAAGCTACCTGCCATATCTAAAAGATAGTCTCAATGCCCTTTCAATGCTTTATTTTAAGACCAAGTACAAAAGGTTTTCACCTTACGTAATTAACTTTTTATCATTAAGATTTAGAAAAATTGAATTGTGTTGGACACAGGTCATCATAATGAGAATTTAATGGATCTGTATTACTATGCAAGTTAAGCTTTGAATATGTGCTAAATGCATTACATTACCATTGACCTATGCAAATTTCCATCTCTGTGACTCTTTTTCTTCATTGCTGCAGCATTAAGACCCCCTCTCTCTCCTCATCTCCTTAAACAATGATTTCCTCATTTTCATATTAATTGCATCAGTTAACTGAGATAATGCTCCCACTGAAATGAGCAATAGGATGAATCACTGAAATGGTGCAGTTATTCTTTTTGCTTAACCAATTTCACAGGACCTTCACAAAGAACTGCCTTAATTTGACTTTATATAATTGCTTATCATTAGACACAGCAGCCCCATGAAGTACCTTTATTTATTTAAGTCTCATCTCTGATTGATGGAAAATTAGTCACTTGCATATCTGAGGAACACAGATTGTTCTGCTACCAGGCAACTTCGTTGTAGAATACCCTGGAGAACTTCAAAACAAGCAACCGCTAATGCATGCTGAATATAAAATACAGGGAAACAAAGTGCAACAGCTAATGACATCCAGGAGTTCCTGTAGAACGACCATGATGTCACAGAACTGCTTTACCTGCTCCTCACTAAATTTCCTCCATGAAAGGGGACAGACAAATGTTGTTCCAGAAGAGATTATACACCTGGCTGTAGCCACAGTTATACTCTGCCTGTTTTTAACACTAATGATGCCTGTCTGTCACACAGTGAGAGCACTGAAGGTTATAACATCCCTCCTTTTAAAATTAACAAAGAGCCCTACATGGTTTGGAATTCACTCAGAAAGCTTTAATCTACTTCTCATTTTTAATATTCTTAAAGTATTTATTCAGGACAGCTCAAAGGAAATGTTCACGCTTTTCTTCTTTGTAAGGAAAAGGGTGTGTGGGGGGAATTAAAATTTCTAAGGCAAATTATGTTGTTATCATCAACTGACATACTCAGAAGGGATCTAGAAAGGATTCCACCTCCAGCATAAAAGGAACCATAGCATATTATCCTATCATGGGATTTGAGTTGAAGGATTGCCTCCAGGTCTCCTCGAAGCACACTGTGTACCTTTGTCCCTGTGGATGAGACTACCTGTCACTGCACTAGATATCAGCAGTCATTAAATCCATATAGTCATAATATTGTTCTTTCCAGACATCAATACTGTGATTCATTTTCCCCCTTATATTTGTTCCTACTCTAATTCTACACGCAAGTCTGCTGCCTCCCTCCCCAGCAGAAGCCTCAGTTAACCTTTCTCATCTTGCCAGGCTGTCATGGCTTCCGAACAGCACAGCAACCCAACGGCCCCTCCAACTGATGCCTCGGATCATCTTCAGCCACTGGTGCCCAAGTCAGAAAAAAACTAATGAGCTGAAAGAAGCAGCAAAGAATTATACTGATTATTTCTTCATTGTGCTGCTCTTGGAGCCGTATTAAATACAAACAGAAGACAATATTGCCTCGGGAGCTTGCAGTCGGAAGTATTAACCTTGGAGTAAAGGCTGTTTTCAATTGTTTGGGAAGGTTAAATTTTGGTTTAATTCTGTCCCTGTTGAAATCCCAGGTAAATGAAGAGCATTTTGGTTTTGCTGTTTCCTCTACTTTATCTCTGCCTAGGATACATGCAGGCAAGAAAGTGGTTCTTGCCCTGGCCTGGCATTATACACACGGTCAATAAAATTAGATTGCCTTTTGTGGAAAGACTGAGACCTCAGAAAGTATTTTTCATATTAGCAGTGAAAAATAAGTACAACTTTCTAAATGTTACATGATGTTTAGGTTGAATTACATGTTTGCAGGATTTCATGCTTCAATACGAAATGGGACATGCACTGAGAAACCTAGCTATCTGTGTTTTATTGAGTTAATTTCAAAGATTGGAAGAACCCCTGTTCTCAAAGTTGGCAAACTCTTAGTTCTGGCCACCTAGAGGTAAATTTGAGAACTAATGCCAAAGAAAAAGCCTCATGTGTTTCCTTCCCAAATGCTCTCTTACTCAAAGTTTCTTTGAACTGAATGAACTTTTTCTTTATTCTTTGGCACACTGTTCTGCCTCATACCGCCAATGGCATTGTATGTCAGGGGTATAAACTCCAGTCCACTGTCAGTGTACCCACAACACGGGGGCCAGCTGAAGGCCAATGATGGATCTGAGCACGCTTTGTGCAAAGATGTCCCTACCAAGACTTCCAAGGAGTCTTTGTGCTAGTTAAGCTGTCCGCATGCCAGCTGCCAGGGAATGCTATGCAAGTCTTTGCCTTCCTCATGGGTTTTCATAGCTGTTCCTTGCTTGTAAAACAATTTGCTGTAAGGAATCAGGAGAATGTTTCCCTAACTGAGTGCAAAACATGGAGCTATTCCAAGAGGCAAGTATTTGCAATTAGGAGGCATTGTAGGCTTAGGTATGCTTAACCACCCCACTGTATACTGTCATTTATCTGTAGCTGCTTATTTTAGTCTAAAATGGCTAAAATTAATATAGTTGCAGGAATCTTTCCCCCACAAACCCTTAACAGCAGCAATAATGACTGTGTTAAATCAGACCTCATTGCAATGTAATGAAGCCTGACTGACATATTGCAGGTATGATACTAAGTAAATTTCATAAATTATTAAACTGTAATTGAAAGTAATAGTGCAGATTACTTTTGGACATGCTTAAAAAAAGACCTTGGCATGAAAATAAGGACTGTAGCATGACTGATTGGAAATAATGATCAATACCTTAATTTTAAGAATGGCCACAAGTTCCAAGTTTAAAATTAGAACAGAAAAAAATTTGAGTTTCCTACCACTCAAGCTACTCTTGACACTTTGACTTCTGTTTAACTTTTAAGTAAAGAGGAAAAATAGAAATATACTTTACCTCACAGAATGGGAATCTAAGAAATTGGAATCAGAAATGCTGAAACACTTATAGAAAACTGAAAATTTAGAGAAAAACAACTTTTTTCCTAAATTTTTAATTTTTAGTAACTGCATTTTCTCTCTGCAAGTAACCTCAAAGGAACCGGTTGCACTTAAAATCTTGGTATTATATAAACTGTATCATTTCACGCCTCCAGATATTTTGTGCTTCCTGTTTCACCCTGATAAGAGGTTATTTACGATTATACGCCTTTATTTGTGCACATGCCTTATGAAACCAGCCATACCCTTGCACCTCTGCTCACTTAATTATATTTACTCCAAATCTAGTGGCTTTATACATTTAGGCAGGGATTTGAAAACAAGGTCAACAAACCTTTGCGTGTATTTTTGGATTGTTTAGCTTGGGATGTTATGGACATGAACTGCATGGGAATAAAGGTATTTATTAGATTAACCTGATTGTTAGTACTTTGCATGCAGTGCTCTCAAAGATTTTTCTGACAAAGTAATTGTTGGTTAAAAATCTAAAGGAGAAAGATTCGGCAACACTTTTATTGACATGCTGAAATGTCAGGGAGCGCACGCATGAGGACAAAAGGAGAGAGGGGCACTGCAGCCCAACGGTGGGGATACCTGGGCAAGCACAGAAAGCTACAGGTTAAGCCTCTGCTCCCACTGAAATGAGTGTTTGCCATTAGAAGATGGAGTTCTACCTTTCAGTAGTACACAGTGAGCTGAAACCAATGTCTTCATACTTTCATGGAGACCTATGGTATAAAATGCCCAAATCATTGGTATTTGAAGACACAAAAAATATCGCCTATTTTAATGCAATCATGCTTCACAGTTTCTTGCTCACTTTATTGGGTTTCCTAAAGTGAAGCACTTTCAGTTCAAGGACATCTTCATCTTTAGCTCTTGTTTATTTTTCTTGTCACCGGTCTATTGCTCTCCAGAGAAACATTAAACATCTCAATGGCATGGCTTACACATGAAATATACAGTTGGTTCAGCACAGAGGGCTTCATTTTAGGGCTCATATTAGTGGGTCCCTTGTGAGCTGATATTATGCCGTTTTTGTCCTTAGATCTTCTGGGGAAAGCTATCATCCAGTAAATTGCCTTAGTCAGATAAACATTACCAGATAGATCTCTTCCTGCCTCTCTCAGCAATGGGCTCTGCAGAAGGAAAGGTCATTGTTCATTCCCTTTCACTTTATCCTGCTCAATTGTTTCTCATTGTATCCAGACAGAGTTGGTTAGTTTTTACCAAGGTGAACTTAGGAAATAATAGTAACATAAACACACAGCTTAAGTGAACCAAAATATCCAGGGGTTCAGGGAGAGTGCATTGACTCTTCCAGGAATTTCCTTCATTCACTTTAATTCTGCCGTGTTCACCGGTGTGTGAACCTTTTCCAGCCCTCTGGTTTTCTACCTTTGCTCTTCAAAGCCCATATAAAAAATTTGCAGCCTTCCTGTGACTGGGAAGCGGCTTTGTTCCACATCTGCCAAGGGGCAAATCCTATTTAATTGTCTTTAAGAGTAAGAAAAAGGATAAAGGGTTTCACAAAGACAAAGGAAAAAGACATAGAGTTATCATCAATTTTTAAGTGGGGCTGGTTTGCCTGTTTGTAGGCAGAGTAAAAACCATTAGTATGGGAAATATCATGACTTGGTCTCTAGTAGCCAGAAACAGTTGTGAAGGAATAGGGGCATCCTTTTTCCTCTCTGCTCTAGCACTGCTGTCACCTCCTTATGCTGCTTCTCCAGTTTACTGCTGTCCCTGACACACAGGCTTGGGCACTGTCCCTTTCTGTGGCATTTCTAACTGGCTAGTCCAAAATGTTCCCTGTTCGTCTTGCTGGCTTAACCAAGATTGCAAATTCTTTGAGATGGTGCAGTGCTTAGAAAGTTCATTGCTGGTTCCTGGGCTCTGGTGGTGTTAAGTCTCCTGTACTTCAATCCATTCAAAACTCAGAGCATTTTTTTCATTAAATACTTCATAGATGCATCTTGGTATGATATTTGAGGTGAAATCAGCATCAGCCAGGGCCTTGTTAAAGAAGGGGGCAAGAGCTGTTGCCTTTATGGTAAGCATTATTTCAATTTTATTCATTTGTTCTAGAGCCAAAAGCTGTACCAAGGGGTATTACTAACCCACATGAGACAGATCATACCTTGGTAGAGTTTGTGAGTGTTAATGGGAAGGAATTACAGGGACAGCCTCAGACCAGGATTTGAACATTTGCTGAAGTCTATCTGATTGTTCTCCAGGATCTTGCAGGAATTAGGTTGATGAAGAGAGTGTGAGTTTCTAAGTTGCAGGTTTTCTGGTAACCTCTCTTTTTGCTCAAACCCTTCCTTTTGCTTTGGATGTGGCGATGCAGAAGGGAGTACCCTAGTCACAAAGTTCAGGCTTAGCCCCTGGGCATCCCTCTCACCCTGGGAAGCTCTCTAGAGTCCCCTCCACAGACCAAGTTTGATTTTCTGATCCTAAAATGGATACAACAAAATAAGACCATTTGGCATTTCTGTTTTTGAGTTTAGCTGGGCATGACTTATACAACTAATCTAGAAAATTTAATTGCGAAAGCCTTCTTCATTTTTCTTTTTCATTCCAATAACAGAAACAGCTCAGACTTTCAGGTCGATAGTTTGTTGGACTTGTGTTTTCCTTGGACTTGCTACTTCCAGGTTTAGAAATCCAAGCCCTGCAAAAAATGCTTGTTGCGCATTTTCAGATCTTCTGCACACATGCAAGAGCTCTAATTGATCTAGGCTGCTGCAAAGGTCATTCCCACCAGCAAATTGATCTCTCTGTGCTGAAAATCCTGTGTTCAACCATTTAAAAAATACAACATATTCAACTGTTTCACTGGCAAGTGTGAAATATTCACTAGTAAGCAAGACAAACTCTGAGAACTGACCTTGAGCAAACTTGGTTTACTCTGTGCTCTAATTACTAAAGCAATCTACCTTTTCAGAAGAGATTTTTCTTGCTTCTAAGAATCAGAAGGAAGCTAAATAAAAGTCCTAAGCAAACTCTCAGCTCAAACCCATACATGCTGTACTATGTGTGCCTGTGTCGTGGTTTAACTTTAGCTGGCAGCTCAGCCCCACACAGCTGCTCGCTGACTCCCTCCACATGGGAGGGGGGAGAGAATCAGAAGAGTAAAAGTTAGAAAACTCATGGGCTGAGAGAAAGACAGTTTAACAGGTAAAGCAAAAGCCACGCACACGAGCAAATAAAAACAAGGGATTCATTCCCCCCTTCCCACCAGCAGGCAGGTTCAGCCACCCCCAGGAGAGCAGGGCTCCAGCATGGGTAACCGTGACTTGGGAAGACAAACACCATCAGTCCGAACATCCCCCCCTTCCTTCTTTTTCCCCTAGCTTTATATGCTGAGCATGGTGTCGTACAGTCAGTTGCGGTCACCTGTCCTGGCGGTGTCCCCTCCCAACTCCTTGTGCCCCCTCAGCCTGCTCACTGCTGGGATGGGGTGAGGAGCAGAAAAGGCCTCGGCTCTGTGTCAGCGATGCTCAGCAATAACAAAGACATCCCTGTGCTATCGACCCTGTTTCCAGCACAAACCCAAAACAAACTCTGTACTACCTACTATGAAGAAAATTAACTCTACCCCAGCCAAAATGAGCACAGCCTGATAGCGGTGCTCTTAATCTGTATGAGAGAGTATACAGAAAAGTTGCTTGCTGAATTGCTCCCATATTGGCAAACAGTCAGTGTTCTGCTTTGTGGTTCTCTTTCAAGACCCTGTGGCAGAGTACATACAGAGCAGAATGTTGCTGACCATTACCAGCACTCATATGAATCTGCCTGCCCTGAAGCCTGTCCGTAGTGCAAGAGAGATGCTACACTGAATCAAGCTGAGGATTTACTGGTCCAATATTCTGACAATGGCTAAAACCCGTTGCTCTGGAAGATGCTGGAAGATATAACTGTGCAATAACTGAGAAGTTAGACAAGTTGAGGATGGTTTCGGTATCCCCCTGTTCTGCTTTTTCTCACAAAATATCATCTTCCTTTTATAGGAAGCAAAGAGACTTTTTCTTCCCAACATCAGGTTGGAAAGCTCCCATCTATGTCTAGAGTTCAAGGTGGATATTATTAATTTCTTCCCTCTCTGGATGACTCAGAGTTTCCCTCAGACATCATTACGGGAAAAAAATAACTTATTGGAGCACTTGTCGTCTGGGTCCAGAGTTGAAATGAGATTTTCTCTCATCACAATAACACGAGGTAATTGTATTGTATGCACTTGTGTGATCTTGGTTGCAAAAGGTCAGTCAGATTCTTGTGCATCTCCTTCAGTTGTATCTTGCCAAGCCTGTGATGACGAGTTGTGGGATGTCTATCTTCTTACAGGGCTAAGCTCTTGTTTGAAAGCAGAGAAAATATACGTACTGCACTGAGCCTTGTAGCCTGCAAATTTCTATCACTCTCGTAGCTGCTTTCCTTAAATACCACTTCTGTTTGTGCTTGCCATGCTTCTTAGTTGAGAAGAATCTTAGCATTGCTCATTTAACTGCTTCAGCACCAAAATTCTCAGAGATTTTTTTTCAGATGTGATGACCATTGTCCCTGTCCTCATTTGTTATCACTGTAGCAACACAAGAAATAGGGATAGAAAGAGAAGACACAGAGTTTTGTCTTCCAAATGGACATGTTTAGGTGTCAGGTGAAAGAAGCACTGCACAGGGTGTACAGAGTTTTGTCACTGCTCTGCTGTTGGCCACAGACCCCAGAAACTGCCAAGCAGGGGTCACACTGCGTGAGTTCAGCCCAGAGCATGTCAAATGTGCTGTTTAGTATGCAGCTTTTGAGGGCACTGGGGGGAAAACCATCGCTACAAACCTCTGTGTGCCTTTTTTCTCCACGTGGATAGGCAAGCAGTGGGACAGAGGTTGCCTAGAGAGGCTGTGCAGTCTCCATCAGAGACTTTAGATGCAGATGGGTCAGGTCCTGAGCAACTTGGTCTGATCTTGCAGCTTATCCTGCTTTGAGCAGGAGACTGGGCTTTAGACCTCCTGAGGTCCCTTCCAGGCTAAGTTGTCCTGCTGATGAAGCTATACATATTGATATGAAGGTATCACAGAAATGTGTGGGAAGGACACAATTAGGGGAGCAACTATGACACAATAGGGAGCAAAGAGGATGATGAGTTCTGTGCTGAGGTCCCAGCCATGCTGTACTACAGAACTACCTGTATCAGCCAGTCCAATACTGCAGATTGCTTTTTAAATGGAAAATCATGTTCTCCAGGAGGTAAAAAGCAGGTGATGGAATGCGGTGGCATGTCCCAGATACCAACGCATCTCTGCAAAGCACAGGGAATTGCTTCTGTCCATTAATGCCATGCAGAGCCTGCAAAGACCAGACTGTGCTTGGCATGGCCAGAGCAGTCCCCAAGAAGGCTCTCAGCAAACACATTCCAGTGTGACTACAAAGCTGATAGACCTCGATGATGGCAGCAATGGTTTGTGTTACTGTGATGCCAAGGTGGGGCAGTCATGATGGCCGTCATGACTTGTTCACAGATCCAAACTTGCATATGGAACTTGTTTCGAAAAATCTATAGGCTCAGATGGAAAACTTACAACTCTTAAGAATAACCAGTCATGTAACTGTTAGATAGACATTCATGTCAATATTCTTTTTTTTTTTTAATTAAATCTTTTGTGTTCATGTCCAAATGATGATAACATAGATATTAATGTCTGATGCTATGTTCAGGTGTTTCTTGGACAAAAAAAATGAGATAGTTCTGTAACATGTAGTATAGGAGTCTGAAGGCAATGTTTATCTATAGCTGATAAGGTTTCTGTTAAAATATTTTGTAGGAACCAGATGTGTATTCAACCACTTTTTAATTTTGATTAAACTATATTTCCTGGAAAAGACTGCTTTGTTTGTGCAGAGGCAAAACTTTTGTCATGAAGAGTTTTTTAACAGTAGAGATGTGTAAATTACTATTTTGTTTATTAAAAAAGTAAATATTTTTGAAAATAATTTGTCATTTAAAATGTTTATTGTAAGAAAAATTAATTGTCACAAGAATTTCCACTGAATATGTTTTAAATTTTCCCCAAAAAACTTCATTTACCAATAAGTTCCAATTGCTTCTTATAAATACTGCATATAAGGGCTGAGTGCAGAACTGCTGTACCTTGGCTGTGTACATGAAAATCTCTAAAAGTCAATGGGCAAAAGGAGCCACCATACAATTGTGATATACTAAATTCTTTTTTTGCATTTGTTGTTGCCATTTCAGTTTCTAATTTACTGTTTGCAGTCACATTTCTGAAGCTGCTTTTCAAATTTTCTTTGTCTCCCTGAAGCTCAGCATTCAGGCTTGTTTTGAAGCACGTCTGTTCATAAATTTTTTTTTTCCCCCAAGTTGTACCAGTGACTGATATTTCCTGCCAATATTTCTGACCTCTCCAGGTCATTTAGAATTGCTCCTTTGGCCTCCTCCCTTTCATCAGCAGCGTTAATCATTAATATTTAGAAACAGCAGCTCTCTGGGGGTCAGCTTACCACCCCTGCAAATCGACATGAGAGAATTCACACCACCTGTTGGGGTAGAGTCCTTCACCCGCTCAGTCTACAGCCAACACTGTAACTCTGAGTGCAGCTTTGCCTTGGACTCTCTAAGTGGAGCATCCTGGGGTGTGCAGACCCCAGCAGAGCTGGGAACAGAGCCTGGTGCTCAGTGAACACCTTTCTTCAGGAGGTGGTAAAGGATGCATCTTCCACTGAGCACATGTTCCCACGAGCCATTGTCTCTGTCATCTCTGTGCTCACAGCCCCAGGAGGAGTGTGTGGCTTCTTACCTACCGAAACACTGCTTAGTGTCTCTGTGGCCAGTGTGGGGTGTCAGCAATTTATACTGTTTTCCATCAGAAGATGCATAAGAAAGGTCATGAAAACACAATTCTATGCAATTTTATTATTTACTTTATTCTCCTTCCCATGAAACATTGATTTTGTTATCTTTTGTACGTAAATCAAAGAAGGTAAACCAAGCAAGATCCCTCAAAATTCCGTCCAGTATATTTTTTTGAGGAAATTTCAGATTTGGCATTTTTGAGAAAAGCAGGAACATTTATCAGGCATTTTTTAGTCCTGACTGCTGCTGGCATGAAAAGTGGGTATGTTAGGAGATCATGTAGGCACAATTAACTGGTAGAGCTCACCTGCAGTGATAAAGGCTGTATATTAAACAGCTCTGAAACTTTGTTTATAGTCTCACCACTTTATGTGTACATAAGAGCATGTACCTAAGGATATGTGCGTCAGTCTCCATAGGCACAGACAGGCACAAGGTGGAGAAGTCTGAAAGAAAGATAAAGCATACAACCTTTTGAAACTTATCTGCTAAGAGCACAAGGTAATACATAAAAGGAAAATTCATTTTCTGTGTTTACAGGTTATGTTAAATGCCACTGTAGATAGAATCTCAGTTAGAAAGGCAGATGGTTTAGCTCAGGGTGATTCGATTACTAGCTTTTTTAATGAAAATGTCACTTTTTCAAAGCAGCAATGCTGAGTATTAACTTCAGGCATGTCATGTGGCAACAAGTTGGACTAATCTCTTCTGTCACAACTGGTTCGGTTCCTCTTTTTTCATTTTGTGTTCCAATGAGGCTAATCAAAAAAGCAGATGGGGCAGGAAGCCTGTGCTCCCGCCCCAACTCAGTGACAAAAGAATGATCACACAGGTGACAGAATCAGCATGATATGACAGATCATCGGCACTGCTCCACCAAGGGTTTTGTAAACCCCTGGTGAAGGCTTAGGGCAGGCAACTTGCGAGCACCTGAGAACTTGCTATGCTTCAGTCATTTGAAAGTTTAGAGGTAAGCATGAGAAAATAGCTCAACCAATAGAATTAGTGAATATTTGGTCTAAGAAAAATTCTTTAATATATATTTTTGTGAGAAAAATGAGCTTTTCAGCCTAAATGCTTAAATTCTGTGTTTCAGCTCTGAACATACTTTTATAGCCTAGAAAAGCAGAATTGTAAAAGAATTAAAAAGACATAGTTTATGTGAATATTTGCTCCTCTGGCAAAGCTCCTGGAAAGGAATTTTAAAATGCCCTTTTCCTTGTGTGTTATAAATAATAGAATATCTGTCATTGCTAATTGTGTAGTTTATTTTCATTACATGACTTGAGGTTTTATTGAGTTCCCTTTAAGAGCAAGTCAAGTTGACTTGTGCACAAGGCTCTCACAGGTCTATTGTGACGCTGGCTCAGTCACAAGGGGAGGAAGTAAGGAGCTCAGGGGGTCAGATGCTCCATCTGACCTTTGAGATCTTACTTTGCACAGATATTACAACCCAGGAACATTCCTTTGCCCCTTGCAATGTAATCTCTGCTCAAAAATTACCATACGGGACTGGGCTGTTGTTGGTATAAACATATTTTAAAAGCACTTTTGTACAGTTATTTTGTAACTCTTATCTATAAATCCTTTCAATGAAATATCAGAGAGTTATTCAGCTGTGAAACTACGTAGAGGGGACATTTTCCTTATCCTGGGTCAGCATTTTCTGACTTTCTGTAAACACTCTTACATGATGCTTGTTAATAGGCTTCCTCATGCAGAAAATTCTTGGCAGCCACTGGAAAAGTTCTCCAGAAGACTGATTACTTTCCCTTTGCCTGAGGCCAGCTGCTGATCATGCCCCTTACGTAGCATGACAAACACAGTTAATATCAGAACATGCAGCCAAGACTGAAATGCTCAGTAATGCACCAGCTAAAGCTTGGCCTACCAACACCCCAGGAGGTATATTAATATGCTACAACCTGTTAGTACTAGTTTCCAAGGGTTTTAAAAGAGGTGGGGGGGATGGGGGATGGAGAGAACGAAGGATGAATTTAGCTGAAGTTCACCCAAGGGCACATTGCCATGACCGGAGGGAACTAATGGGATGGACTGTCCCTGCCAGCATCTCTTGAGGTGTCCCCAACCCTGCCTGTGGCCCAGGACCCCATTTCAGCCCAGCTGACCCCCACCCACAGGCTAACATCCCAGGCTGGCCTCAGCCCTGTCCCCAGGGAGATGCCTTATGCCCTCGGCCACTCTCCAGTTGCCCTGGTCTCTGTTGAGGTGATGGGATAGGATCCAGCTGGCAACAGCCTGCCCTTCCAGCCCCCTGGAGACCTGACACCATCTGTATTTAAGAAGCTCTTGGGCTGACTTCCCAGACCCCATAGCTTTTTTTTTTTCTGACCTAAGAACACAATTGCACACTTAGACCATGATGAATTGTGCCATCTTATTTCCTGAAGATGTAGTCTAGACAAAATAAATACAAGTATTTCTGGGCGAACGCATAAGGTTGTTAACTGTTAGTGGTGACAATGATCCTACACGTATTCCGTGCTAAGCAGATGGATCCCTAAGCACTTTGCAAATGTTACTGCTGCTTATGTTAACATAAAAAGGGGTTCAGTAAAGCTGCAGAGCAAGACAAAATGCAGTAATTGTAACAGTGGGCAGTGGCACTACAGTAACTCAGGACAAATGAAATATTAAGCGACCCTCTGCAGCCTGTGGGGGGACAGGACAGAGGGAGGAAGGCATTTAGAAAAGCCCGGTGGAATTTGGCTAAGACAGCTATACTGAGTAAAAGAATTGTTTTGCAGCTGTTGTTGAAAAGTAATTCTCTTTGCATGAGCTGTCAACATTTAAACTCTGTTGCAAAGCTGTCTGTTGGAATTTTATAGTGGTAGTACATTATCTGGAGCCAAAATGCAGGAAAAATAACTATACGTACAGGTATGGAAAATAATCCTCCAATATACCCTTCCCAGGTCTTTTGGGTGAGGTATTTAATGGACATGTGCAAAAAAAACCAACAAAAAAACCAAAAAAAGAGAAAAAGAATACAAATATGTAAGTGACAATATCCTTGAAGACAATACTTTAAATTGGGACCAGAAACTAGATCATGCTTTCAAATAGAATTTGGATCAAAAGATAGGTCTGCATTGCCATGATAAGCAAATTGCTGTGAGTTCACATGAACTTATAAAACTGTCTATGATCATGTCTCTTCATTAAACTCAGAATAAACAAGTTCAAGATCTCTGTTCTGTGTCTTACTAGTAGAGTTTCCCTAGCAATTTTCTGGCCTTTGTTTATCATGGCTGCAAAAAGTTGCAATTTATAATGGTGTAATAAACACTTCCTCTAATCTCAGTAAAAAAAACCTATCAAATTTTACAACGAAAGCAGTGGCATGGGCTAGATATGCCCAGAGGAAACGTCATTGTAAGGACCCTAAGCCTTTAAATGTTTTTTCCTCTTTTTGATTTCCAAACCTTAGATGAGAATTCCATGTGCACACACAAATACTGAATTTCACCTACTCCTTTATAAAATGACTGAACAAGTTACAGTTTGGATTCCTCAAAAGAAGTACATAATTAATGGCTGACAGACAGAAAGCTCTTTCAGCTTCATCCTTGCACCTTGCTATCCAGATGTTTTTCCTGGGACCCCAGATGTCATCTTTGCTCACACTGATGTTTCAGTAGGACACCGCAGTTTGAAGGTGTCCTTCTGTATAAAGCAATGGAGACACCAGCCTCTGTGTGCGGGCTTTGGTGTGTTGTGGCCTTGGTTTAACCCCAGAGAGCAACTAAGTACCACGCAGCAGCTTGCTCCTAGCAGCTATTGAAACATTGCTAAGAACAGAACATAACTGAAAAGACAGATCTGAATGAAATTGTGGCTTTGCACAACCTGGATAGATGGTGAAATTAAATACTTGTCAAAGTAAAATGATGCATGTAGGAAAGACATCACCCTAATTTCATTTGTAAAATGAAAGGTTCTGACCTAGCCTTTACCAGTTTGAAGAGAGACTTTGGGGATACAATCAATAAGTCCATGAAAATGACAGCACAGTGCTCAGCACTGAACAACAACAAAATTGCAAATGTTAGGAACTATCGGTAAAGCAATCGAGAATAAAACGGAGTTCATTGTTATGCCTTTATATAAATGCATGGCATGTTTGTGTCTTTGTACTGTTCTGTTCTTTTCATCTCAGAAAGAATATAGTAGGACTGGAAAAAGGTTCAATTGTCCTTGATTGTCAAGGGCTATCAATACATGGGATGCGTGCTATGTAAGGAATAACTAAGTAGGCCACGGTTCTATTTCCTGGAAAAGAGACAAATTACAGGGGACATACTAGAGGGCTACAAAATCAGGAGTGATGTGGAGAGGATGGAGTTTAACGGTTCAGTGTCTCTTCTACTATAAGTACTAGGGATCATCAAAGTGAGGTAGTAGGAATGAGCTTCAAAACAAACAGAAGCAGGTTATTCTTCATGCAGTAGGTTATATGTCAGTGATACTGCCTGCCAAAGGATGTGGTGAATACTGAAGGTGTAAGGGGGGACCAAGGAGAGACTGGACAGATTAATGGAAGAGAAATACATTGGGGAATACCAACTACACAGAAGCCAGACTTAACCCAGGATGTTCCTGATCTGAAAACAGGTGGTGGCTGGGAAAGTGTCATGGAGGGTATAATCTCTCCTTGCCTTTTGCTCAGTTCTCTCTAGTTTACCCCTTTATGGCATCTGTAACCTCACAGTCTGTCTCCTGTTGACCTTGGGTCTCACCAGTTTGGCTATTCTTATGTTCACTGAGTAGCAGAGAGGATTCAAATCTGGTGGACTTGGTAGTGCTAAGTTAACGGTTGGACTTGATGATCTTAAAGGTCTTATCCAACCTAAACAATTCTAAGATGATATGATTCTTGGCCTTTCTACTGTTTGTTTTTTTTTTTTCATTATGCATTTGCTAGACTGCATTTAACTCTGACTGACCTATGTAGTAACTAATGTGCCTTTATGTATCAGGCCAATAAAGTTCCAGTTCCAGATGTGTTCTTTTGTCTGTCAGTATAAATATATCCTTTATGTTCACAGTCCAATTCTTTTCTTTTGTCTTTTTT
This sequence comes from Falco cherrug, assembly GCF_023634085.1. Lineage (NCBI taxonomy): Eukaryota > Metazoa > Chordata > Aves > Falconiformes > Falconidae > Falco > Falco cherrug. The sequence continues at coordinate 54,176,940 of NC_073697.1, forward strand.
CTATTTGTGCTTTTCATGCCTGTGCTATGTCATTTCTATTGCAAAACAAAGGAAAATCCTTTGTAATATAGAAGGAAATCCAATTTGCTTTTTACAATGGAGCTAAAACCAGTGATTGATATGTTTCAGTAATTAAATTCTGCTACCTACAAGTTGCTGAATGTAAGATTTAGGAATACAGGGGGGAATGGGTGAAAATGGAAAATATATTAGTAACTTCCATGTCTTGTGCTACAGTGTTCAATATTCCACCCGTTTATATTTGAACAGGTGAACAGCTTTAAAAAACGTGAAAATAACCCTGTACATTCAGGAGGAAAAGACTGATAATTATCCTGCCTATCAAGAGAGAAATGATTGAGCACGGAATGTCAGTAATGTTGTCTCAGGAGAAGAAAGAAACAAAAATTGCAGGTATTGGACAAGTCAGAAGTTATAAGGAAGATAGAATCCTTTAACAACGATGATATATTATAACTTCACATTGCTACTAGATTTCATGTTGCTCTCAGAGTACCTCTACATGGCACAGGGCCTCACTGTCGTAGGTACCCAAGGTAAATCTGGCAGATGTGCACAGGTAGTAGAAAGATTAACCTCAAGACTCTGCTGCTGTGTGAGCACTAACATATTTCATTTCTCATTTTTTCTGTTGGAGCTTGCTGTGTCTCTGTTCAGAAGACTGATCAGTGCTCAGCAGACTTGCCTTCATATTAAGCGAGGCAAATGATACACATTGCCTGTGGTTCATTCTTTTTCTCAGTCTCTCTGTAGGGAAGAAGTAGCATATGCAGTATACTGTTTTATTTGCATATTTGAACACCTTAGGCTGGTGTATGGTAGATGCATTTCCCCCATTTGAAGTCTACCAAGACAGCTAGATATCCTTCTAAATTATGTATTGTAGCTAGAAGTCACCTGGAATTTCCAGCCTTTATGCAGACATTGCTGCATGAGACCCCCTGACCTCTTCAACATAGTAGATGTCAACTAAATGAACAGGGAAATATCTTCTGATCTTAAAATCTATTAATAGCTGAACTACTTAACTGTCTGAAAAAGTCTTGATGGTCAAAATGAATGTCAGTATGTATGGCAGATTTGTAAGTGCTTTGCTACTGAACGGCACTGTAGCTTAGTGGGTATTTTAGCCTACATTTATATGTTCTCCTGACAGAACATCATCTGTAGACTCCTAAGATCTTTAATGTCTGGGATAGTTAGTGCATATTCAACTTGCTTTTGTAGAGCTCCACAGCCTTGTCAACTGGAAGCAGGGGCACATGAAGCCAGGCTGGAGACTGAAGCCAAGAACAAAGCAGTGCTGGATGTGCTTTGCAAGCAGGATTCTTCCTACTGTGTTAACATGTTTATTTTGTGGTAGCTTAATTTTCTAATTGATGATCTGATCTAATTAGGGCCATTGCCATTAAATCAAAAAGCCATGATGATCTGACTGTATTTGGGAGGCATAACAACAAAAATGTTTGACATATGGGGATATTCACACCTTGGAAATATGGTGCTTCATGAGAAGTAGCAATAACAGCCAGGCTTTTGTTAAGGGCAGAAGAAAGGAGAAACCAAAATCATCTCAGAGTTACTCAGGGCTGTGACACAATCTCAACATCCTGTAACTTGTGCAATTATTATTTTGAGATAAAAAGTGATGCTGTATTTCCTTACTGGGCTGTTTGCTTTGAAAGTGAAATTCAACCACACAAAGAATACTACAAAACCTTTGCTTTTCTACAGTCATCAAACAGGGGACTAGTGATGTCAAGACTTCATACTGACTTGCACAGAGGCAGTGGTCAAAACAGGACTTCAGGTGTACCAGTATGGACGTCTGCAGTTACCTTAACGAAAAGAAAAAAATCTCAATATGCTGTTATCTGTCGAGTTGCTTGTCTGCAGAAAGTGCTAGGATACTCATATACACTGCTGCTGAATGCAGGAACACTTTGATCACTGTAGCAGGATAAACTCCATGTCTACAAATACCTGAGAAGAGGAATGTGGAGGAAAAATACTATAAAATTTTAACCTTCCAAGTTGTAAGTGTTCATATCAGAGGGGTATTTTTAAGAGTGATTTTAATTTTAAAGACTCTGCTCCTCTTATTCACAACTTGGGTGTTGTTTCTCATCAAAAGCCCTCAAATCTCCAGTACTTGCAGCTAAGAGCTTCCCAGTGAGGTATGGACCAAAATCTACTCTAGAAAACTAGTCAATGAATGATTAAAAGTGGGATATATATTACAGAAGGTTAAAATCTGCTTACAAAGTTTTCTCAAAGTTTCTTTTTTCCTTTCCCTTCCCACACTAATGATAAAAAGATTTGTGATAATCTCGTTTTGTTTTATAGCTCATGGGGAGTAGTTACACGTTCTCCTCCTTTTGATATATAGAGTTATATAAACACTGTTTAGTTTAGCAAGAGCGAAATGTATTTCAGACCTGAGTACTTTCTCCTGTAAGCCCATTTTATTTTATTTTAGCTATTCTTTTTTGATACTGCCTTCTGGATGTCCCAACACTTTAATTGGTTCAGTATAAGACACCTGATGGACACCATGAGAAAAGGTACAACTTTGGAAGAAGAAAGGCCACTTCTAATATGCATGAAGAGTACTACATGTCCGAACAATAAATATTCATTTGCTCATTTCACTCATCTAGTGTAAAGGAATTCTCTTTTTCTTTATACTTGCAACAGCAGTTTCATGTTATTTCTACCTTCTGTCTGTTTTGCTATTAAATAGTGGTTACAGTGTCACAGGTGGTACTGCAGTAATCACGATTATTCAAATGGAAGGAAAAATATTTTTGGTTTAACAAGAAAAAAATCCAAGTAAACAAAAGTAAAAAATATGAAAAGTAATTCTGATTCCCTCCCAAAAGAAATTCTTATATGCGTTGCATAAGCACTCAACAGATTATTGTGTGCTCTTTTGCGATATTTCTCCTCAGAAATTATCTTCTGCCTAAACACTTTTTATGTCATTTGATAAATAAAGTGATAAAAAGTGGTCCTTGCTTTGCAGCTGAGGCTATTTCTTCAAGGACAACAGAGATCAGTGTAGACTCGTGTAAGTCTCAAAAAGTGTGGGTTTTATGTAGAACCGCGGAAACACAGGACACAGCACTGAGAGAAACTGCTGAGGACAAGGGCCAGGGACATCAGGGACTTCAGCCTAATTATATTTCTTGCCAGTATATACCCATTTATTCTGGTGCCAACATTGCTACTTCAACTAGCTTTTCTCCTTCAGATATATCAGTGCATCTCCCAAGATGTATTTATTAAATGCAATATTATTATATTTAATTTCAGACGGTCTTTTGCCAAACCAAAACAGGCCAAAATCTCATGCCTCTTCTTGTATGGCTTATTTCAGCTCCTTGACCAACAGCACTCTGGAAGGTTCCACTCTGACAGTGTTGCATCTGCAGTGCATGCACTTGTGTATACCCTCCCAAAGACTGAACCCTTGGGTGAGTCCAAGGACATCTGACTGAGAGACAGAAATCTCAGAGGGATGGGGGAAACAGAAGTCTGAGTTTAAAGCTCAGGTCACATAGTCTGTAATTTTTCTTTTCCAAATCAAGAAAGTCAATGCTTGATAAAAAATAGTTTTGGTTAAAAGGAGCACAAGACCCTTGCGTCCTATACTGGCAGAGGACTGAACCACTGAACTCTGTGTATTTGTCCAGTAACACCAGCAACAAAAAGAACCACGAGAAGAGTATTTTCAAAGATATTTTAATGCAGATGGCCTATGAAATATTTGACACTTTCTCTGACTGCTAAAGGCAAACAGGCTCTGGAGAATTTGGTACTTCATTGCATTAGTGCTAGGAATGGCTGTCCAGGGTATTAGTGACTAAGGAAGATGGTCGTGTCTATGAAAGATAAATGTTCAAAAAGATAGAACTTTTCCAAGATCTCCAAAAAACCTGGCTAGAAAGTATCATGAAAAAACAGGGAAAAGACTGATGGCTGAAAGAATACTAAATCTACGATAACACTCAAAAAAGCAAGAGGGCTGGCACAGATCGCATAAAGAACGGCTAACCTGCCATCAGTACAAGTCGGAAGAGCAGAGAATATGGGAAAGGTTAAATCTGAAAAGAAAAAAAAAGATAAAGGATAAAATATGTAAATATGAAACAATATGATTTTATGACAGAGGTTTTGTGAAACAAACCTGATGTATTTTTTATTTTTAATTTAAATTTTGTTTAACAAGGTAGATGGATAGGCTTCTTTAACACATTTGCCTTAGCACTGCATGGCACTTACGTAAAAAATTAGTTGTTGTAATTATCAGTATTGAATACATGAAATGGGATTAAGCCCTGGCTAAATGATAGATCTCGAGGAATAAATGCACAGAGGGAAATGTCACTGAACGGGATTCTTCTATGGGTTTGAGGGTTATTAAGTCCTGTTTCCAAAACTGCTTCCACAATATGCCAACAAGTGCCACCTGCAGATGGATAAACTGGAGATCACTGATGAAAAATGAGGACATTATTTTAACTCCCACCTGCTAGAATAAGGTTAATGCTAGAATAACACCTCTTGTTCTGGCACCTTCATTTAGAAAAGTTGTTAAGGACTTTCTGTCTGTTTCTGTTGTTGCCAAGTAGGTCAGTATAATATCTGTAGCCTAGTGCATACTCACCTGTGAGTGCATTTAAAAGACTTTTGAGCAAACAAAGGCTGTGTCTCAGGAGATGATGAAGCATTACTGAGACAGCCAATCCCAAATGTACATGGAGGTTTAGCAGGAAAAAGAGGGAGAAAAGGATGATCAGGTGGGAGGGGAATGTCTCTGGAGTTATGAAGTGGCTGATTAATACAAAAACCTTGCAGCTAGCTTGCAAGGATATTGGATTTAGCAGAAGAATTAGTGAGAGTTAAACAAACTTGTATTTAAACACACATATCTGTGAGTGAAAGAAAATGTCTATAAAAAAATTGGTTGGTTCCGATTTTCCATCTTCGACCAGGAAAATATCCCTTATAAAAAAAGAAAAATTTGAGTGTTTGCCAAACCTGGGATCTATTTAATATCCACTCCCTCCTTGTAAGTCATCGTAATTTTTTCCTGTTAATCAATGACCTGTAAGATAGCCAAACTTTAATCAGAGGAAATGTTATTATTCTGCTGGTAAAAGTGTTTGTGACGTGCCAAAGAATGTTTGTTTAAATCTTAATGGATACAGCGCAGAGAGCAAGTTTCATTACCTTACAGGAAAAAAGCATTTATTTATCACTTGGTGTGAAGTCAAGTGTTCCGTAAGTTTGCTAACAATTGTGACAAGTTCCAGATAAAATTATAGGAATGATCATAAATAATACCCCAAAGCCTTAAAATATTGCCTGTGGGGAAAGGACGGACTATTTCTGTTTGTAAATTAAAAAAGAAAGCCCAAAGTTTAAGATTAGGATTAAAGTTAGACAAAGGTCATCAAAGATTTAGACTCTTTGACGGACAGAAGAAAGTCTATGAATTCACTGGGAGATGTTCAAGAAATGGGGGAGAGGGGGAACAGAACAGTTATGACACCAGAACTGCTGTTTCCTGTAATATTACCTCGGTCGTCTAAAGCTCCCAGTTCCAGCAAGTCAGGCTGGAAAATTTGGAGGGAAGGTCTTTCTCCTGAGCTTTCCGGCATATTCCCTCTGGATTGCAGCTATATCACTGACAACTCTATTTTCACAGTACTTGTGGTGGTCCCAGCTGGAACGCACAAATAAGTCAAAACTCTTTACCCTCCAGTTTGTAAAATTTATAAACTCTTTTTTAATATTCCACCAGCCAATGAAGGTGCACGGACATTGAGAAGATTGACAGAAGGGAAGAAGTAAGCATGTATGATATTGACTGTTAGTATCTGGCGAGATGAATCCTGAATCCAATTTAGGGAACTAAAAATAAGGATGGTCGGTTTAAAAATGACTTACTTGAATGTATTTCAAGTATTTCCTTACTACCTGAGATGAAGCAGGAGCTTGGGTTTGTATTATCTGAAAGCTGCTTCTCAGAAGCAACTGGAACTTGCTGGGTGGGTGATGTTGTCCCAGCGTCTGTGACATCACCGAGGATGTGTCACAATGGGAGCTGTCTTCAGGGACATCACCAGGCAGCCCCACTGCAGTTTGCCTTCGGCGCTCGGTGAGTGCAGCATGCAGGGGGAAGGCTGGGCTGGGTGGGGGACGGGGCAGATGCCCAGGGCCTTTCTAACCCAGAGCGAGAGGCGAGCCCCTCAGGGCAGGGCACGGTACCCGCCCTCGGGGCTGGGGCAGAGCTGCTGGGGGCTCCCGCTGGGGGCAGGTGCCCAGAGCGGCTTTGGGGATGGGACGCGTGCCCGTGGCTCCATGGGACGCTGTCCTGTGGCAGGGATGGGGCCTCGGGAGACTCTATGGGGACAGCCCGCAGCTCCCGCCGGTACAGTGCTCACAAACCCTGCCCTTGCTCCCTCGCACCTCCATCACCCCCTCTCCTACCGGCCCCCAGCTCCAGCCGGCTCCTGCCCCGCTCCCCCAGCCCCGCGCTCCCTCCCACCCAGCCCTGCTCAGCCCCCTTTTCTCCCACCTCCTCTAGGCCATGGCTGCGGCAATCGCCCTCATCCTGGCTATACTGGCCATGCAGCCCACGCAGAAGGGCCTTCACCGCAGAGATATGGCCACAAACGAGCGGATGCGTCAGCGTAAGGCGTATCTGGATGAGCAGACGACTCGGGTGATGCAGGAGCTTGACCGGAGCTGGGGCATGTTCCTTCCCACGTTGCAGCAGTGGCCGCTTTGGACTGTTGCGGGGGCCCTGGTGCTGCTCGCTAGCGTCTGCTGGCTGGTCAGGAAAATGAAGCTTGCCTCTGGCAGCCGCAGTGAGCAGGACAGAAAGGAGGATGACAGGGAGGAGGAAGACCTCCATGGTGCACTCAGCGGTGGCATCTCCATGGCTGTGTCCACCCCACCGCCAATGCAGGAGCTGCCTGACACGTGCGAGGCCCTGAAGGAGCTGGTGGGTGACCTCCTTAAGGTCTGCCAGATACTGTGCAAGAGGAGTTTCTTGCCAGAGCTGTACCCAGCCACTGGGGAGGAGGGTGCCCGTGAAACCTGGAGTGTGCACGGGGACAGCATCACCTACCGCCTGCCTGTGCTCCTGCGGCCACCCCCCCGGGCACTCTTTCACCCTGGAGCCGGACACCACGGGGCAGCTGCCAGAAGGGCAGCCCAGCATCCGTGTGGGGCTGGAGTGTGTGTGCTTGAGGCAGCAGCTGCTGGGAGATGAACCGTGCTTGCTTCACCACCCTGAGGTCCAGCTGCCGAGAGATCAGAAGTCATTCCTCCTCTACACCCTCTGCACACGCTCCTGCCTAGACATGGATAAAGTCACCTACTGGGTCCAAGAGTTGGTGAAAGCAGCCTGGCTGCTTTTGCCTGAGTCAAGCCACTGCCATCTAACGCTGCTGCCCTCCTTCAAGTCCTGCAGGTTCCATCTGACAAGCAGCTCTGAGATTGACATCTGCACCGAGCTAATTTTTGTGGTGCCTCCAGGTGCCTATGGAGGCCTTGAGTAGGCGGAGGCCAGCTTCACCAACAGCATGCCACGGCCGGAGAGCTGTGCTGCTCTTGAGATGCTTCTTTGCAGGTACGCGGCAAGGCACACCCAGCAGGACAGTTTCCACCTCAGAGGTCTGCAGCTCTGCACCCATCTCCTGGTGGTCACAGGCTTTTCCACCCGTGCCTGCGACCCTGAGGATCTCCTCTCATCTCTCAACGGTGGGGCCCGAGGGACAACTGTGGACACTGGCCCAGAGAATCTGCTCACCCCAGAGACTGCCTGGGGAGTGTGTGCCGCAGATCTGAGCAAGCTGGGCACGGACATGACACCGCCCGAGGGGAGCTCAGCATCACCGGCGTGTGGGGAATGTCCGCCGGTCCAGCTGGAGATGCCACTGCATCTGAGGATCCCGATACTGCTTGTAATCCTGTTATTGTAATCCTGCGACGCAAACATGACAATAAATTAGTTTGTTTTAGCCAGCCGTCTGTCTGTGAGTGTCTGTGCAACACTTTGCTGGGGCACGCGGGCGGGTAGCAGGTTGCTGCCTCCTCAGATGCAGAGGCAGCGGGGCGGCATTTTGAGGTCAGCAAGTAGCACCGAAACAGAATGCCTCCCCTGACCCCTTTTCCCTTTCTTCTTGCAGTTTTCTGCTCTGCTTCCATTTTAAGGGCAAGGTGCCTCTGTGTGTGTATGCTGGATGGGAGGGAGCCAGACCTTTCTCAGCAGTGACCACTGACAGCACGAGAACCAGTGGGCACAAATGAAAAGGCATGAATTTCCCTCTGAACACAGGCAAGCGCGTCCTGACTCTGAAGGCGTTCACACTTGGTGGAATGCATCCCATGGCTGGAGTGCTGGGATGGAGGGCTACAGGCTGTTCAGGAGCAGTAGGCAGGGCAGGCGAGTTGGAGGTCGCACTCTGCACACAAGGGAGAGGTTTGATTGTACAGCCCTTACCATTAGTGATGATGTGGTTGAGAGCCTCTGGTTGCAGGTTTAGGGGGCTGGAAAACAAAGGGGAGGTTGTAGTGGGTGTCTACCACTGATCACCCAGCCAGAATGTAAGCACCAATGAGTTCCTCTGCAGGCAATTAGGAGAAATTCCTGGAGTGGTAGCCTTTGTCTCGATGGGAGATTTCAGGTTCCCAGACATCAGCTGGGAATATCATACTGCAGTGACGAGCAGCTCTTGGAAAGTCTTGGTTTGTAGGAGTGGACTGCTACTTCTCGAAGGTGATGAGCTGACTAGTAGGGATGAGGAAGAGGCGGAGGCATTCAATGGTGTTTTTTTTTCCTCAGCCTCGAAAAATACTGATAGACCTTGGGCTGCCTGGCCCCGTGATTTGGACCACAAGTGTGGGAGCAGTGACTATCCATTTGTGAAAACTGAAACCGTAAAGGACCAGCTGTATCAGTGAATGTGCACAAGTCCACAGGGCCTGATGGGATTCATGCCAGAGTACTGAAAGAGCTAGTGGACATTATGGCAGGACCCCTCTTGATCCCCTGCCAAAGGCCCTGGGAGTCTGGGAGGTCCCTGCTGGCTGGAAGCTAGCCAGTGTTACTCCAGATTACAAGCAGGGTGTGAGGGAAGACCCAGGGAGCTACGCACCTGTTAGTCTAACCTCAGCTCCTGGGAAAATGATGGAGAAGATGGTGCTGGGTCCTGTTGAAAGGCATGTAAAGAACAACACAATTTTCAGGCCCGGTCAACATGGGTTTCACAAGGGGAAAAGTCCTGTTTAACTCATTTGGTATTCTGTAGGATAAGGTCACCCGACTCGTGGGTGAAGGGAAGTCTGTTGTTGTTGTTTTTCTGGATTCCAGTACGGTGCCCCTCACAGCATCCTTCTGGACAGGTTGTCCAGCCGTGGGATGAGCAGGTGAGGAACCAGTTGAAGGGCAGAGCTCAAAGGGTTGTAGTGAATGGGTGTACATCTGGCTGGTGATTGGTCACCAGCGGTGTTCCTCAGGGTTTGAATTGAGGGCCGGTCCTGTTCCGTACATCTATCAGTGGTCTGGGTGCAGGAGTTGAATGCACCCTTAGCAAGTTTGCTGGCGATACCAAACTGCAACATGCTGTTGACTCTCTTGAGGGACAGGAGGCCTTGCAGAGGGATCTAGGCAGATTGGAGCATTGGGCAACTAATAATGGGATGAAATGGAACAAGTCCACATGCCAGATTCTGCACCTGGGCTGGAGCAATGCTGGGCTCAAGTATGAACGTGGAGAGGAGTGGCTGGGGAGCAGCCCCACAGAAAGGGGTCTGGGGGGCCGGTGGGCAGCAGGCTCGGTACGAGTCAGCGGTGTGCCCGGGCAGCCAAGGGGGCAACCCGCGTCCCGGCGTGCAGCAAACACGGTGTAACCAGCCGGTCACGGATGTGATGTCCTGCTGTATTCAGCGCTGGGGCGGCCTCCCCTCCAGTACTGTGTGCAGTGCTGGGCCCCCCAGCTTAAGAAGGATGTTCAGGTGCTCGAGTGTGTCCAGAGGAGGGCAACAAAGCTGGTGACAGGGCTGGAAGGAGTGTCCCGTGAGGAGCAGCTGGCTTTGTCTGGTTTGGAGAAAAGGAGGCTGAGGGGCGACCTCATTGCTCTCTGCAGCTTCCTGAGGAGGGGAGGTGGAGGGGCAGGTGCTGAGCTCTTCTCCCTGGTATCCAGTGGTAGCACATGGGAATGGTTCAGAGCTGGGCCACAGTAGGTTTAGACTGGACATTAGGAAGCGTTTGTTTGCCGAGAGGGTGGTCAAACACTGGAACAGGCTCCCCAGAGAGGTGGCTGATGCCCCAAGCCTGTCAGTGCTTAAGAGGCATTTGGACAATGAATGCCCTTAAGAACATGCTTTAGCTTTTGTTCAGCCCTGAATTTGTCAGGCAGCTGGATTAGATGATCGTTGTAGGTCCCTTCCAACTGACATAGTCCTATTGCTTTCTATTCTGTTCTGTTCTGTTCTGATCTCATCTGTTCTAATCCATATGGTAGCCCTGCTTATATTTCCCAGCTGAAATCAGGGCTTCTGGGCTATTGTTGATGGTCATAGAACTTGAAAAGACACTCTATCTCGGTGTCCAAGTTGATAGGACAGAATTATACCACTTTTTTTATACCACTGTTAAGGCTTTTCATTCATGTGGGTTCATCTGAGGCAAAGCCTGGTTTTGTATATACTGAGTAAGTATTCTAGCATATGTATATATATATGCATTATATATATATGTAACATATATATAATTCTTGCACACACAATCAGCCCTGCTTACACTGAATTGCTATTCAGTATCTGTTTATTTCCTGTTTCTTTCAGAAAAATCACCTGCAGTTGTGAGCCAGGATATTACCATCTAATCCTGTCACGTGCATCCCCTGTGGCAGAACAGCAAACTGAACCCAGACTTGATCCCTGACCAGTTCCTCACTCCCAAGGTCGTTTTTCCCTGTGGCTGGTTATGGCGAGTAAACCATCATGGTAATGGTGACTAAGAATAACAGCATTGGCTGCCTTTTGCCAACTTTTCTTTTAACTAAGACATAGTTCAATTTAGCATCCTACTCCCATGTTCAGTTCATTGCAATTAGCCAGTCTTTAACTTAGATGACACATATTCTGGCATGTTTTTTACTCCCTTGCCTTATTAAAAGCTAAAATGACAAACTTTCATTTGCTTTAGCTTGAATCCAGTTTGACACCTCCTGGTGGAGTGAGCTTCTTGGTACATTTCTGCTGAAATCCCACATGAACACATGCTTTATGGCAAATGCTGAGCAAGCACTATGATTTAGATGAAAAACTGGGCCTGGGGCTACAGCAAACTGCATGGATTATCTCGTCCAACTGCAAATTTGCTTTCAAAGGTATATCTATAGCTGCCAGCCATACAGGAGTTTCTGTCCTCTGGACTACGTTTCCTCTAGTTGATGTATTATCGGTTGGTTGCTTACCAAACTATACTCTTAGAGGAAGAATGTCTGTTAATGTCTCAGTGAAGTGGTGACCAGGGTAATGAAATCGTTACTCATGAATACATTATACAATGACTGAAACAAAATAATATATCTAATGAACATAAATGCCAAAGAGCATTTGTTCCTTAATAAAACCAACAATTGCTATAAGTTCTGCAATAATGCATTTAAATTACAAGGAACAGTCATAGGTTAGTGCCCTGATGTGTTAGGTGCTGTGTACTTGCAGTGTAAATGTAACACTTGAATCTAAAGGCACAAATATAAAAAATAAAACATAAAAATGAAGAAAGAAGGAGAGTCTGAGCAGGTTAGTTGGCGAAGGAATAAGAAATGGCATAACAAAATAAAAACAACTGTGCAATTCACCATTCTGTTCTTTGCACTTACTCAATTATGCAAAAAAAAAGTAATCTTAGAAATATCCTGAGAGGCAAAGTAGATTAAATTAAATCAAACCTATTACTCAAATTAATAATTTAGCACATTTGTGATATATTTTTCTTTTAGTGTTTCAGGCCATAAGATTTATCAGCCCTGCTGGCAAAGGAAGACCTTTCAGGAAAGAGCATGGGACCAAGTGAGTTATATATAAATTAGAAAAAACAACACTGAGGTAAATTTCCTTCAGTTTTGTGTTGCCTACCATTGACTTTATGGCACTGCTAACATTAACAATGGGAGCCAGCACTCTATACACTGCGATTTAATTACAATACATACAAAGCTCTGGGTCTATGTACAAAATACACTGAGAAATTCATGCAAATTGGGCAAAATTCACTACTACGTTCTGAACGAGCTTATTCATACCCTGGTTCCTGCTACACAGGAGCTTTATTCTTAATTTTCTCTCACCAAAAGACGGGAGAAAGGGGTTTTGTGAAAAAAGCTTAGAGGTCACACTACCAAGGCGATATTAAACTAAGGGGAAAATGTGTCGCAGAACTGAAAGCATTAGCATTTAAACCAACCTGATTTAGATGATACAGATGTAAAACGTGGTCGTTTCATACGGTGAAGCCTCTTTTATTATTACGAGCTGTAGCACTGCATCTCCCTGTTATCAATGTTGTGTTTACTCCATCTCTCCAGGAACAAAGAAGTTCCTGCCTGGCACAGAGCTGGAATTACAGTCCTCATGTCCCTTCTCCCATCAGTCACCTATGTTCAGAGCGTGCTGGGACAGGGAGGAAAAGTGAGTGAATCAGAGTGGATGCTGGTTCTGCCTGCACAGGGGATGGCTTCTTTAGTGGTGTGTGACCTAAGCTGGGGTCTAGGGTGAAGAAGAGTCAGGCAGCTCTGCTCACAGCTGGGACAGCCTCTGCTCCACCGCCGCAGAGCACAGGGCACAGGACAAAACCTTTTTAAAAGGAAGGTGTAAAAATGGCTGATAGTGCTTTCCTTTTCAGTGTCAGGAGGGGGAGGGCTGTGTGGCAGGGAAAAGAAAGGGCCATGCTTTGCCTGCTGGCACTGGTGAGTCCTTCAGTCCACCCTGATGTTCATAAAACCCCAGCCTAATGCACTGAGGCTGCCAGCACTTAACTTTCCTCCTAACTAATATTTCAGTGTTATCCCATGGTGTTATCTAGCTGCATTTTCGTCTCTGGTCTGATACGTTAGAGCCTTGTGCTAAACTTTGTCCAAAAGATTCTGCTTCACAGTGTGAAAACAGTCTGTCAGGGTGTAGCACCCATGCCAGCTTAATACAAAAATACCTCTTTTACCACAAACAAGTGTCTTCTAATGATTTAGGCTCAAGAATTCAAAGTAGTTCTTTATTTCTTTAAAACAAACAAACAAAAATCTCAACCACAGCTTAAATGACCCTTAATTTAGTGGCTGGCAAACTGGCAAAATGCCAGATTTTGTTACAGATCTTAAACGACTGCGCTTAATTTGTGTCAGGGTACCCAACCCTGAGCATTATCTGAGTTCATTGCCTTATTTGTTTGTAGTTTATAAGCTATAACGTTATTTTAGCTTGAAAATAAGGAGAAGAAAAATGACTATAACAATCTGGGTATTCATGCATTTACCAGCTGCTTTTGCAGATAAGGTAGGTAATACTGGCAACCTTTGGCTTCTTGTGACCACATTTGAAAGTAAACGATATCTACTGTAAAATGCGCATACCTCTGTGTCGAAGTGTGGTTTTGAGGGAACAGAAAGGTCAGACGTAATTCAATGTCATGTTACACCATGTATTGACTTAAGAAATCAGAGGTGCAAATCACTTAATAAGATTACTGTAAGATGTACGAGAGCAGGATATTTCACCATGAAAAGACTGCAGGAAGCTTCAAAATGCATTACTGAAGTAAATACTGATGCAGATTTGAAAGGCTCTTTGAAGAAATTTGCTCTAAGTATTAGCTAATTTAAAGATGTAACCATTTGCACAGGAAAGCACATTTGTGCAGATGAGCAGAGGCAACCGCAGCCCAACTTTCCTGTGCCATCCAATGCAGGCTAAAGCAGCAGCTGAAGCTGTCTGCTGCAGTGCTTAGCAATCCTAGACCTCATCTGGCCACAGAAATTACCTTCACAGGCACATATTTTGAAGAAATAGATATTTCAAGGAGAATCTCCACTTACCCAGCACTTAGTTTCTAGATCTTTTCTTTGCCTGTATATCATACCATTTGCATAAGCGTAGCAGTCACAAAGTTAGAAGGTTTGTAGGTGGCCTAAAATTTCTCCTGTCTGTGCAACACACACATTTTAATGCAGATGGCCTATGAAATATTTGACACTTTCTCTGACTGCTAAAGGCAAACAGGCTCTGGAGAATTTGGTACTTCATTGCATTAGTGCTAGGAATGGCTGTCCAGGGTATTAGTGACTAAGGAAGATGGTCGTGTCTATGAAAGATAAATGTTCACAAAGATAGAACTTTTCCAAGATCTCCAAAAAACCTGGCTAGAAAGTATCATGAAAAAACAGGGAAAAGACTGATGGCTGAAAGAATACTAAATCTACGATAACACTCAAAAAAGCAAGAGGGCTAGCACAGATCGCATAAAGAACGGCTAACCTGCCATCAGTACAAGTCGGAAGAGCAGAGAATATGGGAAAGATTAAATCTGAAAAGAAAAAAAAAGATAAAGGATAAAATATGTAAATATGAAACAATATGATTTTATGACAGAGGTTCTGTGAAACAAACCTGATGTATTTTTTATTTTTAATTTAAATTTTGTTTAACAAGGTAGATGGATAGGCTTCTTTAACACATTTGCCTTAGCACTGCATGGCACTTACGTAAAAAATTAGTTGTTGTAATTATCAGTATTGAATACATGAAATGGGATTAAGCCCTGGCTAAATGATAGATCTCGAGGAATAAATGCACAGAGGGAAATGTCACTGAACGGGATTCTTCTATGGGTTTGAGGGTTATTAAGTCCTGTTTCCAAAACTGCTTCCACAATATGCCAACAAGTGCCACCTGCAGATGGATAAACTGGAGATCACTGATGAAAAATGAGGACATTATTTTAACTCCCACCTGCTAGAATAAGGTTAATGCTAGAATAACACCTCTTGTTCTGGCACCTTCATTTAGAAAAGTTGTTAAGGACTTTCTGTCTGTTTCTGTTGTTGCCAAGTAGGTCAGTATAATATCTGTAGCCTAGTGCATACTCACCTGTGAGTGCATTTAAAAGACTTTTGAGCAAACAAAGGCTGTGTCTCAGGAGATGATGAAGCATTACTGAGACAGCCAATCCCAAATGTACATGGAGGTTTAGCAGGAAAAAGAGGGAGAAAAGGATGATCAGGTGGGAGGGGAATGTCTCTGGAGTTATGAAGTGGCTGATTAATACAAAAACCTTGCAGCTAGCTTGCAAGGATATTGGATTTAGCAGAAGAATTAGTGAGAGTTAAACAAACTTGTATTTAAACACACATATCTGTGAGTGAAAGAAAATGTCTATAAAAAAATTGGTTGGTTCCGATTTTCCATCTTCGACCAGGAAAATATCCCTTATAAAAAAAGAAAAATTTGAGTGTTTGCCAAACCTGGGATCTATTTAATATCCACTCCCTCCTTGTAAGTCATCGTAATTTTTTCCTGTTAATCAATGACCTGTAAGATAGCCAAACTTTAATCAGAGGAAATGTTATTATTCTGCTGGTAAAAGTGTTTGTGACGTGCCAAAGAATGTTTGTTTAAATCTTAATGGATACAGCGCAGAGAGCAAGTTTCATTACCTTACAGGAAAAAAGCATTTATTTATCACTTGGTGTGAAGTCAAGTGTTCCGTAAGTTTGCTAACAATTGTGACAAGTTCCAGATAAAATTATAGGAATGATCATAAATAATACCCCAAAGCCTTAAAATATTGCCTGTGGGGAAAGGACGGACTATTTCTGTTTGTAAATTAAAAAAGAAAGCCCAAAGTTTAAGATTAGGATTAAAGTTAGACAAAGGTCATCAAAGATTTAGACTCTTTGACGGACAGAAGAAAGTCTATGAATTCACTGGGAGATGTTCAAGAAATGGGGGAGAGGGGGAACAGAACAGTTATGACACCAGAACTGCTGTTTCCTGTAATATTACCTCGGTCGTCTAAAGCTCCCAGTTCCAGCAAGTCAGGCTGGAAAATTTGGAGGGAAGGTCTTTCTCCTGAGCTTTCCGGCATATTCCCTCTGGATTGCAGCTATATCACTGACAACTCTATTTTCACAGTACTTGTGGTGGTCCCAGCTGGAACGCACAAATAAGTCAAAACTCTTTACCCTCCAGTTTGTAAAATTTATAAACTCTTTTTTAATATTCCACCAGCCAATGAAGGTGCACGGACATTGAGAAGATTGACAGAAGGGAAGAAGTAAGCATGTATGATATTGACTGTTAGTATCTGGCGAGATGAATCCTGAATCCAATTTAGGGAACTAAAAATAAGGATGGTCGGTTTAAAAATGACTTACTTGAATGTATTTCAAGTATTTCCTTACTACCTGAGATGAAGCAGGAGCTTGGGTTTGTATTATCTGAAAGCTGCTTCTCAGAAGCAACTGGAACTTGCTGGGTGGGTGATGTTGTCCCAGCGTCTGTGACATCACCGAGGATGTGTCACAATGGGAGCTGTCTTCAGGGACATCACCAGGCAGCCCCACTGCAGTTTGCCTTCGGCGCTCGGTGAGTGCAGCATGCAGGGGGAAGGCTGGGCTGGGTGGGGGACGGGGCAGATGCCCAGGGCCTTTCTAACCCAGAGCGAGAGGCGAGCCCCTCAGGGCAGGGCACGGTACCGCCCTCGGGGCTGGGGCAGAGCTGCTGGGGGCTCCCGCTGGGGGCAGGTGCCCAGAGCGGCTTTGGGGATGGGACGCGTGCCCGTGGCTCCATGGGACGCTGTCCTGTGGCAGGGATGGGGCCTCGGGAGACTCTATGGGGACAGCCCGCGGCTCCCGCCGGTACAGTGCTCACAAACCCTGCCCTTGCTCCCTCGCACCTCCATCACCCCCTCTCCTACCGGCCCCCAGCTCCGGCCAGCTCCTGCCCCGCTCCCCCAGCCCCGCGCTCCCTCCCACCCAGCCCTGCTCAGCCCCCTTTTCTCCCACCTCCTCTAGGCCATGGCTGTGACATTCACCCTCATCCTGGCTATACTGGCCACGCAGCCCATGCAGAAGGGCCTTCACCACAGAGATACGGCCACGGACGAGCGGATGCGTCAGCGTAAGGCGTATCTGGATGAGCAGACGACTCGGGTGATGCAGGAGGTTGACCGGAGCAGGGGCACGTTCCTTCCCACGTTGCAGCAGTGGCCGCTTTGGACTGTTGCGGGGGCCCTGGTGCTGCTCGCTAGTGTCTGCTGGCTGGTCAGGAAAATGAAGCTTGCCTCTGGCAGCCGCAGTGAGCAGGACAGAAAGGAGGATGACAGGGAGGAGGAAGACCTCCATGGTGCACACAGCGGTGTCAGCTCTATGGCTGTGCCCACCCCACCGCCAATGCAGGACCTGCCTGACACGTGCGAGGCCCTGAAGGAGCTGGTGGGTGACCTCCTTAAGGTCTGCCAGATACTGTGCAAGAGGAGTTTCTTGCCAGAGCTGTACCCAGCCACTGGGGAGGAGGGTGCCCGTGAAACCTGGAGTGTGCACGGGGACAGCATCACCTACCGCCTGCCTGTGCTCCTGCGGCCACCCCCCGGGCACTCTTTCACCCTGGAGCCGGACACCGCGGGGCAGCTGCCAGAAGAGCAGCCCAGCATCCGTGTGGGGCTGGAGTGTGTGTGCTTGAGGCAGCAGCTGCTGGGAGACACACTGTGCTTTCTCCACCACCCCGAGGACCAGCTGCCGGAGGACCAGAGGTCGCCCCTCCTCCACACCCTCTGCACACACTCCTGCCTAGACGTGGTGAAAATTGTCTGCTGGGCCCAAATAGTAGTAAAAAAAGCCTGGCTGCTTTTGCCTGAGTCGAGCCACTGCCAGCTAACGCTGCTGCCCTCCTCCCAGTCCTGCAGGTTCCAGCTGACAACCGCCTCCAAGATGGACATCTGCACTGAGATGATTTTTGCGGTGTGGCAGGACAGCCAGGCTGAGCCTTGAGTAGGCGGAGGGAGGCCAGCTTCACCAGCAGCACGCCACGGCCAGAGAGCCACACTGCTGTCGAGATGTTTCTTTGCAGGCACACGGCAAGGCACACCCAGCAGGACAGTTCCCACCTCAGAGGTCTGCAGCTCTGCACCCATCTCCTGGTGGTCACAGGCTTTTCCACCCGTACCTGAGACCCTGAGGATCTCCTCTCATCTCTCAACGGTGGGGCCCGAGGGACAACTGTGGACACTGACCCAGAGAATCTGCTCACCCCAGAGACTGCCTGGGGAGTGTGTGCCGCAGATCTGAGCAAGCTGGGCACGGACATGACACCGCCCGAGGGGAGCTCAGCATCACCGGCGTGTGGGGAATGTCCGCCGGTCCAGCTGGAGATGCCACTGCAGCTGAGGATCCCGATACTGCTTGTAATCCTGTTATTGTAATCCTGCAACGCAAACATGACAATAAATTAGTTTGTTTTAGCCAGCCGTCTGTCTGTGAGTGTCTGTGCAACACTTTGCTGGGGCACGCGGGCGGGTAGCAGGTTGCTGCCTCCTCAGATGCAGAGGCAGCAGGGCGGCATTTTGAGGTCAGCAAGTAGCACCGAAACAGAATGGTGCTTTGCAGCATATGGCAAGTCATACCCAGCAGGACAGTTTTCACCTCAGAGGTGTAAGAGGGATTTTTAAAGGACTGGGGACATACGTTACCATTGTCCGGGTTGGACAACCCAGGCCTGCTAGTTGAAGCTGCAGAGCAACTTTAAATTGTCCTTGGAACAAACAGTGTGAGAAAGAAAACAAGCTGTGCACAAATAAGAAGCCAGGTACAGAGCATGTCCTGGGAACCACAAAATCAACACACTCTCATCGGCACATTCTGATCTGGCGCCTGCAGCATGCTCACCAGTGAGCGACACGGATGCCCGCATGACCAGAAATCTTTATCCAATCACCTGTGTGTAAAGTCGGGTGAGCGGTTGGTCTAAGTTCTAAATATGACCTGTTTGTTTAATAAAGTGAGCACGGCATGTAGCCATATTGGTGTGATTGTCATGACTTGGCCGACTCTCCGCGGGGGACCCTCTTTGTCTGGCGCCCGAACAGGGACCCATTTATTTGCTTAAATGTGGTTTGCTTAAATGCGGTTTAGCTTAAATGCTATTCGCTTAAATGCGGAAGTCTCCGTGCATCAGACCTGAAGGGAAGTTGTCCGATTAGGGAGCTGGAGGTTGGAGGCGGGTGGAACCTGGAAGGTCGAAAGCGGAGTCCAGAGTTCGGCGTAGAGCTGCAGATAGCACCCCCGCTGGAGTTAAGACCGCGACGAGTAAATCACGGCAGGGCTCTCCGCTAATTTCCTCTCTGAGAGAGGGGAGGGCACTAAGGAAGACCATGATGAGTGTGGCGGGGCTCCCCGCTGATACCCTTTCTGTGAGAGGGGGGAGGTCTTAGGAAGACTGCGATGGAATTAGAAGCGGCAATTAAACTGTTAACTAGCATCGTCTTTAAGAGAGGAGAGAGCATTAAAGAAACAGAAGTGGGGACTTTAGTTCGCTGGGCACAAAAAAAGAGTAAGATCCCCGAGCCCGTGTTATTGTTTAATATTACGGAATGGAGAGAAGTGGGAAATTGCCTCTGGGATACTGTGATCGAGGGAGGTAAAGAAGGAAAAGAAGCTAGAGCGTTTGGAGCTATGCGGTGGTCTATAATTAACACTCTGGAAACTATGAAGGCGGAAAAAAAAGTAGCGGCAGCAGCTATAGAAGCGTTGGGAGGAGATGTGGTAGAAAAGCCAACAGAGCAGAACCTAAGCCTTCTCTCTTGGCTACATTTTTCGGAGTTGGGCATACCCGTCCTATGAAGGGTATGTCTGCCCCTGCGTGTTCAACTGTGCAGGAGTTTTTAGATAAGACAGTGGACAAACTGGAAGTTACTCCTCAGGGGTCTGTTGTAACTGAGCCGAAACCGGAAGAGGCTGTTGAGCCTTCCCAGGAAGGTGAAGCAGCAAGTCCTGCTGCACCAGTCGGAGCTGTGGGTGGAGCAAGACCGAAACGGAGTGTGGCTACAGCTCGTAGGTCACATCAGGGCAGGCAAAAGTGCTGTCCGATATCACATCCTCCTCTTCCTGAAACATCATCGGATGAATTTGAGGAGGAAGGCGAGGAGAAGCTTTGTGATAACAATACAGAGAAATCCTTACAAGAGGTAATAGATAAATTAAGAAACCTGGAAAAGCAAGTTGAAATGAACCTGCCTACTACTTCAGTACCTGTAATTCCTCCATTTAGCCCAACTACCCCACCGATGCTGAACTCGAGAAAAGATCCAGTTCTACAGTGTTGGTCTGGCGTTGTTCGTGATGCTGTTTTGGAGGGTGACTGGCAGGTGACTAGCTCGTTAGCTTGTCCAGTAGTGATTAATAACCTTGATGCACATAACTGAGATATGATTTATGGAAGGTTAATGATCAGATTTTAGCGATGGGAGTGTTGCAACCTGGTCTTCCAACTCCTACAATGATTTCTCAGAATTGGCAAATTGTTGTGATAGACCTGAAAGACTGTTGCTTTACGATTCTCTTACACCCTGATGACATGCAAAGAGCCTCACTAATGATGATTTGCAACCATTCTGATCCTGGTTGCATGGCACCGAAGCCAACAGTCCTCGAACTTGTTCACCAGAACAGCGGGCTGCCCTAGAAGTTGTGTCCCGCAAGATTCAGACTGGCTGGTGTGGTCGCCGAATGGCGAATCATCCGTTATCTTTTTTGGTTTGTAATGTTGTCACTTTACCTTTTGCCCTTATTTTACAATGGCAAAAGAAAAAGGGGGAAAACACAGTGATCAATTTAGAATGGTTGTTTTTGCCATTGCAACCCAGACATCGTATTTTAAGTCGTCCTGAAGCAGTAGCGGCCATGGTGAGAAAAGGAAGAGACAGGATTGTTGAAATTGGTGGGACTGAACCGGCAGATATCAGTATTCCAGTCCGTGGTGATGATTATGAGTGGCTCCTGAGACATTCAACAGCCATACAGGAAGCCTTGATGGGTTATACAGGTGTTGTACACAACAACAAGCCAAAAGAACCTCTCTGGAAGATGTTAGAACATTACCAGTGGATTGCGAGACCGTTATGCTCAGAAAGACCAGTTGAAGGGCCAACGGTGTTTACAGATGCAGGACGAAAGATGAAGAAGGCTGCGTGTGTTTGGCAATCCGATAATCAGTGGCAGAAACACGTGATCACCAGTGAACCATGGGACAATCTTCAAACCTTAGAACTGAAAGCAGTGTGTTGGACATTGGGAAGCTGAAACAGTACACCTCTACAGACTCATTGTACGTAGTTGGTGTAGTACAGCGCATTGAAGATGCCTTGTTGAGAGAGACAAAGAACCAACATCTTGGTGAAATGTTTATACAACTGCGTAGTACTCTTGGACAGAGAAAACATGAATTTTGTATTATGCATATTAGAAGTCATCAGTGGACCATTGCTTTGGGCGAAGGTAATGCTAGAGCTGATGAAGCAGTCAGCTGACTGGCAATAACTCCTCCAACAAATAAGTTTGAAGAAGCTTGTAACAGCCACAAGATGTTTCATCAAAATGCAAAGTCTTTACATCAACAGTATCAAATACCCATAGCAGATGCAAAGGGTATTGTTCGCTCCTGTCCTCAATGCAGTCATCATGGACCTGGTTTAGGGGTGGGCACTAACCCAAAAGGTCTGAAGGCACTTCAGGTTTGGCAAATGGATGTAACACATATACCTGACTTTGGGAAGCTTAAGTATGTGCATGTCACGATTGACACCTATTCTCATTTTATATGGGCCACTGCACAAACCAGTGAAAAGGCATTACACGTGGAGAGACACTTAATGTCTTGTTTTGCTGTCGTGGGAGTACCTGTAGAAATAAAGACAGACAATGGTCCAGCGTATAGTAGTCAATGAGTCGCTAGGTTTATGACAACTTGGGGAATTAAACACGTCAAGGGGATTCCTCACTCCCCAACGGGGCAAGCGGTTGCTGAAAGGGCAAACCGTACCCTGAAGGATTATCTTCAGAGACAGAAAGTATCGCAGGACATAGGTGTAACTAAACGGTTGACTAAGGTGTTGTTTACCTTAAACTATCTCTCCCTTACGGAGGGTAGAGAGGGACCACCTGTTGTTATACATCACCAAATAGCGTGAGGGAACCAAACAACTGCAGTTCCTGGTTTGAATGTTTTGTATAAAAATATGGCTTCAGCTGTATGGGAAGGACCTAATCCAGTGTTATTTATCGGTAGAGGTTATTTTTGTATCTCCACAGATAAAGGACCTATATGGGTCCCTAGCAAGTTTGTGCAACCTGTATGTCAAGATCAGAAGACGGGAGAGAAGACTCAGAACGAGCAGACAGAATAAACTGTCTATGTTGTAAGGGATGTAACCCGCAGGTATTATGCCAATGTATGCTATGTGGGGTAAAATGGTTCTGTAAGCCAAAGTTTAAATGGAAATGGTGTAAAAACTGTATGTGTTTGATTAGTAACCGGGCATGAAGCAAGAGAAAGCATACGACTAGTGTAATACCATGCTGACTGGAGACAGTATACATCATCAGAATCTGTGAAAGCATAGATTTGTGGGGTGGAAAGTAAAAAAAAAAAAAAAAAAAAAAAAGGTGGAAACTGTAGGACTAAACATGTTTGAGTGGTGGACTTGGTTTACGGTCTTGAATTTTTTACCCAGTGGCCAAAGTATTTTTGACATCTTGCCTAGGACAAACATATGGGTGACATGGGCAAATATCACGGGAGTAACAGACTTCTGTTTAAGTCTGCAACAAGCAGACAACCCCTTTAGAACTTGTTTAATTGGTATTCCCCTGCAAGAGAATGAAACATTTTGATGGTTTTTGGAATGTTAAAACAGTGGATCTGACTTCCAATCAGAATGGTACATGTATGAGTCCAAATGGGCAATATGTTTGGCCTTCTATGCATAATGCAGCGTGGCAGATGATGGTTATTGAGAATTTAAATCAGCCACATCATTTACTTTTGCAGGAGTTAGACCTATTGGCTAGCGTTGTACCTGTTGAATATATTAATGATACTGCAACTGGTATGGCAGACTGTACCCACATGTCATCACCACTTCAACCCGTGAATGGCACTGGAGTAATTTGGTTTGGTGGCCTGTGGCAGTTATGGCTAACACGTCAAGGTGAACGGGGGTTTTATACAGGGTTTCAAAATCTAACCGGTTCACCTATTTGGGGTGAACTGAAAACTGGGGGTTTCCGTATAGATGTATCAGGGGGTTATCAGTTGCCACCGGGAGTCTTTTTGATATGTGGGGACAGAGCGTGGCCAGGGATTCCTTTGTATCCTGTCGGTGGACCATGTTATTTAGGGCGTTTGACTTTGCTCCACATATGAAAGACTTATTGAAAAGAGCTCAACAATCTCATAGATCATGGAGGACACTGCGCACCTTTGATGAAGCATGTAATGACCGAGTCGATCTACAGTCTGTAACTGCAAATGTCCTAGCCTCCATATTTATGCCGGAGGCAATGGCAGCATTAAATGCTAAGAATATATGAAGGTTAGCGTGCTGGGGAGACAAACAATTTAATCTTACATCATAGATTTTAAGTTTGCTATTGCTTGATGTAGATAGTGTTAGGCACGCTATGTTACAAAATAGAGCTGCAATAGATTATTTGTTATTAGCACATGGACATGGTTGTGAGGATTTGAAGGGATGTGTTGTATGAACCTTTCCGATCATTCCATATCAATGCACAAGAAGTTGTCACAACTGCAGGGAAACATGAAGCATATTCTTGCTGATGATAATCCCTTCGATGAATGGTTGAGAGGATTGCGGATAACAGGTTGGTTAAAGATGTTATTGATGGAAGGAATACGCTTTGTTATAACCACTGTTATAATATATTTAGTTTTTAGCTGTTTATTTTCTTGTGTGAAGAAAGGTTTAACATCTATTGTGAAACAGACATGGGTTGCCACAAAAGAAAAAGGGGGATATGTAAAGAGATTTTTAAAGGACCGGGGACATATATTACCATTGTCGGGGTTGGACAACCCAGGCCTTTTAGTTGAAGCTGCATAGCAACTTTAAATTGTCCTTGGAACAAGCAGTGTGAGAAAGAAAACAAGCTGTGCACAAATAAGAAGCCAGGTACAGAGCAAGTCCTGGGAACCACAAAATCAACACACTCTCATCGGCACATTCTGATCTGGCGCCTGCAGCATGCTCACCAGTGAGCGACACGGATGCCCGCATGACCAGAAATCTTTATCCAATCACCTGTGTGTAAAGTCGGGTGAGCGGTTGGTCTAAGTTCTAAATATGACCTGTTTGTTTAATAAAGTGAGCACGGCATGTAGCCATATTGGTGTGATTGTCATGACTTGGCCGACTCTCCGCGGGGACCCTCTTCGCAGAGGTCTGCAGCTCTGCACCCGTCTCCTGGTGGTCACAGGCTTTTCCACCCATGCCTGCGACCCTGAGGATCTCCTTTCATCTCTCAACGGTGGGGCCCGAGGGACAACTGTGGACACTGGCACAGAGAATCTGCTCACCCCAGAGACTGCCTGGGGAGTGTGTGCCGCAGATCTGAGCAAGCTGGGCACGGACATGACACCGCCCGAGGGGAGCTCAGCATCACCGGCGTGTGGGGAATGTCCGCCGGTCCAGCTGGAGATGCCACTGCATCTGAGGATCCCGATACTGCTTGTAATCCTGTTATTGTAATCCTGCGACGCAAACATGACAATAAATTAGTTTGTTTTAGCCAGCCGTCTGTCTGTGAGTGTCTGTGCAACACTTTGCTGGGGCACGCGGGCGGGTAGCAGGTTGCTGCCTCCTCAGATGCAGAGGCAGCGGGGCGGCATTTTGAGGTCAGCAAGTAGCACCGAAACAGAATGCTTCCCCTGACCCCTTTTCCCTTTCTTCTTGCAGTTTTCTGCTCTGCTTCCATTTTAAGGGCAAGGTGCCTCTGTGTGTGTATGCTGGATGAGAGGGAGCCAGACCTTTCTCAGCAGTGACCACTGACAGCACGAGAACCAGTGGGCACAAATGAAAAGGCATGAATTTCCCTCTGAACACAGGCAAGCGCGTCCTGACTCTGAAGGCGTTCACACTTGGTGGAATGCATCCCATGGCTGGAGTGCTGGGATGGAGGGCTACAGGCTGTTCAGGAGCAGTAGGCAGGGCAGGCGAGTTGGAGGTCGCACTCTGCACACAAGGGAGAGGTTTGATTGTACAGCCCTTACCATTAGTGATGATGTGGTTGAGAGCCTCTGGTTGCAGGTTTAGGGGGCTGGAAAACAAAGGGGAGGTTGTAGTGGGTGTCTACCACTGATCACCCAGCCAGAATGTAAGTACCAATGAGTTCCTCTGCAGGCAATTAGGAGAAATTCCTGGAGTGGTAGCCTTTGTCTCGATGGGAGATTTCAGGTTCCCAGACATCAGCTGGGAATATCATACTGCAGTGACGAGCAGCTCTTGGAAAGTCTTGGTTTGTAGGAGTGGACTGCTACTTCTCGAAGGTGGTGAGCTGACTAGTAGGGATGAGGAAGAGGCGGAGGCATTCAATGGTGTTTTTTTTTCCTCAGCCTCGAACAATACTGATAGACCTTGGGCTGCCTGGCCCCGTGATTTGGACCACAAGTGTGGGAGCAGTGACTATCCATTTGTGAAAACTGAAACCATAAAGGACCAGCTTTATCAGTGAATGTGCACAAGTCCACAGGGCCTGATGGGATTCATGCCAGAGTACTGAAAGAGCTAGTGGACATTATGGCAGGACCCCTCTTGATCCCCTGCCAAAGGCCCTGGGAGTCTGGGAGGTCCCTGCTGGCTGGAAGCTAGCCAGTGTTACTCCAGATTACAAGCAGGGTGTGAGGGAAGACCCAGGGAGCTACGCACCTGTTAGTCTAACCTCAGCTCCTGGGAAAATGATGGAGAAGATGGTGCTGGGTCCTGTTGAAAGGCATGTAAAGAACAACACAATTTTCAGGCCCGGTCAACACGGGTTTCACAAGGGGAAAAGTCCTGTTTAACTCATTTGGTATTCTGTAGGATAAGGTCACCCGACTCGTGGGTGAAGGGAAGTCTGTTGTTGTTGTTTTTCTGGATTCCAGTACGGTGCCCCTCACAGCATCCTTCTGGACAGGTTGTCCAGCTGTGGGATGAGCAGGTGAGGAACCAGTTGAAGGGCAGAGCTCAAAGGGTTGTAGTGAATGGGTGTACATCTGGCTGGTGATTGGTCACCAGCGGTGTTCCTCAGGGTTTGAATTGAGGGCCGGTCCTGTTCCGTACATCTATCAGTGGTCTGGGTGCAGGAGTTGAATGCACCCTTAGCAAGTTTGCTGGCGATACCAAACTGCAACATGCTGTTGACTCTCTTGAGGGACAGGAGGCCTTGCAGAGGGATCTAGGCAGATTGGAGCATTGGGCAACTAATAATGGGATGAAATGGAACAAGTCCACATGCCAGATTCTGCACCTGGGCTGGAGCAATGCTGGGCTCAAGTATGAACGTGGAGAGGAGTGGCTGGGGAGCAGCCCCACAGAAAGGGGTCTGGGGGGCCGGTGGGCAGCAGGCTCGGTACGAGTCAGTGGTGTGCCCGGGCAGCCAAGGGGGCAACCCGCGTCCCGGCATGCAGCAAACACGGTGTAACCAGCCGGTCACGGATGTGATGTCCTGCTGTATTCAGCGCTGGGGCAGCCTCCCCTCCAGTACTGTGTGCAGTGCTGGGCCCCCCAGCTTAAGAAGGATGTTCAGGTGCTCGAGTGTGTCCAGAGGAGGGCAACAAAGCTGGTGACAGGGCTGGAAGGAGTGTCCCGTGAGGAGCAGCTGGCTTTGTCTGGTTTGGAGAAAAGGAGGCTGAGGGGCGACCTCATTGCTCTCTGCAGCTTCCTGAGGAGGGGAGGTGGAGGGGCAGGTGCTGAGCTCTTCTCCCTGGTATCCAGTGGTAGCACATGGGAATGGTTCAGAGCTGGGCCACAGTAGGTTTAGACTGGACATTAGGAAGCGTTTGTTTGCCGAGAGGGTGGTCAAACACTGGAACAGGCTCCCCAGAGAGGTGGCTGATGCCCCAAGCCTGTCAGTGCTTAAGAGGCATTTGGACAATGAATGCCCTTAAGAACATGCTTTAGCTTTTGTTCAGCCCTGAATTTGTCAGGCAGCTGGATTAGATGATCGTTGTAGGTCCCTTCCAACTGACATAGTCCTATTGCTTTCTATTCTGTTCTGTTCTGTTCTGATCTCATCTGTTCTAATCCATATGGTAGCCCTGCTTATATTTCCCAGCTGAAATCAGGGCTTCTGGGCTATTGTTGATGGTCATAGAACTTGAAAAGACACTCTATCTCGGTGTCCAAGTTGATAGGACAGAATTATACCACTTTTTTTATACCACTGTTAAGGCTTTTCATTCATGTGGGTTCATCTGAGGCAAAGCCTGGTTTTGTATATACTGAGTAAGTATTCTAGCATATGTATATATATATGCATTATATATATATGTAACATATATATAATTCTTGCACACACAATCAGCCCTGCTTACACTGAATTGCTATTCAGTATCTGTTTATTTCCTGTTTCTTTCAGAAAAATCACCTGCAGTTGTGAGCCAGGATATTACCATCTAATCCTGTCACGTGCAACCCCTGTGGCAGAACTGCAAACTGAACCCAGACTTGATCGCTGACCAGTTCCTCACTCCCAAGGTCGTTTTTCCCTGTGGCTGGTTATGGCGAGTAAACCATCATGGTAATGGTGACTAAGAATAACAGCATTGGCTGCCTTTTGCCAACTTTTCTTTTAACTAAGACATAGTTCAATTTAGCATCCTACTCCCATGTTCAGTTCATTGCAATTAGCCAGTCTTTAACTTAGATGACACATATTCTGGCATGTTTTTTACTCCCTTGCCTTATTAAAAGCTAAAATGACAAGCTTTCATTTGCTTTAGCTTGAATCCAGTTTGACACCTCCTGGTGGAGTGAGCTTCTTGGTACATTTCTGCTGAAATCCCACATGAACACATGCTTTATGGCAAATGCTGAGCAAGCACTATGATTTAGATGAAAAACTGGGCCTGGGGCTACAGCAAACTGCATGGATTATCTCGTCCAACTGCAAATTTGCTTTCAAAGGTATATCTATAGCTGCCAGCCATACAGGAGTTTCTGTCCTCTGGACTACGTTTCCTCTAGTTGATGTATTATCGGTTGGTTGCTTACCAAACTATACTCTTAGAGGAAGAATGTCTGTTAATGTCTCAGTGAAGTGGTGACCAGGGTAATGAAATCGTTACTCATGAATACATTATACAATGACTGAAACAAAATAATATATCTAATGAACATAAATGCCAAAGAGCATTTGTTCCTTAATAAAACCAACAATTGCTATAAGTTCTGCAATAATGCATTTAAATTACAAGGAACAGTCATAGGTTAGTGCCCTGATGTGTTAGGTGCTGTGTACTTGCAGTGTAAATGTAACACTTGAATCTAAAGGCACAAATATAAAAAATAAAACATAAAAATGAAGAAAGAAGGAGAGTCTGAGCAGGTTAGTTGGCGAAGGAATAAGAAATGGCATAACAAAATAAAAACAACTGTGCAATTCACCATTCTGTTCTTTGCACTTACTCAATTATGCAAACAAAAAGTAATCTTAGAAATATCCTGAGAGGCAAAGTAGATTAAATTAAATCAAACCTATTACTCAAATTAATAATTTAGCACATTTGTGATATATTTTTCTTTTAGTTTTTCAGGCCATAAGATTTATCAGCCCTGCTGGCAAAGGAAGACCTTTCAGGAAAGAGCATGGGACCAAGTGAGTTATATATAAATTAGAAAGAACAACACTGAGGTAAATTTCCTTCAGTTTTGTGTTGCCTACCATTGACTTTATGGCACTGCTAACATTAACAATGGGAGCCAGCACTCTATACACTGCGATTTAATTACAATACATACAAAGCTCTGGGTCTATGTACAAAATACACTGAGAAATTCATGCAAATTGGGCAAAATTCACTACTACGTTCTGAACGAGCTTATTCATACCCTGGTTCCTGCTACACAGGAGCTTTATTCTTAATTTTCTCTCACCAAAAGACGGGAGAAAGGGGTTTTGTGAAAAAAGCTTAGAGGTCACACTACCAAGGCGATATTAAACTAAGGGGAAAATGTGTCGCAGAACTGAAAGCATTAGCATTTAAACCAACCTGATTTAGATGATACAGATGTAAAACGTGGTCGTTTCATACGGTGAAGCCTCTTTTATTATTACGAGCTGTAGCACTGCATCTCCCTGTTATCAATGTTGTGTTTACTCCATTTCTCCAGGAACAAAGAAGTTCCTGCCTGGCACAGAGCTGGAATTACAGTCCTCATGTCCCTTCTCCCATCAGTCACCTATGTTCAGAGCGTGCTGGGACAGGGAGGAAAAGTGAGTGAATCAGAGTGGATGCTGGTTCTGCCTGCACAGGGGATGGCTCCTTTAGTGGTGTGTGACCTAAGCTGGGATCTTAAACGACTGCGCTTAATTTGTGTCAAGGTACCCAACCCTGAGCATTATCTGAGTTCATTGCCTTATTTGTTTGTAGTTTATAAGCTATAACGTTATTTTAGCTTGAAAATAAGGAGAAGAAAAATGACTATAACAATCTGGGTATTCATGCATTTACCAGCTGCTTTTGCAGATAAGGTAGGTAATACTGGCAACCTTTGGCTTCTTGTGACCACATTTGAAAGTAAACGATATCTACTGTAAAATGCACATACCTCTGTGTCGAAGTGTGGTTTTGAGGGAACAGAAAGGTCAGACGTAATTCAATGTCATGTTACACCATGTATTGACTTAAGAAATCAGAGGTGCAAATCACTTAATAAGATTACTGTAAGATGTACGAGAGCAGGATATTTCACCATGAAAAGACTGCAGGAAGCTTCAAAATGCATTACTGAAGTAAATACTGATGCAGATTTGAAAGGCTCTTTGAAGAAATTTGCTCTAAGTATTAGCTAATTTAAAGATGTAACCATTTGCACAGGAAAGCACATTTGTGCAGATGAGCAGAGGCAACCGCAGCCCAACTTTCCTGTGCCATCCAATGCAGGCTAAAGCAGCAGCTGAAGCTGTCTGCTGCAGTGCTTAGCAATCCTAGACCTCATCTTCTGGCCACAGAAATTACCTTCACAGGCACATATTTTGAAGAAATAGATATTTCAAGGAGAATCTCCACTTACCCAGCACTTAGTTTCTAGATCTTTTCTTTGCCTGTATATCATACCATTTGCATAAGCGTAGCAGTCACAAAGTTAGAAGGTTTGTAGGTGGCCTAAAATTTCTCCTGTCTGTGCAACACACACATTTTAATGCAGATGGCCTATGAAATATTTGACACTTTCTCTGACTGCTAAAGGCAAACAGGCTCTGGAGAATTTGGTACTTCATTGCATTAGTGCTAGGAATGGCTGTCCAGGGTATTAGTGACTAAGGAAGATGGTCGTGTCTATGAAAGATAAATGTTCAAAAAGATAGAACTTTTCCAAGATCTCCAAAAAACCTGGCTAGAAAGTATCATGAAAAAACAGGGAAAAGACTGATGGCTGAAAGAATACTAAATCTACGATAACACTCAAAAAAGCAAGAGGGCTGGCACAGATCGCATAAAGAACGGCTAACCTGCCATCAGTACAAGTCGGAAGAGCAGAGAATATGGGAAAGGTTAAATCTGAAAAGAAAAAAAAAGATAAAGGATAAAATATGTAAATATGAAACAATATGATTTTATGACAGGTTTTGTGAAACAAACCTGATGTATTTTTTATTTTTAATTTAAATTTTGTTTAACAAGGTAGATGGGTAGGCTTCTTTAACACATTTGCCTTAGCACTGCATGGCACTTACGTAAAAAATTAGTTGTTGTAATTATCAGTATTGAATACATGAAATGGGATTAAGCCCTGGCTAAATGATAGATCTCGAGGAATAAATGCACAGAGGGAAATGTCACTGAACGGGATTCTTCTATGGGTTTGAGGGTTATTAAGTCCTGTTTCCAAAACTGCTTCCACAATATGCCAACAAGTGCCACCTGCAGATGGATAAACTGGAGATCACTGATGAAAAATGAGGACATTATTTTAACTCCCACCTGCTAGAATAAGGTTAATGCTAGAATAACACCTCTTGTTCTGGCACCTTCATTTAGAAAAGTTGTTAAGGACTTTCTGTCTGTTTCTGTTGTTGCCAAGTAGGTCAGTATAATATCTGTAGCCTAGTGCATACTCACCTGTGAGTGCATTTAAAAGACTTTTGAGCAAACAAAGGCTGTGTCTCAGGAGATGATGAAGCATTACTGAGACAGCCAATCCCAAATGTACATGGAGGTTTAGCAGGAAAAAGAGGGAGAAAAGGATGATCAGGTGGGAGGGGAATGTCTCTGGAGTTATGAAGTGGCTGATTAATACAAAAACCTTGCAGCTAGCTTGCAAGGATATTGGATTTAGCAGAAGAATTAGTGAGAGTTAAACAAACTTGTATTTAAACACACATATCTGTGAGTGAAAGAAAATGTCTATAAAAAAATTGGTTGGTTCCGATTTTCCATCTTCGACCAGGAAAATATCCCTTATAAAAAAAGAAAAATTTGAGTGTTTGCCAAACCTGGGATCTATTTAATATCCACTCCCTCCTTGTAAGTCATCGTAATTTTTTCCTGTTAATCAATGACCTGTAAGATAGCCAAACTTTAATCAGAGGAAATGTTATTATTCTGCTGGTAAAAGTGTTTGTGACGTGCCAAAGAATGTTTGTTTAAATCTTAATGGATACAGCGCAGAGAGCAAGTTTCATTACCTTACAGGAAAAAAGCATTTATTTATCACTTGGTGTGAAGTCAAGTGTTCCGTAAGTTTGCTAACAATTGTGACAAGTTCCAGATAAAATTATAGGAATGATCATAAATAATACCCCAAAGCCTTAAAATATTGCCTGTGAGGAAAGGACGGACTATTTCTGTTTGTAAATTAAAAAAGAAAGCCCAAAGTTTAAGATTAGGATTAAAGTTAGACAAAGGTCATCAAAGATTTAGACTCTTTGACGGACAGAAGAAAGTCTATGAATTCACTGGGAGATGTTCAAGAAATGGGGGAGAGGGGGAACAGAACAGTTATGACACCAGAACTGCTGTTTCCTGTAATATTACCTCGGTCGTCTAAAGCTCCCAGTTCCAGCAAGTCAGGCTGGAAAATTTGGAGGGAAGGTCTTTCTCCTGAGCTTTCCGGCATATTCCCTCTGGATTGCAGCTATATCACTGACAACTCTATTTTCACAGTACTTGTGGTGGTCCCAGCTGGAACGCACAAATAAGTCAAAACTCTTTACCCTCCAGTTTGTAAAATTTATAAACTCTTTTTTAATATTCCACCAGCCAATGAAGGTGCACGGACATTGAGAAGATTGACAGAAGGGAAGAAGTAAGCATGTATGATATTGACTGTTAGTATCTGGCGAGATGAATCCTGAATCCAATTTAGGGAACTAAAAATAAGGATGGTCGGTTTAAAAATGACTTACTTGAATGTATTTCAAGTATTTCCTTACTACCTGAGATGAAGCAGGAGCTTGGGTTTGTATTATCTGAAAGCTGCTTCTCAGAAGCAACTGGAACTTGCTGGGTGGGTGATGTTGTCCCAGCGTCTGTGACATCACCGAGGATGTGTCACAATGGGAGCTGTCTTCAGGGACATCACCAGGCAGCCCCACTGCAGTTTGCCTTTGGCGCTCGGTGAGTGCAGCATGCAGGGGGAAGGCCGGGCTGGGTGCGGGACGGGGCAGATGCCCAGGGCCTTTCTAACCCAGAGCGAGAGGCGAGCCCCTCAGGGCAGGGCACGGTACCGCCCTCGGGGCTGGGGCAGAGCTGCTGGGGGCTCCCGCTGGGGGCAGGTGCCCAGAGCGGCTTTGGGGATGGGACGCGTGCCCGTGGCTCCATGGGACGCTGTCCTGTGGCAGGGATGGGGCCTCGGGAGACTCTATGGGGACAGCCCGCGGCTCCCGCCGGTACAGTGCTCACAAACCCTGCCCTTGCTCCCTCGCACCTCCATCACCCCCTCTCCTACCGGCCCCCAGCTCCGGCCGGCTCCTGCCCCGCTCCCCCAGCCCCGCGCTCCCTCCCACCCAGCCCTGCTCAGCCCCCTTTTCTCCCACCTCCTCTAGGCCATGGCTGTGACATTCACCCTCATCCTGGCTATACTGGCCATGCAGCCCACGGAGAAGGGCCTTCACCACAGAGATACGGCCACGGACGAGCGGATGCGGCAGCGTAAGGCGTATCTGGATGAGCAGACGACTCGGGTGATGCAGGAGGTTGACCGGAGCTGGGGCACGTTCCATCCCGCGTTGCAGCAGTGGCCGCTTTGGACTGTTGCGGGGGCCCTGGTGCTGCTCGTTAGCGTCTGCTGGCTGGTCAGGAAAATGAAGCTTGCCTCTGGCAGCCGCAGTGAGCAGGACAGAAAGGAGGATGACAGGGAGGAGGAAGACCTCCATGGTGCACACAGCAGTGTCAGCTCTATGGCTGTGCCCACCCCACCGCCAATGCAGGACCTGTCTGACACGTGCGAGGCCCTGAAGGAGCTGGTGGGTGACCTCCTTAAGGTCTGCCAGATACTGTGCAAGAGGAGTTTCATGCCAGAGCTGTACCCAGCCACTGGGGAGGAGGGTGCCCGTGAAACCTGGAGTGTGCACGGGAACAGCATCACCTACCGCCTGCCTGTGCTCCTGCGGCCACCCCCCGGGCACTCTTTCACCCTGGAGCCGGACACCGCAGGGCAGCTGCCAGAAGAGCAGCCCAACATCCGTGTGGGGCTGGAGTGCGTGTGCTTGAGGCAGCAGCTGCTGGGAGACACACTGTGCTTTCTCCACCACCCCGAGGACCAGCTGCCGGAGGACCAGAGGTCGCCCCTCCTCCACACCCTCTGCACTCACTCCTGCCTAGACGTGGTGAAAATTGTCTGCTGGGCCCAAATAGTAGTAAAAAAAGCCTGGCTGCTTTTGCCTGAGTCGAGCCACTGCCAGCTAACGCTGCTGCCCTCCTCCCAGTCCTGCAGGTTCCAGCTGACAACCGCCTCCAAGATGGACATCTGCACTGAGATGATTTTTGAGGTGTGGCGGGACAGCAAGGCTGAGCCTTGAGTAGGCGGAGGGAGGCCAGCTTCACCAGCAGCACGCCACGGCCAGAGAGCCACGCTGCTGTCGAGATGTTGCTTTGCAGGCACATGGCAAGGCACACCCAGCAGGACAGTTCCCACCTCAGAGGTCTGCAGCTCTGCACCCATCTCCTGGTGGTCACAGGCTTTTCCACCCGTACCTGAGACCCTGAGGATCTCCTCTCATCTCTCAACGGTGGGGCCCGAGGGACAACTGTGGACACTGACCCAGAGAATCTGCTCACCCCAGAGACTGCCTGGGGAGTGCGTGCCGCAGATCTGAGCAAGCTGGGCACGGACATGACACCGCCCGAGGGGAGCTCAGCATCACCGGCGTGTGGGGAATGTCCGCCGGTCCAGCTGGAGATGCCACTGCATCTGAGGATCCCGATACTGCTTGTAATCCTGTTATTGTAATCCTGCGACGCAAACATGACAATAAATTAGTTTGTTTTAGCCAGCCGTCTGTCTGTGAGTGTCTGTGCAACACTTTGCTGGGGCATGCGGGCGGGTAGCAGGTTGCTGCCTCCTCAGATGCAGAGGCAGCGGGGCGGCATTTTGAGGTCAGCAAGTAGCACCGAAACAGAATGCTTCCCCTGACCCCTTTTCCCTTTCTTCTTGCAGTTTTCTGCTCTGCTTCCATTTTAAGGGCAAGGTGCCTCTGTGTGTGTATGCTGGATGGGAGGGAGCCAGACCTTTCTCAGCAGTGACCACTGACAGCACGAGAACCAGTGGGCACAAATGAAAAGGCATGAATTTCCCTCTGAACACAGGCAAGCGCGTCCTGACTCTGAAGGCGTTCACACTTGGTGGAATGCATCCCATGGCTGGAGTGCTGGGATGGAGGGCTACAGGCTGTTCAGGAGCAGTAGGCAGGGCAGGCGAGTTGGAGGTCGCACTCTGCACACAAGGGAGAGGTTTGATTGTACAGCCCTTACCATTAGTGATGATGTGGTTGAGAGCCTCTGGTTGCAGGTTTAGGGGGCTGGAAAACAAAGGGGAGGTTGTAGTGGGTGTCTACCACTGATCACCCAGCCAGAATGTAAGCACCAATGAGTTCCTCTGCAGGCAATTAGGAGAAATTCCTGGAGTGGTAGCCTTTGTCTCGATGGGAGATTTCAGGTTCCCAGACATCAGCTGGGAATATCATACTGCAGTGACGAGCAGCTCTTGGAAATTCTTGGTTTGTAGGAGTGGACTGCTACTTCTCGAAGGTGGTGAGCTGACTGGTAGGGATGAGGAAGAGGCGGAGGCATTCAATGGTTTTTTTTTTTCCTCAGCCTCGAACAATACTGATAGACCTTGGGCTGCCTGGCCCCGTGATTTGAAGGACCACAAGTGTGGGAGCAGTGACTATCCATTGTGCCTACAATTTCTCCTGTCTGTGCAACACACACACATTTTAATATATACCAACATAGCTTAGTATGTGATTTTTTGTGTATGCATTTATTTACATATATATATATATATATATACATAGACACATGTGAATTTGAAGGTCTCTCCTCAAATTCTTAGACTAATTCCATCTATATTTGTTATGGTGTTCGAAAAAATTGGGAAAATTGTTTTTTAAGTTTTCTATTGCTGACTGGTTGCAGTGTTTACTGTCCAGTCCTCAGAGAAGAGATCCTGTTGGACACAGGTCCAGCTGCCCTGCATGTGCTCGGGTCACTTGTTACAGAACCTGCATTTTCATAAGCTAGTATGTTTCCAGAACCAGTTGCTAAATAGCAAGGTAAGATGTCAGTCTGTAGATGATCTATAGCTATGTATAAGTATATGAATTAAGAATGTCAAAAGATTCGTATCCCTAACATCAAGCTCCCACCTTTTTTCCCCATGCTTTTCCTAAAAGTTCCACTGATAGTGTGCTCTCACCAATTATTTGACCTGTGATGTGTTTGCTGTGAAGATGATTTGCATATGGACATCTGTCTCAGGCATCCTGGGCACTTATATTCTGCTATAAGGTTTGTCCATATGTATGCCCAGTGACCCAGGATTTTCAGATACGTAGAAGAAGGAGCACTAATGTGGCTGCTAGACATCTGGAAATCCTGAACACCTGACCAGGCTTCAAATTCAACCTGGATAAAATATCTGGGGGAAAATGAAGGCCTGTAAGAAAAACCTGGATGTACAACACCTGCCTTGGTATAGCTTTACCATAAGAAATCAAAGAGTAAACCAGATATGTGTAAACAAGGATACAGAAGACCATAGTTTTTCAGTGTGAAAAAATTTGTCCTGTGAGAAAGCTTATCCTCCTAAAGAAACTGGCATAAACTGTACTGCGACTCCCCAAGTGGTCTGCTGATATCAGCAAATCGACCCAAAAGCAGTCACTTAAGGAGTTTCTAGACATTTTCCAGAGTCATTTGAACTTCTGGGATTTTGAGTCTGAAATCCTATTTCCAGATATCTAACCCCTGGATACTGTACAACCCCTGAAAATGTTTATTTTGAACTCTGAGGGTCTCTTTACTGAAGCTGGTAGAGGACTTCAGTACAACAGTAATCAACATTTCTCTCAGAGTGGAATTAAAGACTGCCCAATTAGTCTGGTGCAAGGCAGTGTTTGTGTATGAATTATAACTAATGTGGAATTGAAAGGGAATTGTTCCATTCCCAGGTTAAGCACTGCTGCTGAAATTAGCAAATGTGATTCCTTTTTTCCCTCAAGACATGAAGCTGGAGAAAAAAGCAAGAAGAGAAGGAAGCAGCTTCTGCATTTTTCTTCTAATCAGCCATGCGTATTAGTGTATAAGGGAAGACAGGAAGGTAATACGAGAATCAGGCAAGCAGCCAGATGACATTGTGTAAGGCATCTTTGTATAACTGCCAACTAGTGTCTTATAATATTGAACACTGAAGTTTCTATTTAGCAGTGTTGATTGAATGATGGGAAAAAAAAAAAATCCAGGCAAGGATAATGTCTGTAATCAGCACTGCACAATTGCTATTGTCTATGCTTGGTATACTTAATGGAGAAGCTAATTACCATGTGTTCATTTTTTATTACGTTTACTATATTGCATGGAGAAGTAATATGATTTTTTTTTCCCCCTGCATGGGTTTACAGAAAACAAACAATACAAACAAAACCACGATGGATCCCCTCTCTCCACCCCCAGCCCTAATTAATTCTCATTAGGGCCACTGTTTTTATTTCCAAGAGGAAGTCAGAAGGCGAGGATAGCATGCCTGATGAGCTTGCTAACCTAGCCCAGTGTGTGCTTGGACTGGGCTGCTGATGGGTTTGAATGTGACAGGAAGGAAACTACACAAACCCAGTGCACAGTCGTTTCATTTAACTTCTCTGAGCCACATTCATTTACCTACTACTTCCATGCAGCTTTACAAAAACAAAAGGGCAAAGTACCCCTGAAAAGTGGTGGACTGATGGCTTCTTTCTGTATGATTGGAGAAGAGCAATGCTGTGGAAGCATACCCCCAGAATGACGTGACAGTGTCCTAAAATTTTTGACTCAGTCCTACAGTAGCTATGTGTGAGGACGTTGGTCCCTCTCTGATCCTCAGGCCATCCTCTGTGTCTGCTTAGTGCAAACCATCTGGCTGAGTTCACATTTGTGACCGCTGTTGTGGGGCAACTGCCATCACCAGTGCAGGCCGAGGTCCCTGCAGGACACTGCCTGTGGCAATGCCTCCTTTTAACTGGTGGCCTCATGAGTACAGCCCACTCTTAGGTCTAAGCCTTCTGCTCCTGGAGGAAAGTGGGTGCCCATATCCTCAGCGGGCATCCCAGCCTCCAGGCTTGGACATGAACCAAGGGGCTCTCAGTTTTCTTTGGTAAGGCTGTTTTCCTTTGTTTAAAATACTTGAACAGCTACTGTGACAGGGACTGGAACTTCACCCTGAAGGTCAGTCCCCCAGTAACTTATCTATTGACTCCTTCTTCCTCTTTTGCCTTGCTGATGAATAATTATTCCATGAAAAGTGAGCATGGAGGGCCTTCTTTGAATCAGGTCCTTGTAAATTTATATCTCACTTAACATAATGTATGACTTTCAGTGAGAACTGTGACCCTAAGGGTCTTATTTTTAAGTGTGTTTGGGAACCATAAGATGCAGATGGTGATACTAAGTGGGATCTTTCTGAAGTGCCTTTGTGTTCCCAGCTCGTGTTGGAAAGCAGCTCTGTCTGACAAATATCTGATTTGTATTGACTACGCTTGAGGGGTTAATACAGGCATTAGCATAGCCACTGCCAAACCAGTGTAACACTGCTGGGTCCCATGAATTGCTGTGTGGCCCCTGGGAGAGGTTAGGATCCTGCTAAGGTCCTGCTAACTTTTCCTGGAAGGACTGAGTTCCCCATTTGTGCTGTATTTAAAGCATGCACAGGGTACAGTGTCCTCAGGGACCTAACAGCAATCATCAGCTGCTGATTAGACCAGCATTAATACCAAGGCATAACTAAAAAAATGTCACTCAAACTGAAGTCAGTGCTGTTTTTAACAAGCAGGTTCACAAAGTCTGGCCCTCCCACACTGAAGTAAATAGGAAGATGTTACAGTATTTATAGACTGGATTTCAAAAAGCAGAAGCAGCTAATGTACTCTCTTTATTAGGCACACTCCCTAGTGCCTGCAAATTGCTGTATATTTCAGGCCTTATTTAATTTTTAATACAGCAATCTGTTACGTAATCAGATATATTTTGAAGGAAACTTATTATTGTGTCTTGCAGTCTGACTGGCTTCCCTCTAAGAGTTCAGCAAGCTATTGCATGTGGTTTTTATGGGCAGGAACTCCTTTTCTACCACTGAAGCTGAAATTAGAATGCCCTACTCCATGTACGCAGTATATTAAGCACAAAGAAGTGGTGTCTGACAGGGTGGTGAGTAAAGGGACAGATTGCTTCTCCGCTACACACAGAGAGAGTGAAGACTTCCTTTTCTGATAATGAAGACTTTGATGTGAAAAATTGGCTGTTCCCCTATATGGTCCTCTATTGCTGCCACAGACTTAGGTGAGGTAAGTAGGAAAGACCAGATGAAGATAAAACATTTCAGTGTCTATGAGACATGAGTAGAAGGTCCCTAAAGAGTTTGGTTACTCCTAGGTTCATAAATCTTCTTAAAACTGCAAAATGGAGATTTGTAAGACAGACCTGGCTCAGGATCCTATATTTCTGCTCTGCCCTCTCACGCTGTGGGAGATGGGGGGTGTTGGAGGGATGGATTTAAAAGGAATCTATTTGGACTTGCAATTCCATTTACATCCATCATAAGTAACTTTCCTCAGAAAAAGAGAAGTGAAATATCTGAGAAACTTAAAACAGGCTTCTGTATCAGAATCAGTGTGTGCTGCTGAACAGAGAGTAAACCTTCCCAGAGCTCAGCCTCTCCCCCCCGCAGAGAGGGGCTGAACAGGAATTGCAAGCTTCAAAAGAGGGAGGTAAATCTTTATGATTGCAGGGCACCTTCCCTGGGATGGTGGGTGCTGTAAGGAGCAAACCCTCCTACTTTTCCTTAGACTTCCATCAGACTTCTGCTTCTCTTTTAAGGAAGCATGCAGGTTTTGTTTGAGCTCTCTTTAATGCATGATTTACAGGCTGCTTACAGATCTTCTTGCTTTAAACCCTCTGCCTGTGTAACCTAGTCAGTGTCTATAGTCAGGACACAGTCTCAGCCCAAGGTCTGGCCCAATTTTATACTCTGGCTGTAATCTTCTACTTCCTAAATACCTTATCTGATAAAAACAATCAGTTGAAATATCTTTTCTGCAGACAGGATTTCAAGTTCTTGAAATAATAGACTTTTTCACATACAAAAGATTTGCTTTTACTGAAAAAGAGATTTCTTCCAAGAAAAAAAAAACAACAGGGGAAAAAAATTCTCAGCATTCTGTATTTCTCTATTACAGAGCATCAGCAACTTTGTGGGTGTGGACTTGCAGTGATAACCAAGGACATGTTGAAGAAAACAGTGACTGAAATTACAGAAGCAGATTTGTTTGGGCCTCTTGTGCAGGAATAAGCTTACTGCTGGCCACTGTAGTTACCTTTCCCTGTCTGTTGTCAGAGAGATTCTCTCTGCCTTTCTTCTGAGTTCTTCTGCAGGGTGTCGGAGGAAAAGAAGTGAAGGAAATGTCTAAGGAAATATCCCATATGGCCTATTTAGTCATGGTAGTAGGGGAAATTAGTCTGAACCATGCTGACTGGACTGCTTGCCATATTCAAAGTAAGTTTAGAGCTAGCTTGGCTCTCTTTCTCTGTATGAGCACCACTTCAGCATACACTCTTCATTGAATTTGTCTCTGTGGCTTTTTTTATCCTCACCAATTTCAGACAGTGTTTTCACCCAAGAGCTTCAGCTTGACGTAGCCAAAGCTTGGAGTACCACCCCTAGATACTGGTAAATGTTTTACATTCAAAAGGAAACATAAGTGGCTTGCATTACGTTCCTTGTCCTCTTCCCCTTTATAGGATATTCCCTAAGATAGTCTGATATGCAGAAAAATATTGAAATAGCAAGAGGATATTTGGTGATTTATTGTGACATATCTGGGAGGGAATCTGGAAAGCACAGATGTCAGTTTTAGTGTCCATTCAGTCCATCAGACCAGCAATACACTGGAGCTTTGTTGCTAGACTAGGGGATCAAATGAATAATGAATTTACCTTGTTTTTTTGTCATCACATTTACCCCTGATTAGCTCCAATAACTCTTCACAGGTAGGTTTGTAGGTTATGGCACATGTTTCTTAAATCCCCTTTCACTAAAAGCTAAGCTTGATGTGTCTGGCACTTGGCATGGGCTAAGAGCACACAAACAAGCTACACCAACGCAGTTCTCTATTAAGGTGTGGTGGCATTTTGGACTGAAGATCACTTATCATCATCATTTCTGGTATGTAAAGCCCAGCACAGACACACTCAGGAGGTTGGCTTCTTCTTTGTTACCCACAGACAGGAAGGCTTGGCTATAAACATGTATTAAAAGGATTACAGGCTCTGATATAAAAAGAAAAAAACAATCCTTCCTCAATAATAAGAAAAAAAACCAACTCTAATTATAGATGATCTGGCCATTTGAAATCCCTTATGAACCACACTACATTTGATTTCCCTCTCTCTAAGGTCTTGCTAATGCTGCAAGACATGTTTTTAATCAGATTCCAAAATAAATACAGTTTATGATAGAGCTGGTATCTTGGAAAGGATTAGTTCTGCTCTGCCACTTGTGTATCTATTAAATTTTATTCGGTCATCATACATCCAAGAATACTATATTTTATGGATATATTTTAAGGCAGTAAATTAAAGTGGCACACACTAGTGGTCCCATTAGAAGAAAATGTTGTATCCAGTGTGTTTCTAAGCACTCCACTCTAATCTTTCTGCCTCTATACTGTATATAAGACATTAATGTGTTGTTTTAATTTGAGACTCAGACACTCAAAAAGCT
Organism: Falco cherrug; assembly: GCF_023634085.1. Classification (NCBI taxonomy): domain Eukaryota; kingdom Metazoa; phylum Chordata; class Aves; order Falconiformes; family Falconidae; genus Falco; species Falco cherrug. The sequence continues at coordinate 54,218,728 of NC_073697.1, forward strand.
CTCATCAAGAACAATTTCCAGGTCTTGCAAGATAGAGGAGATAAAATAAAGCACTAAAAATAAATAATTCAAGACAAATTTTATTCATTATGCCATGTTTTCTATGGGCAATGGTTTGTATAATTTCTCCTACAGTTCCAAACTGAACAGCATCTCCTTGTGAAGGAGAACCTTTCTGCTTCACACAAAACGTTTGATTCATGTACTTGCACCCTTTTATCAAGTTAAGTTTAAATCTGTCTGACTGTCTGTCCTTGTTTTCAACACCTTAAAAAATGTGGAAGAAACCACCCCCTACCACGTACACAGAATTCTCAAGTGCCTCTTAAGAAAGGAATACTCTATTTCTTTGCTATTTAATCAATCATATTTGATTAGCGCTGTTTGTATTGCTTACAAGGAACTTGGAAAGACAGCTTCATTGCCAGTGTGAAATACTGAGTTTCTTTGAAACTGTAAGCTTCTGGCCTAGCCTGACCTCCTTTTCACATAAAGTTTGCCTTGCATGGATCTTACATACCCTCCTTTGGGTAGGGAAATTGCATGTGTTTTAAAATATGTGGGCTAGGACAGTTTTGATTTTTATAGGTGGATATGAATACTGATCATAATAAATCATCAGTTCTTAACATGTGGAATATAAAGTAACCCTGTCTTTTCCAGGCAGGGTTCTAAGCACTCCAAATAATTTTAGATGCACATGGGTACTCATTTTGTTCCACCTACTTGTGGCTTCCTTCTTGCCTTCCTCAAATATTGCTGTCAGGTAAGCAATTCTCTGGTACCAAAGGCCATCTGAACCTTGTTTAGATATGGAAAAGTTACTACAGGATAAGTCTTTGGCCTATAGATAATGGCAGAACTCATTAAACCTAATAGGTTTTCTAAGCATATCTCTTACCAGCTAAGTAGAAAAAAGGGACCCTCTACAGACCGATCTGGAAATATTTATAGAGTCAATCGTGAATCCAAGATGTATGAGTTAGTGCTTGTCAGAGCCAGAGCAATACATGGTGCAGGAGGCTGGGCACTGTTTGAGAAAGAAGGTCAGAAAACACAGAAGCAAGCAACTGAACAGCAGGAAGCAATGACGAGTGTAGCCTCGGGTGAAGCTAGCAAACAAAGTTTCTTTTGGGCCTGGTGGTGGATAATGGGACCTGGATTTCTGCCCAAGATTGTGGCTCTGGCTGTTGATTTCCAATATGCCCTGAGAAAGAGAACATTGCAAGGGCCTGGGTATTAATTACAAAGACCAAAAAGAAGAAATAATAGCAAAGAAATGGGGCTTTGTCTTAACGTGACAAAGAACAGGATGAAAAGGAGAACACATTGCTTTGTGGCCAATGCCACAGTAATGAGTTTACTGCAGAATAAAAGGAAAATAGGACTCTATAGCTTCTACTCAACAAAAGCTTCTCAAAAGACAATTCCGTCCTCATTACAGTTTCAGTAAAAAAGTAACTTTCACTGCCTGTCCAGATAGAGAAAATCAAGCACTTCACAAGACTTGTCTGTAGCAGGCACAATGGCATCTAACCAGATCCTGGGGTCACACTTAGGAAGCAATTAAAGTACTTCGGCTAAAAGCCCATGGCCTTGCATCGGATTGGATAGATCTGGTGGAAAATTGGTCTCTTCCTTGGTACCTGCTCTCTGCAGAGCTCACCCAGGGAACAATTCTGACTTCTGAGCCATGATAGAAACAACCAGGAGGTTGTGCCATTGCACCCACGTTCCCAAGAGTATTTTCTTGTGTGCACTCTTCATCTTTAAGGAAATGTTTGATTGTTGGATTTTTTCTTAAGGGCTGAAACACAAGAACAGCCTCAGGATAGTTTGTTGTTTTTTTTTAATCTTTAACTCCGCTTTTTTTAACTCAAGCCAATACTTTAAGCAGGACTGCTCCCTTGGTATTTGGACTGAAAATACATGACTGCCATCTGACAGTCTGTCTTGTGATCTAGTAGTTGGATTATAAATAAACTCAGTTACCTTAAGAAAAATCTGGCAATTCTGCATCAGTTTCCTCTTCCGGTGGAGAAGGGAGTTGGGTACATAACATTTTGCATACAAAACCTCCTCTCTCAGAGGACTAGAAGAGAGTTGACAAGTTATACTGGGTTTTGGATGTCACATCTTTTACTGACTATCATTGCTCACTGTGTGCCTTCCTTCATATCTGGGCCTTAAAGGCATGGATGTTCATCTTCTCGGTGACACTGGTCATGCCCTCAGAGCTGCCAATATTGACTTTACAAGCCACATGTTCATTATTGGATATGATCTGCTACCCTTGATGACAGAGACCAGTATCTCTGCCTTTTGTTGAACAAGTCAAATAATGGTAATAGAAATAACTTTTCCTAAAATCCTACAACACAGAATTTCTCCCATGACATTTTGAGAATTGCTGTAATTTTCACAAAGAATGTAAGCATAACAAAGACCTAATTGGGATTTCCCACCAGACTTGAAAATAGGCCTTCTGGGTAAAAGTTAAGATTTTGTTTTCTAGGATTAAACTGAAAGACATTTCTTAAGACAGAGATTGGGAAAGCAGTGTGGAAAAGCAACATTTACATATTGGACATTGTAGTTATGGGACTGTTATTGTAAATTTCTCATACAGAAGACAGAGAAAACATCTATTCTCTTGTATTTCTCTTGAGAAATTGTTGCCTGGAATAATGTGTCCATTTAAAAAAAGCAGTTAATATAAAGAGAAGAACAGTAAACATATCAGAGAATTGATCAACACAGCTTGTGAATGCATTCAAAAAAATTGGTTTATACAGGTTGGAAAAAGCAGGATAAATGTGGAATAAGATAGCAGTCTTTGAATAAGTAAAAGTTTATTATAAAGAGAGAAGAACTGCCTGCTATGCCTGTTGAGTAATTTGGCAGCGAAGAAGATTTAAGCTGAATGCAGGAAATAAAACTGAAGAGGCTGCTAAGAGAATCCCCTTCAGTGGGAGGATGTAAAAGCAGTCCACGCATGCTTTGTTTGGTCTCAAAGTGTAAACTTAAGCCTGTTTCTGAGGAGGGACTAGGTGAGCACTTGAGGTCTTTTCTTGCTGGCAGGTTTATGAGTCATAGTGGCAGCTGGAGAACAGAATTAACGAGTACCTGCCAAAATTACCTCTGGGAAGTGTTTTTCTTATCAATCATCTAGAAATATTGTTGCTGTTGTGTCACACTGGTGTGGTGTTTTCTTTCTGTCACTGACTCAAACTCCATGATTGCTCTTAGAAAAGCAGGTTCTCGGAGGACCATTATGTTATCATTTCACAAATCCAAAGGCCCTGTTTTAAGTTCCATAAATGCTTATAACGTGTTTTAATCCAGCTTTTGAACCAGCTGAGCAATGCCTCTTGGAAGGGTTACTCCTGGTACTTGTCAGCAGAGGAAGCACAAGATGAACAGGACTAATGAGCATTTGACAGCAAAAGCAAACCAACTACTATGGATTACCACTAAACTAGCAGGAGCCAGTGTCCCAGGCCCAGGTCTGGAGGGCTAATATCTTTCATTCACAGGTGGGTGCTTCTGATGAGAAATCTGTAGTGTGATAAGAAATGTGGAGTCTTTTGGTTTGCATCCAGACAAAATGCCAACATTTGGGTAATAATGATCACTATAATATTAAGCTGTAGCTGATTGTAGTAGTGCATCTACACCAACAGGTCACTTCTTACCAATGGCTCCCATTGCAAATCTCTGCAGAGCTTTATAAAGAAACAGCATTTTTCAGGCTTTCCAAGCTGGTATGCTTTTGAAACACACCTCTGGATGCCCATATACCTTTTTGTAACCATTACTGCATATATGTGGAGCGTTTGGCAAGATATATAAGAAGAAGTAAGGTTTTATTAGGCCAATCATTATAATTTGTGAAATTCTTCTCATAGGCAGTAAATTCTTTCAGGCTGACAAGCCTTCAGCTGGTTCTGAGGAATTAGGACTTTTTCCTTCATGTATGACACAGAAATTCAGAAGTATCTTTAGGCCTATTTATCACCATTTTGCAAGGTGATGTCAAGGCAGTATTTTAAAGGCATTTCTTTTTGCTTTCCCAGCTAGTGGTTTTCTTTTTCTGAAGGTTATTCAGACTGATAATGTATGCTTGACCTTTGGTTTGGGAAGGGAGAAAACAGGCCCAATACCTCCATCTGTATATGTCACTCCATTAGCATTTCCTTTCTTTATAAATCACTCACAGGTCCTAACTGTTGAGAAAAGACAGGCTGGAGAAATCAGCAGGTGATCAAGCAAGCACTTAGAGGTGCTGGGCTGCTGCTTCAAAAAGCAATTGCATAAATAAATTTGCAGCCCAGGTCAGAAGGGAAATGAAGCTAGAATTCTGGCTGGCTGCCTGCTGTCCCCAGGCCACCAGTGGTGTTTCTGCTAAGTGGGAACAGGCAGGAGCAATTGTATGTTTCTGCCTTCCTCTCTTCCCTTTGGACATACAATGGGTAACCAATGAGTCCACTCCATAGAAGACTGGTGGACGCTGGCAGCAGGAGACATTCCTTTCTCACAGGAGATCCCAGGTACTGCAAGGTCACACTAAAGCTTGACTGCCAATGTCGGATGAGCTCTGACCTCCTTGTTTTTCCTCTGCTAAAGCTGTGGCTCAGCCTCTGGCACTTAAAGCACTTTGCAGGAAGATTGTTTCAACATAACTTTTTGTATTCTTTAAAAAGCTGGGTGGTTCAGGCAGCAGAACAATACACTGAGGTTTCCAGCTGCATTAAGGCATCAAGCTTTCCTAGCAGGCAGAAGCAACAGATAGAGGCAAGGGCTCCTGGAACTGCTAAGTATGGAGAGAAGAACTCTACAGAAGAGGCAAATGGTATGGAGAATAAGATATGATCAGGGACAATTTAAGTATATATAACAACAAAGCTATTATTAGAACAAAAGACAGATGAAGGGAGTTGATCAATAATGACTGCGGTGTGCAAGTGGAAGAGCAGTAGGAAGCAGGAGGTGCAAAGGACCGAGGGGAAAAATTAGGATGCCTATACAAGCTGGCACTGAGTTAGAAGAAAAGGGGTACACTTGAGGGAGCAAGAATGATTTAAGTAAAAATAATAAGTGAAAGATTTTCAGAAAATCTGGACTAGAAGACAGCAAGTCAGATTTGGAGAGCACCAGATATCACCAAATTAATTAAACATTTAACAGAGCCACTGTAAGCATGCCATCGATTAGACCTGGCATTGATATCATACCGAACACAATCGCAGGGCAGGATTTCAGTCCTCTGACTTCTTAAAGTATTTCCTTCAGGCTGTACATGATGCTGCATTTAAAGAAGAAAAAGAGTAGGTTTTCTTTCTTTCTTTTTTTCTTTCCTGAGCTTTGAAGTAAGGTAAAATCACGTCATTTAGTTTCTCTCCCATGGCTCCCTTCTGGATGGCTTTTAAAAGATACTTTCAAAAATACTGAGGTTTAATGATCTGACGCTGCTCCCACTGAAGTCACTGTTGAAATTCCCATTGACTTCAGGTTCTAAACAAGCTAATGAAGAAGGTGAAAAATAAGTGCAAGCTATGTGAAAGTGAAGCTATAACCAATGGAGATTTTCATTTAAGTTCCAGTAGAGCAAGGTTTAAAATAGAAATAAAAGCCACGTTTCCCATTTCCTAGATGAATGCCTGGACACTCAGCTCCTGGTCATTCTGGATATCAGTGTTGTGACCACTTATTTGCTTTCTGCCAATCAAGCAAATGAGCAAACCACCTCCACCAGCTCTCTTTATGTTTTGGTCTACTTCTGTTTGTACTTCGTGGCAGACATGAGCACACCTTTGTGGGCCAGAACACGCATTGCCTAAGGCCTGTGATCGAAAGAACATTTTGCACCTTAGCACCTTTCATAGGAAAGGTTTCCTTCCATGCTGTCTTTGTGCCATGACCTACACAACACTGATAGCAATAAATGTGAGATATGATAAAACAGAGAGAACAGAAATCCAGAAATTTCAAAATAAGTAAGGATTTTCCCCCTAAGTACAGGACAAACAAGTTTTACAGGCAGATTTAATACTACCTTGTTTTTCAGTCCATGTTAAAACTTTTTGATCAGTTCCCTCTTTTTCAGCCAGATGTCTAGTTTAAGAGTTCTGATGGCCAGTTATGTGCCAGCTTTTGTAGCTGTGACAAGACCCTACCCCCACTTTCCAAATGAGTCTTCTCCAATCACCCACACGCAGACAGCAAGTTTGGGGTTCATATGGGCCATTGCAAATGGACATTTAAGGATAAAAGATAAAAGTAATTACCTTTTAGTAATGATTAATACCATTCAAATGTTTAATGACATGAGCTAGATTCTACACCTCTGCTCTTTTTAGCTACTTGAGTCTATCAGCCTGAGTAGGAAAATGTTATTCATTAGAAATTTCATCTGTCTACTGTGAATCATCAATTAAGTAAGAAGAAGATAGCCTTCCTCTGTCATGGAGGCCTAGTGTGTCAAGCAAAGGAAATGCCTGAAAACATGCAACTGCATGATACTAAACAAGAGAAGTAAGTGTGCTGGATTATTTTTTTTTAAATACAATCAAGGAACCATGAAAAGTCAATAATGAATAGGCTGAATAAATAGTTGCATGCAGGATTCACTCCATTGTCTCATTAAGGCATCTGTTGGTGCTTACCAGCTCACAATGGCACTGTTAATGCAAACTGTGTGATGTCTTTCCATATTACCTTTCCAAGTAATAGACATTACTCTTAATAGGACTATCACCAAAATGAAAAGCCAATGGTAAGTGGAGATTTCAGTGTTATGGTGCTAAAGCAGTGTCAGCACAAATTTAAAAGTGTTTCTATTTAAAAATTAATGAAAATGGACAGACACTGGAAAGCAACATAAATGCTGTGCTGGTCAAGCAATGTCCAGTTTTCTTAATTGGCTTCAGGACTGATTTAAATTCTCTCCAATTCAACAGGGGTCCTTCCATTCACTTCACTGGATGGTACCTCTGGTCCTCAATGCTCCAGTGGTATGTGCCAAGGAAATATATTAGATTAGTGATAAAAGTTGTCATGTATCCAAGGGGTCATTTACTTCTCTCTCATGTAAAGAGAGTGATTTTCTGAACATGAATAGACTGGCCTTGTGAATATTAAAAATTGCCATTATATGCTCCATAATTTATCACTCAAATTGCACCTTCAGCAATATCGGGTATGCTCAAGTATCCTGGAAGGCTATGTGATTAAGTACTCAGTAAGTTAACTAAAAGCCTGGATTCTCATTTCCTCACATCTAGAGAGATTATTTACATTTGTCAGATTTATTACTTATTTCTATAATATTTGCAATGTCATAGCACCTAGGAGTCTGAAGTTATGTGCCTGAACCAAAGCTACTTAATAGTAGTTCATAGACACAAAAAATTTTGTCGCTACCTCAAGGATCTTACAGTCCTCCAAGGAGAGGAAGAAGTGCACCAATGGTTGGGTACCGCACGTTCAGGAGTGTGTTACTGGCTGGTGTAACAGGCAATAGCCTCAGCAATATACCTATTTGCCATATTGCTGGTTTGTTTTAATGTTGTTGACATGGTGAAAAAGGTGTTTTTCAAGGCGGGCTTGCAGGAGATCGATGAAGGAACTTTAGGGTTGTGTGCAGGGAACATGGCCCATGCCTGAGAATGACAGCTCTGGTTGGAAAGCCTACCAAGTGGTGGAGTGCAGGGTGGCAGCTGGGGTGATCAGAGAGGGGAGCAAGCGTTCCAGCACTGAATGAGTGATGATAGGTTAAATTGTTTGTAAACCATTTGAGATCCTCAGGTGAATGATACCACATGAACACAAATAATCCTGAAAAAGGAAATGCTGAATATAAAGCTGGCAATGGTGCTTCTGGAGGCGGGAGGCAGGGCAGGCACTGCAGCTTCCACTGATGCAAGCCTGGGCAGCTTGTTTGTTCCATGGAAGTGTTTCCTTTCCTGTCCTACTTCTAGTTATCTTTAAAATTAGAAAATGAAATAGATGTAATATACTGAATAAATTGTTTTTATAAGGAAATTGACTTTCTCTTGAACAGTAATGACAGTTATTTCATTTTTAAATTTGAAGCTGTCTTGACTTTACTTCTCTGATGTTTATTTGATCATTAAAGTGTAGGTTAGTGGGAATGTGAAGTAAAACCAGTAATGTACCTTGGATTTAATGTATTTTTTGTTTGTAACAATAGGGGTTTCTTGTGACCATGGGAAAAAGGCAGCTTAGAAGTCCCAGGATGAGCTTTATTCTGCACCACATGTGTGGAAAGCACTGATCATGTATTTCAGAAGTTCCTATGCAATACTTGCCAATTTTGACCTCTGTAATCCTCAGGAGACCACATTTTACATAACTTTACACCACACACACTCTCAGGACCAAATTGTTCCAGATGACTTCTCCCAATCCCAGTAAACTGTACCTTCTCTGTACCTTAGGCCAAACCTAAACCAAATTACTCTGAGTCTTATGGGAAATGAACCTTACTCACAGTTATTCACTCTATAAATAGCCCATTAACTCTGAGGCAAGGGTCTAACATAGATATATGCAGTCATTATTTTGTTTTGGTATCATAATTCATGTGCTTGTTATGTAAGCAAATGTGCAGAAAAATAGGCATATTTGCAGAAATCCTGGCCCTTCCTAAATGAACAGGAATCTTACTGAAGATTTTAGTAGAAATAGGTCTCTTGCTATTCCTTAAGCTAATCACCACCAGTCAGTCATATTGGTGACAGTTTGCCAACCTGCTAGTTTCTCTGGACAAGCAGTGTTGACAGACAGTCCCTCCATCACCAATAATACCACACTTCTGGTGTGGCTTTAAATGTACTTGGATGTAATTTACTTCTCATGGTGAGATCTTGGGTGCAAGACAAAAGGAAGTAGGTGTTTAATGAGGTAGAGAGAATGATGGACTTGGCAGGCTTTGAGGTATCATGCCTTGAGCTGTATACGGAGGGTCTAGTCCTGAGAGACACTATGTCCTGAGAGACACTATCTACCTGTTAATCCACTAACAGCTTAGTTGAAATTGTGGGTGCTTGACTTCTTACATGGCCTCCTCTTGAAGCTGTCCCCTGGAAAGCACCAGACTGGCAGGGCTGAGAGAACAAGTAGTTTATGTAAACCATTACCTATGCAAACTTGTTATTTTGGCTGACATTAAGAGACAGCGGGAAGAAAATAATTTAACTAACCATGCTGAGTGTCCTCATCAAAGAGAAAAAAAAAATCAAACATAGAAATATTAAAGGGTTTGTTGGGTTTTTTTTCAAAGTTGTAACCTTCAGACTAACAGAAAGAGAGGCAATGAGAGAGCAGAGATTTGTGTCAGACTGGAAGTCCTCATTATCAGCCCTCTACCTTGAGATGGAAAAAAATATCTCCACAGCTCAGTTCTTCACAGTGAACTCTGATTGCTAATTATTTGCTAAATTTCCTGCTGATGTTCCCTGAGCAAAGTCAGGCTTGATGAAAGTTTCTGACGCTTGTCTTGTCAGCAGGAAAATAGAAAAAGTGGGCCAGCTTAGTTCAGAAAGGACTCTCACTGCTCATCACTTACATTTCAACTGAACATGCATTGACACTTGTCTGCCACTAGCTCACAGCATCCCATCCAGCTTCCTTCTTCATGGTCATTTGAAGTACAGCTGCTCAGCTTCTCAAAAAAAAATAAATCCAAAGAAAACAAAAGCTGATATTGTGTCACCCATCTTCTAAAGTTTCCAGAAGAAAGGAGAACTTGCATGTCAGAAAATTATTGACAGGTATTCATACAGCGAATTTTACATGTCTATTACCACTTCTTGCACTCATCACCCGAACTACAAGTAGTAAATTATCCCTTTCTAGTGTTATTTCATCTTTGGTATTCATATGATTCCCAACACAATGTTACCTGAGGAACTGCCAGGGCTGTATTTTCAATACTTCTGTAGAAGTATGATATACCTATACAGAGAGAGGCCTGTGATGTCAGAGAGGGGTCAGTGTTTCAATGACATTGAGTGATAACTGCAAAATGACATAGGAGGAAAATTGCAGAGGAGCAAGGACTGGAATCTGGGTTCTCTGTGCCATGGGGAGGGCTCTGTACAGTCTGAGTGAGTTATAATCACACCTGGTCTCCTCTTCCCTCCTGATGCATATTGTTCTGTGTCGTGTGGAAGGGTTTTAAGAGGAGGAAATTAAAGGACACTTCTTGTTCTCTTCTCAGTTTATGTCAACTACTATAACTAAGTGATAGGCTTACGGTTATCCTTTCCTGGGAAAAAGAAGAATCAGTATTGCTGTCTTAAAACCCTGTAAATGTTTTAACTGCAGATGAAAGGAGGCTATCTTCTGCTGCTCCAATAGTTTTTTAGAGAAAAGAATTGTATCGCTTCATTATTGTTTTAAAAATTTGGCACTACAGCAGTTAGCACCACAACAGCTGTTGCCCTTAAAGGTCTAGTCCTAAGTTTTTGCCCAAGGTTGTAAGTAGCAGAGCTGATAACTGAACAAAGGCAATGTAAATCCCACTGAAGCATATAAGGCAAGATAAAGATTTATCCTCAAATCCAGAATTATGACACAGTTTATTTCAGAATTACAGCTGAAAGGAGATTTCTGCTCCCAAGCGGCAATGTTTGTGGTTACCATTTAGATGGTACAAATCAGGAAAACCTTAGAGTGTTTGGTCCTGTTTTTTCTTGCCCTACTTTTGGGACCAGGTAAGACTAACAGCCCAGACAATAAATATATGACGCTATTCAGTGCCCATTCCAGAGTGCGTTGTTACTAAGAGTAATCAATTGACTTGCAGCCTAGGGCTCAATGAAACCCACAGTCTTTCCAATCCAAATAATACTGCATTTTTATTGTATCTGAGAAGCGATCAGATACCTAGATATATTATCCAGATACATTTGAAAAGAAAATTGAAAATAAGTGAAAGTTAGGCATCTCAACCAAGCAGACTTTTATTGTTTTTAAACAGACAAACCGATTAGAGTTTGTAACTCCTTCTAGAGATTTGAAAGCTTGCAAAAACCTTATTCTACCCTTGTAATTTTCTATGCCAATAAGCTTAGCCAAGACAAATAAAACAAGCAACAGAAATTTATACCACACAGGAAGTGTAGAGCTACTGAGAAGTGATGACACAGTGAATTAATGACTTAGTTCATTATGCTTTTTCCTTATGAATTTGCAATAGAGGGGCTAGCTCTATTGATGAAATTTATTCTGATCACATAATGCTCAGTGCATTATGCTTAATAGGCCTTTTTCAAATGAGATTAAAGAAGTCATATTTACAAAATAATAAATAAAGTATGCTGGAATGATTAAAACCACCTAACTTAATTTTATTTTCCTCAATTTTTATGTCTAAAATTTCTTCTGGTGTGAGAATGGAAGAGTGACTTTTTTTCCCTACTTATATTTATTTGGGGATTCTTAGGATACTGTGCTTTCTTCAAAAGAAAAATATCATGCATTTTGACCATTCCAAAATATTCTGAATTTACTCCCTTTCAGTGCCATTACTTATTTCTGGGGTATTATATTAGCTCCAAGCACCATGCCATGAAGTAAAAATGTATAACCCTATTCACTGTATAAACTTACATTAGGGCCAAGAGAATCAGGAGTACAGGTAAACAAATAAATAATGAAAACTTCATAACAAAGCTATCTCATGATGGCCTGTTTCTGCGGTGTGTTGAACTGTAACTTCTTACCAAACTCAGATTCCTCCAGTTCTGGCGCATCTCATTCATCTCTGTTTTGGAAGCCATATTTAAAACTAACAGTTTTCATGGAGTTGGAAGGTTACATGGATGATTTTCAATGTTTAGCTCTGCATGAGGCAGATGATAATTAAATTTATGATTAAAGACCTTTCCTCTGGAAAGATTTCCTTGTAAAATTGAAGCAATAAAGTGCTGCAACTTTGAGGAGGAGAGAAAAAAGGGGAATTAGTTATTTTAGGAGTTTGCTTTCAAAATGCAATGAATGAAACCTAAACACTAAAATTTAGAGGTAAGTTTTGTCTTTAAGCTGCTTTCTGCAGCAAAGGTGCTCTAATCCATGACAGAGGTCTTGGGCAAAGAAAGAGCATTATTGCGATCTTACTTTGTATCAGGTATTACATTCCTGAAATTCACAATTGTGAGTTGCTGTAAAATACTGTAGATGTGAAGTCAGGCTCAACACTTACTGGGGCATTATGGAAATCCCATTAAAGCCATTGCTTAAAAAAGCCCATTTACAACATCGCGTGTTACAGTGCCCTCATATCTAAAGACTTGCAGCATGATGCCTGGGATAATCATGCACTCTCGAGAAGCTGTCAGTACTTTTTCAGATCCTCAAAACACATGCATTTTTTTAGTTAAGATCAAGGAAAATGATAACAAATTATCTCTTCTCATACAAAACTAATCATACCCTTATGTGCTTTGTCGGTCATTCCTGTGGTGAAAAACTTTTTTCTCATATGCACCAAAGCCAAAATGTTGAGTGTGTAACCCTCCACACTGTTCAGAAAATAAAGGGGAATAAATATTTAACTCTTCCAACCATCCCTTTGAGGTGCTGCATGCTCCTGTATATCCCTTAGTTCTCTAACAGTGACCACAATCAGTCTTGGACTACCCTCTGGAGCACCTGGGGGACCATTTTGCTGTCTGATACCTCACCCAGCACACCTAACCACCCCAGCCTTTTGACCATAAGGAGTGACACCTCATCAGGCAATCTGTGCAGACCTGCACCCAAATGAGTGGCTCTGTCTGTCCTAAATTTGTAATGTTTATCTCTATCAGAGGAAGTCTCGGTCTCGCCTACCACATAAAGATTTTGTAGTTGATCTTGCAAGGAAATTGGTAGGAAACCAATTCTTTTGCAACTACCACAGCCTTTTAGTTTATCTCCTTTGCTGCCTGGGGGAGGTTTTGTTCTAAGCTAAGAAAGACCTCGTATCCCACTATTTTATATATTCCCCTCAGGGCTGATCAAAAATTCGGGGCCTAAAATCATGAAAGCCACAGGGTTCTTGGCAAAACCAGTCCACTGTACAACAGCAAAGTGAGAGGCATGTGTTTGCCAATTGCTTGGCTTGTTACATACCAAGTCATGCCACATAGCAACTAGAAGACTATTACTGTGTCTAGGAGGAGAGAGAAATGACTTCTTAATTTAGAAATGACTTTTCTGTGTTAGGGATTTGACAGGGAGGATGAAGGACTAGAGGAGATAAAGTGTCACTGCTGAAAAAAAATAATTTTGTAAACATGAAATATTGATCTGACATGTATTGTGTGACTGCTTGCTGTATGTGTATATCGAGTTCCAAATGTTGCACATTCAGAAAAGCTAAGTTAGAAAAATCACTTACAGGCATACATAGATAGAGGTCCACAATCTGAGCTGTCTGGAAAAGCATGAAATGTTTATCTAGACAAGGAAAAAATTCTCTCCCATATTGCTGAATAAAGTTTGTGTGACCACTAGCTTTGTATGAGGAGGATTTAATGTTATCTAAAGTATCCTTAATCTGCATTTTTATGGTTAATTAATAGAGCTGATCTGACAAATGCTTTTATTGGAATCTGTCTTCTGCTCTTTTCTGCTTCCTTTTTGCTTGACTTCAATAGGAATTTCTTTTGCAGCCCTGAAAATGAGGACATTTATACCAAAGTCTTTTTATAGCTTCTTAATTTACGTGTACTGCTTCTAATTGTTGTTATTCTCTGGCCCCTTTGCAACATCTTCAGGACTTCCCTATATTACCAGAGTGACATAAAATGGTCATAGTCTAAATGCACATCAGACTCAGAACAGCTTAATTATGGAGGTGCCATTAAGAGTACATTGATTTTCACTTAAGAAGAGGATTAATTCTTTGCTTTTTATAAATAATGTGATGCAACATGTTCACATTTACAGCTCTACCCTTATCTCTCACCATTACCATAAGAATGGCTATAATAAGATTAAAAGAAAAAAAAAGTGTAAGCTCTTTCTCTTCATGGTTTTTGAGGCTCTAGAGTTTTTGCCTTCATGCTCTTCTTTCCAGTCATGATGCTTAGAAAAATATTTATGCAGATAAAAACATTTCAGATTCTGAAGGAATAAAATAATTTAAGAACTGATAATTTGAGAAAAGAAAACCAGTGTTGCAAGCCTTACAAAGAAACACAGAGAGCTGGCAATGTACATGTCGAACACAATGAATGTATTCAGGTAAATCTTTTAATTCATTGAACAATAGAGATTTTCTAAGAGACGGCACAAATTTTTCATGATGAAGGTACAGTTTTATCACGATTATACAAAAAGTGATATATATTAATGTGTCAGTTATATATGTTTTATATGCAAAGAATATGAGTCTTAACAGTATGGCCTCAATGACACCAGAATCACTAAATTATAAAAATTTTGAAAGTGTCTTTATTAACTCCCTTAAAAAGATTTCTATTTTTTTAATATGTGGATACAAAGCTGAAATGATTGTTATCTAGCAATTAAGGTAGAGCTTTAACATAAAAAACCGTGCCATCTAAAAGTCATGATCAAAAGTATAGCAATAACAGTCAAGCTAAGGGAATGTTCTGATCATGGCTGGGAAGGAGAAAGAGATGGGTGAAGGACGGGACCCCAGCTGTCGGCTCTTCCCACCTCTAAACAAGAATTACTCTTTCCCAAGGAAGTCTCATGATTACAGATCAAATCTCGACATCATCCATTTAAAGGATGCAGCACAATTTCCAAAGTATTATTAATCTTTTTATTCACAACAGAAAAGGAATGATTGCAAAAATACTAGAGATGACAGCAGCTCCCATTCATGGTGGTGAAGAGGACTGCAATGGTGATGGCAGCATGGGGTCGTGCCAGTCCAAGGAAAACTTGCCTCAAGGATGCAGAACATTTTTTCACATACGATTCCAGGATGCAGAGGCTGTAAAAGCACAGATGCTCTTTGGAAAGATAAAACCACCATCTCTCACTGAGGAGTGTGCTGTTCTTCTGGGGAGAGGGGCCACATGGAAAGGTGGGTGTGTGGTGGCCTCTGTACCCTTGTTCCTGTTGCTGACAGTGAGATGAAGGCACCTCTCTCTGCCACAGTCATCACTTCTGTTGCACCTCCATGAGCCAGGAACTTCAGGCAGGTATTTCCATCGTGGATACAAAGCCTTCATGCTGCTTTCCTGGAAGCGGCACGGATCCTATCCAGGCACAAAAAGAGTGCTCCATGCTTACTCCCCTGGGAAGGCCAGGTGGAATATGACCCTAAGATACTTTCTCACTGTTTTACAATTAAAGTGAAGACCTAGAGTGGAGAGGCAGCAGCCAAATTACTAATTAGCACTCTGATGACTACATCTGCATTTTTAAGATATCATTTTGATTTGCATGGGCCTGCACAGTCAGCTGTTAAGTTGCAATTCAGCTGAGTTAAGTGTTTACTTGTTGTATTTTTAGAAAAGGAAGAGAAAAGATCTAACAGAATCGGGTCTTTAACATTAGACCTAGAAAGAAATATGAGCCAGGAGGCTTCATTCATTAGTGAAGTGCTGGGGCCAACACTACTAAAATAAAAGAAAAAACTTTTATGAGTAGGAAAGGACAAAAAAATGCTCTTCAGGAGTAACACACAGATGAATGATGCACATTGACATTTCACACATTCACATTAAGGAGGAAACTGGGCCCGAGGTGCACCTCTTGGTTACCGTTCAGCTATCACTAAACACAGCTGGGCAATTCTACCTAACTAATGTATGTTATAATTTTATCATATATTCACAAAGGAAATGTAATTTATGATTGTGACTTAAAAGTGATATTGAAAACATGAAGGATGCTGTACGCTTTGTGGGTGCTTACTACTGTAGTTGAAATGTATACAGAGTTTTTACTGAGTATACTCTGAATACTTTCCCTTTCAAAACCACTCTGATTCCAGATTGCCTCCCTCCCAGCCCTGATACTTCTGGATGCAAAGCATTAAGGTGGTGCCTGAAATGCTATTCTGAGAGTGAACTCCTCTGGCCAAAGCTGTTTAATCTGTGACTGAGCACCCTGCCCATTGCTGTCTTAGAGCAGAAGTTCACAAGCATCCTTTTAACTAATGAGTCTTTCCTATAGTAAGCTGTCTCAAAATACAAAAGTGAAGACTAGAAGAACCTGCTTGATTGAAAGCCAAGCGGGTTTTCCATTGGTATTTGGAAATCTGAAAGTCCTTCTGCACTGCAGCAAAAAGTTACAGTTGCAATAAATGTCACATGGGTACCTATACTGTTTTTCCTCCTATTAGCAGGAGAGAAAACTGGGAGATACATGGCCAGTATCTGGGAGACCACTATTCATTTCTGTCTTGCTGACTCTTTATATTCCTAGATGAAGTATATAATCTCTGCTCACTCCGATGTCCTACCTAAAATGAAGGATAGTGTCACATTCCCACCTCTGAGTGGTGATGTTTAAAAGTAGCTAATACAATTTTTCTTTGGAACATGTGAAAAAAACCCACAACTTTTCCCAGGAACCTGTCCATTTGTATTAGGAATGAATCCCCTTCACCAAACATTTTGTCAAGTACATCCAGCCAGTATTGCTAAACTAAAGAAAAAGTCATAGAACCATAGAATCATTTAGATTGGAAAAGATCCTTGGGATCAATGAGTCCAGTTGTAAACCCAACACTGCCAAGTCCACCACTAAACCGTGTCCCCAAGTGCCACCTCTACACCTCTACTGCCGGCTCGTATGCAGATGGCCGTTTTCTGCCCCAGGCCCTTTTCTGCTGGGCAGCTTGGCAGCCGCTCTGCCCCCAGCCTGCAGCGCTGCGTGGGGTTGGTGTGACCCCAGCGCAGGCCCCGGCACTGAGCCTTGTTGAAGCGCACACAGCTGGCCTCGGGCCATCGCTCCATTCTGCCCAGGTCCCTCTGCAGAGCCTCCTGCCCTCAAGCAGATCAGCACTCCCACTCAACTTGGTGGCGTCTGCAAGCTTAGTGAGGGTGCACTCGACCCTCTCGTCCAGATCATTGATGAAGATATTAAAGAGAACTGGCCCCGGTGCTGAGCCCTGGGGAACACCACTTGTGACCGGCCACCAAGAGGGTATAACTCCAGTCACCAGCACGTGCTGTCCCCAGTCAGACAGCCAGCTTTTTACCCAGCAAAGTATACACCCATGCAAGCCGTGAGCAGCCAGTTTCTTGAGAGAATGCTGTGGAGACTCACCTCAGCTATGGCATATCTCATGTTCAGTGACAGCATACAGAAATTCAAGGCAAAAAAAAAAAAAATATTCTCCATGGCACCTGATGAATTTACTGCAACCTATGGGCTATTCCAAAGTGATTCTATCTGAATATTCATGAGTTGAAGACTTTTCTTCCTAATCTAGAATGGGAAAAGTTTGTAAATCCAACATTTTACAAAAACAGAAATTGTCTCATGCCAAACTATTGTTATGAGGATAACAGCATTAATTACTGTAAAACACTCATATACAGTGGAAATAAAAATTATTAAGAATAAAAAGAAGTTTGAAACTGCACCATAAACAAATTCTTTCATTAAACTAAAACTATAGAATACAAAGTTGACAATATGAGTATCGCAACAGGGACCTGCATGGACCAATTATATCCTCACACTTACATGCAGTATCACGTTGCTCATTTACATTGAAATTAATCAGATTTACTTCCAAATCCTTACCTTCAGTGCTGATTCCTAACAATACATCATTTACACTCTTGATTTTTCCATACTGAACCTCACTTAGGCATTCAAATCCTCACATGCTTGAATATACAATTCATATATGTACAGCACTTTTGATGAACATCATTAAAATGCTTGTTCTTCTTAATCAATTGCTCAAAAATCAGAGTGCTCTTGAGCTATATCACTCTGTTCCCCTTTGCTTAGGCATATAAAACTACATGGGACAGAGAGTATGTAATTATTTACATGCTTATCCCAGAAATAATTTTCTAAAGAGATTACTGTGTTATGAGACTATTTAATGAAGTACTTTCAGCTTTTGTGCAATTAATGCAAATTTATGTGATGATCTACTATTTTAACAATCACTGTGTGTACTTTAATTTTCTATCATTTCTTTTTGACTGAAAAAAGTTGTTTGTATTATACTCTTTACTGAGTTTAAATACAGCTGCTTTGAAATTTGCAGTTTGTGTTCTGTGGGAGGACCTACAATTCCAAAACAGCAAAAAGAAATTCAGAATGAAAGGGAGAATGTTTCCAAATTTCCCTTGGAAGGGAAGCCTGGATGGGGAGCAGTGGCTGAGATCTGTGTCTTTAGTTGTCTGGATGACAGTGCTATCTCAGATCACCAGTATTTGTTCCAATGCCTTTTTTAATGTGCCTTTTTTTTTTTTGTTTTCATTCTTTCCTTTTCGGTTTATCATGCATCAGCCTGGTGTCAGTGGGTATGTTTGATTGATAAGGTGCTTGAGGAGGAACCCCCAGTGCTGTAGGAGAGCTGGTGTCTATGCTACACAGGAGGGTGCAGTACAGGCGTGTACTGCCCTGGCCTCACCGGCCACTGTTGCTCTGCAGCTACTGGTGGGAAACCGGTGGTTTGCAATACGTGTGCTATGCATGCTGTTCAGGCGGCCTTAGGCAGTCAGAATATCAGCAGTTATACCCATGCAAAGGGATCTCATGTGAGAACAAGCAAGGTCTGAATTACAGCACTGAAATACATTTTAATGGCAGTCATGTATGTTGCCAGAGAAAAACACATTTAAATTGACTTTAGGTCTGCAGTCATTGTGACACAACCTCTACTGTGTATCAACTGAGATAAAACTTCTTTACGGATTCTCAATACTTGCATCTTGCTTACTGCAAAATGTTTTTCTCTTTATTTCTTATCAGTTCAGAAAATTGAAGCAAAGGTAATTTTCTTTACTGGTTATTCAGCTACTCCCTTTCCAGCCCTTTTTCTGTGGTGTGAAAGCAAGCTGCTTCTCTCACCTGACATCCTCCCATCACTTGTGCTTCCTCTTGTACTTTTAACTGCATCAACGTATTGCTGCCTATCTCCAGCAATCCAGCTCTCTGCACCTTTAATATATTTCTTAACTGCCTCACATATATCTTCTCCCCTCTTGCCTCTTATGCCCGGATATTTGCATAGTGAAAACCTTGGACTTGTTCACATCCTTCCTTAAAAGATCACCCTTCACTGCAAGGCTTATGATACTTCTCACCAGTCTAGCCAGTAGCAGGTAGAGGTCACTGCTTATTATAGAGGCCAGAAATATATAATGTTTTTGTACATTTCCCTTTGGTTTTCTATTCTTTATTTCATCTTTTGTAATTAAAGTGCAATCTTATTGGGGTGGGAGAGCTTTTTGTTCTCTGCTTGTGTAGTATTTAGTACAAGGCATTTGGGACGTGAATTCCTAGACCTTGTGGTAATAAAAGAATAAACACTTACAGATAGGGTAAAATACAATAGGGAAGGTAGAATTATCTCTTGAACAAACATTATAAATCCTAGAAACTTAGGGCTACCCTCAGCTTCAGAAAAATGCGGTAATATTATGACACCAAACAATGTCTGTCTGTTTGGACAACCTTAGTCCTGGCATGACACTGTGTAACAACAATATGATTATGGCATTATAGGGATTTAAATTGTCATTGGATCGATCTGATTCATAGATGATTCATTTTCTTTCTCTCCCCTGAGAACTGCTGGAGCAAGAGCAACAGCCAACAGCAAGCAAGGAGATGAGCTCTTCTGAGGACCCCCCCCAAACAACACTTTTCCCTTCTCTCACTGATAAATTAGAAACTCCCAGCTCTGATGAATAACAGCCAAAAGGGACATAAGTCCTAAAATAATTACTTTGAAAATGTCCTATGGAAAGGCTTCAAAGAATTCTGATGATATATGAATAATGAAGGGTCTGTATTTTATAACAGAATTCATTAGGGATAAATAAAAGTCTGACAGAAGGTGCAAAAGGACCTATTTTCAATTAACTCTAACTCTAATTAATGGATTTACTTGTAAATTCTCAGAAAATCCATTTCATACTCAGTAAGTACTGTAATTTTAGGAATAATACAGTCTATTTTGAGCATTGCAAAGTGACTGGATCCCTTCTTTAAGTACAAACTTCAGTTAGGCCTCAATTTTGGAGCATAATTCTCCTCCTTCACTCTATCCACAGTGTGAAAAAGGAAGATGGATATGCAACAAGCCTACAAGGAAACCTGATATATCATCAGGGAAAAAACTTGACACATAAAGAGTGTTCCATGAATCATGAAAATACATTTCAATAACTAAGCTAGAAGGAAAAAATCTCCAACCTTGATTGGCCAATTATAAAATTATAAATGGCTGCACTTTTGAGAATGTTCCAATGGCATGAGTAGAGGTTTTTAACTAAGCCTGATGAAATCCTGTCCTGCTTGTTCTAGTATCTCAGCACAGATTTTCCATGCTGTCTGATGTTGCTCTCATAGTGCTGTTGAAAAAATCTGCATTAAAAACTCTTCTGGAAACACACGTGGCTTAATTAAACAAAATGAAGAGACAAACTGAAGAACACCATGCATGGCAATCCTTCAGATTTCCTCCCCACTTCATGTCCCTTTCAGGACAGTCTTTCAAAAACATTTTTCATCAGGAACAGGAAGAAATCATGTGTAAGCATAAAACTGGGTATCACACAGATTTAGTATGTCTCTAGATTTTTGACAGGTTCGAATATTCTAAGCATTTATTTAATCTTTCTAACTACAAATAATACAAGTTCCAATGTTTATGCACTATTGCACATCTAGTATATTTTGTGGTATGTGCTTAACAACATGGACAGATGTATGATAGACTACAGATTTAACAGATTTAATCAAAGACTATGCTGGGCATGTAGCAGAGGACAGCGTTTCTGTAGGAATCATGATGTTATAATTTCCTGCTCTTTCAAGTATGTAGCCATAATATTTCATTAGTGTATGGCCTGGGTGAGCTTTTTTATTGTTTTAGTCTGGCTTCCTAGGATGACGTGGCAAACCTCTGTCCTTGCGCTGTTGGTCTGCTCATCTATTCTCCCCTCCTGTTCTCTGAAAGTCTCATCTGAACAGGAAAGAGAGACTGAAGGCTCAGAGACAATTGCAATCCCAAATGTCACACAAGAGGCAGTGTCTGAGCTGAGAGAAGAGACCCAGACAGGTACTGATGAGAAGGTAGGCTGGAGACAGTGTTGGTGCATCCCGTTTGGCAGTGCCTGTGTTGAGGTGTATGCATTGGGCAGGCAATGGGCACACAGGCAGCTGTTGGCAGCCACTGTGTGGGTGTCCCCTGCACTGGGTCATGCCACAGAGGGCACGAAGGGATGGAGTGGGACGGTGAGACTGGTGGGCAAAGGATGCACACCTTGGGTGAAACCATATTTTGTCAGTTCTTTTGCCCACTGAGTAACCTGTTGAGTTTTGGTGTCAGCTGCACAGTGACAGTGGGACTGAATTAGACCTTTGACTTGTCCCAAAAGTATGAAGAGTTCCCATGAGATCTCCCACCCAAGGAACTGCTAGATCCAAAGCTGTACAGCTTGCGAGACCAGAGGATACCAAACGCATGAAGCCCAGCATGGCTGTGGGCTACTTTCTGCACTCAGTAAAGGTAAAATATGCATGTAATCCAGAGCTGTATTTTTTCTCGATTGTGAAAGGGTTAAAAAGAAACACATTTGCAGCACTGAGGCAGAACGACCTTGCGGGGAGCATTCTGGCCTGTGCCAGCAGTTCTTTCTTCCTTTGCACACAGCTTCTAATGGAAAAGTACTGCCTGCCCTCTGTAAATTATTAATTTCTTCATGTTATCAGATACCGTTGATAAAAAGACAAGTGGCCCCTGTACTGACTGTCTGGGGTAAAATGAATAATTGCTGATGGCCTTTAAACTCTGTATAGGTTTTCATCTACTTTCTACTGAGCTTGGCTTTGCACTGTGCAATGGAGTGTTACACACTTTTAGCTGCTCACAAGTAACTCCTTATGGAATAAACCTTTACTGCTTTCATTTTAGGTGCTGACTTAGATGAATGACTTTAAATTACTTACAACCTTCAGCTGATCTAAGATGTCAAACAAACTTTAAACTAGTATATGTTCAAGGATGTGTGAACCTGAAAACAAGAAAAGGCGGAGGTGCTTTTTCATTAGCTGTTGCTTCGTATGGGAGAGAAGGTCACCCCCTGGAGCGGCTGGGCACGGAGGCAACAGACACCATCGCTCCAAGTCAGTGCTCTTAACTGTTATTAATACAAACAACTCAAAGCAGTACCTCCGATAAAAGCTTGATAAAAGCTACTGAGATTAGGGATCATGTTAACTAGTGACGATAGCATAAATTATCAACTGGAGCAGCTCCAAATTATAGCATAAAGGGACCCATTTAAAAGGGATTATACATCAGGTTTGAAAAGAATGAGGAATTGATGAGAACAAAAGCACATACCAGAGCCAACAAGTGGTACCTTTTCCAGGATTGCTGTATCTCAGAAGGCTATATTTAACTTTTCAGGACAGGCAGTGGAAAGGAAACTGCAATAGGCATGACAATAAGGGCAAGCAGCTGTCTAAAAACCTGTAATGTACTGAAAATGGCACTTAATGCATATTCATTGGGGCAGCAGAGTATTCTACACTGCAGTTAAATGCATTAGGACTAGCAGCAGACAGTCTAGCTACTGAGGGTTGTCTCCATAGTATTCACTTTGGTTCCTCAGCATGCCTTCAGAGGTTACTATCTCATATTTTTTATGCCATTGCTGAAAGGAAATTTATGATTTCCAGACCAGATTAAGCTCTCGATCTTCTGAAGAAGACAAATAACAGGTAGCTAGTAGGTTGCACTCCTGCCTTCTGAGAAGGGTTTTTAAAATGAATGGCAGATCAAAAGTGCAAACTGAATTAAACTTCTACTTGGGTTTCTCTAAATGTCTACATAAAACATGAAGTACTAGGACAATGTCTGTCTGACCAAATCCAGTCCTATGCTATGAGGGCTTTCAGTGCTGTTTATAATTTTACCATTCTCCCTTTTAAGCATGGTAGGTTTCTGTGAACCAGTGTCTTGCATGCCTTATTCACTTGTGCCAGCCTTACCCCAGCTATTAGTTCCTGCTGATTTTCTTCAACACTTGGCAGAACAGGATGCTCTACTTTTCTGGAACCACTTCAAACTGTGATAAAAATGAGCCATTGGAATATCACTGTGAAGGAGAAAGTCTCTCCCTCAGAAAAAGGAGCATCAGATCTGGTTGACATTTATAACACTAATTTATCCACTTTACTAACCAGACACATCTTCTGGCAAATCAAGTGTGCTTGCTGACAACTTGTACTTGTGGGAAGCTCAGAGCTAAAACAGGGTTTTCAGTAGATGTGAGGATGTTATTTTGGTGGAACTATGAGGAACAGGCTGTAGGATTCTCACAATACCTGGTTTTACATCACACCATTAATCCCTGTAGTTAATTAATTAATTATATTTATCCTCAAAATAGTATTGTGGCTGAGCTCAAACTATCAAACACAAAAAAGAGACAAATTTCTTTATACAACCGCCAAAACAGATCACACCCATGAAGATCAGTAGTTTCATTGAGTATTTCTTTGGTTGTGGGTGGAAGGAAGTAGAAAAGGAAGAAGTAAAAATGGGCTCAGGAATGTGGTGCTCTGGATAGAGGATTGGTTGTGGTCTATTGGGTTGAGTGTTGTATAAATTAGTCTTATAGCAGAAACTCTTCTGGTTGCTTGTCTCCAGCTATGTTCAGAGAAATACAGGTTTTATGGACTTTTCTTTTAGGTAATTGCCCTAATGTCAAAGACATCTGCATTAAATTCTTGAGCACTTAAAGACAACTCTAAAGGTTTGATTTTCAACCAAAAAGTCACTGAGATATAAAAAGAGACCATGATAACACATAGCACTTTGTGCTTTCCTCTTTGCAGGGAGTTCCAGAAATTAAATGGATATGAAAAATGACTTGACTTTTCAGTACTGTAGTTAGTCTGTCCAGTAATGTTTGAGAGAAATTCAGACACTGCTGTTGCACTGGTTCAACAGTTAAACTGAATTTTTCTATATTCTTATTCTATATTCTATATAATTAGAAATTATTCAATATTTTCTAATATTGAACTTTTCATGAACACTAAAGTACTTTAAATGGTTATTTGTCAGCCTGGGCTGATAATGTTGCAAGAGAGGTGTGTAGACTAACCTCCTGGCAAACTTGTTTGGTGTCTACTGCAGAAAGCAAACATTATACTTCACGTGAGCTATGCAAAAGCAGTCTATACTGTCACTTTAATAAAACCTAGAAAAATCCTAACCTGTCTTTGAGGGGGATTCCTTAGAATCAAGAAGATGAGAAGCTGAATAAGTTAGTGGACATATGGGCCAACCAACAGATGGGCTAAAAGCTGCCCTCACCTAAAAATGTTAGAAACTTGTATCTACCTTCTCCATTGCTTGTCTGCACTAATCACAGAAGCAATTAGTGACAAGATGATCAACCCAGATGCTGTCACTGGTATCTGTTAGATTCCTTACCCCTTGATTTGAACAAATGTAAGACAAATTAGAAAGCAAGGGAGGCCCTATTGGATTGCAGCATCACTGTCATAAGACATTATTCTTAAATTGTTTATAGAGTCTAGAAAGAGAAAAATATTTGACAGGAAGGAATAAATGCTGCCAACATTGATTGTTTCACATTTCAAGGGCAAATTTGAAACTGTACTTTCACAGTGAGTGAACATCGATCATCGGAGAGATGTGCTCATAAACACCTGTGAGAGATATGAAAATCTGGCTGCTGGCATAATACATTAATAATCTAGAGATGCCTACATGCTGCACATGGGAGGATGTAGTGTACAGAAAGGAAGAGAAAGAAAAGGAAAATGGGCAAGAAGGAGCAGAATGGGCAGAGGATTAATAAGCCAGCAGAGAAAATAAAAATTGTCATAGCAGTCTCCAGAATTTCCTTTTGGAAGGGGTATTGGCAGAAAGGAGTGCTCTGTAGAAATTCTAGTTTATAACCTGGGGGTGGATTTCTGACGTTAGAGTCCCAGAGATGAAGACAATCCCCTTGTCCAAATACGTGAGCCCTTCCCTGCCTTGCTGCCTTGCCCTTGCCATATTACTTCAAGTGCATCCCACCTCCCAGACTGTGAAGCTGCTTTCTTGTCCACACAAATGACATTTTTTTACCTTGACACAGAAGAAATGGCAGAATCAATCTATGTTCCCATTTTCTGTTCCTCTCTCATTCTGCATTCCTAACTCTTGTTTCTCCCATGGAAGGCCCCACAGCCTCCCCCGCTGCCTGGTGCTCCTCCGCAGCGCTTGCCCTGCTGTGCCACTGCCACTATTCACAGATCTTCTGATGTTCTTTGCCCAAATATCCATATAAAACAGAGGTTGCCATGTGTGAACAATGTAATGCATTCAAGGCAAATCCAACAGTAATAAGGGGTATCAAAGCACTGAAAGGAAAAATAATGGATTAGGGGAGAGGAAGTAGAGAAAAACTAGACTTAGCATTTTTCTCTCTGAAAAGAGAGAACAATCTACTGGGGAAAAAAAAAGAGGAAAACATAACTGTTCATAAATTAAAAAGTTGATAAATTATTCCCTGTAGTTTTAAAATCATCTTTACTGCAAATATTTCTGATTATAGCATACGCATTTCCATGATTACTGTCTTTTTTTCTGTTTGTCTTTATTCAAATCCACTAAAATACTTCTCTTCAAATATTCTTCATATTCTTCAAACATGAAGTTTGCTATGGAAGTTTTCCTAGCTCAACATGCCTTGCCTGCCAGCTTTTACACAGACAGCCTTTGTGAGTTAATTATTCCAGGTGGCTTAATTCTTCATGACAAATAAGACAAAAGTAGAAAAACATTCTTTATGTAACCCTTACAGAAACTGAGCATTCAGCTGCAGTAATGTTTGTGTGGCTTTTCAGAGACTATACACATTCACATCCTCTGAAGTGATCTAGTTTATAGCCCCAACAAAGGGACAGAGATGATCCTTACTCTGAAATCAACAGCAAAACTATCTTTGACTTCCTTGCTAAGCTGAAGCTCCTCCAGCATCCCAGTCCTGCAGTTCAGAGGTAGCCCACCATAAACAGTGAGTGGCTCCCACCTGAGCATCACATTCTGGCCAGTGCTTCTTTGCACAACCCAGAGGGAGCTGGGCTCATCATTCTCCCAGGGGGGTTGCATCAGACCCAGCCCTGATTTTAGCTGCACGTGAGGTAAGACCTATTGAACCTCTGCTGCTCCAAAGGAGGAGGAGAACACAGCTGCACATGGAGGTGTTTGCTTCATCAGTCTTGTACCTGAGCATGTCACTAGTGACTTCAATACACATATCTCTGCTATGAGATCAGAAGGATGACCCTATCTTACAGGTAGGGATGCAGATACAGACACAGATACAGATACAGATGAGATTCAAGGACACAGCAGCTGTTCATTGCAGGTATTTCGATGCTTAACTTCTGAGAGCATTAAAAAAATGAAATCCTTAAGTATCTCTGTACTTTTGGATCTAACCAGACTGGTGATCCTTTCTTTTTTCCTTCAGAATTTCTCTAGAGATAATTTTGTATTTGACCATCTAAAAAGGTTAGAAAAATTGTTGTTCATCAGTTCATAATTCAGCACAGCCAGTTTACAAACAACCATTTGTTTGCTCTGATATTTTTATTACATTACTGCCTGCTTTATTGATGCTTTTTTTAATGTAGAGAATTTATATTTGGATTAATAACAGTTAAAAAAATTAAATGCAATACTACTCTAATGCTTCAAAATAAAGTTGACATCACAAATTGACAACTCCTGAGATTCTCAAGGTGAAATACTGTAATGTTAGTTTGGCAAAAATATTTTTTGTGATTGTGTTTTGCATGACTGCTTACTAAAAAATGTTTATGAGCTGAGAAGACCTGATGCACTTTGTGCTATTGTATTCTGCAGGAAAAGTTGCTGCATTTCAGATCTGAGAACCATCATGGGATATTTCTGCCTATGCCTTATTTTCATGTTGCTACTAGAAGACATACCAGCTCTGACAGATATTATTTTTCTGATCCTTTTTACACTGAATTTCACTTTCCTTTTTTTTTTTTTTTTTTTTTTTTAATCAAGTATCTGTCAATATAAAAGCTCATGCTTTTACCTAGGGGTGTAAGCTTGGAGGTATGATTGAATCCAGTGCTACAGCCCAGCAACACTCACTACTCATTGCTCATATGTTGTGTGGTCCTGTTTTCCTGCCTAGTGAGAGATACAAGCTGAAGGTTTACAGCTCCATCAACATATCCTCCTCAAGAGTTTACTGCAGTCACATGGGAACTCCTGCTGAAGACCATCCTCTCCAGCTCAGCCTCTTCTTCTGCAGGATGAAAAAAGCCAACAACACTTGGAAATGGGAAGCCAGCTGATACTATAACTAAGAAGATGCTATTATATACTCACTTTGAATAATGTGTAAGCTCAAGATACAGAATGAATTGAGGGAGGCTTAGAAATGGGCAATGAATACTATTAGACACAGGAAGAATTTATGAGAGGCATCTAATAAGAACAAGATGGATTAATTTAGCAGAGCCCTCAATAAGTAGTAGACTGGTGGAGGTGTATAGAGCAATGAATGGAAAAGAGTGGGCATATGCATAGCCTCACCTCTCACTTCTCATAAAACATGAGAACTATGTATGGGTCATCCAATGAAAATGAAGGCAACCCATTTAAAGTTGATAAAGGGAAACATTTCCTTGCAAAAAAAAAATATTGGTGGAAATAATTCCTGTAAAATATTTCTGAATCCAAAATTTAGGCAGAACTGAAGAAGGATAGGAACACCAAAGGTATAAATGTCTCCTGGCCCAAGATCTGCAATAACCAGTAACCATTGGAGATAAAACCCCTTGACCTGGATTCTATAATTGCCTGTTAAAAGATGTGTTTCACTTGATTTTGAAATAGCTCATACTAGCCAGCACCAGACACAAATCAGTGTATTAGATGGTCTGTTGGTCTTTCATGATATCTAATTTATTTGTTTCTTATTTCACTGGTTTAGTGCAGCCAGAAACATCTGCCATTTATCTCCACCTCTGTGGAAGACTTGCAATACATGGTCATTTAGGGCAGCTAATGAAACAGGTGTCTATGCATGACACTGGTGCTATAACACGTTCTTCAGAACATGGAGAATGGCTCCAAAGATGATAAAACTACACTGATGCATAATAGTGACCTAAAAGAGAAACATTTATAATAACCAGTTATAACCCCTCTCACCATGAAAGTCTATAAACCACTCAGTAAGTGAATTCTGTGTAGACCAAACCAGTTTTTCTACCAGCAAAATTCCCATACAAATTTTGCAAACACAGCTGCAGCTTAGAGCTGACCTAGGCAATTGTATAAGGCTGAATTTGAGGACTGTTAAGTCATAAGATGAGCCTTATGCAAGGCCAGAACAGGAAGGCAGACATGTTTTTGAAGATTAGAGGCATTTCTAGGCAACTGAAGAACTCATAAGAAGTCTCAAATTTTCTCTAAACTTTTGCGGGAAACTGTTTCAACCCCCACTGAGCACAGAAAGTGAAGAGCACAGCAGTAAAGGAAAAGCAATCCTTGCTTGTCTCTAGGGCTTGTATTTCTGAGGAAGTCAGAACAGTAAGTAGCTCAAATCCATGATAAATATCCCTTTCAGGTGATTCACAAGGCTGTGTTAAATCTGACCGAAGGTAAATATAGTTACACCAAAGCTATTTCTCTAGATTCCTTTAATAAGTCAGTGGAGACAAACACTTTTAGGGTGTGATTCATGTCATCCTAAAGTAGGTATCTAACTGGGCCAGCTGAATCACACCTTAGAAATGTCAATCTTATTTACTCAGATATAAAGGTAGGTCATGGTGATGTGTTTAGATGTAAACATTTGGAGTACAGGCATGTAAAGTTAGGTGATATAACTCCCACCCATAGTCAGGGCTTAGAAAAAGGATGGTGTATAGATTCCATCTCAGGGTGGTTGTAGTGTTTACATTTTGCACCATTTTTGTTGGCAGCCCTCATCTTGCTGCACCCCTGTGACCTGAAGCTCAGAGCAGCTGTGATGTTTGCTTCGGGTTCACCTCAGAGATAAAAATCTGTTTCCCAGTTGTCCTTTCTGATTACCAAAATAAGCAATGGGGCTTCGGGCTGCAACCCTATGCCAAATACCTTGCTCATACATAGCTACAAACTCTTTTTAGTGTGCTTCACCATAACGGCTTTTTTAGTCACAGAAATACAGCAGGGAACAGCAGAAAATCCGTATATGAAACTGTTTCTGAATGCACTGCCACAGTCCTAAACCTCGTTTGTTTTCTTTTCCCTTTTAATTAGGTTTTCTACAGGCTTCAGCCATTAACTCTGTTTAAAAACAAACTGTCCAAGGCTTTTCTTTGATAATGGTTTAATTTTAGCTTTTTCTCCAACCTCCGAAACACAATTAACTCTCATGCCTGGTATCTCTCATCAGATTTTCCTGCATCTCCTCCCTTGGCAGCCCTCCAAAGCAGGTTCATTTAACACCAGAAAGTTCCCACAATTGAATCCTATCTCTACAGATCTCACTTTCCCTGCATATCAGCTCACTATGGAGAGCAACAGCTTCCTGCTTCATTTACATCAAAGCCATCAGACGCTGTGGGCAGCAGTGATTGTATGACACTATTTAATCCAATCCTCACCACTTAAGTGCCCAGCCAGGACATGAAGGGAGATTGTTGGTGCTTATTCATAGAATCACAGAATGGTTTGGGGTGGAAGGGACCTTTAAAGATCATCTAGTTCCAACCCCCCTGCCGTGGGGTGGCCCACTAGACCACCATGTTGCTTAAAGACTTGTCCAACCTGGCCTTGAACACTTCAAGGGATGGGGCATCTGCATATTCTCTGGGTGACCTGTTCCAGTGCCTCACCACCCTCACAGTAGAGGATTTTTTCCTTATATCTAATCTAAATCTACTTTCAGTGTAAAACCATTACTCCTTGTCCTGTGACCACACGCCCTTGTAAAAAGTCCCTCTCCAGCTTTCTTGTAGGCCCTCTTTAGGTACTGGAAGGCTGCTGTAAGGTCTCCCTGGAGCCCTCTCCAAGCTGAACAACCCCAAGACTCTCATCCTGTCTTCACAGGAGAGGTGCTCCAGCCCTCTGATCATCTTCATGGCCCTCTGGACTCACTCCAACAGGTCCAGGTTCTTCTTATGTTGGGGATCGCAACTAATGCAGTACTCCAGGTGGGGTCTCATGAGAGCAGAGTAGAGAGAGAAAATCACCTCCTTTGACCTGATGGCCACACTTCTTTTCATGCAGCCCAGGATTCAGCTGGCTTTCTGTGCTGCAAGCACACATTGCTGGGTCACGTTGAGCTTTTTGCACCCCCAAGTCCATCTCCTCAGGCCTGCACTCAATCAGTTCTCTGCCCAGCCTGCATTTGTGCTTGGGATTGCCCTGACCCAGGTGCAGGACCTTCCACTTGGTGTTATAAATGAACAGCACCGATACATTTCCAGCACTGCTGCTGCAAAGGCAATACCATGGGTTTTGGCTTGGAGTTAATTACTTTTCCTTTTCCTACCTGCACAGGCAAGAGATCTGATCATTTATGTTGCTCACCAAATCTTGACACAGCTCCATTATGGTCTGTTTTCTGCTGCTATTTGCAGGCAGAATTCATGACAACTGTGCACAGGGAGACAGCACAGCCTTTTCTCCTCGATGCTTGCATCACCAATCCAGCACAGTGCTGCTTTGGAGAAAAGCAGTATCTCTGATGGGGAGAGGAGTAATCATCATCATTCCCTGCATTCCTGGAGCAGCTTTCATCTGAAGGTTTTGAAGAATATACCCTTTTCCAGCATTGCATATAATGCATAAACCTTACAATATCAATGACATGCAGACTAGGCAGCTTCACCGTGTTATGGCTTGTTGAGTCCCAGAAAGAGCTAATATCAGCACCAAGTAAACCAGAAGCACTTTCATTTGAAGCTACTGGCTTCTCAGTACTGTGGGAAGACAAGATGCTTGCTTTGAGCCATGCAGTTCTAGGCAACTAGGTCTGAAAATCAGGACCAGTAGTCATCACAGGCACAGTATGGAGTTTTGACACTGTGGATGTCATAAAATATCTTTGCTTAAGAAGGCAGCACAACTGCACATAATGCAATATGGTAGAAAATTGTGTACAAACCATCTACAGTGGGTGTATTGAGGACCCGTTCATCATTTTTGATCACATACAACTCTGTTTTAGGAAATTCGTCACTCCAGAGCCCTGCCACATCAGTGAAGTTTACACCTCAAGCCTCAGAGCGTATTGGCATTCATCGGTGTTATTTTTGTACAGTCTGATTTCTTTCTGCTGATAGGGAAGGGCCCGATGGATATATTTCTTCTCAGGTTTTCTGAGATTCTGAAAGTCCTATTCAGTGTTTTAAGACTATTTTTCTTTCAAGAGCCATGTAATATTTTGGAAAAAAATATTAGCAAAATAACACTAAAGAAATGAAGGGAAGACTAGAGCAAGAGGAAATTAATGTAGGTCCTAAATGTTACAGAAAACTGCATGACAGAATTTATAAAAGCACCTTTAGAAATGTGATTGGAAACCTGTCAGCACTGTGAGATGCCTGGGCATTTTTACAAATCTGCCTCTGAAGGAGCTGTGGCATAAAATAAATGCTAAAACAAGGGTTTTACTTCCAAGAATGCTCTAAGCAATGGATTGTGGAAGCTTAAAGTTCTTTCTTTATGTTTTTCTTACCTTTTTAGAGAGGTGGTAGGATGATATGTTAATCTATGCATACAGGGTTATATTCCTTGCGTAGATCTGTGTCAGTAATTGAGGACTCTGGCAGGCTGTAAAGCAATATGGTACAGAGCTTCTGTGTGACTTTCAGGTAAGTATCTTTTTATATTTCTTTTTCTCTCTAGTTTGGGAAATTAGGTTCTAAACGTGTTATGATGTGAGTCTTTGCTGTAGCACAGTACTCAGAATATTCTGTGTAAAACTGATGAGATGTTTATCCCTGTATAATTTTCCACTCATCCATAAACTGAAAATTGTCAATTGAAAACTTTCAAATGAAATGTGTCTTTGGAAAACTATGGAACCAGCAAGTGAAATTTGTGCTCCTCCATTTCTTTGTTGTGAAAACTGTACCATAGGGTGAGCCACAGGGAGATCGATGGGCACAAAGATAAGTCAGTCCTGTTGGTGTAGATCAGGGGTCCTCAAACTTTTTAACCAGGGGGGTGGCGCGTGAATGAAGGCAGGCAAAATGAAGAAAACACAAACCTGGGAGAAGAAGGATGCAGCTGACAGTGTCAGAAGTAGCTGCCAGGCTTCAGAGAATGAGAATGGAGAGCTGGTGATGGAGCAAGACATATAAAGGTTTATAAAAAGCTTTGACAAAAGTGGTCTCAGTGGAGTAAAAGAGCAATAACTGAATTGGTGAGTGAGTAGTTAAAAGAGATTAGGAAGAGAAAATGAATAGCCAGGGGTTAAGAGAGAGGACTGACATGGACATAGCCAAGGATGAGGGACAGAGATAACTCATGATGCAAAGAGGGAAATAAAAATGGGTAAAAACAAACAGAAATGTTTTTATGAATCTGAAATGAAAACTTTTCAGTGTTTTCCTTTCTATATTTTATTATATTTCATTTAGATTCAGAACCAAGTCAAGATTGGAAAACACAAAATCCTTTGTGAAATGAAACGTCTGTCTCCTACACAGTCCTCATTGCAAGTCAGAATTCTGTTTAAAATCACTTTCTGCTTCCCATCTTTATCTGATACCAGATTGCTAAATAACCTGAATATTTTTGGCCATTTAAAATCTCTACACTTTTGTATAAACTGATCTTGAAGAATTCTGAACCACTAAGTGCTAGGATAATCCTTTTATTTATTTATTTGTGATACATTCAGTGGTGAGATGGGAAGTTCTCCAAGAAAACTTTCAGTTTGATATGAGAGATTATGTTTCTAGAAAATTTAGATACTACCTTATTTCAGCCTAATTGCTGGAGATTTGAGCCCTTTAGTTGTGATGCAATGCATCACTTGCCACTTGTAATCTTCAAATATATCAACATGTAGTTCTTTAAATAGGTACAATCCCTTCCAGCAAGGCAACACACTTCAGTCTTTCAAACTCATCACGTGCCAGAGTAGTCAGCTTACATTTTTCCAGGAAAATCTTGAAATCACAGATGATTTTAACTGGTGATCTGCTGACTTTCATTGTTGTCATGACAACACCATTGAGAATTTTACCGCGCATCTTTTCAATGCAGGTTTGGCTTATATATGTACAGTTTTCTTTTAAGATGACTACATGAAGCTATGTTAAGACAGTCTTTACTCTGGCACCTCTAAAGTTGCCATCAAATTTAGGTAAATGCAAACTGAAATATGCCATATGTTTCAGCTGAGACTTCCTGGAGAGAAGCAAGCTCCTTTGTTTGGTCTGGAGTAGAAATCAGCTTGTAGATGCTTTACTCTCCTAGGCAGAAAGACAAGCCTTTCTGCAAACATCTTGAAAACAAAGTGGGGAAATTTCTTTAAAACCTCCTTTATTGCATGTGATTACAGAAAATGTGTGGACAGTTGGTCACCTACCTCAAAATTTATGAATTTTGATGGTGATTCATTTTTCAGTTGCCACAGAGACACTGCTCCCACAGTGGTGAAGGGTAATGATGGGATGATTTCATGACTGACCTGCATGGAAATTGAGGAGTAGTCACTGACCTTACTGTTGGCTGAAGAAGAGGAAGGAGCACGTAAGCAACAGAAGCAGCTCCCTGTCAGTGGTGCTCAGCCATGGATTGGTGGTGCTTCATAGCACTGCATCCCTTCACATCCCCTCCTTTGGGTAAGTGCTGCTTTGCACAACAAAAAATGATGGCCCCTGGCTTGTCACAGCACATTCACATCTCTTGAAGCATTCAATGTTTATCTAACTGCTTGTCTCCTTGTTCCCCAATATCTTGCCACATCACCGGGAAAACACATTTTCAAATACATATCAATCCAACTGTCAAGGATGCATTGCTGAGCCACTTTTTCACACACTCTTGCTTTTCTTCTTGTTCTAGGTGGCTGGAACCAGAGCCCTTTCCTCTTAACCCCTTCAAATCTGGAATATCATGCAGATATTTAATTATGTAACATTAAAAAATGTGGTAACTTTATTTTCTGCTCACAGTTTTGGCTGCATCTTCATTGTTACTCTGATGTTACTTCTTTGGAAACACAGTGAATTGGAAAAAAACCCACAACCTCACCACTTTCTTACAGCTTAGCTCCACTTCCAGTAAAGTGCCATTTCCTTTTCTCCAGGGTTTTTGGTAGTCCAGGGCATTGACCTGTGATGCCTGCTAGTTTCTT
This sequence comes from Falco cherrug, assembly GCF_023634085.1. Taxonomy (NCBI): domain Eukaryota; kingdom Metazoa; phylum Chordata; class Aves; order Falconiformes; family Falconidae; genus Falco; species Falco cherrug. The sequence goes on from NC_073697.1 coordinate 54,253,302, forward strand.
GGCATTTCCAAATGTTTCATGGCATCTCTAAATGTACTGACTCCTTCATTCATCTGCTCCCTGTGTCAGGAAGAGCTCTCAGGGCTCTTGCTCCCTACTGATTTCCAGTTTCTGGCAAAGTACTAATGAAATTTCATCTCTCTTGGTTTTACTGACAGCTGCAAATAAATGTGCCTATTTTCATCTGCTCTTTGGGGAGCTTCACGCAACAATTTCTATTCTGTTCAATATGCAAATGCCCCGGCTTCCTTCTGTTCCCTCAGAAAGTGAATAGAGTTTATAAGGAGAGGCAACATCTTTTATTAGATTAATGGAGCGAGAAGAAAAAAGCAGAGGACCTTGAGAGCTCACAGGCTTTTCTTCACCTTGCAGAGAGAGCTGCATGCATGCTGCTGACATATAACCAGAATAGTTTTTTAGCTCACTCAAATCAAGAAATATCTTCAGATATGAAGGAAGTGAAACCCCACCACTGAATGGCAAACCTGGTGGGATTGTCCCTCTAAGTTCCCTGAGAGGGCTGAGGGGGGTATAAGTCCTTTCAGAGGAAAACACAGATTCTCTGCACACATCTTGAAATAATGAACGTTAGCAAAAATGGTGCTTTATGTGAAAATTCATGGTCATATTCCCTTGTTGTCATTCTTGTCTGTAAAAATCAAAAAGCAGAAACTTAGGCAGCCAAGTCACACAACAGGAGTAATGAACATTGATAGCAGGAGCTGATGGTTTGTAAGCAGCCTATAGCTCCAATGTTACTCATCTGGATTATTCAGAAAATACCAATGAATAACAAATGCTCAGAGAAAATAAAGGACAATTTAGTGAACGGTCCCATCTGCACTTCTCAAAGCTAGTTATTTAAAGGTGGTGGCAGCAGCAGTGGTGGTGAGTTTGACAGTATTGGAGTCACTGTAATAAAATCCCATTTCAAACGCAGAGATGACAATAAGAGTAAACTATATGGGAGTGCAGATGAGACCCAGAGGAATGTTCTCACTTTCATTAGTTATGTACAACAGTGGCTCTGCTGTTAGTTACTCACTTCAGAATAAGCTCAGAAATCGGCTGATCGGTTATTCAACACTCAGGAGTCTTTTATACAATCTATAAGCAGCAGAGAAAGCTTGGTGAAGGGTTTATAAAGGGGCAGAACAATAATGAGGATGTATGGTCATGAAGATGTGCACTGCAGTGAGGTAAATAAATAATAGAAAAACTGACTTAAGTAAGGTGCAGAAACAAAACCTTTGGTGGAGACTAATGAAAGACACAGAGTATATCCAGCTTCACAGTGGAGGGGGATGCAGGGATTTTAAATAACTGCAAGCCTGTGAACTTTAGACCCAGAAGCAACATAGCCACATCAGGGTGATACAGTGCTTCAGTTAATTAACTGAATTAGATGGCATCAACATGTTTATGTTGGTGTAGATATGCCTCTAACTGCTGTTAGATTGGCTTTAGGCATTATGTCCAAAAATGCAATCTAGAAGAAAATGTAATGCCACAAGTACTCTGGTGCCAGGTAATTAAAATGAGAAGGTCAGAGCTGCATTCTGCCAAGAAGTTGGATAAGGCTGTCCCCAGGCAGGGGACAGGGGTGCAGGCAGGGCAGTGGAACCCTGCCCTGGGGTCCCATGGAAATGGGGGCACCTGCAAAGGCTACTGGTTTCAGCTCCAGACAAAGGTAGGATTTATAACATACTTTGTACAACATTTATTTTTATCTAGTACTAAATTGTTTTCTGCTCAGCTGGTTATCTGAATCACTAGTTTTATGAATTAATTATCTCCTGGGCTTTGACGTGCAATATATGTGTCTTCCACAGGGTTCCAGTTTCCCTCAGAAGAGGAGCTAACTTGCAAACATCTTTGGGTTTTATTATATTAGCCCTTTACTGTGTAAGGGATGAGCTGTCTTCACTAATCTAAGCAGATTTTTGAAATCTTTGACTGGAAAAAAATATTACAAAGTGGTACATAAAAAGAAGATAAAGTATGGACAAACACTGCAACAAGGAAAATCCTCACGTCAAAGCCCCTGTGCATCCCTCCTGCAACATGTCTCCAGGGATCTCTCTTGCTGTTCACCAGCACAGCCAGGTTTTCTTTTAGAGATGAGACACATTCTTCCCTCAGCACATGACAGTGTTCAACTTTGCTCATAATCTAATAAATAATGTGGTCATATGAAGCCATGTCTGTCATGCACGTCAGTCTTACAAAGCGATACACCAGAGCTTTCTCACTTCATAGGAATCAATCTCTTTGTACAACCAGAGGCAACCCAAATCCATTTAAAATGAAATCTGTATTTGTAGTCTCATATACTGGAGGAAAAACTTGTAACAAATGCCATTCAGGGTTGTCTTGTAGTTCATGATTCCAGGATCTTGCTGAAACAACTGAACAATAACATCCATGTGGCAAATTGCCACCATGGTGCCCAAGAAGGTAATGTACATTATTATGTAGACATTATCTAGTCAACAGCATACAGAAAGCCTGTGGGGCATTTTAAATTGTAGCCCTCATTTTGTACTCCAAATAGCATACCAAATATTTTGATCATTGTTTTTCATTAAAATTGTATCTTTAACTCCTCTCCCTATCTTGCTATCAGCTTCCACTAAACACATAAGATAGATTAGTGGAAGTAGGATCCCATGCTGTTCTGAGATTAGATAAAGGGATGATGAAAGGTCTTAAACTGAATGAGGAAATAACCCAAGTGTTCTAGAGAAGCAATAATAAAAATACCTGGGAAATGAATGAACTCTCATTTTTGTGCTTGCAGTGGTTATGAAAAAGTATAAAATACTTGGATGTTCACAAATAAATTCTAAATTTTATTACTATTTATTTTAAGCTGTGATCCCCAGCATGGTGATCTTAAGATTATTTTGTTTACTAAGACAATTCTTTCGAACACATTCTCACAGAAATACCCATTTATCTGTCATATGAATTTTATCTGCGTCTCACTGTTTCCCAGTTTGCCATAGCTACTGCACTGAAAGGAGAGTTGTGCTTATTCTTTACAACCTCCTTGCTCCTATAAAAGCCATAATGATGTCAAAGTGTCAAATTTGTGACAAGCACCCCCGCCCCGAATTCCACATAAATCACATAAATCACCAAGACTATATCAACTCTGTGGGACGGGGAGAAAAGAATAATGTAGAAAACATGGATGGCTCTTCTGTCCCATCCTGACTGTAGCAGCTCAGTTTCCCTGGGGGTGTCCTCTGCCCCTGGTCCTTCAACAGGGTCCCTGCTGCCACTTTGCAGGCCCTGAGCTGGAGCAACCCTCATGGACCACCACTGCTCTTCCTGTGTCAGAAGGGATGCAAACCTGAGCTCTCACCTTATCCTGCAGAGCTCTGGCATGCTCCTTTTGTCTTTTATGGGTTATATCCCACCAGCTTCACTAGCCATGCCTGTCTCCTGTGTTGAATGGTAAGCTTCCCCAGTGATGTGATGAGCTTCATGACAAAAATTGACAGGGCTGCTCCTCTCTTTCAACCTCTCCTCAAAAACTTTGACATTTGTGAGGCAGCAGCCCGAAAAAGTAAGAGATGGATACTACTTCAGTTGCCCACAGATTTATTAATGTAAAAAAAATTAGGCTTTCCCTCAGACTGCCTGGCTGCACAGCCAACATATATGCTATATATGCTTTTGGATATGAATGGCTTCAAAGCCAGATGATACTACCACTTACATTGCTTTCTGCTGTGAGTAGCCTTTCCTTAAACTATGGCTGGAATATCAGGGGTCTTTATGTGCACACTGTGATTCCAGGTAAAACAGGGGAAGCAATGACAGCCCCTGGCATGTCCTGCTGGCCCCATCAGCTCCCTGTATGCAACAGCCCTTACAGGGTATGTGACTGATACCAGGCAGATAAAATAATGTGAATTTCTTCCTGGAAGTCCCCAGAATTCCTCTGCTGAAAGCAGTTAGTATTTCTTTTAGGTAAATTGTACTTGGTCAAAGTGTGCTCATAAGCATGATAGGCATGTGGGAGGTAGTCTGGGGAGAGCTTGGTGCTTAAAGACATCTCCACTCAGTCATGTCTAGCAGCTACACACATAACTGTACTTTCTACATGACATCTAAGATGCTAAACGCAATCTCCACCAGCTGCATGCTGAATACCTCTGCAATATGTCCCTGACACATTCATCCCCACCTACCCCTAGGAGGAGGCAGGGCAGTCCACGTCCCAGAGGTGGCAAGGTTTGGTACCAAGTTCCAGATATTAAAAAAAATATTTATGCATTTAATTCCCCTTGAAATTAGTAGCAGTCAGGCACCTGAATACTGCCAAAACACAGGATCTTGTAATTTTCCCAACACTACTGCAATGGCAGGTAATGGAGCAGAGAATTAAACTCGCATATCTTTACTTCTGTGGTACTGCATTAGCTACTGGACCATTGTCCCACTGTGCAGAGCAATACGGTCTCATCAACATCATTCTCATCCTATCAGCACCTCCCTGCCTGGCTGCTGCCTTGTTCTCCCCTCTTCTCACGGGAGAGCAGGAGCCCTGGGCACCTGTCACTAGTGCTGGTAGCTGACAGGGAATGATCTGTGCCTTCTTACTTCTTGCATGGAGTTTTATCCCTCTGTTTAGGGTGGAGACCTAAGGTCTAAATGTGCATGTGCAGTTGGAGATCCAGTGAAAGTCACTCCTAAAAGAAATCTTTGCAGTTGAAACAAATAACAGGCTTTTCCTAATAGTAATTTCCGCCCCCTCCCTTCAACTTCTATTTTCCTAGAAAGAAGTGGGGATCTCAGCTTGATCCATGTTAAAATAAGGATAAAACATAACCCATGCATTTCTAAGCATCTGTTCTGACTGTCTTTATATAAAACACATTTCTGAGTTAGAGCAGTTACTACAGTGTATGTTCCTGTGCTGCCATTTTACATCTACTGTCTAGAACTCTGGGGAAAAAAAAGTTAATTTTCTTTAAATGATTTCTTTTTCACTGCTCCCATGTGAAAGTGCCTTTCTAAAGGGCTCAATATAGCTTCTGAGGAGTTCAGCAATAATAGGAATACATTCTTAGTTTGTATAGCTAGGATGTGGATCCATTATTTAGAAAGTATTTCAATTGCCTGATGTCATTCATTTTCTCTTATTCAGTGCTGACTATGTACCCTTCTGTGGTGGGAGAAAGAAAACAACTCTTCTTCCATGGGTAATCACACTGCAATCAAACTGTGCGATATGATTAGGTCTGCCTCAGTCCTTGGTGCATTCTCAGTGCATTGAAACAGTGGTCCCGGAGGACCCGTCCATTGTATCTCACTCCTCTCAGTACCGGCAGCTGATAGAAGTCATAGCCTAAAGAAGTTGCACAATCTGAAAAACAAACACACTAGCAGGGGAACGAAGTAGAAAGCCAGAGCAAAGAAAAACAGCATGAAAGAAGAAGATGTAATTGGAAAGGGGGAAAAACAGTCCAAAGGAAAAATACATCCCAAGTAAACAGAAAGAATATTTAAAAAAAAAAAAAATCAAGAAAGTAAGCCAAGTCAATAAAAAAGATAGAATGCTTGCTATGAAAACAAAGGGAAGGCATAGAAAGAATAAACTGTTTTTCTCCAAAAAACAGACCCAGAAAGAACAAAGCAACCAGAGAACACAGAGAAACCCAAAGAAAATTTAAGATTAAGAAAAAATACTTCTGAAAAAATAACACAGCCCCTGTGTGAAATTCAGAATAGTCTGCAAAGTTCCAGGTGTCTTCACCCCTGACATCTTAAAGGAGATACAGCCTATAATAAGTACTGTCTACAAAATGTGCACTTCAGAAATACACTGTTACTTAGCTGCATCTTATGTGTTTTTATCATTGAAGACTGAACTGTGTTTATTGCTCACATAGGGCATATGATACCATTTCTATTTCTCATTGGATAGTATTACTCTTCAAAGCAAGTTTTAGGTGCGAATGACTGATCATGACCTTCAATCTGCTCTTCTCGGGCATCTGGGAATGTAAAAAATGAGGCCCCATTGACTTCCTGGAGTTGAATTTCCACCTATGAAATTTATTCTTTTGGCAAACTTTCTTAACCAACAAAAGCGTTTTCTGGAATATTCATAAAAAGCCAACATAAACAGGACAAACCCAGAGCTGAAGTGGAAGCGTTTGAAAGGTCAAACAAGGAGCTGCATCATTTTTTACTACTGTCACTTACAGTTACCTGAAAGTAAAAGGAATTTAAAATGTAGCTTTTCTTTGTTTGCTTTCCTTGTTCCTTCTACCAAATCAATGTAGTTCTAACACATTTTCTAACATAAAACTACCCTCAGGTAAGCCTGTCCTCCAGTGTGTCTAATTTCCTGCCCCTCCATCCCCCTTGTTTTCACTGACTTCAAAGTTTGGAAGCTCAGTAAGCAGGCCACCCACTAGAAAGCTAAATTCCAGAAAAAAAATGTAGTATTTTATGCAAGGAAACCTGTAAGGGTTTATTAAGAAAGCTTTTGAGGCATTTTGTTGACAAAAAGTGCTTGAAAAGATTTCTGTAACCACTGAACGAGGTTTCTGTGAGCTGTAACTGATACATTGCTGGGGGCGCTGGTTTCCATTTCTGCTACTGTACAGAAACTCCAGGAGAGGGTCATTTTATGGTGACAAAACCGCATTGTCATTTTTCAAATCTTATTTTGTAAATCAAATGAGGCTGAGTTTAAGCACTGACTTAAGGCACGACCACTTCACCAGTTTAAACTGCTTTGGTTTAAGTATTCCCACAGGAATGTGGAAGATCAACACCACGGTTATAGATACCTTTGACATTTAAGTCTTATTTGGATCTCTCTGATGGTATAAGAAAGATGTTGACAAAGTGCAGCAAGCCCAGAGGACAGCCACAATGTTGAGAGCAGGAGTGCTTGCCCTGCAAGGAGGGACTGGGGGATCTGGGCTGGTTCAGCCTGGAGAAGGGGTGGGTTTGGGGTGACTCAACAGCATCCCCTGGTACCTATGGGGACAGCATCAAGGAAACAGAGCTGGATTCTTCATAAGCGATGCATGGTTGGAGGGTTAGGAACAACCAAGACAGGTTCAGAATGGTTGTAAGGGGGAAGGAATTTTTTCCCCTTAAGGACAGCCCAGCAGTGGCACACTGTCCACAGAGATTGTGCCGTCTCCATCCTTGGGGGTTTTCAAGACCCATCTGATACAAGCCCAAACAACTTGGTCCGGTCTCACAGCTGACCCTGGTCTGAGCCAAAGGTTAGACTGAAGACCTCTTGAGGTCCTTTCCAGTCTGAATTTTCCTTTTGATTCTGTGTTTCAGTGTTAATGACTAATGACCAAGTGAGCATTAAGACTTACAATAGGTTTTACATGAAAAACTGTGAGTAGAGCTCAAGCACTTACACACTACTTGTTAGTGCTAGCCAGACCACAAAGTCTAGTTTGTCATGTACATTGGTACATATGTAAGACATTTAAGAGGTTGAATCATCCCAGACACTTAAAACCTGCTTGACCAGGGCCTACACATTGCAACATTCACCTATACACTTGTAATATAATAATTTTCTCCTAGGGCTACAAGGATCTTTGACAAAAGTGCTAAAATATTCATGATACAGGTGTCACCAGGAAAAGAGAAACAAGGAAAACCCCAACAAATTCAGCCAGAGTTATGCAGCACAATTATACCACATAAACTGGCATCAGTAATAATAAAGACTAGACATATAGTTCTATGCAATGGTGGAGATGAAATGATTTTAGAATTAATACGAGCACCTAAATGATCTGTGGTTTACCATTTTAGTATTTGTTGTTAACTATGTTTACTGCAAACACTAGTCTGACGACTGCTGACTTCTTTGTGCAGGCTTAAGTGGAAAGGTCTGAACTGCACCCCTGGCCTCTGACTACCTCTCATGAAGAGGCACAGGTCAAATAGGTATATATATCGTGACATATATTCCATCCAGATCCTAGGTTTACCTCCAGAGAGCCCTGCACATTACAGTTACTTTTGCAAGTAATGTAAAAATGTGTTTCTTGGGCTGTGAGGAGCTCAGCATCCCTGGTAAACAGCACACTGTGGCAGTAAGTGTCACTGTAGTCACAACAAAAATTAGGTGTTTCTCTCATAACAAGCAGCTAGCATGGTCTTCAGCCCAGCAAAGGAAGAATTAGTACTTTCTGCACATTGTTGGCAGCCCCAGTTTTCTGCTGCTGTCCGCACGAGAGATGCACAGGCGGCATTTCACAGCAGGGATTGATGCCTGGGCATAAATCCCTTTAAGGGCTCTGGTCCGGAATTGCTGTGGTAATCAGCTGCTGTGGCAAAGGATCTTGATGGATATGCATGGTTACTTGCTCCTTATGGCTGTCTTACTTTCCCTGGCATTGCCATGGGTCAGAGAAACACGGAATCTGCTGGAGTGTTTGGCAGCAAGTAAGTCTGGGACCACTGACCCCTCTTTTTCAGTGTCTAGTCTCTGACTGTGGTTGCAGTGGATGTCTAGGGGGAATATAAGCACAGGGTGCGTGTGACAGTGGCACTTCCCCACGGTGCTCTCCCAGCCTCAGGACATGCCTGGGTCAGCAGCCTGAGGGATCAGAGGAGGTGTGTGTATGGTTGGGAAACCTTGATGGATTTTTCTCCTGTAAATTTGTCTGACAGCATTTTGAATCCACATAAACTTAATCCATCTGCAAGATGCCAGTGATCACCAAAAAATGCTCAGACTATTGCTCTTCAAACTCCTACCTGTTCCTTTCTGTCTCCTTCGTTCATTTGACTAGTATTAAGGGGGAACAAGCAAGAGCTGCTTTACAGCACATTTAGGACCATACCCACCAGGGACGCTGTGGGCAGTTTCCATGAATTTTTGGTAGTCTGGAAGGTCAACACTGATGTTCACCATCCCAAGGTACTCATTCTGGTTGCCTTTCCTTTAAAACCCATTGTGTATTTTTCTTTTACTGTCAGCTGGCTGTTCTTTGTGAAAGCTCTGTCAAAGATACTGTGCATACATCTCGTTAGCTGTCACAAGTAATCTGCTATTTTTGCTAATGGCTACAGTTCTCTGAAATGGTTTTGCATCTCTAGACTCTCTGTACAGAGGTGTTGTTTGCAGCGTGCTCATTTCCCATTTTATTGCCAGTGTAATGGTTCCTTTGCAAAGATTAACTGAGTCACAGGGCCTCTTAATATAAGCAACCCCATAGCAGAAGAAAAATAAATTGATATAGTTTATCCTAAATCTAAAAAATGCTTCAGATGTTTATTTAGTAAGTGGTGGCATGAAGGACTTAAAAAAAAATATCCACTGTGAAATGTCAAAAGAGCATCAGAAAGGCTACAATGAGAAAAAACCCAGATCTCACTAGAAGTAATTCTTATGATATAAACATTATACCTTTTATTATATTTAAATATAATTTAATTTGATATTTGCCGACAAAAAGCCCTGTTGGAGACTTGCCTGGTTTGTACAGTGCTAAAGTCAAGTGGGCCTGGCTGTGTAAAATGAAAAGGACGTTCCTGAGGAACCACAGGACTCCCTGATGCTCATAAGCTGTCCTGATGGTTGACACAATACCAGAAGAGAGAGCAATTAAGTATAAATCAATTAGAGCAGATATGCCTGAGATGGGTCTATTTGTGGTTGAGTATGGTCTTCACAGACTGTGTTTCACATGAGCTGGGCTGAGTCCAAAAGCAAGATGGTTATGTTCTTGAATATATGCTTTTAGATCCCCATTAACTTTGTGTCACACTCTGCTGTGTGGTGTTGACGTGCTTGCAGTTGCCTGAGATGAGGATTTCGAGAAAGACTTAGGTCTTCAGTGAAAAATGCTGACAAGAGAAATGACTGTCCATTGCACAGTGCTCTGTTGCTCTGCCAAACCCGACTTTCCCATACCCTCTGCAAGTGCTTATCACTGAGTGAAAGGGACATGCCATCACAGCAAAAAATCCCCATTGGTAGTTGGTGTTGGTACCAATCATTCATCAGTAATCTAGAAATAAGTTAGTGGAGGAGCTCCTGGCTGAGAACATTGTGTAGCTCTGCAATATCATAGGTGATACAGCTATGGACATGGACACCAAACCAGGCATCAGGAGATTTTACTGGCAGAGACCTGGGTGCTTAAAGGATTACTGACTGGTGTGATGCCTAAATCTTCCGAATTGGGATACTAAGGCAACAATAACAGACGGAAGCCTTAATTCTTAATGCTTATCGTTACTCCATAGGACAATACACACACACAGAGGTGTGTATCGGAGCTAACGTGGTTACCCTGCTATATGGTTTAGTTCACGTGTTTTCAAGGCATTTCATAGTGTTGCACAATCTTTCTGTAAAGGCTAATAAGGAACAGCTGTGGAATTGCTCAAGGAAGGATTGAGAGCCTAGTTATCTTACTGGTAGGCTTGAAAAATTAAAGTTTTTGGAAAAGCCTAGAAGATCTGACCTTATGATTGCAGCAGAATACTGATTTTTCCAAATTTCAGTGATGCTTAGGTTGCTGGAGCTTAGTTGAACCCATCTATTATAGAGAAGAGATCAGGAAAAAAGTTCATATTCATGTCTAGATCCCTACTCACATCAAAGGCTGGTGAAGGTTTGGATGAGAAGCTGAAAGTAATATCCATGCGTAACATCAGTTTGACATTTTTATGCCCAAGAACTCCACCTGCCATCAGAGGAGCTGGCTATTTTGTTCTCAGAATTCTTACAGGCTGTATTACCTTCGTTTGCCTGTCTCGTATATTAAGTACTGCAATGATACATCTTTATCATATCTTAATTAAGTACCAGTATTTCCATATATTGTGCTTTCTCTCCTAAATCTGTGCCTCAGTAGACAGGGAGGATGAGGCTCATTTAGACAGTGGTTATTCAATAATTTTTCATCTTTGGTCTTTGTAGTGGTTCCTACTTTTTTACCATACATTTTTCAAACCCTTTTCTACAAACAAAACCATTAATTTTTCATGGTTTTTTTAGTGGAGTTTATTTGTATAGACTTTTAGCTTTTCACAAACTTCCTTTTATTTTCACAATGCTTTTGAGAGAGAAGTAGTATCACCTACATTTTGCAGTTGTCAAACAAAAGTGCAGAGAGAATAAATTAAAAGAATAATTTGGTGTTTTCTTCAAGTATGTAACACGATATGGTATTTTACATGTTTGCTGTTCTGCTTCTTTTAACATCCACTGCAGCTGTGAATCTCCAGTTTCTCACCTTCCTGCCAAATTTCTAGTGCCTCCTCTAAGGACAAGAGCTTATGAAAGTGGAGCTCAGCAGCATTTCTAATACAGACAAAACCAAGCCTCATTTGGAGAAAGACTAGGAATGGTTAGAGGTAAAATGCTCCACAAAACTTCAGTCTGAGGCAGTCATGGGACATATAACGTTTCAGTCTATATTATTAGGATTTGACAATTCACATGCAAACATAAAAGTCTTACTGCAGTGTTTAGCAACCATAGTAACAGCTGATGCTTTCAGACAAAGAGCACTCCTCTAAAAATATGCTGTTGAATACATGATAACCTAAGGGTTGTTTTGGCTTCTATTTCAGTCCTGAAAAGAATGGCTTGTGCTCTGAATTCTTCTCTGTTCCTTACAACTACGAAAAATAATGCCTCTCAAAGCTGTAACAAGATGACTTTTTATATGAACTTTCAGTTTTAGACCAAATTTGGAAATTTCATTCCTTGAAATATTTCAGAATCTGTTTCCTGAAATTCAGATATTTCAGTGAGAAAAAGGTGGAGTTAATTCCTCCAAGTTTTGGTGCAAGTCTGCGTAAAATGAAATATTATTCATATTAGGCCTTTTATGTGGACTTTGCATTTTCCATATCATATTTGCCCAACATGATCTCCTTTTTCAAGCTAAAGAATGGTCTTGTAATTAAGGCATTCAAGTGGTATTCAGAGTGCATGAATTCATTTCCCACACCTGCTTGGAAAATACTCCGTGTGGTGGATTTGTTCTCTCTCTGGTGCGTTTTCCCATCTCAGAAACGGCTACCACAGTGTAAAGCCTGCCACCTGGCAAGCTTCTAACTGGCTGATATGGCACTATTCTTTTCTTGTCAGCTGCTGGTGAGGCAACTCAACCTGCCAGTTTCATGCCATCTAGAATGTGATGGACTCAGTGGACCTTGCCTGGTGGGTGACCTGTTTGTGCACCACAACTGCCATAGATCTCAAATGTATCAGATTTACCTCTCGGGCACAGAGCGAAATGCACATCCATGGTCTCCCCAACACATCCTGGGCCCACTGAAGATGAGTGCAAGTACCATACATGTACTCTCTAATAATTTCTGTGGGTGTCTGGTTCTGTTTTTATATTGGGTCTGAAGACAGTGGAGCTTCTGATCCCAGTACAGGTCTCCTTGTTTCTAACAGAAATCAAATGAATAAGAAAAAAGATACCATTTTCAGTCTTAAATACCCTCACATTCTTAGAGACAGATTATTTGAAAAAGGTAACAAGACTATCTACAAATACCTGCACACTCAAAATGTTCCCAGTTACTGGACTAAATGAAATAATAAGTTGTTTTAGTGATATTAATGCACTTATGAAGGCAGGAATAAAAAGAATGATATTATTAAAGAAGGAAGTGAACTGTTCAGTAATGCTTGAATTCCAGAACCTTAATATTGATGAGAATATTTATATTAGTTACGAAACAATCATTTTGCCAGTAGAAACTTATGCCCCTTAATCTTAACTCACATTCTTTGCTTTTTGCCAAAAATAATTCTTCAACGCCATTTTTAGAGTGATTACAAATAAATCTATACCACTTATGTATGTATGGTACTGCTATATTACTCTAACTAATCTTGATATAACTATCAGGAAGTGAGTTAGCTGTTCGCTCTTTTGTATTTAATGGATCCCAAGTCACATTTTTCCTAGATAATGGAAATGTAATGAGTATTCTGACAAATTCTCTTCATATGAATCTTTCTTCATTTTTACACTAGAAACAATGACAAACATTTATACAATCCTAAATCTGAACTAAGAAAATTAATTCAAGATTTCCACTCTGAATTTCTGCTTATGAAGCCTTGAATATATTTCCTGTTCTCTTTATTTCTCCAAAGGGATGCCATCCATTCTCTCACCATCAAAGCTGTAATCTAAAGACTGCTGATAGCAGTGTGATTGGTAGCATGATGCTATTTTATTGGCATATGGGGTTAAGAAAGTCACATGTAAGTGAATAGTTTTTAATATATCTCGTTGTTTGATGTCCATCACTTAGAAGAACCAATTCTAATGTTAGCAATTATGGACTTTTTTTCTTTGCTGTCCCACAAAGCAGGCTTGATTTTTCTTTCACTTATCCTAGCTGTATTCTGATTTCACTTCACTGAAGTTATACTGATTTCAGTGTAAGTTAAGAATTAAATTCAATTTGCTTTTGCCAGAATAAATTACTCTCAAGGGGCATGACTGAAGTTTAGAGAAAAGGAAAATGGAAAGACTGTCCTTTAAAATATGTTGGATCAAGCTTATCAGAAACTTTGCAATGATTCTCCACAGCATTCTCTAGCTAGCCTTTGAGAGAGGTTTTTGTGGAGCCTGATGAGGTCTGCTGAAAAGACCTTTGGCAGTCAGAAATCAAAAAACCTGAAGGGCCAGCCAAGACAAGATAAGCATTGTGTACTGGGGAAAAAGAATGAGCAGATCATAGTCTTTCAGTATTGTTACTATGACTAGACTGCCAGTTGGTGCCCTGGGTTGAGGTTAAGCTAACCACACAGGATCTGGGCTACTGGCCATGGCATAGGAAACTGCTGGGTGTGACAGATAGCCATGTAAGAGGCTGGCAAAGCTTACAGTTAGCACTGTGAGGGATGCCTGGATTTTGTAAGAGTTATGTGAGGGTGGGAAGAACTTTATGGGAAATTAAAGGGTAGTTTTGGGGAGCCTTTCAAGAGTGATACTTTTCAAAGACAACAGTGCACGTCAGAAATAGCATACAAGGCTGAGATGACCGAGGAAACCATAACACCCCCACCCTAGCCCCAATTTGCGTATTGATATAAAAAAACCAGGACCAATGTGGAAAAAGTAATTGGGGATTACTTGTTCATTTGTGAGGAGAGTGGGTCAGGGAAAAGGAGGTCCAAGGAGGGATGACTAACTGGAAAAGGGATCATATGGTGCAAATTACATAATCCTAGCTGCTGTGGGTTACCTGCCAGGCAGCCCCATGCTTGATCATGGCAGCTTTATTGGGACAATACATTAAACCTGGTTTTTTTATTGTATGACACACATCAAACCTGCTGCCATGGTCAGAACTGGGGTGAGGACACGGTGTTTCCTCTTGTGTGCAAGGGGTCACCTAGATGAGCGGACTGAGCTGTGTCAGTGCCCGTCCCATGCCTGATGGCATCAACATCTACTCACCATTTCCTACCACTAATATTTTAATAGATTACGTTCAGAGACTTATTTATTGAAGACTTTGACCAACATTAAGTCAGCAAACCTCAAGGTGCTGCATGCATCCAGACATTCCCATGGTCAGTGAATGCCACCAGTCATCTCTTGCACAAATACTACTCAGGTTCCTTATGCCTTTGCCTATGCTGGCCAAGCCATAGTTCATCACTGAGTGTCAGTTAGTACTTGAGGAGTAACATTTATCGATTTTTCTGAATTCAGCCTACATTGCCAAGTAATTAGGTCTAAAACTTGGCCTTACAAAAGATGGTTGCCCAATAAGAAATGCCCTTCTAAGTTTAAATATCAGTATTGAAAAATGCATTGTCCTTTAGCCAAGTACTTTTAGATTTTTTTAAAAAACAATTCTGAAATCATGACTCCACAGTTTTTTAAATCTTTTGGAAACACCTAATCATCCAGTAGAGGGAGTGCAAGGTACCTTAAAAATGAGTAAAGACCAGTTGAATCATATTCGTTAAATAATTTATCATACAATTCTTATATCTTTCAAATAAATTATTCAGAAAATATATTTTTCCATTATTCACCACTGTCTGGTGCTCCTGGAATAATTCACAACCATATTAATCACAAATTTGACTCAGTGAATTCAATTATTATTTAAAATAAAACATCCATGCCCAGAACTGTGCAAACCATGGGAAGTGATGTGAAGGCAAATAAAGATATCATCAGCTAAATATTCAGATGACTTATGTGATAACAGAGCATGAGAGCCACAACATATTGAATTTAATGATGGGAAAGTGGATCAAGACAAACATAAAAATGAACATAATTGTCAGAAATGCAAAAAATATAGAATGGCGTTGTGATAGATACTTCTAAAATCAACAGCCACCAACCATCCTTATGCTGTGCTAGAAGAGATATTCTATATGTTAAGATCAAGGAAATGGCATGGTTTGTCAGACAACACAGAATGATACTTTATAAAAAAGAGATGACTAAATGAGTTACATTACAAACATATTAAAAACAAAAGGAGGATCAAGAACAATTGTCCTTATTGGATGCAGCAAGGAACATCGCCACAAAGGACAAGGAAAAGGTTGAGGTACTTAATGCCTTCTGTGCCTCAGTCTATATAGTAAGACCAGCTTGCCTTTGGGTACTCAGCCCCCTGAGTTGGAAGGCAAGGATGAGGAGGAGCAGAATAAAGTCTCCACAGTCCAGGAGGAAATGGTTAGTAACCTGGTGCTCCATTTAGATAATTTAGATAATTTAGGTTGGAAAAGACCTTTGAGATCAAGTCAACCATTAACTGAGAAACACCAAGTCCATCACTAAACTGTATCACTAAACACATCTACAAGCCTCAGACTGTAATGTGGCAGAAAGAGGTGCTATTTCACAATGAATCATATAATTGTTTTAGTTTGAAAAGACCTTTAGAATCATCAAGTGCAACCATTAACTTAGCACGGCCAGGTCCACCACTAAACCATGTCCCTAAGTGCCACAATGAAGAGTTAGCTGGCTGAGATGTAGTCTTAGAAAATTTGAAAGCCTCAGCCCAAACCAAAGGTCTATTCTTTTAAACTCTCTGGAAGTAAACCATCTGCTTTGAGGATATTTAATTTGAGGATATTTAATCCAGTGTGAATGCTGTCAGCAATGGTAGGAAATTAATCCTGCAGATCAAAATCTACTTCTGTGACAGATCTACATCATCAGGATACTGTAGATCAACAAAGTTGGTCTACTCTTATTTAAATTTTGTTGTACATTGTGGCAAAGGTAATTAAAGCTATAGCTCATCAACTTATTTTAGAATTCTATACATAACTTTCAATCACTAAGCTTTGTGACATGGCTGGTACTTGTTTTTTCCTGGGGAAACAATGTCAGTGGGCAATTGCTGTTGAAGTAGAAGGTTCAGAAGGGACCACACAGGCAAAAAAAGATGGATGGTTGATTTTCTTTTCTGATTTTGTATATGTTAAGGTAGTGTATATGTGCTCTATTATAGTTTTTCCAAGTTAACTCCTGATGAATTAAAGTAATCAAACATGTTTGAGGTGTTCCCACTGACATTTCTAAGTTGCATGAGGAAACAGATTTTGGACTGCATGGAGATTTTTGTTTCTTATCACAACAAGCCAAGTCTTATCTTTTACCTGTGTCTGATAAAGTCCTGCCCACCATTGTAGTTAATATGCTACAACTGTCATTAAAGTAAAAAATTTCAAGTGTCCTGACTTGCTTTCCCTTTTATGCTGCATTAGGAAAAGGCTAAGAAACAGTGTATTTGCTATTATAACCTATGCAGATGACATTGTAAAACACCCTTGCCTGCCCCTACACTGCACACACCAGAGTTCCACTTTGCCTGGATAACACCCTGGTGCCGATTATATTCATCTTGATCTTGCAGCCCTTCCTCCAGATGGCATCAGTATGCAGCTTGCGAGATCAAGCTCAGAAAGCACAACCGCAAGATGCCATCCTTAAAAAGGCATCAGAGATGGGGCCAACGTGCCTGGTGCATTTCAGCTATGGTGATGTTGTGGTAGGGTTAGCATGGGACTGATGAACCAAGGCATTGCATTTCAGGCTATTGAACACTGCCTCCTCCCTTACAGATTCAAAGGGAGAGATTTGTATTCTAAATGAAGCAACGACCTTTGACCTTGCTTTTTAATTAAGCACCTAGCTAGAAGGTTTCACAGGCCATGTTATTACCTGTGAGTTTATTATTAGATATTAAGATAAAGAATTCAGAGTACATGATCCTGGGCCTTTTTTTTTTTTTTTTTTTCCTTACAATGCCTTAAAGTTTCCTTCATCTGCAATTTTAAAGATTTTATGCCAGCAATAAAATCCAAATTAGAAAAATGGTGGCTCATCCTTATAAAGGGATTGGGCCAAAGGTATCAGCATGACTTCTTTGAAGTCAGTAAGCAGAATTTGTCCTGTGGTATCTCAAAGAATTAGGCATATTAGACAAAGGTTGGTAATTGAAAAAAAGTCAGGTTAAACAAGACACCAAAGCTGACTCCTACCTGCCAAACCCCTTCCCACACATGGAAGCTTTGAAGTGGAATGAAAAGACTAAGTGAAGCCATAATTACATCTTGTTTAACCTGGCCCTTTAAACAGCTAACCCTTTAATGTGCTTTTCTTTTTCACACGTCTACATACTGCAGAACTCTTCAAATCAGCATAGAGCTTTATCAACAGGTGATTAAAAAATCAAAACTATACTTTATGCTTCTCCTTTGCTGAATATTACACGTGTACTTAAACATATGTTTAATGGCTTTAAAGCATCAGGAATTTTCTCACTTTTCTTCAAAATGTTTTTCTTTTTTTCGTTTGAAAAGGGGGTTGAAATCATGTACTATATGCCCTTGTGGGAAAGAATTAATCTTGGACTGGAATGTATAGGGATCATTGTCCTAATAGGATTTAAGCTATTTTTTTCTCTTGCTTTTCAGTATTCTTAGTGGAAGAAATGGGTTTGCGTGGCTATTTCCCGTATTAGTTTGTGTTAGAAAGCTGCTCTAATGGCTATACAGTTCATGGTGATTATGCCAAGTGCTGAAAATAGGATTAGTACCTTTGACTACCTTTTAAAAGAGAACTGACTTTCTTCAGATTTTGGTTCTGGGTGTACTATTTTTGTTTTTACCTTTTTTTATATTCTATGCTAAACCTCTGGAAATCTCAAAAAAAAAAAAAAAAAAAAAAAAGCAGCCTGGTTACTGGAAGTCCCTGACTTCTTTGGTTCCAGTCACTCCAAAGGGATCTTTTTGCACAGTAACTTTAACTATCTGAATCTTGATGTACTGAAATAGCGTTAGTAAGGTGCTGGAGGAGGAGAGAAAGATGAGAAATTATCTTCCAAGAAAGGCAGCTTGATATTTTGCTCAGAGCTATGTAGAAAACTCTTCAGGATAGTGTGGTGTGATGGATATATATTCAAGGTAAATAAGTCTTGTCCGGCTGGTGGTTGCTCTCATCTGCTCTGTACCCTTGGGTGCTGTACCAGTTAGTTCTTTCCCAGAGCAGTAAGACCTGTTTCTCTCACTCAGATGAAGCATCTGCAGCATGACATCTGCCTATATCCTGAATACCACTGGTAGCAGTATATCGGGCTCCTAAAAGATGATGAAACTACTTCATGACATTCCCATCCTAAAGTCTCTTCTCTCTGAAACTGTTATGAAAAAAAACCTGTCAGCACTCTTGTCCAGCTTCTTTTGAAATTAGACAGATTTTTTTCCAAGAAAAGTTCAGAAAAAAAATAAATGTTGAGTGCCACAGTATCAAGAGGAGCCTCTGACGCTTCAGGTTTCCTAGTGGAGAGAGAGAGGTTTTGTGTTAGATACACTGAAATACGGTGCTTGCAGTATGTCCAGATTACATATACATCCATGACCTATACACAAAATGATTCAGACCATCAGGAAATATATTCCTTTTCTTACCTGCCATCTCTTTGCCATCAATGTGGCTTGCAGAGGTGAGAAGAGTCAGTGAATTAATTTTACTCTGAGAGGATTTTAAAAGCGTGAGAGTTTTAAAAGCCCCGTCTCATTCTGGTTACTCCTGCCGACTTCATTAGCTTTTCACCCCTACAGGTCACAGGTCAATCTCATATTGAAAACTTGCTCCCACACTGTTAGGTAATGCCCTTGGTGAGAAACTGCAATTAATAAATAACAAACAGTAATATGTGCAAGACAATGCATATCCTAGGAAAAGAGAGCCCGAGATTTTATAAGCAGCTGAACAATATATTTTCAGATTCTAGAGGAGAAACTAAGACAGATTCCCTCCATCCTAGGTAGCAGTATATTGCTCCACAAATTTATTGCAAAAAGTTGTTTTTTCCTCTCTGTAAACAATTCAGATAGATGTGAACAACTTCCAAATAGCAACATAAGTTTAATTCATCTGTCTCAAGTGACATAACATATGTCACTAGTGCCAGTTGCAGAAGCAAGGAAGTCTGCTACATTGTGCAGTATTATGCTTTATAGCCATGCAAACCATGTTGTTGGTACTAGAGCATTTTGGAAGAGAAATCTATGTGGCAACTATGGCAATCCTTTCTGCATGCACCTTCCTTCTGCAGGATGTAAATTTTGGTGTTTTTTTTGGGTTTTTTTTGTTTTTTTGTTTTTTTTTCTGAGAGGGACTTGGTAGGAAAATGAAAAGTCTTGGAAGGGAGTTGGCTACTGCACCTTTTCTAGGTGAAAAGTTCTTTTTGAGGCTAGAAGACAATGTTTTCTTTCTGTTCCTTTTAATTTTCTATTTGCTGTGAACGTAAAATGAGATCTGAATGAGAAAAGGGAGGTAAAGTCATTGATTCACTAAAATGTTGAGTCTCCTCTGTGGAAAGTTAATTAATTTTTAATATAAATTCAACCTCTTTACTAGTCTGCGTAATACAGTTTGTTGTTTGACAATGTAATTGTTTCAGCTATAAAACATAAAATCTGAATTAGAAGTGAGATTATGTTAGTCTAGTGGATACATTTTTGTATAGTGTCAATAGGTGACACTAACCAATGGCATTTGTACCGTAAAGAAATCTCACATAAACTCAGGTTCTCTAGTCACCAAAGCATAAACTCTAGACTGCTGTGAAACCATTGGCCAAGCTAAAATACTCTTTTTCAGAGAGACCTGAAGCCACACAGGTGGGACGACCTTGGGCAGCTCTGATAAAAACAGGTTTGAAACTGGGAATGTTATTTTAAAGCTATGCCAGTATTTGTGTGATATGCTCAACCAAGAACCTAAATCTGTTCTCCAGCTCTACAAACAACACAGCCTTGTAAAATCTGCATATAATTGCAGGGTCTGCCTATGTAGATAATACCATCTCTTTAAAAACATCATGCTGAAAGACTTTGGAGTAAGATAGAGTCATGTCATGTGGTATCTATTATCTATAAACCTGACCACAGTACTTTAACATAAAAATCTTTCCAAACAATTTAAATGTATGGAGACCTAGGAGTGGAAACCAGCCTGAAGACAGAATAGTTGCACTTTCAGGAGTCAAACAAGACATTGAAAAAGTAAGCTCTCCATTTAGCCACTTCTATATAGTGGAAGACCCAAAACTATTTATCAGCTAGAGATGACAAAAAAACCCTGCAAAGAATATATACAACCCTCCACACTGAACAGATGTTTTACCACTTACATGATACAGTCCTGAAATTTTTAGAATTACTCAGACGCTGCAGAAGCTGTGAGGCCTCTCTGTTTATTGCTCCTAGTGGATATAAAATCAAATAATGATTTGTTTGTCATTTTATTTTATGGAAAGTTTTACACTGTCTAGTCCAGAACAACTGTGTTGATCTTTCAAACGAGACATAAAACTTGAGTTTTTAACCACTTCTGTTCATTAATATCCCTTGAGGGTGTGAGGGGATTTTTTTGGCAAGATTAGGAGTATTAGCATCCTGACTAAATTACTGCTCTGGCAATTACATTCTTCTTATCTACATATCCCCCTACAGCTTCAATGGAATATAGTTTGTTCCTCTCCTGTTGTGTTGTGCAGTGCTCTTACATGCTGTTAAATGGTTTGCTAAAGTGTGCCCAAAAGCTGCCACTGGCATCATGTAGCCTAAATTTGCTTATTAGGCACTCACTATCCCTTCTTTTTCTGACTCTTTGGCCTAGAGTGGGGCTAGAGGCATTCAAAGGATGGGCATGGGGGCAGTGGCCTCCTCAGGTGTAAGCAGCACCTTCCCTGGGTATTACGCCTTAGGAATAAACGCTACTTTACTATTTGTGGAGAAGGAACAAATCTAATTTCTCATACCACGTGATTCAGAAAGAACCACAAGAGTGAGGGAAAAACTAAGGGCAAAAGCTGATGGGACCACACAGGAAAATCCTCAGCCTGCTGACATTTTCTGTGCTGCATGCTGGCTGTCAGTTTCCCTCTTTGCTAGAAAGGGTATAGGAAGGGAGTTTCAAAACAGCCTAAAGGACTGAAGTGAAAAAATTACATTCAATTTCAGTGAGAGTAAAGCACCTAAACCCACAGGCCCCTTGGAAATCCTAGCGATTGAATATAATAGCAGGAAGCAGAGCCAAAAGCTCCATGTGGTCCTCTGGAAATTAACCTGTTGCCAAACCTTTTTATGTGTACAACACTCAGATGCTTCAATGACAGGAGCAATACAAAACTTTAAGTAGACAGATAATAACCCATGGTTAAATATGAACTACTGCCTTTTCTTTCCCAAAATAAATGGCACTGGGTTTGCCCGTTTTGAAGGATGCCCTTTGGCTCTGCTCTTGGAGCAATGGAAATTGATGATAAGCCATGCACAACAACAAGGAATAATAAGGTAACACTGGCCAGTTTAGGGAGACTCCTCTCTAAGAAATACCTTGGCATAGACAGAGAAGTCAGCATTGTCTGGCTGGTGGATGATGACACTTATGAAGTCAAGGTACAGGCAAGGAGAGGCTGTTTTGGGGTTGTGATTAAGCCTATTATGACTATGAAAGTGGCCAAACTTTCCTTCCATTATGACTACGAAGGTGGCCATTGCCTTCCATTTGGTGTGAAATGATCACCAAGAACAATCTACCACTGATATGTCTTAAGCTTTTAAAAGTGTTAATAGTTAGAAAGAACTACCAATATGTGAAAATGGTGGTTACGATTGGCTGGAGGGACGCGTAGCTGTAACAGTGAAGTATTCTCTGTGTGTGTACAGCCTTTTTTTTGGTAAGTTGCTCCATTTAGATGAATTATAATGGTACAAACATGGTTAACAAACAAGTGTTGTGATTTCTCTATTGACAGCTGCAGTTTCCTCAATTGCAATTCTCAGGGATGAATCACTTTATCCCAGCTCATTGTGAACCTATAAATGTATACTTATACAGCTGATATAACAGAGGGAAAGTGGTGTAGTCATATATGGCCAGCTTTATCTTCAAAATCGTACATTTTTCAATAACATAAGTAGTATGATTGGGCAATAAAAGCCATTTTAGTCTTACAACAAATGGCAGGAAAATGGCTGGCTATAGAGTGTTTTTTCATTTGGCTTGGAGAGCTTTTGACGACATCATTAACATATACGTTGGAAGGATGAGAATGTAAGACAATATTCCTGGCAAATTAAAAATTATTGATATTGGAGTGAAAATAAAAAAGTTAAAACAGAGCCATCATTCATCTTCCCTGCAAAGTATAATAAAACATGTTTTGTGTTACCATATTTTGGATAAGTTATGAACTGTCTGCAAGTGAGTGATCCAGAGTTCTTTGAACTCTGTCCTAGGAATGAGGGTCATAAACTCCCAGACAGTATGTGGGACTCTAAACTGATAACCACTGAATAGAAACAGGATTGAGGGAGAGTCTCTGTTGGAGAATGACGTGAACAGAAATTGACATTTTGTCAAGCAAGGCCCAGTGTGCTTGTTAGCAAAAGCAGGAACGTGGAGAAGAAGAGTTGGTTAGGTGAGGACATGCCATTGTGTCTCTACTGGGATTCTTGGTTAGTTCAAAGGTGGTACTGAGAAGTTAGAAGGGCTCCTTAGAACTGTGACAATGATTTAAAAATCTGGGAGCAAAGGATTCCAGCAGCTAATTTAGTTAATAAAAAACAAGGTTCCCAAGGTTCCTGGCAAGCTGAACAGAATCTCTAATGGCTATGTAGGGAAGATAATTAGCTTTTCAATTTGGGAAGCAATATTAGAACTAAAACAAAGTGCTGGAAGATAAGGCTAAGGCTAATATTGGATATTTTCTATAAAATACTCTATATTTAAATTAAATAAATTAGGACTGTTATACAGCATATGTTAAACAGAACAGCCTGGCACAGGTACTCCTAGCTTAATTAGGCAATTAAGAATCTCAGAAATCAACAGCAGTACCTCAGCAGGAAGTGGTGGGCTGCACATGCATTCCCCTCACTCCTGGGAGCCCCTAACTATTCAAAGAGTTTCAGAGCTGGTGTAAAAACTTGGCTTTCAATACTGTGACACTGTCAGCGGACAGTAACTCCTTGATCTTATGCATGATCAGTTCAGAAAGTAAATCCCACTGTTCCTGGCACTTTGGTTAATAGCCTTAGGCTCTGATGCAGAAAACATGTGAGCACAGCCAGATTTACCTGTACTCACACAGGAGCCACTTTCAAATTTGTTAAGATGCATATAGAAGATGAGTAGGGTGCTCAAAAGCTGGAAGCAGACTTCAACCTGAGCACATCACTCAACATGTGGTTTTGAACTTGGCCCTTGAGATAGTGCAAGTAAGTAGGCAGATAAACCTCTTGTGCTCAGCCTGCTGGTTGAATTTATTTTCCACAGAAAACATTAATGGAACAAACACTATTGGAGATAAGAGCATGTGTGCTTGGGTGGGGACTATTTCTGCAAGCATTGCCTGTTTAAGAAAGGTTTCTATTTATTAACCTGCAACAGAAAATTTTTGGTGGTTTGGGAGTGTCTTTAAAGCTTTGCACAAAGATGCTAGCACAACAAGCAACCAATCAACCCAAAAAAGCACAGCTGCTAGAGCAGGAATGATCTCTCAGAAGGTTAGTTAAGCAAAGTGGGAGTGATAGCCATTCAGATTTTGGCAGTCATTCTCTACTGAGTAGCTAAAAGTATATAGAAGTCTTCTGTGTTGAGGCGTTTTTCTTGTGTTAAAAGAAAATAACTAATTCTTCTTGCAAAAGCTGGGTACTCATCTATTCTCTGCAGTAAATTAACATCTTCTGAAGCTCATATAGATTCAATGTAACGTTGAGAAATAATGCAGAATAATTTTCAATAATATCCTTATAATGAATAAATCTATGGCAGCTGAGAAATGAAGTCAGTTGCTGTACACACTGAATGCTTGAGATTTATCTGGACATTTTGTTTGGTGTCTGTAAAACTCACCGGTTATGAATTTTATGGTATTGCCTGAAGGATATGTTTTATATCAATACAGTAGGATCAGGTAATCATTGCAATGAGAGTTAGCTAGTAAAATTCAAACACATGAGCTGCTGTATTTTGAGGACCATATATTATGTCCCAACGCAGGAAAGTACGCAGAGCCAAATCCAAAAAGGACTTTGATGCCCAACATGGGATTTAGGCAGAATTTAGGTACCTAAGCAGACAAGTGTAATCTTGAAAATCTTTTTTAAGCTTCTGTTTAACCCAAGAGGTGTCAAAACTCCCTCAGCAGCTTGTTATTTTAGTTTTCAAGGTATTCAGTGTTGAATAATGCAGCACTCTGAACTGCTGGACTAGCAGGCCTCATCCACAAGTTAATTAACACTTTGTCATGTCATTCATTCCTGCATCCAACCATAGTCCGTAAACTGTGTTCCCTTGCCTAAATCCTCGGGGGGAAATCAAGACAGTAGAAAAGCTTGACAGGACCAGCAGCTGTGATTATCTTTTTCTATTTAAATGTGACTGAAACAAGATCAGTATCCTCCTTTTTTTTCCTGCTGACTTAATGGCTACAATAATCTTGCAGAAAGTTGCCAATCCAGACTCTTCTCTCTTCTCAGCTTGAGACTGAAGGCCAGGAAGATTGAGAGGTTTGTTGCAGACTCAGGGCAGTCTCAGACCACCAAATTTTAGTCTTTTGGGGAGTGGACATGCTCCACTAGTCCTATGGCAACAGGAACACAAGCCAGAGAAGAATTCAGGTTTCATTGGGAGACAGAAAGAGCAAGAAGAGTCTTGGGTTTTTTTCCTACAGGGTATGAACATTCACTTGACATCTCTCCTTCAGAGGTATCACAGAGTCCTCATGGACTCTGAGTGTGGATCCAATCCTTAAATGTTAAGTACGATAGCACCTAAATTTCAAATGTTTTGGTTTTTAACTCTTTCTCAAACTGATTTACATTCAAGGCATTCAGTTAGGGGTCCCTTATCTAACCCTGAAACTTGGGTAAGTGTTGTACAAGGGGACTACAGATCTTGGTGCAATATTCAAGCTCCACCAACAGCTCTATTCAGATTAGGAAATTCAGTGGTCTGCTATAAGGCTTCTAGCTTACCTGTGGACTCTTTCATGCAATTGCTCCAAAATACATTTATTTCACACAGGTATTAGTTCTCATTTTTAATAGTAAAGCCAACAATTAATAATCACTTACAATGTTCTTTATGTTTTCAATGTGCTGAGCAAATATTAGTTCAGTTTCTTCACAATACATTAGGCTCCTTGTGATACTAATAGGCTGGCTGAGTCATACTGTCATTCATAAGCCATAGTTTCTTTTCCAGTATGTTCCAGAATTTATACAAATTGATTTTACAGCCATTTGTTAAAAGAAACTGCAGCATCTCCAAAGTGCAAGGCTATATTATTGTAGTTACTGTATGAAATTAAATTTGCAACATAAAACTGACAAGGTGTTTTTTATTTTTACATAAAAGGTGGAACATCTTAGAAAAATTGTTTTTAAATTTAATTTCATTAAGCACTGAAAATGTATCTTTCTCAGCATATTTTTTGAACAGACACAAAAAATTTTCAATTCAATTTAAAAACTTCTTGGAACCTTATGCAATAGACCAAGCTTCTGTTAAAAATCCCCAAACAGAAAAACCAGAAACCTTTACAGCCTTTTGTTGAAGCCTTTCATTTCAATTGATAACTAGAAGAGCAAAAATACTTGCTTTAGAGATGGTGAATTTCCTTGAACAAGTGACTTTACAATACATTTATTTTTACTCTGAAATGTGTGAAAACACCAGCAATGGTTTATAAATATGAAGCTATGACTCAGACAATCTTCTAGCGTCACAAGGAGCCTGGGGTTTTATGAAGAAATGAGTCTGACTTATTTAATCCTTTTCTAGTTCAAGGCCAGCTTCAGCTCTCAGACATGCAGTGTATACAAACAGTTGCATAACCTAAAATCTCAACTTGCTATGCCTCTGTATGCAAGTAGGGTGGTCAGATTTTCAAGCTCTATTGTAATCTATGCATTATGTTCTTGAGGCTAGAATCTAGCACTTTGGGAAAGGGGCTTTTAAAATAAAACATGACAATTGCTTTATTGGTTTTAATCTAACACAACTGCTGGTTTCCAGAACAGGTAATATATAGCACCTATTCTGACAGGACTGAATCACTGCTCTGTATGACATCAGGAATGTTTTTATTCAAGGAAAATTCAAAAGGTTATAAAGTCAGCAGAAAAACATATGCACATCACTTGCACCCTCTTGCACATGAAACTTGGAAGTGCTTCCCTGCACACACACCCCGCTGCCCCAAGAAAGCTTTTAAATATTCATTGCCATGGGTGGGGGAAAAGTCTGGGTTTGAATTCAGGTTCTGCACCCAAAGCTATTTCTGTATTTTATTCAATGGTGCTTTTTTAATGAAATGTATAAACAGTGTATGGTACTCAAGATTGTTTCCCATCATTCTAGGGAAGTACTTTCATCAGAGGTATGAGATAATCAGGCTCCTCCTTATTTATATTTAGTCTAATCTTATTTGTCTTGCATCTGTTGTTGCCAAAGGGTCCTGCTTGGTCAGGACAGATGGACAGAAACACTCTGGCGCTGTGTTTCATTCAGCTTAAGGCAGCCCCCTGGGTGTGGGAGTACTTCCAAGAAGACTAGGTGAATATGCTAAATCTGCCTTGTGATCCATCTGTCTCAGTGCTTTCCCCAGCATCGGCCTTTCTTTCAGAAACTGCCACTGAGTCAGCCAGAGTTTTGGAAGACATGAAAAGTAGTCCCACCTTCCCACCCAGTTAAAATTTACCCAGTTAAATTACTCATGCAAGATGAAGGAAACATACCTTATTCCCAAGGAAAGTGGAACCACAACTCCCATCTAGCAGGGGAATGCCCAGACCTCACAACTTAAAGGAAATCTGTGGGTGGGGGTATTCTCGATCCTTTGCCTTGAAACTGGCCCAAATTGCACAGGTGTAATTAAATATCCATTGAGACAGGTGATAGAAAAAATCATACACTTGAATACAAGCCTACAGCTTTCTGGCTAGGGCATTCACCTTGAAGGGAGGGATCTTCACTCCCAAATGTATGCAGTATATGTTAGAGAAATTGTCCTTTGAAGCAGGGCCTAGCAGACTAGTTTTCTTTATCCTGAGTTAATGCCTCCACTATTAAACCAGATGCTGCTCTCTCCCCATGTCTGACCAAATTAATGCTATTTTTTTATTCCTACCCTAACAGAAAAGCTTAAAAAAGAAGTTTAGCTGCAAATTCTGTTTGTCAGGGTGATTTTTCAATAACAATTTGTTGACTTAGGAACCTCAATTCCTCTAAATTTCCTAATTAGAAACTACTACTCAGGGTGGCTGGGGTTGAATTGAGGGACTGTGACCACTCCCAGGAATAAAACACAGTTTAGCACGTTAGGTTTTCCAGAGGATGGGCCCTTAATGAAAGGTTTTCCAATTAAGCTTCCAGAACACTGAGTGAAGAAGTGATGTGTCACAAGGCATGACGCAGCTGGCAGGTGTAGGGGCTTTGTATGAGCTTGTAGGGTGTGATGGCAACTCAAGTCCATCAAGGTGAGATGATGAGAAAAGTTCTGACTTACAGGAATCGCATGAACAGCCCAGCACAAACTCACTCATTGTGAGCAGGGTGTGGGGTTCCTGCATCCTCCTTCTCTGCCCCAGGGCTTTTCCAAGAGAAAAAAACCTTACTGTTAGCTACAAAGTTGTCAGGCACTGTGATAGGTGAAAGACTCACAGAGCATACAGATTTAAAAGTTCATGTAACTTCTCAGAAAAGATAACAAAATAGAAGGGCATACAAATACTAATTAAACAAAATCTATAAACCATTTAGCAATAGGTGGGTGGCTGGTAGTTGTGCTTATTATGTTTGTCAGGATTATCTTGCTGTTACCTCTCAGTCTACTCCATCCATCTAATATCTGAACTGAAAGCTCTTCAAAATAACATTTGTCCCTTATTTCAGGTAACACAGTTATCTGGCTCAGGCATTGAGGTGCTGCCACGGCTCACATAAATGGCAATAATTCCATTGGACCAGTTGTTCCCAAACTAGGGATCATAATCCCTACCAGGGTTGTTAACCTAATAGTAATACACGTTCATCCACTGTTGATGCTTATATCTGGGGTTGCTTGAAAACAATTGATCTGCAAGAGAGTCAGAATCAGAAAAAATGTTGATAATTGCTGCATTAGACCATCTGCTCTGGAGATGTATTCTATTGATATTTTCTTCTCAACATTCATTGTTGCATGTCTGTCTTTCCTCTTCAATACCTTCTTTTTAACAACAGAATGCCAGAGTAGTCAAAAATCTCTTGTCTTTCATTGGTTATCAAACAGTGCTTATACTAGAAGACATCTGCTTAGGCCACATTTTATCAGGAAAACATTTCCAGCTCTCTTTTCATTTACCCATCTTCAATATTCCTTGAAGCACGAAAAATCTTCCCTACTGATTTTGTCTGTTTTTTAACCCTTTTGCTATAGAAGCTCTCTGTTAATGACAATATAAACAACTTAGATTATAGGGATCCACTGCAGTGTCTAGAAAACTGACTCAGAGGAATGTGCACTTGAAAACTGTACTGAATGAATCATTATGCTAACATATGCTAAAATTTAAAACTGCCAATGCTGCAAAGAAAACTGTCTACAGATTCCACTCTCGTTTACAGGACCAAAAGGGATAAAATTTTATTCTAATAAAGTGTGGTGTGTTTGCAACTGGGAGTGGGATAGAATCAAGATACATTAAGTAAAATAGACATTAAAAGTGCAATGTAACAGATGGGTGCAAAAGTGAATTTTTATCATGATGATCCATTAGTGTTTTGCAGCCAGGCAGAGAAAAACAGTGACCTGGAACAAATCAAGAAGAATGATGCTTGACTTATGCTTCCTTCTGCAAAGTGTGACCCATATTCATAGTTTCTAATTATAAAAATATTTCCTTTATGGGATGATGAGCTAATTTCTGTCAGCTTTTGTAATTCATTAAGTACCTAGGTTAAATTACAAATAAATAGAGAAAGAACGGGCTGGTCTTTGGACCAGTTACAAGAAGATTCCCTATGAAACAGAGAAATCAATCAGCACACTGTGTGCTGACCAGTTGCATAAGCCACTCTTATCCTCAGACAATCTTGACTAAACCTTACCATCAATATTTAAAATGTCTAGCGCAAACTATGTTTTTAAAATCCTAAGGTAGTCATCTAGAAGACTGATTTTTGTCCCATAAATGACCTCAGGAAGAAAAAACACATGCATAGCACTTTCTTCTGCTAGTGGATAGATGTTCACTGCATACAGGACTGGCAAGCAGTGCACAGGAAAGTACATTGACTTAAAAGCACTTTAAGGGAACATCAGGCCAGGTCCTGAATCTCCAAATTAAAAGGGACCCTGCCACTGTTAATTACTGTGTCTGACATCAGTCACGTAAATGACCATGCACATGTGTTCCTATTAGCTGATCTGCTCAAGCACAATGTCACATGCAATAAGACCAGGCTTTGCACTCTTCCTCTGGTGGGGTGTAACTGTCTATCATGTTTAAAATAAACCAGCTGCTACAACACTTTCACACAAGCCCTTATATTGCATTGTTTAGATCAGAAGATCAAACACTACATCAAATGCGCAATGACACTGGGCTCTCCATTTCACATGCTGTGAATCTAGTCTTATGTACAACCACACTGTACATGAACTCATGGTTACTAGGGACTATACTCAGAAGAGTTCATGACTAAGCAGAAAAATGCCATGTATGTTCAGAACTTTTGAAAACCTGCAACAGCAACTGTCATAAATTTGTTGATTTGCATCTGGGAATGTGTCTCAATATGCCACATGTGAAGTCAGAAAGGATTCTGCAATCCAAAGTCCAGCAATTCTTGTCTCTAAAGCTTTGAAATATCAACTAGTAGTAGCTTAAGAGCAGATAAGTCTTGATGCAGACTGAGACATTCAAGTCTTGATATGGACTTGTGTTAAAGCAACACCCAGCTGCTCAATTAGCTGGTGAAATGGAGGTAGATGAGAAGTCTGCTTTTTGCGTGAAGTTGGCTGCAGAAATAACCCTTAATCATGTGGACCTAAGGTGTTGTGTAGGATTTGTTTGACTTTGACCTTTATGCACTGCTGTGGTTGAAAAAAAATAATTCCTCTAATTTTCAGCAAAGTGAATACATTGCTATTTAATCATCATTCCCTTGAAATGGCAAGTTCAGTTTCATGGTAGTATTTACTGTTCTAGACTCACTAGTTGTGTCACAAATCCAAACTTTAGTAAGAAAACCCTCTAAGCTTAACTGGAAAAAGCTTTTGACCTCACTGCCTCTTGCTCAAGAGGATGAAAAACAAACCTTAAAGCTGCCAATATTTATGTTTTGGGGAAACCAGTTGAAAACGAGAAAGATTTTCTGAGCTCTGAACAAAAATAGACCATTAGAAAAGCTTATTTTGTTTTCTCCCTTTGAAAATTCCCTTTTCATCTTAATTAAGCTCTCACAGGATTCATGGTGTTGGAGAGTTTTCAAAGAAACAGAGAACTTGCCAGGTTTTTTTGTTGGTTTTTTTTTTTTTTTTCTCTCTGCTAGATCACACAGCTCTACTTGTTGCAAGTATTTATGTGCTCTGAAAGCAGCAGCTGAAGCAGAGTCTTCAGACAACCTAAATATGATAATATTAGTAAGAACTCCTACATACCTTAGTGTTCAGAAGATTCTTCTATTGTAGATAGATTGATCCAAATTGAAACAAATCTGTTCTAATTTAAACTTTGTGTTACCTTACATTTGTAAACCAGGGTCATAGAAGCTTGATTTTTCTACTAGGACTGGAAAAATACAGCTGTTGCAATAACACATTGATTTGCAGTAAATTCTATGTAGTTTTGGCTTCCACGCTACAAACACCAAGCTGGTAATTTCAGATATGGGTTTCCTGAGGGGCTAACAAGGACTTTACCTCCTTCCCAATAGCTCTGGCAGCTCCTCTCTTCGCAGAACGGGATCATGACTTTTCTCTACATTTGAGAATTGGGTACAGAGTACATCCAGAAAGGCTCAGCAAGGCTGCCCAGGAGCTGCAGTGCAGTTGCTTCTCCTTGGCTCCAGCTGAGAGTACTGTGTCTGCTGCACACAGAGCAGTACAGCTGGGTGCCATCTCCCCTTCTGCCCCCAGGTGATGGTATACACAGATACTGTAGCCTCACTGAGCATAAAAGTGTGGGCATAAAAGGTCTGAGGCTCCTAGAAGAGTGGCTTTCATACCAAAATACAGGACAGAAATAAAATACGAGATAGAATTGAACCAAAATGTATTGAATCAATTTGAATTGAATTGAATCATTCAGGTTGGAAAAGACATTTAATGTCAACAGGTTCAACCATTAAACGAGTACTGCCGAGTCTGCCACTAAACCATGACCCCAAATGCCACCTCTACATGTCTTGTAAATACCTCCGGGATGGTGACTCAACCACTTCCACTGGGCAGCCTGTTCCAATGCTTGAGCACCCTTCCAGTGAAGAAATTTTCCCCAACAGCCACTGTCATCCTCCCCCGGCACAACCTGAGGCCATTTCCTCTCATCCTGTTGCTTGTTGCTTGAGACAAGAGACCGACACCAGCTTTGCTACAGCCTCCTTTCCGGTAGTTGTGGAGAGTGAGAAGGTCCCCGCTGAGCCTCCTTTTCTCCAGGCTAAACAACCCCAGTCCCCTCAGCCGCTTCTCGTAAGAATTGTGCTCCGGACCCATCAGCAGCTCCGTTGCCCTCCCCTGGACACGCTCCAGCACCTCTGTGTCTTCCTCGTCCTGAGGGGCCCACAGGTGAACACCGTAGTCGAGGCGCAGCCTCACCAGTGCCAAGTACAGGGAGATGGTCGCTGCCCTGGTCCTGCTGGGCACACGGTTTTGGATACAAGCCAGGATGCCCTTGGCCTTCCTGGCCACCTGGGCACGCTGCCGGCTCGTATGCAGATGGCCGTTTTCTGCCCCAGGCCCTTTTCTGCTGGGCAGCTTGGCAGCCGCTCTGCCCCCAGCCTGCAGCGCTGCGTGGGGTTGGTGTGACCCCCTTGTCGAGATCATTGATGAAGATATTAAACAGAACTGGCCCCAATACTGATCCGTGGGGAACACCACTTGTGACTGGTCACCAGCTGGATTTAACCCCATCTACTACCACTCTTTGGGCTCAGCTGTCCATCCAGCTTTTAACCCAGCAAAGAGTTCACTTGTCCAAGCCACGAGCAGCCAGTTTCTCCAGGAGAATGCTGTGGGAGACGGTGTCAAGGACTGTGCTAAAGTCCAGGTAGACAACATCCACAGTCCTTCCCTCATCCACTAAGCGGGTCACCTTGTCATAGAAGATCAGGTCAGTCCAACGGGACCTGCCTATCACAAACCCATGCTGGCTGGGCCTGATCACCTGGCTGTCCTGTACGTGCCATGTGATGGGACTCAAGATGATCTGCTTCATAAGCTTTCCCGGGGTCAAGCTGACAGGACTGTAGTTCCCTGGATCCTCCTTCCAACCCTTGTTGTAGACGGACGTCACATTGGCTAGCCTCCAGTCAACTGGGAGCCCCGTGTTAGCCAGGACTGCTGGTAAATGATTGAAAGTGGCTTGGTGAGCACTTCAGCCAGCCCCCTCAGTCCCCTTGGGTGGATCCCATTTGGCCCGGTAGACTTGTGTGTGCCTAAGAGGTGTAGCAGGTTGCTGACCATTTCCCCTTGGATTATGGGGGCTTCATTGTTCTCCCTGTTCCTGTCTTCTAGCTTAGGGGTCTGGGTACCCCAAGAACAGCCGGTCTTGCTATTAAAGACTGAAGAAAAGAAGGCATGAAGTAGCTCAGCCTTTTCCCTATCCATTGTCCCTATTTCCCCCCCCGCTTTCACTAAGGGGTGGGGATTATCCATCAAAATTAAGTCCATGAGGTTGCTTCAGGGTGTTACTTAGATTTAAAAATCTTTCTTGTACATCTTGAAAACTGATCCATGTATCAGTTGCTAAGTGTATAAATATTCTTGTATTGTATGACATTCTGCTGAATTTAACAGGAGTCATTTGTATACGCAGAAGTAGAATTTGGCCTAATTAGGTATTAGAAATGTGGTTGTATTTGACACTTATACAAGGATCTAGTCATCCTCAGATCTCAAAGCACTTTACAAGACAATATCATCACCCTCTGCTGAACAGAGAAAATGGCAGAACAAAAAGTAAGGTGATTTGTCCCAAATTACCAAGGTCTTCTGATTCCAGTGTACTGTTGATGGGACTGGAGTAGCTTCATTTCCACAGAATGGAAAAGCAGTATCACATGACTCACTTTATGAGAATATAGGACAAGAAAAATGGCTCCTGGATTTAGAAATTCTTTTTTGAAAATTATCTACTTCTAGTTATGTCTCAGCAACAGAATGTGTATGAAAGTTTTTTTATGACTAATACATAATACGTTTTCAAACAATATAAGATTTTGCACAGTACTTTTTCTTTTTTTTCTTTCTTTCTGAAGGTTATACATGGAGATGAAGTGGTTTGACATAACAGGCAAATTCCAGATCCTTTATCTATTTGAATTTACTACATGACTAAGTCCTTTTCTGAGTAAACATCGGTGTTACAACAATGGAAAACCAGGGCCTTTAGGTTGGCAATCAAGCATGTGCTCAGGTCTCTCTTTCTTCCCAAATATGTGCATACATGTGTACACATCCAAGGGTATTGTCAAAGGCCTTTGACAATTTGAATTGTTATTAATGTTTGCAATCTAAAAAGAAAGCCTTTTTTGCCAAGATTGAAAGATCTTCAGGCACTATTGAGTAATTCACTGTGTGCCGCAGCATATAAGTAATGACTGAAGGGTGTGAAACTCAGAACAGACCTTTGCATTAAGATGAATAGACCAGCAGAGTACATTTGCTGAAGTGCTCTCTGTATGGGTGAACACAACAGTATGTTTGAAATATATCAAAAGAAACTGTTGTGTATTTCACACTTCTCCACAGTGAGGGCAGAATGTTTTGTATGCAGTACCGTACAGGTAGGAGTTACAAGAAAAATAATGTAAGATAAAATTCCTCTGAATATTAAAACTAGGTTCAGAAAATGCAGTTATACTTTTGGTAGCTGGCTGATATGCCAGTAGCAAACAAACTGGGGGGAGGGGGCTGAAATTAGCTTCTGTCTCTGCTAATATCTTGTCTATAATGAGGTCCCAGATTTTTCCCATTTGTTTGTTATTTAGCAGTTCATCTGAACAAATATCAGTGCTCACAGAGCATTCATAAATTATTACAGCCCTTTGTCTGAGCATTTGCTGTTTGGGATTTGCTCACTGACCGTGTTGGTTGGTCACCTAAGGACACATCTATGTTACACAATGCTGTGTCATGGGAGAGATAGCCAAGACAGCCCAGGAAGAAGGACAATATGTCTGCGTGGCGTGGTGCCATGCTGCGTACTCATTTGGCTCCCAGGGCTGTATAAATGAGTTAGCTCAATTCAGTTGGCACCAATCTGTGCTGACCTGGCTGTCCTGATCCTGGGACTGGAACTGGCTTTTTTGGAGGTAGGTTAGCCTAGATAGAATTTCTCTTCCTCTTTTGGCTGACCTCAACTTTCCTTCTGCACTTTTTTCCCAATAAATATAGTATTTTCTCATTAATTTCCTTTTTGTTTCGTAATTAAACAACAATGAGGCCTAAGAATTGCTTCCTGTGCACAACTCTGTAAGATAATCTTTGCTCACTTGATTACCTGTAAAAAGTGAACAAAAAAAAGTATAAAAATAGTTATTCAAAACACAATTAAGAATTCACAAACATTCTTGTAAATACATATCCTCTCTGTTCACCCAACACTAAATCTTACCCTTGGCAAAGCTTACTTATGCCTTTGATTAATAAAAATACTACCAGTAAACAGTAAGAGAGAACTCTGCTAGTTAAAGAGGGGTGATCAGCCACTACATTATACACATCTGAATTTCTTGCATTTTTCTCTCTGGGTTACAAGCCTTTGATAATCTAATCACTCTAAACTACCCAGAATTATTTTTTATGACATATGTTAATCTGAACAAGAAAGGAAGTGAATTGTTTGAATGATCTATAGATCAACCTGCTATCAAACTGTTCTGATTTCTTACTGCTCCTGGTTTAAATTGTTTCCATGGTTTTCCAATTATTTTCATGGTTTATCAGATGGCACAGGATCATATGATAACTGTGAAAGAATGAGTCAAGGCAAATTTAACGTAAACTTACAATAATGCTATTTTGCTCAATGGTGCCATGGAAGTGTAAGTCTTGGTGGGCTTAAAGCATTTAGTACATGGCATGCTCTTTTTCATTGCCAGGAGATTCAGCTGGGGTGGGAAGATCTCAGACCTTATGCACATGTTACTGACAAGCTGGGTGTGTGAAGACATCATCTCAATACCACTGGGAGTTTTCTTTGTATCTTCTACCTTTTGCCGCTTCTTTAAGGGCCATTTGTAAATGAAACAGAAACCAAAGTGACCGTTTGTCAAAAAAAATATACTGAAAACTACAGGGAAACCCCCTCAAAATACATTATTTTTTATCATATTCTGTGAGTTTCAGCAAGGAAAATAAGCATAGGGAAAAAATGTAAGAATACAAGATGAAGATGTACCAAGAAGAGGAAAAGTACAGAACATTTGGATGGGGAAAGAAAAACATTTCACAGCAGAAATTTAGGAAGAAAATTCCTTCACAATCTCCCAAGGAAACCTGACAAAGAAGCATATGTAGTGGTACACATTGCAACAGCCTTTTGGCACAGGCTAGGAAAAGGCCAGTCAAATGAATGAGAGAACTTTGTATCCTGGAAGGGAAGGATATTTGTGTTGTCCCTGCAATCTGATGCCATAAAAGCTCATTGAAGTGCTGTTGCCAGATAGACTAACAAGCAGAGAAAAGGGGTTATGAAGGGATGGAAGCATAATAAGAACGTGCACAGACCAAGAAACCGAAATGGCAAAGATGGAGAACAAAGCCATGCATGCCCCATACCTGCACTGCTCCATGAACAGTGGCGTGTATGTGATTAAACTGAAGGTTTCATTTCTGCATGTAAGAGTTGTTGATTTACTCATGACTTTGCCTAGCAGATGCATGGACCTTATGGTAACAAATAATAGCATACAAGTCAGTGTATGCTTTTACCTCGTATGGGCCTGTTTCCTGATCGCCATGTTAGGGCAATTCTGAGTCTGAACCTGTGAAAGGGCAGGCATAGTGTTTAGTTAGCTTAAAGCATGAGCAGGACAAGCACCCCCCTATTGCAGTGAGCAGAGGGTCACCCCACACTCCCTCAGAGTGAGTGTACCCTAAGACAAACAGACTGGATATTTACTGAAAGGAAAACCTTGAAATATGGTGTATACAGAGAAAATGAATAATAATAATAAAAAAATAAAAGAGATGAATGCTTCCTCTTCCCTCAGCCCTAATAATTAACAGTTTTACATCAAAATGAATGCAATACATACGCAACGGATTAAAAACATAGTATACACTAACGGGCTAATGCAAGATTCTCTGTTTAATGAGTATGTACCAAAACAGCTGAAAAGCAAAGAGAGCCAGATTCACTCCTGGGTTAGCTCCATTGCTTGCAGTTATGTTGAATTACATTGGCAGTGAATTTGGCCCTTTTATGAACACTTCAGCTGCACCATAGTCAGCGTTTTCTCATCACACTTGCTTTCTTTCCTGCAGTAAGCCCTAAAACAAACAGCAAAAAGCAGCGGTACACAAAGAAACCACCTCTTATACAGAGTTCGGCAGGCACAAATGGCTAGGCTTCAGCTAGCAGTTCTGTTGGCTTCCTTCTGCCAATTTCCTTCCTTGTAACATCAGCCTTTCCTTTGTTCACTCCAAGATTTGTGACTTCTGAGCAAATTTTCCAGGGTCCGGACTCCATCCTAACCAGGCTTTCTCTGAATGGCATGGGAATTGGTTTATTTGTTTCTTTGTCTGTTTTCCTAAAAACAAGTCTGTAGTGTGTTGTAGCAGCTTGTTTTATACCACCAGGAAGGGTCTATACCATAACTTGATTAAACATTATTCTCTTTAGAAAAGAAAAGAAAAAAAAAAGAACAAAGAAACCACCCCAGAAAGACCATCACCTCTGCTGGTTGCTGAGACTCCTGCAGCCTTGCTCGCAATGATCAAATGACAATTCATCTTTTGGTGTAGATTAACCTTGATTTTGATGGGCTTCAACTCTTGCTAAGCACATCATCTTACCTGAGATACTAACTGGAATGTTTGTCAAGCATAAATAACATTTCATCTATGGCAAACCACACAGCATGTGAGGGTGGATAAAATGTTTTTGCTCTGCAGCTGGTGATAAAGTATTTGAGGACAATAATAAGACCATTATTAAATGTCAGTATGACTGCACTATATAATTCTGATTCACAAATAAAAAAACCCCACAGAGCAGATTCAGCATTTTGCCCATCGGAAACAGCTAGCAGTACACAACAGCTGAAAATGGTCTATTTTTACATTCCTATCAATAGAAGTCTGAGTAGCTGCTAACAATGTTGCAGCCATGGATTTACAGCTGCAGTTATTAATACAGAATTTCACCTATCACTATAATTTGTAACTCTAAAAGATCTGTCAGTGTAATATCTTGAAGATTAGGCCTTTTCAGTTTACTCAAATGATGTACATATATCCCCACCTAGCCTTTCCCAGGCAGGGGACACATCTAATTCATTTATTGTGGTGAATTTGACAGTGACCCCTGTATTTAAGTTGTAAAGCAGTACTGATTATAATGGGATTGTTGTGGCCTTTCCATTGCTCCACTACGTGTATCCAGCCTTCTGCTGACATGAATGCCTCTAGGCTACAGCAGAATCTTTTCCATATACTGTGGCATTTTCTTAATCTCTCTTTTTTTTTTTAAATTTTATTTTATTTTGTATGTAAGTGATTTAAATACTCTTATCCCTTCTATGTGTTGCTGACACAGGAAAACTTCAGCAACACAAGAAAACAACTGACTGAATGTGTGAATAACTAGCTTTTAAGGCTACAGATACTTCAGAGACATCTTGTGTTTTAGGTCCAAGGACAAAGCACATTACACAGAACATTCAACCATCAAAGATGTGCTTCTCATCACCACTGTGTAAGGATACTTGTTGCATATTCAGTTTTCCTGCCAATGTGTATCCTCATCTGAAAGGAGAGCCTTGGGCCTTTTATTTTCATTCTGGAGTGTAAGGAATCTCAGTCCAAAAGTCAAGATGTGATCTGCTTTCTGTTCAAAGTTTTTCCGTACTTTTAGCTGCTAAAAAAACCCCAGAAATTTCACTCCTTAAAAACCTCAGTTTCATCCAAGTTCTGACACATACTCTTTAACATATCCTCCTGTGGAAATCTGTCTTTAGCCATAATATTGTCTGCTCAGATAAACATGATGGGGTCTCACTCACACACAGAATTAGAAACAAAATAAATATTTATTAAGCAGATGCTGAAGCATAGCATTTTCCAGCTTGGAAAGAGCTTAATATTCCCTGCTGGGTTTTATCCTTGTAAAGCTCTAAAAATCATTTGTATACTCTCTCTGTCAGCATGAGTGGAAGATTAAGATGATGTATGATAGAAAGGCAGGAAGTTTTCTTGAGAAAAAAACCAAAATTAAATAAAATGAAATAAAAAGATATTATTTCCAGCAGAGCCAAGCGTATTTTTTGTCAGTATAAAAACAAGCCTGTGCTTTTTTTTACATGTTTCTCATTACTGGTCAATATTCACAGATATCTAATCATCAAGGCATTGTCTTTATCGTTCAGTAAAGCACTGAGTGTTGCACCCATTGCATGGACTTAATCCCATGCTGTAGTATTGCAGGTCTATAAAAGGTAAACCCAATCCTGACAAGGAGTATAAAAAGGGGTTAGTAAATTACACCAAGTTTCTGTTGTCTGAGTGGATGTCAGTCTGAGAGATGGTCTCATCAACCAAAGAAACAACTGTGCTCTTTAAATAATCGATGCTCAGTTACAATGACGACATCCTCGCTGTAGAGCTTTATGCTGGCCTCTTGCACAAAGACCATGAATCGATGACCATGGATGGCAAGAAAAAGGGATTTAAAACAGACAAGCTGGTGGGCACTAAGAAGGAAGATGGAGGTTCCACTGCCTCTGGAAAACAAAAATTTTGTTGAAAAACAAATACTTTATTGACTGTCATGGACATGAAGAGAGATATGGGTACTGACACTGCTGTACCACACCTTAAGACCTTCTCTAAATTATTATCCAGAGTTTTAGTCAGCCAAGTGCAGGAAAGATGTTTTAAAACTGCAGTAGGGGGAAAAAAGGGTTTCTAGGGTGTGGCATGTCATCCTTAGAGTTTGGCTTTAGCCAAAAATATCCTTGAAAGAGCTAAATGCTTTCCATGAGGAAATCTTCACTGGGTTTTGAAAAAGAGTTGATAACCATGAGTGCACTGCTGTTCTGGACCAGTGGGAGAGGAGAACCTAACTGTTTCATGATGGAGCTTAATAATGTTTTGAAAAGGGTGATGTAACCCAGTCCTCCACGACAGCAGTTACTGGAAGATTATGTTTTTTGGGCATTTGATGATCTTCACTATGTTTCTGGATAACAACATTTGTGAAAGCTGTTTTAAAAACTCCTTGCACTCTATATTATTGTATTATTTTGTGGACCTTTATGGATATGATGTTAGACCTTTAAAATCAGAGGGGGTGTCAGAAGCTACACATTATATATAAACCTGGGGTAAGTAACTAAGATGTGTAAGACTGAGCTCTATTAATGCTCAGAGAAAAGGAATTTGCTGATGGCTATGAGGTCTGGGAAACTAGGAGAATCATGTTCGCGGAAAGCTTAGTACTACTCACTTAGTACTACTCAGTGACCATGCATGGCAATTTGGTCAGCATTACAGACAGAAAAGAGAAAAGCAATGTGTAGTTCGATGGCATGGAAATGCAGACACTACAGTGCTATGCCATGTGGTGTCTGTGGACTCTGACAAGAAAAGAGATCTACTTTGCTATGTTCCCTGCAGCACTGTTTTAAGGTCACACGCAGAAATCACAGGCACACCTTTATTTTCCAAATCAGTGGTCTGCCGTTGCTGTACTGCTCCTGTTCACACAGCTTTGCTAGTCGAAGGGGTCTGTTAACCATATCATAACTGGCAAAGGAAGCCAGCAGCTTCAACCTGCCAATGAAGATGGGTGAGTTGGCTTTACCTGCGGTAGGGTGTGAAGCCTCCAAAGAGCCCCCAACCAGCAGAGCCTTGGGGCAATGCCTTCTGGCTGGGCCAGTATCATCTTCAGTCAGCAGAGCTAGACCTGGAAATCATCTGCCTGTGGCCTTGGCAGACCACTTGAATGCACACACAGAGCGTGGCTTACTGTGCACCCAGCAGAAAACAACTGCTGGAAATATTTTGATTTGTATCAATGTTCACAACCTGTGCTTCCTTTCCTAGAAAAGCTACAAGTTTTAAACAAAAATGCCTCTGGTACTGCACTGCACACTCAACTATTGCAAGACCCCTGCTCAATTGCCTCTGTACATAACAATATTTTTTTCTACATCACCATGGCAAAGGCTTATCTTCTGAACAGAGTCAAGGACTATATTCTGTTGGTTTTGAGCAGCACAGCTGGCTGGTGATGCAGTTTATAAAACTAAAACATAAAATATAGGACGTGCCTAGACTTGCTCAAACCCCTTGCAGCAAGCCTGGACCTGTGTTGTTGCAGCAGACTTTTTTTGATCATGTTTCTTAGTAAAATATCTGTGGTAGGCTCAAAAGACTGTTGGCACCTGCCTTTCACTGCCATGGTCTTTCATTATCCCAACAGACTGGTTCAAAGAGATTATACAATGCAGTAATAAAGAATCACTTTATTTAAAGCAAAATTTTATTACTCAATGTTGAAATATATGTATATCTTATACAGCTTATGCCAAGTTAGAAGACGTTTCTCTGGTTTTCAGCTTTTGAGAAAAGGCAGGGAAGAACAAAACTGGTCTCTGTTCAAGTCCGATGTCTGCGTAATGACTTTTCGATGTTGCAAAAGTGCATTTTTTGTTACATTTAGTCAAGATATAGCTAACTTAGGCATGGAATTTGTGCAAAAATTTCCCAGACTTCAGGTGTGAAAAGAGCTTAAGTAATACTCTGCCCCAAAAGGAATGCACTAAGATATATAACAACTAAGCCTTTATACACAAAACCTCATTTATCATTCTAAGAAATATATTTGTAATCAGCCAGCTTATTTAGCAGTAATTCAGCATTTCCTTTTCTTGTAATATTTATTCACACTTCCCAATACTTCCTGGACAACGGAACTGTGGTTGTTTGGCATTCCTTCAGTTTGGCAGTTCCTGTGTCTCTACTGCTCTGTAGAGACACACTCATTTTTCCTTTGTGTGGACCATCATGCCTCACATTCATCAGATATTTACAAAGCACAGAGGTGAAAAGTTTGGCTTTTATGCATTCAGTTAAAGCTGTTTGCAGACTGTTCTCTGTTTCACCATCCTGGAGGTGAGAGTGCCTGTACCTCTGGTATTTTCCTCTGCAAGAGAAGTGGCCTGAATTGCCCCAGATGGTGGCTAGGTCCCAGGCAGGCTGCGTGTCCTCTGTTTGCCATGCTCCACCACTGGCTGGTAAAAACCCATTATCAGAAGGACAGCAAAAATTAAGTCCTGATAAACCCTGCCAGATGTTGCAAAAGAAGTTTCCTTTTAAAAAAGCCGGTTTTGCTTTATTATGATTTTTTTAAATTAATATGGATCTTTTATTTGTCTGCTTGCTTGGTTCTGTGTTGAAAGTAAGACACCAAGAGCTTTCTTTTAAGACACCAGGAGCTTTTTGTGAGATGGTCACTACTTAAATCACCAGGAGTCAAATGCCG
This sequence comes from Falco cherrug, assembly GCF_023634085.1. Taxonomy (NCBI): domain Eukaryota; kingdom Metazoa; phylum Chordata; class Aves; order Falconiformes; family Falconidae; genus Falco; species Falco cherrug. The sequence goes on from NC_073697.1 coordinate 54,295,780, forward strand.
GGGGTCTTTCAGGGCCTTGATACAAAGTTGTGAAAGAGGCAGATTCTCATCTCTCAACCAAGCCATGTTTTCAAGGACCCAGGAGCCTCCAACAAAGAAGTTCTCTCTTTTGATATTCTATTGTTGATTTTTTCAAAGCCTTAGCTGCTAGTCAGCCTGAAGGGAATAGCTCAGTTCTTAAGCCCTAAAAGTCTCAATTCTGCTACAGAAAAGCTATCTAGCAGGTTTGTTGGTATCACCTTCAGAAGCTTCTGGAGAGAACTTAAGATTGACAGGTTCACTTGCTGATCGGGGTTGTGATCTCCACCTTGTTTCTAAGGATTTTTAAAAGCCCAATGTGCTCCGTGCTTAGCTTGTGCAGCTGTTTTTTTCTGTCCTGACTATACATGTTCTGATCTATGGATATGATACTCATACACAATTGATTAAGTCCCTTCTGAATTTCATTGCTTTCAGAAGCAGCATCCATCAAAGTCACCTACAATTAATCACATTTCATACACTGAGTGGAAATAATTTTCTCCTGTAAAAGCCCTCCATAAACTGAGCAAAAGCCGTTTGAAAATGGTTCCTTAAGCCAAAATTACTGGTGGTTGCAATGCCCAATACCATATTTCCAGGCAAAAGGAACATCAGGTTCATATATTCTAACTTCATTTTCTCTGTAGAGAGAAGTTTCCCATAGTTACTTCACCTTCAAATATGTCTGAAAATGGATACATGTTGGAAAAATCTTTTAAGTTTCTATCAGCAGTCTTCTATTCCTGATGCTGGCTGGCTATTGCATGGTTATTTCTCTACAGCACTTCTGTGGAGGGTCTAAGCAACAGACTAAAGCTTTCAAGTTTTCAAAGCTGCTATTTTCACTAGCCTCTCTAGACACAACGCCTTCAATTTTCATGCAGGCCATTCAGTCTTCCTTTGTTTGCTCACCCCCCTGACACTGATGTTCTGATCTGGCAGAATATAGCTAGTCAGGTCCTCTCCATAAATAGTGTGAGGAGGTTCACAGATATCATGAAAGCTGTGTGAAGGTTCAGTTGCTACTCCTGTAACAGATGTAACAGATTGCATGCATCTGGACGTATATGAATAACGTGAAAGCAGTTCTGAGAAAAACTTTCTTGTACATACCCCCCAAATATATCAAACCATTTGCAAGAAATCTTGCAAGACAGCTAAAAAAGCCATATTCAATTAAGACCAGTAATCATTCATGAGACCAGTATCAAACATTTTTGGTCCCTATCTAAATTTTACCACTAAGGAATTCAGAAACAATTTGACAGAAACTTTAAACAGACAATGGTTTCATAAATTAATACCTTGTTTCTCACAGAAATAAACTGAGCATTGTGTCTGTCCACTGAACAGGAATCCGTGACCTTTCCTGCCTTCATCGAAGATCTACTTTGGTGTTCTTGGCCAGCTCCACGAAAGAGACTTGAGACATTGCAGATTGTTGCTTACTTTTGTAATTACATTTGATTCCAGAGGTACCTGAGATTTGCAATAACCTTCTCCCACCAGACATACAACATAGATGTGTGAGATGGAAGGCACTATGAAAAGCAGCCCTCATAGCACCTAGTAACTAGAAATTGCGCAGAGGCTCAGGAGAGTCAGGGTTTTCAGAGCAGATTACAAGGTGTCCAGGACTGCATAGCTTAGTTTCATCTCCAGACAGATTCAGACATGTAGAATCACAGCTATAAATTTGTTTGTTGGCCTTGAGTTTGTTGCATAGAGAAATTATATTCTCTCTAACCCAAAAGATCTTGAGGACAGCAGCAAGTTCAGGTTATACTGCAGCCTCCTAGTCATGCTCAGAGAGATGTAACAATGTAACATTTTGAATAATTAATCTCTTTCTTGGTAGTTCCTAAAGCAAATAAAACTAATAGCAGAAAAACCTGACTGCATGAATACTTTTCGATACAACCGATAATACATCCATGGCAGAATAAAACTAGTTGTTAAATTCACAAGGCCTGACTTTACCAGTGAAGCCCATTTGAAAGTACAGGACTTGCTGATGTTCCAGCAGCAAACACTAGCGAATGCACACTGAGTATTTACGGCATGAAAATAGCAGCCTCCAAATAGCCCAGGCAGAATCTCACTTTTTCCGTTTGAGGTGGTTATCTGGTGAGAGAAGTTTCTGGTTGAAGGGGTAAAAAAATGTATGCCTGAGGCCAGCATGGAAAACTTCTAGGTCCAAAGAAAACCTTCAGCTTGTTTTCTAACTCCCAGTGTCACAGCCACTTCTTTCATTGCTTTTTTAAGAGGATGCAGGCTTCTCTCAACATTTTTACATCCTGTTGGCTGCAATGAGCCAGCTCTTTTTGGAGGTCAAATATGTTATTTTGATTAGTTTAACACCTCCCCAGAAAACCTGCCCTCTTCCCATGCATCATACAGTTAACAGCATCCAGGCATACTCCCAACATACTTTTGGCTTTTCAAAGTGTTAAAATGTGGAAAATAGCCTTTGGGCCTCTCATCCATAATTTGCAATATCTTCCTGAAATTCACGGGATTTAATTCATCAACAAAATCTCAAATTTATTAGTTTACCTTCACAAGCTCTGGAGTTAAAGTTCAAGTTTTGTATCCATGTCTTCATGATAAAGTGTGCATCATAGCCATTGGTATGGTGAGGGCTCACACCCAAACCAGGTTTGCTATATATGTTCACAAAACTTGAAGCATTCTTCACTCTTAAATTTTCATGAAATCTTACCTGTGTCTACAAACTGGAATTGAGTTCATGCTAGTTTCCTACATATACTCAACATCTGGAAAAAAAAAATCCAGTGATTTTTGGATGCCTTCTACTTCTGTAACCCAAAAGTTTGTCCTTCTGCAGTGGCATAAAAATGTGTAAAGGTCCTAATTTTTCCTCTACTCCTATTTTGTAAAGCTTCTGTTTCATCAGCCTAAGAACACTGAAAAGAATAATCAGTTATGTCTCTGAATATTACATTGCCCTGTGTTTTTTGAGAGCTTTTATTCTGTGTTTGGAAATGCAGTTTATTTCATAATGACCGTATTTAGCATTTTTTACCAATCAAGATCTGGTTCTGCCTCTTTTTTTTTTTTTTTTTTTTTTGTGAGGTTAGAGAATGATTTATATATATTATACTTTTATTTTTTAATCACAGCTGACCACTATAGACATCACAAAATTTAGGTTACAATATCTTTGTAATGGAGAAAAAAAGGCAAAAAGTAGTATTAGCATGTTCTGTCTTGCAGCTGTAATGGCTTATGTAAAAGCATAGCTACTTTCTTCTCTGGGGGATGCATTAACCCTTTCACCTCACAGAGGGAAAAGATGTATTTTGTGGATGTGTATGCCAAAAAATTAAATAATCTATCCATTAAGGTTAACTCTGAAACTCCTTCAAAACAGCATATGTTATAGAAAAGTTTGAAGAAATGTCCTTCTCACTCTAAGACCAATATCAGAGACAAAAAACCCTGTACAAAGCCATTGCAAAGTTATGCATGGATATAATTCTACATTGATCACTTTTTCATGAGAGGTTTTATTCTATACTTCTACACTGACCATATACTTGCTTAAATATTTCAGCCTTATTACAACAGACTTTTAAAATAACATTTTTTTAAAGCTTTTTTTGCAGTGTGTTTAGACAATGGAAGCCACTTGACAATTTGTTTAGCTGTCTAAAACTCTCTCAGGTCTCTAGGTTTTCACAAAACATTTTTCATGCCCATAACTTCAGTGAATATTCTTGAGTTAAGCACAATTACAACACTATAAACACTACCACAGTAACAGCATTTATCAGGAATACACTTTCCAAAAAACATTTACTCAAACCACCTGTATTTTCTTGTTGACATTTTTGGAAACCTGGTTTACACTACTTACTATGATGACATTGTATTGATACCCCTATTACATCTATTTACAGCCTTTAAAATGGATCCCATGACTAGGATAGCCCATGTAGAATTGACTTACTTTTTTTTTTTTTTTTTTTCGTCTCACAATACAAACAGCTAAATTACCTCTGTGCATAACAGTCAACTAGAAGCTTTTCAGTCTTCTTCATCTTTGAGATCAAGGTCAAGATTCAAAGCAATTACTTTGCTTTTACCTGTGCAAAAGCAATTTAAAGTTGACTATCTTGTGACTGAGGGTTTGCTAGCTGGGTAGATTTTTGGACATTGTCTAGAGGGTCATTCAGCATTTGACATATTTAAAGAAGATGCTCAAAATCACAGTTTTGGATTATGGCATTTACTGAATTGATTTCTATTATCTATTAGTTATTTCCATTCTGCTTGCAAGCCTCTGAAATTGTTTTTACTTCGGTCTCATTTTAAATTTGAACAACCTATGGCACTACTAGGCACCTTTCTTCAATACAGAACATGAAATAACTGGAGGTAACAGATTCAAGGCAAACAGAAGATATTTAACAAGTCGTGCAGTTAAATTATAAAACCCTCAAAACCGGATGCTGAGGATGCTAATCTTGCAAAAAGGTTCAGAAACTGACTGCATGAATTCATGGGGAAAAAAGCCTACCAGTAATAATAAATAAGAAGACAGTGTGTCTGGATCATGAACCCGCCCCTGAGCTAGATACTGGCAGCTGGGGAAGTACCACTACTCAAATGCTCTCTACTTGTTATCCTTTTACCTGGATATCTAACACTGGCAATGCTCAATGATCTCTTTTCTGATCCATAATATCTCTTCTTGTACTTTCGTGTTCACTGCCTCCATTTCCCACTTCAAAGGACAGGTACTACATTTGCTCCTTTACTGTCCACAGGTGCCTCACCTGTCTTTTGTGAAGTCTCAGAAATAACCAGTACTGGCCCTAAGATTTGTGTAGTCATGCTAGCGTAACATTTATCAAGCTTAGCCAATTTGAGAGCATCCTCTTTAAGCATGTGCTATGCGTTTTCCTCTTTCTCTATTCCCGCCTGAAATAGAACCCTTTTAGTTGCCAGTATTGTGCTAGTCCTGTGCTTGCAGTTGGCCTTTTTTAGTGAAACTGAATAAAAGAACCACTAAACACTCCAGGTTTCTTGGTGTCCTTCAGTGTCCCTCCCTGCTAAGCAGCAGTCATACCTTCCTGGTCTTATCTAGCCACTACTTATAGGAAATTTTCTTGTGCTTTCTGCGTCTTTCTTCATATCTCACTTTGTGCCACGTATGCAGAGACTTGGTTCTCATGGGCTAATATCTACCATATCTCCAAGTTTATCGAAGTCAGTCTTCCTTAAACGCAAAGTGGTTTTGTTTTGCTGCTCTCTTCCCTATTTCTCATGCATCACAAGCTCTCTGATTTTATGGTCACTTCCACTAAGTTGTTTTTCTCTCTCATGTTCTTAATCAGTTCTGCCTTATTAGTTAGAAAAGACTGCTTTCCTTATCTTTAATACATAAAAAAATGTTCACAATGAACTCAAAGCATTTGCTGGTCACTTGTCCTCCTTTCTCATTAGATGACAGGGTAATTGAATTGCCCTTGTATCAGTTCTTGTGTTTCAGATGATCTAGTTTGTTGCTTACAGAAAGCCTTGACAGCTGATCTTTCTGGCTATGTAGTTTACTTCCACCATTAATTCACTTTTGAGTTATCCTCTGAAGTAGTTCTTGAATAGCAAATTGTTGTAGATTCCATTAACATAATTTTGTCACTGCTGATCGTTAACTCCATCCTTTCTGTAGGGTAGGTAGACCTCCATCCTCACATGTTGAGTGAGATTTAGAAGGGCTAAACTGTCATCAAACCCCAGATATTCTAGGGCATTCTGTCTTATGTCCATGCCTATATCTTTCTGTAATACCAAAGCTATTGACAACATCAAAACCACGGGGTGATGGAACAGGTGCTTTTCTGACAGCAGCCATCTATGCTTTAGATAGTTCATTCCTGCTGCATTTACTTCAGATGGGAAACTTTGGAACAAAGCTCTGATGGTGTTAACTATTTTTGTTGGCTTGTAATAACATTTCAGGATGAATCACTGTGAATGGTGCCAAATGTTTTCTTTAAATCTATGAAGTTTCTGAGTATTTTTTGACACTTAGTGGCTATCTTTGATGATTATTCTTAAGGTGGAAACCTGGTCAACATCTCATAGTTTGAAATACAGACTCTGCACTTGGGTTCAGCTTAACTGCTTTCTTTGTTCCAGTTATGATCATTCTGTGGAAGACTTTGTTACTGAAAGCAATTTCACGTTGTACAGTGTAAACTGAAAAATTGTTCTTGCTTAATGAAGTTTTTGCTTCAGTTGCTATGGTTCCCATCATCTTTAATTCATTACCAGGGAACAGAAAAACAGATAAATTAAAATACTGTTGTCATGGCATAGGTAACAAGAATCTAATGAGAATATGAGACTGACTGAAAGGAAGAACAATTAAAGAGCTATCATTCCTGGTCTCAGTTTACTCAAATATTTCAGAATAGCAAGGTATCAAAATGCTTTTTTTAAAAAACCTAAAGGAATAGTCTAAATAATGACTCAGGTAGACTATAAGAAAATTATCTTTGTCAATATATTGATTAATATAATCGGCTTTACTGGATAAATAATGTCTGAGAAAAGCAATCCTTCCCCCCAAAATGCTTTGGGGAGTTGTCTATGTTTCTCTAGTACCCCAGATTATGTATTAATAACAAACAGAAGAGAATATATCTTGGTTTCCTACAAAGCTTTGTATATCCAAGAATGACTTTAAGGCATGAATACAGTAATGAATTATAAATAAAAATAGAAAGGAGTCTTATTGGTGGAATATTAATTCATCATGAAGGTGACACTGTATCTGTGTTTGTTATCTGAGCCTGGGCATCATTGTATGATGTGTTCACACAGCACAAACCATCTGATAGTCTCCCTAAATTTTTTTATTTACAGTTTAAATGCAGAAGAGGCAATGCTTGCCTGGTGAAAGAGGGAACAGCAGAGTGATGTGATTAGCTCAGTACTGTGTGGCTGCTGACTGGTGGCAGAATGTAGAACAGTCCTTCTGTCTCAGTCCAGTAGGACACATTCGAAACATGAAAGCTAAAATGAAACTCCGCTTCAGATTTCATCTTTGGTGACAGTCTCATTCCCATTGGCGTTTTTGTAGTAAGAGTTGCTCTCAAATTTTTTTCCCCCCTTGATTCTTTTGAATAGCTCACAAACTTATGAATAACCCTTAGATGAGGAACTGGTCTATGTTTTTGTCACTGACCCATGAACTCATGCTTAATTAATTCTTCCCATAAACCTTCCCTCAATATTTAACGAAAACATCATTTAAAAGCTCTGTCCATTTTTGGTTTTTTGCCCTTTCTTAGCTGATCCTGAGATAAAGAAAGACTTCATTCCCCTCTACCTTCTACACTGATTCACTGTCAGATATTCACTTCTTGATTCAAATCAGGCACTGCCTGTAGCCTGCTCATACCCGCTGCTTGTTAGTCTTCATCTAGGCTGCGTAGTCCTCATGGGAATCCAGGCAGATCTCTTCAATCAGAGATACTGAGACCAGAAAACTGTTCTTTAGTGCCTGGTAAACATCACAAACTTGGTTGGTAAACATCATTGTCTTGAAACCCTTATTGTAAATAAGTAACCATCTTGCTTAAAGACTATATTTAGTGTAATTGGGATGAAGTGAAGAAAACCTGTATTATTTTATTAATCCTGTTAGGTATATGAAATTTTGTTTATCACCATAAGATACCTGTAAATAAAATTATTACCTCAATGATGGTCCTGCAGAAGGAGGAGATAAAAACAACAGTAACAACAGACATGAAGACATGCGAACCCATTTGGGAGAGCTGTGGGGTCAGCTGATGCCTTGAAACCCTGGCAGAAGACATTTGTCTGCCTGATCAGGGAGAGTGAGCAATTGTTCATTTTATGCTTTCTTCCTACCTTCCAGGATTTTATAGACTGTAAACATTTTTTTCCAGGCTGAGGATTCCTAGTCTATTTGCATCTGGCAAGAAGAAATCATGTCAAACTGTTTCAACAGGTTGGTAGGATAAGGAAGAAATTATAGAGGTCATATATCTTAGGTAGACTTTTGATACAGCTTCATGTAAAACCTTCATAAGCAAGTCAAGAAACTAAGTAAAACTGCTACAGGGTGGATACAAAGCTGTTTTTAATTTAATATGAGAATAGAAGGATGTTTAAGTGCATTTCAGCCGGTTTGTCCTGGGCCTAGCCAATATTTTCACTTATGACTTGGATGAAGGAATAGAATAAGAGTTTATTAAATCTGCAGATGATCCAGAACTGTTGAGGCTGTAATGAGATTGAAGAACAGGATTACAGTGCAAAATGATCTTGATAAATTGAAGAAATGTTCTGAAAAAATGAGATTCCAAGTCAATAAGTACAAAGTTCTATATTTTTTCAAAAGTTATGAACTACACAAATACAGGATGAGAAACAACTCATCAAGAAGTAGTTTGGGAGAGGATGACCTGGCAAGAACAGTGAATCACAAACCCAAAATTCCATGTTATCATTGAAAAACATTATCATTGGGGTGTATAAGATACTCAGGGAAACATGATACAGGAATGAATATTTCTATGTGACTCAACATTGATAAAGCTGTAGCTGGAATGCTGTGTCTGCTTTTGGACCTTATGGTCCGAGAAAGACAGAGGAAGAAAATACGAAAACCATGAAATGGAACTGAAGTATGACCAATGAGGATTTTAAGAAATGAGACTGTTAAGTCTAGAGGAAAATGGAGAGAAGAGCAGTAGTGTTCAAATATGTAAAACAACCCTGCTAGGAGACAATAATCCCTTGCTTACATTTCTTGTGAACACCCTGTCCCATTTCAGAGAGAAATGTTTAAGTGCATTTCTTTCTCTGAAAGAACCTCTGAAGCAAAGAAAGTTCAGGTTAGATCTTAGGAAAAGCATTCTGACATGAAGGGTAGTTAACAACTGCAATAGTCTGAGACACTATATATCATCTGAGTTTTCTTTTTTAAAAAAAATATTAATAAAAATATTTTTTAGATGTCTATCAGAATAATTTTGATATTCTTGATCCTTCCTTTCATGGATGGATGGGTTCTGATGACTGCCTGATGTACTTCTCATCCCTTTTTTTCTAGATTATTTATCTATATAGGTAGAAACATGCAAGATAATGAGGAATGCAGAATAGAATAATGATACAAGCTGGCAAGATGTTGGCTGCATTTAGCGGCTTAGATAGGATATGATAATCGAACATCTGTAGCTCTGAAACTTCAATTCAAACATCCCTTCTTGAGCAGAAAATGGGTATGAAAAATGACAGTCTATCCAGTAAACAGACAGGCATCTGTGTGCATGCTCTCTTCAATATCTTATGCATTAAATGGATTGCATCAATAACAAATACAATTTATGTCAACAATGAGCTACGGCACAGGTAACAGTGCCTTTTGCTGAACAACCACTTAACACCATAAAGAAGTAGTCTGGTTACAGGAAGAGAGAACTACTCCTGGATATCCAACAGATTCTCGGATAAGATCCTGCATTAATGTTATCACAATAACCACTTTAACTTGGTCACCACTAAACTGAGCAGTTCTGGGAATCACATTTGTATTTAATACATTCCAAGGAAGAATGCCAACCACAGGATTACTATTTTTTTGAGGAATATGCACACACAGAGGCAAGAAACTCTCAGTAAACCTCTTCCCTTTCTTCAGGAGATGTACTTGCTCTGAGAGTGCATCCCTTGATTATGCCTGGGTCATACTGCGGTGTTAGTTAAGGCACTGAGATTTTGTTTCCTTTCTCCGTGGCAAACCACCATTACATGATCACAAAATTTGCACGTTTTCTTTGCTCCAAGTTTCCTGTGTGTGTTTTCTAGTTGCTTATGTTGACGGAACTACTGTCTCCTAAGTAGATGAGATAGTAAGGCCACAGAAGGGTCAGTAGGAGAGGGAGCATTCAGTGTGCCCCATGACACAAAGTAGGGTTCTGCAGATCCCAAACCAGCAGCTTTCTCAGTTGAGCTGAGAGAAGAATATACATATACCTTTATCAGCAGTAGCCCTATTGAAGCGTCTGAGAGAATGTTTCAATAACAAGTCCACTTCACTTTAAAGAGAAGCTAAAATCACCATCATCAATCAAATCAACATACACAGTATATAGTCAATACTCGTACAAAGTACCGCTTGCCTACAAACAACAAATCATACCTCCACCTTGCCGCACAAACCTGCACTTAAATCTAATGACTGCAGAAACAAAGGAAAAGACATGAATCAAAAGTAGGGCCTCTGTAAAAAAGAAGTGAAAAGTATGTTATCCAAGAATTCTGTCCCGTCAATGCAAGATCAAGAATTTAAAAGTATTTATACATTAGTGGTACAAAGTTGGAGAATCAACCATTATATTTAGAACAAAACTTTGAGGGTTTGGACAGCTGGTTTCTAAACTCTTCAGGGAGTCTAGCACTCCAGAAAGAGACACCGCAATAATAATTCAGTTGTCATCCTGTAGGCTCTGATGTTTCTACTTCCTAAATTTTAAACAGATACCAGGATTCCAATACTGTAATAATTTACCCCATCTCCCTGCACAATGTACCCCATAGGATTTTCTCCAATTAACTCCTCATTCAGACCTGCTAGCTATGGTTTAAATGAGGGATATCTTTTAGATAAAAATCGGGCAGTCACTTTGACACCATCACACCACACACTCCCATTGAAACTCCAACCATGACTTCTGGCAAATTGTTCCAATCATTGGTTTGTGGCCAAACTTTGAATCTTTTTTCTAGTCTGAATCTGTCTAGCTGGCAGCTAAGGGACTTCATGATGCTTTGTCTGATACATTTATTGGTATTCTGTTTTCAAAGTTTTCTTCCTCATGTAGGTTCTTGCAGGCTGTGATGAAATCAAGCTGATCCAGCTCATATTTTCCATATAGCAAATTGGTCTGTTAATATAGCAAATGCATGGTGTTCTGTTTACACAGGAGAAATGAAACACAGTCAGTCATTTGGAACTCAGAATGCCCCAGCTTTCAGATCTGAAATTATTGTACTTTTATCTTGCTTTTTGGATTTCAGAGTGTTCATCTTCAAAACTCAAACTTTTCAAAGGACACATCAGCAATGTCAAAGTTGACTATTTATCACATCTGAGTGAAATAGACATCTCCCACCACAGCATGCATTTTGTCACACACACATTATAGAAAGAACCTTAAGGATCCCCTTCTGCCGTTCCACAGTGTGATCTAGTGATCTATGTCAGACAGAAATGATTACTCCATTTAATGGTTTTTGAATTTTTTTCTATAGATAGTCAAGATAATTTACTCTAAATGACCAGGAAGTTAGGGTGAACATGATAATTTGCCTTCCTCTTTTCCCACACCAGCCTTCTCACATAAGACAGAACCTGCAGTTTTAAACATTCTAGTCATCTGAATCTAGCAGAGATTTAACACCAGTAACTAAACCAAATATATGCTCCTAAACAAGCAATACAAATTCTTCCTGATCATTACACAGAATCCTGATATTGTTGTGTAGATGTATAGATATACTGATGTATTGATGTATAAAGAATGTCTTCTCATTCTGTCCCTTGAGGGTTTGATTAATTTTGGGTTTGTTGTCTTGATTTGGCATAAAATAAATACTATTTATTCTTCTCTTGTCCCCACTGAACCTTCAACCTTTTGGTAGTTTTATGTTTTCGTAATCCAGACTCTTCCCCAGCAGAAAGGTTCTTCCATACTGCAGTGGACAATGATCAGTTTTCTTGCTTCCTCCACTATGACATCACTACTTTATATATGACATCATATACATATGCAGCTATTCAATCTGAGAGCCTTCAAGGACAGGAGATCTTTGTGAATTGCCTCACTATCATTCTTTCCAAACTCTCCATGTGTTATCACATACAGAAGTGCCATTTGTGCTAATATGCAATTTCACTAGTAGAACTTTTCTGGCCAACCTCGGAATGCCTTCCCAGAATGATGTCATAAGACTTGGCTCCAAGGAGACAGCACAGTTTGTTACTGTCTAGCCTCCTTTGCATGCTGTTCTTTCCATTCCTTTTAGCATAGTAGTCTTGGAATGAAGGGATCTTGGACTCAGCTTCAGCATCATGCAGGTGGCCCTGAAAGCCAAAGTCACTCAACCCACAGCTCCATTTGACCAGCTGAATCTGCAGAGAGAGCCTATTCAGTTTCCACTTGAAACCCGGCAGTACTTCGATATTTTTAAATGTATCCAAGTCCTTTTGGCTATCTTCTTAGTGGTTACAATCTTTCTACTTTCACATGCTTCCAGGATTTTCAAGGTCACTCATTTTACCTCCAATACTTAATAAATCCCTCTTCTCTGTTTTGGCTTTCTCTCTTCAAATTCTTTGCTCACCTAAGGTTTCCTAATGTTTCCTAGTGTCTCTGAGGTCTCACGGCAGAGTCAGCAACTTTTACTACATATAAGAGGGGTACCTTCTAGTCTCAGGAAGCAAAGAAGCACAACACCAATTGCAACTCTTTTCACCATGGTAATGAATATTAATAGTATACAGGGCAAAATCTGCTCAAATATTTTCTAAATTTTTTTTCTAAATACTCCCATTTTTTGCCCTTGTCCATCTGATCAGGGCTTCACACAGCGGGTGACAAGCACAAGAAGGTTCACAGCTTAGCTCAACTTGCCTTTTGCTTCCAGTGATTAAGAATTAAAAAATTTAAATACCAGGATTGTTACACCTATAGGATCCAATAACATAATCCTTAGAGAGAAATCCACACAAACAGATATGTTTCTTCCATCCTGTTTAGGATCTATGCAACCTTTATAGATGGCAAAGAACTCTTGTCATTTCACTGGAGGGGTGAATGTATTTCACTGGTGTGTAGATTAATTCTTTCTCATAAAAACATTTAAGAGCACTTCCCCCCCCCCCCCCCCCCAAGATGTATGTTCTTATTCTCACGTATATCATTACATGACATAAACACTGTGCATATGTACATAGGCATAGCTACTTGAACCATGAATATATAAAAGAAATGCACGTAACTAGTATTTTTGAAAGTACGAGTAGTTATGCTGCTCTTTGAAGGTCTGTCCCATAACTCAGTATTTAAGGCAGTTTTTTTCTAACCCAGATTGAAAAATAGGTATAATTATCATAAGAGGCACTACTATTTCCAACGCACCTCTGTGAATAAATATCAATTAATGCACGCATCATGAAATGATAATGAAATATTACAACTTCATCTGTGATAACAGTGTAACTTTTCATGCCAGTTCACTTGCAATCATCCTCTCTAGATTGCTAATTATATGCCTCAAGCTGTATTTAGTAGGAAAGATTGAACCATTTGTTCTTTTGTATATTTTTTTTAGAATCAGAATAAGCCTGTATGAAATATCTTTGGACTTGTTCATGCAGGAAAAAATCAGCGCTCAAACCTACTTCATTGTTTACTTGGTATAACTGTAAAATACCTTACTTCTGTGTGCAAAAACATTTCTTGGAGTACATGGTACTCTAATGACACACTGGACCATTCTTGTAAGTCTTTGGACTGTTGCTGTTACGCCATGGCATGTGTGCCTACGCACTATGGCAACTCTACTAAAGGAACGGCAGCATGCACAGATCTTACAGGTGTCTATGCAATTTTTCCTGGATCAATATCATCGGCTCTATGGTCTCCTATCCCCCACAGCATAGGTTTTGCAGGATTTTTTTCCTTAAAAAAATCATGGAAGCAAAATCCTCCCACCCCTTTACTTGTGCACTGGATAGAGCTTATTTATGCTAGCCCTTTGACATCGACTAAAACCTTGCACCTTAGTAATCTTATCTTCTGCTTAGCTCCAGGCTAGGTTTGTCAATCGCCTCATTGTAGAAGTGAAAGCTCCCAGATCCAGTGTCCAGGTTTGATATATGATGATGTTTAAGTGCAGAGATGAGGATCTGGATTTAGTCGTGGATCTGTCTCTGTGGAGACTCCTATAGAAATTGTGTTATTTGTGTTACCTGCAGTGATGGAACAAAACTGAGGCTAGACCCTGAAGTACACCCTGTCATGGTAGATGGAGGAAGCACTGATAAAATGCTGCAGCCCTTTTTACACGAGAGACTAGATGCTCATAACTTTCCCCACTAACTCTAAAACTTATCCAATCATACCATAGTTATATTTAGCTGAGACCAGTTTCAGGGATATGCACATTATCTGGCAGTCTCCCTCTATGCTGAGGGATGAACTTGGTTGCTGAGGGAAGCATTTAAAGACTACTTTATGAGGTAGCTACATTTATGAGTTATCAGTCAAAAATGTGAAATCCTTAACAGAACAGAGAGCTTTCAGGTATTTTTGTTTAGTGAGATAATCTTACAAAGTCCAGTGCTCCTGAAAGCTTCCAAAAGATCTACTTTTTAAATCTCAGTAGAAATGTGTAAAGAGGGCGAGGTTGTTGCACAGGTAACAGTATTTACAGGAGGCTGAGCTTTCACATCAGTCTTCTTACAGTGGAAATTCAAGGATTTATGTCTCATAACATGATTTCCCCTGCATCTGAGGTGCTCTCAGCATGTATAAATGCATATTCAATAGCTGTTGTTGATCGATATAAACCAACTTGTGCAATATGAAAATGATTCATATGTATTTCCTAAACAAAGCAAAGGGCAGGGAGCTGGATGGCTTAGTGCATGGTTTACAGGATTTAGTTGTCACTTCTCAGAAAAGCATTTTGAAGCCAATCAAGTCAAGAACAACTGAAAAGAGTTGTCATCTGTCATGAATCTGGAAGCCCGTAGGGAAGAAATCTGTGATCTTTGCTCAGTTTCTAATGATTTCATTTTACAACTGGCACTAAGCAGAATGCCTGGTGATGTTGCTGTCACCTCACCCTATGTATGGTGGTGTGCAGTAGGGATCTACATTGTAGGTAGCTGCCCCCTCATCCCTCATGCTGGGCTCATGGTATGAGGGTGAGAATGTGTAGGAAAGTCTGTAGACTCCTGTGTTCTGCCAAGTCTGGCCTGGCATGGTGAACAGACAACATCGCTCTCCAGCTTAACTTTCCACATGTACCCTATTAGTCTAAAAAGAGGGGCAAGAATATTAACCATAAACCCCAAGATATGTGCGAAGGGAAACTGCGACCATTTAGTTGGCACCTCTAAAAGAAAGGGGAAGAAAACCCAATCTTGTCACAACAGCAGACCTCTTTGAAAGACATTTTTAACTGTTACCTGCTGATTTTAAGCAAAATAATTTTATTCTGGGCAGCCTGTTCCTGGAAATGGCTTCATAATTGCTAACTTTATCTTCTCTTGCCAGTGTCTATTTTATCACCTCCTTGCTGCATTCACAGCCCACACACTGACGCAAAATCTTCTCGTGTACTGATCCTTCACCTATTAAAGCCTGGGCCCAAATGCTTTTCTAATGCTGAATGAGCAAACACCAAGTCAATGTGAAAGCCAACCAGGCATAACTTGCTGCAGAGAGTATTTCTGTGCACATTTCTCCTTTGCATCTCAAATGTGATATAGCTTAGCAATATGGCCTGAAGGGTGCTGGAATCCAATAGGTGCAGACATTCAGGTATTTTTTAAAAGCAAATACTTTTGCTCTATATTAAAATATTCTTGTTTAAACTGCAGCACTGAATTATCGACAGTGTAAATGAAACTTCAAGTTTAGTTACTTAGAAAAAGGAATCAGAACCCAGTGTCAGCATTCATGGCTTCCTTCCCAGTGCCCCAGTAGCTTTGGTGCTGCAATCCACCAACAGTATTGAAAATAAACTGTTTTACTCAAGTGTTAAATTGTAAGGTTAGAGCTGCTGAGACCTGAGTTAGGTACTTGCATATCCACTTGTGCCAACTCTGGGACAATTCTACATAGGCACTGCAAACCCAGCTTTAGGTGCCTGGAAGATTTAGAGTAAGAAAGTAAAGCATCTCTGTACCTTGGGCATCTGTAGGCTTGGAAAATAGCTGAAAAGCATCATTTTGGAACTGCATTGTGACCATTTTGTACTCAGGCGCCTGAATTCCACCTGCAGTCCACTTTGGGTACCTAAGCCCTTGTTTAGATATGGCCTTGAAGCTTAATTTCAGGCATCCAGGAATTTTGGGGTAATGCCAGTATTTTAAAGTGGCAGAGGAATTTCTGCACCTAATCCAGGAGATAAGACTCTGATATATGTCCCTAGAATTTACAGACACGCCCAGCACTTGTGTGAGGCAGCAGGGCAGCTTTCTGTGGAGACACATATCTTCTGGGCACTATGGGAATGAGCATGGGGCCAGACATCTTTCTGGGACTCAGAAGCTATGTGGGAGGTAGCGTAACAGGAGTCAGGTTTTATGGCTGCCAAAAAAACACATTAGTAGGAATCTTTTTGGTACACATCTTTGCAAAACTGAAGCAATGCAGAGGGAAATGAGGCTGTTGTGTTTACCGTGTGTGCACTTTAACCACGTACGAACAGGCTGCATTCTATTGTCTTGCTGCAGAATATGTTATTTCCCCAGGAAAAGGGTAAATACTATATTTCCACGTGGGGAAGCAATAGTTTGCTGGTTGGAAGGGACAGCTGGCATGTGTCTGTTGTGGCACTTTCCCTCTGCACAGTTGTCAGGTTGCAGCACAATGCTGGCTGCTAGAGTAAAATGGAATTTTAATGAACAAGCTGCAAGGAGAGAAATAAAATAAATTTGTCTCTATCCAAGTGATCACCCACCAAACATACACATAAAATTCAGATATGGCAGAATAGCGAATGAGTGTCTATGATCCGTTTTGATTTTTCTTTTCATTGACTTTCTCATATAAAACCTATCCCAGTGCATCTATGTGAATGCAAATTTACCTTGAAACTGAAACACCAGCCTATTAGTAACTAGCTTGTTATTGCTGCTACTACCGTCTGTTGCTGTTGCGCACCTTACATTTTTTGCTGGTACTTTAAAAAGCTCATTTTATGTAAACAATCGATTTATGTGGTGTAATTCATTTTTGCCTCAAATTCAGGCTGCATTTATAGATGGTATATTACAATGCAGTCTCCACTGGTTACTTGAAAAAACAGCTCACAGAGTTTCTTTGGAGAACACAACGGAGCCTGAGGTTGTGTTGTTTTTTCTACAGAGTCCGGCTGTGCCAAGGAACAGCCCATTTGGGGGAGCCTTGGGGAACATGCATCTGACTGCACGTTGATGGGAGGTGGGCTCTCCAGATCTAGCACTGAGGCACAATCTTGCTGCCAAACATATAATTTCCACTTTTAAATCCCCTGACAGTAAATCAAGTGCTGAAATTTTAAAATAAATTAAGCATTTGATAAATTTTTTAATTATTAATGGTTTTGCAATATGCAAGAAGGACGGTCAGAGTTGGGGGCACAGTATTGTGCTGTTGGCACTACTTTATACCTACTACAGTGGTAGGACTGTAGGGACAATGTCTTTGGCACAGCTTTCAGCCACACTGGTGGGAGGACAAATTTGGACAGAGGAGAAGCCCAAACAAAAAAAAGCCCAAACAACAACAAAAAAAGTTTTAGTGCTTCCTTCTACTGTTTTGATGTTATGAATTCAAAATGTCCAATACCCCCCAACCCCCAAAATGGGAACCAAGATGAGTCAGAGTAGGAGCACGTGAAAGCCAGACCCACTGAAATTGTGGCAAATTTTTTGTGGACTAAAACTGACCAGTATTTTGCTGCAGATGCGTCTCTTTTCCTATGCTACAGCAATGCTATTCACCCACAGGAGGGGAAATGTGAATAGGAAATTTGCAAATCTTCCCTTAATGGTGACAGGGAACTCACTAAACAAAGCTCAGCCAAGAATCCAAAATAAAGGATGGTGGAAGGGAAAGTCTGTTGCATTTTTCTGTGCTGACAGTGGGACTTGTTAGTTACTTTTCCTGACTTCAACAGATTTCATAACACTCAGTGTGAGCCAGGCATCAAACTTCTATTCCTGCCTTTCAAAATCACAACTGCAGCCATACAAAAACAAGTAAGTAACAGTTGTTTGTCCTTTTGCTCAGGTTCCTGCCTCTACCTCAGGACTTTTCCTAGGAACACCTGTCTCAGCCTTTTGGATCTCATGACTTTCATTTCCTGCAGTCTGTATGTACTTTCCTAGGAACACTCAAAGGCTATAAGAAAGTATTGACATTTTGATAAGAAAAGCACAGTGATACAACATGCCCTACAGAGCAATATGCTGTCAGCAGACGACCTGGAAAAGGGGGCCAAGCAGCCTCCTACAAGAGTGACTCATTTTTCTCTCCAATAATTCTTGCTTGGTGCAACAAACAAAAGGGAAATTAAAGGCCTGATCCAGAGTTTATTGACAAAACACAGAATCTGCCTGCTGGATTTGGCTTCACCATGGATTTTGGCACCAGTTCAGCCTTTAACATTTTCTACCCTTGAAGACATGCTAGCTACTATTAGCCCTGGTGATGGGTTCTTCTCTTTTCTTTTTAACCTGTAATTCTTTTTCAATTGGAGTTGCCTGTAGGGTAACTAAGTTACCACTTCACTCTTGGGTGATATTTTCATTTCCAGTGTACAGTCCTGTAATGAAAGTAGCTTACAGTGGCTTCTCACTCCCTATGTCTCTGACTCCTGTGGAGACTCCGTAACTTCTCTATAAAGTGCTGTGGGCCTGGACTCTACCCCATGACCTTCTGTGTTCTCTCATTATTTTCCAGCCTCATCTCAACTCTTCCTTGTTTTATTTACTGTGTGTAGGTTGATATACAGGAGCACTTCAAAGCCTTGGTCAGGAATGAACCCTGTTGCTCCTAGCAGATAGTTTCTGCTTTGACAGACATTCCTCTCAAAACAACTGTGGCTCTATTTTGTGATGCAGCAGGACATGTTGCACCAGCTGCTGTTAGCACAGAGGAGATCAAGATCTCTTCCATGCCTCTGCTTCTTCCTGTAAATCTGTATGTGGGAGCACATCCCAGGTAAGGCAAGATCTAACAGGAGATGGTAAAAAACTACAGAAAGAAAAAGAGCAAATGTTTTTTTCACGTTTCATAGGCTAGGAAAGGGACCTGGTCAAAAGTCCAGTAGGAATCTAATTTCTAATGTCAACAGTCTTTGTATCAGGACTTAAAGTAACTGCCCCTCTGTTTTGTTAAACAGTGATTCCTATACCTCACAAGGTGCCAATTCCGCCTTGGGGTAGGATATTGCTGGGAGCTGAGGGGCATCCCCATTCTCTGTGCAGCTGCCCATAACAGAGGAAGTAAGCAATCACAGGTTTGATGGATAAGAGATTCTTATCTGTTTTCAAAAGGTGGCACTTCTTCAGGGATTTGTCCCAAAACTTCCTATGTATCTCAGCCTAAACTTTAGCTGCGTGTTTTGCCCAGTGTTTGGAGAATGCAATGGTTGCACACATACCAGGGCTCCAAGAAAGGAACAAGAAAGTAAATGAGAAGAAAAGAACAAGGAAAAGTAAAGCCCATTGCTCTGTGTCTTTATGAAAGGCATTAGATTCCAGTGCTCCGTCTCTGTTGTTCATGTCTTGCTGTGCTATCTCTAACACAGTCTATAAACTCCTCAGTGCAGATACCTGCTTGCTTTATTTGCACTCATAAGATGTTCTTTGAATAAATTGCTAACAACTACAACAATAATAATACTGTGCAACAGTGGTATTTACCATAGCTAAAGCAGGCAATGGGGAGTTTCCTAACCCAGAGCAAAGAGGTAAGAAGGAGCTTACAAGTGCAACACAATTAAAAGGTGCTAATATCACTAATTATTATTAACGCTTGTATTTCTGTAGCAGAAGGAGCTACAAGCAGATTCAGATCCCAGTGCTGCACAGTGCTGTTCAAAAGCATAATAAGATCATTCCTGCCCTCGGAAAGAATACATTCAAAGGCTTTTCTCTTGCAAAATGTTCACAGATGAGGGAATAATGTATGTCTGAAGAGCAGCTTGCAGGCTCCCAGGCAATGCAGACAGAGGAAGAATAATGTTCCCATTATACAGATGAGGAACATGGATATTTGCATCAGCTCACAAAAAGAACCTGGAGCAGTGTGGTGAATCCAAACCTCCCGATGCCTAGTTCTGTACCTTAACTACCAGGTTGTCCTTAAGTTAATGCTTAACAGTATCAAGCATTTCTAAAAATTTCTTCAGTGTTAAATCTTTTAGCCATTTAAAACCAAGCAATCTAAATTTAATTCTCTTGAACTGATGCTGGATTCAATTTCCTAAAAGTTTAAGATATAAAACATAATACTATGTGTATAGGGAGAATAAAAGAAGAGTGTTAAACATAAAATTAATGAGACACAGATAGAAAATGGTAGTACGAACTTTCTAACTCCTGTCTTAATAAAGGGTAATGTTCCAGTACACTGAAAATCGTACCAAAAAAAATTTATTACATCAAATATTATGTGACTGCAAGGCATACCTGACTCTTCAGGTGACAACAGTTCTTGTTTTTTGGGAGCTCTTCTCCTATATTATTTCACTTAACAGATATGTATTTATTTTGTATATGTTTATAACTCTTCCAATGTAAAATCTGTTCTATTTCATCTTTATTTTTCTGGATCCTAACATTTTCCCTTGATATTCACTGAGAATATAATCTAGGAAAATAGTAAAGCACAATTTTTTAACAGTATAAGATACACACATGTGAGATACTTCATGTTTTGTACAAGCCAGGAAGAAAACAATTAAGTCCATAATTAATTTCCTCCCTTTTAAACTCCTGATGGGGCACTACTAAACTGAAACTCTAAAGACATCAGTTCTTCTTCTATACTTTGGTATGTCTAAAACTGCCAAAATAGTAATGTGGCCCTTGCACTCCACAGCCCATCTTCTGTCTGATCTCTGAGGATGCAAACTGATTTCTTGGATGACTTACTGCCAAGTCTGCCTGTACCAGCTCAGGCTTTTAATACAGAAGATTCTTGATTAAATCTCTGGTGGGTTAATCAAGGTGGCTGCTAGCATACTAACACATGATGTTAGTAAACTTTTTGATATCACATATTATATTGAAATAATGTTTTCTTCTCATATCAAGCACTCCAAAGATAGGAAGCGTTAATACTAGTGGTACTACCCACAAGAACATCCTGTGTGATAGTTTTTAATTACTTGATCACCACTTATTTTTCTCACAGGACCCATGTACTCTTAGTGCATTGAACTATGTTTTCTGTACCACTTGCTAAGTAACAACATAAAGGCTAAAGCTTATAAAGCTAAACCATCTCATTATGGAATTAATAATTTCTCCATGAAAAAATGAAGACAACTGGGGTTCTAGACATAGGCAAGTAAATGGACTCTTGGATGAATTCACCAACTTTCATCTCCTGTCATTTATTCTCCTCCCTCAAACTCTATTCATAGAGCTATTTCCTGAAAATATCTGTATTTTGTTCAGTGTTTTGTGTACATATTTACTGACGAACTGCTGAGGCTGGAGGAAATTAACACACAACCTCTGTTGGAGTATATCTGTACCATGATGTCTGTACAACCAGGAGGTCTTTCACAAGCTATGTAATGTCAGGCTATGTAATCCAGTCCAGTTCTTGTCTGAGTTTTTGGTTTCTTGACTTCTTTTGTGTCCTCCCAAGGCCAGCAGCTAACTGCACTTTGTGGGGTACAGAGTCTCTGACCTCTGAGTGGTGAGAAGAAATGCTGCCTACATAACGGCAGGGTGCATTGCAAGAGGGCTCAACCATGTAATCAGGAATGCCTTCTTGAATCTCTCAGCTGTGTCATCTGGGTCTTGGTTCTTTTTAGTGTTGACTCTAATTGTCTAACACAGAAGCTGAACCTTCAGAAGAGATGTCTTGTTCTCACCTCCCTATTTGGTATCAATGAATATTCTGTCCACTGTGGCTTATTATCTGAACATGGTGTGCAAGGTTTGCTTGTCTACATAGCATAGTTGCATTTTCTTGGTGAGAATTCTTGAGTGTCCTGCAGACAGCACATGTCCCCAGAAACAGTGTAATTCCATATTGTGAATATGACATCAAAATGAGAAAGGTGTGTTCCAGTCTTTTTGCAGAGTTGGGCTACAATTTCAAGAAGTTCTCCTTGCTGGGGAAGGAAAGACTGTTTTCATAATTCTTACTGTTCTTTCCAAACTCAGACACTACGGTAGTTTTATTTCACTAGCTTTTGTATATTTATCCATCTCATGATGGAAGCTCTTAAGTCTGCTCACATTACTGCTTGCTTCACACTGTAGTCATTCTGCACTTGGTAGGAGTGAATTTCTTTTTACGGCACTAGGTCTTTGCAATCTAGTGAACTCTGGAATGCAAACTCTCTTCCTGCTGTATTCTCGTTGGCATTACACTCACCATCCACAAAGATCTACGTAAAGCACTAAAGCAGGCTGTGAGATTCATCCAACTAATGCAGATGTTTGCTATGCAGAGAGTTAGCCCACATCTGAGTTAGCCCCTTTAAGGTTATTCTACTGAAAAGAAACAGGAACTCTTACATCACAGTGCAATTCTTCTTAGAGTAGACAGGTAAAATAGGTTGAATGAATCACTACTTAAAAGTGACTATTTCTGACCATAGAATATAAATTGAGTCCTAGGTGACTTGCTCAGCTGCTGGCATCTGCATTGTAGATGTATTTAAATGAGATGAAACCCTCTCCCTGAGCCTGTTTCAAGTATTGACTCTCCTAATCAGCTTTTTAGCTCTTACAGCACAGATCTGATGATGCCTACCAGCATGCTTTGAGTGCAGCATGCAGTGGTTTCCATATGAAGCTTTCCAATGACTCGTCATCATCCTACATATCCTCCCGACTCTCAAATTAAAATGATGAATATATTTTTTAAAAAGCCACAGCAAATAAATCCTTTTCTAAAAGAGCAAATCTATGTCTAAGAAATCTGCCAGCAAATGGTTAACTGTTCTGACTACTGGACAGTTTCAGTTCGGACCAGTTCTGCTTCTGAAGTGGGGGTCCCTTTGTACAAGAAATGCAAGCTTTCTGTGGCCAGAGTGATAATAAGGGGAAAGCCACTAGTTCTGTCACAGCTAGGGTTACACAACAGCAAGTGGTGGTTACAGATGCAAGAGCATGTCTCTTTTCTTCCCTAGATGAGCTTTGTGACCCCCTTTGCGTGATGCCTGCCATGTCAAATTTCAGCTTGAACAATTGAAGTTCAGCAGAGAGTAAGCAACAGAAAGTGGGATCTCTTCAGGGCAAGGGCTGGATAACATTAATAATAGATATTGTTACCAGCTCTTTCTTAGCTGCTCACTGACAAGACTTGATTTCTGTTTTTTCCTATACTTAATTTAAAATGAGAGATTCCTCATAATCTTTGGTGATTTTCTTGGATTAGTTATATTGATGTAGTTACACTGAAATACCATGAATAATATTTCTTCGTTAGAAGGAATAATTTCCTTCCTTAACTGGCAGAGTCATGCTCTTAGCAATGGAGAGCCATAGGCAGGCTCCATCTTTGTAATCACAAAGGTGAAATTCCCAAGTTCTGCCTTTCCTGTTAAAGCCCTGAGCAAGTGAATCATGCTGAAGTGCTGTAGCAGGACCTAAATGGTGCACAGAGCTTGGGCTATCCCACCAAAGTACCCATGTCCTTTTCTCCTTATGGGCCTAGGATCGATCATTTTTTTTCTTGGAGGCTGGGAAGAAAACAATTTAGTTCCCAGTTCCTCTTCTGACTTTCAGCAACACAAAACCTCCAACCTCTGAATGTCTTTGAAAAATCCTTTGCTAATCCTGACTTTTGGGGGGTTTTTTTGTTGGTTTTTTTTTTTAGTTTGCAGCTATCTTACTGATTTATAAGTTTCAAAGGGAACTGAACGCCCCATCTATTATCAATCAAACCTCACCTCTTGCTAAACTGTAAAAAGACTATTCCAGCTGTACTGCTGTTACTCACCAGGCACCACACACCAGCAGAGAGATCAGAGGTTTTGAACTTTACAGAGAGCATTCTCATAGCACTCACTGAGTTATGTAGTATTGCCACATGTCCCTCATGCAACATGATGAGTGTAGGCTACACTTATGCAGGACAGTGTTATTTTCAATCAGATTTGTGGTGGATGATAATACATTTTCATTCCTGTCTGTTACTTGCAAAACCAAGTGTATCAAGCAACTGGAAGAAACTTCATAAACTCATGACTCCCAGACTAGCTGGTTTCCTCAGGTAACTGAGGGTGGAATTCATCTTACTGGACTTTAATCTAAAAACCAGACATCTAGCCCAAAGTAGTTTGGGATCTTTTTTTATGACAGGTGGAATGAATGTTCCTCTGAAGGTGACTGTTTCTGTCCGATGACTATGGAGAAGACCTAGAAACCCACTTAGATTCATTCCTAACATTTAGATGTCTGAAATCAGATGAGATTAATTCCATCCTAATCCTATGTTGGGATTTACATGCCTAATTTATGGAAGTAAAGAATGGCAGTGTTAAAGCAAATGGGCGGTTTAGCAATCCCATGTTTGTCTCTGACAGTGACCAGTATCGTACCAACGTATAGTCATTGAAAAGATGGAACATCATTGCTTGGTTTTCTAGGCCAGATTGTGTTTTTTTCCCCCATTTGCTCTTTTCTTTAATAATACTCAACATATGTAAGGAAGTCATTCTTCCCAGGAACAAGGCAAGTAATGAACATGGTTTACAATCCAGGATGTGTGTGTCTCCAATATATTGTACTCAACTGCTTTATGCTCACAGCAGCTGGTGTGCTACAGACACCACATTTCAGCCTTTTTTGAAAGTAATTTCAATTGATCTGGTGTTGGTCAGCATTAGAAAACTGCAGAGAATTTGTACGGCTGTACAACAGCTGGGGAGCAGGAGATGGCAATAAATACTTTCCTAGTCCCTCCCTTGCAATCCCCTATGTGATATAACAGTACAATGCTGAGATGATACCATGGCTGCAGCAGTTCTGCACTTCCTGTAAGTGAGCCAAGGTCAAAAAACCTTACTGAAACAAAGGATTTTGACTGCACTGAAAGAACAACAACAAAAAAAGCAATTAGGTCATTTTGATATTTGCAAATCCGTTTTTTTCCAGATAAAGTATTAATCCATCAGAAAAGTGAGGAATATAACTTGACATTTCACTTCGGAGTAAATAATTCTTTATTAAAATGTTAGATTTTTTTTTTTAGTAATAAAAATTCCAACTTCGAGCTGTTTGGATCCCAGTATTTTCATCTTGAAATCTTTTAGAATGTAAACACAAGTTGTGTGGGATTAACTGTTCACCATTTTATTCATATGCTTAACACTACGTAGACTCAAGTCCTGCAGCACCATGTATGGATGGAGGCTCACAGTCCAGTTTCTGAGAAGTCACTGGTGGCTGTGGAGCATCTGGGCTCTGCCTGGGCTTTCTGCCTGCCACCTGCTGTGACAGGTGGAACCTGAGTAACAAAGGTTATCCTAAACTTGTACATTGCATTCAAATGCAATGTGGAAGCTTGTTTTTGCTATGGGACAAATCCTGCTCACTTGTTCCAGTGGTGAATTTTTCTGCCTTCAATGGGACTTCTCATTTGGAAAAATCACTGGAGAAAGACAGCACTGGCTCAAGAGCAAACTGTTGCCCCCCTCCCCACTAAAAGATGAGTCTTTGAAAGCAATCAAAGCAGGTTTCAGTGACATTTG
Organism: Falco cherrug; assembly: GCF_023634085.1. Taxonomy (NCBI): domain Eukaryota; kingdom Metazoa; phylum Chordata; class Aves; order Falconiformes; family Falconidae; genus Falco; species Falco cherrug. The sequence goes on from NC_073697.1 coordinate 54,321,538, forward strand.
ACTCTAAGTCTGTTTATGGTAAAACAAACCTATAAAACTCCACTTTCTCCCCCTTCTCTTGATTTACGAAGGTGGAAACTTTCAGGATGTCTTAGCTGTAGACAATAAAACATTTTTCAAAAACACATTAAGAGTGTCAAAAACCACCTTTGAGATGAGTAACATCTTTTAAAGTAATGGGCTAAATCAAACCAAAACCTTTGCTGACATTTTGATTGCATTTGTGTTAGTCAGTATAATGAAAAATTAACTTTACACATAAAAAATTTATTGTAGCTTCTTTTATTGCCTAGGAAGGCAAGTTTAGTGTAGCCAACTGAACCATGCTTCTTCATGGGTTGTCACTTACACACTTTATTATTGTAACTTATGGGAATGTTTGTAAGCAAAAGAGTGTTATTTATTCTACAGTACTCCCGTTTGCTCACTCATTACACTCATCATGACTCTATGTAATAAACTTCATAATATCACACATTAATGGGGTTATTTAAACTATAACTACTATAAGTTAACGTGCAAATGCCTTGCAGTTTTCCCACATTTACTTGCAATTTTGAAGTAATGTTCAAGGCATGCTCTGAGTCTGGGAAGAATCACATGCTTCAGTGCAAGAATTTATGGGGAAATGTACAATTATATAATAAATATTGAAGAATTGACATTAATGTCTGTATATCATTGGGTGTGTCTATTCATTAAAATGATTGCTTGATACTTATTTGTAGCAGATAAAAGATATTTACTGCCATTTCATGCAAATTGCTCTGACAAATACTTGCTCAAATCAATGCAAACTTTGGAAATAGGCTATTGTTGAAGTATCCCTTGTTTTCCAAAGACTTTGCAAAAATGAGAAGCAGCTATACTTCTTGCAGTTACCCAAAGGCAAGAACTCTGGTGATTAACTTTATTATTGACTATTATGTATTTTCTTTTACATGTTGACCAGATCTATAGATCTAGAATGCTCCTGTGAGCTTTCTGCTTGAAGCCTTTTTTGAAACAAATGTTTGAGAATTTAGGAAGTAATTCCAAAGAAAGCAATTTCTATAAGAAGCTGTTATCTTCTGGTGGACTTAAAAGCACACTGCATATTTTTTCCTTTGTTCTCAAAACCAGAATGTGCATGTGTGATCAATGACGTAGGAAGTATCTGAGTATTGAAAACACACAGATTTACTATTGCCTTATAGAAGTAATCAAACTTCCCATGATACCATGACTTTGTGTTGAAATTAATAAACTTTGACCTGACTTTTCAGATATTTTCTTTCATTAGTTTCTTGTGTCGTAACTGTTCTTTAAGTAAATGTGTAGCCATCTAAGAGTACAAACAGCACGTATTAAAAAAGTTGATCTGATGAAATTACATCACTTTCAAAAGCAGATGTTCCCATTATTCAAAAGAAGCCATTGATTTTTCAGAGTACTTCCCGATCCTCCTGAGAATGACAGCTAGTGATGAGGAAACCTCTTGGTAAAAGCCAGTGATGTAAATTTGAAACACCATTTTACATGACCGATTATAGCTACTAATTTGCAAAGAGATGTGTGTGCTTTAGTGCATGTACCTGTAAGTGAGAAGTCCAACACCAGAACAGCTCAAGCTTAGTAAAGAAATAACTGGGTGGAGGGGATACCTAGTACACCTTGAAGGTCAATTCCTTTCAATTTTACGTGAGCTATCCCTGGCTTGCTTGCTACTACCCTGCTTCTGATTTGGGTTCCCCCCACCCCCCCACCCCTTTTATTATAGCAGATAAAAGGACAGGATCTTCTGGTTCAAAGTGACCCTAAAAAGTTCAGACTAAAGCTCTCTTAAATTCCATTATCTGAAATGCAGAAATCCTCTATGAAACTCTGCCAAGCATTGCCATGGCAACATGATGTCACCCAGTGACAGAACAAGCGTTGTAGCATTTACCTGAGACTCTGTTACTTCCTCCATGAGCAAAAGGGTGATTTTGAGAGCGGGGGCCCAGCTGAGCAAAAGAACATCTACAATCTAAATATTACAATTCACCTGTGGGGGGAGAGACCACTTTCACCTCTTGTCTCTGAACACAGGGCAGGGACTAAATCACACAGCCAGATGTGTGTTATCAAGAAGGGAGAGTTAATGGAGGATAAACTGTTATCAATCAGTACTTAAACTGTTTTTTCTTGCCTTCTTTTTAACTTGCCTTAAACACAAGGAAGAAAGGGGCTAACTGGGAGCCTGACTCTGCAGACAGGCCCGTCCTTGGGAGTCCTGGATAAGGCACACAGCCACTGCTCAGGGACTCAGCCTGGGCAACACGAGCAAGGCTCACCTGTCACATTGTACACTATATTTAGCTATTCACATGGAGTTCTGACATGCTTTAAATGCTGGCTTGTGCTTTCCCTTTGGGTGCTTGGTGGATTTGAGACTGAGCTTTAAACTTGTGAGGGTGGGTGTACTGTTTCACTATTATGGGCCTCAGCCAGGAAAAATCTCCCAGTTAATGTGCTTTCCCTCCAGGCTTTTAAAAATCTTCAAGGCAAGACAACAAGTACAGAAATTGCCTACAGAATCTGTATGAAATGAGTGAAAATAAGATATTTTGGAGCAAATCAGAAGTGAAGAAAACAGGAAAGGGGTTGCTGGAAGTCCTGGCAGTTAGAGGTCCCACATATGATTGCAGCATAAACTTCTCCAAAGTTTAACTGTAGTACACACATATTTTCCCTTATTTTATGTGCTTCTGGCTTTAGCGCCTCCAAATTCTGAAACATAGAGTGGCTGCTCAGAGGTGCAAGGCAGAGACAAAGCTGTGTTATGGTGTGATGAGGGTCTTTTGCAAATGTGCATATCAAAGTTATGTACATATCATGCAACAGGAGTTAGAGAGACAACTATAAATATATGTATATACATATAATAATGTCATTTATAACAAGGGTTTTGATGATTTTTTGATGTTCACCATGATAAAAGAGATGAATTCATTGACATGAGCTAATAACACACTGTCAGCTCTGTAGTTTCTTTCTGTAACAGAAAACAGCATTATGCAAAGAGAAAGGAAAAATATTCTTTAGAGTTCTAAAACACTGATTATCTAGCTGAGAAATGAGCCTACTTCACATATTTTTCTGGAGTTTCCCTGTGTATTCTGAAAATGCTTGTGTGAAATTTACTTAATAGAGTTTATTATTTCAAGAGTAATTTGTCAGCTGGGTATTCTAGCATTCTGCAAAGTCACACAAAACCATCAACGACCATGCTAACTAATGGATTTACACACTTTCTTGGCCTACTCCTGCAAGACTTTACTGTCCAAGTATCTGCAACCCTATGATACAAATGCAGTTAGGGTTGGGTCTCTCGCCAGTGCACACTGAAGTCCCAGTGCCAGACACATACACATCTCCGCTGAACGGAAGGAGTCCCAGTTGCCATCAATGTTGTGGCTACATCTATGCCCACACAGTTTCCTTCAGCAGAACACCTGGAGGACGGCAAGTGACAAGGACAGAGCTGGGCATAGCCAACACATGGACAGCAGACCTCCATGTAGAGCAGAGTGAGTTCATGTAGACTCAACTGATAACACTTGGCATTGAATCCAAATAGGATGTGAGTGACTCAGATAGGAATTAATGTGCAACTTAATAATTTCATTCCTGAATTATAGTACTAGAAATACTTCTAGAACCCCATCATAAATTGGAAGATTTTTCACAGGCACTTTCATCTCCCAGTGCCCTTCCCTGCACACCAAGAATCATCCTGGTCTTGCAAGGAGCAAATGCAGGGGCTGTTCAGAGTCTGCAGGTAAGAACAGGAGAGGTTCAAGAAGTCGCTGTATTCCTTGCGGGTTGTTAGGTAGGGTTTGCATGGGGCTCAATGTGTTGTTCTTTGCGTAAACATCTCTTGTCATGCTGAGCTGTACTTAAGGAGCCAGGCATGTAACAGGTCTAATACTATGAGGTGCCTGAGTCCTCTGTTGCCTCTGGCTCTAGGCAGTTTGGGCTGCATAATGCCTATATTTCTGCTCAATATTGGAAGTGCAAACTGAAGTATGTGTCTCATCCTAACACCATGTGAAGCTGTGGTTCTGAAGATGTGGTGCATACATAGGACTGAACTTGCAGAGAGCCTGGGTGAATGCACATCATGATTTAGGCCTCCTAGATATAGCAGCTGCTACACCATTGTTGTGGCAGGAAAGCACTAGCTGCAGATGATACTAAGAGTCTCATCCAACCTAAAAGGTTCTATGATTCTATTTTCCCTCGTCTTGGGACCTCAGGTCCCCATCACCTCAACCTGCAGTCCCAGTTTTCATTTCAGTTTTGGGGGATATCTGCTCGCTTGGTCAAGAAGCCCCCAGGAATTCGCTCCTGCCAGGCTGCTTTGTTCTTGGTGCGATGCCCAGGACCCATTGAGTCGGGCGGTGGGGAACTTGCTGGGTGGGTGATGTGGTCCCGGTGGCTGTGACATCACTGAGGATGTGTCACAATGGGAGCTGTCTTCAGGGACATCACCAGGCAGCCCCACTGCAGTTTGCCTTCGGCGCTCGGTGAGTGCAGCATGCAGGGGGAAGGCTGGGCTGGGTGGGGGACGGGGCAGATGCCCAGGGCCTTTCTAACCCAGAGCGAGAGGCGAGCCCCTCAGGGCAGGGCACGGTACCGCCCTCGGGGCTGGGGCAGAGCTGCTGGGGGCTCCCGCTGGGGGCAGGTGCCCAGAGCGGCTTTGGGGATGGGACGCGTGCCCGTGGCTCCATGGGACGCTGTCCTGTGGCAGGGATGGGGCCTCGGGAGACTCTATGGGGACAGCCCGCGGCTCCCGCTGGTACAGTGCTCACAAACCCTGCCCTTGCTCCCTCGCACCTCCATCACCCCCTCTCCTACCGGCCCCCAGCTCCAGGCGGCTCCTGCCCCGCTCCCCCAGCCCCGCGCTCCCTCCCACCCAGCCCTGCTCAGCCCCCTTTTCTCCCACCTCCTCTAGGCCATGGCTGTGACATTCACCCTCATCCTGGCTATACTGGCCACGCAGCCCACGCAGAAGGGCCTTCACCACAGAGATACGGCCACGGACGAGCGGATGCGGCAGCGTAAGGCCTATCTGGATGAGCAGACGACTCGGGTGATGCAGGAGGTTGACCGGAGCAGGGGCACGTTCCTTCCCACGTTGCAGCAGTGGCCGCTTTGGACTGTTGCGGGGGCCCTGGTGCTGCTCGTTAGCGTCTGCTGGCTGGTCAGGGAAATGAAGCTTGCCTCTGGCAGCCGCAGTGAGCAGGACAGAAAGGAGGATGACAGGGAGGAAGAAGACCTCCATGGTGCACACAGCGGTGTCAGCTCTATGGCTGTGCCCACCCCACCGCCAATGCAGGAGCTGCCTGACACGTGCGAGGCCCTGAAGGAGCTGGTGGGTGACCTCCTTAAGGCCTGCCAGATACTGTGCAAGAGGAGTTTCATGCCAGAGCTGTACCCAGCCACTGGGGAGGACGGTGCCCGTGAAACCTGGAGTGTGCACGGGAACAGCATCACCTACCACCTGCCTGTGCTCCTGCGGCCACCCCCCGGGCACTCTTTCACCCTGGAGCCGGACACCGCAGGGCAGCTGCCAGAAGAGCAGCCCAGCATCCGTGTGGGGCTGGAGTGCGTGTGCTTGAGGCAGCAGCTGCTGGGAGACACACTGTGCTTTCTCCACCACCCCGAGGACCAGCTGCCGGAGGACCAGAGGTCGCCCCTCCTCCACACCCTCTGCACACACTCCTGCCTAGACGTGGTGAAAATTGTCTGCTGGGCCCAAATAGTAGTAAAAAAAGCCTGGCTGCTTTTGCCTGAGTCAAGCCACTGCCAGCTAACGCTGCTGCCCTCCTCCCAGTCCTGCAGGTTCCAGCTGACAACCGCCTCCAAGATGGACATCTGCACTGAAATGATTTTTGCGGTGTGGCAGGACAGCCAGGCTGAGCCTTGAGTAGGCGGAGGGAGGCCAGCTTCACCAGCAGCACGCCACGGCCAGAGAGCCACGCTGCTGTCGAGATGCTGCTTTGCAGGCACACAGCCAGGCACACCCAGCAGGACAGTTCCCACCTCAGAGGTCTGCAGCTCTGCACCCATCTCCTGGTGGTCACAGGCTTTTCCACCCGTACCTGAGACCCTGAGGATCTCCTCTCATCTCTCAACGGTGGGACCCGAGGGACAACTGTGGACACTGGCCCAGAGAATCTGCTCACCCCAGAGACTGCCTGGGGAGTGCGTGCCACAGCTCTGAGCAAGCTGGGCACGGACATGACACCGCCCGAGTGGAGCTCAGCATCACCGGCGTGTGGGGAATGTCCGCCGGTCCAGCTGGAGATGCCACTGCAGCTGAGGATCCCGATACTGCTTGTAATCCTGTTATTGTAATCCTGCGATGCTAACATGACAATAAATTAGTTTGTTTTAACCAGCCGTCTGTCTGTGAGTGTCTGTGCAACACTTTGCTGGGGCACGCGGGCGGGTAGCAGGTTGCTGCCTCCTCAGATGCAGAGGCAGCGGGGCGGCATTTTGAGGTCAGCAAGTAGCACCGAAACAGAATGCTTCCCCTGACCCCTTTTCCCTTTCTTCTTGCAGTTTTCTGCTCTGCTTCCATTTTAAGGGCAAGGTGCCTCTGTGTGTGTATGCTGGATGGGAGGGAGCCAGACCTTTCTCAGCAGTGACCACTGACAGCACGAGAACCAGTGGGCACAAATGAAAAGGCATGAATTTCCCTCTGAACACAGGCAAGCGCGTCCTGACTCTGAAGGCGTTCACACTTGGTGGAATGCATCCCATGGCTGGAGTGCTGGGATGGAGGGCTACAGGCTGCTCAGGAGCAGTAGGCAGGGCAGGCGAGTTGGAGGTCGCACTCTGCACACAAGGGAGAGGTTTGATTGTACAGCCCTTACCATTAGTGATGATGTGGTTGAGAGCCTCTGGTTGCAGGTTAGGGGGCTGGAAAACAAAGGGGAGGTTGTAGTGGGTGTCTACCACTGATCACCCAGCCAGAATGTAAGCACCAGTGAGTTCCTCTGCAGGCAATTAGGAGAAATTCCTGGAGTGGTAGCCTTTGTCTCGATGGGAGATTTCAGGTTCCCAGACATCAGCTGGGAATATCATACTGCAGTGACGAGCAGCTCTTGGAAATTCTCGGTTTGTAGGAGTGGACTGCTACTTCTCGAAGGTGGTGAGCTGACTGGTAGGGATGAGGAAGAAGCGGAGGCATTCAATGGTTTTTTTTTTTCCTCAGCCTCGAACAATACTGATAGACCTTGGGCTGCCTGGCCCCGTGATTTGGACCACAAGTGTGGGAGCAGTGACTATCCATTTGTGAAAACTGAAACCGTAAAGGACCAGCTTTATCAGTGAATGTGCACAAGTCCACAGGGCCTGATGGGATTCATGCCAGAGTACTCAAAGAGCTAGTGGACATTATGGCAGGACCCCTCTTGATCCCCTGCCAAAGGCCCTGGGAGTCTGGGAGGTCCCTGCTGGCTGGAAGCTAGCCAGTGTTATTCCAATCTACAAGCAGGGTGTGAGGGAAGACCCAGGGAGCTACGCACCTGTTAGTCTAACCTCAGCTCCTGGGAAAATGATGGAGAAGATGGTGCTGGGTTCTGTTGAAAGGCATGTAAAGAACAACACAATTTTCAGGCCCGGTCAACACGGGTTTCACAAGGGGAAAAGTCCTGTTTAACTCATTTGGTATTCTGTAGGATAAGGTCACCCGACTCGTGGGTGAAGGGAAGTCTGTTGTTGTTGTTTTTCTGGATTCCAGTACGGTGTCCCTCACAGCATCCTTCTGGACAGGTTGTCCAGCTGTGGGATGAGCAGGTGAGGAACCAGTTGAAGGGCAGAGCTCAAAGGGTTGTAGTGAATGGGTGTACATCTGGCTGGTGATTGGTCACCAGCGGTGTTCCTCAGGGTTTGAATTGAGGGCCGGTCCTGTTCCGTACATCTATCAGTGGTCTGGGTGCAGGAGTTGAATGCACCCTTAGCAAGTTTGCTGGCGATACCAAACTGCAACATGCTGTTGACTCTCTTGAGGGACAGGAGGCCTTGCAGAGGGATCTAGGCAGATTGGAGCATTGGGCAACTAATAATGGGATGAAATGGAACAAGTCCACATGCCAGATTCTGCACCTGGGCTGGAGCAATGCTGGGCTCAAGTATGAACGTGGAGAGGAGTGGCTGGGGAGCAGCCCCACAGAAAGGGGTCTGGGGGCCGGTGGGCAGCAGGCTCAGTACGAGTCAGTGGTGTGCCCGGGCAGCCAAGGGGGCAACCCGCGTCCCGGCGTGCAGCAAACACGGTGTAACCAGCCGGTCACGGATGTGATGTCCTGCTGTATTCAGTGCTGGGGCGGCCTCCCCTCCAGTACTGTGTGCAGTGCTGGGCCCCCCAGCTTAAGAAGGATGTTCAGGTGCTCGAGTGTGTCCAGAGGAGGGCAACAAAGCTGGTGACAGGGCTGGAAGGAGTGTCCCGTGAGGAGCAGCTGGCTTTGTCTGGTTTGGAGAAAAGGAGGCTGAGGGGCGACCTCATTGCTCTCTGCAGCTTCCTGAGGAGGGGAGGTGGAGGGGCAGGTGCTGAGCTCTTCTCCCTGGTATCCAGTGGTAGCACATGGGAATGGTTCAGAGCTGGGCCACAGTAGGTTTAGACTGGACATTAGGAAGCGTTTGTTTGCCGAGAGGGTGGTCAAACACTGGAACAGGCTCCCCAGAGAGGTGGCTGATGCCCCAAGCCTGTCAGTGCTTAAGAGGCATTTGGACAATGAATGCCCTTAAGAACATGCTTTAGCTTTTGTTCAGCCCTGAATTTGTCAGGCAGCTGGATTAGATGATCGTTGTAGGTCCCTTCCAACTGACATAGTCCTATTGCTTTCTATTCTGTTCTGTTCTGTTCTGATCTCATCTGTTCTAATCCATATGGTAGCCCTGCTTATATTTCCCAGCTGAAATCAGGGCTTCTGGGCTATTGTTGATGGTCATAGAACTTGAAAAGACACTCTATCTCGGTGTCCAAGTTGATAGGACAGAATTATACCACTTTTTTTATACCACTGTTAAGGCTTTTCATTCATGTGGGTTCATCTGAGGCAAAGCCTGGTTTTGTATATACTGAGTAAGTATTCTAGCATATGTATATATATATGCATTATATATATATGTAACATATATATAATTCTTGCACACACAATCAGCCCTGCTTACACTGAATTGCTATTCAGTATCTGTTTATTTCCTGTTTCTTTCAGAAAAATCACCTGCAGTTGTGAGCCAGGATATTACCATCTAATCCTGTCACGTGCAGCCCCTGTGGCAGAACTGCAAACTGAACCCAGACTTGATCGCTGACCAGTTCCTCACTCCCAAGGTCGTTTTTCCCTGTGGCTGGTTATGGCGAGTAAACCATCATGGTAATGGTGACTAAGAATAACAGCATTGGCTGCCTTTTGCCAACTTTTCTTTTAACTAAGACATAGTTCAATTTAGCATCCTACTCCCATGTTCAGTTCATTGCAATTAGCCAGTCTTTAACTTAGATGACACATATTCTGGCATGTTTTTTACTCCCTTGCCTTATTAAAAGCTAAAATGACAAACTTTCATTTGCTTTAGCTTGAATCCAGTTTGACACCTCCTGGTGGAGTGAACTTCTTGGTACATTTCTGCTGAAATCCCACATGAACACATGCTTTATGGCAAATGCTGAGCAAGCACTATGATTTAGATGAAAAACTGGGCCTGGGGCTACAGCAAACTGCATGGATTATCTCGTCCAACTGCAAATTTGCTTTCAAAGGTATATCTATAGCTGCCAGCCATACAGGAGTTTCTGTCCTCTCGACTACGTTTCCTCTAGTTGATGTATTATCGGTTGGTTGCTTACCAAACTATACTCTTAGAGGAAGAATGTCCGTTAATGTCTCAGTGAAGTGGTGACCAGGGTAATGAAATCGTTACTCATGAATACATTATACAGTGACTGAAACAAAATAATATATCTAATGAACATAAATGCCAAAGAGCATTTGTTCCTTAATAAAACCAACAATTGCTATAAGTTCTGCAATAATGCATTTAAATTACAAGGAACAGTCATAGGTTAGTGCCCTGATGTGTTAGGTGCTGTGTACTTGCAGTGTAAATGTAACACTTGAATCTAAAGGCACAAATATAAAAAATAAAACATAAAAATGAAGAAAGAAGGAGAGTCTGAGCAGGTTAGTTGGCGAAGGAATAAGAAATGGCATAACAAAATAAAAACAACTGTGCAATTCACCATTCTGTTCTTTGCACTTACTCAATTATGCAAAAAAAAAGTAATCTTAGAAATATCCTGAGAGGCAAAGTAGATTAAATTAAATCAAACCTATTACTCAAATTAATAATTTAGCACATTTGTGATATATTTTTCTTTTAGTTTTTCAGGCCATAAGATTTATCAGCCCTGCTGGCAAAGGAAGACCTTTCAGGAAAGAGCATGGGACCAAGTGAGTTATATATAAATTAGAAAAAACAACACTGAGGTAAATTTCCTTCAGTTTTGTGTTGCCTACCATTGACTTTATGGCACTGCTAACATTAACAATGGGAGCCAGCACTCTATACACTGCGATTTAATTACATACATGTTTAATTACATACATGTTTAAATACATACAAAGCTCTGGGTCTATGTACAAAATACACTGAGAAATTCATGCAAATTGGGCAAAATTCACTACTACGTTCTGAACGAGCTTATTCATACCCTGGTTCCTGCTACACAGGAGCTTTATTCTTAATTTTCTCTCACCAAAAGACGGGAGAAAGGGGTTTTGTGAAAAAAGCTTAGAGGTCACACTACCAAGGCGATATTAAACTAAGGGGAAAATGTGTCGCAGAACTGAAAGCATTAGCATTTAAACCAACCTGATTTAGATGATACAGATGTAAAACGTGGTCGTTTCATACGGTGAAGCCTCTTTTATTATTACGAGCTGTAGCACTGCATCTCCCTGTTATCAATGTTGTGTTTACTCCATTTCTCCAGGAACAAAGAAGTTCCTGCCTGGCACAGAGCTGGAATTACAGTCCTCATGTCCCTTCTCCCATCAGTCACCTATGTTCAGAGCGTGCTGGGACAGGGAGGAAAAGTGAGTGAATCAGAGTGGATGCTGGTTCTGCCTGCACAGGGGATGGCTCCTTTAGTGGTGTGTGACCTAAGCTGGGGTCTAGGGTGAAGAAGAGTCAGGCAGCTCTGCTCACAGCTGGGACAGCCTCTGCTCCACCGCCGCAGAGCACAGGGCACAGGACAAAACCTTTTTAAAAGGAAGGTGTAAAAATGGCTGATAGTGCTTTCCTTTTCAGTGTCAGGAGGGGGAGGGCTGTGTGGCAGGGAAAAGAAAGGGCCATGCTTTGCCTGCTGGCACTGGTGAGTCCTTCAGTCCACCCTGATGTTCATAAAACCCCAGCCTGATGCACTGAGGCTGCCAGCACTTAACTTTCCTCCTAACTAATATTTCAGTGTTATCCCATGGTGTTATCTAGCTGCATTTTCGTCTCTGGTCTGATACGTTAGAGCCTTGTGCTAAACTTTGTCCAAAAGATTCTGCTTCACAGTGTGAAAACAGTCTGTCAGGGTGTAGCACCCATGCCAGCTTAATACAAAAATACCTCTTTTACCACAAACAAGTGTCTTCTAATGATTTAGGCTCAAGAATTCAGAGTAGTTCTTTATTTCTTTAAAACAAACAAACAAAAATCTCAACCACAGCTTAAATGACCCTTAATTTAGTGGCTGGCAAACTGGCAAAATGCCAGATTTTGTTACAGATCTTAAACGACTGCGCTTAATTTGTGTCAAGGTACCCAACCCTGAGCATTATCTGAGTTCATTGCCTTATTTGTTTGTAGTTTATAAGCTATAACGTTATTTTAGCTTGAAAATAAGGAGAAGAAAAATGACTATAACAATCTGGGTATTCATGCATTTACCAGCTGCTTTTGCAGATAAGGTAGGTAATACTGGCAACCTTTGGCTTCTTGTGACCACATTTGAAAGTAAACGATATCTACTGTAAAATGCACATACCTCTGTGTCGAAGTGTGGTTTTGAGGGAACAGAAAGGTCAGACGTAATTCAATGTCATGTTACACCATGTATTGACTTAAGAAATCAGAGGTGCAAATCACTTAATAAGATTACTGTAAGATGTACGAGAGCAGGATATTTCACCATGAAAAGACTGCAGGAAGCTTCAAAATGCATTACTGAAGTAAATACTGATGCAGATTTGAAAGGCTCTTTGAAGAAATTTGCTCTAAGTATTAGCTAATTTAAAGATGTAACCATTTGCACAGGAAAGCACAAGTGATAATCATTTGAGGTCACGGAAAGGCCTAATTAGGAGAAACTTTCATTTCCTTTTCTTCTTTTTTTTTTTTTTTTCTTCTCTTTCTTTTCCTGTTAAATTGAAAGAAGTAAAACCTAAGACTCTGAAGCAAGAAACCTACAAGACATCTAAATCACAGTAAGTCATGCAGATAGCTGGAACAGTAACACTGCTTATTCAGCAGCCTCAAAAACTGGATGCTGGACAGGGTGCCATGAACTCAGCTGCCTATGGGACTTGAGCTGACCTTCAGAATACATTTATTTATTTTCAGAAGGGTGGGTGATGTATGAGGGATGTTTTACTCTCTAGCCTTCTAGGTGCCTACATGCAAGAAGGTACGAGCAGTGGTGGTGCAGCCAGGAGGAACACAGTGCAAGGTCTCTTGTGGAAACAGTTCTAACCCATACTGAGGGCTGTTCAGACCTCAGTCTCTGTGAACATGTAGTTTTATTTATTCGTGATCTACATATGTGCACATATCTTTTTATTCTGAATCAGACAGAATCCAGCCTTTCTGGACAGGAAGAAACATTTCATGGCAGTTCCTGTAAGACACACATCACAAAATATTACTCAGTTACTCCTTCTGTGAGACCAGTAATTTAGGTTTTGCTAGCACGTATGTTCCATAAAAGTGTTCAGCTCTGATTTGAAGACACACATAGAGGGATAATGTATTAATTTCCTTAATAGTTTGTTGTATTTTTGCTTAAAAAAATATTAAAATATTAATTTTGTCACTTTACTGTTTCCACAGGCCTGGATGTTTTTTTCTACATTGAAGAACACTTTAGTACCAGACATTTCCTCTGCAGACATATGCTCATACATGCACACACCAGAATCAAAGACGGGTATTTGATCATCTTCTCCAGTGGAGTGGGGCTGGGTTTCAGTTCTGAAGCATTCTTAGGTGACAGCAGTAGCTTTTCACTTGCTGGGTTAGAGGTCATCTAGCCAAGTGGCCTTTTGTTTAATATATACTCTCCAAACTCTGAAAATGACCTGCAAAGAGGACCAGTCTGAACTTGTGATCAGTGCTGCAGTCATTGCAAGAAGCGGAGCTGCTGGGGGTGGGTGAGAAAAGACTAGCAATAGACACATTTCATAATCATATAGTGAACCTATTTTTTTATAATGAATTTTCCTTTCCCCAGTCTACCTTCCATCTCTTCTTAAGAAAAAAACCAGCACTTGATGTCTGACTCAGCAGACTGGCATCCTGTGAAGCTCTCTTTATCTAAGCATTGAGCTGTTTGTCTTCTAATAGCAGGAGGCAGGTGGGTTTTTTGCGGTCCTGCTTTTTGCTTGGCTCATGGGAACAAAACAAGAAAACAAATCCAGATGCTGCTGACCATGCAGGGTTTTGTGTCACCCTCTGAAGTGTAAGTATGGTACAAAAAAAGTCTATAATTTGGACAGGGTTGAAAATACATTTTTAAATGCAGCATTTTACTGGCTTTTTTTTTCCCTTATTTTTTTTGCCAATCATAATGTGTGAAGAACAACAGCAGTGAAACTGCACTCTGGTGTACACATTGACTGGTGGGCAACTTATCAAAGGAACATGTTTCTGCCAGAACAGACTTGGTTAGCTGAGTTTTAATTATAAATACTCAACAAAGGTTTCCAGATATTTGAAATATTTTTTCAGAGATGTACAATACTGTTGGACTGTAAGATGCTGCCACCACCTTTGATTAGAGGGGCTATTTGCAGCTGTTCATATCTCTTGTGTCAATTCAAACCTGAGCAATTCCTGCTCAGGATCCCTGGGACATTGCAGATGAGCAGAGGCAACCACAGCCCAACTTTCCCATGCCATCCAATGCAGGCTAAAGCAGCAGCTGAAACTGTCTATTGCAGTGCTTAGCAATCCTAGACCTCATCTGGCCACAGAAATTACCTTCACAGGCACATATTTTGAAGAAATAGATATTTCAAGGAGAGTCTCCACTTACCTAGCACTTAGTTTCTAGATCTTTTCTTTGCCTGTATGTCATACCATTTGCATAAGCGTAGCAGTCACAAAGTTAAAAGGTTTGTAGGTGGCCTAAAATTTCTCCTGTCTGTGCAACACACACATTTTAATGCAGATGGCCTATGAAATATTTGACACTTTCTCTGACTGCTAAAGGCAAACAGGCTCTGGAGAATTTGGTACTTCATTGCATTAGTGCTAGGAATGGCTGTCCAGGGTATTAGTGACTAAGGAAGATGGTCGTGTCTATGAAAGATAAATGTTCAAAAAGATAGAACTTTTCCAAGATCTCCAAAAAACCTGGCTAGAAAGTATCATGAAAAAACAGGGAAAAGACTGATGGCTGAAAGAATACTAAATCTACGATAACACTCAAAAAAGCAAGAGGGCTGGCACAGATCGCATAAAGAACGGCTAACCTGCCATCAGTACAAGTCGGAAGAGCAGAGAATATGGGAAAGATTAAATCTGAAAAGAAAAAAAAAGATAAAGGATAAAATATGTAAATATGAAACAATATGATTTTATGACAGAGGTTTTGTGAAACAAACCTGATGTATTTTTTATTTTTAATTTAAATTTTGTTTAACAAGGTAGATGGATAGGCTTCTTTAACACATTTGCCTTAGCACTGCATGGCACTTACGTAAAAAATTAGTTGTTGTAATTATCAGTACTGAATACATGAAATGGGATTAAGCCCTGGCTAAATGATAGATCTCGAGGAATAAATGCACAGAGGGAAATGTCACTGAACGGGATTCTTCTATGGGTTTGAGGGTTATTAAGTCCTGTTTCCAAAACTGCTTCCACAATATGCCAACAAGTGCCACCTGCAGATGGATAAACTGGAGATCACTGATGAAAAATGAGGACATTATTTTAACTCCCACCTGCTAGAATAAGGTTAATGCTAGAATAACACCTCTTGTTCTGGCACCTTCATTTAGAAAAGTTGTTAAGGACTTTCTGTCTGTTTCTGTTGTTGCCAAGTAGGTCAGTATAATATCTGTAGCCTAGTGCATACTCACCTGTGAGTGCATTTAAAAGACTTTTGAGCAAACAAAGGCTGTGTCTCAGGAGATGATGAAGCATTACTGAGACAGCCAATCCCAAATGTACATGGAGGTTTAGCAGGAAAAAGAGGGAGAAAAGGATGATCAGGTGGGAGGGGAATGTCTCTGGAGTTATGAAGTGGCTGATTAATACAAAAACCTTGCAGCTAGCTTGCAAGGATATTGGATTTAGCAGAAGAATTAGTGAGAGTTAAACAAACTTGTATTTAAACACACATATCTGTGAGTGAAAGAAAATGTCTATAAAAAAATTGGTTGGTTCCGATTTTCCATCTTCGACCAGGAAAATATCCCTTATAAAAAAAGAAAAATTTGAGTGTTTGCCAAACCTGGGATCTATTTAATATCCACTCCCTCCTTGTAAGTCATCGTAATTTTTTCCTGTTAATCAATGACCTGTAAGATAGCCAAACTTTAATCAGAGGAAATGTTATTATTCTGCTGGTAAAAGTGTTTGTGACGTGCCAAAGAATGTTTGTTTAAATCTTAATGGATACAGCGCAGAGAGCAAGTTTCATTACCTTACAGGAAAAAAGCATTTATTTATCACTTGGTGTGAAGTCAAGTGTTCCGTAAGTTTGCTAACAATTGTGACAAGTTCCAGATAAAATTATAGGAATGATCATAAATAATACCCCAAAGCCTTAAAATATTGCCTGTGAGGAAAGGACGGACTATTTCTGTTTGTAAATTAAAAAAGAAAGCCCAAAGTTTAAGATTAGGATTAAAGTTAGACAAAGGTCATCAAAGATTTAGACTCTTTGACGGACAGAAGAAAGTCTATGAATTCACTGGGAGATGTTCAAGAAATGGGGGAGAGGGGGAACAGAACAGTTATGACACCAGAACTGCTGTTTCCTGTAATATTACCTCGGTCGTCTAAAGCTCCCAGTTCCAGCAAGTCAGGCTGGAAAATTTGGAGGGAAGGTCTTTCTCCTGAGCTTTCCGGCATATTCCCTCTGGATTGCAGCTATATCACTGACAACTCTATTTTCACAGTACTTGTGGTGGTCCCAGCTGGAACGCACAAATAAGTCAAAACTCTTTACCCTCCAGTTTGTAAAATTTATAAACTCTTTTTTAATATTCCACCAGCCAAGGAAGGTGCACGGACATTGAGAAGATTGACAGAAGGGAAGAAGTAAGCATGTATGATATTGACTGTTAGTATCTGGCGAGATGAATCCTGAATCCAATTTAGGGAACTAAAAATAAGGATGGTCGGTTTAAAAATGACTTACTTGAATGTATTTCAAGTATTTCCTTACTACCTGAGATGAAGCAGGAGCTTGGCTTTGTATTATCTGAAAGCTGCTTCTCAGAAGCAACTGGAACTTGCTGGGTGAGTGATGTTGTCCCGGCGGCTGTGACATCACCGAGGACGTGTCACAATGGGAGCTGTCTTCAGGGACATCACCAGGCAGCCCCACTGCAGTTTGCCTTCGGCGCTCGGTGAGTGCAGCATGCAGGGGGAAGGCTGGGCTGGGTGGGGGACGGGGCAGATGCCCAGGGCCTTTCTAACCCAGAGCGAGAGGCGAGCCCCTCAGGGCAGGGCACGGTACCGCCCTCGGGGCTGGGGCAGAGCTGCTGGGGGCTCCCGCTGGGGGCAGGTGCCCAGAGCGGCTTTGGGGATGGGACGCGTGCCCGTGGCTCCATGGGACGCTGTCCTGTGGCAGGGATGGGGCCTCGGGAGACTCTATGGGGACAGCCCGCGGCTCCCGCCGGTACAGTGCTCACAAACCCTGCCCTTGCTCCCTCGCACCTCCATCACCCCCTCTCCTACCGGCCCCCAGCTCCAGGCGGCTCCTGCCCCGCTCCCCCAGCCCCGCGCTCCCTCCCACCCAGCCCTGCTCAGCCCCCTTTTCTCCCACCTCCTCTAGGCCATGGCTGCGGCAATCGCCCTCATCCTGGCTATACTGGCCATGCAGCCCACGCAGAAGGGCCTTCATCGCAGAGATATGGCCACAAACGAGCGGATGCGTCAGCGTAAGGCGTATCTGGATGAGCAGACGACTCGGGTGATGCAGGAGGTTGACCGGAGCAGGGGCACGTTCCTTCCCGCGTTGCAGCAGTGGCCGCTTTGGACTGTTGCGGGGGCCCTGGTGCTGCTCGCTAGTGTCTGCTGGCTGGTCAGGAAAATGAAGCTTGCCTCTGGCAGCCGCAGTGAGCAGGACAGAAAGGAGGATGACACGGAAGAGGAAGACCTCCATGGTGCACTCAGCGGTGTCAGCTCTATGGCTGTGCCCACCCCACCGCCAATGCAGGACCTGACAGAAACGTGCGAGGCCCTGAAGGAGCTGGTGAGTGACCTCCTCAAGGCCTGCCAGATACTGTGCAAGAGGAGTTTCATGCCAGAGCTGTACCCAGCCACTGGGGAGGACGGTGCCCGTGAAACCTGGAGTGTGCACGGGGACAGCATCACCTACCGCCTGACTGTGTTCCTGTGGCCACCCCCCGGGCACTCTTTCACCCTGGAGCCGGACACCACGGGGCAGCTGCCAGAAGAGCAGCCCGGCATCCGTGTGGGGCTGGAGTGCGTGTGCTTGAGGCAGCAGCTGCTGGGAGACACACTGTGCTTTCTCCACCACCCCGAGGACCAGCTGCCGGAGGACCAGAGGTCGCCCCTCCTCCACACCCTCTGCACTCACTCCTGCCTAGACGTGGTGAAAATTGTCTGCTGGGCCCAAATAGTAGTAAAAAAAGCCTGGCTGCTTTTGCCTGAGTCAAGCCACTGCCAGCTAACGCTGCTGCCCTCCTCCAAGTCCTGCAGGTTCCAGCTGACAACCGCCTCCAAGATGGACATCTGCACTGAAATGATTTTTGCGGTGTGGCAGGACAGCCAGGCTGAGCCTTGAGTAGGCGGAGGGAGGCCAGCTTCACCAGCAGCACGCCACGGCCAGAGAGCCACACTGCTGTCGAGATGCTGCTTTGCAGGCACACGGCCAGGCACACCCAGCAGGACAGTTCCCACCTCAGAGGTCTGCAGCTCTGCACCCATCTCCTGGTGGTCACAGGCTTTTCCACCCGTACCTGAGACCCTGAGGATCTCCTCTCATCTCTCAACGGTGGGACCCGAGGGACAACTGTGGACACTGGCCCAGAGAATCTGCTCACCCCAGAGACTGCCTGGGGAGTGCGTGCCGCAGCTCTGAGCAAGCTGGGCACGGACATGACACCGCCCGAGTGGAGCTCAGCATCACCGGCGTGTGGGGAATGTCCGCCGGTCCAGCTGGAGATGCCACTGCAGCTGAGGATCCCGATACTGCTTGTAATCCTGTTATTGTAATCCTGCGATGCTAACATGACAATAAATTAGTTTGTTTTAACCAGCCGTCTGTCTGTGAGTGTCTGTGCAACACTTTGCTGGGGCACGCGGGCGGGTAGCAGGTTGCTGCCTCCTCAGATGCAGAGGCAGCGGGGCGGCATTTTGAGGTCAGCAAGTAGCACCGAAACAGAATGCTTCCCCTGACCCCTTTTCCCTTTCTTCTTGCAGTTTTCTGCTCTGCTTCCATTTTAAGGGCAAGGTGCCTCTGTGTGTGTATGCTGGATGAGAGGGAGCCAGACCTTTCTCAGCAGTGACCACTGACAGCACGAGAACCAGTGGGCACAAATGAAAAGGCATGAATTTCCCTCTGAACACAGGCAAGCGCGTCCTGACTCTGAAGGCGTTCACACTTGGTGGAATGCATCCCATGGCTGGAGTGCTGGGATGGAGGGCTACAGGCTGTTCAGGAGCAGTAGGCAGGGCAGGCGAGTTGGAGGTTGCACTCTGCACACAAGGGAGAGGTTTGATTGTACAGCCCTTACCATTAGTGATGATGTGGTTGAGAGCCTCTGGTTGCAGGTTTAGGGGGCTGGAAAACAAAGGGGAGGTTGTAGTGGGTGTCTACCACTGATCACCCAGCCAGAATGTAAGCACCAGTGAGTTCCTCTGCAGGCAATTAGGAGAAATTCCTGGAGTGGTAGCCTTTGTCTCGATGGGAGATTTCAGGTTCCCAGACATCAGCTGGGAATATCATACTGCAGTGACGAGCAGCTCTTGGAAATTCTTGGTTTGTAGGAGTGGACTGCTACTTCTCGAAGGTGGTGAGCTGAGTAGTAGGGATAAGGAAGAAGCAGAGGCATTCAATGTTTTTTTTTTTTCCTCAGCCTCGAACAATTCTGATAGACCTTGGGCTGCCTGGCCCCGTGATTTGAAGGACCACAAGTGTGGGAGCAGTGACTATCCATTTGTGAAAACTGAAACCGTAAAGGACCAGCTGTATCAGTGAATGTGCACAAGTCCACAGGGCCTGATGGGATTCATGCCAGAGTACTGAAAGAGCTAGTGGACATTATGGCAGGACCCCTCTTGATCCCCTGCCAAAGGCCCTGGGAGTCTGGGAGGTCCCTGCTGGCTGGAAGCTAGCCAGTGTTATTCCAATCTACAAGCAGGGTGTGAGGGAAGACCCAGGGAGCTACGCACCTGTTAGTCTAACCTCAGCTCCTGGGAAAATGATGGAGAAGATGGTGCTGGGTTCTGTAAAGAACAACACAATTTTCAACACGGGTTTCACAAGGGGAAAAGTCCTGTTTAACTGATTTGGTATTCTGTAGGATATGGTCACCCAACTCGTGGGTGAAGGGAAGGACTAATAATGGGATGAAATGGAACAAGTCCACATGCCAGATTCTGCACCTGGGCTGGAGCAATGCTGGGCTCAAGTATGAACGTGGAGAGGAGTGGCTGGGGAGCAGCCCCACAGAAAGGGGTCTGGGGGCCGGTGGGCAGCAGGCTCAGTACGAGTCAGTGGTGTGCCCGGGCAGCCAAGGGGGCAACCCGCGTCCCGGCGTGCAGCAAACACAGTGTAACCAGCCGGTCACGGATGTGATGTCCTGCTGTATTCAGCGCTGGGGCGGCCTCCCCTCCAGTACTGTGTGCAGTGCTGGGCCCCCCAGCTTAAGAAGGATGTTCAGGTGCTCGAGTGTGTCCAGAGGAGGGCAACAAAGCTGGTGACAGGGCTGGAAGGAGTGTCCCGTGAGGAGCAGCTGGCTTTGTCTGGTTTGGAGAAAAGGAGGCTGAGGGGCGACCTCATTGCTCTCTGCAGCTTCCTGAGGAGGGGAAGTGGAGGGGCAGGTGCTGAGCTCTTCTCCCTGGTATCCAGTGGTAGCACATGGGAATGGTTCAGAGCTGGGCCACAGTAGGTTTAGACTGGACATTAGGAAGCGTTTGTTTGCCGAGAGGGTGGTCAAATACTGGAACAGGCTCCCCAGAGAGGTGGTTGATGCCCCAAGCCTGTCAGTGTTTGTGGTATTTGGACAGTGTTCTTAACAACATGCTTTAACTTTTGGTCAGCTATAAATTGTTCAGGCAGTAAATCTATATGATCATTGTAGGTCCCTTCCAACTCAAATTTAGTTTTAGTCTCTCCTGTTTGATTCTGTCCAATTCTATTCTATTTGATTCCCTTCCCTTCCCTTCCCTTCCCTTCCCTTCCCTTCCCTTCCCTTCCCTTCCCTTCCCTTCCCTTCCCTTCCCTTCCCTTCCCTTCCCTTCCCTTCCCTTCCCTTCCCTTCCCTTCCCTTCCCTTCCCTTCCCTTCCCTTCCCTTCCCTTCCCTTCCCTTCCCTTCCCTTCCCTTCCCTTCCCTTCCCTTCCCTTCCCTTCCCTTCCCTTCCCTTCCCTTCCCTTCCCTTCCCTTCCCTTCCCTTCCCTTCCCTTCCCTTCCCTTCCCTTCCCTTCCCTTCCCTTCCCTTCCCTTCCCTTCTCATTCTATTCTGTTCTATTGTATTGTATTGTATTGTGTTGTGTTGTATTGTATTGTGTTGTATTGTATTGTATTCTATTCTATTCTATTCTACTCTATTCTTGTTCTTGCATAATTAACACAAGGGGGCAACAAAAATATAGTAGCAGTTAGTTTTTGAGCTGCAGAGTGTAATTGGATAGAAAAATTGTTATTCTGGAAGTCAGAGACACTGTGTTGCATATAAATTTTACACTCAGATTCCATGTTCTGTGGTCCTCATGTTCTCCATTTCTCTCCATTCTCTTAAAATTTTATGTGTCTAATGTAACAAGATAAAGAAGAGATTCAATAGGACAATTGAACTCCTCTCCTGTATGCGTAATCCAGAAACTGTTTTGGAACAATGATTCTCTGGCAATATATTTTGAATACCATGTTCATTCTATGAACACATTTCTTCACAGTTTTGTTATTCATTCAGCTAATATAAAACTAATGAAAATAAAGACCAGATGTTCAGCTGGAATAAAATTTACACTAGCTGAAGTTCTATCCAGAGTTACAACAAACCTCCTATGGTGAAACACGTATGAAATTTTCAGGCTGCAAAATGTTATTTCATATCATTCTGAAACCATGCAGAAAAATAAAGATCTACATGGGTTCAATAAAGAATTATAAATAAACCTTTGTTTATTCAAGACATTTCATGAACCAGTTTTTCATTTCCTGACAAATCTGAGATGATTTTTAAGTCTCTAAGAAAACCACAATGGTCTGAGGGTTTGTAACAGAAGTTTTTCCTTGTTTATTTTTACAGATAATGATACGAGATTAATTTAATTGATTCTTATCCACTTCCTTACACTGAGTTTATTCTGAATGCAGATGTATTGTGTGTGAATATATATATAGTGCATATATATATATGACAAATACTACTTCTTCACACCGCACATCTAAGATCAGATGCACCCAAAGCATGAAAAGATTTTCAAATTAAATAGCTTAATCACTTCCATATTCTGCAGGTCTATTTTTGGCAATAAGACTGGCCTCTGATGTACACATTTATTTATTAATGACAGTCTCTGTTCCTTAAATTGCCGATTGTATTGCTTATTTTCTTTTAATGGTAATAACCCGGTTCTTTCAGGCTCTCTGTATTAGTTTGTTGTCAGGGTGGTTGTTTTCTGTGTCTGTGTGTGTATGTCTTCCTTTTTGCCAGGAGGTTACATTCATCAAACTGGACAGCAGGCCGTTATTATGGAGATTGAGAATTTTTAGAATTAAGCCCCACTTCTGCAAAGACTTATCCGTGTTCCTTACTTTAAATATGTGATCATTCTCGCTGAACCCAAAGGATTAACATTAAGCACATGTATAAATCTTAGCAGTTTCAGAACCTAAATAGCATTTTTAAAATATATATTTCTATAATATCTATTGAGATATATATATATAAAGGAATTGATCTGCTGATAATTACACAATAAGCAGTTAGTTTCAAAGTGTACTGTTGATTACAGGAGGATTCATCCTGGGGCAAAATTCTGAGTTGGGAATTACAAAGTCTGGGTCAAGACCTGGCTCTTCCACAGCCTCGTGAAATAGCTTTGAATAAATCACTGAGGTTCAGATACCCGAAATCCTTCAGCTTCCTAATTCCCTGGTTTAAAATTTCTTCAGTTGTAGAAGCCTTGATATTCATGCATATGTAGACAAAAAATCTTGTAGCTGATTAAAGTAAAGCAGAGAGATACTCTCATAAAGAAAAATAATGTATATGCCCCTGTCTATCCATGGTTTTAGCAGACATGTACCCATGCCCCAGTGCCTCACGTATTTAAAAAAAACAGAAAAGTGGATCCAGGCAAATCTTGAGTCTTCCAGAGTAGGGCTCACTGCTTTTACATTTAAAGGTGTTTGCAGACGTGGTCTTTTTACTGGTGGCACTGATTACAATTTAGTCTAGCCACCAGGTGTTCTGGTCATGGAAATTAATAATAAAACTATAGATGAATAATGGCGAAATCAGTGTTTAGCTGTTCTTTCAACATGTGCTTGTGAGTGTGTAGAAGCTATGTTCTGCATCTGTCTACCATCATATATATTCAGTAGTACTGCATTAATTATACCATTTGTATTCCAGAGAACTATGGGAGGCTATAGCAAAGTTTCCTGTATTCTCCTCACATAACTCTTCAGCCAAACATGAGTCAGACCTGCACTTCTTATTACAGTGTTATTAGCATAAGTTGCTTTAGAAAAGTAGTAAATAATTCATAAGGAAATCTGCAAAAGCAAATATGTTTGCCTTTTGCCCCATTTTCATTTGGTTTGAAGAGAATTGTTCACTTTCTTCAAATATTTGGTTTAAAAATGTGGTTACAGTACATTGTTTTCCTCTCCAGATGGTCTGTGTGTTTCTTTTTTTTCTAAGTAAAACATTTGAAAACTTTGTGCCATAGTGACAACAAGGAAAGTGTACCAACAACTGAGGTTCTTAATCAGTTCTTAAAAGACAGCAAGGCACATAAGATAGAGTGGATCTTAGCTTGCAAGTAAGTACCCAGGGCCATGTCTGCAAGGTATTGAAACAGATAGTTTCTGCTGAAGTTTTGTCATTGCAATGCCTGCACATTGGTTTAAATACAGCAGCACTGTGATACCTATGCACAGTGGCACAAAATGATGAAAGTCAGAGAGCAAATCCCCATTGTAGTGGGCACTATAGAAATTGAAGGGAGATACTCTTCACCAGAGAGTTTACAGTTTTATCCTATTTTTTTTAGTCTA
Organism: Falco cherrug; assembly: GCF_023634085.1. Taxonomy (NCBI): domain Eukaryota; kingdom Metazoa; phylum Chordata; class Aves; order Falconiformes; family Falconidae; genus Falco; species Falco cherrug. Next base: position 54,345,496 of record NC_073697.1, read on the forward strand.
ATTTCTGTCGGTACTTAGTATTCTAGGCAGGCACACCACTATGGATTAAACTCCAAAATGTCAATTTAGAAGATGTCTGGATCCTCAAATGGAAGAATAGCCTCTCTTTTTTATAGAGTTTCAAAAGGTTATAGTATTTCCAAAGAGTAAGGATGCCTCTAGACCGCTGAGTTTGGCAACCTAACATATGCCCAGACCACCTGCAAGCCCTACACAGCATGCCATCCTTCTCGGAAGGAAGAGGCAAGTGGCACAAACAAACCTTAAGCAAGCACAGTGTGAGCAGATGGTGTTAATTCCAAAGTCAACTCATGCACCTAAATTTGGTTCATCTCAGGAGGGACAAACATCCAAGATAGTTGTATGAGTTTGAACTGTCATTTCCTAAAGCTGGTTTGTCCAATCAGGGGTGAACCTTTCAGTTGTTGTTTGAAATGTCAAGGTCAATTAAAGGCATTAAAGCCTGCCACAACTGAATTCAGACTGAAGATGATTTTGTTCTGCCAATGAAACAGCCAGTTTCAGATTGACTTTTATGTACCAAACCCTCATAGACAATAGAAGCACCAAGAATTTTTGGGGGAGAAGGAAAAATAAAGTTAACATTTTAAAAGACTCATGTTCCTATCCTACCTGGGAAGACAGCAAGTTTCTAAATGTTACTAACAAAAAATAGCTCATGGGAAAGCATTACTTAACCAAAAAGAATATTTGTATAATTAGAGGGGATTAAAAGTTGTCAAGGAGGCCAGTAGTCAACGGACAACTCATCTCCTCTGATTTGAGCAGGTAAGAAGGTAAGCCCAGTCTAGGCTGGGTGTTCAAGCTCCCATGGTGATAAGGGGCAAAGAAAGCAAGTGTCTCTAGAGACAATCCACCTCACCTGAGACATGATTTTGGCTGGACTCACTCCTGCTCATAAAGTTTGTCTCTTTCTGTTGACTCTGAAGGGAACCAGGGTACTGTCTTGTTTGAAAACTTAGTTTTTACATGGCTAAACCCAAGGTAAAATATGTTTTACCCACAGTGGAAAAATTCATATCTTAATTTATACATCGGGATTTTTAAAATACAATATCCCTTCTGCTATGTTTTCAGCTGAAGCCTCATGTATGTCTCAGCTGAACTTCACAACTTGAAATCTTTGACAGATTCTCTTCCATTGTCAGTTTGTACAGCACCAAGCACACTGCTATCAGACAAACAAAAAGAATAAAAAAACAATCATGGTTGTATATATAGAAGGCCAATCAATGTAAACACAGGGTTTCTCTAAACAGGAGAAAAGCGGAAGCCAGATGGCATGAAATCATTGATAGCTGTTTCATAAACTTTTCCTGCAATCAAATCTAATTGAAATAACACTAGATTGTAGGCTTTAGCAGGTGGGCAGCACACACAGCTGTTTCTGCTAGATGATTTCCAAAGAATACATACATAAAACATTTCACAGGGACTGACATACGGGGAAAAAGGTTAGCCCAGATGGAATGCTCTCTTTCAGGCTTTATTTCATCAACAGATTTCTGAAGCCTACCTCTTTAAAAATATGAGTTGAAGTGTTTTTCTGGTATTATTGAACCAATTACAGTCATATACAATGTATTTGGGAGCTATGACGTAGCTAGTGTCTTCAATACAGATTTGTATTTCCAGGCAAGGCAGAGCAGAGCGGGACCTCCTAGCATCCAGCTTATTGCTTTGTGTTGAGGTAGGGTAAATGTAACTAAATCACCTCTGACAGATATTTCTGTTTCATAGAAATTCCCCAAGGAGAGATTCCACCCGTTTTCTTGGTAGTTTATTCCAGGCTTTCCCAGCACTAATAGCTAGGTATTTTCCTAATCTCTAATTCACTTTTAAATATAATTAAAATATTGGCCACACGTGGTCAAGGAGAGGAAAGAGTTAATATCTTTTTCTGGTTTCATCTTTTAGATATTGAAGGATTTATCATGCCCTCTTTTCTCCTTCTGTCCCTTTCTGCAGATATCCCATGGCAAAACTCCTGAAGGCCCACAGAAGAGCTGCAAGAACCAGGTAGGTCTTCCCAAAAGAAGTCCAGCATCTGGGGCAGGCTTAGAGGATTTCCCGTGTTTGACCATAAAGCTAATTTGGAAGTTTGGGTAGAATTTTACTTTGAAGTTTTGTTTGCATTGGAAACTAAGACTCAAAAGAAAACATGGAGAAAGGAAGGAGAAATGTGAAAGACCAACTTATGTGAATCGAGTCAAAGTCTGAAATTAGTGAACTGAAACACACTGTATAGGACCACTACCTAGTGTCTTCTGGCTAGATGACATAGTAAAGCTTCTACTCTTCATGATCTTTATATAAATATAGTCTTTATATAAATATAAGTCCGCATGGTCTTTTCTATTATTATTTATATCAGAATCTGTGTTTTTCACACTTCAGTCTAAAGGTTCAGAAGTTGCTACAGTCTCAGTAAGAGTAATCCAGAAGTGATGGCATAAATGAACTCTGGTTTCTCCTCAGATCATACAAATATTTTACGGTTTACTAAATATTTCCATGGAGGGGAACAATTAATTTATAACAGCCTTGCAGCATTTAAAGGGGTCCAGCAGGAAAGATGGGAAGGGACTCTATAACAGGGAATTTATTGATAGGATGAGGGGTAATGGTTTTAAACTGGAAGAGGGTAGATTTAGGTTAGGTATTAAGAAGAAATGCTTTACTTTGAGACACTGGAAGAGATTGCTGAGTGGATGCCCCATCCCTGGAAGTGTTCAAGGCCAGGTTGAATGTGGCCTTGAGCAACCTGGACTAGTGGAAGGTGTCCCTGCCCATGGCAGGGGGGTTGGAACTAGATAATCTTTTAAGGTCTCTTTCAGCCCAAACCATTTTATGATTCTAACAATATAATTACATCCCAGCTATGTTATTTAATAATGATGATCTCTTGGACTGCAGAAGTTTTTGCGGATAATTCTTTAAAAATGTTAGTACTGAGGTTAATGTCAGCCAGCCTCTTTCCCCCGCGCCCAGTATATTAGAAATACAATATATACTATTATATATTATATTTAGAGTATATCAGTGAGGCCAGGAGTAGGGGAGGGGGGAGACATTATTATACCACTACACAAAATCCTACTTTTAAATGCTAGGCAAAATTGTGGCCACCCCAGTTCAGAAAAGAAAAGGTACAATGAAGGGCAGCAAGGAATATCAGAGGTTTGAAATGGGTTCTGTCCAAGGAGATATTAAACAGAATAGCACTTTTCAGCTCAACAAAAAAAAAAAAAAGAAGAGTTTGTGGTTTATAAAATGATGAATGGCAAGGAGGAAAGTTGGGAATGATGGCTATTACATCTCATAAGACAAGAACATGGAGGCATCAAATGAAACTATCAGACTGCAGGCTTTACACAAAAAGTACTTCTTCACATAATCCATAACTTGAAATGCCATTGCCACAGGATGGTTTGTAAGCCAAAACTATAAATAGGTTCAAGAAACATCTAGAGAAACTCATGGAAAAAATATCTTCTGTGAGCTGATTAAGACAACAGTGTGGGCCAGGAAGCCTGACTTGCAGAGGCATCCCAGGGAGGTACCATCCTGGGCTCACACTGCAATCACCCTCCTTAGGGTAGTTTTGCAGCCACTGTCAGAGACTGGGTATAGTGCCACACCACCCCTTGCTCCTTCTTGTGTGGTTGCAGATACAGCCTTTGGGCTACTTCAGAGACCAGGTACAGTTCTCAAGTGAAAACCCACTCTTAGAGAGAGAGCAGGAAGAAATCAGCAGGACCCCCAAGTAGTGGGAACAAGTGTTTGCAAAAGGCAGTGAGAATCAGCACTGGGGTGATATGACTGCGAGAAATAAATGAGTGTGAAGCAATTGCTTTCAAAAGCACCCATCTCAGTTCTGTGACAGAGAAAACAGAAACACTCAGAAAGATCTGGTGACAAAAGATCCCAAAGAGGCTGCTGATTCTCTGCAGGGGAGAAAACAAAGTGTTTATAAAGATGCAGAAAAGTAATTCATCAAAGTGTTCTGAAAATATTTCAAATGTAGTGTTTATTCCTACATTTATATGGGAGGCACAATAAAGAGAAAAAATATACAGCCCTTGCCTCTAAAGGCATTTGGACTACAACAGGTGTAGCATGTCAAGTAAGAACAACAGCAGAACAACAAAGAGGAAGAACTACAGGAGGAGTGGGGACATAAGGATTATATGTAAGTTTATATGATTGTTTTGGATTACTGGGAAAAATCTTCACCATCTTGTTTATTGACTTGCTCTCTATCTCTTTACTTGCCTTGAACTGAAGTAGTCATTTCAGGCTGCTGGAGGGGTCTATGTTGAGTATGATCTCATGAAGGTTGATTACGGGAAGGGGTTTCTGGGAGGCAAAGGAGTGCTGAAGATAAAGAACAGTAGATGCAGAAAGAGGGGGGACCTAGTGCAGATTCTAGTACTGCTTTTACTAATAGCTGGCTCTTACATCAAGCTTTTCAAATATAGGTTTTGGAGTGTTTTAAATTGAAGTCTGAATAATTTTCTTCACATTATAACAGGACAAATGATATGGTCAAGGTTACTCAGCAGAAAAAATGCACTGTAGCCAGGCAGAGGATTCATAGCCCCTGAATGCTAGTTCCATGCTGCCCATAAGCCACGCTGCCCCTCCATCAGCTTGGACTGTCACCTGCAACATAAAGGTGACATATTAGGAATTAGTTTATTATCTGTTTTCTCTATAAATGATATGCTGAAATACCATATTGGCCCATTTGTAGGGAGAACTGACTTTGGTGGGAACATGTAGACCAGTCAGGGTTTTCCTGGGGGAACGGAGGGTTTAAGCTCTCTTTCTTATTATAAGTACCTGATGTAAAATGGTACCCAGACATATAACATAGCCTCAGCTAGACTGGAGACATGTTAAAAGACACACCTGTTCAGGGCCACAGCCAGGCCACTCTCAAGAACAGAGACACAGTCTGTTAAAATAACAGTTTGCAATGCACCCCAAGAGGACAGGTAGTTCCCAAAGTCCAGAGATTTACTAGTGTGCTTGGATGTAAGGGACAGCAGCAATTGCCATGGTCACAGATCATCTGAAAAGTGTTCTCTCAGTGTTATAGATGTGCCAGCATGTTGATACACATGACCTTTTTTTGGCATTTGAAATGCACAAATTCTGCTGACTCCAAAACCATACAGAATGGCTTTTGACATACAAGTGTTCATAATCAAAGAATATCTCAAGTTGGAAGGGACCTACAACTGTTTGAATTATTCCAAGTGTCTGTGTTTTAATTACGTGTTAGTATAATGAGCAGAGAAACAGTTTAATTGCACACAGTACAGAGTCACATTCTTTTTTTAAAAAACACGATTCTTTATCACCGGTGAAATTCAAGAAACCTTTTCAAATTATGATAAAAAATCTGTGGTGATGATATATGTCATCACAAACATAGATGTTATTAAACTAACCAGCTAATATTACTGCTCTTTTATTTGCCCTTCCTTCCAACTAACACAATTATATTGTATCTCCAAATGTAACATTATCAAAGAAGGAATGATGGACCATGCACATTTATGGCAATAGTATTACCTTAACTCATTGCCATACTACAATGGAATTTCTGCTTGCTGGTTTATTGCAAACTCCACTCAACAGCTGCACTGCAGATGTAGTCACACATGCATCTGCAATTGCTGTCTCCCAGCAATGTCTGGCCTCTCATACCTTAGAGCAGGGGTCCTCAAACTGCGGCCTGCAGGCCAGATACGGCCCCCCAGGGTCCTCAGTCCGGCCCCTGGTATTTACAGAAGTCGTCGTGTCGTCCCCCCCCCGCCCCGCCCCCGCCGGGGATTGGGGGGAGAAACCAAGCAGCCGCAGATGGCTACCTGCCACTTCATCCACGTGCCGGCCCCCTGGTTAAAAAGTTTGAGGACCCCTGCCTTAGAGGATATCCCTGTTTGGTTTTTAGAATGAAATCTTGCCTATATTACACCTACCAACCCAAAATTAGCTCAGCATCATTCACATGAATAGATCTACAACTAATAGCGAGCATTACTCAAGGTACATTGCTTACATGGAAAAATTTATTTAATGATCTAAAGGTCATTAACAAGTAACAATTTTAACATTTATGTCCTTTTTTTACTGCTGATGCTAGTCTTATCATGGAGCAGTTTAGAGGGGATCTTTTTATAAATATGAAATTTTAATGGCTTGAAAGACTTTGGATTACATTTGCTTTGACATCTTCAACTAGTAGTAGGAATTTCTCTGCTGAACTAATTATCACATGGAATTGTTTTGAGCAACTGTGTATCATCATCATCATCATCATCATCATCATGATTCACTGCTAATCAGAAAACAGTATGGCTACAGCACCATACTGCATACATGAAACGCACAATGTGTAGTTCACCTATTTATTGTGTGGAGCAACAATTATTTTCCTTCTTTGTGCATATCAAAAGATAACTCTAATGTATTGGCTAATGAATTCCACCCCAGCTGTGCCTGATCTTATAATCACATGGTTCAGGCTCCACATCAACTAATCAAATGGTTTATTCAGTTCAACTTTACAATGATTCAGGCCCTAACTGACTAAAGTATTTTCCTAAAATCAGGTTTATTTAGTGGCCAGTGGAACTATCTTCACTTGCTTAAATGGATGGCTGAATATACACAGGATCATTCACATACTTTTAGGCATATTCTGGCACTAGTTTGATGAATAAAGATCATACTATGTTACCAATTTCCATATTTGGAAATAATGTATTGATTTCTGCTAGAAATTATTATTTAACATAGTGTCAGAAGCACAAGACTGTATTTCAGCACATGCAACGAATAATCTAAAAGGAAAGAAATCTAATCAATCAACTCCCTATAGCTAATAGTCAGGAAACTATCCTGTATATACGTATTTCCAGTCAATAACTTTTTTTTGTCTAAAACCTTTGTATTATCATATCCTTCTAGTTTCTTGTTTTAATGTTTTATTTCCAGCAAAATCTCTCTCTCTGCAAGAAAAACCAGGAATAATGTGTATCCCTGCATCAGCCATTTAGCTGTTAACAAACAGAGATAATGGCCATTGGGAATGTGAAAGACTACTTGGCTGCTCTGACAAATGAAATCCAGGAGTAATGAGTCACACTAGATGTGATCCTTTAAAAAGAAACATTGGCAAACTCTCAGATTTTAAAATAACTTTGCTGAGATCAAGTTGAGCTGTCTTCATCCATGATGAAAAAGCTAAAAATGAGTATCTGACTGTGCAGATAATTCCAGCAGCCTGGCAGCATTCATTTGTGAAGCAGCCCAGCCTGATAGGATGCTCGTACTGATGCTAATGCGAACTGGACAGTGCAGATACATATTGCATAATCGCTGCATACATGGCACCCTCATTCATATACTGCTGTCTGCAGTTATTAGCTGAGAGAGATGATAATGAACATGCCTGCAAGTCAGTCTGTGCTCCAGGTTTTATTTTGCTCTGCATTGCTAGGCAGACTGCAGAATGCTCATTTTCCTGAGCAAGGAAGGCTGACCACATCCCCTGCAATTTTAACAAATTTAGTCAAAGCGAAGAGCTCAGGTTTGTCACCCACTAGTAATGGCTGAAGGTGGATCCTCTTCAGAATACGCAAAATACACAGGTCTTGAGCTGGATTTGCAAGATCTATTACTATGGATATTAACTCAAAAATGACCTGGGTGGTTTGGCTTTTTGTGGTAATGTGCTTTTTGCATCCCTTAGAAATAAAAGGCAAGATTTTATTGAACTCTGCACGTTTGCTCCGTCTGAACATGAACCAAACTCGTCCACTGTTTTGCAATTTTTGAAAACAAACTTTTATCTGGTACTGTTACTGAAGGAAGTATTTGTCATTCCTCAGCACCTCATGACAGCCCATGTCCAAGTTGTTTATGGTTCAGCTACCTCTAAAAAAGTTATTAGAATAATATAATCTTTCTCATCTGACTGCAAAAATAGTGTATGCAGAATTTCACTGCCAGAGAAAGGCCTGTTTAACTTTCTGGCTCTGCAACAAAATCTCAAAGAAACAAAGTTCAGGTCTATAGGAAAAAAAGTCTACCTGTCATACCGTATATCTTTTCGGCTTTGAAGAACCACACATTAATCAGCAGGGCAGTGAGCAGAAACAAACAAGGTGAAAAATGCCAGACACATTCCAGTTTTGTCATAGAGGATTTCTTATGGACATCTCTTCAGGCAGACTTTCTTTTTGACTCCTAACTAAATGATCCTTGCTAGATAAAATCAAAGGTTGCACTTCAGTGCTCTGCTTCACAAGCGTATAATGCAAACTACTAACACTGCTGACCGAAACAATTTTATTAGGCAGCAGAGAATTTTTTAAATGTTTAAATTAGAATTGCAGCTGTTCATACTTTTTCAGTATTATATGTTGTGTGTGGGGGTTATCAGTAAAGAAATTCTAGGCATACAACAGTGCTGGGCAGTGTTCTGTAAAATATTGGTATTTTACAGATACGCCACACTACAGAAATGGATTTGGGAAACACAGAAACAAACAATGTTTGAATTGCAAAGAAGAAATGTCACTGATCACTGATATAACTATTACATTCAGAAGAAGCAAAAATTCAGTTTTACTGTTAGCAAGTTTGTAATACCTCCATTTTATATAGGCTACTTGTTTTTTCCCAGCAGAAGATTCACATTAAATAACGTTAAACAGAGAAGAGACTACACAAGAATGAAGTCTCTGTGCAAAGGTTTACCACTGGGAGGTTGGGTTGCTTGAGTTATTCATTAGTTGGTATATGGCAGATATTTCAAAGGCAAGCAAAAGAAGGCATAAGCAGTATTCTTAAAAAATTCTTGCATTCTTTCTTTGTACATATTTCTCTAGATTCTTTTGTTATGAGACCAAATGCACTGATTGCAAAGGAAGAAAGACTTCATAACCAGTGCATTAATCTCTGGATGTTGTCTGTAAAGTATCTGATTCAAGCCTGCTGAAATCAAAAGGAACCTCTCCTTTGATTTCATAGATTTTTAGATTTCATCCCAATTTATTAAAAATGTTTTTAAAATGTAATAATTTGTGACATTGCACAACTAGAAAGAGTTCTCTGCATGCTTGTGTAAAGCCAGGAATGACCCCTCTGCATAAGTATAAAGATAACGGTATGAATACCAGCTATCGGAGCGAACATTTTAATGGCAGATCGGGAATGAATGAGTATCTCTTATCCCTCTACTTGAAATGCTACCTGTTGCCCCCAAGGGGAAGAAGGGAGAGAGGATATATTTCCATAATGAGTGTTCTTTTCTCTGTAGGGTCCCTGCTGGATACAGATACCTTTTGGTAACTGTTTGAACTTGCTCAGCTGGTTGGAATGAGAGAAACATCCCTGGGGAAACCAATAAGCAGACTGATGGCAGAGTGAAGGTGAAATGGTCAAAAGTGCAAATTTATCAAAAGTACAGAAGTTTTTCACATGGCTTTATAATTTATCAGGAAAAAAATGGATAGCACCATCCTGTGATATGTCAGGCATATGTCGGATGAGATAATTCTTCTGTTTTGTTTGACAGTTTGGCAGAAACGGTGATAGATCATTGTGTCTTAAGTACAGAAAAATTAAAAGTCAAGTGTAGGGCTATCTCAGCTAAAGGAATACACACATTGTCAAAAATGAAGAAAATTTGGTTCTACAGGAAATAAGAACAGAAAATAACTGAAGGAGTCATCCAGTCATTCCTCTATTCTGAGATTAGATGAGCTACTTTTATGCCATTCCTGATAGACATTTGCCCAAACTGCTCTTATAAACTTCTCTATAGGGGTTTCCAGTACTGTCCTGGACTCTCTGCTCCAGTACTTCATTATCCTTCTTGCTGGAAATATTTTCCTTATGTTCAAATCTGTACTTGCCTTGTCATAATTTAAAAGCATTTGTTCTTATCTGACAAGTAGACAAAGGGAAGAGCTCATTCACTTCCTCATCTAAGCCATCTGTTATTTAAACCTACAGACATCGGACCAAAAATCATAGAATTGAAGAATCATAGAATGGTTTGAGTTGGAAGAGAACTTAAAGATGCCATGGACAGGGACACTTTCCACTAGACCAGGTTGCTCAAAGCCACATCCAGCCTGGCCTTGGACACTTCCAAGGATGGGGGGTTCACAACTTCTCTGTGAAACCTGTTCCAGTGTCTCATTACCCTCCTATTAAAGAATTTCTTCCTAATATTTAACCTAAAGCTATGCTCTTTCAGTTTAAGACCATTACCCCTTGTCTCATCACTACAAGCCCTTGTAAAAAGTCCCTCCCCAGCTTTCTGGTAGGCCCCCTTTTAGGTACTGGAAGGCTGCTATAATGCCTCTCTGGAGCCTACTCTTCTCCAGGCTGAACAACCCCAGCTCTTCATAGGAATTGTGCCTGTCTTCAGAGGAGAGGTACTCCAGCTCTTTGATCATTGTGGCCCTCCTCTGGACTCTTCAACAGGTCCATGTCCTTCTACAGGAGGCCCCAGAGGTGAATTCAGTACTTCAGGTGGGGTCTCATGAGAGCAGAATAGAGGGGGAGAATCACCTGCCTTGACCTATTGGTTAGTCTTCTTTTGATGCAGCCCAGAATTTGATTTGCTTTCTGGGCTGAAAGCGCACATTGTCAGGCCATGTTGAGCTTTTTGCCCACTAGTACCCTCAAGTCCTTCTCCTTAGGGCTGCTCTCAATCCATTCTCTTCCCAGCCTTTTTGATACTGTGTCTCGTATTGATACTGGATTGCCCTGACCCAGGTGCAGGGCCTTGCATTTGGCCTTGTTGAACTTCATGAGGTTCACACAGGCCCATGTCTCAAGCCTGTCAAGCTCCTCATCAATATCCAACACCTGCATTTTTCCCTAGATGTTCCTTCTTAATCTTCACCATTCTCATTGGTATCCTTTGGTCCCTCTCCAGCTAATCAATATATTTCTTGTGCTCCATTACCCAAGCTGGCCACAGGACACATACTGAAGACATAACTTCACTTAGAAATCTTACTGTTGCAACAAAAGGGACACTTAATGAATAAGCACACATGTATTTGTTTGTCTTTTTTGAAGCCAATGGCATTTTTTTTGGTGACTCATTTTAAACTCTAGTTCCTTTCTGCAGATCTGCTGCATTACCCTCCAGCTTTTGTGTGGTTTACTATTCATGCAGAAAGTCAGAGCTTTGCATTTTTATCTTATTGAATTACATTCTATTTTTCCAGACTATATCTCCAATTTATCAACCCTGTTGTAATTTTAATACTGTCTTGTCATACATGTATCGCCCAGCTGGTGCTCTCTGTGAACTTAACCTATATGTTCTCCGTCTTGTCTTGAAAATCACAAATGGAAGCATTGCATAGGATAATTCCTGTAAACATCCACTCAGTCCATTCCTCTAAAGTAATCAGGAATTAGTGACACGTACTTTTTAAATACATGTCTCTCCAGTGGGTAATGCACTCACCTAATAATTCTTTTCATTTGGTCAGTGTTTCCTAAGCTTGCACGTGAGAGTCCAGAGGTGTACTGAAGTCAAGTTATACGACATCTACCAGTTTTCTTCCTGTCGACAAGGCTTGTTATCCTGTCATTGTACAATCATTCCTTTAACTACCAAGGTTCACATTTCATGGCAGAAAATGTATGTGACTAAAACTCAGTTCTGAGATAGCCTGTAGAATGACAATCCAGTAGAAAGAGGTAGCAGGTAGTGTAACAAGGGTCTCTGACCTAAGTCCATGGTGCACTCCACTGTAAAAATATTTTCAGAATAATTTCAGGTACTGAGTTATATTGTCTTTCCTCATCAACAAACGTACCTTTTGCTCGTCAAATCAGAGGATGTGCCTTCTTGGCACTCTCAGGATAGAAAGTTCTTAGAAGGTCGTATATTGGTCTGGAAGACTCCTGGAAGACCATCACCTAAACAAGGTGATGAACAAACTGCTAGTTTCAATACAATACACTCCTGGTACAGTTCAGATTTATAAAAGTGACACTAGGTGTCCAAAGCATGGGTATGAAGAATTCCCTGGAAAATACTCTTTTTGTGATGCTTGCCTTAATACAGTTCAGCGTCCACAACAGTCAAAGTTCCTCTTAAATATTAAGCACAGGACCATAAATGATGTGAAGTATTCTTCCTCATCACCATGTGGAGACTTCACAAACAGGAAAGTTAAGGGAGTGTAGATTTTATTGAACTGTATCACTTTCCAAATGAACAAGTGAAAATCAATAGCTGGTTGCAAGCTCATGAAGGGAAACTATGGTGGCAAGAAAAGAACAGTGCTTTACAATTTTGCACTTCACTCAGATAGGATGAATGGATAAATGGCTGAAATATCACTTCAGTTTGGAAATTCTATCCAAAGCTTCTCTAGAACTCTTGAGAAATGGACTGAAGTTCTAATGAGTATTTTTGATGAATTTTTTTTGGACAAGCATTTTTCCAACTTGGTAAAGACCACAGAAAGAACATTAGTGTTTCTGATACCCATCTTAATAACTGGTGGTGCTGAAACAAAAATATTGTTTAAACTATTTCAGAACCTTAAAGAAGTTTGACTTCAGTGTAAGGTCCAAAATTGCAAAGGTGAAACAGGAGACTGTGCAAGAGTCCCATTTCATTGTGATGGCAGGAAGTGTCACTGTCCCACTCAGTGATGCAAAACTGCAACTAGGCGAAATAGGTGAATCTCTACATGCAATGGAGCCATGTAAATAAAAGAAACAAATCTCTTGGGGGAGATCTGAGAGGGCAAAGAAACAGACCATGAGTTCGGGAAAAGTAAACCAGCACTCACTGATTAAAAAAGTACCGCAGGAGGACACGCTGTCAGTAGGTTTTGTCCTCTCAAGTCTAATAGTGGCTACATTGGAGAGGTCTGAGTTTTCCCTCTCTTACCTGTCACTTGTTGGAGCAGTTATGCTTGAAATATCTTTTAGGAAATCCTACTCAAAACCCACCATTTGTGACAACAGCCCCTGTGTTTTTCTTTGAAGCTGGGTCATTGAGGATCTTAAAAATATCTTTGAGTCTTTTGGGATACTTGCATATGCCAAAACATTTGTGGTGATCCCTTTGCTGTACCCCAGCAAGAACAATCTGTCATGAAGGTGAGATGAATCTACATGTTTAGAAGATGTCCTAAAAGGAGTGGGTGCTTTACCTCTGTCCTTGAAAAAGTGTCTGTAGCTCTGGTGGTGGGTCAACAGGTTTTTCCTGGTGTCCCTCCACAATCTCTTGGCCACTTCAACTGGAGTTATCAGAGGTCCCTAAAGCTGCCTCTGTGTTACTTCATCTCTGCTTACTCTCTGCAGGGAATCTGATCTCAGCAAGATCTCACCAGTGTTTCCCACCTTTAACAGACACAAGAACAAAGCCTGTTCAGAGGGCTATCCTCACATCTGGATGAAACCCCCTTTCCCACCCATGTCTTTCCACAAACACAGTTTGCCATGTTCCCTCTGATGAAAGTAACTTCCTCATCTGAGGTATGTACAATATTTTTCTCTTCATTTATTATCAAGGAGGGACAATATAAAATAGTTAAGTCAAATTTTTTGGGTCACAAGACGCAAGGAAAATAAAAAAAAAAAAGTGGGTCTGGACATCCTGACATATAACAACTACAAGTCAAGAGTGAAAAATAGAAATATAGAAATACTTTAAAGTTATTTGCAGTCATCTGTAAAATTGCATCCACACAGGAGATACAAATTAGCTCAGGTTGCAGAAAAGCTTACTATTTTCTCTTATGTCTGATGCTCAACCCCTTTCACTTGCTCAGTATTTGTGGTTAAAACTTTTTTCCTCATTTTTCCACAAATTATTTCCTACTCTCCTGAACGGATAATAGTGCCACAAGTCACAAGATTTAGAATTTGTACGTAGCATTTGATCAATACATTTCTGGATAAAATTCCAATTATTTTTTTTCTTTTTTTTTCCTTTTTTTTTTTTTTTTTTTCCCATGGGAAATGCCTGCTGCCCAGAGAAAGTGTTGATATTTCACAGAATAGAAAGCCTGAAAATGAAGATACTAGGGGAACTACTGTGTTGACACAGACTTTGCTCCTTTCTCCTTTCTCCTCTACAAGCCAGGTAGTTTAGCTAAACACAACATTCCCTGTGCAGCAGTTGCTGGCTTTGAAGGTACAACCCATTCCTCCACAGCTGAGGGGTCCACCACGCCCTCTGGGGCTCTGGAGGATGATTCCACATGACAGCCCTGTCAGTGGGGCAGAAGGGGCGAGTGAAATAAGTCAGCTACAGTGCAAAACTAATACCACACTGCAATGTCACCGTCAAATATTCAGCTTTTTTTTTTTTTTTAAATTAATTTTCTTTTTTTAGAAGCAAAGACCATATTTTTTCCAAGAAAATTTCAACAATGATAATGATGTAGAAAACCCCCTCTACATTCTGATGAGACTAATGGTAATTGTGACAGTTGCCCACATACCATGGACACCCTAAGAAGGGAAGTACTGTCCCTCCTTCTCGTTCTTGAGTTGTTTTGGACAAATTACCACAGACTTCTACAAGTAATGATGGTGGAGTGGAAGTTACACTGGTGAAAAGTAGGTTCATGTGCCACCACCAGTGCTGTTCCACCTTTTGGTGGTGGTGAAGGCATCCCTGATTTTTCTTAATGTTACTCTGTGAGAGAGAATATATGGAAGTCAGCAATAGGACTGTCATTGCTGGTTATTGTACCACTAGCGTAGCATATCTGAATAGATACATTAAATATCCACCACCATCACCACCACCCCCCAGGGTAATATAGCTGAAAACAACTTTTCATATATCAGCTGTTGACTCTTGTGGGAATATGGCAAGCACTGGTAGATTTTAGCATTCAGTGTGCCGAGCTGAGAAGTGAATTTATGCTGGTGGATTTATACTGTGAAGATTCAAAGTGAGACATTACTCACTCTTAGTTTAGGCTGGTAATATTAGACTATTATTCAAAAAAGGCAAGAACATATGTCTAAGCTGGTATATCATGACAAATTAGAAGGCGGGGAGTGTATCTGGGAGTGCTTGTTATTTTTCCTTCCAGCCAGTTTCAAAGTATTTGTACTTTATCCTAAGAATCACAGTCAAACTTTACTCCTCTCAATACTTTCCCAAATGATTCTTCTCTGCAGAAATACAAGATACATTTTCCAGTTTTGTTTTGGGTTGACAAGTTCCTTTTGCTCTTGACAACTGATTGCACATATAACAACAACAAATTTCTAAAACAATTCTCCCACGCTCACAGTTTTGCTGACCAGCCCTTGAGGAATACAGGAGCAGAATCAAGAATACTAAGTGGTTTGGTCACACAGCAGCAACCCTGGATCCATTTGATTTTGAGCTTTCTTTACAATGTGCCCCTTGGGGAGGTTACAACAGGCCCTGTGATACCACAATAGAGTCTCTCCAGACCTGATATTCAATTTACACAGGATGTTCGGTCTGCACGGACCTTGGAAAACAGAGATATCACTGAAAGGGAGACTTCAGTGACAGTGTCCCTTTTGGGGGAACAAAAGGAACATGAAGTATTCCAGCTATGATCTGGAGAATCCTATTGAATGGACATAGTGAAAAATAATAAGTCGTCTTGTGCCCAGAGTTCCTTTTCATACATATTTAAAGTGTTATTTATGGCTCCATCCTCTCAACTGCTGTATTTATTTGCACTGAGTCTTTCAGCTGGCACTGTTTGCTATCTTGCTTAAGGTTATATCAACAGTTTGAAAGACAAATGCATGCCGGTAAGTGTCAATGCGCCTTCTTGGCAATGTATTCAGCTATCCTTAGGATCAAGTCATCCCACAAACTTTAGTTGTTATTACTTCAGACAAACTTTAAAGAGATTTGCCATTGTGCTAAAAAAGGCTGTAAGAAAGAAGCAAATGACACTGGGAGAAATGTTGTTGAAAGCAGAAAATGAAAGATTATGCTTTGGAGTGTATCTTCCTTCTTAAAGATGGAGGACATCTGAAGTGAGGATTTTTATTTTGGATGAAAAAGGACTGTAGACTTTTTGGTTAAAAATTCAGCACACCTTACCTTCTCAGCCTGCAGCCTGTTAAGAGTTCTGGTTAGTGTGGTCCAAAGGGACAATTCCTAGACTAGCTTTAGACCCTACAGACAACATCGGAAATATTACTGACTAAAAGCTCCCATATGTAGAGGGTGAAAGAGAAGGTGCATTCTACCTGGCAGCTGTTGGGTATTGCAGAAAACTCTGCTGGCTTGTAGAGACAATAAAAAGACCCCATGTAAAATACAACAGGTATAAAAATCCAAACAAGTTTTTTCTTGATGGGCAACCCAGGATGTGAACAAGAATTCCTGTTTGCAACCGCTTTTAAAAAATCACTGATACAGAGAAATTACGTGAAATTTTAAAGAAAATAGAGTTAAGAAAAAAGTCTTTTCCTGACATTTGTTACTTCCCACATTAAAGATATTTTTAAAGTTTTGAATGGTTTTCACAGTGCCTATTACAAGAACCAAGACAAACATTATTATGTAACCTCGGTTAAAATCTTCTGCTTCCCAAGTAACTTCAGATGGCTCATGGATGCAAATCACAAAGGTTTGTGACAAAGATACCATTACCAACTGTTACTGTAAGTTTTGTTTCATGATGGGTCAGTGGCCTCAGATTTTAAGTGCCAAAAAATAGTTTAAAGAACCATGGCTCTGTCATTTTATATTAAATATCTGCAACAGGTTTAGCAGCTGAAAGGCATGGGATTATCCAGCTTTACAAACCCTGCTGAGTAAGCTGAACTAGAAGAGAGCTTTGTTTCTGATGGAAAAGGTGCCACCATGGCCTGGCAAATCAAACACATTAGGATTTACGTTCCTGCCTCTAAGCTAAATGGTCACTTGCTGCACTACATAAACAGCAAGGAAAATACTCTTTTGGCAAATGCCCTGACCTGCATGAGTGGAAGCCTACATAAAAGCTTCTGAGAAAGGCCTGATTAAAGCTAATCACAGAGAATTTTTCCCTTGGAGACTGGTGGTGTCAGCAGTTTTGGATAATCTCTGTCATATTAGTGGCATTTGTATTGTGTTAGTGATTTACATAGTTTAATACAACATTAAAACTGCTAGCACTATGTGAGTGGCTAATGTTTTACATCTGATATCTCTATCCCGCAACAGACTTTTAAAAACCACTAATAAGAATGGTTAATATTAAAAAAAAAATATATATGGAAAAAGATAGCAGGGATAAAAAATTTGGGAGTTTCAAAAAGAGCACCAAACCCAAGGAAGACTCAGATATATTTAGAAAAAATGAAATAAACTTTTTCCATAGTTAAGCAGTACATAGAAGCACAGGCTTTTGTCAAATTGTCTGCTGATTTCTTTCACTCTTCCCAGAGCTCATAAAAGTCTCTGCAATATGACCTGAGTTATGGAATGGAACATATACTTATTAAATTTGCAGCTTACATGAAGCTGGGAAGGACTGCGAGTAAATTGGAGGGTAGGATTTGAATTCAAAAATCATCTTGACAGGTTGGAAGAATGGCCTGAAAAGAACAAGATGAAATTCAATAGAGACAAATGCAACTCTCAGGCAGGAATTATCAGCTGTGGTAACCGAAGATAAGGAACAACTGGTGAGGCAGCAGTTCTGCAGCCAAAGAGCCGGGTTTATTGTGAATTGCAAGTGGTGATCAGGTCTCCCCCAGGTATGCTTCAGGTTTGGTTTCAGGCAACAACCTTCCAGAAAGCTGCAGATCAGTTGGAGAAGTCTTGCAGGGACATGATAACAGTCAGAAGTCAAGGAAAGGTGACACTGAGATCAAAGGGGGATAAAGAAGAGGAGGCTGAGGGGCATGATAAAACATGATAAAAAATTTCAAGTGTGTGTGACAAGTTGTTATGAAGGGATGAGGCAGGACATCTGGTGCTTATGGCCACAGAGCCACAGGACAAGAAGCAACAATTTTAAATTACAAGAAGAAATGTGAGGGTCAGACTTTAAGAAAAGTACTGAAAATGTTAAGGATAGAAAATCAATGGAAAGGTTTCACAGATGGAGGCCAGCGGATCTCTAATATTAGAGGTCTTTAAGGACATCATACTGTTGAAAAACTGTCTGTCCTAACAGATATCTCTCAGGAATGACTAATCTGGGGAAATGGACCAAATGTCCTCCTGATGCCCTTTACAGTCATATTCTTCTATGGGTCTATGAATTACAAAAGACAATACAACTATTGAGTGGGTAATGCTGCATTACTTTAAGGGAAGGGCAGTGTGTCTTAGGGATCTGGAAGGCAAATATTTATCAGTGACTTTTGAATGATGCACAATGATTTAGAAGTGCATAATACCAGCATTTCTGGCATCTTTTCATCACTGGCTCTGCAGTCATTCCCTCTGTGAAAATAACCCAGTAGCTTAGTCTCTTGGTATCAATCCTCTATCTGATAAATAGCTATAACTCAGTGCTATCATGAGGCTATGAGTTAATGAATGCTTATACTGCATACAGAAAATTATGGATGAAAGGGATATAAAACTGCAAGTAATGATCCTTTATTTATTATTGCCATGGTTCAGTAAATGTTAATTGGTACCAGTTTTCTTAGGTAACACTTGTTCCTTTACAGTAAGAATTTGAATTTTGGAGGAAGTTGCAAACCAAATCCAATACTTTCTGAACTTTAGAAAAAAACCCCAATGTCATCAGCATTCTGATTTCCAGGCTACTGCATGAAACACTTTGCTTGCAAGGATTAGCAGCATTTGGACGAGAGAGGTGGAGTTCCCCAGCCTCTGCAGCAATGGAGCCATAACTCCTTACCTGTCAGCTGCCTGCTCTCCTGTAGCAACCTTCCACCTACAGCAAACACAAACCACAGTGCACATTTGAGCAGCTGTGACCTGCGCTGGAGGTCAGCTGCATTCCCAGGAGCTGAGAGTTAAAAGGCAGTGTGATCTCATCCTCACCACCCCACAGACTGGTCTTGTAAGCCCCAACAGCACCCCATCATTCTGCTATCCAGCAGATCTCTGCATTGCGCATCTATTATTGACACTAGTGTTTTGTCATATGTAAGAGTTGTGTTCACTCCGTAGATTCAAGTATAGTCATGACCATGACACAGACAAATCTGTTTATTTTCTTTAGCTGTCAGTTTTAAGGCTGTAAAAGTACTTCTAATCTGTATTATACATGATGCACAGTTCTTAGTTACTTTTGTGATATTTATAGCCAGAAAGCCTTGATCTTTAAAGGAAACAAAACCAGATAGAAATCTGAGACAGTGTTCAAATTGGCACTCGTGCTTTGACAGAGAAAGAAGTGCTTTGGCCTTGCTGAAGCTGGAATCTGGAGCACTGAGGCAGGTTCCTCAGCTCCTTACACAGGGTTTAAGAGGAATGAGGTACATCACAGAAGTCTTCAAAATAATCTGCACTTTCTGCAAGGGAAATGCCTAAGGCTGACATGCTGAACAGGGAATTGCCTGTAACTACTCACCAAGAAAACTCTGGGAATAGATTCATCTCCTAAATAAAGCTCTTTTCAGATGCCTGCATCTATTCATAATTCATTAAAGCAAAAAGCCTGTGACCTTTCCTAAAAGAAGCTGAATAAAAATGGCTTTCTGTTTTGTTTGGGGTGTTCTTTGTGGGCATGAGTAGTGACAATATTTCTCTTTTCTTTAGTTTCCTCGGGGCAGCCCGGTGCTGATGCACAAGTAATGCAGTGATACTAAGCAGCATAGGGTGGCCTTCTTTCCCATCATGCAGCACAGAGCATAAATATTCCCAACTGCCCTTCCACCTAAAGTTATGCCTCTGTTACTCTAGCAATTTAAGAGGACCCTCTCTGGACAGGGAACGTGCCTAATGCTGGCTTGGCTCAACCATACCTCTAGGTTGCTCACGTGAACAATTATGCAACATGGTCAGCTGGATAAAAGCAGGATGGTTGCTTTCTAATGGAGGGTGATGGGCCTGAGGCCGCTGTTCTAGCCAACCTCTCCCATAGCATTCTCACAGGAAATGTAACTCTTGAACCTACTGAGAGTAGTCAAAGGGTAAGTAGACTAGATTCTGTCTCCATGTCCATCACCTCCCTAAGTATCCTAAGTATCAGGTTAAAATATTCTCTAAGATGGACATATTTCTGCATTTTTTACTGAAGTGTAAAGAAAAATATTCAAAACTTAGTCAAAATATCAGGTACAGTTTCAGCGGAATACAATTTGGTATGTCTGTAGCCAGAGTCTCAGTGGAGAAATACATAAAACCGTGATGAATTCAGTTATGATGGGTATGCTGTGTCACAGACCATCAGGGCTGAGGTGCTTCTGGGCATGGGCTCAAGAGAGCTCTGGATGCCTAGCAGATGACAAGTGGGTGTCTGTGACTTCTGATCTCCTTCAGGGATAAGTAGTAACTGACGGGAGTACTCAAGGTCACAGTTTTATAATAGACACTTGTATTAGACCAACAACTGATTTTATGCAGCCAAATCTTTATTGAATCTGCTCCTAGCCACTTACAACTAATTATCTTTATTTGTCAAATTGGGAATTCAAGGCAAAGGTGAGTAAGAAGCTTTCTTAAGCCAAAGTATTCAGACAATCAGCTCCCCAAGTCAGTCTGAGCCAAGCAAAAGTCATTTGGTTTAGGTTTCTTGTTCAAGGATTTAGGCCTAAGGAACTTAATGAACAAAGCTTAGAATAGTCAAGGAGCTCCTGACCCACAGGCCCAGGATCCTGCTGTCCTGCTGGTACCACTGTTAACATCCATACAAGGGACAGAGAAGATCACTCCAGTGGACCATTTGTGGGAATCTGAGTTATTAGAGCACTTTAACTACTTAATATCCAGGAGCAGGCACTGAAATTAAAGCAGAAACAAAAAACCTGCCCTTACTCCTGTGTTTCCCATGAGAAAGCAATTGGTCCCCCATGGTCTTCCTTACATGGATTACACATGATAATACCAACACACAAAAATTAAGTAGATGCTTGGTATTTCCTTTTCCAGGAAGTTAATTTTTCATAATTTATTATAAAGCATTTTATTGAATCAAATCTGAAATAACTTCCCTGTAGTGCCCTAGCCCTCGTCACTTTCTTTCGCCTAAGCACTTTGTTCTTAGTGCATGAATAATGAAACCGAGCAATTACGTACAAGTAATGCCTCCTGCTGCAAAGCCTAGAAACTAATCCGATGGGGCTTTTCTCTTTTACTTTTGAAAGTCTAGGCACCCCTGAGGGGAAGAAGGTGATACGTGCCCTTAGTAATCTGGGTAAAAGGCACAGTGGACATTTCACAGTGCTCCAGTGCTCACTTTGCTTAACCTTGTAAAAATTTTATAGTAGCCTAATGGGTTGAAAACTCCCTGAATTTCCAAATTTTTTTACCCACTCCTATTGTAGTTACTAATGAGGAAATGTCAGCATTTATTTATGGTACCGCAACACTATATGGTTCCTTCATGAGCTGCATAGTTCTGATACTTTTCACTTCATTTAAAAAACTTGTTTCAAAGAGAGTTTGGGCAATTTTTGCAGAGCTGCAGTTGTGAACAAGGAGGTGAATCTACTGACACAGCTTCAGCAGATTATTTTACTACTGTCCATTAAGTTTAGCTATGCTGCCATCAGAATTATGTAAGGAACATAAAGGAAATAAAAAAAAATGACTCATGCAATTTGATTTCTGCTGTGTCATTTCACACTGTTTTGCTCTTTGTACCTCAACAGGCTGCAATCAAACAGACTATTGAGGTCACAGTACAGAACTGAATGACAAGAGTTCAAAGTTGAAAATGCAATTATCTTTCCCGCTTCCAAATGGAATTACCAGAGTAACATCACTGAGGCTATAACGGAAAGCTCCCTCCAGTTTTATTCTGATTTGATTTGGCAAAGATGTTATTCCTTTCCTTTTCCATGTTCCTTCCCCCTTCCCACCTGTCTTCTCCTTCCTTTTCCCCTACTCTTTTCAACTTCGTGGTGAAGTTTAGTAACATTTATTTCAGAAGAGAGGTATATTTCTTGCATTCAGTTTGAAACCAATTAATCCCTCATTTTATGTTCATGTCACATAGGGTACTTGAATCTTCTGATATTTCTTTTCGCTGGTTTTATGGATATTCACTTAATCTAAAGCCACAGTTAAACTTTCTGTTCTTCTACAGGATATAAGATCAAACATGGTAAAATCAGCAATTAAGAAAATCTTTCTCCTTTTTTCTTTCTGCTGAAATTTATGAGCTTGGGGAGGAGAGGAAGTAGTGAAATGGGGGAATGAAAGTATAAATCCTTACTCACCTGGTATGAATCTATATGTAACAAAGCTATCCAGCAAGTGCTTGGTTTTATCTGAATAACAAAATAGACATTTCCCATACACCTATTTGAATGTCATAAAAGAATGCAAACTGAAGCTTGCAGGTGTTTCAGTAAGTGAGTTTTGAGGACAGGAAGCCTGCAATTGTTAAGGATGATCCAAATAAGCAGGTAATACAAGACATAAGAGGAAAGGCTTTTTTTTGGAACTTCCCAGAAAATACATTTCAGAAAAAAGATACTGTTCTTGGATTTAAAATGCATTTCTTCAGTACTGTCTTTACATTGATGAATTTTTTTTATTCTTTTCCTCCCCTAATTTATGTTTTCCTATTTGTTTTTGAGTTAATCTATTTCCAGCGCAATTACATTCCTAAAGTAATTCTCTCAAATATTCATTAGTTATTAAATTGCTTTTCCTGGATCAATCAGGTGCTAATTGAAAGACCTGATCCAACACTATCAACCATGTGATCCTACCACCATAACCCCATTGAATTTAGTGGAATACATTCTAGCTTATTCCAGTGCAATTGCAAGGACAACCATCAATAGGACCTTTTTTGGACCAGGTTCATTAAGGAATGTGGGTGCTAACAGGTCAGGTGTTACAAAACACAAATCGTAGGTATAATGTTCTATTTGTAATCCAGGTGTTAAGACATAAAATCTTTACATAAGTACACTGCTTGAGAAGAATTCTAAAAAAAACCAAACCAAAAAAAAAACCCAAGTTACTGGATTGGAAGCTGTTTTAGTAGGAAACATTAAGCACAGAAGTATCTAAAAGCTCACCTTTTCTTTGAAGCTTAAACTCCTCAACTCAATTAGGATGCAGAACCTGGTGTCCTCTCCTGGAAGAAATCACTTTGAAATAATTTCAAAAGTCTTTAAATGCAGGTATTAGAGGAGGATTCTTTACATAATAGATATTTTCACAACAGCCCAGTAGTTAGAGTATGAGTCTCATGAAGACCTTCCTTCAGCTCCTTTATCCGCTAGAAAATTAAAACTAAAATCCACATATCACAAAAATGTGTGATCCATGAACCAATAGTTTATTTTTCAATAAAGAATATTCAGCATGTTAAAGAAAGTGTAAATGTGTATTTCAACATATGCTTTTAAATGTTCACATTTAGAACAATGATCTTTAGCAACCTTATTAGCAACAGGAAAAATTCCTTAAGAATTTTGAACACCAAAAGACATGGATCACCTCTCAGGGCATAGATTGACACAGTTCATAGTTTAACATTTTTAACTAAGATTAACAGTGATCATTGAAAAATCTGTGCATTTCCAGGTATTGCTATCAGCTGCAAACTCAGTGCCACTGAATTTCAAAACTTTATGTTCAGTTAAACCATTAGCAATCACCTTGGTTTTAACTGTATTGCTGCCTGTGCAGCAGAATAGAGACATATCAAATAAATCACCATATCTTTCCTTTCAATCATTGCTCTCAGGTTCTTAGGGGACTTACAGATGGAAAATGAACAAGTAAAAGGAAAGAAGGATAAATAAAAAATTCAGGTCCGTTAACACTCATAAATCCCCAGGCTTTTCTACAGATTAAAGGCTCAAGCTAAGGGGATAAAGTTAATCTTAAATTTAAGAAAAGTCACTTTTCCACATCACAGTATTTTTTTGTAGCAATAAATAAACATTCTCTTCCATTTTTCTAAAATTTTTCTATGTTGCTTGATCTTTGCAAGCATTTGTCAAAAATCTTTTAAAGCTATACTTATTCCCAAACTCCTAGTAGAAGTCCGTGCTCCTGAATATTCAGAAATGCAAAATGACATAAGTAGAAGACAAATAGATACATTAATTATTTAAAAGGAACAAACATTTACTATTGCCGTTCAAACTTTAGCAAAGCCAGATGTGAAGTAAATGTAATACAGATTCATCAAGATTCTGATGGCTGAGCAAAACTTAATAATAGAGAGGGCTAGTTATATCCTTGAATGTGTTTGGTACAAAAATCTTCAATTAATCAAAATATGAATAACTGAGTTAATTTGTGGAGATGGAAGATGTTTAGGAGAACATTCAATTTCTTGGTACAACTTTCCTTTTTTTTTTTTTTATTTGTGTGGCTTTTCAAATTATCTTACCGATAATGCGATGAACTTTACTCATTATATTTAAATTTGCCTCCTCTAGAATGGTTTTAAATTGGATATTAATTTGGACTGAAAAATGCTTATCTAAATTTTGAACCACCATATAGATCTAATTTTATGTTTGAATTGCATTTCCCAATGGCCTGAGAGTGTTAAATTCTGAGATATTAGTGATAGCATATCTGCAGCGTTTTCACACTAGGGAATTTCAGGAAAAAATTCCCAGCTGTGTTAACATTGGTTCAGCTGTGTCAGGGGGAGCTTGATGATTTGATCATCTTTCCGCTTTTAATACAGAACTGAGCTATGTGAATCCACATTCTTTCTTCTATTCCAGTTCAAAACCTAAATGCCTTGATGATTAGCAGATATTCAAATGTCCTCTTTAAACTTACCTAAAAATCCCAAATACATTCTCAGATAACCCAGACACCACTTTCCTTAGAAGACTGTAATTTTTGAGACTTCACATCACATTTTGCCATTGAGTTCCACATTCCTCTATGATGCATCATGATTTCTATTTTAGAGAAGTGGTTCACCATAGGAGATCTTGGCAACAGAGAATTATCATAGATAAAGTAGATAATGGAAAATGCAGACATATGTACAATTTACCAAGCCATCTAGATCATATTCACAGTTGGAACTAAATGATCTTTAACGTCCCTTCCAACCCAAATCATTCGGTCATTCTGTGATTCTGTGATATTTGAAATGCAAGCATTCAGAAGAAGAAACATTTGACTTTCTGAAATCCCTTCTTCCATAAAAATCAGAAAATGTGGAAATACCCTTACCGAAAACAGCTTTGATGGCTAACTTTCAGCCAATCTTAAAGTCTCCACTCTGTATTCTAGCACTGCAGAAAAGGTGGTATTATGGGGAGGATCTTTTTCTTACAATTTCCTCATGTATCCAAGGCCAGTGATATAAACTGTATCTGAAAACACTTTACAGCTTTAAATAATGCAGGCTCACGGCTGCTTTCTTGCTTAACTCAGCCTCACTGCATAGCTTTACAGTAAGAAAACAAGAAAGAACAGCCATGTTCTGAAATATTATTTCCCAAACTACATTGAATGGACAAAGCGGAGGAGTCAAGAAAGGTGATCAAGGAACTCAGGCACTGGAAGGCAAAAGGCTGTCTTCTGCTCTTGCTCTGCAATAACTCACAGCCAAGAAAAACTGACACAGGTCTGTTTTGTTTGCTGGTGGAAATATCTTTGTTCAGCATTGCATAACATGAATTTTGGCAAAACAACCGCTGCTGGTGGGAGCCTTACATCGATACAGCTCTGTGCAATGGGAAGGCAGACAGGAGCCCGGGAGGCTGATGCTGGAAGGCCAGAAGCCACTGCTTACGTGCCCCATTTCACTTTCAGTCTGATGTTTGTCCCCAGGCTGTGAATGCACATAGAGATCTTGACTGACAACACAGAATACATCTAAATTAAAGACCAAGTAAGTAAGTTGTGTCACAGTTCAGGGCAATTTTCAGGAGAGATATTTAATTCCCAGATTGTGCTCATTACCATTGACGGCCATGGAATGCCACAATAAGGACAGACAATTCCAAATAATGTGGTGGATGCAGATTAATCAAATTAACACAACTTCATGCCAAGAGTCCCTGGCTATTTTCTTGCACTGAGGATCTCTGTAAAAGATGTCTGAGGATTAATGCCTTTGTCCCTTTTCCTCCATGTTTCTCTTAATGAAGAGAATCATGTATCCAGACCAAAACCCATCAGCCAGCGAAGACAACTGCATGAAAGGACATGCGTTAAAAGGAGATGCAAAGGAAAATTGATGCCTGTTGCTTTTGTTAGTAGCCTTCTCTGTAACTTTGAGCAAGATGCTGCTTACACACTATTTTTTCTGTCATCCTTCTTCCAAACACTTGCCCAGAGAAATGTTTTCTCTAAGTGTGAACAGTTCTGAACAAAGGCAACAGAACAGCTTGAAGTTAAACACATTCGCTGGAGGAGATGGGTCTTGAACTGTGATCTGATTACAAAATGGTATCACTGTTTATTTCTATATGCAGTTACTAGACTTTGCTTTATCCCAAAAAAGGAAACAAACAATAAACCAATAAAGAAAGCCATGTCTAAGATTCAACAAAGTTGCAAACCTTATTTTTATGACCATCCCATTTCATGCCAGCAGAGTGACATTGGTAGGGGTTTTTTTTATATCTAATGGGCATATCGAGGCTCCTGCCAAACTTGCTGCATGCCAAATGAGCTGCTGCCAGGTTATAAACTTCGAAGGACTTGTTATCCAGAGGAATAAAAGAGTTCGCTCTCAGGCTAAATTTTGCAATTTTATTAACAGATTCATTGCTACCTTACAGAGTAGCTTCATCAGTCAAAGAGCACCTTCAATGCTGTCCAAACCTCAGAGATGGATCCAAACGTCCCTGGTTACATAAAGTTTCCATTTTGACCTCAGATGGCTCTGGATAACCTCAGCATTCTCCTTTGGATCCAACAAAACACAAGGGTTTTGCTTAGAAAATGCCACACTCACGAGCACAAGGAACAAGCCATGATATAGTTTAACAAAACGAAATGGGAGAAATGTTATTTTCTGTGACTATGTGAATTAGAATTTAATCAGTGATCTAACATATAATGCAAAAAGACATATGTTGTTTGGACTTGGACCAGCACAGGAAAACTTTTAAGAACATGCACCCTACTTGAAACACATGCTTACATACTCTTATGAGATGTATCTTTACGTACCAAGACAATAAACCACTCAGACAACCATTAACATGCATTGAATCTGAGACTCAAAGTCTGCCTGAAAATATGAAGTGTAATTTTGCAAAGAATATCCTATAAAATACAAATAGTTCAAAATGCAGTACATTTTGGTTCAGCATCAAATTATTTTCAGGAAGGAAAAAATTTGAAAACAGTTCTTCTATATTGGATATGTTTTTTCATTTAGCCCCATATTTCAGTCAACTTAAAAAAAATAAAAATCCATGACCATTTTGAGCTTTTTAAAGTATTCCTAAAAATAGTTTTGAAAGGAAAATTGAGATGTTTGATTTACAAACTGACCTGGCTAAATATGTTGATTGTTTTCTAATGCATTTTCTGGTATGTGCCTTTTGGCAGAATAGACATGAATTTACAAAGCAGTCTGTTTTCATCATATCTTCAATTTTCAGTGAAAAATGTTTCAGCTAAATAATATCGCCATACTTCACTCAGAAGCATCAGTATATATAACCAGTATGAAAACTACATCATCGGTTTCACCTCAAATCAGGTTTTTATGAAGTAAATCTTTTTAAAAAAGCTTTTAGAGGCTATTCATTGATGTCTTCTGAATGTATCTGCTTTAAGTGATGTTTTTACCTATATCTATCTTTTGGAGAACTTTTCTCTAACCCTGTTGATCTTCTCAGGGCTATCATAAATATTTTTTCATAAAGCAAACACTGTTCTTTGGTATACAATATTATTTATGTATGAAAAGTTTGCATCAACTGTATTATTTCAGTAGTCAAAAAATTAGGTGGGAGATACTGCTTTGATACTACTCCCCTGTGGGATCTGGAGCAAATCACCCTGCAATGCTGCTTTTCTGCTTACGATGTCAGGTCTTTGAGAAGAAATTGTCTTTCACATTGTATGTGTATATTGCCTCTCAGCTGAGACCTCCAGATGCTACTGTAATACAAAGATTAAATAGCGGTACTATCTGTTAAATAATGAATACTGCAAGCATGCTGATGAGACATCCATTTGGGATGAGGAGGTGAAGCAGGGATATTAAATAACTTTCCCAAGGTCATGTGATTCATTATTGCCAGAGAAAGGACGGTGAGTGCAAGAGCTTCGTGTCCAGAATAGGGGTGCACAAAGGCTCTCCATGGCCTTTGCAGGCTCTCTACTGGGGTAGTACACTCTTGTGTGTTTGAGCAAAGCAGCTCTCAAAGACAGTGGCACCGCTCAGCCCAGGGGAAAGCTAGTGGGATCTAACAGTCATCTGAGAAGGACACAAGGGGACCTGGGGCTCCACCATTCTGCAGATGAAAAACTGGGCTAGAAATATAGAGGAAGTAGGATCATAGACTACTTCTGCACTGAATTAGTGTCAGGGGGCATTCCTGGGCACTGGAAATCAGTCGTGTGTACCAATTGAACAGCCCTGGCCAGGCACATGGCCTGGGCTGACCAGCAGTCTCCCAAAGGATCCCTGGCCAAGATTCATGAGATAGGAGCCATTCCCAGTCAAACGTTTGCCTCCTGGCAAATACACAGTTCTAGAGGGTAAGAGAAGTACATGTAAGGATCTCTGGCATCTTCTGCCAGTCAGGCTCAAAGGCAGAGATCCGTGCCTAGGCATGCTTAATCATCCTGTACAGACACCAGCACTTGCGAAAACACCAAGCTCAGTACTGCATTTATGATGCTTTGAAGGTCAGACCATATCTGACTGCAGGAAGAGTTCCCTGTTCATTGTGCTGGTCCAGCTCATATCATATGATTGCTGCTCCACCTCTCTCCAGTTTACCTTCACTGGCTCTCAGAGACATCTCACAACTAGAAAAGATCTACCTACACCTCCAGAACACAACTAGCCATCCTGCTAATTACACGTCATAGTGCACAATGGTAAACCAAGTTGATCTTAGCTATAGAGTACTCCTCTAACGGAGTCCTCCTGTGTGCTCTGACCACTGTCATCCTCAGGCAGTTGCCTGGCAACACCAGCATCTTTAATATTCACTCGCTGGGTGTTAGGTAATAAACTCACCAATGAGGCTACAGCTAGCTAAATTCCTCTGCCGTTTGCAGCAGAGGATAAAGTGAATCTGCGGTATCTTAGAGATATGTCTAAGCAACTGCCTGAAGACATTCTTTTCTTACAAATTGAATTCCTCTGTTTCACCTTACTGGTCCTTTACCCCTAGCCATCTATCTCATGTTTGGGAATAAACAGGGAAGCAGAGCACCTGAGGAGCCTCTGTTTCTATTTGCACATCAGCATACCAAACAGTGTTCTATCTGGTAATCAGTGACTGCAGGCCTCATGTGCAGGATGCAAACTACAGCCGGTGCTTGCTGAACACAGACAAGCAGTACAAACTGAACTGTGCAGGAGGATAAGTAATTATCACATCTCCTGACTGGAATGATGATATTGGTGGAAAAGGTGAAATGTCGAGATCTGCAAGATATCTCCATCTAATGAGCAAAACCGAAGAGTCTTGGCTACCATACCCCCACTTTCTCCTTTCTTATAGAAAACAATGCGTTTTTGCAGAGAAAAGACAGGGTAGAATCAGCAGCCTAGAAGCCATCCCTCTCCACTGGTTTTGGTGAGCTGGGAAAATGAATTAATTGATCATCCTCTATTTGCCAAGAAATTGCTTAGGTAGTTTTGAAACAGAAAGCCTTCATAATGCCATGATTGGGATTTTGTGCTTGATGCCACTATTGGATAATCCAATATACTGGGTTTCTCAACACACTTGAGACAATCACACACACAAAAAGGTGCAAAGTCTTCCTGTAACACAAAATAAACAAACTGAATGAGCAACAGTGTAGAATAAATTCATGTAACCTATTATTAGCTCATAAAAAATAAGACATCTAGGCTGAGTTACTGTCTGAGCTCCTTCATGAGTCAGTGGAGAAGATGGGTGGAGTGCCTTAAAGAGGAGGAGCCTGTCTATCCTTCCTGACCACAGAGAGGGCCCACATAAGGACTTGAGACTGGACACCTAACCCTAACTAACTAAGGTTAGTTGAGTTGAATCCTATCCAAATTTCTGTAGATAATGTACTGCTTTTTGGTTGTCCCAAACTAACTTTTTCTGAGAAAGGTCAGAGGAGGAAGAGAGAGAGTAAAGACTAGTTAGATAGCTGCTACACATCACAGCTTTCACACAGTCAGATGAACATTCTTCTACCTGTCTCTGATTTAATGACTTCACTATAAACAGACATCTGGAATTTTGGGGGAGAATAAATTTAATTTGGGTCAGACAGATCAATGCTGACTCCAGAGAAGATGGCCTCGATCTTCACATGCATGTGGAGTCTTCCTGGTGACCCAGTGGAAGACTCAACTGTTCAGATTCTGGATCTTAGGTATTTAAATACCTATGAGACTGTTGTACTGGATCAGATTAAACATTTATCCATGTTTCCCTCTCCAACAGCATCTAAGAGTGGATGCCCAGGAAAAAGATGTAGCAATATGATGTGGTTATAATGGTTAACTGCCAGAAATTTAAAAACTTGTTTGGTCAGAGGCTGTATTGATATGTTTGTGTTTAGGAATCCCTGATGGCCTTTTCTTCTGGAGTAAATTTTCTTCACAAAAAACCCATGTAGGTTTTGTCAAAAAGCCATTTGGGATTTCCCCATTTTGAATGTTACCCAGAGGAATGAGAGAAAGAATCATGTAATTACTTAGGTTGGAAAAGGCCTTTAAGATGATCAAGTCCATGGATTCTGATAGAAAAGGTTGTGAACTCCTACCAAGAATTGTGTCCATCCAGCAGGGCTGAGCCAAGGTGAGCTCCACTCTGCTGGCTCTGAGTCTTAGCATAGCAGGGTTTCATTTCGTAGTCTGAGTTCATGAGATGTCTATTCCTCCCCATTATATAGTTCTAAGAAAACATTTGAGGATGCAGGTTACTGTGTAAATGTCAGATATTGCTTTTACTAACATCAACATGTTATTGCAACAGATGTTTGATATTGAAACTAATCACAAGGAAAATGTACTGCCCAGGATTTCACTAGGTGTGCTTAGCAGTGATTCCCTGTTGCATAAATGAGAATGAATCCAGGCATGAAAAGCTGAGGTGATGAAAAGAAAGCTAACACCTTCAAATGCTGACACTGGGACATGTGTTGCTAGCACAGCATTTCTCTCCTGTAATTCAAGGAGCATATTTCAAGTCCTAAGAGGTGCTGAGCTTGAAAGGTGCAGCTATTTCTGAGTGAAGAGTACTTCAGAGCTCCGAGATCTTTGACGCTTTCTCCTTGCAGCTCAGAGCAGGAAGAAAGTCTGCCCCTCCCAATGCAGTATCTATCCAGAGAGATTTGTAAAAGAAACAAATTTCACAGACAGCCCCAGTGGTGGATGACTTAGCATCATAGCCTGTAGCAAATGAAGGGAAATGTCGAGCCCCATCAGTGCTCTGCTTATGAGGATGGACAGCATCCTGTGTCTATGCAGCCCAGCAGAAATGAAGCATCTTTTAAATCACTTATGTACAGAAATGAGTAATGCTGTTGGCAGCTACTTCCTACTTTTCAAGTATTCCACCACTTTTGGAAACAAAGAACCAGCTTTAACAATGGGTTTAACACCACAGTTTCTAATTGCTTGCCAAGCACCCACAGATGCACTCAAATTTGTCTCACACAAAACCTACCCTGGCAAGTCTATTGACTCCAAGGGGTTCAGTGAGATGGCAAGGGGAATCTATAAGATTTTTAATGTATTAGACTAAATTTCAGGGAGTAGAAACATTTCTTGCTAGACAGGACTTGAATCTAGAACAGTAGGAAATTAAAATTATTCCTTACAGAGGCAAAAGGAAGGCAGAACGATGTGGCAAAGGAGACAATTTAGGATGTTCTTGCTGGCAGAACAATGTCGTCATGAAAGGCACAAGATTTGAGGCCAGGCTGGAAATGAAGGCAAGGAGAGTCCTTCAAAATCTCAAAGACAGGGACAAAAATACTAAACTAATGCATGAAAGGCAATGCCAGTAGAGAAATTTTATGCATAGATTGACAAGGAAGAGACACTACTGTACTATTCGCAGTTTGAATGGGAGTGGCTAAGTTTACTCGCAGGAGAGTTGTTTTCTGTCACTGTTTCTGCAATTGCCATGCTTTCCCTTCAAATTGACTCTACACTTTTTTGTAGTGACATCATGAATGATATTTTTTCCACAGTGAGATCAATAATAGACAATACTAAGTGACACAAGCCATAACTATCATTAGAAACATATGAACAAGTGAAAGACTAGTTTAATGTACATTATACACTTTGATAACATTGATAACCACTCTGTGCTTTTATTAATAATAGGACAAAACAAAGCATAACATCACATGTGACAGAAGAAAGATAAGCATATACTGTGAACTCAGTTTCTGAAGGCAGCATAGTCTCCATTCTGGGTGCAATACTGTGACTCTTAATTTTGGTTTTGAGAGATGACCAGGTCTGCAAGATAATTGTACGGTCCCCTTTTTATGTAGTGATTGCACATGGTTAGTTACGCCCCCGCCCCCCCCCCCCCCCCCCCAAGTTGCTCTTACAGTTTAGACTGTAAAAATACTAAGAAAAATGGACAAGTTCCCCATCTCTGCCTTCTTCTCTCATAAGAAGGTAAGTCAATTTAAGAGCTGACTTTCAGAAGTTGCTGGGCACATCACCTTGAAACCACAGCCTCCAGAGGTTCTCCCCTGGGACAACCAAAACCATGCAGTCTAAGACTCCTACTAACATTTGCAAATGTCAACCTGCTGCAGTCCTTTCAACTTCTGATTTCATACAAGGAAGCAAGTGTCATAGTGGCTCCATAGAAACTCTGTAGTTCCTTCATCATGCTAGGATTTTAGTGAGGTAACTAAGAGGAGACTATGTTGACTTAACAGTAGGACTGTTGGGTGAGTGTGGATATTTGCTGTGCTGCGCTTCCAGGATCTTGTCATGCTATTTGCCATTTTGTTTTCATACTCCAGGAGATCCTTCTCCCACTCCCACAGACCATGCCTCACTGTTTGAAAGCAAGAGCTGAAATTATGACTTGAGGCTGGATACCACCAAGGATTTTATACTCTCACACTATCTTGGGATTTCTGTAGCCATCATAATGTGCCACAGCCTTTAAGTGCTATCTCAAATATATCTAAAAAATGTACTTATCATGCAGAAAATCACTAATACATGAGTTCAAGTGGAGTGTGAAACATGGAACAATGATGATTAGATAATGGCTCCATTATCTGTACAAATGCAATGCTACTACAGTATTTCATCATTAGATAAGAAATCTGAAATCTGCAGTGGAGGTTTTCAAAACTGTCTAGGGGATTAAGTTCCATATCCACCATTAATGTTAACATGTTTATGTACCCTCCATTGCTTAAAAAATTTCAACCTATGTTTCAAGGAAAATAAGCTAAGTAGAAGATAATTTCAAGCCTGAAGGTCATGAATTTCACAAGGGGTTCATGCTGGCCTTTACCACAGTAAAATATCAAGCACAGGTGCTTTCATGGGAAATGGGTTCCAACTCAAAAGCAAAACTAAATCAGTATCTTCAAAATTCCTTATGAAAGGAACTCTGGGAAAAAATAGCTTATTAACAATTTAATTGCAAAAAATTAATGCATTTTTCTGACTTCTGTTTTATAAGAAGCCTCTTCTTACATTATTTTTTAGCATAGTAATTTCAGAATGGAATAGTATTGTTATTGACGTGGGATAAGAAGATGTAACAGCTGAAGTATTTTCTTTTCTAATTTTTTACATTAATTAGTTAACAATGATAGAAAGGGCTTTTATTCTGAATTAAGATATTACCTACTTCCAGTGCAATGAAATAATACAGCACTTTTAAACATAAAAAATAATCTAAACTTGCAACAAAGATGAATGAATGAAATTGAATTTTTTAATATGAGAAAGTAGGATTTTTTTTTTAATAAGATGGAAACAAACACATTTTTTCCCCCAAGTGATTTTTTTTTTACCCAATGAAATGATTTTATAAAAAAATAGGCTTGGAACAACTACTTCTCTGCAGACAAAAATTTTCCTGAGGTGAACTTTGAATTTGTAGTATTATTTAATATGCAAGTATGACATAAAATTAAAACATAATGTGAATGAAAGTGTACTGTTAATTTCATTTATACAAGGGTATATTATGTACATTTACACATACAGTGTTGTTTAAAAAATTTAAAACCAGTATAACTTTCAGAAATCAAATGGGAACTTATTTAGATATAATGTGATATCCTTTGCAAATGGAAGCTGTGTATTCAGCTCTACTGCCCTCTATCAAAGACTTGCAAAGAGAGGTATAAAATGATTTTGCCAGTGACTACAGAAGGAATCTCTCCATATCCTTGTGATGGGAAAAGCTTTTACTGCAGATGTATTACAGCTGAGCATACACATTGAGTAATGGTAAACACAAACTAATAGAAAGAAAACAGATGACATTTCCAGGTATGCTGAGTTAACATTTTTCAAACAATGTCAAATTATGCAGCATCACTGCATGTCTAGTAAGACACACATAACTTCATGACTTCTGCTTCTACTATTTAGCATGTTAATTGAATTACTTAGTTAATTCAAATAAATATCTGATGAAGGATGGGGCATAAAGAGCATTCCATTGCCTTCAGAAAAATCATATTGATAAACTGCTGATGATTAAGTTGATAGGTGCCAAAGTTAAAAAAAAAATAATAAATTTTGTCAGCTGTATGGTAAAGTACTTTGGAGACCTGGAACATGCTCATATGCATGAACAATAAAGTGTTTCTTGACAATAGTCTGCCTCACAGTTAATTTGCCTGAAAATCTCGTGGCAGCCATCTGGATCAGGTTTAAATAAAATGTAATACTAAGCCCCTGATCTGACAGTGATAAGCTGGTGACAACAACTATTCATGAGTTTACACGGAGAGTAGACCTTGAAAGGCAGATGTGAATCCTTTCTTTCAGGCCCAATTTCAGTGCCTTGAAAGTATTGGAACCACTTCAGAACATAAGGTTTGTTTTATATGAAGAAAAAAATGCTACTTTAATTAGCTTGACATCTAATTGCTTCCTAATTGTCAGAAGTTGTCCTAAAGAAAGAAACGAATTAATTTTCCAAGGCTTGCTTCACATGCAACCTTGCATAAAAAAAAAAAAAAAAAAAAGTTGGTTTTGTTAAATTGATGAGCCAAAGTTAATGAAATGGCTTGACCTTGTTTCAGAAGACGACTTCTCTGGAGTAGGGGGATACCACTTTATTGTTTCATTTAAAAAGAAAACTTCAGGAGGGTGTTTCAAAAGCACTTAACTTTGACTGAACTTTGCTCTCATGAATTAATCTTTAAGACTTGGCCAATGTAGAAAACCCTTTATTCCTCATGGGCCTAATCTAATGTCTCTTTAAAGTCAACAGGCAGTTTTCCATTGACTTCCCTGCACACTGGATCAACCTTTAAATTTACTCAAGTTAAGATGGGAATTTAGGGAATGGGTTTTATAGGGAGCTCTCTGCTTTAATTTCATCAATGCTGTGGATCCTTCCAAGTTAAGTTTTGTATCTGTTACTCTATGCCTTTCTCTCTTTCTGTGATGCTTCATAAGGAAATTTGGTGCAGATAGGAAGAAGTTGTTAAATGTCATCACTCAGGCAGGAGAAAACAGCCCATTAACCCTTGCAAATGTATCACCTGCATCTAGGATCTTCTCTCCTGATTTCCTGTCGCAGCACTCTCAAAACTAGCCAGCTGCAACAAGGTCTTTTACCATCACATACCAACATACGCTTCATGCCAGTCCATTTGCTGCCTTCTAGTCTCACCCCATCCAGGGCTGGCCGGCCTGCCTGCCTGCCTGCCCACCCACCCACTCACTCACTTGCTCACTCGCCCGCCCGCCCACTCATTCTCCTCTTCTCTCTGCTTCTTCCACCACACTCTTCCTCAGCTGCTCTCTCTTCATTGGCTGCTGAACATTTTAACAGAAACAGCCAGAGCTGCACCTTGTCTAAATCAGCAAACCCACCACCCCTGAAGCCAGGCCAAAGCTGTATGTTATCAATGTTAATTAACCCAGCTTCATTCCTCTACAATTTCCATATTTCTGCTGCAAGACATAATTCTTCTACAGAAGAAAAATGCCTTGGTGGATGTAGGGTTCACTGGGTTAAAAGCTGGCTGAGGCCAACACGTGCTGGTGACCATAGTTATATCCTGTTGGTGACCAGTCACAAGTGGTGTTCCCCAGGGCTCAGCACCGGGGCCAGTTCTCTTTAATATCTTCATCAATGATCTGGACGAGAGGGTCGAGTGCACCCTCACTAAGCTTGCAGACGCCACCAAGTTGAGTGGGAGTGCTGATCTGCTTGAGGGCAGGAGGCTCTGCAGAGGGACCTGGACAGAATGGAGCGATGGCCCGAGGCCAAGTGTGTGCGCTTCAACAAGGCTCAGTGCCGGGGCCTGCGCTGGGGTCACACCAACCCCACGCAGCGCTGCAGGCTGGGGGCAGAGCGGCTGCCAAGCTGCCCAGCAGAAAAGGGCCTGGGGCAGCAAACGGCCATCTGCATACGAGCCGGCAGCGTGCCCAGGTGGCCAGGAAGGCCAAGGGCATCCTGGCTTGTATCCAAAACCGTGTGGCCAGCAGGACCAGGGCAGCGACCATCTCCCTGTACTTGGCACTGGTGAGGCTGCGCCTCGACTACGGTGTTCACCTGTGGGCCCCTCAGGACGAGGAAGACACAGAGGTGCTGGAGCATGTCCAGGGGAGGGCAACGGAGCTGGTGATGGGTCCGGAGCACAATTCTTACGAGAAGCGGCTGAGGGGACTGGGGTTGTTTAGCCTGGAGAAAAGGAGGCTCAGCGGGGACCTTCTCACTCTCCACAACTACCGGAAAGGAGGCTGTAGCAAAGCTGGTGTCGGTCTCTTGTCTCAAGCAACAAGCAACAGGATGAGAGGAAATGGCCTCAGGTTGTGCCGGGGGAGGATGACAGTGGCTGTTGGGGAAAATTTCTTCACTGGAAGGGTGCTCAAGCATTGGAACAGGCTGCCCAGTGGAAGCGCTTGAGTCACCATCCCTGGAGATATTTACAAGACATGTAGACATGGTGCTTAGGGACATGGTTTAGGGTGGACTTGACAGTGTTGGGTTTATGGTTAGACTCCATGTTAAAGGTTTTTTCCAACCTAAATGATTCTGATTCTATAATTCTTTTAGAAACTCATTCTCAATGTAAGGAAAATGTTTGTCTTGATGCATGCTTCCAAAGGATAGCTTCAATGGCTTCTGAAAAGAGAGAGGCACAGAAAGATCCCACCTGAGAGCAGCTGCATTATTTGCAGACTCCCTTGTTTGACCCTGTTGCATACTATTGCAGAGACTATTCTCTGTGGCAAAACATACATGACACAGTTGGGTCACTCAATGGATAATTCAAGTGCCAGCAGTTCACTTTGGAACACAGAGAGCGATTTGGAATAAACTAGAACAAACATTCATATCTGTTAGAGAAACCCTCTTAGGAAAAAACATCCGTTCACAATGGAGGCCATGCAAACCATTTTCTAGGTGTTGGCACTAGTTATGATTATTTCATAGAATCATTGAACCATAAAATGGTTTGGATTGGAAGGGACCTGAAAAATCATCTAGTTCCAACCCCCCTGCCACGGACAGGGACACTTCCCACTAGACCAGGCTGCTCAAAGTCCCATCCAGCCTGGCCTTGAACACTGCCAGGGATGGGGCACCCACAGCTGCTCTGGGCAAACAATTTCAGTGCCTCACCACCCTCACAGTAAATAATTTCTTCCGAATGATAAATATTCATAAATATCTATACAGAAAATATGTAAATATATATTTATTTGTTTGTAGTACAATGGCATCTAGATGGTCCAGCTAAGAGTGGGAGCCACAGAAACTCATTGCCCTCCGATCTGCTCCAAGAAACCCCAAGCCCAAACTGATGTCAGCTGTAAAGGTAAGACAATCATCACATTGTCATCTAGCTGGGCTAAGACAGTCCTCAACAGAAACAAAATGACCTCAGTTTCCTTTACTGCCCCATCCAGAGCCCCACATTGCTTTTTGGCTATGCTGACATTTTCTTCAGTTTCCTAAGCTCCCTTTCCCCCTTCCTTTTCTTTTGAACCCAGGGGTAACAGGCAAGAGCTAAGCTAAAAGTTCAGTCATCTAACATACATCCAAAGATATTTTTTCAACTGTTTGCATATGTGAGGATAAGGGGTTACAGAGTCCCAGGCACTAAATGCTTTCCTGGGATCCAGGAAAATATGGGAACATGGCTGGATCCAGGCTGGATATTTTCTTCTGGCAGAGGAAATAATTGTCACAGCATGTGCCTAGAAGTAAATACTTTACCCGTTGGACCTAACGAGAGACAGCAGCCCTTTTGGCCTCCCTAGCAAGTCCATACATAACAGAGAACTGCTTCTTCCTCTCTATCACCACAGGATATGGCTTGAGATATTCAGTTTTAATCTCACTTTGATGCATGAGGTTGGTACAAATTCTGCCCTCAGCCCTCTTTGAGTATTAACAACACTAATGAAATTACTCTGGGGCTGTCATTTTTCATCTTGGTATTCTTATGTTGCTGATCTGCATTGCAGCACTTTTCTTTGCTCCCAAGGACTCAGACTTTGCTTTGTAGTTATGAGACTATTCAGGAATGGCCTGAAGGCTTATTCAAACCAGAATTAGCAGGGGAATGACCTTTAACACCCTGGGAGAGGGAGAAGCCAAAATTCATCTTCAAACTAAGTTTCCTTCTTTAATACAGACAGCCAGTGAGGAAATTATTCACGGTTGCTAAGGGAGTTTAGTTAAGTCTAACCAGAGCTTTCCTTTGAGCACAGCCTCGGCACAGCTAGCCATGAACTTGGAAGTCAGACTGAGAGAAGTTCAGCTGGAACCAGTGCTCATAGAAAGCTGGTTTCAAGACTACTGACACACACACAAAATCACAGTAATCAATTCGAGTAGTATAAAGCAAGACTGACAAAAACAGCTCAGGATGTGAAACTGTTGAATCATGGAGACTTTCCTACTCCTACGTGACATCTTCCAGTATCACAGACCTCCTATTTCCAAGACTGCAAGAACGATTGTGGAGTTGTGCCACCCCCATTATCTGGACAGGGAAGCAGTACCTGCTCTCCTCAACAAAAGAATGCAACTTTTGACTTCAGTATCACTTCAGACATGTACCCTCTTCTCAGATCTGCTCCTTAGGGTTCTGCAAGGATCCACAGGCAGCCCTAGGAAAGCTAGCAGCTGAGGCAGAAATTGCCCATTACATCTCAGAATTGTTATAGCACCCTTTTTAGATGCAGCACATAAATTGCAGAATAAAAAATAAATTAAGAACATGCTCCAGAATGGGATGACAGTGAAAATAAACTATAGTGGAATGTAAAAAAGGGAAAAGACTACAACTATCAGAAACTAAGGAAAAAAAATTACAATTAAATCTATGGCAAGAGGTTACATGCTTGCACATTGCAGCTTTCCCAGTTTTTTATGCAAATAATTAAAAAAATTCCCCAAAGCAGAAACAGAGAAACTTTGTAGTGAAGAGACCTTTTCTGTTAAATGCAGTGCACACAGCACTCCCCTTGCTTAGCCTTAAGCACATTGTGTGCCCTGCAGTGCTTCATGCCGGAGCAGATCTACCTGCCTTCAACATTGTAGGTGAAGAAAATATTTATGTCTTTCCCAGAGCCACTCATCCACTGTTTGCCACTGGCATAATCTGCCTTGGTTTTATCACAAGTCCTCTATAAAGGAATTTCTGGTTCCGCCCAGGAGCCTGCCACCAGCCCCACCTACCAGCTCATAAACACATCTCTGAAGCCTGAACTAGCTGTGGTGGTACTCAGGACATCCTGGAGTACTCATGGGCAAAAGACAGCAGAGATCACACAATGTCCAAGTAGATCTTTCAGCAGGTAAACAAACCTGCGACCTTCTTTTCTGATGGATGCACAGTTAGAAATAAGTGTTCTGAAACTGGTTTTACAGAATGGAGAGTGGTAAACTAATTTTGGCCCAGTTTTTTAACAAAGCACAATGAGAGCAGTGGCAGAAGGCAGCTGCCATTGCAGGAACAGCCAGCTCAGCTGGTTACTGCAAATGGGTAACAGAACTCAAAGGGTTGGTGCAGATAGAAATAATTGTTTCATTAGGCTTTCCTTAAAATGACAGATAACTATCAATCCTTGCTATATGATAATATATACCTAGAATGTATTTGGCCGCAGGCTTTTAATACTAACCAACTTCTAATGGCTACAAGTCAGTCATGTACAAAAACCTTGGAGTATCTAGCTATGTGGCACAGTTATGGCCCTGCACCCTCTGAGAAGGGTCCCAATATTTACAAAAACCCTTGGGAAAATGAAAAAAAAAAAAGGAAAGGTCTAATTTTCTTGTCCTCTGTCTACTTTTACGCTGGCACACTTCCAAGGATCACTTGGCACCAGCGGAGCTGGCTATGATTAAAGAGCCCATACACAGACACACACAAACAAAAAACGGATTACACAGCAGAGCAACAAGACCAAAGACCATTTGAAATGGATTGCTTACTCAAAAGGAGCTGCTTCTTGGAAGGGACACAGCTGTGCTAGTTAATCAGTACTGTGGAAAGAGATGTCTCTATCATAGCCTATTATTTATTTTGCATCGAGAAAGCAACAGTACCTGGTGAAGTTTGGGAAGAAAACACAACATTGCAAATTGCTTTTCTAGAACTGAAGAGAGCAGATTTATGGAGGAGATTGCTCAAAAAATGCACTGCAATATAACATTGGGGGTGAAGGGGAAAAGAAATGTATATGTAGTATTGCTGACTACATTGCTGACAGGGCAGTTGTTCTGGAGGAAATAATTTTTACAGTGCATCCAAAAAAAAAAGCAACCAACCAATTCCTGAGATCAGATTGGTTAGAATACAAGATCTTGAACACATAAATACAAAAGAAACTTTCCTCTGGGTACAAACAAAAACCCAAAAGGAAGCCTCTGATTAAAAATGAAATAATGTACCTCAGGTATTGAGCCTCAGGTCGTCTACATGACAGTGTATCATGGATAAAGAGCTCTAGGCTCCTCGTCACTACAGGTCTTCTAAAAGAGCAGTCTGTGGATCATAGGGGTTCATGTCCATGGCAGAAAGTGGTGTTTGAAGTTACTCTTCCTTACTGGGCTCTGAAACACAAAGGAAAGGTAGTAGATCAGACCTCAGCTGGGAGGGGTAGTCAGCTATGCTTAAAGTCCACCAAGTGGGTTACATGTATGACTAAGAAGGAATTATTTTTTTAATCTAGAATTTTAAATTATCACAAGTAAAATATTATCAGTTCAATATATATCTTGAATGCATATTTTGCTGTGCTTTTTCTCAACTGAAATAGTTACATGTTTCTTCAATGTCTAGAAATAGATTAGTATGTTCTGATTAGCAGTGTTTTGAACTTAAATTTTCCATTTTTATATTTTAAAAGCTGATTTCACCCAACATGAGAATGAAATGAAGCTTATTTCAAACAAAATTAGAGCTAAGAAAAGAAAAATTTGCAGTATTATGGGTTTTTTTTTTCAACATTGGACCACCTGCTAGAGTCAGCAATGAAAGTCCAGCACCCTTTGTATGCTGATGACCAAGATGTTGCTGTAAAGACTTCTGTAGACAAAGCAGAAAAAAAATTGATTAGCATGGAAGTATTAACAATTCCAGAGTTGGTAGTATTCCAGAAAGGATTCCCCCCACACACACACCCACACACACCCATTAGAGGGGAAAACCAGCTTTACCACTACAAAGTTTTGGGGTTTGGTGAAATATGAAATCTTAAAGTCCAGATCCTAGCATTGACTCAGAGCAGAGACTGACACAGAAATTTCTCAAACTTTTCTTGTAACTAAGGTCTTTCAAAGAAATAAATGCTTATTGAAATGGAGCTTGAAGGGGGACCTCAGTCTTCTAGACATCAGATGAACCCCTGAAAAAGGAGCAATAAATCTCTGCCATGGCTTTGGACACTAAGTCTGTTTTGGTCCTGGAAAACTTAAATAAAATACTTGTCCATATATATGCATATAAACAGTAGTATAATCTGAAAGAAGGACATTTCAGAAACATTCAGTCTATCTTTATAGTTTACATACTGATGACATGAACGTCCTGGATATTTCACATCCTCTACCATTTGTTGCTTATGAAGTTCCAGATGTCAGCCACTCAGCTGCCAGGTTTTGAATTAATGAAATATCTAGACTTGAACACACATCTTCCTCCCTTCCCCACCAAAAAAATTGCTTATTGGTGAAAAATTACTTTCTCAGAATGACAAAAATTATTACTTAACTGTTACAGGCAAGACAAAAAACTAGGGATAATTTTTCTGAAGTTTAGGATTTATTTTTTCTTTCTAACATCTGATTTTAACATTTACAGTTAGAATATAAAATTATCATTCTTAAGAAACTGTAGTTTTCTCATTTTGATATGAACTTGTTTTGAAAATGTCTGCATAAGATGAATACATCCACAAATACTGTTTTTAGAATTCCCGCCCCACCCCATTTCAGTTCTTTAAACACACTAAGAGACTTAATTTCTACACATATGTTTCAATGAGGACATCAACTTGCCATGTACTGAGACTATCTTCCCTGTGATTCACAATATGTATATTTCTCTTGGTTACATTTTCAAAACTGAAAATTAGTCCTGTTAATACCAACACAAATATACTCTTTCTTCATGTTATAATGAAAAGAAGCAGATGGTCCTCGTTCGGTATAAGCCTCAGTTTCAATAGGAGCAAAAGCAGTAGAAAATTACTCAGGTTTTTTGCTCTTCACCTTCCTCCTGCCTTTCTACAAGGACCATGACCTTGAACATGCACCACCTGCATATCAGAGAATAGGTCAAGGAATGTGTCACCTAGAGATCTTCTAGTATTGTGGAATGAGAACAAAATACAAGGTTAAACACTCAAATATTAACAGTATAAGCTGAGAAAAAAAGGAAAGGAAGCTATGAAGAAAAGCGTCTATGAAATAAAAATTGAAAATACTCTTTAATTCCTCATTAAGAGGCCACAACCAAGGCCTCAGTTAGAAGCATGACTTAATTTCTGACATGTCTGAAATTCGGTTGGAAAGCTGTAATTCACAATTTTTTTTTATTCTTTATAGGCAGAGATAAAATCTACAGTTTGCATATTCTCAGATTCAGCTGGCCACATTCATCATTTCATTTATTAACTCTTTCCTTTGGCTTCTAAACCTCACAAGGCTGTGATTTGCCTGCAGTTCATGCACTTAGTTCCACGGATCATAGGTGCAAATCACAGATGACTGTGACAGCAAGAGCAGGCAGTGGCAGCGCAGAATGAAAAGCAACCATGGGACTTCTG
The DNA here is from genome assembly GCF_023634085.1 of Falco cherrug. Taxonomy (NCBI): domain Eukaryota; kingdom Metazoa; phylum Chordata; class Aves; order Falconiformes; family Falconidae; genus Falco; species Falco cherrug. The sequence goes on from NC_073697.1 coordinate 54,389,277, forward strand.
ATTCCAGGTCAATCAAGCATCCCGCTGCACAGCAGCAGCTGCCCATACTCCTGATGGCTTCCATCACAACACATTCTTGCTGAGGAGTCTGGATACTTTGGGTAAAGAGATCTGGTTTGGGCGGTTTCTTTTGGAAAAAAGGGTGAGAAAATACAAACATAAAAATTGTCAGATAAGAAAACCCAGTATAGCTTGAAAGGAATCCTACAGTGCTTCTGAGAAAAGGTTTTGAGAAAGGAATTGAGAAGACGCTATTTGAAAGAGATTTGCTTTTAGCTGGAAAACTACCTCCGGGTTGTTTGAATCTTCATATTTTCATGGACAGAGGTATTTAAATGTTTAACACTTCTGACCATGGGAAACACTGTTAAGTTTCACTTTTTATAGCCCATTCCTCCTCTCTTTGGTGCCACTAGACCCCAGCACTGACAACTGCCTTGCCTGTGTCCCACCTGCCCTCCCAGGCTGCTCCTCCAGCACAGGGTCTTCATACACCCTTCCCAGGGAGAACCTGGGGAATTCTCACCCAGCCTTCCTCCAGCTTCTCATGGCAAGGCTCCCATCTGACCCTTTAGCAATTTTCAAATAGTGTTAAAAAACCAGCAGCAGCTTCCCATGAAAGCTGGTCAGTGAAGAATATACTAAATGACTTTTGTTGCATACCTGTAAACTAGCTTTTTTTTTATTATTTTTAACTTGTTTTAATATCTGATTCTATGAGAACATTTATGTCTTCTGCTGATGTGGAAAACAGATTTATGGCTTAACTTGACTAAAGCTTGGTGAAAGGTTTTGGCTAAAATATCGCTTGGAGAAATTATTTAGTGAACAGCAAAATACATCAATTAGGCTTAAAGTAGTCCTCCTTCAAAAAAAAATGTTGATAAAGAAAATTATGTGTTCATATTTTCTTCATTCAAAATAGTATTTCATTTGGAACATTTATGACAAACATGTTAAAACAACAATAAAAAAATACAATTTAAGCAATGCATTTTGCTTTCAGTCAAACAAAACAAGCAATCTGACCAAAGATAATTTCATTTATTTTAAAAATATTTCCTTTACACTCAACTCAAAATTAATTTTTCTTTACTTTCAAAAATATCAGCAAAACAAAAGATTCACTATTTGTACAGCTGCATTTCTGAAACATACACCCTAGTCTCAGGTCTACATTTTTTATTTCTGGTTGGGCTTCCCAAAAACATTACACTAGTTAATAGCAGTAACATGGGTCAATTCAGGCTTGAGATAGGTAGGTGGTGTTTAGTGGATTTTTGCCCACTATTGTTCTATCTGAATAGATTCCATTTTATTATTTTAGCAGTTTCTCAAAACTGGGATAACATTTTATGCTGCAACCTGTTCTTTGATTTGGGTGCAAGTAAGGTTCAGGATTCTAATAAAGGAAGGTACTGATATATATTTCCTACTTCAGAAGATTTTATTCTTTGCCATTCCCTTTTTTTTTTAAGTAGCATTCCTGTAGAAGTCTTGTTCCTGGCCTAGTCTTACTGGCATTTCATATCCTCATTTTTCGAAATCCACTGCATTAGGATATTGGGCTGCCTTAAGGTTTATCCACAAGCTTTGCTTACTGTGTTCTTGGAAGATACTTCAAATTAAGTTTCTCAGGTTTAGAATTTACTTCTGCTGAAGCTGTGGAGTTGGCATGCTTCACTAGGATTTAATCTTACACTAAAAAAAGAGACCCAACATTTTCTTTAGAATTTAATGAATTTCACACCAAAAAGCTCTTCCTCTTTATACTCTCACAGCTTGTCCAAAATTTATTGCCTTTTCTCTTTTGCACTTTCTGAATTTAAGTTCTCTGGACACTAAGCTTACACTCCAGTAATTCTCACCTTTCACTACTCACCTTCTCTCATTTTATTTCACCATTTTCTTTTCATTCATCCACTAGACATATATCTCTAACACCATTTCCCTTTCCTGTCTCACAGAATGCTTTTTCTGGTTTTAACTTCTGTACTAGCTTCCCATGCTTCCCCAGTCCCCCACCACCTCTGCATCCTCTATGGAGCTTTCTTGGGCTCTGTTACTTCTACATGTCTGTTCTTGTCCTCCTGCTGATATACCCTCTCATACCTTTACTCCTTAGTTCTCTACTCTGAATCCTTTATGTAGAAGTTTTTCAATGCTTTCCTCTTTCCCCTCATTAGTAATTTTCTTACGCTTGTAACATTCTCCAGATGCATATATGCTAACATAATCCTCACTTCATCCAAAAACAAAACCCACCCCTTACAGGACCAATTTGAGTAACCACAGCAACTAGCTCCCAGTCTGCCTCTGTTCACTCTGTTGTGATACTTGTCCTCTTATCTTTTTCTTTCCTAACTATTACTTTGAGCTTGTAGATGTGATCAGGACAGAGTGTTCCAAAGCACTGAAAAGGTATTTTGGATAATATTTACACTCTAGCTTTAAGGTATCCTTCCTGTCTCTCATCAGAAATCTTTCTTTTGCTTCCTCAAGGGGATTGTGCTTAGCAAAAGGATCACTCCCTATGCTTAGCCAGATCAATCCCTGGGTTTCTTGCCAGAGGATTTTTACATATTGTGTGGAACACAAGTGATGTTAAATAGTCTGAGAGCCCACAACAAAAGGATGTGAGTAGTGAAGCTTAACTATAACTCAATCATTGCTAACATTAAATTGTGATTTACAATGTAACCAGACAAAGGAGGAACTTGCTGTAGCACATTAAAAAAACAGGAGAAGGAAAAAAAAAAAGATATCACCATGCTATAGCTTCCATCTGTTCAGTCATGGAAGGAGATCTTCGCATGACATTTAGAACAAATATGATAATGTTTATCCAAAACAGAGACTATCAAACTCTGCAGCCCATTCCTCAGGCGCATCTTGTTGAGAGTGCCTGAGCTGCAGGATACTGCTCCGAAGGTGACCTCATTCCGAAAGCTGAATCCAAATGAATACAAAAATATTTGTTTATTGAAATGTGTTATAGCAGTTTTCAAAAAGTAACCTAGTGAGACTTGCAGCAGAGAAAAAAAAGGTCTATTTTAGTTACTGCTCAGCTCTGTATATTACACATCAATCTAGCACTTCTACTAAGGCTCTCAATTGTTTTAAGGAAAAACAAAATTAATAAAATAGATATATTACTTCTATAGAAACAGATTTTTGCTCTCAGTTATAGCAGGACAAATTCAGAGTAAATCTAATTAAGGCAATGGCTTCCTAATACGGTAAAAGTGAACAAATTGAGCTCTAAAGCTTCTCATGTTTAATTTGCCAAGTGTTTTCATATTATGCTGGCAAATGGACAGTGACAGGATGTACAGGTTTTGGGAGCCCTTTGGCAGGCACCAAAGAAGCCCTATTATACCCTATGACAATGCAGCCATTTGCAAATGCTACCAGAACCAGTCTTCCTAGCCAGAAGCATAGAGGTTCCTCTCACTGGTTTGTTGTCCTCATGTGCTTGCTTGCTAAATGTAAGGAAAAAAGGCATCCTGGATTTTTCCTTGAGGTGGCAATTAGGACTGAATGAGAATTTTTTTCACTAAACCCCAAACATGAAGGAAGATCATCAAAAAGAAACTACAAACAACGGTTATCTACACTTTTCCTCCTCCCCTCAAACATGGGCTCAGTTTCTTCCCAGACCCTCACAATACCCAGGACCATGGTTCTTCTATTCAGTCAGAACAGATCATTCTTTTTTACATATAAGCTTTCAACCTTGCATTAAATTACTTGCATTATTTATTAACAACATCTATGTTTGCTGAAAGAATACAGAATCATTTGTCATATTTGTGTTTAATGAATAGAAGGTCAGATCCATAAAAAGACCTTGAGCACCCTAATTTCACCTTCTGGAAAAGCTGGGGTCCTATATCTCAGTTTTCAATCCTGAAAGCATCCTTTGAGTTGTCACTCCACATGATGGTGCTGACACTTCTGAGCCATCTCCCTCCAGGGGTCAGAAAGCTCTGGCTGCCAGGCTGCCCTCCAGGCACAATGGGAAGCCAGCAAATCAGCAGAGCTGTCTGGAGGCTTCAGTGGAAGAGTCATAGTTTATTCCTCAAGAGGACCTAATGCAGACGTAGGACTCTGCTCCTGGCTAAAGTCAGCAGTGACTGCCACTTTCTCCTCAGACAGATGCAGGAGGTGTAAGCACCCACTATCAGTCAAGCCTATCAGCTGGGGAAAGTGATTGCAGCTTTCCCCCTTTAAGTCTCCTAAAAGACCCAGTCATGGGCACATTCATTTCTCCTTTTGGATCATGCAGAAGAGTGAGAGAACTGCCACACAAGAAATAAGTATGAGCATGATTGACACCAAATGGTTGCCATTGGTATGGAGAGTGCTGAGCCTGGGTTTCACCTTCAAGGGTTCAAACAGCTGGAATGTATCCAAATGCCATCCTTGCCAGTTGCCTCCAACATCTCCATTGTGATAACCTGGTTTTCCCCCTGCTTCTTGTGATTTCATGTGACCCATACCCCCACAGCACCTCTGTCCTTCATGAGCCAAGTAACAGGCAGTTCACTGCAAGCTACAATATGGGTCAAGTTGCTGCTCAAGGAACCCTGCCATCTGACTACGCACAAAATGAACAGAAAATTGTGGTCCAACAAGGCTGACTAGGAGAAAGAGTCTTAAACTAGTTCTCATAGTGGGCAGAGTCTTCTTCAGCGCTGCCTCAGCTGTCTTCAAGGTTTGTCTCCTCTGCCTCTGAAACTGGTCAACAAGGTACAGAAGTCATTGCAGGGAATAGCAGCAGCTTGCTTATTTACAATAGTATAAAACCTCACCTAACCTAAAGAATATCAAACTACTCATAGTCAGCAAGACTTTTTCCTGTGTTGTTGCTTGAGACAAAGAACAATCAATGATCTTCATCACATGGAAGAAAGTCTCCAGCTCCATCTGTCAGCTCCATGTGTCATCCCTGTCCTGCACACCTTGGACATGGTCCTTCCCCACTCAGCCCTCCATCTCTTTCCCCAAGTGAAGTTAGAATGGGGATTCAAAAGAAAGACTAAAAGGGAGGGGATTATCAGCATTAACGCTTGTTAGCATATCTGGGCATCAGATTATCACCTGCTGTTAATGTACTGAAACACAGAAAAAAGCTGCATTTCTGTAAAAGGCATTGGGTGCAAAATTGGACAGAAGAGTGTCAGATTGCAGTTATTCCATTCTTTCACACAAAATGTGAAATAACGTTAACTGCTTTCTGGGCATACAGCAAGCATCCATTAAAATAATCACCATATGGCTCTTTTTGGGACATGGTAACTTTCATATTATTTCACAATCCATTCAGATGAACAATTTCACAATGGACCCTACAGGATCTTGAAGGGATTTTATCAGATACTGGATTAAGGCTTTGATAGAGATTCTGAGGAAAAAGCAGGTGGAAATAACAGCTCACAGAGTGCCTCTGCAGAGTGATTACTGGGCTATATTCTCTGTTCAAATGGGAAAAGGAAATCCCTTGAAATAAAAAGTCTGGCTGCTGCTGATTAGCTGACAAGAAGGAAATTGAACACTACACGCATAAAACTCTATGTGCTACCAACAGATCCATCATGTCAGCAATTCATTTTCTTATGGTAGCACGGGCTTGGAGAGGAATCCATTAAGGCCCAAATAAATTAATAGTAAAGAAAAGAAATATCCCCTGCCTTGCATGATTTTCTATACACATGGCTTACAAGTCTAGATTTGGGTTATTTTTTTTATATTTATCCCTTCCTCACTCATTAGCTTTGCTGCATTATATAGTCAGACACCCAAATATTTTGCCTTTTGCTGTTATCAGCATATAACTTACATCAGTTCCTCCAGCTGCAGGGATACTCTAGTAATATTCTGTATGGAGCAGATATCTCTAAATTTTGAGTGGGTCCAGTTGTACCTGGACCTTATGACAAGGACTAAGGGCACGATAGACTGAGGGCGAACTCTGGTTAATGTTCACCTAAAACATCATTACATCAGTACTTATAATTTTTTGAGCAGTCTATATCATTTATCTTTTTCTTCAGTTTTACCCCTTGCAGAGTCATTGAAATACATTATTTGCTGGAGGACTCCACTTGTGGTAGTGACGGCACGTTAGGTGGCAAGTCCCATGAAGCATGCTAATATGCGCTAATCTTTTAATGATGATGAATATTTGACTTTTTGTAATGGGGGTATTTTTTTTAAAAAAGGCTTCCCACAAAAAAAAAACAAACCCAAAACAAAACCATCACAATGGTTGTCACAAGTAAGCTTCCCTCCCCTTTGAAAGAACTGATTGTAGTGGAAAAGATAATTACTTAGTTCCTTTATCTCCGAATTATTTGTAATAAAACCTGAAATCGCACCACAAGGTCTTTCATGAGGATGTCATAAATTAAGATGCATCGATGTATTAGGTGCATCTGTTCAGCTCTGCGCTCCTTTGTCTTCTGCAAATAGCACAGCAGCTTCAATACCCAGCAGACAGCATTTACGCAAATGATGTCGTGGTCTGTATCATTAATATTCAGCGATTGTCTGTCATAGACACCTTACTGTACATCTGTTATGCAAATTTATGTTAATTTTTGCTCACTGACAGCTGCCTTGGTTCCCTCCCTAAAATGATCTTTTCCATTTTGAAGTTTGCAATCTGTTCCCAAAAATGTTAATCTAACAATTAACTGAAATTGCTAAACAGAAATTTTACATGTTATGTCCAAAATAGAAACCAGTGTTTTTAAATAGATGGTGAATCTTCTCTTCACATCATTTGTTTTATATGTGATTCAGAGAAGGGTAAACATTGATCTTTCCACAGCCTGTGTTGGGATAAGTGACAATCTCCCTATACAGTAAGAGGTTTTGCAGGAAATGATGCCATCTTGTTTTCACATAGGCTATGGGCATAAAACTGACTTCCCCCTTAAAAGCTGCTCTTTGTACAATTATTTTCTATTTAGACTTTTGGAAATGAAGAGGCCACTTTTTATTAATATGTTATTCATTTAAATATTTGCTATTAAATAGCATATAAATGACCATATTTCAAATAAAGACAGCAAGCATTTTGAAAACATTTCACAGCAATTACAACATCATGACAGAATAATGTATCAGGAAAAGTGAGATAATGAGGTCTTGGAAGGGAGGTACAGACTGCTGGGGCAAACACTTTGCTGCAGTGTGCCCACAACTGAGTTTTTGCTTCCCGAGTCAGGAACCAGACAAGTTGCATCAGATATCCCACAAGGAATCAGTGGACATCTGGGCAGGCGGTGTATAGGAGAGGGTTTAAGTCTGTTAGACATTAGGAAAGGTACATGAAGAGAGCCTAGACAGAAGAATGGTATCCACCTTAAACCAAAGTGCAACCAGATTGTTGGCACTAAGTGTTTATAAGTTCTGGGGCATTGCTTAGATCCAGAGCAAGAGAAACATTGACAGGAGCCAGGGAGAGCTTCAGTCAGTCAGACAGCTTCCAGAGATGTCAGAAACACGAGGGTAGCCCTGTGTCTCAGGGCACACAGCTCTGAAACTGAGGATGAAATGGAGAGGGGCAGGTTGCAGTATCAGATCAGGCTGCTAGGAAGGTGAATTAAATAAGAGTAGGCATATTGCCAGTACTGGGAAAGAAGCCCTGCTCATTGGTGCTCCTGCCCACGGTGGGGGGTTGGAAAAAGATGATTGTTAAGACTCCTTTCAACCCAAACCATTCAATGATTCTATGAAGTCTCTAAGTGTCCATATACTGGGGCCAACAGCTTCAAAGCAGAAACTGCTTAAATACATCGCCTGGCAGGGTAACAAGGCCATGATGTAATAGATTTTTCAGAAACCTATGCAAAATCAGGATTTGACAGAAGAATATGGAACCTGACTATAAACCATACAGAAAGACAGGCTGAAAGAAGTGAAGTTGTAGACATTAGAAACAGCATTACAGCACATCACAGATTCAGATTTCCTATTCACCACGGAAAATATAGCCAAAATACCTATCCAAGCCCTACCCTTATCAGGAAATAAAAAGCACACTATGTCAGGCTGAGCTGTCAAAACAAGAATAGTAGGAAAATTAAACTGATAAATTAAAGAGCAGCGTGTCACCTGACTGATCGCATCCCTCCAGGAGATCTCTTAGAAGTGTAGCTGCTGTTTCTAACAAAGAATACAGAATAGCTCATTAAAAAACACAGAATAGCAGGGTAGCAAACATTACCCTTTCCTTCCAAAAAGGGAAATGGGAATTCTCAGAGTTACAAACTATGAATTCTCAGAAAAGTTTTTGGAACAATCATAGAGACAAAAGATTAAAAATCACCACTATGAGAATGCTATGAGGTCAAGCTGGCAGAGTTTCTATTAAGGAAAAATGTTCTTCTCTAGTCTATTGTAATACATCGAGTATTAAACGATGGATGATGAAGACCATTTCATAAATAACTTCCCTTGAAAGCCCATGTATTTAACTGAAAAAATATTTCCTGAGGAACCAATTAGAAAAACAAAGTAATCATGTAAAAAGTGTGAGTATTCTGCTGTAGTTCAGGAAGCAATTGACAAAACCGCAAAAAATAGAAGTATAACTTACTCCCAAATTAGAAACTTATCATGAAAAATTGCTGAGCTATTTTAGAAACTGCAATTAATAAGATTGTTTGGAAAAGGGCTAAACAGCCACATCAGTATTGGCAGGTGACAACATTTTGTCCAGATGTCCAGGCAAAAGGAAGTGCTCGACAGACTTAGGAAGGCCTTTAAAATAAATTACAAGGCAGCACTTGAAAAACAAATTCAATATCAAGTACAGGATAAATTTAGGGAGATAGGATACTACATTTCAAGGAACCTTAGGAGGCATCAGGTTCTACCATTTTCTATTTCAGGCAACCATATCATATAACTTCATCCTAAGTTTATCAAGTTCCAGGTTTTGTTCCAACCAGAATGATCATACACATTTTTGGTAAACCATCTCCTCAGGGCAAAGTTTGAATTGTTTATAGTAACATTCAAACATATAACAGAAACTATAGCTAAACAGATTCATAAAAATTAAAACTGACTTTGACTCCCATGTTTTATCTGTCTTTTCATGAAGCAGTTTTCTAATCAATGCATAACTTGCAATATAGTTCCAATAATACTATACTATCCTAATGTAGCCCCCACCCCCCTTGTTTTTTTCTCTATTCACTGGCATTGTCAAGAATGAGCCATTTTACAGGATTTTGGGTGTTGCCATTTGTTTGTGGGTTTTTGTTTTTTTTTTCCTTTGGCACAAGCAGAGAATGGAAGAAACCTTCTTGTGCTCCTTTCCATACTATCTCTTGTGCATGTATTTCAGCACTTTAGCCTTCATAAAAAGTTTTCCTAAATAATTACAACAGCTGAAACACCTTTCTATGAATGTTTTGAGTATTTTAATCACAAGAAATTGGCAGAGGACATAGGAGAACATACCAAAGGTTGTCTGTCCAGCATCACCTGCAATGTTGGAGTAAAGTGGTGCAATGACAGTAGGAGGGTGGTGCATGCAGAAAGCTATTAAGAGCAGTGGACCAGCCCAAGGTTAGAGCATCCACCTGGTACCCCAGCAAGCACATCCCAGCTTGCTGGATGCTATTCATCAGTCCCAAAGCTCAGGGCTCCAATTTTGCTGTGTTAGCTTAGTTTTGAACTTATTTTCAACGTCCTAGGTCCAAAGAGATTCTTATTAAGTTGAGGTCCACAGAGAGATATAGTTTTCATTGTTTGAAATTGTTCAGTCACAGTAGTTGAAAGCACAAAATGCCAATGAGCAGTTACAGCATAACGCATCTCAGAGCTTAAATCTGATATGTCCTTGGTGAGTAGATCTTCTAAAACTGATTTTTTTTCCCGTTGATGACATTAAGATTGGATGATGCCTTTTAGTTGGGTTTTTTGTTTGTTTGTTTTTAATGTACTGTCATTTTACTGTCACATGGCTGAATCCTTTTTAAGGAAAAAGAATGTGATGAACTGCTTTATTTAATGTCCTTTAAAGCTTGACAAAATTTCAGTACCACATAAATCTCAGCAGGAGGTCAGGGGCTGTGCCAGGAATTTCCACCTATAGAAATGAGCCGAGACAAAGAAAATTTTGCCATTTTGATTTTCCCCTTCTTCCCATTTTGGAATGGAAACATATTTTGGTGTTTCCTGATAAAAAAAGCTGTCAGAAAGTTGTGACAGATTGACTAGGGTATTTTGCTTCCAGAAAACAAACACTAGTCTAGTTTTCAAGCTTCTGAACATCTTTATAATAAAGACAAAACAAGTTTCATCAAAAGTGGCTCCTTAAAATGAAAAAAATAAAAACCTTGTTCTAAAATTGGTGAAGCACTAATTGTTTTAAATTGGTGCTTCTTCCAGAGTGATTAAAAAAAATCTTAACGATCTGTATTACATTTGAAGTGGTAGAAGATAATTTCAGAGGCACCTTTGAGGGAAGTTTCCTGAACAGCTCTTTCCTGAGCCTCAACGTGCAAGCACCTGGGTTTTGAGCTCTCTAACCAAAATGCTGCATCCGACGGAGCTGTAAAAACTCACAACTTATACCCAGCCCTTTTCACATGCTTTGTACACAAATACTAACCAAAAAGAAAGAGCTGTAGCTTGTTAGGCCTTAGAGAAATGCAGCAAAAGCCTACCCCAACAGTGCAGGGATGGGCACCAACTCTTGGAAAGACCCTATGGGTATGATGGCTGTCTTGCATCTGGCTCTTTCTGGGGAAGGCAGTGCACAATTCCTGCTCACCAGTGTCCCCAGCACCCCTCACCACTACACAGCATCTTCCTGCTGCCAGGCTGTCATTGCACAGCAGCTTTTGGAGGTGGTATCTGCAGCCACAAGGACAAAGGGGGTTGGTTTGTTTTAAGAATGCTGCTGAACCAGACAAAACCACTGTTATTTTCACTTACACTGTTCTTTATCTTGACATCTACCCCCCCAAGACAGAATACACACCTAGAAAGACAGACTTAATTAGATTTCTTATTTCTGACAGCCACTAGTGCAATAATATTCTCTTCTCCCTACCCACACAGGTCACAGAAAATAAGATTGGAGGAATCTGAAGAGATTGGAAGTCTGTTAAATTATTCACAAGAGCGGCACTGAGGTCCACCTATGAAGAGTTGCATTTCTTTATGGGACTGAGTGACTTTCATCGGTCATTTTATTGACCAGTGTAGAAAAAATGTAAGTTAATGCACATGGGGATACCCCCTACCAAACACACACAAAAGCTGCTCCAACAGCACTCCTCTGACTGTTGCTAATTAGTAATGGGATCTTGGGGTTATAATGTGTAATTTCATGGTTTTATCACCTCACTGATTAGTAATAATCAAGCAAGCCAGCTAAATACTAGGAATTATTAGGAGAGGAGCAAAGAACAAGACAGAGGATATCATGATCATGCTGAATAAATCTATAGTTTGCCTGCATCTCAGGTATCATGTTTTACACTTGCACCCAGTTCTCAAAAAGTAAAAAGAAGACTGTAAAACCAGGAAAAAATCTGAGAAGAACATAATGAAAAACCCCTTCAGTATGAGGAATGGCTAAATAAACTGGGTGTCTTCAGTCTGCAAAATATAATTGTGTGTGGAGTCATTACTGCTATAGGTGGTTAGGAAGTGACTGTTTACTCTTTATTCCACTGCAAGAGTTCAACAGCAGAACTAGACTGAGAAAAAAATGGATGGATCTCCATTTCCTGGTAGCAAACTGCAGAGCCCTCAGAGAAGCCATACCTGGTTCAGAAAGTCTACAAGCTGATAGCTATCAGAAACTAGTAGAGTGGGTAGGAACATATATGTCTATCCTAACACTCTCTAGGTCATCCATTTCTCTTAAACACTAGATGTTAAGCAAGAAAAAACCTTCCCCAGAGGTTTAGGCATTCACATCTAGTAAAGAAAAGACCTCCATACCATCCACAAGAGAAATGAATAAGTGCTCAAATTGGGGGGGTGGAACAGGATGGGACCTAAACCCAAAGTATTTTGCAGTTTTCAGTCCTCAATAGACCACAAAACATTCCTAAAAGTAATCAGCCAAACTTACCTTTAAAGAAAGTACTATTACTCCTGCCATGAATGAAAAAAAATAAAGGTTGCCCCACTCAGTAAGTCCTAGCCTGAATAAACCCCCAGCCTACCTTCACCCCCCGCCTTTATAGGCTGCAGCTATGACCTGTGGCCAACCAGATGCTGAAAAGCACCGTCCCAAAGAAGGTCTCTGTTTCCCCTTTACAACTCTTCAAAAATTCCACTCACAAATGAAAAACATCCCGTCTATAGTGTCATCACTCAAACCACTTCACCTGAGAAAAGCACTCCCTTCACTTGTGGTAATTGTTGGGAACTCCTCTCAGCTTCTGCAGTGCCTCTGCATCACCCCTATCATTTTCAAAGACAAGTTTTTATCAGAACGTGACTTCATCTAAAGGAAAATTAAAGTCACACATTTCAAAACAGGTTTAGCAACTCAGTACCTAATGTTAATACAGAAAAAAACTCTATGGAGATTGCTAAAAGATGATGATCTCAGAGAGAGATTTTTGATCACTAGATTACATTAACCTGTTCCTTCACTTAATCTAAATCGAATTAAATAATTGCATATTCCTTGTATTTAGATAAAACTGCTGCTAGTCTGATAAGCATCAATGACTTGTGAACCTCTGCTATTTGTATTTAATTACTCTGCTTCTTTGAAAATGTCATCGTCATAAAGAACAGAAACAAAATAAAATTTCATTAATTAATTAATTATGTGGCTGGGAAGTGGGATATAGCTTAAATTGCAGAGTGTGTGTATACTGGTACTTCCTGAGATCTTACTGAAAATGATACTATAACAGAAGTAATACCAAGGGGAAAATGATGCAAGATGGCCCAATATTCAGGAGCAAGTTATGAGTATCTGCTAAGGACACATCACAAAGGCTGAACTTCTGTGGCTCTAACTGCAAATAATTGAGATGATTCATGGAAAAGGATACCTCTAATATCAGAATAATTCAGCTTTAGAAGGTCATTTTGGGTGGGTTTTTATATGTGCTTAAAACAATATAGCATCTCCCTATACTCATTGGGAAAACTTTCATTAACCTACACTGAAAAGTCAAGCTCACAGCTGAGTAGGAATAGGTGACATTTTGATCTAGGTAATATGAGGATATGCAAAGCATAAATGGAGCTAATTTAGATGTGCAGCAGTGTATGTAAGTTTAGAATTTTGCCCAGCAATTTTCATTAAAATGGAGTCCTTTTCAAATGCCAAATATTCTTTTGGAATAAGTAGAGGTGGCAAGGAAAAGAACAAATAAACCCAGATAAACTTTAAGATGAATTACTTAAGCAGGTGTGCAGGTTAGAAAAACTCACAAATAAATTCCCACTGTGAAAAGGCATATATTCACCTCGTTAACTGCCTGGGTTTCTATGTTCACAACTCTTTGGTCTTTGTTTTCCATTAATTTTAGTAAATGAAGGTATTTGTAGCAAGTGAAAGCAAAATATGAATTTAAACAAAACCAATACCGTTGAAAGGCAAATTTGCAGTATTTCAAGCTCATTTTGGGATTTATACCAAGATGTGAATCTTGCAAGCTGTGCTCTGAGTGTGGGAGAAGGAATATTTTGGCAAGCTGTGCCTCTGCGAAGAGCACAGCTCTCCAGCCACGTGCATATTCCTTGCACACCACAATTTTCACAAAACTCATCAAGCCTCCAGCTGAAAGTAAAATGACTGAATCCAAGGCTTAATGTAGATGTCTCATACATTTCCATCACATCATATTTACACTGAAAAAGGTCATGAGCTGAACTTTGTAAAACATAGCAGATCCAGTGTGGTGAATCATCATACTGTTGGCTAATCATTTTTACATATAAACAGGCTGAGCTTTCCTCAATTGTGTTTCAATACAAGCCTTGGCATAACATCTAGGTGGCATCCTCTTCGCTGAGCCAAAATCAGCTGCAATGAAGAAGAGTATACTCATTTATTCCCAGGACCTTTCAGTTAAGCCATCATTCTATAAGGAACAAATAAGCATTTTCAGGATATCTGCAATCTACTCCATTCTGCACACTTTTAGGCTTAGTTCTGCATGGGTCTGGCATCCACAGTCTCCCAGGTAGACTGGTTCAGGCAGCCCTACAGCAAGTAATAAAGAATGGAATTACTGAAAAGATGTTCTTGAGGGTTTTTTCCCATCTTCTATTTGCACTGCAAGTTATTATGAATTTTCAGTGTTTCCCTGGCACTCATTATGACACCTGAACACCTGGATACAGGCAATACACTTTGACCTGGCTGGCTACAGCAAAGTAAGTCTTCCTGTAAAATCAAGCTGTTAATTTGGGCAGCCTCTGTCATATGATTGGTTTTTTTATTATTATTATTTTACTGCCCAATATCAGGACCTCTGTATTCTCTTTAACTGACTTCTTTGTCTGGTTTGCAGCTGCTGCAAATGAAACACCTGCAACCATTGTGGATAACTACTGGAACACAAATTGGAAGTTGAAAGACTCACAAAATCAGAATGTAGTAAAAATTCTTTAGAGAACTGCAATAAACATCACTTTTGCCCAATCGTTTTGATTCTGTGTAGGCTAAACCTACAAGCTAACCTGCTAAACCTGCAAACCTAATATCCAGCTACACACAGTCCACATGACCCTTTGGTTACAGTGCAAAGATGATTACAACCTGCAGCCAGTTCTGGAGAGGCATCCAACAGATGAGCCATGCAAATAAGCCTTGTTTTTCATGAGGAGTCTTTCTGCTGTCGACTCTATTTACTGTCACTGTTACATTATCCGTTGTGCCGTGGAAAGTGTCAGACGTAAAAATAAAGTGGAAATCTATAAAACTGGTTTTGAGCCAGTAAAAAATGACAATTTCGTGGCAGTCTTTATTAATCCTATTAACTGCAGTACTCTGGAACCAGTAGGATTTCATAAGACTCATAATACGAGCAGAATTTGGATAAAAGAAGACACAGAAAGCCCATGTATGCGTATGCATTTGCACAGAACTTTAAGGGAACCACTCAGTGGCTGACATCCAGTTGTGTTTGTAATGTCAGAGGTGATACGGTTAAGAAGGCTATGCAGTCTTGTCAAGCTGGGTATCTTCTCCATGGTATCACCATGGGAAATTTTAATGTTGCAGTTTAGAAACGTAGCTTCATACAGTTGACTTGAATAATATCCTCTCCCTCACCTGTGGGCGGAGCTGCCATGCTGAATGAACTGTGTCTCCCTCTATGAGTCATGCCACACCTCTCTTAAAGAAAATCTTCTGTTTCCATTAGAGGAGATCTAATCCAGCTAGTCACACACAGTTAAGTTTGCAGAACATCTTTTGAAATGTTTTTCCTGCTATCAGAATCACCCTTTCATCTTTTTGCTTTGTGTAATATTCAGATTTACTATTTTTCCTAAATAATTGTGTGACATGCGTAACTGGCCTAGAGGATATAGAATGAAATATTTTACAATTAGAAATTCTGAAGGAAAAGAAAAAATTATTCTCCTTCTTCAGCAATATATTTAGCTCTAATCATATACAATAAACTAAAAGTCTGCCTGTGAACCTTTTCTTTCTCCAAGGGGAATACTTTTTCACATAAATAACCCTATTTATTTACACTGGGAGAAGTACTCTAAGGATTCCAAAGACAAGTGTCAGAGGAGAGTGTTTCAGCTGGAGCTGTACATGAGATGATGGGCTATGAACTGTGGCTTATTAATTCTTTTTGGCAATGTGACCTATTAAGCGCAAAATAACAGTAATGTGAAATATGGTATACAAAATGTGACTAACAGCATTTATGCTAACTGTGAGTATAATCTTGGAGAAAGCAGCAATGACAGATGCTCAGCATCCCAGGACACGTGTGGTTAACCCCAGCTAACTGGATTAATCTCCCTATGCTCTCTGTTATGTCAATGAGGAAAAATAAGTTCATTCAAACCATTATTCTAGAGCAAAAGCTCAACTTTACTTATTTTGACTTACTCCTGAGGACTCTCTGTGTCTGTCTCTCCACACACTGGAGGAGGACTCTTAGACTGTCTTAGAAAAGTGGCTCTTATAAATACCCATCTTAGAACTGTGGCTGAAAGTAAATTCCAACATGTAAATTAATCTAAGTTACATATGAATATACATGTTGAATGTCAAGATATAACACATAGATTGACACCAATGATGCAAAAGAGGGTGCAAATGAAGCACATGTTCAGTGGCTTTGGTTGCTGGCAAACATAAAATACAATGTACAAATCAATAACCACTGCACTGGGAAGAGCAAAATAATTCTATCAACACAGGGAAGAGGGCCAAGGGCCCAGGGGGGAGGTTGTCACAGGCTGCCCATGGCTGTTCAGTGCTGACACTTCTCTGACCTGGGGTCTAGCCTGGGCCAAGCGGTGCTGCCCCACACTGTGCCCAGGCAGCACCAAGGCAGATCCTGAATCCCAGGAAAGGTACTCAGAGGCTACCCTGCTCTGCGATGGTCAGAGTGCCAGCCATGCAGACAAGTTATGTCAGGCTGTTTGCCCCTAAGGGGCAGAGGAAAAGCTCTGGCCCACTTGATTTAATAGTGTAAAAGCAGCCTGTCTTGACAGGACTGCATCACAGCTGCACAATGTGATATTAATTTCCATCCCCATGCCTGTTTTCATGTCCATCTTCGCAGGCAATATGGACTCCGGTTTCAACATTACTATACACAGGGTCACAACCAACATAAAAGAAAAACCCTAATACCTCAGCCCAACCCCTGGCACAGGCATGTTTTGTTAGTATAGTGACTGAATTATTCCCTTACCCATGACATCCTCCTATTAATAATATTATGCTCTGACTAACAAACAGCTTTATTTTATTGCTATGATTTCTGGCTTTCTTACAGTCTTTAAAAATATGAACTGAAACAGTTACTTCAGGAGTGGTCAAAAAATTTTACTGCTTCAATATTGCAGGTAGTAAATCTTCTCACATATGAAAATTAATCCCTTTGCTTGTTTAGAGAGACACATATTGCAACATAAAATCACAACTGTAAGTGATAAGAAAATCTCCACAATTGATGTCCCTGCCTGCTTTCAACTGATAGCAGAGGTATCTGGTATAAGGAAATCTGCTGCTTTCGTAGCAATATCAACCATAGTGGAGATGACATTGCTGGTATGCAGCACATCAGCAGAGAGAGGAGAGAGAATTGTCATTAATAGCATCTCAATTAAATGGGATATACAGGGTCGATCCTGGGCATACTGACTTAATTGGTGGTGTTTGCTCTGTACAGACTTCAGAGGGAAAAGTAAGTCTAGTCTGAGGCCTCAGTCGCTGACAACATCTCTGTTCTCCTCATGGAGCAGAACTTTCTCTGAGGAGGCAAAACTTGGCTGGGCAAAGGCTTCCTTGAAGCTTAGTTGGAGATAGTCAAGACATCTAAAGTCTCTAAGGTCTACAGTAAACATCAACACATTCAGCTTCAAGTGCAAGGCGTAAATCTTTCCATCTGCCTTCTCTAACAGGAACACAAAATAATATGTATATTTAAAGAAAGAAAAGAAAAAAAAAGAAGCCTCACATACTTCACAGCCCACATATATCTAACTGAAGCACTCAGACACTGGCAACAATGGTAACAGAAACTTAGTGAAGCCAGAGGGGCTGCAGCTCAGGGTCAGGCAGTGCTCCATGGGTCCACAGCCACACAACCGGCATCTTGAGACACCTTCCTAGGTGGCTGAGGGTACCTCCTGCCCTGAGAACCCCTTACACATTGGGAAAACTTCCCTCACTGAGCCAGGACAGAGTGTCTAAGTTCACCAGTCAAGCTAAAAAAATTATATCTTTGGAGGAACCAGTCATCTTGAGACTTAGGATAGCTCGATCACATTCTAAAACCCCTAAGAATTATCCTCCTTGTTTCCTCTGCAGCAACATGATCATTGATTTGGGTGACAGGATTGACTACTTGGGCAAATGAAGGTGACACATCAATCCTAAGAGCAACAAACATCCTCTGCTGTGCTCCTGGCGACCACCCCTTAGCATGGGATTTGTACTGAGTGAGCTCGTACAGCTCCAAAGTAAAGATAATCTGTGTAAGTAAAAATGCAAAATCAAACCAAACCACCAGAAAAAAAAAACCCAAAAACCCACCCCAATTTGCAGTACTTTAATCAAGATGTGAAGGAACACAGGGTCCTTTATAGAAAATAAACCAACCACATTTTGTAGCTTTCAGGCAAGCAGCCACGTAGTGTGCTAATAGGGAGAGGGATGCTGGCAGCCTCAGAGTCCTGCCTCCCGAGGCACCAGCTCCCCATCCCACAGCATGTTCTTGGCTTTGCTGCTCTGGTGTGCAAGTATGGCCGCAGTTTAGATGCCTTAACAAGAGCAGGCCAGTTAAATTGGATGTAACCAGTTCTCCTACACGCTTGAGAAGGGGGATTGATGAAATCCTATACTCTGCAATCTAAATAAAAATAATCATTTTTTATTAATTTGAAACTTACTGTCAGAAAAGGAAATAAAAGCAAATAAAGCAAAGCAAGCTATTACAGCAAGTATTTCACTGCCATGGCCAGTTGAGCTTAAGGCCATGCATGCTTTCACTGGTTTGGTATGTTCTGAAGGAAGAAGGAGTTTACAAGTCTGGCGCACCACGTGAGCTGTGAGCCGGTGCAGGCTGCTCCACCCTGCCTCACAGCACCCCATGCCTGCCAAGGCTGCCGCTGACGTTCCCTCGCCGCCTCCTCCGGGACCCAGAGCACTGCACAGCTACCCCCTTTTTTCTCCTCCATGGGTTGTCACTGCCATGACAAAGTGTTTTGGGTGTTGGTTTCTTTTTTTTCCTGCTTCTTCTCTGTATTCTGTGTTACTTCCCACACTTCCTTAGGGGATATAGAAATCCAGTCTAAACGGTTTATTCCTGAAGCACGAGGGACTACCAGATAAAATAACGCAAACTAAGGAACATAGGCCAAGTATCTGTCCCAATAGTCAAAGTGAGTTTCACCACGGACTGCAAAGGGACTCAGACTTGGCCCTGTTTCTGCAGATATGGAAAACATTAGTGAAGCTTTAGAACATGCCTGGGGCTCTGTCCTAACCTCTGTTAAGCAGCTACAGCAAAAATGTAGGAAATACAAATTTCTCCTCTGCTCGTGAGCCGGGGTGGGTGAAACAAACCATCTGTGACAGCACATTTTGAAGGTGCCATACGTTTTCCAAGCTAATAGAAGATAAAAATACGTGCAGCAGCAGATATAGCCAGTAGGGAAAGGTGGGCTCCTCGCGGAGCACAATGCATCCCCTAAGGGCTGCAGCCAAGACATACAGTCCTGCTGGGAGCTGACAGTGTCTCCAAGGCAGAGGAAACATTAGGCTGTGCTCTTGTTCTGTACTGCTGTATGAGCTAGGCAGGTGTAGCTTATACTTCATAATTACCAAAGGTGATTTATTCTCTTGTTATCATCACAGAAGCTTAATCAAGAGAAAGGTCATAGAAAAGATCCAGACTTTTACACATTGCAAAAGTCTGGCTTGGATATTTTGCTACGTATTAGGAGTAGAGCTTCTTTGCTCCATAGTCTGAGCAGAAATGGACTTGGCAAAAGAGAGGATCTAATCAACTTCATTTGTACTTTGCCTTCTCTCACAGAAACTGGGAACATATGTCAAATCAAGCAACCACAGAAGTGTCCAGGATCATGGTTTTCATTTTTCTGGAAAAACAGAACAGATGGAAGGCCAAGTAACCACATTTATTCATTTTACGTGACTTTCTATCATGGGTGTGTAAGAGGTTAAACATTATCTTCTTCCTGTTGTTTGTCTGTTCAAGTTTAAGGAGTTTGATGTGGAATTCTTATTAAAGAATTGTGTATGAGACTGACAAAAACAGCTAAGCAATACGAAAAAAACCTCTGCAGAGTGTTTAGGCACATAACTGCAGTAACTACAAGACTTAAAGAAGATAAGAATTGCTATGGTGTAATGCAGTTTTGCTATGGGAGGGAGGTTAAAATCTCTCCATATGGTTTGGTCTTATTTTAGAGTGATGCACATAGACACTGTAATTTCATACACAACAAGTGAAAAGGGTGATTTCTGCATAACAATATGTCACTTTCCTCTGTCTCAGGCTGTTCTGTATTCTGACCATTCTGGCATGACCTTTCTGGTGCTGAAATCAAGCAGCTCCCTGATAGTGTGCGTGAAGGGTTTAGCTATGTTTGGTGTTCAATATAAAGATCCAGGCATATCATTTTGCCATGGCAAATTTAGAGTGAAAGAATGGATTAGTCATGGCAAAAATGCTAAGTATAGATGAAACTCAATAAAAGCTGTGGGCTTGTTTTGTAGTGACTTGGTGAGGGTTCTATCAGTCTATTTATCAGAGAGGGTTTTGCTGTTGATTGGTTTTCTGTTGGTTTCGGTTTTAAACATGAGGGTAGCTAAGAGTGTCATGGGTGAGGCAGTGCTGGAACTGAAGGCCTGCAAAGACTATCATAATATTATTGTCCTTCTATAAAGATAAAAGACATGTATTATTTACATCTATATTGACTCAAAATTCTAGCCAGTGACCAGGAGTTCAAAACATTTTTTGAAGGACACAGTGAAGACAGTCAAAAGCATAGAAATTAGGTATCAGATGAGAGGGAGTGCATGGCTTTAGGCAGAGAGTCACTGGAATATGAAGAAGTAGTGGCATGGATCCTGTCCCTCACAAGCATTTCCAGCAGAGCAGCATTTTGCTTTTCAGAAATGCTGGGTGGTACAGAAAGGGAAAATGAGAAGGAAGATATTGAAGGAGAATAACAAATTAAAAAGTTGTGAATGTTTCTAGTTCAGAGCATGAATTAGTTAGAAATAACTACAAATGTATGTGGGCCACAGTTAGTGATTTCCAGTGTGACCCAGGTCATGGCACGGCCTGAGCCCTGAGCAGCCATGATTGTCTTCAGCTGACATGAGGGAAGAGTTATTTTTGTCTTCCTGGGTGAAGGTCAAGACTCTCCAGGGCATGTGACAATAGGATCAGTAAACCCATCAAGTTTAGTGTTGTGAGTAAGTGCAAGAATCCCATTTTCCTGTTGTGAAATTCACTTTCTATTTGGGACACCCGTGCCCAAAGCAAACTCTCTGAAGTTCATGGAGTTATGCTGTTAAATTTTACTCTGGGAGATTCAAGTAAAATGTTCAATACTTGTGAAATTTCTATGCTCAACACTTCTGTTTGTTTTCCTTTGATTTTGGATTTTTTTCTAAAAAGAACTTTGATTTTCAGGTTGAGATTTTAAACACACAGAAGTCTTCAAATTCTAAATTACTGTTACCACAGCAAGCAGAATTGTATACACCAATTAAAGACTGTAAGTGTAACAATCACACAGTCTAATACCAATTCTTATGGAAGGAGTCTCCATTCTGGCTAATAAGCATCTTTGCTTGAGTTTTTGT
The DNA here is from genome assembly GCF_023634085.1 of Falco cherrug. Taxonomy (NCBI): domain Eukaryota; kingdom Metazoa; phylum Chordata; class Aves; order Falconiformes; family Falconidae; genus Falco; species Falco cherrug. The sequence goes on from NC_073697.1 coordinate 54,410,830, forward strand.
GGTTTTATGTGGATTAGAAACAGATATGCAAATAATGACACTTCTCCAAACCAAAAGTCTTCCAATCAAATTACTGCAAAAACTTTTGATTGTAGAATTTTCTACTTTTCCTCCTACATTATCCTTGATTTTGGATGTAGCAGACAGTACTCCCTTCCCCCAAAAGCTAGAAATCTAAACACAAGAAAAAAAGAACAATTAATCTTGAAAATTAAACCATTATTAAACCAAATGAAATAATTTAGATTTTAATTACCTTTTGTTTAGTTCTGCAACTCTGATTGAAGGGCTTGTGTTGCACTGAAACTTCAGAAGCTGTCTTTTCCTCAGAGCCAAGTCTTATACAAAAAAGCATGCTAGCACTGGGCTGATTAATTTGCTTCGTAGTGGTTGTCATTAATTTATCACCCTGCTCCTAGAACTGGTAGATAGCTATGATTAAAAAAATTACTTGTTTCTCAAAAACTGGAATACAATTTTTTTCACAAAGAAACTGCATGCACAGGACTCATCTTACTAAATCAGTCTCTGGAAAAGCATGTCCTTCTCCACTGACCATAAAAGTGTCTGGCTGACAAGCTGAGACCTGAAGCCTAACTTTTACTCGCTAAATTCAGGTGAGATTTTTTTTTTTTTAAATGGATGATACACTACTTTTTTTCTGTCATTGGAAGCAAGGTCTGCTTGAAACTGACTTCTGAAACTGGACTTTTTGTGCAGCCCTGGGATAGCTGATGGGTTTTAAAGAAAGATGAAGCCACTGGGATGTCATGAGAACCCTTAACAAGTGGACATTTGAAGTTCCTATTACCTGCCCTATAAAATAGGAAGGAAAAAAATAATTTTGATTTTCAGGACCTTTAAGCTAACAGTATGCACAAGATGGGCATCACAGAAGGGGTGTGCACATGAAGAGGTGACACACTAGGGATTGCCTAGCTCAGTCCAAGTGGTGTGACGTCCACACACAGTGCCTTGCAGGTTAATCAGGCCACATAGTACATTAGCAGCTTATACTGCTTCATTTTGTCTGTGTATATATGCACTTCATGTCATGTGTACATACATGCCACCACTGAGCAATTAAACCTGCTGAAGATGACAGGCCTCACTGTGATGTTTTAAGCTTTACGCTGTCATAACTGAAGGAGAAAAACTAGTTTTAAATGGGGAGCTGTGATAAATAATAAATGTTAACATTTCAAAGAAAATTATTAATCAGTCAGAGGAAGCAATGTCCCTAGGTTTCAAGCACAAAATATTAATAGATTTCAAGGCCAGGGATGCACTTCTGAAAATGATGGGGCTTGGCATCCACCAAAATTTCACCCAAATAGTAATTTCAGTGTTTTATCATTCTTTGCTGTGAACTGATACAAGAAATCAAAACCTTGTGAAATAATTGCAGGTACGTAAAATTTGCTGACATTCAACCATGACTTCCTGGCTTTATGGGTCATCACATCTACCCTGTTTCCAGTAACATGTCTATTTACACTCCTTGGGGAAACACTTGTGCCTTCTAATCAAATAAATCCAGTAAAATCAATTTCACATGCAAATCACAGACATGATGGAAGATATTTCACTTCCAAACCATTTGAACCCTGAAGGTTTCATGCACCAAGATGCTAGTCTGTGATTTGAAGTATTGCTCCTGAGATTTTCAAGAAGGTGGCAATCTGCTAGGTGGATATTTAAAAGTATACAGCTGCTGGCACTTTTACTTGTTGATCAGAAACATTGTTTGCTCTGAATCCCCTTTTTGTGGTTATCCTGGAGTAAAGGAAAATCACACTAGAAAAGACATAGACACTAGACATGCAAACACATAAAGGGAGGCTGGTAGGATAACTCTCACAGTTTCTAGGCTGTGCTCATGTTTTATCTCTCCCATCACTTATACTTTTTCTCTCACACAGATGCACACCTGAGGATAGGAGTCATCTCACTTATCTTTATTCATCTGAAAATTGTCTAGTCTAAACTGGTTATCTAGCTTCCCTCTAGAGTCTGTGCCAGGAGAAAAAGCAAGAGGCAGGCATATCCAGAGGGCAATTTACTCACCTGCATTAGACACTCAGGATGAGATGAATCAGCTTTTAGAAATGTTCCTCTCTCTCCTTTGGCTGTAGACAGAGCATAGACAACCTGCCTGGAGAAGATAAGTGACTGATAAAGTTAGGTAAGGTAATTCCCACTCCATATGTAGGCACATCCTGCCCTTGGAGACTGTGTTGTCCTTTGTCGGGATTTATCATGGTAGCAGAAAAGACAAATCTTTCACTAAGACAAACCAGCAGTGTGGTGGGAATCTAATCTGAGCTCAGCCTGAACATTTTTGCTAGTGAGAAAGTGTTTGGAAAGCATCCTTAAATTTTCATGCACCAACGTGTTTCCTACTTCAGGTTAGAACTGGAAGTGATGAAATAGCAGAATCCTTGGCTTTCCTGCAAAACAGCTCCCATGAGATTTCTTCCCAGGCTGAAAAAGCAAAGTATTTTAGAATAGTTCAGTCAAATTCTGGGCAACTGTCTACACTTTGGGATGCAGCAAACAAAGCAAAGCACTTGAGAGATTCTTCATGGTCTTCTTCAAAGACTGCCTAATTTCAATTGCTGCTGAAGATTTGAAACTGAAGACTAGTATAGTGTATAGTAGACTAGCTACAGTGCAGGATAGGGCATATAAAGAACACAAGGCTCAGTGCATTAACTCTCTATGTAATTCATGGACTTAGTCATTATTTACTACAGTTTTAAAGAGGCTACCAATAGCCCCCTCAGGAATCAGCACTTGCTCTGCACTCATTGCAGTAGTATGCATCCAGTGAAAGCCCAATATACCTCTCACATGACACGAAGCAAAGTGTTATGGAGATGGAGAGTTGTTTAATATGTGGCCCCATGCTGCACACTATTCAAATGCTTTCTGGAGAGAGGACTGCTCCTGGGTGGCTAAACACATGCAGCAGCAGCAGTGCAGAGGTATAGAGGTCAAAACCTTCACTAGCCTTGAATGGCCATTCTAAGGCACCTTATACCGTTATTTTCAGAAGATGCAGCACTATATAGCATTCGCCATGTAAAAGGAACAGATTTTGTCAATGTAACTTGCGACAGTGAATCCACAGAACTTCCAAAAAACAGACGTTGGATGCTTTATCACAGATAAATATTTAGAAAATGAGACAAAAGGAAGAGAAGTTTGTTGTTTTGTTTGTTTGTTTGTTTGTTTTTAAATACATGAGCTACTGTAAAAAGTTTGGTTTGAATGTCTTGCTTAGCATGAAAAGAGAATGTAAAGGAAGAGAGAGACAGAGATTTATTCATATCAGTAGATAAATGCCTTAATTGCAAGTCTTTCCTCTTACTGCAGTTTATGCTTTGTTTCTTGCACATCCTCCCATTTCTGCAAAGGTCCTACAGAAAACATTTCATTAAACAAATCTTTCAGCTTTCAGTTCTTACAACATTCACTCTATTTTAAAAGGGATAGCTGAAGAAGGGTTCAAGACCTCACCTATAATCTTTTGAAATTCTGCTCCACAAAGCTTCATGAAAATACAGTCTTGCAGTTGTTGGGGTTTTTTTCTTACATCTCCCTTTCTAGTGAGAGAAGCTCTCAATGGGACTATCTAGTGTCCCAAAATTCTCGCATTGTCACTTTCTTCTTTCTCTCTTCAACATCCTTCAATAATTCATCTTGTCTTGAATATCATCTAGACTTGGCCTCATTAGGCTAGGAAAAATCCTTCTTCATTTAAGAGCAAAAGTAAAGTTTCTTAAGACAATTTATTAGCAAGTCACAATCATCAGCACTGGAATTTGGCATCAGTACTCCCTTTAAATAAATTGTCATTACAGCTTTTTGCTTAAGAGGTTCAGAGACTGAGCTGTACAGTTCACATTGTCCAATTATCTTAACCTGGAACAAAATAAAATCCTCAACTTTTACAAAACTGAGCAAACCTGCAAAGTGCATCTTAAAGGTGCAAAGGTTGCCTTGTCCCAGTCTGATGGAAAAGCTCTTGTACTGATGGTTACCTCTGTTTTGTAGCAGAAGAGTACTACAGACTGCTTAATGAGAAGTGAAGTGTCCGTGGCATACTTTAGTCACTTCTCTATTAAAAAAGGCAGCCTATGCCCTTAGTGGTTATCATCACTACCAATGACCCAATTGGAAGAAAAGCTGGAAATTGATTTCTAGCTTCATTTCTATTTTCTATAGAAAGGACATTTCTAACCTCTTTCTTTGTGATTAGAGCCTTCAACGTGCAAGCTGCTAGAAAAGTGATGTAACCAGATTGTCAGGATGGAAAGAAACAAGCAGCTGGGATCCCCATCTGCTGCAATAAGGAGCTAAGCTAAAAATCCTCCCAACATACTCATCTGAGGTAAAATGAGTCAATAAAACTGTATTTTTAGCCATAGAAACAGTCCACAAACTCCTTCCTTTTCTTCTACTTCCCTTTACCCTACCCCTTTAAAATACACTTAAACAAGCACCATCCAATATGCTTAAGGTTTTGCCATGTCCACAGTCTGCTATAAGAACAAAATCCATAGCACATAATTTATGTTTAATGTCAAGGGCATAATTTGCCTCATTGTCTTCAACAGTGCTACACAAATGTGTCAATTGTGGTGCTTCCTTTGATCTACTGACAGTTCCCACAACTGCCACTCCAGTGTGATGGAGTCACCGGTGTCACTGAAGCAGCGTTAGGCATTTGGTCCAGTCTTTTTCTCTTGAATGCTAGTCAGCAGTACAAATAAATGGTAACGCACCAGTTCCACTACCAGTGACTCCAGAAACTGAGAAATAGGGAATACTATTTTAAAAGATAGTTCAAAATATGATAAAAGACAAGATTGATTCAAATGAGAGACATAGTGGCATTTTAGGATGGGAAAAAACAGAGAAAACCAGAAAGGAATTGAGAGTTTCAGGTATGTATAATATTTTAAAAATGGTAACTCTTAATATGTAATCAAGAAATCAATTGATCAATAATTAAAATCAATCAACCCAATCAATAAAAAAATCCATTTAATCAATAATTTAATATCAATAAAGTTGAAATTGAAGTCATGCGGCCTTTCTGTCTTTGTTATTTTTAATTACTTTCCTTTTTTATATAAATGATACATTTAGTTTCTTTTCTTGGTCTTTTAAAATATTTTTCTTTTTATATATCTTTTGTATTCTATTCCCTCTATGTTAGTTTTTATATTATTTTTCATACTTAAAATGTTTTATTCTGTAAGTATAAACTATTTCCTCTTTTCTACTTTTTGACCTTGTTTTGGTGTTCTTTCTCTCTTCTTATTCTTTCAGTTCTTATTTTTGAATATTTGAAGCTTCAGCACGACTCAGAGGTTGATCTTTTATTTAGACTATTCAACTTTAATACTTTTTTTGGAGAATGGAAGAGATTTCCTTTCATAGAACTTTAAATTCAATTAAGGATTTTAAGGTATTAACAACAGCGAATATTTGATTACTCGATATGCTTATGTAAGGTTACATCAAAATGCTTAGGACAGAGACAAAATACTAATTTTTTTCCAGGTAAAATATTTTGTAACACAAAGCATTAGTATTTTAACACAGAAAGCATTTTAATTGTAATCTACAAAGACCCCCCCTGCTTCTTAGCTCTCAAAGCAATTTTTTTATTTCTTTGTAAACAGAGAAAAGCAGAGAAAGAATATAGGAGAGAAACAAGGGAGAAAGTGGGACCAGTGAGCAGTTTCAGGGTACATACACCTTCATACAAACAGAAGAAAACCAAGGTGCCCGAGCCATCCTGTTTGAGCAGTCTTGGCATTCTGCTTTGTTTGACAAAAAATGGTAATTATTCGCATGTATTCTCTCTCATCAGTGTACTCGACTTTGTTGACACCTCACACCAGCCACAGACTATGTCCATAAGATCATTGCATTGTTGCTATATAAGTTTATAAACATCAAACTAACATAATTCCACAGAGGATGTATAGACCTTGATGTTAGGATTTCAAACTATTTTCAAAATACAACTATATTTCTGCTGTTTCATAAATTCTTCATGGTGATCTTCCCATGAGGCTTGGTTTCCCCTGTTTTTACCCCATGTCCAACAGCTTCAGCTACATAGCTTCCTCGAGTACTTTATCTTTGTAATAGCATCTCAGGATCCACACTTTGTATGTATTCATCAACCCAGAGAAAAAGTGGCAGTAGGCATCTCCTATGTAAAGCCTTAGTACTGTGTGGTCTGTATTTTGCCATGGACCAGCAGCAATGACCTCTGCGGGTGGTAGACGTGAGCCACCAGACTCTGCAGCGGTGTATCTGGGTTTCCACTGCAGCACCATTTGTGGTGTCACACAGACTACCAGGCACCAGCCCCTTGACAGGACCACAGACACAGCTCAAAGGACAAAATGACAAAAAAAAAAAAAAAAAAAAAAAAAAAAATCCCAGAGAAGTAGCATTACACCATGGCTTATTGGCTGTGGTAAAAACAAGTTTCAGGGGTATAAATAGCAAGCAGAACTCTCTCTCTCTAGCACTGATGGTGCACTGAGGGTTTTTTTTTTAAAGTGCTCTTCAGATTTGGTGCATGAATTATCACCTCTAATAGCTGATAATTAAACCACTTCAGCAAAGCTGTGAAATAGAGAGGACTAGCAATAAAATCTCAATCTCACCTGGCAATTATTTTGAAACTGTGCTCCAAATAACCAGATAAATAAATCTGTCTACGTCACAGGCAATTCTCTGCAGACTGACAATTCCATAAATAAACACACACACAGAGATGCACACATCCATAGCCACATCTATATGTATAAGCTTTAGTGAAATATGGAACAGGTCTTCAAATCAATTGCAAAATCAAGGAGAAGAATATGCTAAAACTAGAAATGTACTCAATGACCTCTCTTGAATACTATGTAACTGGCTCAAGAACATAATAGAAGACCCAGATAAAAAAAGAGCTAATAAGCAGATATTTTTCATTTATGGAATCTGAAAAGCTATCTGGCAATCCTGCTTATTGTTCTGTTTTAGAAGCAAAACAAGCTGTTCTAGGGACAAATACTGATTTCACTGTTAAAAGAAAACTACCCATTCATAAATATTAAGTGATGATATTATCTCTTTCCATGACAGCTTTCTTGTAGGCAACAAAAGGACCATAATACGCATCCAGGAAAACAATAAATAGCTTTAGCAGCTACAGAATGTACTCATCCAACACATCTTTTAAATGGAAAACTGGAAGGACATTTTGGGAAGATATCCCAGTACTGAAGCAAGTAAGAGCATCCCATAAAAAACTACAGTGCCACAGACAAACTTCTACAGATATAGAAGGGACAGTATTAAGTCTTTCAAGACTTCTTATCTGATGAAAAATTCCCTCTGTGTTTCTTACCTTCAAAAAAATAAGGTTTTGTACTCTATAGTTGAGGGATAAAACAAAACAATAGCCTCATACAGTAGTGTAAGAACCTTAACATTTAGAATTTTGTAATAAAATTACAGGTTAGAGCTCAAAATTTCTCTGTACTTCTCCTTCCTTAGGAAACCAGGAGGTTCAAATTTAGAGACTCTTTAGGTAAAGAAGTAGAACACTGGAAAATTCTTGTGGTTGACAGTGAAGTTGTAACAGTTAATTTGTAATCAAGTCCAAGGACCTCTTCCAATATCTTTACCCTCTTCTCAAAATTGAGATTTGCTTTATGATTATATATTCAAAACCTGCTGACTTTTAGAAACAGTTGTGAGTTTTGCCATTTCAAGATGTAACTAATTTATTTTTCCATCTCTTCTCTCCAAGTTTGATTGATAGAAAATTTGGCTTGTTTTTGTTTACACAAAAGATGGTAAATTCCTATAGCCACATCATCTAGGAACTGGAGCTTCAAGAAAAACACTAGATGTGGAATCATGCAAAAAGAAACAGTAAAAGAGAAGAGGACACTAGGGCCACATGCAGGAGTAAATTAAGAGGACAGAAAAAGGTGTCAATTGTTAAAAACATGATATTTATAGTGCAGAAATATTTGAAAACACTTTCTGGGGTGAAATCTTTATCATGAACCCTGAAAAAAATAGTCACTACAGAACAGGGAAGTTGAGGTAGAATCAGTCCTAAACAAAAGCTTAGTCCCAGCTGGATGGTGCCATCTGTAGAGGAAGGCCATTTGGAGCAGAAGGAAATGTAGATCTACTTTGCCTCCCATGAGGCTGCCCTTTCTCCTTGATGCTCTGCTACATATTTTTTCCCTAGAAATACTTGAAAGAATTTCTTTTTGCTAGGTATAGTCATACAAAAATTGCCCCAAGGCCAATTGCAGGGAGGAATATAATTGATAAAGGAAGCAAAAAACATAGGAATGGGAGTATGCATGGTCAGACAGAAAGATAAACTAGGATTATGTTAGTCTCACTGATTTCTCTTGAGTTATTCCTAATTTGCCCAGCAAGAAGAATATCAGACCCAACAATTCATAGCTATTATTTGATTCAGAAATGTCAGCACAGAAGGGAACAGTGCAAGTGAATAAAGTATTTTCCCTAACGAATGCATACATATCATTAGGATTGAACTTTTTATTTTATAATCAGTATAGTTGCTAAAATTAAATATAAACCCAAATGCTTCAGATAAAGCCATCATCACTTATGATAGTCATGTTTCATGCAGTAGCTTTTATTATAGTGTAGGCAAGCAATGACTTTGTTTCTGCAGTACCAAAACCTCCCACTCTATAATCTACATCAGAATCGAGGAGATAGAAGTTTTCAAAATTTCTCCAGAGCTGACAAGGAGAGAACAGCAACAAGAACAACAAAACAAAGAACATTTCAGTTTTGAAAAGATCCTGCGAATTTTGATTTGTTATGAAAGGCACGTTTCAGATAAGTCCTAGTGGAAGAAGTTTTTGAACGGAAAAATCATATTCTTATAGAATTTGGATATAGTCACACACCTTAAATCCAAAGTAATAATTCAAGCACCTTGCACCTTCTTGTGAAGAATGAAGCAAATGCAAATTGTAAAGTTATGCAGCTTCTGAGGAATTTTTTGTCTGTGTGTGGAGGTTATGTCTAGGGGGTAGGCTGCAGCCTGTTTTCACTGTATTACTTCTGCAACTTTGGTGCAAAAAGCAAAGATCCTCTGATGTTATCAGTTAGCTGCTTTTTGGCAAGCACTCTATCGTTATTTAACTCACTTTTCTCTATCTAATACTCTATGCATTTCACAGATTAATGGGGTTTATACCTATATTATTATTTTATATTTCATGGTAGTGTCTCATAAAATAGCAACTTCTAATTTAAAATAAAAGAGGGTGAGTTAAAAAAAAAAGAAGAGTTACTGAAAGAAAAAAATGTTCCAGACAGGTCTACTGGTTTCTGTCCTGGTCTCAAAAGACCAAGCATACACACTGATGACAAAGTCACACTATAAAACAAGGTACATTAAAGGAATCCCTGAAATCCAAGAAAATATGTCCTCAGATAAGCCGTGCTAAAACAAAAATTAACTGCAGTGGTAAATTAGACAGAGACTGATAGGTTTTACAGGAGGAGCAGTGAGAAGTGAGGTGGGTAGTGATATGATAAAGTCACTCCTAAGCGGACTGTGAGAAATTGCAGATGGATCTCACAATGCTGACCATCCAAGTGGTTAAATATAAGATTAAATTCAGTGCTGTTAAGTTCAGTGCATGTGAGAAAAACAATTTTAACTGCATGTATACTTCAAGAGCCTCTAAATTACCTAATAACCCTCAGGAAAGAGATTTTACGTTCATTGTGAATGCTCTAGGAAAATGTCAGCTCAGTGCCTAGTGATGGTCAAAAGAGCAAACAGCATCATCTGAATTGTCAGAATAGGAATAGATAGCAAAGCAGAGCAGAAAATATGCTGCTGTAGAAATCAATGGTGCACCCATTCCTTGAATCCTATGTGCAATTTTGGTCCCACTATTACAAAAATGATAGAGTAGAGCTAGAAAAGTTGCAGAAAAGGGCAATAAAAATCGATTATTGAATGGTGTTGGGAGGAAAAATTCTAAATAAGGTATGACTCTTCAAGCAAGGAGTAAGGGGAAGTAGAACAGAGGTCTATAAAATCAGGTTTGCTAGAGAGAAGTTGCAGGGACAACATATATTGACAAGTGCCATAGGTCGTACAAAAATATTATTAGACAGCAGACTTAAACCTAGAAAAATGAAGTACTTTTTCAAACAACATGTAAATTCTAAAGCTCATGGCCACAGGAAGTTCTGAAAGCCAAAAATATAAATTGGTGAGGGATTAGACTGGCTTTTAAATGCAGCAGTATGGGTGTGACCTCCAAATGAGACAGTCCCCAGGCTGCCGACTGCTGGGAGGCAGGAAGGCGAAGCTGGAAAGCATGATTTCCAATATGCCTTTTAAGATCAGAATATTCAGAGGGTGACATTTTCCTTTTTGGCTTGTGAACAATAAAAAGCATTACTATGCATTTTCATTCTCTCTCTGCAAATACCACCTATTAGAATATTCCTGTTTCCTTTAAGGCAGAAAAACTAAATATCTGATTCTTCAGCTCTGTTTCAGGCTGAAACTGTCTTATGCTACTGCGTCTCACAGAAAGAGGGATAGAGAAGTAAATGGACCTTTCCGTTCATAAGTTATTGCTAAATATCTAGTAAAACAAGGTTTAAACAATCACAACTTCCTTAACTGTCTTTATATAAATGCTGAAGGTAAAGTAACATCCACAGTGCATCAAAGTACAAATTTCTTAAAGTATCATGTAAGAGTTTTCTTCCTTGCCATGTTGTCTTCACCAGTTTTTTTAGACTTGCAGAAGCTTTGTATCAGTCACAAACACTCATTTGAATTGTGTAAGTCAAAATGTTCTGGCATTATAGGGTAGATAAGTCTAAATAAAAGAGCTAGAGAAAAGGACAGCAAAAAGCATCGTATCTTCCTTAATAGCAGCATCAAGTATTTTTACTTCAAGGGCTCTGTAATGTCTTGTTTTTGTCTGACATAAAGTTGCATAACCAGAAATACATTCAGAAATGGTGTCAGAAAACCATTTATTTTTTTTTTTAGCTTTCCTGTTACAAAAAGAACAAGAACTTTCTTATGATTTATCTTACCATTTCTGGAAGTATATGGTACTGCCTATGCTGTTCATAACATCAGGTAAATAACAGATCCTCTGTCATTTCTTTAGTCTTCTCAATATACTGATCTTAATAATGGAGATCCTAAAGGAGCCTAACTGTATTTCTGCAATAAATTTGTCCTACTAGCTATCCGCTGTAGGTTGAGTTTCCCTGCTTTAAGATCATATTGCATTTTTTCAAGTCCAGCAGCTGTAGAGTCTGGACATCAACCCAGCTGAGTGTCCTGCCTGCAGCAAGCCTGGAGAGCTCATTAGGCAAAGCTTGCAGGGAAATCATTGGAAGGAGGCAGAGGTAACTGACTGAAAAAGCATTTCTCTCTGGGCTGTGGCTGGAATGCAGCCTCTTTTAGAGCAGCAGAGGCTGTTGCTTACACAGGTCTACGTGTAAATAGTGTTAATTTATGAAAACTTGTACTGAAATGCTGTTATACTTAGAAGCTGTCTTTATATTTTAAAATTTTTAATTATCTAATAATCAACAAGGAATGTCATTTTTTTCTTTGGTTTTGTTTTCCTCTATATACAGCTTGAAGAGGTGGAGGTACTGAGCAAGTGATAGTAAAGATGAACACTAAAGTTTCTGGAAAAATGCTGGTTAATCTTAGATTTCCTCCATATCTGCTATGGAGAGCTGAATGGGGAGAGTGCTGCCCTTCTGGGTGCAGTGTAGCATCAGTCCCGCTCCTTTTGTCCCACTGCAATGTCATGGGATGATCCATACTTCCATCTACAGTTTGCACAGCTGCATCTGAGCAACTCTGCACTGTTAAAGCAGAGAAACAGACACTTCTGGAGCACAATTAATCTCACATGCTTTAGTTGTTTACTTGAGGTTGAGATAAATTACATTCTAAAACTATTTATTTCTGCTGATTTAAAGGGAGTCTGGATGACTTGCTTGGGTACTTGCCATCTGTAGTGTAGTGTCAACAGTTAGGTGAGACGAATCCCCCACATTTCTCTTGCTTGCTTTGCTGCCAAGACTACACCCACCAAATCCCTACTTCAGTTTCCTTTGTCCATATTTTCTTCCCTGGGTGAAAATGAACTGTCCCAATCCTGTTTTTACTGAGCTTTGCTCTTGGGACACAAAACCTCGGTGGCTATGTCCCTGTTTCCACTATCAGTTCTGCAGATGCTAAACCATAATCTTCACCTGCTGGTCTGAACTCAGTCATATTAGATTTGATGCCAGTTGCATTGGTTCCCTCATGTTTTCCAGGTGGCTGCCTATGACCATAAAAGAAGAGACAACAGCACACTCTGTAATCACTCCCATTCCCCAGTGGGGCTGGTTAGACAGGCTCTGCTTTTTGCTTTCCTTAGAGCATAATTTTTCTGTCCTTAGTCATGGCACAATCCCAATAGAGTCCAGGAGAATTACTCCCTTGAGTTAATACTACTGAACTCCTGTTTCACTTCTCTTTAATCATTCTAATCTTCATCTTTTATTTACTAACTGATAACAATGGAACTGCAAGCTCTACCTTACCTTCATCTAAATCTTGGGCAATGATATGCAATCCCTTTAGGAATTCCAGAGAAGATGGGAGATTTAGCTCTTTGTTAGTGGCCATAGGTGAGTCATCTGGTGATTCACAAATCAGTAAAAAAAATATCTGGTAGACAAATTTGTTTGGTTTTGGTTTTTTTTTTTCCTGTTGGCATATTTTTCTGGCTTGGAAGCAATTTCTTGCCCTGATTTGTACAATACTGTAAGTAAAACTGATCTCCAGACATCACAGCATTTCACTGGGTGGCAGAAAAAAAAGGCTGATCTTTAAACTGCTGCTACGGCTATTCTGATGGTCTGTCAGGAAGCCAATACTATTCAACACCTATATGACTGATTATACTTCAATCCCTCACCAGACAACCAAACAGATGTCACCACCAACGATGCCTAGTGGCTGCTGAATAACATTTCTGCTGCAGTGACATGGCCTCAATCAGGAAGAGAGGGGATTTTCTCAGGGAGGTAATTACTTCTTACTGATATGAAATCTGGGTGCTGAAAACAGTGAAGCACCTAAACAGCGTGGTAGAAGGAACAAATTTAAAAAGAACAGAGGCATCCCACCTTACCTACAAATGGTGAATATGAGCCTAGCAACAAAATTTTTGCAGAACTAGGCTGAACTCTATGTGAACAAATACCTTCTCAAAGTGCTGGGGATGACAAATACTGTATTCTTGACTGCACTAACACATTATTCAGTCAACACAACACATCTGAGTGAAGAAATGGTCTTTGCTTTGAGCTGATATGCAGGAATGCTACCGAGACTCAGGCATAGCATTCAAATATATTTCGAGTATGTTTTGCATAAGCCATTTCTAAAGAAGAAAAAAGCTTCTGAAATATGAAATTTACACTAAAAACAATGAGTATGTTGATGGTTTTGTGATTTATTGCAGAATTAGAACAGTAACCTGTGTGTTTTCCCACCTCCTTGAAATGCACTGTGATAAACATGCCGAGTTACTGTTAATGATAGTGATATGTAGTCTGTTCACACAAGAAGAAATATATTCCAGATATGCATTCATCACAGCTTTAGTAAGCTCTGGAAATAAAATGGTATTCTTACCGCTATGTAGTCAGCTTTCTTGCCAGAGACAAGAACAGCATTTTAAATATCTGCTGAGTCTCTACTTCATTTCACTGTATTGCAACTTTGAAACCTCTCTTTCTCTGTCTGACCTAGCATGAATTTTTGTTTTCCTGAGGATGTTCTTCATTTTACCCTCTTGGTAAACTCAATATGGTCAACAGTTAAATGTGTAAGGTTTATTTATTTATTTTAGTATTTTGGCTAAGTCCCAGATAGCTTTTAAAATGTAAGTTTTACTACTTCATTTATACTCAAAACACCTATTATTATTTACAAGGGTTTGGGCTAGAGCTGTTTAATGTGGATGCCTAAAACATCATGCATAAATCTATACTGAGCTCCCCAATAAAGAGACTGACTCTGAGGAGGAAAATTTCCTCCAAAGACAAAGACTGTGATCAGATCCTATCCATAGGAGCAAGCACATAAATTCCCTTCAACTACGCTGGAGTGACTTTCCCAAACTTACACCAAATAATCTGTGGCAGAACATGAAACAAACATTTTGAGCCTTAGAATTTCCCGGTTCCTGCACCATGCTATGTAACAGTTGGGGTTTTTTTGTTTTTGTTTTTGGGGTTTTTTTTTTTGGTTAATATTTTTCATGTGAATTGCAATACTTGAAGAGAAAACAGTCCCTCAAGGTATTGGGTATATCTGCAGAGCACGCCAGACAGTTTTGCATCATTGAAGAAACCTGTCTCTATATAGCACACAGAGACTGTTGCCTCTGTTGCCTATGCAGCACATTGCTCCCTTGCAAGGTAGGCAGCTCGGTCTGAGCCAGGGAGGTGGGTGCTGGTGGCCAAGCAAGAAGCAGGAGCCCCCAGGACATCCAGACGCTGGGGACAACACAGACTGCTGGAGTCTTGGCTCCTCTTTATGAAACGACTAGACCCACTTGCTGTTGTCTTCATGGGATTGCTTGCATCATGGAGAGTTCAAGCTCTCCATGGGTTTTCTCTTTCCCTTCACATGCTCCTGGGCTGTGGCGGTCATTTCTGTTGGTGATCCTTGCTCACTCCATTTTATCTTCTGAAAACACCAACTGCAGCATTTTGTCTGCCTCTGCCTCAGAAAAATAAGAGATAAAGCTGTCCTTGAAAACTAGGCTCTGAATATGACCACCCATCCTTTTAGCGGAACTTTGTACCTCAAAAAGGCTGAAGGATCAAGAAAATGAGACAAGAGAAAAGAAGGCCTAAACCAGACTATATAAAAAATTGGTTTATTTTAGCATTGACTTGAAATGGCTTTGCACCAGGCCCAGATTTTGCAGAGTTGTTCAATGAATCAGATATTTAAACGAAGCCAACTGAGGGGACCTAAGGAGGCTATGTGCAGGAGACATTGCCAAATTCCACACATACAGCAATGTGCAAAGTTAAGAGGCCAAATGTTTCTTCAGAAAAAAACACAGTTTATAGAAAATATGCAGCTTAAAGCCAATCTGTGTTACACGCTAGGCATTAATATTTTGACTTGCACAGAGGAGACCTACAGCTATCTAATTACAGATCTCTCAGCTCATCTGCACTGATTAAGAGCCAGACAGTGATAAAAAGAGCCAAAGACTAGTCTTTCAGATAACACCTGAAAGGCCGCACGCCTTCTTATTAACCTTGCATGGTCCCTGACGGTGAGGTGGAGAGGAGCAAAAAGGACCTGTCGCTTTAGATTGCCTGTCCAGGCACACAAATAGCACAAACATTGAACTATGATTGTGACAACAGGGAAGGCTGGGTCCAGCTTGTACCTCCTTGATATAGGCTCAAGGGAATGTGTCTTTACTTCCAGGGTTTTTCTAAGGGTTTCACAGCTCCTCCTCAAGTCCCTTAGGGGCATGACTTACCACTCTTCTCTGAAGGTCTCCAGCAGGTCCCACGGGGTCACCCTTAGGCATATGTCACTGTTGGGCCTGACTACAAATGATGAGGTGTTGGGAGAGGAAGGTCCACACAGCTTTGGGATCATCAATATCTTGAGGCAACAACCTTGTCTGCTTGTAGGTGTGCAGCAGCCATCATAGACTTGAACACATTACTGACATACCATGCCACCAGAGTTTATTTTGTACTAACTATGGGCTTAGTCATATACCTACTTCAGTAAATATGTATTTACTTCTAGTAAATATCTGTTTCAGTAAACACCTACAGCAGATTTCTGCAGTGAGTGCCATTCAGATAGTTGTGAACCAGTGAACCAGCATTTCTACTGCTTCTGCTACAAACCTGGTAATGAAACACATTGTCTTTACTGATACCAGCACAGCAAGGCTGTTGAGCAGTTGATAATGAACTTTTGCTCTTTATTCACCCAAAAAGAAATTATAAGTTGACAAAGAGGAGAAGGTAGTCAGTAGCCATTATTTAAAATTAGAAGCTGCATCTCTGGAAGATCTTTTCACTCTGTGAGTGGAACAATCTTATATTTTATGTAAGACTAAAAGCTGTAAGGGAGATGCTTAGGCTAACACAGCCATTTTTAAGACCTGGGTAGGGGGGAAGATTAAAATTGTGAATTGGCCTTAAGGGCTTTGCAACCTGGGTAAGAATTTCATACAACCTTTGAGATCCATTGGTAAAACTTCCTTCTGAGCTTAGCCTCAAATCTCTGGTGCAAAAAGACCGAAAAAGACATGCCAACTTTCTGACAGTCCTGAGGCCAAAGAAACAGACAGACATCTCTTTAAACATTTGTCTAAATTCCACATGGAGCCTCTGCAGCCCAGCACAGGACATAGGGTATGGCCAGGAAAGAAAAGCAGTTCAGTGAAGAACCTTGTACAGTGCACTGCAACTGTGCAACACAATTTATTCTTCAGAAGAAGTAAACTTGTGTTTTTTCAGGTGCAGTCATTTTTTTTGTCATAGATAAAGGAAAACAATGATCAGAACTAAAGGAAATACAAAGGCTTTATGAAAGATCGTGGTCCTTCTGCAAGAAAGACCTGAAACACTGAGCAGCAACTGAGCTGTTACCTCTGCAGACAGCAGTACACAAAGGCATACAGTGAAAATTGTAGTTGCAGTTGCTGATGGAGCTAGAACCTCATGTGATGTTAGCTGGTTTGACTTAAATCCCAGTTTGGACAGTTTCCAGGAAAGAACAAAAAAATTATGGCTCAATGATTTCCATTCTTTGTGTTCTGAAAAAAATATTTCCGTCTAGTGTTTACCAAAAAATAAAATCAATAATTCAAAGCAGGTATTTCCTAGTAGAGACAGAAGAATATGCATGTTATCAAAAAAGGTGCTTGGTAAAATTTTATCTGAGTAAACGTAAGTTCACGTTCAAAAAAGTTCAATTAAACTGAAATAGGTGCCAGGAAGGGATTAAGGCACATAAATTTTCAGATTTCCTGATGGTACTTCTTTTTAGATGAAATGACAAAGATGATACACATCTGAAGAACAAGAAATACAAGTGGTTTTAAGGAGTTAAAGAATGCTTGTGCTACAAATTAGGGTAACAACATCTGTGAAAACTTTGCTTTGCCTCAGTTGTAGACCAAGAAGTTAAAATGTGGCTCAATGAACCGAGGCAGCTGCCTGCCTGTTGTTAGTATTCGTTATTATTTGCTCAGTGCTGACAGGGCATTCTTGACTGTGCATGACACAAAGACAGCCCCTTTCCTACAGAGTAGAGGGGGCCAGTAAGATTTACATCTGTAATGTATAATTGATACTCATACACTGTTATTAACTCTGTTCTTATGGGCTTTGCATACAATGGAGAGCTATTAGGAGAGCTTTGAACGAGAAGTCATGGGTAATTTGGCAAACTCTGAATGGGAATTTGGCTTCCTGCATGTTTTCCATGCATATATTCCATGTCCATGTCTAGCCTTCTTTCCTCATTAATCTAATTTCTTTGTGATTGTTCTTTGCCCCAGAGTTTGAAAAAAAAAAAAAAAAGAGCAAGAGAGATTTAAAATTAGTTTAATCTCATCACACAGAAACTGAAAAAACGTTCTGTGGTACCCATAAAATAACGAGTTCTGTCAAAAAAAAAAAAAAAAAAGCCTTAAAAAAAGCTGCTGAAACTTCCCAGCTTCATTATTTTTCATGTAGCCACTGTTTAATTTACAGTAAGTTGAGAGGCAGGAGGGATGATAAAGTTAAGCTCATGCTGTTGAGAACAATTATCCTGGCCCAGAGACATATGTAGCCCCAGAAGGTTGAACAGACCACCATAGCTTAAAGGCACTAAGATAAAAGGGCACGTGCTGCGTGGGCCCAGTGGGAGCAAGGCCACAGCCTGCAAACAGAGCCCACTCAGCTGTCATCCGATTTGTGCCTCTCTTGCTCCCTCTCTCCTTTTTTTTAAAAAAATAATTTTGATTTATTTAATAAGACCCTGGTGCATTCATTGCAAAGAAAAAGAGAATAGTGGCTGGGACAGCATGACAATATCAATCTAACATTTGCTACGGACAAAAATACTGGGCCAAGAATCATGGCAGCCTCTCTTTCGAAAAGATTGAAGACACTCAAGCAAGATGTAAAGTAAAATAGATGAAGTCAGGGGACATTCAGATTCTGCACCAACAGAATATCAGCAACTATTCTTTCTTCCCTCTGTTTCATTGATCATGCTGGTTAATTATTGGGATAATGATTTCAAAAGTTCATGTAGTACACAAAAGGATTATCCTCAAACTGCACATAGCACTTGGCATTTACTTCTACATATGCCAGTATCTCTACAATAAAATAGGAGGATGTTTTCCATTTTCCTTTTTCTATTGTGCCGTTTTCCTGGAAAAAGAATTGTGTATTGTTCTCAAGGATGGAAATAAATAAAGAGGAAAAACTTCAGACAATTAATAAAGGAGATAACATCTTTCTAAAATGGAAACAGCAAAGGAGATAAAGATAGAAAAATAAAGAAAACTTTTGCAGTTCAAGTGGTTAAGTCATATCTCTAAAAAAGGATTCAGTCTTTTGTTAGGGGTCTAGGTACTTTTTCTTTCAAAACAAAAAAAAACAGTGGATTTTTTAATATCTTAATAAAAGCTAAGTTCAGATTTCTGAAAATAATAGAAAATCAAGACCATTGTTTCTTTGATTCCAATCCTCACTGTCCAGAAAAACGTGATGCCTATCTGTCACTGAGGCTAAAGGGAAATTGCTTCTGGATGCCTTTAAGAAACTTTGCCCACCTGAATTCTTAAGCACTTAATACTTACTGATTAAAAAACTTACATATTTTTTACAAGCCGAGAGATCAAATATTTTTTTTTATTTCCATCTCGTTTTTTGGATTGGTGGCATTTTATTACTGTTTTACTTGAGTGCTTTTTCCATTTGCATGTAGAAATTAAAATATCCTTTTTTTCGGTTTTTTTTTTCTGAAGAACACTGCCAAACCCATCCTAAGTATTACTGATTCCTGTCTCCAGCCTGTAAGAAAGCTACAGCAGGTTTCTGTGCATTATTCTGATCTTTCAAAACTTTGTAGTGTTCCAGCACAGTGACTTGCGAGGCATTATTTTTTCTTAGGTAATCACCTAGAGAAAGACTGATTCCACAATTTAGCAGTTCCAAAATTCCCTCTTTTAATTCCAAAAACTTACAGATTTATTTGATACAAAAACTGCCCGCCAAAGGAAGAGCAGATAAAATATGTTAGGTTTCTCATATTTGTATCATTTTTTCCCCAAGAAATTGGTGCTTAAGCAGATAAGCAGTGAGTTGTTGCCATAGCAGTATTTTATGATGTCAAGCATGTACAACTTGCACTTTACTCTCTGTTCTTGGTGGAAAAGCAGCTCGGCAGTAATCCTCTCAGTTTACTCCTCCATGCTTCGAGCTGCAGTATGAGAAACTGTTTTGGGGCATTTTCTTCCCTGAATTTTTGTAACTCCCTCTAACAAAAATTTGGCCCTGTCTGAGGCAAAGCAACAATTGCTCAGGGTGACATCATAGTCACACATTTTACTACAGCAAGGAATGAAAAACTGATAAAAACACAATTCAGAGTGACCTGGGTTTGTCCTCTGTTTTACAGTGGAGGCATCAGGAAATCCTTTACTTTCCTCAGACATAAAGGTCCATTTCACAATGCAATGCAAAGGTGTAATCTGAATTGGAAGAGGTCTCAGAGTGCCCTGTATCAAGCAGTGTCCCCTTTAGATGCAACCCTGGATTAAATATCTAGAATTAATAATTCAGACAGAAATAGCCTTGTCTGTTTCAGTAGCAACTCCATGTTAGCCTTCCTACACAAAAAATATAAAGATGTTAATCTTTTCAAAAGGAGACATTCATGTTTCATCTAAAAATGACAGCTTTCGCTTTGCCTCCTCACTGTCCCAGCACAACCACCAGATCAGGAAGGACACGCAATACCTTGTGATCAATTGGGAGTGTCATATCACACTGGCACATCACGATAAATATCTCCTCCTTCTCTTCTCCCCTAAAAGTTGCATGATCTTAAATTGCAAATAAGTTAAAACCACCACAATCGACACATGGGGACTTCACGAGCAGGAATGAAGGTTAAATTCAAAGGCTAAATTATTTATTGCAAACTATTTGCTTAGCCCTGGCACTGAAGAACAGCGGAACAAATGGAATTGTTAGATGCAACACGTATTAAGAACAAAGGCTGCAATCCCATTTCTAGTACTCCATGCTTAAATTTCCCTTGTGCTTTAAAAACTGCAGCGTTAGCTTTTCTCTCTCATTAAGCTGCCTCTCTTCTGTATTGAACCTAACTTGTATTTTTTTTTTTTCATTTTCAGTTTACCTAAAAATCACGTGTTCTGAAAAATTCAATGGGTATAATGAATGAAAACAGAAATGGTCTATGAGGAAGTGTGCACAGTTATACAGACACTGGACTGTTCAGAGAGGGCATCTCATCACTGTTGTGATGAAATACTTAGAGGCTATAACTCATCCAAAACGTAGAGGATCTGCTTTCCATGCTGCAGGAAAACTGCAGCGGTCATGGATGCAGCAGAAGTGCTGCCTTTCAAAAGGTGGCGAGTAACAAGCTGGGACCATCACACTAGCAGTCCTGCACCCCCACACACAGTCCGTTCCACCCTTCTCCACCCAAGGTGCCAGCCCAGCCTGTTTAATCAGCAAGGGAACTGCTGCTGGCTTCTGAGTGTGGCCCCCCAGGAGTGAGGGAGACAGCACACTAGGTTGGCTCAGCCCCCTCTTTATGCTACTTTTGAAGCTGTTATGCTCTGTATTATTTTTATGCTCTCCCTCGGCATCTCACAGCCAAGAGACTGTAACACTTTAGTTATTATAGCCAAGCTCTGCCCTCGTTTACACACCTGCAACTCATGGCCCTGGAAGACAAATAAAGCCACCAACAAACCATCGTTCAAAGTTCCATTTCTTTAAAAAAAAAACCAAAAAACTCAAACAAAAAAAACCCCAACAAAACAAAAAAACCACACACACACACACACAAAAAACAACCAAAAAAAGAGAAGGATTTTGCAGCAAAGCGTGGTCAGTCAAGCAATACTGAGCTGAGCTTTGAGTGAGTTATGAGCTAATTTGCTGTGATATGGTGCATTATGAACCTGGTAGACTCCAGAGGCTTTAGAAAGCTGGATGTTACTCCAAATTCATGAAATTAAACCACCTTGTCCCACTTTTACATACAAACAGATTCTTTCTTCTGCTGATTCTCTGTAACAGTCAGTAGTCATAGTTACAATGCTAAATTTCTTGTGGTACAGCACGTGACTATTACGACATGTCTTCTCAGTTAAGGCATCTGAAACCCCATCCTGAGGATTCTCAGTAATACCAATGCTTTTAGAGCTAAAATTCTTTCAAATGTCCTGCGTCAAGCATCCTTCTGACTTTCCACTCACAAAAACAGTCCACTGACCTCAATAGGCTCCTATTTTTTTCCTTTTTTAACACATTTATCAAACAGTAAAAATTGTAAGATGACTTACTGGACACAGTATATCAGCATGATGTCCCACTTACCAATTTATTTTCTCACCATTTGTAGAATAGGTTTCTTTGCTAAAAACAAAACTCAAACATTAAAGTCACTTCTCCAGGTTGTGTGTGAGAGTTTATTACAAACAATGGTTTCGCTCATATAATAGCAATCTTTGAGAGATGTTCTAAGCTCTGTTTTCAAGACATTCTTCCCAAGAAGAAGTGTTGCATATCCAAAGACTGGAATAAAGCCTCAGATCAATGTTCTTTTAGCTCTTCCCAACACTAAGATATTCACATCCATTTTCTAAACAATTGCTGCAGGTTTGTGCTGCAGAACAAAGCAGATGAGAAGGGTGGCCATTGCCTCCTGAAAGCTACCAGGAGGTCACACCAGACTCTGCAGGTGCAGAACCAAGTACCTCCTGCTTCAGATTAGCAGGCATGTGCATGGAAAGACTCTTTGATTCAGCTCACTGGTTATTGCTGATCTCTTCAATGCCAGTTTCATAGTGACGTGGCAAAAAATTAGAGCTGTCTGTCTCCTGCTAGTTACTGATGCAAAACCCTAAAAATCCTAAACTAAGTTAATTATGCTGTGGTTCTGTTGCCATCATCCCACGTTTCTTCACTTTATGTTGCAATCTGGCATAATACTGACATTCATTCTAAATTAGCACAGTGTTTACTTTCATTTTGGTCTAAAATCCCTAGTTCTAAAAAAAGGTTTGCAAATTTGGTAGTTTTTCATAGAAAATGTCTTCTGTGAGTCAGACATTTATTTTCGGGGTTTTCAAACACTTCATAGCTCAGGAATAAATTAACAAGAAATTGAAAGCATCCAAAATTCCCTGGCTGAAATTATTATAATGTTTTAACAAGTTTTGGGTGGGGATTTTTTTCAGTACTTGGAGTGTTTAGCATGAATCAAACATATTTATAGAATCATAGAAACTGTGGTTGGAAGGGACCTATCTGGATGTCTCAAGGCCACATTTCTGCTCAGAACAGGTCTCTCACCAGCACAAGAGAAGGGCGGCTATGCCTTTGTCTAGCTGATCCTGGTAGATCTCCATGGATGGAGACTCCTTAGCTTTTCTGGGTAACCAGCTCTGGTCTCAGACTACAGAGTTTGTAGCAGAAGTCAGACATACATATTTATGCTATGATACAGAGGTGCTAATAATTTCCCAAACTTAGATGGAGACACCTAGATGGTTCATGTCTTCTTCATGAGACTGCAACCAGAAGGGGAAAAAACTAAAACAAACCAACCCACCCCAAAACAAACAGACAAAAAATCCCCAACAACCAGCTGGATAGTGGAGGTCACATCCAAGTGCAAAAAAAAGGTGACTGCTATCCTCCCAGCAGTTCCACTTGTTTTAGTTTGATTTAACATCCAGCCTAGACCAACTGGTAAAATCTGCAATACAGAGATAATTTTACTCCTGCAGAATTGTAATCTCTATTGAAACTGAGAAACAAGGACTTTTCCAGGCTATTTGTGACTGCATTGACATTTCTGCCGCACTTTGACCACAGTAGTCTATCTTACTTCAGTATAACATTCTGCCTTTTCCTTGACTTGATAGTGAATTCCTCTTTCTGAATTCCTTTTGTGCAGCTATGACAGAAAATGAATTCCAGCATAGAACCAGCTGTATTTAGTGACAAAAAAATGCAATTCACATGGATTTACACATTTTAAGAATGCACACATTTATATCCACATGTGTGATCGTGTATATATTATATATAAACACAGATATGTAAATAAAATTGGTAATACATAGGTAGATACAAATAGCCGTAATTATAATTACCATGTAATTTCATGTTTGTAACAGAAAATACGTATTCAGTCATAAAAAAAATCTATTTAATTATTGAAGAATTTACTTAAATTGTAGTTTAAAAATACTTCCAGCAGCCACAGTTATGCTTTCTAATTTGCTCTCTTCTTTTTTGTAGCTCCTATTTCCTTGTCCCTTTCTTCTTAGTCTTCTCAGATATGAGAGCTGTTCATGCCTCCCAAGTGCATTGAGTCACATTTTAAAATCACCTACAAACTTGTATTAGGTATCCATAGTCATTAGGTGCCCCTGATGGAACTATAATGAGATGGCACTAGCTGATGGATTAGACCTTCTACTCAAGATGAAGTGAATACAGTTATCTTTGAGGTGAAATGTGCCACAAAAAACCACAATGCAGATGCTATTTCAAAATTAAATGTGTCTTTGTGCCCCACTGAGCAAGCTATACCAATTTATTAATAGTAAACCAAATTGCTACCAAATGCCTTTACCAGCACATAGATTATATGATTATATTGTTTATACAGTGTTCATACATTTCAGTATGTATGCTTTTGAAGAGATTTAAGTAGTTTATATTATTCATCATGGAATTTCTCTTTGTACCTCAAAATAGCTGAAGGATTCTCCCAGCTGAACAGTGCTGACACCTCCCATGCAGTTTCCATAGCTCCCAGAAGACCATGTAAGGACAAAGATAACATTTTTTTGCACAGGCTATTTTGTAAAGCAGCATCCCAGAGCCCTGTCTTGCCTGGCATAAGGTGCTTACTTTGGGACCTCAACAAGAAGCATGCTCACAAGCTACATCTATGCTGCTAAGTGTGGCTGAGTTCTGAAGGTCAAGCACGATGGTTTGTGCCACCCTGCTTGGAGCTACCTGCCTCTAGAGCAGGCTGGCCATGTCCTTGTCATGTAGTACTTGCACTGGGTTTCCTCTAGGTCTCTGCTGTTCAGAAATATTAAAAAATGTAAAAAAAATGCAAGTTGCAGCTAGAAGCTGTTATGCAGCCCTCTGGGGAGGTGGTGGGGAGTAGATGTAGGTATCATGAAGTGAGGGAAGGCGTGGGGTGCCAGAGGATGTAAAGCCTTCTGCCATACTCTTGGAAGACCATATAGGCTATGCAGATTCAAATCAGGTGCTGTCTCATCCATACTGCCTTACGAGTGGTCTTGGACTGAACTATCCCCAAAATAATACCTGTTTTTTTCAGATAAAACTAGTTGGTTGACTCCAAAAAAGAAATCAAGAGCAAACTAACATTTATGTAAAACAGACCATCAGGCACCCTGTGTTGTTCATTGACACCTCAATCAAGAGGAGCTGGAGGCAAGGTTTTTCATCAAAATAATTGAATCACAAGTTAGGAACTTTGTTTGGGAGAGATGGGCAGATTCTGGAAGTGCTTGTTAAGGATTTTCTGATATCTCAAGCAGAACATGTTCAGTGTTGCAGCAATAAACAGACTGTGTAGGTGTTCATAGTGATAAATATAAAAACCCAAAAAACTACCTCAGTGGATATATCTACCATCAAAACCACACTTCTGCTCAAGATGAAGGTTACAGAAACATTAATTCAGAACCCCAACTTGTCGGCTGGATAGAAATGTTCCTTTCTGAGAAAGATATACTGAGATTCATTGTTGCAGTAACACACCCAGACATATTTTTTTTTTTTAAATACATCTTAATTAGAGGAAAATGACCTCATGACTTCTGTGGGCATACTCTGCATCAGCGCTAACCTGGGAACCCTGAGATTCGCATCTCCATAACCAGATCCAATGCTGTCTCAAGAGAGAGAGATGATACATCCTTTCCCATAGGATTATATTTTTCCTTTGTATGAAAAAACCCAGTGACTTCACACTCAGAAGGCATACATATAATAAAATAAATTTACACAGTAAATGATGGGAGAAGTAGCAGCTATGAGGATAGCTGTATTCTTAATTTTCTCATACTATATTTTCATTTCTTTCAAGACTTTTCCATGATCAATCTGAAACTTAATGTCACACAAAGCCTAAGAGCAACTGTATTATCTCTTCAACACATTGTAACACAGGAGTTCTACTTATTTCTATGGATATTGCTTATTAAGTCTGTCCTTTCAAGAGATAAATGTTGTTCTGCTAAACCTTCCCTGATCCCTGAATGCACATTTTGACCTCAGTTCTACAGGCTTCACACTGACTAAGTTCTCTTCTTGGAGAGTTTTTTCAAAGAGCTTTTGGGTCAGGTTTTATGCTTGTGACTCATGAATAAAAGCACTCAGTCCTTCCCATAACATTTCACTCCAGGTTAATCATTGAATAATACAGAGATACCTGAGAAACAGTCCCCTGACTATACACTCTCCAGAATACTGTAACTTCTGAAATCCTAGCCTTTCTCATCAAACTCTCTAATTACTTAATTAAAACTACAGTATGTGTCTAACAAGCTACTGCAGGCTCTTAGAAATGTTGCTTGCAGCAATTAAAACACAGTGAAGCCTTTATAACCTGATACATCTTAAAAGATTGTCGTTTCCATTCCCTTTCTTACTTCAAAAATCTGGTCTTTTGTTTTGCTTCCTCTTAATTAGCTTAGCTTCCTCTATGGTACCTGCTGCCTTGTCAGGTACCAAATTCACATATTTCTTGCCTCTGTCACCTAAATCCCAGCGCACTGTGCTATCCCAGCTGGTTTCAGGCTGTCAGCACCACTTGGTCAGCAGGACACTGCTAAGCACAGGACACAGACCTAGCTAGGAACAGATAAAAAGGCTATGAGCATAGGACTCACTCTCTGCCCTTTTCTCTTCCCAGCATTACAATAGAGGTTTTCCTGAAAATCTGAGAATCCCCCTGGTCTAGACAAGGAATTCAGGAGAGCCCTGCTCAGGATTCACACCTGTGGCAGCCATCAACCACCAGGCAAATGAGACTATTTCCAATTCCCCATCTCCCTGCTGAGGTTAGTGCAAACCAGCACCCCAATATATACTGAGGTAATTACCAATCTACAGGAGCAAAGAGTTAATTGAAAATCATAGGCTCTTTCAGATGGTATCAAGCCTGTGATTCTCCAGAGGATCCAGAAATGGTAATTACTCAGTGAGCACTTTTCCCTGTGCTCTAACCCCCTGAGGGTGACCTTACTTTACAAAAATCCATCCGACTCTGGCGTGCTTTAGGCATCTTCCCCATGGAGTATGCATTTTATGTAACAGGATGATTAATTCTTCATCTCCACATCAGGGAGAAAGTGTTCCTTGAAGAGGCAAAGCAAAAAGATTGGGGTGATGCAGTCCTCACTGAAACAGACTTTCATGAGGCTTTACTTTGCTTTTGTGCTCTGAGATGTTGATATTTAAATGGACTCAATGCTGGTAAGTGAGAACCAGAGGAGGTTTTTGCTATGCTATTTAAAGAGAATTGATTTTCAGCTTGTACCCCTGAGTATTTAGTGCCTGCTGGGCATTGCGTGATAGACTACTCCATATCTGCTCTTCATACCAGTTTTACCTGTTTACAAAGCTATGGTGTACCTGGCTCTGGTATTAAAAGATAGTCAGCATGACTGATCCATGGGAATTTTGACCCCATGTAAGCTTTAGCTGTTGTATTGGAATTAATGCCACTGAAGAGATCCTGTTCTTGTGTGCCCTCAGCTCCCAAACATTTAGCCAAGAGTTTAATTCATGTGTATTAATATCTACAGTCAGAAGGCTGTCTCAGTATGGGAGCACTATCTATAATCTTATCCCATACAGTTAAAAAAAATCTAAACTCAGACACCTAATTTTGCATATTTACAAGTACCCTGAATGTAAAAAAAATAGCCCAGCTGAAGAAAAAAAATGGTAATTACTGACCAGAGAAGTTCAATATCTTTTGGTCTCATTGACCAGCAGAGAATTTGTAGGTTCCATCTTGGTGTCGGAAATGCTGATACTGTACCCAGAGCAACAGTTGAGGCAGCCCAACTGTTTCTTTCCCTGCATGGTCACAGACACCCATTCTTTCTTCCATAGTGCTTGAAATAAGGTCAGTTGTTTATCTTGGAGTCACTCGCTGCTGTAATCAACAGACCCTTCTTGTCTTACCCTCCTTCAGCAAATAATGCACCTTTTGTGAATCTTAGCATACTCACAAACCTCAGAAGCTTCCTGGTACAGGACTAGAAAAATACTGGTGAATGTTACTGACAGGAGCTGCTGCAGATAACCATTCATTGCAAAGGTACTTGTTCAAATAAGTACTGCAGGTGCTATCACAGCTAGACTGTTTCCAGCGTCTCATCAAACCCACTGGCATTTCCAAACTAAAACCCTCAGTGCTGGGATGTCCAAAAAATGAAGACTTTTTGAAGTCATGGGGGGAGTCTGTGGCAGAGCAAGAGCTTAAGCTTAGGTCTCCTGGCCCTCATTGCAGTCCATTAACCCACCACTCCTAATAAAAAACACCCATCAAACAATGAACAGGCAGAAGAGTAAATGCACCTTGAGTGAATTCTCAGTGTATTGTAAATTCCTTGGAAATTTACTGTAGTAACTTAGCTTATTAAACCCTGGGGTCTGTTCACTTACTTGTTTATAGACTATATTAACTTTTTTTTCTGCTTATGTTGTTTATTTTTTATGTAATACTTGTGACAATTTCTAGCAGGTTGCTAGTTCATTTATAAATGCATTGCAGGCAACAAAGGCACCATATCTGCTCTATCTCCTTTTCACCATATCTGGGAAATCTGCATTCTTCACCTGGTGTGACTTACCACATGGCACAGTTCAGTGCAGATAAACACACAGAAACAGGAGAGAAGTTCTTGGTTTGTCACATCAGTTCAGTGTCAGCTTTTCATCCAGCCAAGACCTACTCTAAATAGATTCTTCCCGTTACACATGGACCAGGCACCTATGAGCAGTAATAATTGCAGTTTTTCAAAGAGATGACTTGCTAAACCTCAAGAACACTAATGCCACCCTAGGTTTATTTCTGTTGTGCAATGTCAGCAAAGGCAAGTGCAGGTCGCATCTCGCAGTGTAAACTTTGTATTTGAGCAGTTGCCTTTAACCTCAACTTGTTTACAGCAATGCATCTTCCAGACTTTCTATTAAAAAATATCAGTTGAATAAAGAAGTAGCAAATTTTGAAATTAAATATCAAAATTCTGGATGGATATATACTGATTCTGTCAGATTTTACTTAAAAAATTGTTGCAATAGGTTCTTTCCACCTTACCATTTTCACTTTCATTACAAAAGAGAACCTAGAGCTGATAAAAGAGTGACTCCTAAGCAAACTATATTGGTGACACTGAAATACTTTTTTTGAGGACATAGTTATGAAAAAGACCTGGGAGATTTCAGATTTCGTTAAAATTCACAAATGCATGAGCAGTACTGAAGTATTAGTACTCTTGTGTGGCAAGAATTCTGTCTTTTCTGCCAATTTCCTGCATGGATATTAGACTGGAAGCTTTCAGTAAGTAATATATAAAGCCAGATAGATGAAGGTGCAGTCTTGAGAAAGGATTGTTCTGAAAGAAAAACATTGTTGTGAGGTTGTAATGGGGAAGAATGACTGGTGCAGGGGCCATTCTGAGGAAGGCCATGGGCATGGTCATTGTGGTCTGGCCAAAAAACTGCCATAAAGTCTATGTGCCCAGCACACCAGGTTGTGATTCCTGAGACTGGTATTCCTGTGGTACAGTAGAAGAGAGTCTCCTGAAGGAAAACATGAACTGAGTAATACCTTGAGCCACCTTCATGGGGAGCTGTGAGCAGGGAGTGCATCACATTGACTTGGATCCTGTATTCAAAGTCAGGGAAACTGCCAAAGTGCCCTTGGCTGCACGGCTGGTTTGGTTATGGGCCCCAAACCACAGACACTTAAGCACAGGCTTAGCTTTAATAGAACAAGTAATTCAAAGGCAAGGATCCACTGACAAGCCTGAAGGGAAGTATGTATGTAGGTTTTTGCAGATGTGCATTTAAGATTCCTATGTTACTGTATTGTGGACCAGGCACAGATCTTTTAAGAACAAATACAGTTTTATGGTAGGATAGCTCTTAAAGAAGCCAAAGTTATAGGAACACCATTAGCTGGAAGGATGGGGCATAATTTACCTTATTGCTGTGAAACATCTCTAAGGCTATAGTGACCTAAAAGAGTTTAGCAGTTTGGGTTTTAAAGCTTAGATTTAGTGTTATGCCAGCCTTTGCCCTGCAAGTGGGAGTCTGTACTACAGCATGAAAAGTAAATTTTTTCACCTAAAAGATTTTTACATTATGTACTCAGAGTTATAAAACTTCATTTTGATTTTGTTGGGTGCAAAGGTGGCTTTAAAACTGTCTTTCTTCCAAAAAAACAACTGAAGATGTGGTCCTAAGTGTTTGTGGGACATTATTAATTTATCTGAAGAGTAGTCATAAAATTTCAAACTGAGGTCCTATACATAATAAGTCTCATGGCTGTTAAATAATTCCCGGTAGACAGTCATGAACGTTATTAATGAGGCCCCATTAATAGTTTAGAAAACCCTTAGTTGAACTCTACTTGCAGTTCCATTCATTAATTGCAGTAATTAACATTAAGGACTGCAAAAGTTTAATAAATGGCTTTTCCATTATTACATATATGATGCTTATAGTAAAGTCAGGTACTTACAGAGCCATAACTGTGGAGTGCATTTGAAGCAACAGCAGCTTTCGAATAGCACACAAAACTTGCAGGTTGTTCTTTGATATGTGCAGAAAGAGAAGTCATAACTGTGAAACTATGGAGGCTTCCAATCACACTGGTAGCATGACAGAATTTATCTTTCCGTATGTTCTTACTTGTGGTGTTGCACCATTGATTTTTCTGGGACTAAGGTAATGTGTAAGCTGCTGGGACAACTGATTGTCCTTCTTTTCAGCAAATAATCACAGTAACAATGGTGATTGTAATATGAATTGGATTCATCATCATTTGAATAGAATGCAAAGCCAGGGCAGAAAACAGCTCAACTGAGAAAGAAAAAAAACCCATACTTGCTGTGTAGGTTAGGCAAAACTCTTCAAACAGATGTGGAAAGAATTAAATGACGTGGAAAGAATTAAATTATGGAGAGTATCAGTTATCATTAAATTTTAAAAAGTAAAATCAAACACCAAAGAAACCACAAACCACATCAAAAGAATAAACATAATCAGCTTAGTCTATTTTCTATCAAAGCCATGCAAAACTTAAAAATAGTCCACCATGGAAAATAAAGGCAACAGGCAGTACTACCACCAGAAAGAACAGGTAGAGTGACATTTTGGCTGGTTCTTGCTTAAGACAAATGCATAAATATCCTTGAGAATATGATTACAGAACCCATAGGATGATATTAGTAAGACAAATCTAGGAAAAAAGTGTTAGAACTGAATATTCAAGTTGTTGATCAACCAATCTTTCTTCCTAGTGAGAAAAGGATGTTGTGAAGCTGGTTTATTTTGATGAAAACAAAACCAAAGCCCTGATGTAGCAAGTCTTTTTAAGGTATTTCTAGTTTCCTCTGTAGCACGTAGATCCCACCATTTTCTTTAGAAAAATAATTATGTTAATTACAAGGTCCTTCTCAAATTGCAACTGGATAATTGCATTTTGTCTACTTATATTCCACAGCTGTGACAGGAAGAAGTTTTATTCACCTGCTGTTTCAAGCTATTGTGTATTTTTAGTATTAATTAGTTGCTATGTTTCACTCCAGAAACAGCTGCATTTCACAAGTGGATTTAAAAGACTCCTGGACATTCTTTGTACATATATGTATAGAAGTGCTTTGATCCTTTAAAGTATATGGCTATAAGATTATTTTAATTAACTCATAATTCCAAAAAATATCTTTCTGGCCCTTTGAAAGCTGGGATGGCTTAGGAAGTGGAATCTTTTCCTTCTTTAAAAATTAGAGTACAGTACCATATGCAATAGGAATTTATAGGCAGATCCTGGCTACTGATAGAACAGTTAAGTATATACTCTTGCTTTCATTCTGTTGGTTTTAAAAAAAATTGGCAACTAAAGTACTTCTATCTACTTTTAGTTCTCAAACTCATGTTCAATACAAAGATGTAGCATATTTTTACTCTGTTCAAATGGCACCTTTTTTTTTTGTTTTAAGGCCTGGGGGGTTAAGTATTTTCAGATTCATCACAGCAAAAGAAAGCAAGTATATCTTTCATTAAAATTGATTCACACAGTGACAGAATATAATGTCATGAAATCATCTTTTCACTACTCTCTAGAGAATGTTGTGTTCTGGGCCTTCCAGGCGGCATTGTCATCTTTACCTTGATATCCGACAGCTACCTAGAAATCATGTCACTTAAGTGGAGCACATTTGTGCCGTTCAGAAATCTTATTGACTGTAAATTAGAGACGAAATGGATATAGAAACTAGCAGTCCAGATTGATACAGCCGTTACTAGATTCTTATTAATACTTCAGCTAAGTATTAATCATCTATATTATTCCCACATATGGATCGCTATCTATACAGGAAACTCAGTTCCTTAGGTTTCTGTGTTCGTAACAGAATTTTAAGTACTGAAGCTAATAGCAACAGAACTCTATTTCCCTGCCAACGTAAGGAGCGAGACATGAAGGCCTTTGGGTTAGGAAAGTCATAGCCATGATCTGGTGACAGGGTAACATCTAATTTCAGTGCATTCTTACAGGTGCCAAGATTCAAACAAAAGCGCATGAAAGGAAGGGTCCTTTCATTACTGCCTCAGGTAATACCATGATTTAGTATCAGTTGAATTTTTTTTCTGGTAATCCATAACAGTTTTGCCATGGGCCAGCTTACAGACATGACAAACCTTGCGTGTTCTGTACAGTGTGGGTATAACCAGGCACTAGCAGTTCCTGAGGTAGCTGACATCCACCATGGGCTAAGGCATTGCTCTCATTTGTTGGTCTTGGCCCGAGGAAAAAAGCAAGGTCTCAAAATCTTTTTGCTCTATTTCAATGATTTTGGGATGAGATGCTTTGAAGAACTATGGGAACCCTAAGCTTAGAGAGGATCTCACCTCCAAGATACCCAGAAGATCTGTGCAATCATTGTGGGTTGCAACATGAGTTAAATCCATTCTTATACCCAGGCAGATACAGCTTAGGCACTACCTCACATAAAAGATTTATAATGGTGGGAGCTGATTTAAGCTTTTTACGTCATGTCCCAGCAGAAGATGTGTAAAGGCCAGTACCAATATGATGCTAACATGGACATACAACTGCTAAAAATATGGCTGTGCCTATATTAGTAAGGAATGTGGTACAACAGGACCAAAACTGCAAAGCAAAAACTTTGATGCTGCAGAGCAGCACCCACAAACACTTTGATTTATTATAGTTTATTTTGGAGTAGTTCTACTCTAGCCTTGTGGACAGAGCATCTATTAGTACTTGGAGCACATGTGGTGCCCTCCCAGAGCCCGTCTTTTAGTTTCATTTGACCCAGAGCCCATCTTTTGGTTTCATTTGACCCATAAGGCATCCAGTACATGCGCTCCAAAACCACTCCATAATGTGATTCCAAGTCCAGAACATGAGGGGCAATCAGAGGATTTGTTTCAAAATTTACTTCTTTTACCCCAGAATGGAAATAAATTGGTAATGCAGATGCATCCACTACTGATGTCTATGCAGAGGAAGACTATTTTTGTCAATACTTTTTGTCCAAACCCTGAGTCAGTCAGTATCTCTGATGACTGAGCAAAATGTTCCTTTCCTATTGTTGCCATTGAAAAGCCATATTTTTGAAGCCACCTTTGTGTTGTTTCTTGCCCATTATCCTAAGATACAAAATCCTGTTCCCATCGAAGTCAACAGAATGTTTTCCAGTAATATTCATGCAGATATTTGCCCAAGATTTGTGTGCGCCCAAGATAAAGTCTCCTTCGGTGTGTGAAGAACTAGAAAGGACAAGAGCATGAAACCATGCTTATCCTAGGAGATGAATGACTGACTGGCTTAGGACACCCCAGATGTCTCAGCATCTGATGAAGATGCTGTAGTTCTACCAGAGGTCTGGCTTGGGATTTACCTTAGACATGAATGGTAATTCACATCTCAGTTGTTATGATTTGGGACAGAAAGCAGCACTGTGCTCAGGGTCCCAGAGCTTGAATTCAGTCCTACTCTTGGTGGGTATTTCAAGCAAGTCACCTTTGCCTCTGCTTCATTTGCTTCCTACCTCCTATCTGGGTTATTTCAGCTGTAAGATCAACTGTATAAGGTCACTTTCCATGCTTACGTGCAAGAGCGTTACACAGCAGGGAGCTCTGAGCATGACTGGCACTGACCTGGAACAAGTATCAGCATCAAAATACAGTGTTGTTCTCTGAGAAAATTGCTGTTCCTCCCTCTCCTCTGAGCTTTATCTGAAGTTTCTCATCTCATGAGAAATAAAGGATTAATGTCATGAAGGAAAAAAGCCTGTCACCCAGGAGAATCATGTTTTATGAGACTTACTTTTCTATTCCTTATCAGTGTTTGCACTTAACTAATATTAACCGAATGCTGATCAATGGTAGTTGAACTTCATGGGAGCTGTGAGTTGCATAGCACTATTTTACCCTAAAAGTTTTCTGGAGCTGCATTTACTTTATATCCTATTTTTCTTTCATCTTCTTCTTCTTTAACAGCTTTTATTCATTCACATGTGAGTTTCTGGCAGTTTCAATATGTTAAAACCCATTTAGACAACATTAAAACTGAGAATTCTCCACTGTATAAATTTAATTCTAATTACTCTTATTCCCTTGTTATCTGCTGGTTATAATATGAAGTACTTTCAAAACTGGCATATTAAAGAAGCTGTAATTTGCTCAACAGCTGTAGAAACTGTGATAATTAAAGGAAAAATTAATTGGTTTTATTTTGATGTTTCTTTTATTATATTGCAAGTATGAAAATCTTATTTTCAAGGTAAGAAGTCATCAGTTCTCATCTGTCCATCTACTATATATATACCTCAGCACCAGACTTCTCTGAGCACCTTCCAAAAATGAATATATGGAAATAATCTTTACCTCTTTCTTCTCCCTGCAGCCTGTAGAAGAAACAGATTGCTAGATTTTAAAGTCAACAAGGACCACTAGGTTATTTAGTACGAGATCCTTGATCAAGCATTATATCTAGGCATGCCTTTATTGAGCACAAGGATGTGATTTCAGGGAATTCCAGACAGGCAGTCAGTTTTGATAGAAAGCTTCAAGAAATGAAAAATTCAGCACTTCGTTCAGCCGTTTCTTCCAATGCATGCTGAGCACCTGTGTGCCTGCCTTCTGCTTGAGTCTCTGCAGATTTAACTTCTAGTTGCTAGTTCTTACAGTGCCTTTCTCCAGTAGACTAGAAAGCTCTTTAGCAGTGATTTTATCCTCTTCACAATGGCACACGTACCACCAAATCAAAGCTTATCTTGGTCTCCTCTGGATAAATTAATTAGATTTAAATTTCTATGTTTTCCATTGTAAGAAAAATTTCAGACCACAGGTGAGATGCATCGAGTTTCTTATGTCCTTTTCTAAATTACAAGATCCAAACCCAAACTCAGCAGCTTGATTTTGCACAGCTACTACAAGGTGAAGTGACAAAACCACTTCCCAGCTCTTAACACATGTTCCTTTTTTGCACATTCAAGGGCACAAGGCCTTTGCCATGGCTTTAGACAGGTTGTTCACTGGGAACTGCTTTGTCAGCCTGATTCCTAAAGCATTTGCAATCTATTTGCACAGTCCTTTCCTCAACTTTAGCTGTGAAGGACAGTTTTCTACTAGCCCAGGCACTAATTTCTAGCAAGTCCAGTTCCCGTGAAAGATGTCTTATGTATTGATTCTTACTATGCAGGGCACTTTAATCTCTAGAAAAAGCTGTCAAGAAAAAACAGTTTGGGCAAACCTAGCTCTGGAGATACTTACAGAGATGAGCACAGAGTAAACCTATGTGACTAGATTCACATAGACTCTGACTGGAGCAGATCAGCTCACTTTTTAAAAATAAGTGGTGCAGATTCCTCCAAAATTATAATTAAAGAATCATCAAATGGTCTTGGAGATATTGGATAGAGTCTTTCTCTTCCTTAAACTTTTAGTCGATACAAGGAGTATACAAATATTTATCTTTATAAACACTTTTCATTAAAAGCTAATTATAATATAGTTCTGCAATTAATTATTAGCTGCTTTAAGTAGATACCTTACAAGATTTTACTAAATAAATGAGAATCAGTCATTCTTAACATAATACAAGCTAGGAAAATATTTTAAAAAGAAGTTTAATTCCAGTTAAACAAGATGTACTGTCCCTTTTACATTCATTTGACATCCAAGTCTCTGGAGAACTTCTTGCTCTTTTTCTACTTTGCTCTGCATCCATATTACTTCCCCTCTGGACATCCATTACAAAGAGGAATTGGATTGCTGTGCTCAGACACCACTGCTGCAGCACTACTCTGAGTGATCTGTTTCTTTAGCACGCAGGTTCAATTCTCGTTGTTTATTGACTTTTTCCAGGTCTCTCAGAAAAACCTCCTTACAGCTGATTGCAGGTTGACTGAGATGCTAGCCAGAGGTCTGGATCTGGAAAGGGCAGGAGGAAGCCTGTGCCTGGGGGTAAGGAGCCCAGCAGCACCACGAATACATTAGGTTCCACTATGAATTCCACAAATAGTTAATAACAGGCTGAATTTCCTTTCCCTAGTTGGACCATGAAAATGAACAGAACAGTATGTAGCAAAGAAGCCACATACAAGAATGAAGGGGTTTGTATGTCTTAGTTATTAGACTAGGGAGAAAAAATGGGAGAGCTGGATAGATCTTTCTCCAGGTTGGTAACTTGTGTACTGGAACCATTTTACCAAACATAAAGCTCAGTACAAGTTACTATGTTCCACCTAGAAGAAATAGCTCTACTGAATGAAACCTAATGTAAATGAGGTTTCTATCTCCCTGCCACCTGGTAATCTATCCTTAAAGGGTTGGAAAAGAGAGTGGCAATAATGCTTGAACATACCTAAATTACAGCAAAGGGCACACAGGTTCCATTTTTTGCCACTGCAGATAAGATCCAAGACAATTAATCTGTGGACAGACACAAGAATATTTCACCTTCCAAAAGCAATTACTTCCACTGCTTGTTATAACAAAAGTTGTTATAACAAAAGCTTTCTACTTTCAAAGTGTGAAATCTGCCTTCAACTGCACATAACTGCAAAAGAAAAAAAAAAAATCACTGGAGTACCAGGCTGATGTTACTGATCTAATATAACAAAGATCTATATTTGATTTTAAACCATTCAAGAGAATTTCCCTAATTAATCATGCAGGTCTTACTTCATTTGCTAAATTAATGGTTTTCCCATTGTACAGCTTGACCAAAACAAGCCACATAGTACTTGTCAGGTCTCATGTGCTGTTCATTGCCATAGAAGGGCCCTCCCTGATATTTCATGGAGATTTCAGATAGAACTTTATAAATGCACTTTGAAATGAAGCATGATCCCAAAGCAAAAAGAGAAGTCTTAAAGAAACCAGGGTATTTTCTTGATGACTGTTCAGCCTTTCCTGGAGACTTGGAAACAAGTCCTGGAATCTTTTCTTTTGGCAGTTTGATTCTTTGCTGCAAGGTAATGGTATTAAGGTATTAAGGGCAAAGGAACAAATGTAAAAAAAAAAAAAAAAGACAATAAAAATGATTCATTGGCAGGCAGACACCATACATTCTTTCCATTTTGTTCCTGTCAATTTTTTTTACAGTAGCAAACTATTTCACCGTTTCAATACCTGAAGGAGGAGATGCAGTGGGGTAAGCTGCTCAGAGGTCTGTGGGTCCTGCTCTACCAGTGTGTGCTGTGACCATTGACTTGTGCAAAACAAGCTGCAAAGTAGTTGCAAAGCTGCTACAATCCTGCTAGTAGTATCATACACTGATCTTACATTCCCTTTACACTTTGACTATGAAAAGAGCAGGAAAGAGCATCAATCGGATTCTAGTCTTCTGATACATTGTACAGCTTTATATAGTAGGATAAGACTAACCAAACTATGTTGTGAAAAAAGGAGAAGTTGTGGAAATATGGGGGGTCTTTTCCATGAACTGGTGTAAAAATATTCAAAAGTGGTTAGCCTGGTATTCCCTAGGATAAAACAAACAAACAAACAAACAAAAAACAAAACCAAAACAACAACCAAAACCAAAATACTTATTTTAAGAATTTAAACCATCTAGATATAAATCCAGAGGCTATATAATAAAGCCAGATTTCTTCATGATTATCTGGACAGTTGAAAGAGTAATATTTAATTATTCCTCACTTGTCATTTAAAGGAAAGGCTGAGGTCTTTTTTGTTAAAATTGTGCTAAAAAGATAACATTTTCTGTTGTTTTTAATGATATCACTGTATGTGTGAAAGGCTCATTGGCTTCTCTTTCCATGGGTCTGTTTATTAGTAATGCACTATATGTTAAAAGTGCCTGAAGTCAGCTCAAAAGCATTAGTGGCCAGAAAGCACATTTATATCCTTTCAGTCCAACATATCTCATGAAACAAATCAAATTCACATAACAGACTACAAAAAAGGGTGAAAAAGTGGAGGGACTTTTTACTTATTAACAGAAAAGAAACTACTTCCGACATATAAAAGTGCCATTTCTGTGTCTGTTGCTTAAGATGTATAAACAACAAAGTAATCCTGAATTGTACACGGTTTTTGGTAGAAATGAAAGCCAAGTGGCCAATTTGAGACATTTTATGTCTTTCAGATGAATAGCTGTGAGGAACATCCTTTGAGGCAGACAAATGATCTGAGACAGTTCCCAAAAGGTATGATTATATATAAGCACCTGCTTGCTGTTATGATGATTCAGTCAAGAACAATTGTGAATGCTTTCATGAGTTCTGCAAAGCTATTAACCTCAGCAGAGTGCAAACCAGTCTTTTTCTTAAGTGTTGTAGTTCTGAAAACACTCCAGCAACTCTCGTGTATAATATCATGAGCAAGTCTTCATATATTGGACCACATAGTCCAGAAGGACAAAACTTAAAACTGAGGGACTACAAGGACAGGAGTGAGCGGTGAACCTCTACATGGGTGAAACTGTTTGGAAACTGAAATGAGTCTAAATCAAATAACAACTGGATCTGTGAAAGGCCTT
Organism: Falco cherrug; assembly: GCF_023634085.1. NCBI lineage: Eukaryota > Metazoa > Chordata > Aves > Falconiformes > Falconidae > Falco > Falco cherrug. Next base: position 54,449,564 of record NC_073697.1, read on the forward strand.
TTCTAGTACACTGGGCTATCTTAACTGATGAAACTTAGTTTAGTGACAGCTTCTGGCAGAGGTTCTTTTTAGTCACCTCAGGATGCAGATGCAGATGTTTGAATTTCTGCAGCAACACAGGCAAAGACTGTGCAGCATGAAGTCCAGATTTAATTTGGACTTAGTCACAGGGTTACAAAAAGCAGCAAAAACCATTGAGACTAACATTACACCAAAAGAAATGTGAAGGAAAGGCTCTTGCCTTGCATGTTGTTGTGAGGCAATGACAATTAAACAAATAGGGAGTGTGAAAGAGGTGGTCCAGGAGAAAGAAAATACTGTTACTGTCTACATGCAAGATGTACTATTAGGAAGTCTTATATGTCAGAATAAAATAGCACATCCTGCTTTCATTTGTGTCCCTCTTAAAAATCAAAGACAAGAAAAGAGGAAAGACAACATTGTGTGTGGGAGCATGAATAATGGACCTTCACTTAGTGAAGACAGAGATTATGGACCCATCACCAGTTTAGAATTTCTTAACAGAAAACATTTATGGAAATTAATGTGGTTTAATAACAGCCCATATTAAAATGTCATGTGGCAAGTATTGTACAAATGAGATAAAATGATATTATATATATAATAGATGTAAAAGCATTATTATGCACATCACTTGATGACACATTTACTTCCAAACCAGGCAGTGGGCAGAATTCGGGATGTCATCCTGAGCACCACTAGCCCATGCGAACAAGAAGAATTCCACCATGAATAGAGCTCTTGAGCACAACAGTGGTGCTATGACCCCCTCTTAACTGGAAAGAAACGTAACAGTCAAGTCCATGAGCTTCTGTTCTGTGATCAGGGATCTCCAGATTCACTATGAAACTTTTCAGAGCTTCAAATGTCAAACACATGTACAGGAAGGGTTTATAAATATGTATTCAGCTATATTTTTCTGCTTTGCAGCAAGTTATGGCTTTTAAGAGTCCAGACATCTTAGCTCTAAATATTCAACCATGTTACAAAAAACTGGCTCATGTTAGGCCTATGTCATCTATAGCTATGCATATAACTGAGCTAGAAAAATTATTTTCTCATAGGCCTCATCAGAAAAAGCCCTTGTCTATGGAACAGCATGACCTAAGTGGGCACAGAATTAGAACAGAACATTTATATCCATCTTACTATGATGTTAGTACATTGATAAAGCAGGTCTTTGTTCAGTGAAGAGCACCTGGTCTCCCAGTCACACCAAATGAGTGAAGAGTGATTAGCAGAAAGACACAACTGGTGTCTTCCTGCATCATTCCTTTGCCTCTTTGGCTTCCTTGCAGTAGCTGAAGCTGAAGCCTGCACAGCCATGGCCTCTTTTCCCGCCTTGCCTTCCCTTACTGCTGTTTTCAAACTTAGTAGGACAAAGACTGATGTCTTTGCATCACCCAGATCAATGATACTTTTCAAAGAGATTGAGTCGAGCATGTAAAATTCCTCCTGTCAGCCTGCACTTTGTAGCTTACATAACCTTGATTGACATATGTGAAGTGGTTCGGTGAGCTGTGATCAACCAGGGATTAGTCTGATCTTGAGTTTCATGCACAGATGAAGGGGTTGGATAAGGGAAGTCAATTTTTTTCCCCTGCTTATTTGTGCTTTTTATGAGTGGAGATATTTGTCTTGTTTGCAAAGGCTGTTGGTAGGGAGCTGGATATTGACCATTTCTCCCCAGCTGCATGAAAGGCATGGAAGAAAAGGCTTCAATTGCCTGTGGTTTGCTGCTCTTCCAGTCTGAAGCTTTGACTGACTGCTGTATTAACCCAGACATTCAACCCTGAATTAGATCCCTCCAGTCAGCAGCAGCTCATACACCAAGCCCACACACTTAGAGCAATGTCTGTTCTGACTGCAACATGAATAAATATACCAAATCTAGTTTTAATCTTGGTAGTTTGTGTTCTAGTGCAGAAAAGATCTGTTTACACTGTTCAGCTTCTCAAGTAAGAGCTCTCACTCTCTGGCAGGCTTGCTCAGTATTTCAGTGTTGAAATTTGTGCCACCCTCTCTCCATTTATTGGCTGGTGTAGTTAGATAAATCCAGCTTGGCATTGTGTCTAAAAGCAGTGCATTCATTGCACCCATTGCCATGTAAGTTCTCTCCTGCAGGGTGGAAACACTTTCAACCTGAACAACTAGCTCATCTGAGGAGTATACAACTGGCTGCAGCTCACAATGAAGAAATAATCCACCAGTTTGGCACAGCCTAAACCTATGTGCACTCATACTTTCCTGGTGGCAGAATTTCTGGGGGGGACTCAGGAGAGCAGTCACATTTTTTCTGTAAAGAACAGTGAAAATACCCCAGAAAGGCTCAACTTAGTAAGTACTAAGAATGACTGGACATGGCTCTCTCACATAAATGATACACTACCACTTTGGATACAGCTGAGTTGAAGTACTTGGTGGAGTCTGCAAAAACTTTGCTGTAGACCCACCTAGCCAAGATCAGCTCTTGAGTTCCTGCCTGAAGTCAGGCTTTGACTCCAACATGTGCGTACAGAGCTGGTGAGAAATTATTCCGACAAAATATTTTTTCAGCAAGTGTTGGTTCAATAAGATGCTTGAAAAAAGTTGTGATGTACAACAAAACATTTCCCAAGAATTCCTTAAACATTTGACACCTGCTTAAAAGAAAGTTCCAGATTCAAGTCCATGTTTGTGTCATAATAAGCTAGCTGTTTTTCAGAGGGTATTTCTCCAATATAATTTATTAAATGCATAGTGAAAGGTGCCTGAAATCGCCGTCTTTTTCATAGGCTAAGAAAATTGTCTCCCATTGAGTATGAAACACACATAAGTGCAAAAGGTTGGAAGGGTTCACAACACCTGATTTTAACCCTTTTTGTGGGGTGGGAGGTATTTTTGAGTACACTAGCTCTCAAGAATCCCAAATTTTGTGTCCAGGTTTTCTTTTTTTAAGAGAGAATTGTAATTGCAGTTTTTCAGTCAACTTTATTTTTATACATACAAACTTTAACCTTCACTTTATTTGCTGAATGGGTGGGTCATGACTCATCGACATAATCTCTTCAAAGTCTGCCAGCCTGGGTGCCTTCCCTAATGATATTGCTTGTTTTGTGCATTGATACAGTGACAGTTGAGAAAAATGCTTATTCTTTGAAAGGTCAGTGTACAGCTTAATCTACATCAGAGCAATCAGTTTCTGCAAAGCCTATTTCTGAAACATAGTTTTTAACCTTTTTACATCTCAGCTTTTCAGTCCTCTTTTCACTTACTGTGCTCTGGACTGACACACCAGCTATTTGACGTTAAAGTTTGTATTCCTCTCTCCAAAATGATAAGTTTGGTAAGGTCAGGAGTATTTCCGTTCTTGCTTATCCTCAAGAGCATTTTAATGAAAGACAAGCATTACACAGCTCAGTGCTAAAAGGATTACAGAAATTGCAGAGCACAGCACTCCTGACTCTGTTTTATGCAGAGAATCAAAGCCAAAAGTGGTCTGTTTTTTCGCTACAAATAATGCTGGCATCCCATCATGACTGGACAGAACTTCAAGAGGTCTTCCTGTCTACCCACCTGCAGTATTGTTTTCCTGACATTTGCCATCAAGCTGTGGTCAATAAGCAGCTTGGGGCAGAACAGAACTTGCTCAGTGCAGGGTATACAATCAGCGCTGAAAGCAACTACATTAACATTCCTCTGCCTTAAGGCCTTCAAAACAGTACTTTGCTTTTGAGAGTGTTTCGTGCTGCGTATGCACATGCATACACACAGGAGGGAAAAAACAACCATACACATGGTTGGAAAAAGAGTATTTTGCTATTGCAAACAACCAGAGAAATTATTTAGGTGGGCCAGACGTAGATGTGCAAACATCTAATGAGACAATCAGCAGAAAGGCAGTGAACCACATAGAATCCTACCACATGACTACTTGAAATTTATTATGTGAGTTAAATAATACAGTTCAAAACCTTTTTACATCACTTTGCTGTTCTCCCTTGGCACAAGAGAATGAATTAGACAGCTGTCACCTTGTCTGTAAATAATGTTCAAAGCTAATTTCTTTGAAGATGTTCCTTTATGTGCATTTCAGTAAGACGAATGTAGATAATTAAATATTAAGGTATTTAAATCAAGTTGAATATAGTCAGCAGCCAAAGTAAATTACTACCTTGTACTGAATCTTTACCACATGAATCTGCTTGTTTTGTTTTGCTTTGTCTTACCCTGTTCAGAAAGCAATGCCAATGAATTGTCACTAGTGCTGGATACAGTGCTCAGATGAGAACCTCTCTTTTATCAAACAGGACCAAATTTTTCCCTGGCTTTTGTCTTGCCAGACATGGTGTAAGGCACGAGATGTGAGGATCATATTCTGATGTGAGACTGTATTCTGTGCTCTGTACTCAGAGTAAGTTATTGAGCAAACGCTGGAGTGAAAGCCCTTCTGAAGTCAGGGGGAGCAACCAGAAGTGGTGGCCTCTGTACAAGCAGCAACACCAAAGAGAAAGATGACCACAAGGCCAGAGAGAGAAACACCAGAGAAAGTTCAATGAGATTTTTAATTCCCATGGAGAGGCGATCAGGGCATTAGTGTTTAATATCCCAGTTCCACATCATCAAAGTCAAAGGGAGATTTGTCATTGGGCTTTGCCTGATGCACTGTCACAACACATCTTGGCTTTGCCTTGGCAGGAGGAGATGCTGAGCTAGCTGCACCAGAACTGAGCCCGCACTCCCAGCTTTTACACACATTTAAGCTACATTTGCTGGATTTATCACTCAGACTTGTCAAATATGTATGTCACATGACAGGCAATATGAGGCATTAACTGATTGGGAAATGGTTCAGTATGAACTCAGTAAAGCCAATATGGTTACTTTTTACTCCATGAATTTTATGCTGCACACTTAAGCATTCACAGACTAAGATATTTCAGAGCCACAAATCATTTGCAGCCATCATCCGTAGCCTATGAATGTGACCCGAATCTGCAGGAAACCAGGCATCTCTACCTAACTAAAATAAAATTTAATTCATACTTATTGACGCTAGCACTCAAAAGGAGGGAGGAAGGTGGGCATGTGTATAAGCTCTCAACAGAAGCAGAGCTATATGGAGGTGAGAACAGCAGAGCTGTCCAAAAAGTGGCACTGTTTTTTCCTTGCTTCCAAGATGTTTTGTGTACCATACGTTGTTATGTCAAGTCATCCCACATGCAGTCTGGTTTGGTTTTATTTTTTAAGAGTCTCACACTCCCTGGGTCAGGAGAACACTGCCAAAAATACAGATTTAACAGTGACAGGATAGACTCTTCCTTTGCATTCCCTTTCTGTTACCTGCAGCCCATAGTTTAATGGAGGAAAATGAAAGTGGGTAATGTAAGTGTATGGTGAAAAATAAAAGATTGTGTGAAAACACAAAAGTTGCTGTGTTCCTTAGAAGCTCATTTGCAGGCATCCTAACAGTACAATATTTTTCAAGCATATATTGTTCTTGTAAGGAAGGTGTAACCTCATTTTGGAACAGCACCGCTACACTGCAACACATTTGCAGCCTTTACATTTCAGTAATTAAGTTATTTATTGGAGAACTACTCTATAAATTCCCCCAAAACAGGCAGTAAAAAAGCCCATATACAGACACAGTGCATGAGTGATTTATAGGGACTGGTCGCCTTTAAGCTATGTAGCAAAATAATGATTCCTTCAAGTTAGATGGCTAGTTTTAGTGACGTGTACTAAACAGTTGCCATGTAATACCTCCCTGTAAACTGATACATTGCAAGTTGTCATTGCTCTTTGCAGTATAAAAATGGTGACAAACATACTGAAAGAGTGATCTGTTTTCTCTTTTAGCTGACTGTTCTTCCAAGATTGTGAGGAGAATAGCAAGCTTGTTTGTAATTAAAGATAACACACAATTCTTCTGTGTTATAGCTTTACCTACAAAACCCCAGGGTAAAACAGCTTTAGCATGAAAAGAAACACATATGGAGCTGCTGATGGGATATTCTTTGCTTGAAATACAGCTTAGAGAGAGCAAAAATTTTGAGCACGGATCCTAACAATAGAAAAATAAATAGGATTCCACCTTGTGTCTCTGTAGGCTCAGTACTCTTGTATAATAGCTGTCTCCAAACAAAATGCAGAAATAAAACTTCTCCTGGTCAGCCATTATCTGCCATTATCATCCGGGAAGATGGGACTGCCTGTAATCTCCATTCACTGCCCACAGTGGCCAGCAAACCCTCTAAGCGTGTGGAGATTTTCAGGTATTCCCCTTCCACAAAGGCCAAGCCAAGCCAAGCCAAGGTCTCCTGCTGACCACGTGGACACGATGGAACCAACTGGAAAATGTGTGCTCTTAGGAAAACATCAGACTTGCATGCAAAACATGAAAGTTAGTCCTGAGAAGCAGCACGGAGGTATTAGTGTCTTTCAGACAGAAGGAAAAAGGGATACATGTTACTATGAAATTTTAACTGAAGATAACGTTTAAGAAAGATCTGCTCTCTTACAGAAACTTACAGAATTTCTTGACTGTTTTTCAGCAAAATTCCCTGCCATGGCCATGCCCTGATCAGCAGGGCATGCAGAAGCAGGAATGGCTTGATGAAGCTCTCATCTGTCCCGCTACACCTGCCCATGAGATCAGGCTGCAGTCCAGGTGTTGTCTGGTCTTCAGGCTGCTCATATGTAGGCTTGTGAGGCCTCGTTCTCTTCTGTAGAGCCAAGGCTGCATGCCTCCACTAGGAAATGACCCTTTGGTATCCAATTCAGAAAACAGACTAGTTCTGATTAATAAAGATCACCTTACCCCTGTCGCCTCTCACTTTTCCTACATTAAATGATCACGGCTGTCCTTTCTGGTTTTAAAATCTACTAATTTATGACCCTGGATTTACATTTGTGAAGGCTTTGAAATATTTAGAACAAGGCCTTTTGCGCAGATTAATCTTTTTATTTTAATATGGCATACACACCGGTTTTGCCAGTTATGACAGGAAGCAACCCCAATACCTATGCTTGGACTGGAAAAAACAGGCACCAGTTCATTACACTCCGATTTATTAACATGCCTCAGTAAATCTCAATGGGAAGCAGGCATGGGTTTTCACAGGAGCATGGAAAAACATTTGAGAACACAATAACAATCTGGTATGTGACATCTTTTAGACACTATAATGGAAAAGACCATGGCAATTTTATGTGGACTTTATGGAAAATAATGAAATATATAAAATGTATGAGTAGAGCACTGTCAATGAAACTCTGCAATCAGTTTATTTTTCTACCAGGCTCTAACTCCTGCTTCATGATGCATAGCGTATATCACAACCTAGTATTTCCCAGTAGGGCCCATAACAGTGAGAACTATTGATTAAATGTTAACCCCTTGACTCAGAAAGTTGAAATTTCACAGAGTGCATCCCATTATCAGCAACAGTAATGTGCTGAGAAAGACCAACAATTCCAAATGGTTGCTGTAATATAAATTTTTATTTATGGATTTGAATTTAAATTTAAACAGTTCAAACTTATTTTTTTGCTGCATATAATTTTAAAACAAGTACATTTCAAAATATAGTATTGAATAGTGTAGCCTATGCACACATGCACATATATTTATGAAGTAGTGATAAAATATAATTTGTAAATTAGAAAACAGACAAATAAATATAAATCTACAAATGGATTTCAACATACTGTTATGTTGAAATTTGTATGTTTATTTTCAGCTACTCACCACATTAACATTGGCAGTTTCTGATAACTGATTATTTGGATATGTAATTATGGGAATTGCACAAACTCTTTAAGTGTATAAATGTGCATTTAATGTATTTCTTTTTTATTTTAACATAAGTTAATTTACTCTGAATTTCTTCATTGGTCTTCTTTCTGAAATTCAACTTCTTCCTGGCAATTTTTTTTCCTAAAACCTTGACATCTTATCTGTAAGACAAACTCACATGTTTTCATTTTTTCTAATGAAATATTTATGAGAAGTAAGATTTTCTTTATCTGAAGAAAATATATGATTTAAGTCAGAAAATGTTCAGCTCCTACAAGCATAATTGGCAAATTTAGAAAAAGGCAATTCTCAAAATATTCATTCAGATGAAAAATCTCTGGGATTCACACAACAGAGCAAAACCTCAAGGTGAAAAATACTGGAATTCTCTGTCTTGCTTTCTCTGGATGGATACTTTTGACTTCATGATGCAACAATGATTTTATTCACAGTGCTTTGTGCTAATAATGCTGTCAGCCGAGATGGCTTCAGGCGAAAAAACATTAAGTTGTAGAAATTATAGAACTGGGTCAAAATTGTGTGGTTTTGTGCACTTGGTTTGGTTCTTTTTTGCTTTATGGCATAAGAAAATAATATCAGTGATTTTAAGTGTTGCTATTAGTTTCATTACTGTTCTAGACATCAATAGTCAAAGACATTTAGATGCTTGCTTTCACTACAAGTTGCCTCTTATATCAAAGGATAGATGTGTCTACATTTCTCAGTGGCACTGAATCAAGACACAGCATAATGAGTCAGTGTGTAAAACACTGTTGTATCTGCCTCAGAAATATTTGTAGGACATCCTGAAAACATCTTCGGCAACACAATGTTGCAGTCAGGGGCTCTATACATCAAATCCATGTTTATGCAGTAACCTGTAAGGTTACTCCTTTGGAAAGTCCTTACCAAGGTGTAGTCAATGGCAACAATATGACGGCTTTCATTTATCAGGAGCAGTATAAAACCCAAGCACTGTGCTAAATAAGGAGGGAACATATGAGAAGTCCTGCAGAGTTTTACCTTTCATTACAGGGGAGTTCCGCTGTAGTGGAGTTTATGGACTTGTGATTTTATGGAGTGTGCTTTTGATTTCTTATTTTTTTATCTAGATCTATTCAATCAATTACTTTAATTTACTCTCTGGGCAGGCTGCAAGTTATTGTGTGACAAGTTTTCAATGTTTGCAAACAGTATGGGGCAATATTCATGGGAGAGAATAGCTGTGCCTGGAAATGCTTTCTGGAATCTTGTTCCCACCTCCCATATTTCTTGGGGATGAGGGGTTATTTTTAGCACTGTGCAGAAAGGAGATAGTGGTCAGAGGTCCTTTTACATTTTCACAAGTCTTGATACATTGTTCATAATCATACTGTAATTATTGAACATTACAAAGGTCCAGTTTAATCAATGGATAAAGTACAATGAATAGCAAATCTATAGGCAAAAATAATTTGATGTCACTGCACAAATCCAACCTGAGGCTTTGTCAGAGATGGTATCACAACAGATCACTAGCCTTTCTTACTGGATTGCTTTAATATCTAAGCTAGCTGGACAGCATTGCACAAGCTGGGAAAGCAGGCACACCGTGCCTCGGTTGCCTTTGCTCCCCTTTTGTTCTCTGTACTGGGAAATCAGCCACAGTTTTTATCCTCAGTAAGTTCACTGTGCAAAAGGGACAGGTCAAAAGCAAGGCATGGGTAGGAGGCAGCTGGATGCATTTCTCTTAACACACTTTCTTGGTCTGTACCTGGGTGGAAGAGCCTTGCTAGACCTCCACTGCTTCATCTGTGTAACAGCCAGAACAAAACCCGGTGCCATGGCTCTCACTTTTCGTGCTTTGGGCTGCCCAGAGGATGGCCACCTGCTATACTGAAGGGAGCAACAGCTTTCTCCTTCCATGTAATACGTAAGGGTTAAAGCACACACACAAGAAGTGTGAAGTCTGGGGGTTTAGGCTCCTCACAGCCTTTGGAAAACTGACTTTTTTCATCTCCCTAGGAACTGTCCAGACATATTCAGAAATGGCCCTTGGAAGTGCCCGGGTCATCTTGCTGTGATTCAGCCAGGACGTTTGGTTATGCTGCTGAGGCTGTGACTCCTGAGACAGGCACGGAAAATTGATGAAGCTTAAAAGAGAAGGTAATGGGCAGGAAGGAGCCTGGCACTCTGAACTCTGTGCTGTCATGCTGTGGAGACCAAAAATACAAATGTGTTCCAGGAAGGATTAGATTAATTCACAAGCTATAGGTCCATCAGGAGCTATTCAGTACAAAGACAGGGACAACTTCACCTTGCTCAGAAAGTCTTCAGATCACTGATTGCTGGGGGAAGATGCACATCAGTAGAAAGATATTTCCACATTTATCTTCTTAACATGCTCTTCCCTGACTCAGGACAGGGTGTTGGGATAGGCAGACTCCAGGTCTGAACCAGAAGGGCTGTTCTACTGGACCTTCTCCTGCAGGGGTAGTGGCTCCAACTCCCAAACTTCTTTACAAGTTTTATGTTAAATAGCTATTGATGGGAGGGAGTGGGGGGCATCAAAACAGCAGAAATAATCCTACAATCAAAGTCAAGCTCAAGTAAAGCCAGGGCAAATGCCCAATGAGAAAAAAACAATGAATGTTCAACCTCAGCCCTACAGGAGATCTTAGTGCCACTGCTGTCCTTGCAAATGTGCCAATGCATGCCATTTCAGCTGGCTGCAGTTGTGTGATGTACCTGTTTCTTACAGGGAACAGAGGACAACACTCATTTCACATAGACCACTAAACAGCTGACAGATGATAATAACTTCATGTCACAGGTGACCCAAAGGTGAAGGTCTCCGTATCTAATTACGTAGCCCCTTAGCTGTGCAGTAATCCCAAGAACTTTTTGTCTGGCCCACACTTTTTTGTTGGGCAAGAGAGCATCCAATCACACAGAATATTTCTCTCCCTTTGCCAGATTCTTCCTTCAGGATGGGAAGCCCCTCAGGCTTTTCAGGTCTGAGATACTGTATTTGGAAGGTTATTTTCACCAGCTTGTAAAGCCTGAAGCGGGCATCACCAGTCCCAAGCACACAGAGCTCTAATTGAAACCGTTCCCAGCAGCTCTGTATCTACATATACACATCCTGATTATGACAAAGCTCATGAATAATCACTGGTATGAACTTGTTCCTCATTGTCACAAGTTCAGGAAAGCAATGGGGATCCAATTGCATCACCCGATCCCTCTGCATGGCAAAGATGACAAAGTTCCCATTTTCTAAAAATAATTACATAGCCCAGTGTGAATTTGTGCTGCAAAGGACGCCAAGATGACTCACAAGCACAAAGATTATGAAAATGTATTCGTGCTGCAGCATTAGGATTAAGACAGAGTTGTAAATATTCAGCCTCACTTCAGGTTTCACCTCAGCTCTTCAAACTTCTGGCTAACCCCATTTGCAGAATTAACTCTGTGCTGTTGTTTCCTTAAGTACCTGAAAATATTCCTTTCTAAAAGCTTTTAAATGTAATGCAGCAAATTATTCTGGTTTTAGTGCTGTGCTCTCCCTCCCTTGTTAACATATGTGGCTTTCAAAGGGGGGAAATATAAACCAGGCAATTTCTGTTTTCTGACCCCATGAATCTAAAATGAGATGGTTTCATTGTCTTTCTTTATCCACATTGTAATTGCTGTTCCTGGTGTATTTCCAGAATGCACCTCTCTGGGGATCCACACACAATCACAGCATATTAGAATATTTCAATGCTTTTGTTTTCTTCATGGCTCTTGCAATACTTTTCTTTCATATTCCTGATCCTCACTGGCACACATACTACAGTGCCTTCACTGAAGTCAATGAAATGTCATTTATTTGTGCCTGCTGAGAATTTGATCTGAAACCTTTAGCTTTATCTGTGTTGTACTGCAGCCTAAAAACTTTATATTTTTCTTTTTGAAGATAAAAAGAAATAACATATATATATATGTATATATATGCATACTGCATATCAAACAGGCAGGTACAACTTATGTAACAGAGATTATACAAATCAAAGAGAGTATTAATAATGCCAAAAGAAATAATTTCAACATCTTAAATAGGCTTAAGCAGTGAAAAGTATAAAGAGAAATTTTGTCTCAAGATGGGACAGAGATCAAGTAATGTTCATGGTACTTTTCCAGAAAACGGAGGTCCCTTTTGAAAGTAGCAGGTAGAATTTAGGGTTAGGTCTGGTCAAACTGGGTATGTTTGTTTTAAGAGAAATTTGGATATATTTTTTTTCCATTATCAGTAGAAAATAAGGCTTTGGAAACATTGCTATAACAGTAAATTACTTACCTTGGAAATTATATTTAGGAAAAAAAAATTTGAATCCAATTGCAAGATACAGCATTTATTTCAAAATACAGACATTTTTACCTGCTCATTATACAGTTATGGTTTTGCATTGTTTTATTCCATTATACTCAGTAGCAGGACTGTGTAAATGTCACATACGAATGCCTAAATGTGGAAAAACAAAGCATACATCATACATACATACATACATATATATAAAAATTAAAAATGTAACACTAATCTCTTTCAATGATAGTGATTCCAAAACAAAATGCTTTCAACTGCAATTTTGTCCTTGATGTCTTTGATTTAAATGGGTACACACTGCAAAACATCTTAGTGGTTCTATATGCTGTTTTCTAAGAAATTGTTTTGCCAAAACTTTTAGACTAAGTGTGTTCAAGCTGCAGAGGAGGTAGCTGATAAATATGACTAAGATGACAGTAAGATACTAATTTTTTTCCCCGCGAAAACAGTCAAGCAGTGGAGCAGGCTGTCCAGAGAGTCTGTGAAGTCTCTATCCTTGGAGGCTTCAAAGACCTGACTAGATAAAGTCTGAGTAACCTGGTCTGATCTTAGAGCTGCTCAGTTTTGGGCAGAAGGTTGCACTGGAGACCTCTTGCAGTCCCTTCCCTAAACGGTCCTGCTATCCTCCAATACTAGGAAATGTGAATTATGTTGTAGGTCTAGTAATGTTTTCCAATCTAACTGAGGAATTAATATGCTACAGATTAAACCTAATTTCTATTTTTGATTACTCACATAATGTTCTTTTCTTTACTAGAGTCACCAGTAGGAGCTGCTTTAACTGGCTGGATATATTAATGACACTCTTCTGAGAAAAGTAGAAACTCAGATCAGTCACTACAAAGTCTTCTGAAATCCAGTTACAACTTCCAGCCCAGAAATTCTAGCAGGTGCATGAAATATCATGGACAGCATGTTGCCATGATCTATAACAGGGATACTGAAGGGTCAGAAAGAAAACAAGGTGGTAGATATGCCATTAGGGGAGAAGGAATAGACAGGCTCAGGAGCTACTGGTCTGGCACAGCTCTCACTGAATCATGTGCTTCACAGCTATAGATCAATCTGTAGCAATGTAACCTTCCAAAGCCGGGCTCACTATCAGGACAGTAATATTAAATGTGAACCATCATAAAAGAAATACCACGTATTTATTATTTTCAGCTTCACAAATGCCAAACCATTTGTATTCTGTCTTACCTAAATATATATAGCAACATCCCATGAACACCTTGGAATTATTTAATGAGATAAAATTAATAAGCTAAAATAAATACAGAAGCACAGAACAATATAAACCAGAGCCAAAAGTGTGGGTGCCTTCAAAGCTGAAATTGCTTTTTGCCCCCAACCTTTTACTTTCACCTGCATTCTCAGAAGCCTAGGATAAAAGATTACCTTTACGTTCTGCCTGCTTTTATGAGCACATGTGGGATATTGTAAAATATTGCCTGCACCTTGCAAACTTTCACCATTCTATCTGATTGTAGTCTTATTTTTAGTGACCTCCTCTGAAGTGGAGGGTACATGTGGATGTAGCTATGAATTACCTGTACCTGCTTGATTTTGGAAGCTCAGATCAAACCTTTAGCTTCTTGAGTTCAGGTCCACTGTTGTTCACTCTTTACTTTCTAGGAGGGTGATATTTTAGCTCAGTCTGGGCCTAACATTTTGCTTCAAGCTCATCTATTTTGGACAAAAGCTGGCAGAGCACGTGCTGGGTTCACTTGTAGAGAAAATTGGCAAAGATCTCCTCCCTTGAAAAAGCAAAATATTTGAACCGAAGTAGCAAAGCAAAAGAGTGAGAACAGACACAAAGAAAAAAATGTGATTATACGATGAACCCACAAGGCATAGCATTGCTTTGGCTTGTGATGAGTTTCAGCAGAGCCTTTCAGTACATTGCAGGAGAAAGTCCAAAGGACTTGCTGGTGGGGATTCTCCATTCACTGTGGGTATGAGGCAAATGCACCCCTTTATGGCACACTGTGGTGCTGAAACGGGCCATGGATCCCATGGCAGCTATAGGTAACATTCAGCAGAAAACCAAACTGAAAGAGATTTTGTTTCAGGGAGGAAATCCCAGAAATTTGTTGATCTTACTAGCTGTCCATGATACTCCAGTTCAATGGACTTAGTAGCTTCATAGTCTGTACAAAATGTTATGCTTAAAACAATACAAAACAATAACTATTGAAGTTTGTGTAACAGCGTTTTGCATTATCCCTAATCACAATCATGGTCCTATAACGCTCAGTGCTTTAAACACACACACAGAAACTCTTCATGCCTCAAGAACTTGTGGTCTAGTGACTATGGGGCAGATCATCACAGTGATTTCAGTACCTACAGATGCATAGGGGTGCCCACTGTGAATTTCCAAAGGAAAGAGAAGTGGAAAACAGCGCCTAACTTCAGCCCTCTCAAACATAACTGCCTTGTCTAAACTAGTATTCTAAGCTACTTTCCTTCTAATGGTGGATGGAGATATACAGGCACCTCTCAAGGCAGACTTCCTGCATCATAAAACAGGCAGCATGAATCCCTGCATGGGACACCTCCCACCTGTATAGGTATTTAAACTCAGAAGCCAAATGCAGGAGACATTTCTGATGATTTTGATGAAAAGCATCTAAAATTAAAATGAAATTTTCATTAAAATCTTCCATCTGACTTTTTAATAACAAAACTAAAAATTAATACTAAATTCTGAAAGAAAGAGTAGAAAGACTTGCCCTTTCATCCCCTTCCCCCTTTTCTTTATTCCTTTGTGAAATTTTTAATAACAGAAGTGAAATCTATGATTTTTTTCAGACTGAAATATACTTCAGTCTTTCTGCATCTCCAGCTTTTTAGTACTGGCTACAGTTTTAAATTTTCCAAGGGTGTAACATTTTGAAATGTATGATTGGACTTTATAACAGTACCCACAAGTACACCTGAAGCATAACAATTTCCAAAAAGAAAGGAGCAAGGCAAGAAAAAGGAAAAATTGGAAGGGAAAGATGCACATTATTCCCACAGACAGAAGTGATGAAATACTATCTGTTTCATTTTGATATACTAAGAAAAAAAAAGGATAAAATTTAAAAAAAATCAAAATATTTAGTTGCAAAGCTTTTTCTTTCCATCTGAAACCTTGAATAAACCTTATTTATTTCTTTCTCTCTAGTTTACAACCATCACTGATTTAAACACTTTTTTTTTTTTCCCCTGAAAAAAATTTACTGCTTACAGCTAGAATGAGATACCTGTAAGAATTCCTGAAGACAGTAAAGAATCTTCCCATCCAAAACCCAGGCAATTCAAAGAGATGTATGGGACCTTAGCAATCCAGCCAGCCACATGCCACACAGACTTCCAGCAGACCTGTAGTGCAGAGCTAATCACCTAGAAAAGACCAGGAGAGCAGACTAGGCTCATACTGCTCTTGATCTATAGTCAGAAACTCTTGTGTGTTTGACAAAGGTCTCTGCAGCAAAATAAGCCACAATCAGAGTATATAAGTAGATATTTAGATTAAGCCACTAGCCCCAGCATTAGCAAGGTGGTGTTAAGGTTACATTCAAGTCATGCCCGCCGCTTACTGTTTCTGCAAGTCCTGTGTAACTCCCTTAATAACCAGGCACTGAGCAGATAAGGTGGTGTTCAAAACCACAACTGACTGTTAGAAATTGGAAGAACAGATCTCCGAAAAAAGAGCTGAGCATAATTCTAGCTAATTTATAATGGGCTTTCTGCAGCGACTATTGGGAATTTTGAAGACCGGATAAACCAGGAGAATGGCAGGGTGGTGGACAAGTTGGCATCTCAAGCACTACAGGGTCCTCTGTGATTTGAACTGATTGCAAATGAGATGTCCCCATTACATCTTGTCCTTTTTGATTTAAAATTTGTGCTCCCTCTCACTGTTAAGAGAAGGCTAATGCTGACATATCCTGTGCAGTACAGGGAGCCCTCACAGAATGTAAAGGGCAACCAAAGTAAATCAGCACCAGGACACACACTAGTTGTTTAAAATTTCTCGACTATAGCATTCATTTTAAATGTGTGACTTACGCCTTTCACTTCAGTGCAGACTGAATGTTCACCAATGTATTGCTTATTGACCTTGTGCTTATACACTGAACCAAAGCATTATATCATCACATATCTTTTTCTTGCCTTTATTATGTTTATAATACACTTTGTGAAGACTGTATCTCATAAGGCTCTGTAACGCTGAACAGGGGAAAATCATATAAACAAATCATTCAAGAGCTGCAGAATTGAGAACATTCCCAAAGAACTCAGCCTAAAAATACATTTTGACATCACAAAATAACCCCTTTGCATCATGTTGTTTCTTTCTCTGAATAAAGGTAATAAAAATTCTGACCGTTTTAACTAAAAGCACATTCCTAATACCATAGTCCACTGAGCTCTGTGACACCTTCTTGTTTTGATTTCTAATGTTCTACATTTAGTAATCACCCCATTTGTTCTGGTGGGTAATAGGAATAGTATTTATGGGTAAGAAATGCTCCCAACAGCTCCTGTCCTTGAGAAGCCATTCACTGCCCTTGTACTCCTCATACACTATGCTCTGTCATATTTAAGAAGCTGCTCACGTACAACACTGTGGCTTCAATTCCAGGGGTAAAAAGCTTTTCTTTTCCAAATCAGGAAACTCACTATTCCTGAATAATTTTCAGAAAATATTTCGATGTGCAGTTCTGAGTGCTTAGTGCGCAGCCACCTTCTCAGTATTGGACAAAGATATGAGATGCCTAAAGGGCTAGGAAAATGTCCTGTAGGAACCTTTAAGTTTTAACTACAACAGTGGTCGGTACAAAGAAATACATCAGCAGAAACTTCTTGCTTTTTATACCTTTTTTTTTTTAATGGATATTATTTGTTTTTGTGATGTAGAGGAAATAAATATAACCTTGATAATGGCTCCACAAGAGACTGCATCTATAGGTGAGTGCTATAGAGACTGCTTCAGAGAGGCATTTTAAGATATTTGGCCTAGCAGGCTGCCTCCTGCCATGGCAGAAGATGGTTCAATCAAGACCTCACATCTATGGGAATCTTGGCTGGTTTACCTTTCTCATTTTTTTCTCAATCCAGATACTCCCTTGACATGCTGATAAACATCTTCATTTTCTTTGGGTTTAGATGAAAGGAAATCAAACTCAGACTGAGTAAGATATTGCTCAAGAATATTAGGATACACCATGGTAGAAGTTAGAGAGCTGAATAGTAGCAAATTGAGGAGATAAATTGCAAGTCACACATAGCTGATAAATCATGGTGCAAAAATATTTGGAACTTCACCCCTATGAGAAAAGAGAGGTATCACTCTTCTTCTCTCACAGTATTAGAACCTCACTTCTCTATCACAGTATTAGGTGCTGTTATTGCAGTAGGCTGAATATTTTTAAGGAATTTATGAGCTGGATCATATGTTCTTTATGAATATTCCCAAGACATAACTGGTATACACAGTCTTTCAAAAATGTGTTTTCTTTTCTGGGCTACAGTCTCTGCTCTGCCTTCCCAATCATACAAAGTTCTTCTGTGACTGTTTAACAGACAATGGATAGAGGCGGGAATAATTTATGCCCTCCGCACATTGTCACACCACAGGCAGGCAACGCCAAAACTCCAGAAAGTGTGTTGACTTTGCTTTTCCAGGAATTGCTGCTATTCCACTTGATTATTTTGAGAAACTCCAAGGAATGCAGATACTTCTTCAACCAAAGGGGAAAATATCCCCACTATACACCTTTTCTTTTCATTGTACAAAGTGAGACATCTGTACAGAAAATCAAATGGTGTAACTTGGTTTCAAAAAGGAAATATACTCTGATGGGGGCACAGCCACCACTCCCCATCCTGTAGACCCATGGGTCTATCCAGAGCATACATGCATGTTTGTTTGTTCAAAAAAATCAGAACTGAGTGGTTTTTGCTTCTAATATTACTGAAAACTCCTTGCAGAACGCTAAGTATAAAACAGGCAAGGTCAGATAAGCCTAAAGCAAGCAGCTGCATACCCTAGTGTAGAAATCCGGAGGCCATCTCTTATAGAGCAAGTTAAATTAAAATACAGATTGTATCAGAGAAGAGACTTAGCTTTGTACTTTAAAACCTGCCTATTGTGCAAAAGGCATTAGGCTTACCTCAGTCTAGCTGAGATTTTTATGGCAATTTAGATGATGGCAAATTATTAATGTAGAAGTACCTGTTTTATTGAGAATATCACTTTGCTTTTTGTCTGATTTTCATCATGTGCCATATGTACAGCAGTTGATCAAAGGCTGTGAATGCATTATCTCTTGCCTCGCTTATCATTTCTGAGAAAAGATGAGAAGGAGGAGAAGGGAGGGACAGAAGATGATGATCAGAAATAGAAAAGTTTCAAAGTAGATCAAATAAGGCTGTCCGTAATAGTTTCCCTTTAATGGAAGGCATCATTAATCAGCTGTAATGGTGGCTAAGAGTGTTGGTGAAACAGTACATAAGCTGAAAAAAAGCAGTCTCCAAAAATAAATGTACACTGCATTGCAGCAGACATACTTCTCATTATTTTAACTTAAATGTCACTAGTTAATGGGGAAAGCGATTTAGCAACTGTCCTACATGGTAGCACTCTAGTGTCTTCATCAGCCTCTCTCTAGGCTCCTGACTAGTGTACATGTGCAACATGCCAATAGCAGATATGCATTTATGAATACTTTCTAGAGCTTTTTTTACACCCACACCCCCAAAAAAGACCTGAGAAGGGGGATACACGGAGCTCTGTTATGCCTGTGAATGAAAAATTGCCTTGCTGGAAGCCCCGCCAGAAGGATTTACACTGCAGCACAGCCAGGGAACAGCTGGGAAACAAACGGATCAATAGTGTCGATGATACCGATGCAGTGCTTGCCTCAGCCAGGGCACCAGGCTGCAGTAACGCACGCTGCAGCCATTCCCTGCCTACCGCAGCCTGCCCCACCACCCACATCCCACGCACTGCCTGGCTTGTGTCCTCCCATCAAGGGGGGACTGACAGGGCTCTTAAACGGAGAAACTGGCTTAGCTTGTCAATAAGACCTTTGGAAAGTTCTTACAATAACCTCCTCTTAAGAGTGTCAGAGGCATTTAGTGATGGTAAAAGTGTTGTATCATTCTCTTCTGCTGTTTTGCAGAGACAGACCGCAGAGCTGTTAATAACCTGCCCGGTGGCTCCTGTGCAGGCCAGAGGAGTGGGCTGAAACCGGAGCAGAGACACCAGGAGAACAGACTCACCATTTGGAAAAGCCCCTAAAACTACACCAAGAGACCAGGGATTAGAAAGATCTTGAAGCTGTCCTAACTCTGCTTCTGCCAAAGTACAGAAACAGGACCAAGGAGAACTGTCCCACAACTCTGTCTTATACCTCTCTCCCATATATGCAACACTGAAAAAGCTCATAATAATTGATGAGAAAATTATCTTTTAAATATCAATTTTAAGACTAAACACAGGTATTTTGCATTTATTTGGATATAAAAAATAAGAGACATGCTATCTGGGTGAATCTAGCCATCTGAGAATTTATGGGCATGCAACAACAGGAAACCTCAAAACCAAATACTCAGCTATAAAATCGGGACTTTCTTTCATTCAGCCAGCAATATTACGTTGTCATGTACAAATCAAACTGAAAGACAACTAATGTGAATGGAAGTATCTTGAAAAAGTGAACTTAAAACTGTGGTGATATGATGGTAAGTGTTCACCAGACATGCGTGCCTTTTGTAGGCATGGCAAAGCTTTAGGGAGCATCAGAGGTTAAAAAAAGCACAGATGAGTGCTGACAAATTAAACTTTGACTTAATTATGAAATGAGTGGCTTTGCTCCACTGTTGAGCTTTTTCAGAATTTTTTCACATAAAGGAGAAGGGCACTTTTATGAGAAAAATTAAAACCCCAGATTTGGGTAATTGTTACCACTGGAATCGCAATTAATTGACAGCAGCTCCTCTGAAATTACTACTTTGTGGATATAAGGGAAGCATGAAAAGAAGACTTCAGCACACTAATTGACAGGCATCAGATAGAATGACTTCCTCCCCTCCTTTAAGAGCAGAAGTTGCTTTTAACAATATTGAAACTGAAAGAACAGAGGTGTATTCAGATCAAAACTTGGAATTAATGCATAAGGAAAAACTATAGAAAAAAGACAAGCACACCTGGATACTCTCCCTAATATATCCTCTAAGCTGTCGAAAATCTTACTATCCTAAGCCAGATATTGTATCTAAGTATGTGTTTAACAGCCCTTGAGGATCTTTTTTTACCCATTAATTCCATGACTTGCCTTTTGCAGCCATTTATACTTTTTAACTTCCACAACATCCTGTGGTAAAAAGGCAAAAACTTCCTCAGATTGGCTCAAGTCATGCAAGCATTAGAAGGCAGCTTGTGAAACTGCAAAAAGTAGTAAATAATTTTTCCATATTTGCTTTTTTCTGTCACTCGTAGAGTTTTGTAGATTTTTATCATCTTCCCTTCATTCACTGCTTTTCCAAGTTGCCACATGCCAATCCAATCTCTCCTCACAAAAGATCAAGCACCATTACCAGAAGGCTTTGCTGATCTTACATGATGTTTACCATTTTGCCATTTGCCTACAGAATTCTACGGAAAATGGGAGCATCCAGTTGTATTGTTTTTGCTCTATGGCTTAGTTCACATCGATTTTCCTTCATATCTGTCTCATGCCCTTCCCCCCCCCCCCCGACCCCCGGAAATGAAGTGGAAAGTAAGAAGAGTGATTTGCCAACCACACCTCTGGGTGTCTGTGCTTCACCATGGACCTTGTTGATGCTGTAGCAAAATGTAAGCATCAAAGAGTCCACAAAGTCATAACATTCCTGTTCAATGTGTTATATTAATGGTCTTCAACAGCTCATTATCAAATTACTCAGCTACTTTTTAAAAACACTTTAGATAAGGGCCAAATAAGGAGCAGTTCTAGCTGCCCTTACAGATATTTCTGATTACCCACTAATTTTTCCTATGAGAATGAGCTCTGCTAGAACAGTAAAGTGGCTGAAATTCAGTCGTTCCATGTGCCAAAGCAAAAATGTACCCTTTCACCTCCAGCACTAGGGAACAGTTGGTTTTCAGAGAGAACACATAAAAAGTCATGTCCTGCTGATTTGGTTTACTAACTGTGGAACTAAAAATACTCCTTTTGGCCTGTCAGAACAGCTGATCTTGTAATTCACGTCAACATCCAAGTGACCTGCACAAAAAAATGCCTGCTTTGTTTTTTACCTAACCAATTTCAATAAGCCAGTGCACTAAAGAAGTGAAGAAAATATCTGACTGAGCTGCAGCTGGAGAATACGGTTTACTCCCACTCTCTTTTACTGCACATTTGAAAAGAGAAATCTGCTGAGTTTTACAATTGGAACCAGATTTTTGCAACGTGCTAATTTGAAATGCATGGAGCAACTGGGAGATTTTGCCTGCACACTGGAAAGTTGTCAGTTTGTCAGCATCTGCACTTAGAAACTAAGGTAGAAGTCCTTGCACCCAGATATCTCTCTTTATTTGCTTGCATACTTTCTCCTATGTACCCTGGGTTAAAACTGTGAAGAAACCTTTAATATTGTCAAAGAAAAGAAGTTATTGCCCTACTTTGAAAAGACTCCTTGAGCTTTTTTAACGCTGATTAATCTTATATATTTACCAGTGAGAACTGGTAGTGAGCACACAATAATCCCAGCTGCAAAAACTTTGCTAAGTAGCACAGAGTTGAAGCCTGACAAACTGAGTTAGTAAGCACTCCAACAGGGTCAGGAGCAGGGCAGTTGTTAAAAGCATCATCTAAAGCATCAACAATGGTACCATGGTCCTACCTGTCCAGCCAATTCATTGCGTGAGTGATGCTAAAGGCTTTCCAAGAGCACGATTACGTTAGGCTGGAATTAAAACACCATCTGGCTGGTCTGGATCTTCACCCGAGATGTCATCATTAGAGTCAGCAGAATGTTATTTCTAAAGACAAGTGATGGAGTAAGGCTGAAGTTGCACATCTATACTGAGACTGGAGGTGCCCTCTTCCTTGGAAACAGACCATTACACATGCTCAGGTAAAAACAAGCCTGTTCAACACTGGGAATAAGCAGCCAGTGTTTTGATGCCATTTTATTCTAGATCTAGATCTCGGTCTACTAATTTTCTTCAGCTGTGCTGTACAATGGACTAGCAGACTGCTTTGAGAGTTATCAAGAAAGAGAGGAGTTAAAACTACAAAACCAGGAGTGTGAAACCCAGATTGTTGCAATAACAGCTGTTGACAAACACAGGACAAAAATACCTCAGAAACCAGTTAACTAGCAGCGTGTGATCAGCCAGATATATGGACTTTGCTGTGAGAGGTTAAGAAATAACCATCTTCCCTATGACCAATGCAGGTTTTCACTTTGAACTTCAGTCAGGAGATCCTCCTGTTTCTGTCCATTTTCTGGCTGCTCCAGCACAGTCAGCAGCACATCAGAGACTGTCAGAAAAGATCAGCCTGAGCTGCAAAACAGCCAGCTCTATACCATTCAGCTCCATTTAAGTCTTCTAATAAAGAGGTTTGGTTTTGTTTAATTTGGTAGAATTCGATACTAGCATTGTTGTCTGCCAGAGATAGAGCCCAAAGGGTAACATTTCCATTTAAACACTTTAAATGACATGTACAGACTTATCTAGATGTTTGCCTGCATTTTTTGCTGCTTAGAAGAAGAAGGATGCTTAGGTCTCTGAGTTTATGGTGGCAGAGAGGAAGAGGCACAGTGCCAAAATATTTTGAATCAGATCACCATCATGAGCTCTGCTATCTCAGAAGGGGAAAAAATATTAATCTTGCCTGCAGGTGGGCAAAATTCATTGCTGCCAAGAAAAATGCAAGCAAAACTGCTTTTACCTCTACAAAAAGTATCTCCAGCTGCTGCATTATGGTACCAAACAAGTTCCACATGTCAGATGAGGAATGCAGTGTGGTGCTGAAAAAAAGAAATGGCAGGCACCATCTGTATTCTTACAAATTCAGCAGTTGCCTAGAGAGTTGCTGCCATTGAAAGAAGCAAGATTACTTCTCTGCTATTAATAAGGGAACTTGACAAGATTGAAAAAGGGTTGAAGGAGCTGTCATTATAGAAGTTTACATTCCACAGCATCTCCCAGCAAAGAAAATGCAGCACTGAAACATGTAGGTATTCACCATCCTGTGGTTGTCTGCCAAAAATTTCCAGTAAATATAATCTAGTTCTTAAGGAGGAAATGGCTTGGGCAGTAGCAGATCTTTGTAAAGCACTTTCAGGCACTGTTTGGCTTCACTTCTTATGAAGACTTTGGAGCAGCTCTATTGGTGAGTAGGGGGATCAAATGTTTACTGGACAACCCTGCATGAAGCAGCCTTGAAACCTGTACCATGAAATCAGGAAAGACTTGTTCTGCAGCTTTGCTGTCAGCACGTGTAAGAAGATTGTCCAAGGCAAGGACCAAGTCTGTGTCCATAGTCCCCCAGCTGATCGAAAGAGGCATGAAATGAAAGGAAGATTAAAGGGATAGGTAAGGAAATCTGTGGTAACAAGTTGCAGCATTTTGCATTGGTAGATATATATTTGCTTGTGGATGTGAGAGAAAAGAAGGGTGCTGTTGTCATGTTGAATGAACTCGGGGGCTTTCATCTGCCTGGGCTGCCTGCCTGCCTGCCTGCCTGAATGCCGCTGCCTTCTCTAAGCATGATGTACCATGAAAGTGAATGAACTTTTCTGAAGTGGCATGGAGGTGAATATGCCAAGCAGCTCATTAGCGTAATGCTGGTGCATTGCTCATTGTTAAGATGCCAATTCCCATTTTGAGCCTGGAGGGTATGCAAAGGGCAGGTAAACAGTTAATGAATACAGTTCTTTGAATTGAGAGGCTGAATCTGTGCTGAACTTTTAAATCTTTTATAGCTGTGATATTTCAGAGTCCTAAAAATGAATCAGAACATCTGACAGGTATGCCATGAAGTTCCATATACATGCTGTGCCAAGATTTAGCACTGAGCATTTACCTTCTGAAATGCTGACAAAGGGAAAATGGTTTATGCAGAGGTCTGTGGGCTGTTTTGCACCTAAAAGAAGCTGGTAAAATTGAGCTTTCTACTGTTTCTTTTCTCACATAGGAAAATTCCATTGAAATACATGTAGTGGTTTCCCAGTACTGCCACAAGCAAAAGGTTACTTCATCAATAAAGTAATGTTGGTGCTCAAAGGCTTAATATGTATGTTACTGAGGAGGTAGCACTCAAGGTCAATATTGAAATAAATACAGTCAGTAGTGTCCCAAATGTTAGACTTGCCCTCGACACTTACATTGCCCAGTTCATCTCAAATCTCCTTCCTCTCTAAACAAACAGGGAACAGTTAACCAGCCTGAATTACAGCTACAATTGCAATGCAGCCCCTTTGCAGCATTTATTTACCATCCTGCAGTAAAGCTGCATGCTTTTGTTGATCAGAAAATCACATATTTCCTTGAAAAAGAAGTAGCAAGTTTTCCAAAGAATTTCTCATTTTTCCAGAGCCAAAGAAAAATGAGAACGTAATATTTCATTTTGGTAAAAACCAGCACTGCTACTTAGGTTTCTGCCTTTGGGTTTACAGATTGCCAAGGCTGTGTCTGAATCTGTTGCTGACATCTACGTTTTTGGGACTGTCACTCACCATCCCCTTTGCCATGCCCACATACAGATGCTATAAGCTGCTCTGTTCCTGTACTGAACCCTGCACAACAGCCTGCTGGCATGTTACCAAAGCAGTGTGGACCATAGAGTTTTTTCAGGACCTGGCTGGATGATGCCCTGAGCAACCTGGTCCAATCTCACGGCTGACCCCGCTTTGAGAGGAGGCTGGCTGGACAAGAGACCTCCTGAGGTCTCTCCCAGCCTGAGTTACTCTGTGATCCTTCCTCCCTGCTGGAGTGTACAGCCTCTGATGCTGGAGCATAAGCAAGGGTATAAGGAAAGGTGAATGAAAAGTAACTGGTACAGGAAGAGTTTGCTTTCATAAGGATTTTGAGGTAGAGGAAGAAAAATTTCCAGAATTTGCTACTCCAGATATTAAACTTTTAAATTTTCTCAGGACAGTAGATTTTTTTTTCACTTAATTCCTCTCTAGAATATTATCACATACAGAACAGGAACTGCTTCCAAAGACACAGGTGGATTGTGCCAAGGCATGGTGTGGGCTTTTTTTCCACACATATGCCATGAACGTGGGGTTTTTTATTTGGTATTGAGAACTCTTGAGTCTCATCTAGACATGTCCAGCTGCACTGAAAGCCCTGTTCCTGCAGCATGCTTCCCCCCTTTCCTTCCATGGACAGGGATACTCTGAGGCAGACATTTCTGTTCAAGTTCATATTCATAGGAAGTATCTGTAAGAAAAAGGGAAAAAAAATGAAAAAAGGTAGACATTCACAACAAAATTCTGGCAGAGAGAAAATAAATATTTCTGCCCCTTCCTTGACTTGAGTAAACGTACATACAGAAGCAATTAAAAAAGGCTTAACTTAAATTGGTTTTCTGGATGAACAATGGTTTGGATAGCAGTGATTGCGTATATAACATTTATCCCTTGGGTTAATGATACTCTCTTCCAATTCTCCTTAATCCCATTACAAAGTCAATAAATATTTCTTTTCTCCCAATAGCCTTCTTCAATATTGTTTAGAAAAGGGAAGAAGAGAAGAGAAGGGAAGAGAAGAGAAAGAAGAGAAGGGAAGAGAAGAGAAGGGAAGGGAAGGGAAGGGAAGGGAAGGGAAGGGAAGGGAAGGGAAGGGAAGAGAAGAGAAGAGAAGAGAAGAGAAGAGAAGAGAAGAGAAGAGAAGAGAAGAGAAGAGAAGAGAAGAGAAGAGAAGAGAAGAGAAGAGAAGAGAAGAGAAGAGAAGAGAAGAGAAGATGACAAGACTAAATTTAGAACCTGAGTTTGAAGAAGCTGCTGTCTCTGGAAAATCTTTGCATTAAAATTGCCTATCTGATCTCAGACTTCCTCTCTCAATGGCATTTCAGCAGTTCCCTCCAACAAATGCCAGAGCCTATATGATGTGTTATGCCTCACTGAGGGGCACTTGGCACAAATGTAACACATAGCAAAAACTTCCAATAGTGTCCTCTGCATCCCACCACCATACCAATACTACTCATATGCAGAGCTGCTACAGCTCTTAAATGTTGGTTTCTTATCACTGCATTGGATTATAAAACTCTTTGCAATCTTCTCCTAAAGACTTCCAGCTCCTCATTTTTTAGCTGCTGGTCTTTGAAATTTGACAGGAGAAAAGCCCTGTGATCATTAGGTGCCTTTCTTTGACTATATATATGATCTGTGTATATATATAAATATATATGTATGCACAAATTTGTTGATCATGATATATACATATATATAATGTATCATATGTATGATATACACATATATCATATGTATGACATATGTATATATCATACATATATGTGTGTATCTATATTATATCATACAAATATATGTAGCTGTTCTTTTCAAAGTTACTTAATGATATATACATATAAATTATTAAGTCAAGTCCATTTATAGCCATAATTACATCACTTAATCCATCCCAAAGACAACTGGATGGATTGGACAGAAAAACCTCTGTCTGATTTCTTTTATCTTAAAGATTTTGATGTCTTATGTGATTCCCACTGTACTTAGTTCATTTAGAAAATGTCTATCCAAAGGAGCACAGTCAAATTTTTGCACATTTTTTTAAGAATATCTCCATTAAAATACCATCAGAACACAATCTGGTTTTGTTACGCCTGTTGACAATCAACAAAGCTTTTTCTGTTCCTTGAACTGTGCTTATCAGCTAAACCACAAGTAGGAAGCACAACAAATGCTTCAGAACAATGCCATCAGATACAGAGAATTTGTGATTGCTTCTGTCCAACCAGCTTTTTATGAAAACTGCAGGTTACAAAAGATTTAAATTTTGCCTTGGCTGGGTTCATTTTTTAAAAAAAGGGGGAAAGGGGGAAGGGAGCCTTGGGAGGATCAGAAGAACAGATTAGCTGTCTACAGAAACACTAGTTATGTATCATTAACTCCACTGAAGCTATTCACAGTTAAACCTGAAAAATGCCCAAGCTGACATTCCTTCCTCCCATGCTGACAGGGGGGAGGCCAGAGACAAGATTTTCCACTTCATCTCCCAGTTTCCTTTTATATACAGGCTCTCAGCAAACTGCTTATGTTGCCACAACAGAGACCTTGAACCTTCAAAGCTATCTACAGAGGCAGACCCTTATCCCCAATCAATATGGCTCAGCAAAGAGGCACAGGCTGCCCACACAAATCTCTTTGCAAGACTGGGACTTACGTTTTCAGTGACTGAATTTACTTTTCATAAAAAGGCAGAATGTCACTGACAATTGGTGTCTGCAAAGGGAGCTAAAAAGGTCTCATTTTCATAGAACTATAGGAAAGGGGAGATACTTTGTTTGGAAAGCCAGTTGTCAATGTGACAGAGAAAAGTCAGCTGTATGCCCACCCCCAAATCCTTTTCTGCATCAGGAAGTTAGACCCAGCTAATGGCAGAGGAGGTGATTTTTCTCCAGAAAAGAGTTCTGCATTAGCTCCAGCCTGAATATCAACACGCATGACAGAAAGGAGAAAAAGCTACATTAGTTCATTTTTCAAATAATGCTAAGCACTGAAGAAGAACAAGAATACTATGCAATTCAGAGCATGAGCAGAGTGCAACGAAATAGAAATTTTCTTGAACACATGCCATCCACAGGAAGAATCATTCATTTCGCAGACACTGCTGAGGAAGAGGGGAAAACCTGAAAAGTATGACCCGGATGGAAAGTAACATCAGAAGGTGGAAGTTAAGCACAACTAAAATGCTTTAAAAAATGTTTCAGACCAAAGAGGCTTGGTTGGAATGCTCTTGTCAGCCTTTTCCTCAAATAACTTTTTAAGAGAAGAACTTAGCTGAGCCTGTGTGTGTCTCCACTGGTCAGAGAATCTACCTCCAACAGAGATGGCTGCAGAACCACAGGCAAGGTTGTTGTTTCAATCCAGCGCTGCCTCCTCATTCCACCATGCAACCAAGCTGATATTTTTGAGATGCCAGATATAATTTGTTTAGGGGTACCAGTTAGTTCTTTTTGCTTCAAGGATCCCCATATGCTTTTGCCATGTGGCACCCCACCCCTCTAAGGCAAGTCTCTGCCCAACACATACTGAGGCACAATGGCTTTTTCAGAAGATCAAAGTGTAAGGTTTTAGAAATAAGGAATTGAGGAGTTTGTGATGTTCCCATGATGTTTTTCTTTAAAGGTATTCAATTTCCAAGGGTATGCCTGCACTTTGTATTCAAGGAAGTTGTAAACTAGTTCTGGTGAGGGTGCTGATAGAAGGACTGCCTCCCACAGAGGAGTTGCCTGTATTAAATATGTATAGGCTGACTAAACAAGATCCATAGGGAATATTAAAGTGTTTTAATAACTGGAGTGTAAGGACAAAGAAGAGGGAGGAATGTAGGTGCATATTACTGGCAAAACCAAAATGAAATAATATGATAAAACATCTTTGACATTTGTACATTTATGACATGATGTTAATACTAGACCTGAAGACAGCCAGCATAGAAAAATTCTGCACGGACTAGCAAATGCTCCCAATGAAAGTCCACAGAACTGTAACATATTCCTCTCAACTTTTTTGTCCATGTTTGTATTTACAAAGCAAATATAAGATTACAAGACCCCTACCAAAACCCAGTTGTTCAGATGTGATTTATGAAATATCAACAACTGTGAACATACCTCAATATGAAGCAAGCCAGACATGCTCTGCTGCGCCATTTGTACTGAAAGCCTGATGGTCATAGGGAAAAATTATAGGGTCAGTATCCACATGATAAGAATGAAATACAAATCGAATGCATTCATGTTGTCTACACAGCAAGGCCACGCTTTTGTGTTTTGCTTCATGAAAAATTACTGTGTTGATTATCAGCACTGCAGCATTGATTATGCAGACTACAGACAAGCTGTTTGAGGCTGAAAGGATGAGAACAAAACACCTAAAAAGGACCAGAGACAGCAAACAAATCTCTCTCCTCAGCTCCTGGGGACACAAGTGTCTCTGTGCACGACACACACATGGTGTGACACACCATCACATGTGAGTGGGACATGGGGCTCAGCCAAGGTAATATTCCTGTTCTTATCACCTAGGAAGTAAATTCAGATTTTGTCCATCTGCTATGTCAGATGGAACATGTTCAATCTAAACAAGGTGGAGGCAGGTCTATCCCCTCTAGTGCCTTTAGGAAAAGCATAAATAAAAATCTGGAACATACTCCTTGTAAAGTCCCCTTCACGGGGACAGAAGATGCTGCCCTCTGCACACATACACACAGCCTCATATGTGAACAACCAAGGTATCATTTACCAGGCAAACTGGCTGCTGGGATCCTTGCCAGAACAAAAGAGCCCATCCATCTCTTGTGCCAAATACCAGACCCTTGAGCCTAGGGTCAAGCAGCCCATCATTTGCTGGACTGAATAGGCTGAGATGCCTTAGCCTTCAATTCCAGGCAGCACTGAGAGGCCACTGCTTCACTGTGGACATAGAAACTTTCTTAACACATTTTTTCTTGCATAGCAGAGAGACACACATCTCTCTGATAACTACATTGCTGTCATGGGTACAAAAAGACATCCTCAGCATCCAAGCAGAAGCAATAATGGTGTGAGGCAGCTAGACCGCCCCAGGCACAACAAACTAAGCAGGAATACTATCCATCTTAATGTAATTTTCATCACCACAAACTGGACTTAACTTTTTTTTCTATCTTCATTATAATCAACCACAACCTCCAGTAATCCTGGTTACACATTGTTATGAAGTTTTCTTTACCGTGTATCATGTTGGCTATTCCCAGTACAGTGTATGTTAATCTTTTTCAAAACAGGCCTTGAGCTTACTCCAGATTATAAAGAAGGTTTGCTTTATTTTCTTAAGGGAGAAATGCAGATGAACTCCTTCGAATTAGAGATCAATCATCTTTAAAGAAATTCTGTATTGGATTGTTCCCTCTTTTTGCTTAGTTTCCCTTTGAAATAAGAAAAGAACATCTCAATTTGAATGTTATTTCAGTGGTTGCCTTACATTAAAACCACAACTCAATAACTGTGGAAGAAGTCAGGTGAAAAGACTTCTAAACAAAAGAGAGTTTGTCTTGTTCTCACTAGCAAAGAGGAAGACAAGAAATTTCTGGAGAAAAATGCAAAAGCATCTGTTCACTGTAGGTAATCTTTTTTCCTTATAGAAAATAGTTATAATTCTCTAACAGTGTTTATTGCAAAGTCCCAACCAGGTGCTTCAGAGCTTGTGCCTCACTCCTGTCCTCAGCAGTGGTCCTCAACTGGTGATGCAGGTTTCAGTCTTCTTCTGACTGAAGTCATGTGGACTTTCACCTGAGCAAAGCCAGAGTAAGGAATGGGAGCCAAGGGCTCTTACAGACAAAAACCACTATAGAACAACATGACAGACATTTCAGCTGGCTCAGGCACTACCTAGCCCCCAAAATGCCAAAATTAAACTAGCTTACACAGAATCCACCCTATCAGTACATAGGCAAATAGTATTCCTCATTTCAAACTCATCACCCAATCAAAACTTTACCTCAGAATTTGTGTTTGGTTTTTTTTCACACTGATTATGTTTTCCACCACTCCTTTTTACTTGCATAATCCATTAGAATTTTCCTAAATATCCCATACTTCTACTATGCCTGCAGTCCTCATATTAAGGGAGGAGGCCTGGAGAACTTTCTTCCATATTGTGTGAATCTATCTGCCATTCAAGCCTATCTGAATGGCAAAGCAAATCCTTGGTTTCATAGAATCACAGAATAGTTTTGTTTGGAAGGGACCTGTAAACGACACCTAGTCCAACCCTCCTGCAACGAGAAGGGACATCTTCAACTAAATCAAGTTGCTCAGAGTCCTGTCCAGCCTGGCCCTGAATGTTTCTAGGGATGGGGCATCTGCAACCTCTCCGGGCAGCCTGTTCCAGTGTTTCACCACCCTCACTGGAAAAAATGTCTCCCTTTTATCTAGTCTGAATCTACCCTCTTTTAGTTTAAAACAACTACTCTTGTCCTATAGCAACAGGCTCTACTAAATAGTTTGCCCCCATCTTTCTTATAAGCCCCCTTTAAGTATTGAAAGGCCACTATAGGGTGTCCCCAGAGCCTTCTCTTCTTCAGGCTGAACAACCCCAACTCTCTCAGCCTGTCTTCAGAGGTGTTCCACCCCACTGACCAATTTTGTGTCCCTCCTCTGGACCCACCCCAACAGGTCTATGTCTTTCCTGTGTTGGGAAGCCCAGAGCTGAACACAGCACTGCAGGTGGGATCCCACCAGAGCAGACCAGAGGGGCAGAATCACCTCCCTTGACCTGCTGGCCAAGCTGCTTGTGGTGCAGCCCAGAATACAGTTGGCTTTCTGGGCTGTGAGTGCACATTGCCAGCTCATGTCCAGCTTTTCATCCACCAGTACCCCTATGTCTTTCTCCGCAGGGCTTCTCCCAACCCCTTCACCAACCTGTATTGATACTGGGGGTTGCACCAACCCACATGCTTGACCTTGCACTTGGCTTTGTTGAACCTAATAAGGTTTACATGAACGCACTTCTTGAGCTTGCCCAGGTCCCTCTGGCTGGCATCCCATCCCTCAGGTGGGATTGAGTTTCTGATACATTCATCTTTTTTGGCTAAACATTGGCATTATAGCTGCCATTTCTCAGTGTCCTTACCCAGCAGGCAGTCCATGATGTGCAGAGACGAAAAGCCTGAAGCCCACATCCCTCTCACAACCCAGGAGACAGGCTGATAGGAACTAGTCAAACAAGCTGGCAGGAAACATGGGGATTTTTTCCCTGAGATTTTTTTCCATCATTAACTACATCTTAAAATGCCCAGAATCAAGACGTAAACATGCAGTAGGGCTCCAAAATTAATCTTCTGTATATGCCATATGGAAGACTTGTAAAATTTATAGATATAGGTCTTTTCATGTTAAACTGAACCAGGTGGGTGTTGAAATGACTATGCTCTGCCTATGATTCAGTCTCGTAGCAGTAAAAAATATTCCCAGCAAACTACCATCGCTGTATGTCAGGGTAGATCTTCCCTGAATGCCAGACGGAGGCTTTGTGCAGAATCTGACGGCAGAACAAGCATGACCGGCCCACAGTGATCCCTGCAGACACACAGCTTCTGCCTCTCCTGCCAGCAGTGCTGCACGGCAAGCGAGGGGCTGCCAGGGATATGTCTGTGCTGTGCTCCCAGCCTCAGCCCCATTTGCAGCTGATTCTCTTCTCCATTAGAGCAGCCCCAAAGCTTCAGGTGTTGCCTTTGGACACAACAGCTTCCCAAGAAAGGCTGTGCTGTGCCTGCTTACTCGCCTCCACACCCCGTCTCTGCCTTGCCTGGTTGCTGTTCGGCCGGACCCAGGGATCCGCTTCCCTGACAGCAGCCCTTGCTGTTTTCAGCAGCTCTGTACTCTCCCCCACCAGCCTCTTTGTCCTGATGTTCTTGAAGCCAATTTCATTATGCAACTTTCCAAAGCTCTTGGGCAATCTGCTTTCATTCTCCTGCTTTCCTTTCCTTATCAGTATTTATACTCTTAACTCCAGTACCTCATTCTTTACACATGGCATGTCCCTCTTTCTAATGCTTGATTACTTTTTGCACTCACTTATTCAGAGTGACCTTTTTCACTCCTAGTGTATTTATCGCTAGATGGCTCTCATAACCCTTGGGCATATTGTCATTTATCTTTCAACCCTTTCAATTCCCTCCCTATCCAATTCGTCTCTGCTTCGTATCCCTTTTGTTCCTCCAAATATTGTGTTGCTGAAAGCAAAGCATTTTAAATACTAAAAAAAATAAATATATATAAATTGTTGCCTAGCTGCTTCCCCACTATTATGTTTCCAGTGGTTATATTTCCATAGAGAAAGAACAGTCAGATGCTTTTAAGATGAATGACTTGAACATTAGGTTGAGGAAAACAGCAGCAAGGCAGGAATTGGGAGATGACACAGCAGAGGTCTGGGAGGACAGCATGGCTGCTGCCTTTGCCATCCAGCTGCCAGTGCAGAAACGTCATAGAGTGTCAGGCCACGTATGATTCACCTGTTGTATCTCCCCCAGCAGAAAAGTAAGGCAAGAAGTGATTCATTCCAGAGAGTGTGTGAACACTGCTTCTAGATCTTAATAACCTGTGATGTTTTTGAGGAAAAGCTTAACAAAGTGATGCAATCCTCAAATGCAGTCCTCACTTCTCCTCTCATGCATTATAAAGGGAATTAGCCACACCCTAAATTGGAAACCATATTGTCCAGTTTGTTAATAAAGCTTGTTCTGTTTACATCTAGCTAAATTTGCTGCTAACACACTAACAAAGTCACTTCATGAAAAATGGACTAGATATTTAATGATGACGGTCATGCATCTTTTGTACCATAAACAGGGCCCCAGAACCAAACCTGCTTTTAGTTTTTTAGTTTTAGTGCCTTCAGTATTTTTCTGGCCATGACAGACAATATTTTTTGAGCTCCACTTGCAAAGACTGGCTGCAGGATGGACTCCAAGAGTCTGCAGTCTTCTCCCTTGTATGATAAGTCAGTCAAATTGGCCTCTCTGTTCTGTACAGATAGATAAAAACAAATCTCCTTTTCTTCCCACTTTAAGAGTTAAACCACTTGTCGTGGTTTAACCCCAGCTGCCAACTGAGCCCACACACAGCCGCTTGCTCTCCGCTGCTACCAGCAGGATGAAGGAGAGAATCAGAGTGGTAAAAGACAGAAAACTCATGGCTTGAGACAAAGACAGTTCAACAGGTAAAGCAAAAGCTGCAGATAAACAAAGCAAAGCAAGGGATGAATTCCCACTTCCCACCGGTAGGCAGGTTCAGTCACCCCCAGGAGAGCAGGGCTCCAGCATGGGTAACTGTGACTTGGGAAAACAAACACCATTACTCCAGACATCCCTCCCCCTCCTTCCTTCCAGCTTTATCTGCTGAGCATGATGTTGTATGGTATGTAATATCTTTTCGGTCAGCTGGAGTCAGCTGTCCTGGCTGGGCCCCATCCCAACGTATTGTGCACCCCCAGGCTACTCGCTGCTGGGGTAGGGTGAGGGGCAGAAAAGGCCTTGGCTCTGTCTCAGCGGTGCTCAGCAATAACTAAAAGTCTCTGAATTGTCAACCCTTGTTCCAGTACAAATCCAAAACATAGTCCCATACTAGCTACTATGAAGAAATTTAATGCTATCTTAGCCAAAACCAGCACACCTGAACAATCAGTAACTAAGGATTTCCCGGCTCAACCAAGACGACAAATGCAAAATTTAAGCTATGACTGGGAATAAAGTATCCACCAGCTGTGTTGACTGAACTGTAGTGCAATAACCCATCCATTGCACAGAAAATGCATTTTCAGCACTGGTAAATGGCACAGTCTCAAAATATCCATCATCCTGAGGATACTGTTACATATTTACTTAAGGAAGTTTAATTCCTGAAACCAAGCCCTAAAATTAAGACACACATTAAAACAGATATACCTACACAGTGACTGACATTCATCACCAGGATTTTAGTCTATTAGGATAAAAATGTAAGGATCAGTGGAGAACATGCCCACTTTCCAACATTTAGGCAGCTCAAGAAACAGTTCTGCAATTCCCTGCCTAGAAAACCAGCTGTACTTAAGTCTGTGTGGTGGTTTATTTCTGTGAAACGGTGTTCCTAATGAGCAGTCAAGGCTATCCAGAAGTCCTACTACTCTGCAGGTCTCCCTTTCCATTTCAAGAGGTGAAAAGCACACTCCTCCCAGCCCTGGCAGCAGAGCTTGCCATCTCTCCCTTCCTGCAGGCAATATCTGGGAGACTTTCTATGCTTAATTTAAGCCGCATAGGTTAGTGTAAGCCTCCTGTGTTCTCGTCTTCCTGTTTCTCCTGGGCTGGTGCTAGCTGAGCTTCATGAAACACTGAGTCATGAATTTAGCACTCCAGCACTGTGCTCACCTTGCAGCGCAATTGTTTCAGGCTGCCTGCAGACTCAGGCATGCACCAGCTGGCGATTGCATTAATCTTGTCTAGCTTTCCCTTGCAACTAGAGCTGATAGAAACTTGTATTTTATTATGAATTTGAGTTTAAATAGCTGAGCCAGAGCTTTAAGCAAGGGCACGTGGTACATGTAGTGCTTGCTGCTGTGTAACATGCAGGCAGCAGCAAGTCCCATGGCTCTTCATCTCATTTTCCTGTTCTTAGTCTAATATAACAGTTTCACTAAAACTGGACAGCAGCAGAGAGGAATTTAGGTATTTTCTCTAAATTACAATGAACAATGACATGCTACAGGTTTCACTGGACTGTAACTCTGGATGGTGTATTTCAGCAGTTCTATAAATACATTTATTTGTCAATATTTTGCTATTCTGCTTAAATCAGCATCTTACCCATTTCCATTAGATTGGATCAGAAAGTTGTACTGTGCTTCAGTGTCTAAAATCATAGAATCAGACAATAATTTAGGTTGGAAAAGACCTTTGAGATCATCGATTCCAACCATTAACCCAGGACTGCCAAATCCATCACTAAACCATGTCCCTAAGCACCACGTCTATGCATTTTTCAAATACCTCCAGGGATAGTGATTCCACCACCACATTGGGCAGCCTGTTCCAATGCTCAACCACTGTTTCAGTGCAGACACTTTTCTTAATATCCAATCTAAACCTTCACTGGTGCAACTTGAGGCCATTCCCTCTTGTCCTGTCACTTCTTACCTGGAAGAAGAGACCAACCCCAGCCTCCTTTCAGGTAGCTGTAGAGAGCAACAAGATTCCCCCTGAGTCTCCTCTTCTCCAGGCTAAACAACCCCAGTTCCCTCAGCTGCTCCTGATAAAAATTGTGCTTTACACCCTCCACCAGCTTCATTGCCCTCCTCTGGACACGCTCCAGCACCTCTACGTCCCTCTTGAAGTGACAGGCCCACAAATGAACAAGTATTCATGATGTGGCCTCACCTGTGACAAGTACAGGGGAATGATCGCTGCCTTTGTTCTGCTGGCCAGGATGCTATCGACCTCCTTGGCCACCTGCTGGCTCATATTCAGCCGTCTGTTGACCAGCATCCTCAGGTCCTTTTCCTCCAGGCAGCTTGTGTGAACTTCTATGAGCCACGTTTCCCACTGCAGCTCCTGCTGTCACACGACGGCTCATCCAAGCCTGCCCTTGTGACATAACCTGACGCTGGACAGGCAGAAGCTCAAGGAAGTATAATCTCTGTGTTAAAGATTCATAACTGTAGAGTAAGCAAACTACGGATAAACTATCTTTGTATCCCAAATACCAGGTTTCCTTTCCTTCAGAGAAAAAATCCTGGATCATAGGACCAAGTGTGGCAGGTGCACGGGTACAAGGACATTGGCAAAGCAGTGGTTAAACCAGGATTTGAGACAATTCAAGTTTCAGGAGTTGGAGGAATTTCATATGTGTTTTAAATGTAAACTTACCTAGGAATTCCCAGACTAATTTTTATAGGTTGAGTTATTTAGAAAATGCCTTTTCCTCTCAAGGATTCTTCCCTTAGGTAATTGATAAATATTTATAACCCAGACTCCCTCTTAATGAAGATTTTTGCCTGGGAATAACAATTAAGAGACTTTGTCAAAATCCCAAGTTGAAAATAACTGTCACTCAAATGTTATTGTTTTGGAGTATGCGTAAAATATTGCCTTCCAAGATCCAAGGAAAAATCTTTGTTGGCAAGTTGTTTGAAACAATGCCTTACTAAATGTGAAGGGGCTTGCCTTAACAGCATACCAATGAGGTGTAACTGGCAATCAGGTGTGACTTGTTTAACAAATTAACAATATGTTTCTTTAATAGGGAATTTGTTGCTCCATATTCAGCATTGAAGATTTGCAGCTACTTAAAAAACCTAGAGATTTGCAACATAATTAAGGTTAAATTTACTTTGAAATTCATGATGGCCATATAAAAGCAAACTAGCAATATGGCAATATCGTACATCTGGAAAATCACACCTTCATAATATTCTTTAAGTCTTTTGTTACGGATAACTCATTTACACCTAAAAAATAAACTAGAATTCATCAAACTATCAGTAACAGCTGTATCTAATCCTGAGGGGGTTTTGTTAAAAAAATCAGGCATCTTAACCTTACTCTTATTTGATTTGTAAAAATTTCTGAAGGCAAGTTGAAGAGGAATTTGAGTTTATGCAGATAATCATAATTCATTCCATGCTAAGCTACTGATCTGTTCCTGTTTGCTAATTCCACAAAGAACTGCAGCATTTATCAACGTGCTGTGAGAGGCCATTTCTGAACAAGTTTGGTCTAATCATAGATATCTATGTTTACTCAGCTAATTAAACAGAGGCCTCTCTCCCCATGTCCAAGCAACTGAGATGTGATGGCCTCCATGTCAACAGGTTACCTGTTTCCATACCCTGCATCTGCTCCAAAGTATGCCAAAGCTGCAGGCACATTTGCTGAAGAACCCTAGACTGGAAGAGCTTTTCATTGAGTCTTATTACTTTCCAAGTCCTGAAAAATGCTTTTGTTGTTTTTGCTACTGCTGTTGTTTTATCTCCAAATATCTTTACCCTAGATGGTATTGAAAGATACATAAATACACCTTCTCTCTTCTTAGCAAAGATGGGCATTAGATGGTATACATCTAAACATGTTTAAAGAAAATGTGACAAGTGTTTATAAAATGCACTCATAAAAGACCATCTTTAAACTCTCATTTCCAAACCTACCAGTGTTAGATTTCATCCTTTTTCTCAGCAAAACTATTGATCCAAATGGATGTAGATCTTTGAAAAAGCCACCTCCATTTCAACCAAAGCTTTAATTTTTTATAGAGAGGCAATAAAGCTTATAAAAATTCCTTGAAAAAGCCACATTATGGAGAAAATGAATAATCAATAGAAACTGAAAGGAAAACCCACTTTGGAGCGTGTCACCATGATGGACCTCCTGAGGAGGACAGGATTTCTGATGAACTACTCTGCATCCTCTACAGAATGGGAAACTCTTATAAATGCATTTCTACTAGTGATCATTTTAATTTTATTGGTCTTTGCATGGAAAATCACTGACTAGTTAAGGAATTCAGCCCCTCCTCTGGGCTGCCTGGGTTTTTTTTCCCAGATGACTTGTACTTCTGAATCTCCTAAGCAACAAGATGGCTACAACTTCCCTTGAGAGACTCCTCTCACCCTAAATTTATTTGTTTACAGTATGAAAGTTTTTCTTGATGTGTACTGTAGTTGTTCCTTTCCCTTGCTGAACAGGAACCCTCCCTTTTCTCCTTTCATCCCCTTTTGGATATCTCACCCTCCTTAGCATCCTGATTCCTTCTACCTCTCCCTGTAACATCTCTCCTCAGTTCTCTTTAAGTCCTTTCCAGCTCTTCAGTATCACTACAGGGACCAGGTTCATGTCACTTACCTTAGAATAGCTAAAGATTTAACGATCAGCTAAAACAAGACCCCTGCATTAAAGGTGGTAAAAATTAGGTGAGTTAATCCCAGTACAGGTGATCAGAAAGGATCACAACATCATCAGCGTTGTAGCCTGCTTCTCCCTTTTAGTAAGATTTAACATGATAAGGTTAGTGTACATTGAAGAATCCTGTAAGTGACAGTGCACTGAATAATAGCCTTATTTTATGTGGATGATTTTTTTCAGAGGAGAGTGAAAGACCATATAATTACCTCATTGGCCAAGAATCAAACATTTGCAGGAAAAAAAATATTGTAGGGTGTGTAGCCAATTTTTAGCTTTTCAACAAAAACAGATAAATTAATATTTATCAGACATTTCACCGAGTCACAAAAGTTTTCTGTTAAACTCAACCAAGATTGGAGAGTTCTTAGTATTTAGGATACCATATTAATATATCATAAATCAAAAAAATAATGCAAGATAACGTACATTTTACTTTCTTTTAAGTCAGCTTTCTTCAATTTGTGATGTTATATTTTTTCAAAACTATTTGTAAAAGCCAAATTCCATGATGGTGAAAGCAACACGGACTGAAACCAAAACATTTATATCTTATCATAAAGCTAAAGACAACGTACTGCATTGTCTCGTTCCTGATTTCAGCAAAGAGTGCTGAAAGTTTACAGGGGCATAGCACAGCAGAATACCTAGCAGTATAAATAAAATGTAATATTTAGGTGCATTTCTAATCTTTTTGAATATTACTGTATTTAATCGACATATACAGAGAGCAAATCTGAAACCATTTGAAATATTTTTAAAATAAGAGGTGTTCCTTGAATTCATTTTCACACAACAAAACCAGTCTTTTATTACAAATCATATGAAATATCCTGAGCAAATCCAGTTAGTGCAGTCAAGGAAAAGACAAAGGCTTATTCTAACCCAATGAATATATATCAGAATTGAAATCATGTCATAAGTTACTAAAACCTACTGCTCCTGCTAAGTGTACGAGATCTTCTAATTGCATTATTTTACTGGTGCTATTAACTTTTATGAACTTAAGACCAGTTTTGGCTTTCAGGTATATTCAATAACTCCTATGACTTCTGTGAAAGCTCTACAAATATAAGACAAGATTTTAGTCTGATCACTGATTTCTGAACATAGTAATATACCTCTGTCTTGAAAACTCATTTACAGAGGAGGTTAGGCAAGCACATCTGGTGCACATATATAGAGAAAGACACAGACTTGTAGATAAATATATTTCTTATCACTCTTCAGAAGAATGCATCAGAGCCACCCAAACAAGATGTTCTGGAGCTCTTGGGCTGAAGAAGTACAAACCCAGAAGATGCTGAGGGTCCTGCTTGTTCACTGCAATGATCTCTCGTCAGTCCTGGAGGTGACCTAATCAGTCAGCAACCACTGAGCACCTCTCTGCACACCAAAGCAGATGTGAGATGGTGATTCTCAGATAATCATGAAACCTAAAAACCAGACAGCCCATTTTTGGTCATTCACTACATCTCAATAGCAGTACTGGAGTTCAAATGCCAGAGGAAATATATGCCATAATACATTTAACCTATAAAAGTAGAACAAAATCAGTGATACATTTTAAATTACTTACAGTTATAGTTATCTGCATAGGTATATAATATTTTTATTCAAGCCTTGATCCCCAGAGCCTTGATCTGACATGGTGCCATGTAGATACAGACTTAGGTTGTCTTGGCAGATATGTACTGACAAAGTTTTGTGTAATGTTGATATCTTCATAACTCCTCCATAAACTTGATTCTTGTCACCTTAAGATAATTTTTATAGATTTACAGTGGCAATAGTGTTTAAGTATCATTATGACCTGTGATTTTTAAGAATAATGCCATATAATCAATGACATATAAATGCCATACGTACTCAGGGAAGATGTGCATATGTCTTTGTGTGCACGTATTCACGTGTAGGCACGTCTGTGTGTATCCACATGCATGTATACATATGTATGTAATACAGTTGCAATATAACAAACATTTTAATTTAACAATGAAAATTGTTTTAATAAAAAGTTTCTTACTCTTCTCTCTCCCTTTACAGTTCCTCTCTATGAATTTGTGTGAATAGAAGAATAAAGCACAGCTATTGTGTTTACTCTGGAGGTTTCATTATGCAAAGTAAAAATCTAAATTAATAAAAATGCTTTGCAAGACATGCCTGAGGTCATCCCCAAGTAGACAGTGTGGAGACTACAATGCCAGGTTAATACTCAGGCCAAACAGATCAATTTTACAAGGTTGTCAGATTGCTAATGTCATAGATGATGATTGATGTCAATCAATCTTTGTACATTTCAGGTAGAAAATGAGCAGGGAAACAGATTGTCCCAGAAATACTGCATATGAGAAATCCCATAGGAAGTGGTATGGCAAGTCAGCAGGACCATGGAGGCCTCATGAATCCCTAGGTACATTCACA
The DNA here is from genome assembly GCF_023634085.1 of Falco cherrug. Classification (NCBI taxonomy): domain Eukaryota; kingdom Metazoa; phylum Chordata; class Aves; order Falconiformes; family Falconidae; genus Falco; species Falco cherrug. The sequence goes on from NC_073697.1 coordinate 54,490,793, forward strand.
AGATGTATTACTCTGTAAAATTTCAACTACCCAGCATCATAAGAGGGAACAGTTTGAGAAAGGTATCTGCCCAGTGATGGCTGCAGTTCTCTCTAGTATGACTTTGATGTTGCCTTGTTTCTATACTCTCCTCAGCCCATGGCACTTACACTCTTCTGATTTTAAAAATCCCAAAACCAATTTGCATATGGAAGAGACAAAGGAGCCTGAAAGCTGAACTGACCATTCTGTCTTCATCACAGCACAAAATGTGTCAACTGAGAAATGCAGAGCATGCTGGGAGAAGACCAGTTTTTAGTAATGAGCCAAATGGATCCCTGGTGTGACTTCGCTCACTTCATTAGAGTTATCCCCAGGATAAATTTGTCCCAGCGTACTGAAGACTTTAAAAGTTTTGAGCTGAAGAGAATAGCAGTGGATGGGAAAATGAGTCTTTCCCTGAATATTTAAACTGGATTGTGAATCCAGTGAATGTGATTCCAAATTATGTTTGCAGCTTGTTTTCGATACAGTCTCTTGAATCACTTTTACAGTTCCAGAAAGTGTTGCATGATCCAGCCAGCAACATGGTGCATTAATAAGCAATGAGCTATGCAGTCCTGTCAAAACAAGCTCATTAGTAAGTTGGCTGCTGGGTTTTTGCAACCACTAGCTAAACTTTGGCAATATAAACAGGGGCACCTACAGGGAGGTCCCACAAGCTCTCTGTACTTTAAAAGATTTAAGGACTTATTTTCCAACATATAAATAGGACCCAGCATCAATTTTCAGCAGTGCAAATACAAAATAATTTTCCAAAAGTCTCACAAAAGCTTTATTGCATTGATTAGGTAGAGAGTTTCTTCTCATGTAATAAAAAAAGTATCTCGTAATATAAACCAAAAATGATGCTTCCTGATATATTGTTAAGCTCATAAAACCTGACTCTAGTTTTTCAGGACCGTAAATACAGTAAGGCACTTTGATGCTCTGATGATTGGATGGTAATTAGAGGGCCACGGCCACACAAGTTCATAATATATATGAAGAGCATAATACATTAAAGGTCCCTGTTTATGAATAGCTCACGGATCGCTTCTCCACTGACTCAACCAAGCTTGTCCATGAAAATGAAAGGGTATTGTGCCTAGCCTTTCTTTGCAAGACTACAATGATGCACTCAGAGTACCCTGGGCAAGCAGTAAGTCCTGTCATATGCTTCAGATAACGAAGAGAACTGCTAGAAATGACTAAAACATTTGAGTCTAAAAAAATACTTTCATGGCAGAGGTTCTGAATGTATTTATTTGTCTTTATTCTGTGATTCTATGACTGATTCTTTGTAAATATATATATGTGTATATTTTTAAAATCACTTTATACTTGATGCAAGTTGTTAAATTTTAGTTATTTATCAACAGCCTCGGAATTTCAGAGGCTCTAGTTATCCCACTCAGGGGCAGCATCCACCCACTGACACCACCTTCCTACCATCTGCGTCTAAGCATAGAGTCCCAACTTCTAAATCACCAGTGAACAGCAGCAATAACATGGGTGCTGGGTGGATTTTGAAACTGCCTGCTTGACCAGGAGGCAGTTTTTCTCTTGCCTGTAGCCTCTGCCTCCACAGCTTTAGCCTTTGTCACCTGAAAGCTGCAGTGCAGTGCTCCACCTACAACCCATGTGGAAAAGAGAGCTCTTTTGCAACATCACCTCCACTGCTAAGTGCCTTGCCACAGGGATGTGGTATTTGTGCTCTGTGAGCAGACATGGCTTTTCTGGATAGATTACCTTTGACCTGTGAAGCTCTGATTAGTTTGTTATCTGCCTGCTGTGGAAATCACCTGTCTCCATGAGCAAAACACTGCTTCAGCCTCAATACTTCCATTACATATGTTAGAATGCAACGTTTTTCATACATGGATACCAGACATATCTGTCTGCAATAAGAAAACATTGGTGTCTGTAACTAATCAATGCCAGTTCAAAATCTTTTCCCTGGGCTTTTTTCCACACTATGTTTCTGCAGAAGAAGGTAAAGGTAAGGACCACTGGGGCAAAAAGAATGGGTGAAAGTCAGCATCAGCAGAGGTCATGCTCTGGCTTTGTATCTAAATACATACTATAGTGCCTAATTCCTAGGACTGTTAGCCATAGAAAAAGGAACTAGGCCCTTTCATTTTCACTGAAGTATTCAGATTCAGAAGCAGCAATATTCATTTTAAAACCAGAAATTAAAAGCAACCTTTTGAGAAAGACAGTGACCATTAATATTACTTTCTAACTGCAGTCCTGGCTGTAATACTGTGATGCCAGCAGCTTTTATCCAATGTCCAAACTGTATAAATGTGTAAAGATAGATAGATAGATACACATACACATATATTTTATATATATATGTATATATACACATATATGTATATATATATATATGTTCTTCAATGACTAGTGGTATAAAAACTTGTATTTTGTTCTATCATGTAAACCTCCCCATTCAGGTGACAGGCAATTTATTGCAAATTGCAGTACTTCAGTGGATTGTAATGGCTGTAGTAACTGTGCAGTTAAGTGCTGTTTCTAAAAAGTAGAACTGGCAAAATATTTAATGAAGCATTTGGCTTTCTGTGCGACAAGATGAGAGCACCCTGTTGTATGCCAAATCAATCTGATTTTGCACAATATATCCATTCAAGCAGCAATTCTGGAGGCTGGAGAGCCAGAGGAGCTGAGAGACTAGATTTTTCTAGGCTGTAGAGAAAATACTACTTCCAGATGTAATTTCCAAGTACTAAGAAGTGCCATTTACTCTGGGAGATATGGATTTGCGGCATGATTTGGACAAATCCTGTGGAAGCTCTTCAATCTTTGCTGAAAGTCAGCAAGAATTTTCTTCAATGTTATGACTGCTACTCTGGGTTTAACACTGTAATATCAATATTTAACACTTCTAATTCCCTAGAAAATGTATATACTGCAATCATACTCTACAAGGCGGGGCACACAGATTGGGTAACTTCTGAGAATGAGCAGCTAGTTTCACATTACACATGTAAGAGTCATGCAAAGATTTCTCCCTCTCTTGTTTTTTTGGAGGTGGGAGTGTTATGTTGTTATTTAATGCTTCTTTTTGACCAATTTCCACTCCATGTTCAATGTCAGTGTAATTCATTTCCATGCATTTCAAGAGTACAGAACCTGACGGGCAATCTTTCACCTACTGTCATTAAGGAAAATACTACAATGATCACTTCATACAGACACCACAAATCCTCTGTAAATTTCTTCCATAAATAGCTGTAAGAAAAAGTAGAGCATCATTAAACTTTGAGCACATACCATTCCACTGAAGTAAGAGCTGATCCCAGTGGGTCCTGGATCCCACAATTCTCTCAGATTTCTGGCCCTGGATAATCAGCTTATGGCAGCCTCTCTTCAAGTTTCTTCATACCAGACTTCACTGTGCATTGTAGATGTGCCTGGAAAACACTTGAAGAGTTCACAAGATCTGCTCTGCTGAGTGGAAAAGAAAAGCAGTAAGAGAGCAGCTGAGCTCTGACACCACCATGTTCTCATTCTGAGAAAGGATTAATAAACTGTTGGTTTTAGAAGCACCACTGTTGTCACCTGCAATGTTACCAGTATATTTATCACCCTCAGAAGTCTCTCTTTGGCCAAACAATTATTAAAAGATGTCATGGGATTGATATTTTTAGATAGTGTCTCAATCCTTCTGTGATGCTGGAAAATATTTGCTGAAACCAACAGACAAACTGGAAACATTCAGAGTCTGGACGCTGAGAAGAACAAATCTCCACAGCATGAAATCAAAATTCAGCCTCTGCTGCTGATAGAGGAAGCATCACCATGCCCTCTGGCTGACAAGCACCGAGCAGTATAGGCAGAGAAGGCAATCCAGCCAGCCATCTTCCTGCAAGCAGAAATGACTTGTAGGTATGCTCCTATCAGCAGACTATGCTGCTAACTTAATGCATTTTTTTCTGAAGAGTATCAGGAAGATTATAAAAAGTTGCAAAAAGTGTTTGAGGCCACCCAGAATTGAAGCTATGTGACTGCTCTCCAAGGAATTTTCAAACCAGACAGATGCTGCGATGAGTATTAATAAGTTGCCCTTCAGCTTCAGGGCATCACAGGAACGTGAACTGGGACAAGAAGGCTGCTCAGAGATTACAAAGTCATTCTGCAGCAGCAGCAGCGCCATGAGTGAGAGGGACCCTGGATCTCAGCTGAGGTGTGACTGAGGCTGTGGCTGCAGCAAGGCTGAGCCAACTCCCAGGCCCCTTTCAGCAAACAAATCAAGCGAAACAAGATTTGCCTAATGCTGCTACCTCTTGCTCTTTCACAGCTCCTAGGATCCTTTTTTGTTGTTGTTGGTTTCCTTTTAATTGGAAAAAGGCTGGTATTTTTCATAGTCTCATAAATTTTTAAATAACCCCTGAGCTTAATAAAGTCTTTTCTTCTGCTCCATGTTCATAACACCTGCATTTAATCAAGCCAAATGCTCCTTTTTTCCGTCCTTTGCATGGGTCTCCTGCATGTGTTCAAAAGGACTTGTGGTCCCTTTCCTTTGACTCAATTCTTTATAACTGTTCTTTGCAGATATCACCAGTTCAATGGCTGTCACCAAGATAAGAACATTTCTGGATTTGAATTCTCAAAAACAAGCCATTGAAGACATACACATTCCAAGAAGGATGAGTCATCTGGAAAACAGAAGATAAAATACAAAATGACCTGCAATAATTAAACTTTTACTTTGTTGCAAAAAAGACATGGAAGAAAAAGAAATCAAATGTGGCTTGCTTTTAAATCCAGCTAGTTAACTATTTCTGAAGGGGTTTCAGGTTCTGCTGCATTCTGAAAAGTGATTCCTTCCACTTCTTATAAACAATCCTCACTGGAATAATATATAGAGATAAGTCAAAACTGCATGATCACTTCTGCAGGGTACACTGTTTCGGACCCTTATTATGGAACAACACAGCAATTTCACTCCAGAGGGGACATGTTGCACATGTAAAATTAACATCAGTGCAAGAAAAATCACAGGGGAGTGGGCAAGGAAGAGCTTTCAGAGAAAAAATGGGGTTTGATCTTCTCATCAATTACATTACAAAAATATTCTACTGAATTATTTTGCACATCGAAGCAGATACCAAAAGTAGAGATGCATGAGTTTCAGGGAATAATTGCCCAGGGAGCAGCTCATTCCCTCTTTCTGGTGCAATTTTAGCAGGAAGGTTAGACACAGCACAATAAATCTGCAACGGGGTATCAAGTAAAAGATGTTGCGGCAAATGATGACTCCTTGGAGAAGAAAGATCAAAAAGAAGCAAATGGCAATCATTTAAAGCACTGTAGAAATAAAATTGCTAATTACTCTTTAAAACATGAATAGAACTGAAAAACTGAAATTCAATACAAAACAAAATAGTGGCTAGCTGTTCTTTTCTAGAGACACTGAATTGAATGGCTTAGGTATAGCTGGAGTAAACATTCCAATCCAGACCGAGGAAGTAAATCACCTGAAGGGTTCAGAAGCATTTCGCAAAATTAACTTGGAAGCATTTATGTATCTGTGTGCAGTTTGACTTGGTCTCTGTTCTCCAAACAAGATGTTCATCAAGCTCCCATGAGCTGTTGGCAAGCAGCACTATTTTTTTTTGGAAGATAGAAACCATTTTCCACATACATCCAGGCAAGCTACCAAGTTGCCACAAAAACTGTGAACATTTCAGGGGTGACAAAATGGATAAAAATCAAAGGACAAAAGTTAGGAGATGCGTTATAAAAAAAAATAGCCTACAGTGTTCCCTCAGTCCTGCTTCAGTCCAGGTCTGACGACTGAGCTGAATTCAGATTTGCCTTACTTGAAAACAATAGGTCAAATAAGGGAATAAAGTGCTCCTCATCATGACTGAATCTCACTGAATTCGACTTTCTGCTTTGTTTCTAGCACCTAAAAACTTCTGTCTGCAGCAACAACAGATTTGTCACAAAGACAACTGAAGTGCTTTAGGAACCTGTTTGCTAACTGAATGACTTATTATTGCACAAAACAAATGACACATCTCTATGCACTCTCACATTTTTCTCAATCACCTGTTTCAGCATGGGCATCTCTCAGTTTAAGCCTAATAATGTCATAAATCATCACAAGAAAGATCTGGGGCTGTTCTAATTTGCAAGACAGTTTTCCCAGATTGTCTGTTCTTTTTTTATTTTCCTTTTTTTTTTTATACATACATTTTAAAAAAACAAAACCCTTGTTTGTAAGGAAAACTATAACACATGAACAAAAGATGTAAATCCTATCCCATTTGTTTCCACAAACACACATGGTCTGATTTGAATTTCATATTGGTTTAACTTGTACGGTTCCTATGGAATTGTGATAAACTCTGGTGTGAAATCAAAGCAGGCCTGTAACAGGTAGCATAGCCAGAGGGGACCAGCGAAACTTTAAAAACTTAATATCCATTGGTTATTTCAGTTCATCACTTGCATTATTAGCAGCAGCTGTTCTACTGGAAACCACATTTTCCTACCCTTTGGGTATGCAGTGCTGCACCTCTAAATAGCCGCAAAATGTTGATGTAGCCTGTTAAGAACAGTTGACTGCCACCTAAGGTTGCTGGGGAATCTTGGCAAGATCCATTTCATCTTCTTTCTTGCAAAGAATGCTCTGTTTGAAATTTCTCCACCTGTTTATTCAGAAGTGACTTTAAAAATATTCTCTTCAAACATTAATAGAGCTGCTGCTTCACACCACAGCTCCAGTTAAAATCCTGTTCATTCATATCCATACAGCTTGGTGGCTCTGAAAATATATTTTCAAAACATATGTCTGTTCTCTGTTACCATCATTAGTAGGAAACCGTTACTGATCTATCCCACAGCTGAAACATGGGCATTCCTGCATCTGTTTTCAGACAGAGAAGATATTTCTTCCAGTCATTGTACTATTTTTGCTAGAAAAGGTGACATGCAGAAGGAACAAGGGAACTGCAGACCAATGCTCTTCTAAGAGACTCATGAAAAGCTTTCAGCCAAGGCAAAAGAGATAAAGAATTGAATTAAATTCAGTTTTGGGGTGAAGGTTTGGTAAACTTTTAGAAGAGATTACATTTGAATCATTCTGCTTTGTCCATCCCTAACCTGTTTTCATCTCATGAAAGAAAAATATTCATGGTTTTCTTGAGATATTTCTATTTTCATTTTTAGCTGAAGAAATATTATGCCATAAGCCACAGATTAATTGTGACTAAAGGAGTTTTGAAACTACATAGACCCAGAAATCTTGGCTAATAATAAGCCAGATATAATAATTATACAGCCAGACCATCAAAGCCACTGTCATACTTCCCATTTATGTCGTTATGCAAGCTAACTTTCTATTTCAACTATTTTCCTCGCAATTGTCTTTCCCTTCCTTGGCAGACAGACTTGCTATGCTAGCTCTCAAATTAGAACTTTACAGTGGAAGGAAACTCCCAGATCACCAAGTGAAAATTCCTGCTGTCATAGATAACTCTGCCTGATAATCTTATCCATAAACTGTGCCAGCTCCACCTTATTCCCACTGGAAGGTCTTTCCAGAACCTCACAGTTCTCATGGTCAGAAACTTTCCTCTGTTTTCAACTGAAGTTTTATTCCTCTGTGGTTCCTTCCCACCCACAGCTATTTGCAGACAGCATTCATATATCCCTTCTCAACTTTCATTCTGTCATGTTAAATAATCCTAGCTCTGCCTGTGCAAAATACTTCTATTATTTGATTACAATAAAAGGACTAGTTTTAGACAAAAGTTCCTTGACCTAAGTTTCCTACAGCTAAGGAAAGCTTTTTTCTCTATTAATTTTAATATCCTTTCCTACTTCTAACTTATCTGGGCTTCCTGCGCTATTTTTTCTACACCAGTAGTGCCTACCCTGCAAAAACCAGCTTTATTTGCTCATTAGTTTTTCTCTCCAGTATAGGTTCTCCATTTATTTCTAATATCTGTCTGATTTGTAAGGACGGAGTCTAGCTCAGGAAAGAGCTTTGAGATAGTTTGCTACTTCTGACAGAAATTCCCAGATGTCTTCACAGTTAGTTCCCAAGTTCCTCAGTCTGGGCTGACTGCCTTCACCTACTCCTTTAGTATGTTGCATTCCCTCTTGAAAACGTGAATCTTGGCCACAGAGTTACTTTGGCACCAAGTTCTCTGTTCATGTCTGAATGATTTCGACCAAAATTGGTTTTAAGACTTTGCAATTTACCACAGACAGGTGTAATTAAGATGGCTGCATTACCTTATTTCAATATCTGTCCTCTGTGAACAGCGGCATTTATCAATACCGGTACTTTGGTCATGACTGCTATCTCAGTAGGTTTCTATAGCCTCTGAACCATCAGTGTCCTATACCAGCACAGCAAAGTCTCTCCATTTTGTTTTCCAGGCTCTGGCATTTAACTGTACCTTGAGATGTAGTTGGGACTCACCACTCCCCCCAGTAACTGACTACTGAGAACATTTCTGCCTCCTCTCTCTGAATCTGCGATATGCCCTTACTGCTGCCATTTTTCCTTTGTCATTTAGAAACATTGGGGGGATGACTAGGAACCTCTTCCAGCTTTCTTTCCTCCCACTTCCTAGTTATCTACATTTTTCTTATCAGCTGCAGGACTCTTGATACTGGGTTATAATTCAATCATATTTTTGGAGAATGGGGAGTCTGTTTTCTGTGATTTCACAGAGATCACAAAACACATTTCTCTACAGTAGCAGGGGCTACATTCATTGATCCAAAGGTAACTTCCAATCTAATATTGCCAAATATGGCCAAATATCCCAAGACCTTATAGCATCTGCCTTGGGCTATCCATTGAACTGCATTATCTGCTCACAACTGCACCCTCTTCCCAGGGCTAAAAATCACCTTAGCCATCGCTTCCTTGGTCCTACCTGGTAGTGTCATTTATCCTGATTTGAAGGTGAGCCACGAATCCTTACCCACTCCCTTGCACACTCCTGAGCTGCGGTCTATAGCTCTGGTCCTCAGGGAGCTTTCATCCTCAAACAACACATGCTTCATTTTGTTGAACATTGAACAAGTGTCCCATCACCTACCTTGTCTTGTACTGATGCACTGCACTCTCTTCACCCACTTCTCTACCTGTACTCCCTGCTTTTTATTCACAGTCTGTTACCTTATTGTCTCCTGGAGCCTTTATCCCTAGCTATTTCCATTTTTATTTCCTCTCTTTTTGTGAAATTTGACTGCTCTTGTGTCTTCTTTCTTGCCATGTTGTCCTCTCTTTTTGCTTGCTTATCCTCCTTCAGTGCAGAAAAAAAATATTCTGTTCCTCAAACAAAAAACTTCTCTGTTGTCCAAGCTCTGCTTCTGCCTTGGCCTTAAGGGGACGTACTTCTATGAAGCACCTCTTTCAGTGGACATTTGGCAGGCTAGTACACTATGCACCCCCAAATTTTGACCTGCCCTAGCAGTTTCCTCTCCCTTCTTCTCCTTGCTGTTTTCAAACTGTTTTGAATTGCATCATTATCCATAGCCTTGAATTTTCTCATCCAAGAGCTCTTTCAGCTGTCTTTTCATAAAAAGAGTCCTTTCCTCAGGTAACCCCTCAAGGACAGTATTAGCCTGCTGCTTATTCACGCAATCAATGCATAAAACACCAAACACACAAATCCCCAAGTAAGTTCTTCAGCTCTCTGGTCTTTGGGCTCTCTTTCTAGTCACTTGGACTTTTAATACTTTCCTGTCCCTTTCAACAGTTGAATATTCATTAGCAGCAATTAAAGACAGGAAACCTAACTCCCTTAGCTACAAGGCCTTTGACCTCTCACCACACACAAATACAGAACTACCTTTAAACCACAAATGACAACTAAACCTTCTCATTAAGAACTGCGATCAAACCCGTGAACCTACAAATGATGAAGTGCAACCTAATAAACCACTAAGCAACAAAAAAGACCAGTTAACTTACCCTCAAAATACAAGAACTTCTTTATCCTCCACCAAGACCAGCTCCCATCCAGACACTCCTGTTTACTGTGCTCCCATCAGTGAGTTCCTTTATGCCATGGAAAACCCAAAGTGCCATATATAAGGACTGTCTTCATTTAACCCTGGCTGGTAATTAACCAGGACATATGTGCAAGACTGTTGGGTTGTTTTATGATACAATGCTTCATTAGGTGGGTGAATTCACGCTTCTGTCCAGATTTTCAACTACGTCTCTACAGCAAGCACAAGAGATACTGTAAACTCAGGAGTGTAAACATATGATAAAAAATATTAGGAAGATGATGGTAACTGACTTTAATGACTATGATAGGTTAAACAAGGACCATGTTACCATTATGGAGAAAAATCAGGCAATTTTGGTAACATCTTTGTGCATACAAATGAGAAAAAATAACCTAAGGCCCATTTAGTTTATTTATTATTGCCATCTGAGTCATTATGAGATGTTGTGACTTTCCATAGCAAAGCCACATAGTGCAAATGTCATTAATTCCTTTTGCTTCCTAATCCAAAATTAAGAACATTAAAATGCATTAAATTCAAGACATTATAATTTAAAGGGAGATTTTATAAAGGCTCTTTAGTAGTCAAGGCTATATTGGTATTTCCGTTCTATTTTTTAAGTGCTTATAAATCACCCATAAATGCTGCTCATTTTGGAATCTGCTATCCAAGTTTTCAAGCCACAGCCGATCATTCATTATATCTTTTCCTGAAAATGTGATTCAGATCAATCTTTCAGCTGGGTGAGGTGAGTTTTTGGATGCCAGTGATCTGAAGCAGTGTGCCAGAAGGACAGAAAAATGTATTATAATGATGTTTTAATGTAAAACAGAACTCTTGCTGATTTAAAATAATGCTCTTTGTAGTCTGCAAGAAAACAAAACCAGAATCCAAATAAATTATTATAGCTTCTCAAGCTATAATATACATTTGTAGGTTTTGAAAACAAATCAAGAACCAAGCCAGTAAAAGGATGAAGACATCTTTAGGTTGCATAAATACTTCCCAGCTTCCTAGCTCTTATGGCTCCTACAGCTAGTGGGGAGCTCTGTGTCCGTCAAAGCTGGAAAGAAGCAGGCAGGCGATGCATCCTCAGAGCACCTTTGCTTTCCATCTTGTTGCCCCCCATTTAACAAAGCAATCACCAATGCTGCTTTTCAATGTCTGGTCACTTCCTAGCCAGGCTTCCTCACATTTTGAACCACCCTACAGGGTGGAGGGAAGGAGGAGCATGAAGACTTTGTCTTTTCAAGCTCCAAACAGGCTGTTACAGGAGATCCAGGAGTGAAGCAAAACCATCTAACTGCAGTCTGGAGAGGAGGAGAGGATTAGGGCCAGCTGCAGCATCCTCATCTGTTTGCCTGCTTTATTGTTCTGCTCACAGACATGCTCAGTCATGTGAGAAAAACTATCTTAGTGGTACTTTAAAAGCAAAAGCCATTGGACCCACAAATATGTCTGCAGCTGGGAAGAGGACATTTGTATTACCCAACTCAGCTCAGAGAAACATTCTTCAGTCTGACAAACACACCAACTCTTAGGGAATCCGTTTCAGTTCTTATGGCGGGGCAAGAAAGGAACAGAAATCAAAGTCTTTGTCTCACTAAAACATGTGTGCTTATTAATATTCTTTCTATAATTACTATGTATTGCTGTTAGCTTTAAGAGGCCTCCAAATGAATTAGGTCTCCACTGTACTCAATGCTGCCTGAATATAATGAAAATAAGGGCCATGGCCAAGGAGCTTACATTTCAAATCCAGTGATCAAAGTACATACCAGCAACAATACTAAACTTTCAAGGCTTATTAGCATCAGAAACAAAAAATTAAAAAACCTTCCAGAACTGAGCAAGATGATCTTTTGACTCTGAATCTGGATTAGTGTTCAGTTTGGAAGGAGAATTGTGTTTTAATAAAGTCAAGAACACTTTCTGCTCTCTATGGAGGCGTGCATTGAAGTGATTAAAGAATGGCTCTGTGGGATAGCTAGCTTTCAACTGAATAGGTGAAGAATCTTATTCTGAGATCTTTTGAAACAGAACAGCAGCTCGGATAAATTGATTATATTTTTCTCAAAAATATAACACCACAGTTAATTAACAGATACTGACACAAAAAATAACATGCACAAAAAATAATACAGTTTCAGGAAAGGCCTTCAGAGTTTTTTATAATCTGTGTTTGTAAATATAATGTTTATTTTATAAATATGTCAATATGGCCCTAAGAATTGTTGAACTGTAGAGCTGGTCAAATTATTATTGAGGATATACTCTTGTTTCTAGACCTTTTTTTTTTCCTGTTTGCAATTTACTCTTGATAGTAGTTTATCTATGTACATTTCATAAACTATTTACTTCATCCTTAGATCACTTGAGGTGTTCAGTTGTTTACAATTATTGTTTTACTTCTTGCCTGGGTGACTGTGTGTTTTAAACTGAATGCTGAACACTTTTACTATTGCCTTGCAGCTAGGAAGTTGGGTTTTCAAGGTTGGAATAGCAATTATATTGAGAAAGGTAAATCAGCCTTCAGTAGATTATTGTTTTTTCCACCAGAAGGAAAAAATTGAGCTCAGGTGTCACAGAAAGGTGCAGAGGCTGCTTAAAACACAGAATCCTCTTTCCACAGGGAAATTCCTTCAAATCTCTTCAGGTCACAACAATTTGTGTACGCACAATTTAAATATTCTCTACCTTACTCCTCCTCCAACAAGGATAAGGCTTCCTTGCTCTGAACTTTCCCTTTGGTCCCAAGGAACATGGGACTCCCAAAGGCCAACCTTACCCGTAAAGACCATAGTGAAGAAGACATCAAGTACCTCGACCTTTTCTGTGTCCTCCATCACCAGGTCAGCAGCAGGTTTGCATTTTCCCTAGTACTCCTTTTGCTGCTGTAGAATCCCTTCCTAATGGTTTTCACATCCACCGCCAAATCTGATTTCAGATGGCCTTGATTTTCCTAGCTTCATCCCTACTTGTTTAAACATTGTCTCTACATTCATCCTGGATGATTTGACCCTCTTCCTAACTTACATATTCTTTTTCTTTTATATCCAGGTTTATTTAGGTGCTTCTTGTTCATCCGTGCAGGCTCCTGCCACTTTTTCTTGCTTCCTGCTTGTCAGGATGGACCATTCTTGAGCTTGGAGGAGGTGATCTTGAAAATCAACCAGCTTTCTAGAACCCCTCTTCTCTTCGGGGCCATGTTCCATGGGATTCATCCTACCAGGACTTGAAACAAGACAAAGTCTGTTCCAAAGTTCAGAATTGTGAACCTGAATTTTGTGCTGCTCCCACCTCTCAGGAACCTGAACTTCACATCTCATGGTCACTGCAGCCAGGGCTGGCCCCAGCCTTCACAGCCCCAGCCAGTTCCTACTTGTTTGTAATATCAGGTCTGTGAGAGCATCTCCCCTTGTTGGCTCCTCTATCTCCTGTGTAAGGAAGTAATCATTATATCTGCATTCCAGAAACCTCCCAGATTGCTTGTGTACTGCTGCATTGCCCTTCCAGCAGATATTGGGGTGGTTAAAGTCCCCCATGAAGACACGGGCTTGTGAACATGACGCTTCTTCAGTGTCTGCAGCAGGGTTCATCTACTTCTTCCTGATAGGTCAGTAGCAGGCACCCACCACCAAGTCACCCACATTGTTACAGCTGCTGATCCTAACGTGCAGGCTCTGAGCTGGCTCATCATCCATTCCAGGTCAAAGCTCCATGTATCCCTGCTACTCTCACACGGCACTCCCTGCCATCCACCTGGACGGTTCTTCCTGAAGAGCCCCATCTATCCATGGCAGCGCTCCAGCCTCACGCTCTGGTTCAGACCAGATCTACGCTTGTGTGAACACAAACATGCTGTTAAACAACTGAGTCATTCCCAGGGTTAAGGCACCATAAATTTTAGTCTACGCGTTATGTCCCTTCATGAATTAAGGCAATCCAGACAGCAGGCAGTGTTCTTGTTAACAGTTCATTTTCTCTCCCCTCTACATCTCCTGTCAGAAAACAGCTTACAGGTCTTCCTGACAGTCTTCTAGAAGAAATCATAGTTACACAGAGAATTTTGCAAACAAATTCTAGGAAAAAGAAAAATAAGAAAAAAGACTTTGAAATGTTGCTGATGTTGCTGCAGAAAATAAAGTCAATAAATAGGAAATTTTACTGCTCTGCAAGCACCCTCACACTTTGTCTTTTCTGATCCAGGGCTAACAGTAGTGGACTGAAATAAGTGCTGTTTTCACTCATCTTCCATCATAGTTTGGGTCAGTTCTTCATTTCTGGAGGGTGAGTGCCCTTTGGAAGCTGTTTAATTCACTACTGAGTCATGACCATTTGCCTTTATGACCTCTAGCTGAGCATGGCACACTCATGGAATGCATCCTGGCTACTTCCTACATCCACATGTGGAACATGGACTCTGCTGACTTCATATTTCAAACTCTGGGCTCAGAAATCTAGAGATATTTATGACTGGACAGCCTTTTGGGGTGATTAAATACATACTGCTGCACAGTTAAGCTGTTAAGTACTGACTGTCCTGAGAAAACATGGGAGTAAATATTCAGCCTATACCATCTTCCTCATCATACATCAAAGCAAGCCATAAAAAACTGACTTCCAAAACACCTATAAGTTAGTTAGAAAAGGCTGGCTAACTGCAAATAGCCAGCTAACAGAAAAGCACTTGTCTCTGTTGAGTGTTCCCAGCTGCTTATCCTCCACCATATAGCACAAGCAAAACTCTCTACACCCGGATGAGAGCAACCTCATGAGGTGATGAGCTGCAGAAACCCCACTCACACATCCACACAACCAGCAAGGGAACATCTTCTACTGCTAAGAACAATGACACCCACATCAAGCCTGGCAGTCACTGCACTTGCTTACTCTGTTAACAACCTTGCACACATTGATTTTACTAAGGATTATAGTTGTCGTGATTACTGTACAGACAATACACCTTCCCAGACCTTTTTCTATTCAAATATATGAAATTCGCTCATGATCATGAACACAGAAAACAGCAAGGAGTGTTGCAATTATGACAATGAAAAAGAACATAATTTCATTGATCCCAGCATCCAGCCATCTGCTGCCACCAGGACATGGTGCTTCAAAGAAGAGAGAGACAATATTCCTCATTTGACCCCCACTGCCTATTAACTTGCAACCTAAAGCCCAGGTTTGGAAATCCTCCTCATCAAAACAAAGTTCATTGCAGAAATCCTGAACTTTCTTAATTTGGCACAAGAGCTGTAGCAGTGATATCCATTATAAAACTTCAGAAAACCCATATTCCAACATTGCTCTGCACTCTTTCAAGATGCATACATGTCCCTCTGAGACTGGCTTGAAAAGTAAGCAGAAAAGCAAGAGTAATAAATAAGCAACAGGTGGTTTGTAGACAGTGGTGGAACGAAGCCTATCTAGTAATGTAAATTGCTTACAAAGTGGCCCTGTGACTACAAGTCAAAACATACAAAATAAATGTTTAATATTTCCTTATTAATGTCTTTAACAGCTTTTCCCCAACTGACTACAAAGAGATGCCATTTAGAAGCGGATATATCCAATGAGCTCAACTCATGCAGCTCTGTTGGCTTCTTGTACAGCGTGTAGTAATCCTAAACTGCATTTTTTTCTTGTTTCATCTTCAAGTTTTAAGCAAGAAAAAGGATTGTGAAAGCATTTTCAAGCATATTTTGGTAGTTTCATTCAACGACACTTTCTGCTGTCTATGGTTTAAATTATTCATAGCATATTGTGCAGATTCAGATGTCAGCAAGTCATTGGCTAAATAACAAATTCCAAAAGGACTCTGCAGCCATTCCCATAACATATTGGAGACATTCTGTACCCAGGCAGGAGTGATCATTTCTATTCAAGTAACATTAGCAGCTAAACTCATCTCATTCTTTAATGACTTTAAAGCTATTTAATGCTCTGAATTCACAGGTATCAGATGGTCATGTTCTGTTTAAAAATTTCTCTAGATCCAATTAAATGGCATTCCCAGCTGAAATCAGTTAACTGAAGGATACATGGGACTCTACCCTAACAGTGCATTCTGTCAAAAAGACCCTTCAGAAGGGGTGAAGAAGAGCTTTCAGGTATTGTCCTCATTTTGTTTGTTGCATTTCTTTTTTTCATCAAACAATCTAAACTAGTTTCAGGCATTAGCCTGTGAAACTTCTCGGAGTGGACATTCCATTCACAAATGACACCCTCTTTCCTACATCCACTGTAACAGTTACTACCCAGTAATCCTCGAACTCTTCTCCCCATGACAAACAAAAGGTAGCCTAAATGAAGGAAAATCTTGGCCAGAAAATCTAAACTGATAAAACAGCAGAGATTCTTCTCATTCCCCTTGAGGGCACTTTGGCCATGGTAGCTGCATTGGTACAGCAAGCTACCAGCAGTCCTGAAGCCAACCTGAAGACCAGTCATGTAGATGGTTCAGATAGGGTACATTGAAGCACAAGCTCAACATGGGCAATCACAACCTCTGCACACCCTTTGGGGACAAAGGAAGTTAGGACACCTCCAGGCACCAGGGGGGCTGTCTGCAGGCTGACTATACAGCAGCTCTGGAGACAGGTGGTGGGCTGTCATACCAAGTTCATGGGCCCTGGAGACTGGTCTTGCTGAGAAGTGCAGGCACATGCACAAGCATTTCCCTAACACCTGAGAGTACACTGGGCTTGTAAGAGAAAATGTGTAAAGCAAACCTCCTACCCAGAGGAATTTATGATTGAAAAGACTGGATTGACATTTCAAAGTGTTTTATGTTCTGGAACAGGCTGGAGGGAGAGGTGAGAATGTGAAAAAAAATAAAGAGTGGGAAAAAAAAACTCCCATTAAAAAGTTTAAGGGCATACAGTTACATCCATGTGTCATGGATGCCTAATGCTTGTCTCTAAATAAGGTTTTTGTATGGGAACATGGCCAGTTCAGCAGCTACCCGGTCACCCGTGGATGAAAGAAACTGATTTATGTGAGCACATTGGGCATTTACACCCATAAATTACACAGTTACTCACACAGTACACGTCTGGGTTTAAAAGTCCAGGTCCCAGTTTGCAAAGATCTGGGGGAGGCCTCTGGACAAACAACTGATAAACAATAAAATCCTTTTGATGCCAGATCCTCAGGGGCCAGGGATGCCCAGTGTTAGCTGTAGGAGGTAACTCACAGGCACCTCAGAGAGCATCTGGCCCAGGACAGTCTCCTGCTGTTTCCAGCAGTGACTGCATAAGGCACGCAAAAAGGAGCAGAGCATCAGGCTTCGCTCTATTTATCAGTCTTTTCCTGCATCCTGTAAGTCCGTGTTTTTCTCGCAGCCTTGCCTGGTTTTGAATAAAACACAAAATGATCTCCAAAATTAGACCAATCAATGCACAGAAAGCACTCCAAGCACTCTGTCTGTGCCTGACCTGTGACTGAATACTCACCATATATTTAGCTCAACCATTTGCAAGTCTGTGATGTTGAACAAACGCTCTACTTTCCACTAGTTTTGCAAAGTGCTCCTAAATTTAACTCTGAGTCAACACTGTACGACTGCACATTTAAGTTAACCTGCATAGTCAGCTTATAAATTTTTAAGAAGCTTTTCCTTCTCTAACAGTGAATGTAAATGTGAGTTGTTTGAACAAAGACACTAATTTATTAGTTATAACAATGAATGCACCTCTTTGGCTACTCCCGACTGCTTGAAATGTGCATTTTCCATTAACATGGTGATAAATGACAAAAATTATGTGTAAAGTGCAGAATAAAAATCAGAAGGCCAGGGCTAGTCTGGTATAAATTGCCATGCTTCTAGAAACATCAGTGGTGTTATGCCCATTTTTTTGTAGCTGAAGACCTGGCTGTTAGTTTCTTACTTCTCAAGATACTTTTGTGGTATCTAATGCTTATAATCTTTTCACCTAGTGCTGACTTTCTTTTGATTTGAAACAATGATAATACATTGTTTATGTTTTTACTCTGTCTGTGAACATGTCACCTGTGCAGTCAACAAGTTTTGAACAGCACTTATCGATATTAAAATTATTTATGAATCTTCATAAGCATAAGCTTATGTTAGAAAAAAAGAAAAGGCATTGTTGTTGCTTCTTTGAGCCTTGACCCACTATGCAGACAGAAGAGAAGAGCATTATTTAAGAAAATTTTGGGGAAAAAAGGAGAATTAAGTAAATTAAATAATGCATATTCTGTGAAAGACCCACATGAAAGAAAAGGGCAAAAATACATGGGGGAGAAAGAGATTAAGGAAGAGTTTAGAGTAATGAGGCCACATTTTCTCAAAATAATGGTTTACCCAAAATCAACTAGCATGTGTTTTGCACAAGGTCACATTCAGAATCACAGAAAAAATGAGCAAATATTATATTTGTGGGAGCCTTCCCTCTTACAGTAGTAGTACTAGCATTGTGTACTGAGAAAGTTTGTGGGATCTCTGATATGAATTAAGGCCCCACTGAATCAAATGCTGTGTAACGATGGGCCCACACCAGTGATTTTATAGTGAAAGAATCAGAATGGACACACCTCTACACCCAACATGAGCCCATGGCTGGTGGATGCAAAGCCCACCACAATCAGCTTTCTCAGCTCTTATACTTCCTTCTCTATTTCCAGCATTTGGTGTTTGCAACAACTGCAAACAGTAGGCTATTTGACTATTGACAAGGCTGCCTTTGTCTTGAATCCTATTTCAAATATTTTTTCCTGTCAAATAAATGGATACTTTCTTCAAGCACAACATTAGTCATTAGCTCTCCGAGCCACACATATTCTTACCTAACATGTGCGGTCTTTCAGTGAACACCAGTCTTCTATTTTAAATTTACATTCACTGACAGAATTTAATTAAATCTTTATTATTATTATTATTTATTATATGCACAGTCTAAGATAAGAGACACATGACAGAAAATGAGCATGGACTTCAGCAGCCCAGATCAAGTACTTTGGCACATACGCAAAGCAGAGGAAGAGAATGTGTAGCTGCATGCAATTATTCTCTTGTTCATGTCCAAATTAATGCATAATGAACTGAAAAGGGCCCCAGCCATCTTGATGAGGTAGAAGGGACAAGAGCACTCACCTGTTCTAGTTTTGAGATGATCCACTGTATTTGGCTGGATCTTGCACTGATACTTACATTTGAATAAACCCAGATTATGCCCTATCAGATTGCACACACTGAGAAGAAAGGCCTTTGTTGTCTGCTAAATGAGCACAGGAAGAGGATATTTACTTGTAGAATAATCTCAAAGAAAATTTTCACTTACCTTTTAATCCAGAACCCAGGGAAACCAGAGGGATCCTAGGTCTCACTGTTGACCAGCTGAGGCAGTACTCCACTGGGTAGGTACATCAGCAAGCAGCAAAGGCACCTTCATCAGCCTTGATGGTCAGAACTGCATCTTCAAGTCTCCCAACCATCTCCCCCTTACTGTGCTTTGATTTGCATGACAGAGCCTTCTCAGAGCACACAAACCAGATCTCTTTAAGCTGAAGCTAAACCCAAAGATGTGCTCCAGCCACTAAGGAGCATTCAATTTACATGACCAGGCTATAGCAAGCATAGAAGTCCCCAAAACCACAGATAGTGCAGACGTCAGTGCAGGTTGTTTCACTCGGCAGATCCACTTCTAATGTAGCACACTACTCGCTAATGTAGAAAGAGCCATGTTCAACCACTGCACAAACGGACAATGACAAGTGGGGACAAGGCTGATTATAGTCAGCCAAAATCAACTGTCAAGCCCTAACAAGCTTGTGATGAAGCACAGCTGATGTAATTATCACCTTAGGGTCCACAGAGAAGTGCACTGATATAGTAGAAGACAAATGGGCTAGTAAGCAAGAGTCAGACGAGTAAAAAGCAAGGATTCCCAAACTGAAGGCTGTGATCAAGTCAGCTGCATGGTGATAGTGAGAAAAAGTGCAGTAAGACAAAATGCAAGGTAATGCAGCCAACAGAGGAGTGTAAGAGAGCAGTCACTTGAGTAAGGAACCCAAAGCCCATAGTTCATGCTAAATAACATAAATAGACAATTGTAGTTCCTTAACTCCTTTGACAGAAAAAAAACCCCAAACTATTAGGGGAGACATCATTCTTTAACTTCTTCCCTTTTCTGTCTTTCTTCTGGTCTCATATTATATTTTTTTCATGAAGGCTGCAAGGATTTTTCTACAACTCCCAAGGCAGGAATGATGGGGCTTGCTGTTGACATTACTAGTGAACCAACATGACTTCATAACAGGTCCCACTTTCAAAGGAGACCACATAAGAAATTACTCTCACACAAGCATTTTTTTTTCCTTGATATCTGATACCATAAACCTGTTACTTCCTTCATGGATCAGAGGTCTTTGACGAAAAACAAAGTGGACAAGAATTTCTACAGAAGAAAAAAGGTACAGTTTCTACTGAAGAAATGTGTAGACATTTTTATTACATTATAAAGAAGACAAGAAAATAAACCCTAAAGCATTTGTATTGTGCTTTTAGGTCACCTTTAAAGAGTAAATAACAAACAATTATACATACTCCATCATACTGAGTTCTGTGTATCACACTGATGTTCCTCAGTTCATCTGTCTTTCACACTGAGGGGACTCATCCATCAGCTAGTCATCAACAAGCCTGTCATATGGGGGTGATAGAAGTTATCTTCAAGGTAACTCACTGACACTACTTAATTAAATATCTTGAAATATTGCATATTATTTTCCTGTACCACCACTGGAGACAATGGTAATTACATGGTGATTCCCACAAATGCTTTATGAATCCTCAATTATTGCACTACTAGCCAGATTTGACATTATTACTGCTAGACTGTAATGAATTATTTGTAGTTAAATATTTGAAATATTCAGCCACCTTTTCTGTTTATAAGTTATCCAAGATTGTCCATTCTTCAAAGTTACTTAGATTGCTTTTGCAAAATATCCAATGACTAAGTGTTTGAAAAACTCTTGATGATTTTGACTGGGTCATGTTCAAGGCAACAAAAAGTTGCAACACATCTCTAAAACACAGCCATTTTAAGTGCCCACAAATTTATATATATATATATATATATATATATATATATATATATAAAACAGTTTTTCCACTAATGAGTATTTGATCTCAAAAACATTAGTAAGTGTGGACTCAGGGACATGTATTCCTCGCATTTCTAGTATCTTCCTCCCCAAAGGACATGTAGACACCACAAATGTTACTATATTAGGCAAACATGGGGCCTGTTTCTCAGCCTGTCAGTAGACACGCTCCTCTTTGCAGGTCATATTATCATCAGAGGAGTCACACATGTCTAGATTTCCAAGGATAACAGTGGTTCACATTTCTGCCTGTCCAACTCGTTCATGAAGTTTCAGTGCAAACCAGAACCTTCTTCCAGGGAGCTGACAGCCATAAAGCATTTGTGAAAATTTCATAAATACTCTTGTATCACTGCAAATCAGAGCGTTTGCTGAGCATTGTGTAATATGCTCATTCCAGTTGCCACATCCTGTTTATATGTGAGTGCTATTTCTGACCATGCAATTTATTGATGTTGTATTATGTTCGTTCCAAATGGATCTTGCAATTTCTCCAGAATTTTCTTCCTCCTGCATCTTCCACCGATGAGTGCAGTTCACCCCAGGATGCATCACAGACAAGACACTTTCTGGGAAGATTAGCAATGGTGTGAGAGAGTTGCGAGAGACATTAGCACACATGGAAAACATATGACTTACTTAAAAACTTGGAAATAGTTCTGTGTTCCTAAAAATTCAAAATCTCATTTTATCTCCTTATTTTCACTAATTATAATTGCAGGACATAAATCCACACTAGTGTCCCCCAGGGTCTCCTCCAGATATTTTGCTTCCATATGCTGTGAGGCTATTTTCTCCTTTTAGTTTCCATCTCTCTTATTCTCTCTAACTCCTGCTATTTGCTCTACTACATCTCTGCTAAGCTCCAGGTCCCAGTGGACTCTCCCCCTCAAGTTCTTTATTTGCTTTAATATGCTCCTTGCCTGAAAAAATGCTATCTGGTTTTCTCTACTTGCACTAATTTTCCTCTCCTCTTCATCCTAAACATCACTATTTCCTGAATCACAGTGAGCCACCTGAATATTTAACTGCCACTATAAACCCTCACTTAAGTACTTAAAATATTTTTTTCATTCCCTTTTTCAAAAGGTCTGGTGTTTTTCTACTTCATCTATGAAATAACAGTTTAAATATATCTCAACTACTGTTGACCCTGGCTAATGAGGATACTTTGCCCATGGATGCTACAGCTCAGAGTATTCAATATCAGTATCTGCTGTCCTGGTCCCTCAGCCAGCAACCATGAAGCCTAGCCATTGTATTCCACCAGATCCCGAACACAGCCTAGGGGGATCTCTCTGACTTTTATGATTATTGTCCATCCCTGGAAATCTTTAAAGACAACAGACATTTTTCTGAAAGATATCTTCTAGATGTTTCCTGTGCTAAACACTCCTAATGTTCCTAATCCCAGTACCTTTGCCACAGTGTCTGCTTTTACTTTACAAGTGTGCCATGTTGTACTTTGTGGAGTACAGGCAGGGAATACTTATCACCTGCAGAAGTGTTATGATCATTTCCTCCTGACATTTTATGCTATCAAGTGGTATAAACTATGATGAAATGTCATCATTCAAATAGAGCAGCAAAAAGAAGCCAACTCCAAACATGAGCTGACTACAGAGTATGCGGAAAACACCCCCACTTTATCAGCAAATAGTGGAAAAGTAGTTGATAATTTATGTCATAGCATACAAAGTCTCTGAAGTCATACATTATTCATGAAAAAAGTAATCTACTTTGTGTCTTTAAAGAAGACACATTAAAAAGTACAATGTTAAAAATAGATGGCATTTTGTTGGAGATCATAATTATTTTAAAAGTTGGCAACAGGGCTTTTTAGTTCCTAAAATGACCTTTCAAGATGAAATGAAGAAAAGAAAAGCTGCTCTGAGGAAGAAGCTATGAAAAACTCCAGTGCATAAAGAAGGCATTCATCTTTAATCTGAATTTTAGTGTATTCTCCAATGAGGACAGAGGCAGGTGAAGTCACATTCAGAAGTATTACTACATAGCAGAGTATGTCTGTTGAATGATAGTATTTGGAACCTTGTTGTGACCAAAATTGCCATGATACATCTGTAATTTGGAAATCCAAACTTTGCCTGGGCAGTAAATAAGAAATGCACAAATATATTGAGGATGATAAACACAACTGGAGAGCAATCCCTGTATACAATTTACATGTTTCAGTGTTGCTACATGTATCATCAGTAAACAGATTTGCTTTCATTTCCCTTAATCAGCGTTCATTCTTCTGCTTGCTTTCCTCCTAAGCAAAGACCACGCAAAACTATTGATAGTGTTAAATTTTAAATCAACAGCAACAGCATAATCCAAGCTGGACAAATAATTGGCCAGAATTAGGCAGGAAAGCAGTTAGCAATTCTGAATTACCTTTCGACTCCCCCTGCCCTGCCCGTGCTTCATTCTGCCTGCGGTATGTGATGTGCGGTCAGTCTGGTGCAGGCGCTGGGACCCCAGGTGTGACCTTCCACAGCATTTACCAGGCAAGATCCAAATGAGGATCAGAAAGGATGTTAAGTGCCTTGTTAAATCCTGTTGAGGCCGGTGAGACTGAAAAAAAAAATAAATGCTTACAGTTAAGCATACTGTTAAATGCTTTCTAAACTTAAGCTGTTACTGCTTTTTGGACTAGCACCTTGTTCCTGGAGGCCACTTCATTCCTCAGGGGCAGTGCAAAGAGAGGCACAAAGCTCTTGTCTCTGCAAGGGGGGTGATAACTGTTTGCCCAGGTGCACTTCTCTGCTATGTTAAGCAAGTTCCAGAGGAGAAACCATGTATTCCATATTTCACTTTTATTTACATTGATTCTCGTGTTTATATTAAACAAATCTAAACCAATGCATTAATTAAATAACTGCTTTCCTTTAGAGCAGTTGCCTCCTGTTTACAGCTGCCTGAATGGTAAGTGGGAACTCCGTAGCACAGAAATGCAACTCTAACTTCAGAAATGAACGAGAAGAACAGAGGTACAATGAACAATCCACTGGCTCCAAAGATAGCTGGCTCAAAGAAAGATAAATCTGGGACATAATCAGCATGCCCACAAATTTCAGTCTCCTACTGGATGGCTAAAAGGAACTAAATTGTTTAGTGAGTGCCTGGTATCCCTATTAACTGCAATGATCAGTGGCAAACTACCCAGGCAGCAGAGGCAATGTGCAGGCAGTAGGCACAGCATGTGTGGCTACAAACAGATATTACAGCACCAGAATAACAACTTTAACCTCTGCCTTCAAAAAGTACCGCAAATTCTATATTTTATTATTCATAGGAAACATTCTGCATGAAAAAGTATAAACATGGCTTTAATGCAACAATATTGCATTGTCAGCTCTTGGTAAAAGGTTTAATTTTAACTCAAGAAAGCCACAAAAAAAAATTTTAAAAAAATCAAGCTTTTTGTATCCCTTTGCATTCTTCGGGTTTCAAATGAGATTTCCAGCAGCTTAAATTCCAGTGTATGGTGGCTGCACGTTGAATCATTAATTACCTAAGTAGGTAGCACAGTCTAGCTATCTTCTGGTAGAAAAAAAAAATACAAATCAGATTGAAACCCTAAGCTGTGGTTTTTATCTTTTTAAAGAAATCCCATCTGTTAGTTTCCACTCCAGAACATGCAGAAATGCTTGCCTGAAGGGAAAAAACCCTAAAACTAAAAATGTCATTGCAGTAGTAGGAGATGGGCTTACCTCCCACTGTGTTTTGAATTCAGTACTGCAGTTCTGGCCCTCAAACTCATTTTGTGCGGTGACAGGTCTGAGCTGCAATATTGACCTTACACAGGTTTGGGGAGCCAAAACTTTAAAAAGTTCCTTAGCGTGGGTCAGAGCATAACTAAAAAAGATGCCTATGGGGAGTGGCAAGGAAACAAGAGCAGATGAAAGCAAAAGGGTGTTTAGCTCTATGCAAGAACAGGAGGTTTTGAAAATATCAGGAAAAAGTTGTCACTTTAGAACAAAGAAGAAACTTTCTCCTGTTATTTATGTTAGTGTCTGTGCCAGGGAGAGCACTGAGCACTCAGGGGTGTCCATGCTAAGCACTCTTGAACCACACAAGAGTATAGTCACATCCTTGGAAAGTTTTCAGTCTAGGGCCTTTCCTCCTCTGCTTTTTGCAAATATTGTAAAGCTATGCCTCCTCATTTAATGGCAAGGAAGCGCTGTCAAACTAGATAAAGCAAAATGCTTGCTGTGCTTACCATCCCTTTCAGAACACATTTTATAATCCATAACAATAAAGTATAATTTATGCATTTTTATCAAACTCTGCATTATTTTAATAACATCTGCAAAGATCGGATTGCAATATGTTCTGGGAGATATTGTTTTGCCCTGAGTTCATAAAATGTTATATTTTTCAGTTAAATCTCCTGCCACAATTTCATCTGCAGTTACCAGTAATTTTTTATCTATTTTGCCAGATCTCATTTTGAGTGTTAAGAGTTCTCAAAGCCAGATGATTTGCAAAACTTTCTTCAGTTGGCTATGAATACAGATTTAAAGCAGGACAGAAACAATGACCATAGCCCATGTATTTGGCTTCTTTTTTAAAAGGACATATGTAAAAGAAGCATCAAGAAAACCAGTCTTTTCATAAGCTTTTCCCTTGTTTAAGTAAACCCCACCCTGATGGAGGACTGCTCAAACATAAGCTGTTCCAGCCTTTCTGCAGAGTATCCTACAAAGGGTGTCCCACTGAAACGCTGACTATCCACTGCTCTCGGGAGCATTTGCTCCTCTCACAAGGAAAAAGCAGGCACCTGGAGTCACCACTTGGATCAGTTTAATTCAGGATTGCACCCCTGCCCAAATTACTGCTGTGTCTCAGCAGTTTCTCACACTTTCATGCCCTGATAGGACTTCCAGGGACTATCCCCTGTTTCTCTGTGCAGCTGCTCCAGGGCTCTTCCTTGATGCGCTTGGGCAAAATTTGTCTGTCCTTCCGAGCTCCTGAAGCGGACTGTGGAAAAGGTCTGAAGTCAATGATTGTTAGCAAAGCGGCCAGGTCATTTCCATGAAAGAAAAAAATGCTGGTAGTCTGTAGTTCTGTTCAGATGAAACCATTTGGGACGGAAAACAGGCTTGCTTTTGGGTCAATACTTCAGGCAACAGGATTTTCAGCAAAACTGGCACAGAAGCCAGTGACTTTAGCAATGAAAACCTGCCCAGGGCAAGGAGCCCACCTCTCAGTTCCTGAGCAAAATTCATTGCCCTCAGTCTGCCTTTCCAGGGAATGCTCACAACTGAATAGACTCGCCCTTTATTTGGGGCTGTCTTGCCTGAACTGCATAATGAACCTACCAGGATTTTCCTTCTGGAAAGTCAACGAGGACTCCACCAGAACCCTGCCATAAGAGGCCTGTGGCATACTAAAATAACAGGCTCTTTATGTATTAAATTTATCAGTTGCTGAGAAGGACTGAGGCCTCTTTTCTGTATCTAGAGCTGACGTGTTCTGTTACTTACCTGCATTTTTAAATAGGATCCATGCCTTGTATCACATCGAAAGGACATGCACTTTTCAGTCCTGTCTCTCTCCCGCTACTCTCCATCACTAATCTGACACTGCAGCAACCAAGAACCTTACTCAAGGAACTAGATGTTGTCTCCACACTGGTGTGCATACATTGAATTTGCACGCTGTAATTAAGGAAGGATTAGCTGGTAGTTTGCACTAGCTACTGAGACAACTTCAGAAAATAAGCTCTTTATTGTAGAGGTAGTTAAAACAGCTGCTTTACTTTATGACTCATACACAAACAAGTATAGGAGTCTTTATTGTTGTAATAGAAACCATAAGAATTGTAGCACTAAATGTTATCTTCAAGGTAACTACACTAGGAATTTTTGAACCACTGGAAATAAAAGAATGAAACATTTTCTTGCCCTTTAAGACATGTGCTCCACATTTCTTTCATTCTTCTGAATAATAAAAATGTACACATAAGTATGTTTATAAAGAGGTAATTCCATCCCTGGGCTCTGACACCTATAAAGCAAGGCAACTTTGTTTTCCTTGTTACAAACGTCTTATGATCAAGTTATACAACTAGACATAGTTGAACATATATATATATGTGTTTGTGTGTGTGTGTAGTTAAGCCCATTTAAAATGATTTTGGGCTAGGAAAACACATTTGGAATGTACTGCTGGTATCCAAAAATGTAAAGTTATAATATCCCGATGGTATATACAAAGAGAGAGTAGGAATTTATTAGCCAGTATACTACAATAAGGTCTCAAGGCAGAGAGCAGGAGTAGGTTAAAAAGTGGGACAGTGTTTTCCATCGGCAAGGCAAAGGTGAGGCTGGCTCTAGGGTGACCTAGCAGGAGCACCGGCTGCCTCAGAAAGAAGACCCTGTAGAAACACCTACCAGGAGAACACATGGAATTCAAGGGATAGGGGGGGAAACTGAACATATCTACATATAAATGCACATACACACAGTGCCAACCGTAAATGGCCTCCATTGTTCCTGATCCCGCTCCTTTATTCCCACCATAAAAAAAATTATGAGACCCAACTACTCATACAGCATTTCCAGAAATTTAATAGACCGTATAGATTAAACTCTGAGGGCCAAGCACTGGTGTCAGGTACACCCAATGAAACCCCATCTGAGAATAGAATTTGGCTCAGATTCAGCAGGCAAATGAAAGTTTTTTTTCCACTTTCAGAAGAAACCCAAGTATGTAAAGTTTATAGGCACTAGTAGGAGAATAAATCAATTTAAGTCCATGTCACACCATTCTTTACAGTTTTGTAACAAGGTGTACTTTGTTAGATTTTAATCTGCATACATTTGAGACAGCAAAGCTCTTCAAAATCATCTTTTAATGGCATCGCAATTTATAGACAGTAACTAATTTCAAACTTCATAGCACTTGGCTTTTATGATTATTTCAAATCATTTAAATGCAAATGAATTTCCAGAGAGAGAAAACATCAAATGCCCTTGAGTGGCAACATGTAATAGAACTGCGAACAGAAATCACAGTAGGAATTTGAAGCAGTCTGATAGGGTTTGACGGGAGGTCTGTATAAAAGTGTTTGCCTAAATCCAATTTACATTTCATTTCACATTATATTCTATTTACCCATTTTGTCATTTTAATATGACTTATTTACTTAATCCTGCTCTGAAATCCAATCTCCTATCAAGAGCAAATGTGGAATTCTGGTCAGGATAGGACTTACAGCTATTTTGCGTTTTAGGACAATAGTAATACAGTTTCTAAAATAGAGCTAGCTCTCTTTTTCCCTGCAGTTAATAATGTTACAGCACCATGCAGCCAAAAACATTTGTGCATGCCTTAAATAATTACATTTCTTTCAAGCTAAGCAATTGTTTGCCTACTGACAGAGTAATATTTCCTGGGAGGCTTTGCTAAGCTACAGCACATACTAAATATTTGGACACAGTGCTGAGAAAGATCTGAACTACTCTTAATGGGATTGTGCTCAGAAGGTTGAGAACCATCCTAGAACTCCCTCCAGCAGCAGTTACAACGAAGCACCATGGGCTGTTTTTTTTCCAGCCAGCTGGATTTGCAGGAGGCAGCAAGAGCTGGTCTACCTCTAGTGCTTCCTGTGCTTTGGAATAAGCAGGGCAGGGAAGGACTCAACCATGCCTCGTATCCTGCTATCATCCACCCCTCCATCAACACCCAGCCCTTGCATTAAGAAATGCACATATCCTTTTGTGGGTTTTTTTCTGAAAAAACAGTATCTGTCCATTTGCAATTGCAAAGTGATCATATGCATTCTATCCCAGTGCAAATTCTGTGCTAGAAGCTAGAACAAGCTAAACTATGTCATTTAGCACTTTTACAACAGGCAGAGGCAATTCTGCAGTTTTCACAGCTTGCAGGGGAATTTGAGCATGGCACAGGCCAGGCTTACATATGTTACAGAGACATACATGTCTGTTCTGAGGAAAGGTGAACTCCAGTGACCAACCAGGCCCTAATTTCTTCACACGCCTTTTTTCCAGGCCCAGTATCTGAATGAAGAGGCAAAACTACACTACAAACTCACTAATCCCAGCAAAGGCCATAAACAGTATCCTGAAGACCTCCTAGTCTGCCAGAGAGGACAGAGGGGGAACAACATGAGTTTGTGTTGCTGCTGGCATCTGAATATTTCCTTATTTTCTAGAGATTAACTGCACCACTTAAGACTACTGTAACAAAGTCTAAAATTTAGATCTCATGCCTTTCTAAGATCTGTATTTTTAAAGGTAACAGAAGACACAAATACCTTCAGACACTTGGGGCTATTCATTATTCTTTGCCACATTTTCAGCAATGTAGACATGGTTTGCAGAAATCCATGAATATTTTCATTTTTTATCAGATATAAATTACTGATAGAGTTGGTACGATGTTGCTGAAAACTCCTATAGCTGAGTAAACAGAGTGATGGATTTGAAGGAAAATAGGAATAAAATATTGTGCTTGGGGTAGAGAGATTACTAAAATTGTGCTATTCCAACAGCAGCCAATTTCACAATCAAGATGTCTTTTCTATTTTAAAGGTAATTTTTATACGCCTCCTGCACATAAATGTCACTATTTTGTTTATATGTTTCTTCTTCATTTATTTCATTAATTTTGTGTATGTTCTCTGTGAAGAGACTTCTAAGGAAGTTTGTCCGCTGTTTTGAGCAATTTGCCTTTTGCAAGGGCGATTTAACTGAGTAAAAACAATAATACATGGCCTTTTATTGAAAACTTATCAGCATGGTTCAAACAACTAGGCAGTTCATTAGGTTTGAATAAGCTAACTGCTGGGTTAGGTTTGGATGTATAGTTTGCCAGCTTAGACTGGCTATTTTTTCTCATCTTTCAAACTTTGTGGAGAGAATTTCTCAACTAATTACTCATATATCAACCAGTGGTGATCAAAAGTAACAATCCTGTAATAAACATCTTGAGTCTTTATTACTACAAGGTACACCTCTACCATCAACTAATACAGCTCTCCAGTGGGCTCACAGGTCTTGGTGACTGACTGACCCTTTTTCATCAGCATGGGTTTGCTCACAAGCTCTGCCTGGGAGGTTCCCTTTGAAAAAACCCAGTGTGAGGTCTAGAGGAATAAGCCCTTCCAGAGGCCACCCTCATAAATCTTAACGGCCAGGCTGCAGATAATTTTATTCCAAATTCCCTGGTCTTTCCCCAGCGCTATCTTCCCACGTGTCATGGTTTAACATGACTAAGCCCCCACGCAGCCGCTTGCTTGCTGCCCCCACAGTGGAATGGGGAGAGGGCCAGAAGAGTAAAAGTGAGAAAACACGTGGGCTGAGATAAAGACAAAAGCCACGCACGCAAGCAAAGCAAAACATGAGATTCATTCCCCCCTTCCCACCAGCAGGCAGGTTCAGCCACCCCCAGGAGAGCAGGGCTGCAGCACAGGTAACTGTGACTTGGGAAGACAAACACCATCACACTGAATGTCTCCCCCTTCCTTCTTCTTCTTCCAGCTTATATACACCCAGCATGACATCATATGGTATGGAATAACCCTCTGGCTAGTTGGGTTCAGCTGTCCTGACTGTGTCCCCTCCCAGCTGCCCGTGCCCCTCCAGCCCTCTCACTGGCAGGGCCCGAGAGGCTGAAAAGTCCTTGACTTAGTGTAAACATCACCCAGCAACAACCAGAAACATCTGTGTGCCATCAACATGGTTCTCACACCAAATCCAAACCAGCGCTGCACCAGCTACTAAGAGGAAATTAACCCTATCCCAGCTGAAAGCAGGACACTGCGGGGCACGGGGACTGCAGGGTTTGGCCCTGAGCAGCATCAGCCTAGGCCAGTCAGCACTACCTCACCTGGCAACAGGGTTCACCATGCGGAGGGGGGAAATCAAGTGCTGTAGACAAAGCCATTATTTGCTGAGTTCACCAAATCATAATTTGCTGAGATTTGCAAAGTACCATGCTCAGTGCAGCAGGGGAGAGATCGGTCCTTTCACCGTGAGGTTATGCTGCACAAAGGCCATAAAGGGCATCTCCTCAAGGACACCTCTGAATCCTGACCTCGGTCTTGCTGGCTTTAACTAGATTCAGGTGTCACTCAGTCCTGTGGTGGCATACCCCTTGCACATGAGAACCACTCAGCTGACTTCAGTGAAGCTGCCCCAGGTGTCTGCTATCTGCATTCAGCCAGGTCCCCTCCCAGGCAGGTGGAGTTGCTCAGTGGAGAGCTGAAATCCACGGCAAAAAACTTTTATAACGATAGAAAACAATCTTAACAAATTAAACAGGTGGAACCTAAATCAAAGATAAAATCTGCCAGGCAACAATATAACTCACCTTTCCTTATTTACGCACAATACTGAATTTCCTTTTTAATTTCTTCCCTCTCCCATTACTTTTCTTTCCATGGAGCAGTGGGATGCTTTTAGCAGTATCTGAAAGTCACGATTTTATATTTATTTTCGTTTCTGTAGTGGAATAAAGCTTTTTCTTCCTGGAAGTGTTGCTACTATTTTCTGAATTTAAATATGAATATTATACGACAAAAGAAGGAATTAGAAAGTGGAGAAAAAAACCCCACACCCAAGACTTTAGGCAATACACTTCGTACACTTACAGTACACTTCAAAGCCAAGAAGCACTAGTGTTAACATAAGAACAGTTGCTTTGCAGACATCTGATACAGTTCTTCCAAACCCGCTGAGTGGACTGCTTTTTTTCCTACGTTTGTTAAACACCCCCTGCCCCGGATAGCTCAGTATCAATAGGTCATTTTATGCACAACATAACCACTTTGAACAAGTTCTGTATTTTTAAAGCAAATACTTCAGTGCCTTTTATGTTACAGGGAAGAAGGGAAAAAACACAATGATGACGCCACTGAACTATAATCTTCAAAAAGTAGCATGGCTGAGAGATAAATCTCTAATTTTATGACTCGACAAACAATAGAAGGAGAGTGGGAGACATGACAGTCACATTTCTATCCCAGAGATTAACTATGATGTGGTACTAACACAGATTGAAGGGACTTGTATCAGGGCCAGAACTGAGCAAGGGTCCTACCTCTCCACAATGTGAGATTGAAAATAAGGGACAGACTTCCACGCAGGACATATACATGTCCCATATGCATACTACATCATTTACTAAATATTCATTAATATTTCAAACTGACATGAAAATTAGTAGCTTGAAAAAAATCAGTTTGCTGCTCTTCATTGCAAAGATTTCTGCAGTGAAAAGACTACTGAGATTATGAGCATCTCACAAAACAGTTATTCACCTAGTAAAAAATTACAATTAGCATTTATAAAAATATATTATACTCAAAAACTAGTTCTGTGTGTACACGTGAGTGATTCCACACACACAAAACTAGGTATTTAGGGTAAGAATTAATATTCAGTATCTGGCAAAATATTCAACATTTTCCTCCAGTGTAATCATCTTTTTAAACATGTTAAGACCTTTTTGCAGGTCAATCACAGTTTTCAGACAAGCTGTAATTTAAATCAGCTCCATTCTGCATTTAATATGGATGTTTCACTGAAAAATAATTAAAACCAACCACACTACTTGCAACTCTTCGCCTGTCAGAAACAGACCACTGTTGTGCATGCACATCGCTAATCTCAGGGAAGGAAACCTTGCAGAAAAGACAAAGAGGTGACAGAGTAATTGCCCGCAGTGGGTGATTTGAAGAGTTGTAATAAAGAGGTGCTCCCTGCTTATGCTACCTTCATCTCACCTGAACTCCTCCTATTCAGCAACTCACTTGCCTGCACCACCCTTTAGGCTAATAATGGAAATAGATAGCTCTCCTGGCAAGCAACAGAGAGTATATCAGAGCTATCGACTATATCTCTACTTTTTCAGCAGCAAGATGGTTCGGTTTGTTCATCAAAAGAGTCTCAGCTTGTTTAATCTCCTTTATCAGCCCTGCTTCCCTCTCAGGCTTGCAAAGGCTCCTGCTCCTTAAATTGCTGCCTTCATCTAAGTCAATGCAGTGCATATTTCCCCCTTCTACGATGTTTCAATGCCAAAGAGAGAGAGCATGAGAGAGAGAAATAATCTTGGCACTTGTTCAGGTTGTTGTGGAGAAAAAGAAGGGAAAAAAACCCAGACTGCCAATGGGGATTTCCTCTGTAATAAGCCAGATGGCATCATAGGCTGCTTGGGGAGACTGTTTCTGTCTAATTCTCTTCAGCGGCAGAAACTGCCAAGGCCCGGCTTTTGTGGTAAAACCAGTGACTAGCTATTTTATATTCCTTCTCTTTGCTGTGCATGCTGTCCCCACCTGTCACTAATGCCTTTCTAATGCAGCCAGTGTCCGATACAAGCTTCTTCCCCTCCTTTCTCTCCCTCACTCCTAGACTCCGATATTTCCCTTCTGCCTACACCAGCAACATGGCTGAAACATTTGCTTTACATCCCACTGACTTACAAGATCATTTCATTCTTCAAGGGCAAAATATTTCACATAAAATGGGGAAAACCAGCTGTGCAATTTCCAAAGGTTGCCATCCTGGCAAGGGACCAAAAGCAGGGAGTGACGCAGTGAAACAGGGAGCTGGTGCTCAGTAAAACACAGGCTCTCAGGCAGCTCAGAGGTCAGGAGGGACAACCTATTCAAAATCCTATCTGGGGTTACAAGGCTTTTTTAACCTATATTTATAAATTTTATCTATATACATATATGTCTGCTTATATATTTTTGTCATATCTGCAAAACTTTGGTGTTTCTGTTGCATTCTGAAATGTGGGCTTGACCTCTTTGCATACCAGAAAGATAGGAGAGACTACATATTCCAGAAACATGGAAAACCTTATAGAAAACCTGTATGTGATTGCTGTGGGGTTTTTGGCTCCTTAATCAGATCCATAAGCTCTCTGCCTCCCTTAAGGGCTTGTATATGCAGTGTATGGACTAAAATGCATTTCCTCTCCAGAAACGGTCCTTATCTTGTATTCAGCATGGAGCAGTTAGATATTTTAAACTCACTCTTTGCTCAGAGCTAAGTAGCATTTCCCCCCTATTTTCTGAAGCTGCTTCTTCCTTTTTGACATGGCTCTTTGTCTCCAAGTAGTCATCATGTGCAGATATCACTGCAGCAGAGTAAAGAAATACATTCCAGAGTATCGTTTCATATAGGCAATAAAGCTGCTAATGGCTGCTGTAGCAAAGGCATTTACAAAACTTTGCATGCAGTATGCTGGTAGGAAGGCACAGAGCTAATGCAGTGGTGGAGGCTGAGATACAGACAGCTGCTAGTCTGCAAAAGCAGGACTACAAAAGTCATAATAATTGCAACATCTATAACCTGATAAGCGACATGTTCATCGATATGCTGTCAACTGGGATAATCTAAAGAGAATCAGAAGTTATTTTCTTTAGCTATAAAATAGCGAAATAAGGCTTACAGGCTTTTCCTAAGATGGAGTATATCATGACTACTTGGAAGTAAAGCTATGCAGATAGCTGTCTCACTGTGAAGTTGATGAATGTTTCAAGATACAAATGTGTGTGTGTGTGGGGGGGGGGCAGTTAAATAAAGATGTATCTTTTCGAATTGCATTTTTGTGAGCAACAATAATATATATCATAGTGGGTTTACTCTTTTAATTTATGAAGAGAAACCTGAGGACTGGTAACTGGGGAGTGAGGACCAATCTCCCCTTCCTCTCCCCAGAAGCTTTCCATGCCTCTGGCAGCAGAACAGGCACAAAAACCTGAATGGTGGTGAGCCAGGTCCCAAAGCATCCTGTGGAGACCAGGGAAAGCCTCCACCCACGCTGCAGCTGAGACTGGGGGCACACGTTTGGCAGAGCGGGTCTGCTGGCAGCACTCAGCAGGGCAGGCTGGTCCATGGAAGAGCTGCACGCTGCCCCATGCGGTGGAGCAGGGCAATGGGCTCCCTCTCTGGCCAGCACACTGTCCCCTCTGGGGCAGAGCTCAGACACCCCCACGGGCTCCCCGCATGGCCCCTGTGCCCTCAGCTCTGTTTGTCGCTGTTCCTCTCTTGCTGCATTACTTGCTCATGCTGGCGCAGCGGAGGAGCCCTGCCATGGTGGCGGTGCTGGGGGTCCCCTCCTCTCTGGCCCCCACCTGACACAGCAGATTTCAGACCCAGAACAACCCTCGGGGGCCAGGGTGAGCAGGAAAGCAGGTTTTCTTGACACTGCTCTGTCTAATGCTGGGAGAGACACGGGCCAGGCAGAACTGAGGAGCCTAAAGACAGCTTAACACCAGCTTTTGCCGCATGCCTTCCTCAGCTACAAAGTGTTGCAGCCAAAGCATAACTCAAAATCCCAGCCAGTACATTTAAATACGGCAATAACAACAAAGCCATTTCTTTTGCTCCCAGCTGTGTGTTGAATGCTGTTTCGTGTTTATGACCACATCACCATCCAGTGCAGATCACCCGGCTCTGCGGCCCGTGGTGCCCACCGTGGTCCCAAGGGCCGGTGCAAGCCCGTGCTGCTGGCAGCCTGTGCTTGCCTCTGCAGAGGCTTTCCAGAGTTCCAGGTGACCCCACCTAATGCCTCAGGAGCACATCCAAGGGCAAGGAAAATAAATCCTTCCCCCCACCAACAATTTTTAAATCCAGTATAGAACATACCAGACTGACCTAACTTTGAGTGAGCTGTTTATTTCCATCCTGGTGAGATTTACCCTAAAAAGCAAGGCCTGAATTTGCCCTAACTCAGGTTTACTTGGGTTAGGAGTTACAGACGAGCTGGGCAGACTTCAGCAGAATGACATGTTTGTTCATTCTCAGAGTCTTGGTAAATTAGGCAATGAAAGGTATAGTTTATAATGAGGATAATAGGAA
This sequence comes from Falco cherrug, assembly GCF_023634085.1. Lineage (NCBI taxonomy): Eukaryota > Metazoa > Chordata > Aves > Falconiformes > Falconidae > Falco > Falco cherrug. The sequence continues at coordinate 54,526,804 of NC_073697.1, forward strand.
CAGCTATATCACAGTAAGTTAATGGGATACTCCTGGGATATTAACGGAATAAGATGCCAGTATCTGTGTTGGTTTAGGAATGCTGTATGTTTTACCTCCAAAAAGATTCTTCACTAGTAGCGGTAAAGTTCATGTTGCCAATTCCATAAGGTCAGATGTATTTTCTAAGTATATAAATACCTAATAATGTCCCTATACTATTGAATAGTAGCTAAGAACATCCTTCCATACTGCAGGCATTTGTGTGTCCTCCTCTATAAAAAACAATGCTGATTTGGGGTATAGTGACCATTAAATATGAAAGAAAGCCTTATGTTGTGGGACTTTTTCCATTTCAATGAAATTATTGCAAAAGTAATCTTCAGGAAATTTGGAAGTATAATTTATCTGTGGCAAGAAAAATCTTTTGTGGAACACGGGATTTTTGAAATTAGTATAAATGTCAGAGTCTATCCTTTGACTGTTTTTTTCTTTTTTGAACCGGGTTTGCTTGTGGATATCCATCCATTAACAGATATTCAGTAGAGCTCTGTTCTTGATAGTGGCTGCCAGGTACCTGTGAAATACAAACTGTCTCATAGAAGCTCTAATGCAGTGAGGGGAAGGAGCTCAGGCTGAAGCTGCATTATCACAGTTTTTAAACTGCAACCTTACTGCTCTGACAACACACCTAATTTTGATGTGTGAACATAGTACCGTAAGGCCTCTTATCAATATGATCACTATGCTAGTGGAAGTTTAGAAAACTTCAAAGCAGGCTGATAAATTTCCATAGAAGTGTTGCCAGCCCATAATCACATGGCCAAGACTTCCCAGTTGCATCAAATATAAAAAATGATATTAATTTGTCCTCATTTGAACCAGTCCTACTGAAATCAGCACTACCCATATGTATTAATATCAGTACTTTTTCTGCAAGAGCTGGTTTTCTGTCAGTCCACAGATTTAGGGATTTTCTTCATTTCTGTTTCAAAGAGTGAAAATGAAAGGAGCAGAACACAAAAAAAAAACCCAACCTCAAAGGACTCCATCCTATTTAGACTGGAGTTATTTTTCTTTGGCAATCCAAACCCTGCCTTTGGCCTTTATGTGACTTTCTCAAAGTCATAGTCTGCTGTTTCCTCTTCTAAAATTTAAAGTGCCTGTTGTTGAGATACCATGCTCATACCCAGTTGCTTCTACAGCAACTCTACAAAAAATACTCTATAATTTTTCCAAATCTGGAAACTGAACATTTGTTTTATGACTTGTTCCCACTAGGAAGGATCCAAATCAAAACTCTCCTCCCACCTCAATTTTGCGTTTTTCCTTTTCTATGGCTGCCTCACCAGTGCAGGCAGCTGCAAGCCTGAAAACATGGACATTTAATGTAACTGCATTTTTTAAGCTGGAAAGGTTTTACTCCATAGGAGAGCTAATTAAAGTTATTTTGTAGTGAAAAAGAATGTCATAGAAACATCCAGTTTAACTGAGGGGATGGAGAAAACGCAAAAACCAGGGAAAAAAGTCTTGTTCTAAACTTTCTTGATAGAGAAACTACTAATAAGATTCAGAAGCCTTCCATAATTTTCTCTAGTTCCCTTCCCCGCCCCCCCCCCCCCGATTTATTAAATTAAAGACCAGAAAGCCCCTCTTTGACAGCTTTGCTCATCTTAGCTGATTAAAGTATTCACCATCTGTGTTTAGCTAATGGGTACTTTTTTTTTTTTTTTATGGAAATTTATTTCAGAAAGCCCTTCACCTTGACAGGACACCTAGGAATGAAGGATCTATCTTCCTTCTCAGCAGGTTGCTGCTGACCATCCCTTAATAAAAGTGCATGCTTTCTCCCAGCTTCCACACCCAGCTGAGCGGAGCTGGAGTTCTGTGCCAGGCAGGACTCGAGGAGTTGATATGGCAATAGCGGCATTGTACAGCACCTGCCCTGCACTACTTGGGACAGGATGGGACTAATTTGGCCAGGCACAGCACCATGCAGATGGAATTGCTGCTCCTCCTGACCTAACCTGGGGATGCAGGTAACGCTACAATGTTGGGCAGCTGCTACAGCAGACCCTGCAGTTCCTATAAGCCACATGCAGTGGTTTAATTTTTTACAGTTGTTTACTTAAAGGCTTCATTTTTAATAACTTTGAGAGAAGGATCAAAGCAAAGCAATGGAGCCTCTAGCATTTTCTTCTGCTTCCTTTCTGTGCTGGCACAAAGAGATGAAGAAGGCATTTCCGCAGAGTCATGACTCAAGTATAAAAACAAAATTTACATTTATCATATTTGGAGGCAGCCAAGGACTACTGACCTCATAGTATGAGCTCTAAGAAAGCTCAGGAGGGAGAAATTAAAATAATTAGTACCAATTACTACCAAAATGATGGTACTGAATAGGACAGTGCCTAATAATGAGAGGTCACAATTACTAATGCACCCTTCTGTATGCTCATTTGTCTTCTCAGTATTGTAGTCATTTGTGTTGTCCTCTGCACAGCAGGATCCCCACCGCCACTTTCCCTTTTATAAGAAGTTCACAATAAACAAGGGTTCAACATGTTCAGAGCAGCAGTTTGTGCCTTCTGAGGGCTTGAAATAATATGGGCTTTACTGTCAGTCTCTCTGTAAAAACAACTTTACTGCATCTGAGCTTCATTGTCTTTCACTTACCGCGTTACAAGGGAATGCAGCTAAGAGGTGAGCAAAACCGAGTTAATTTATGTTTTTACTGAAATAAATGGAATCAGGATCAAATTTTCCATTCTTCTTCAGGCACTTAGGTTTTGCATACACTAGGAAGGTTTTTCAGTGGATTTTACTGATGGAGCTAATATTGGTATGACAAGAAGAAACCCTTTTAATGTCATCACAGTATTAAAATGCTTGCACAACAGTAGTACCCACATAAGTATTTTTATCAAATTAAATCCTGAAAAAACTAATACATGTAGTTTTGGGTCTTAAAACTTGAAACTCAACATAGCTTCAAGAGAACACCTACACCATCTGCCTACTGTGATATGTTTCTACACATGTATAGTAACTTGAACTCCTAAAACTCTGCAATTTGTAATATTGGTCTAAGAGCATATCAGCACAAAAGCATTTTGTTACTTCAAAATTTTTAATAACAAAAAAAAAAGGCTTGTGGGGTCAACCCTTTTCTCCTTAATCAAAATGTTTTCTTTCAGTACAAATATGAAAGTAAACTTCAAGAAGTAACATTAAAAGATAACTTACAGTCTATTCCAGAAATTTCATAATACATTATACCAACTCTAAGCCATTTTTCACAGCCAGTTCTCAATTCAAACCATTTTTTTCTTGAAGGACATTTTGATTTCAACATCAAAGCATTTTCCAGAGGACAAGTATTAAAAAAAATGTTGACCATATTAATTATTTCTTGCTCTAGCTAAAAGTGGAAATAGCATTAAAAAAACCACAATGAGCATAGTACATTATGTTGTTTATAATCTAGAGATAACAGCAATGTTTTTTAAATAATCCAGAAGTCCAATGTCATCTATTCCCAGGCAAATTAACTATCTGACATGGTCTAGACAACCAGCAAACTTCCTCCCTTTCTTCAGGGGACAAAAGTCCTCTTACAGATCCAGGTGTTTCAGTAAAATTACCCTCCTCCTGGAGGCTACAGCCTCCACCAGAGGGCTGGCAGAGCACTCTATCAGAGAACTCTAATTTACTTCAGGAAAAATCAATTAAGATAGCTTAAGTGACTTTAACTGGGAAATTGCTGGGGACAGTAATCACCGCTGTAGTCAGTGATGACAGTGATGAGTACACAAGAACAGCAGCTTCTTCCATCAACACATTTGTACCAAAGTGGACATCTCCCCATTGCTTCAAGTGTCTGAGCCAAAACCTGGTCAAGTCAACAAGATTTCCAGACTTAAAAAAGTAGAATCTAACCCTCGATCAATCTCTGGCTGGGAAATAATGCTTCTCACAGCATTTCTTTATCACCCATTTCTATATATTTTTTTTTGTTTGTTTCCCAGGCACTCTTGTGATTGAGTAACCTGGACTGAAAGAGAATATCTTGATAAAGTCAACATTGCGTGTCTGAGTCAGTACTACACAAAAACCCAAATGTCACTCTGCTGCTTCTGCCACTTCAGCACCACTCCAAAGGTCACTAATTCCTTGAGAAGCTGCCATAAATAGCCTGCCTCTCACACAGAAATGTTCTGCCAAAATTTTAACCGAGTTGCCTTGTATTTTCACCTTCCATCATCAATACCTTTTGACAATCCTTTGCTAGAACACACTTTCCATCTTAAAACCTTGTTAATTCTGTGGCTATATCTTTCCCCACACTCCCACAGTAATTGCAGGACTCCCACTCAAGTTTCATGGACACCAAGAAGTATTTTCCACTGTAACTAGATGGGAAACTCTCTCCACAGTGATGTAGCTCCTGCTGAAAGAGTTGTGCTTCTGCCGGTTCCTCCCTGAAAGTTAAACTACACCAGGAAAGACATTTTTCTATGTTTAAGCTGGATCCACAATAGTGCTTTTGCCAGCACTGAAATGCTGCAGGTGAAAAAAAATTTACATCCAAACTCAGTAGTTCAACAAGAACAGAGGTTTCCCCTGTGAGATGTGGCCTCAGTTAAGCAGCAGCTTTGTCTCTGCTCTTCTTGCACGGGCACCCTTGGTGGGAAACACAAAAAATGTTTCCTATGAGCATAACTACAAATAGGGCACCTTGTAGTATCATTTGCTACACACAACAGACTATGCACATAAGGAAATGAATAATCTCAGGAGGGAGAAGACTGATCCATCTGCATACATACCAGCTGAACTACCTTTTTCAACAGAAAGTGCATGCATGTGTGTGGGCATGCAAGAAACAGAGAGAGAGAAAGCACAAGGGAGAAAATACTGTGTCTTTAAGCTTTACTGCTCAATGTCGCAGTACTGGAATCCAGTTAGACATCCTCCAGCTGGAGAAGCCTCCCTCATCCGCTGCTTGGTGGAACTACTATAAAAATAAATAAATACTGAAGGGCTGCCTTCTGCACGTTACTGCTTTCTGACCTTCGTGGGTAAAGATGACTTTACCACAGCTAGCACAAGCCTCCAAAGATTATGGAGGATGTTTTCACAGAAACAAAATGAGCACAGTAATCCTAACAAACACTGGATAACATTACTGGGCAGCACAGTAAACACTGAGCCAGAATAAGTGAAGGGCTTTGCTTCAGGGAAAATACTGTGAGCAAAAGAAAAGGCAGATGAAAGCAGCCATTCAGAAACCACATAATCAGATGTAGACATATCTTCAGAATACAATAAAACAAGGACATGAATCCCATATCCTGCCCCTCGCTTGATCAAACGTGAACCTTGTTGGTTCAGAAATACAAAGGCTTAGAAGGAATTAGAAGATCTCACTGGATGGACCAGGTATTTAAGACCAAATAATTATCCTCAAAAAAAAAGCATTGAAGATGCTTCTTTGAAACATTTCATACAGTCTTTTCATGCTTGCAAAAATTTATATCACTGGAAATAATCTGGGGGATAAAATCCAAGACATAAACCCTAAAAAGTATGCTACCCAAGGGGTGAATACTGTAATTATATAAAACCTGTTATAGTACTTAATAATCTGTAGCCTACCTGGAATCAATAGGACTAACTCAGCAGGCAGAGAGCAAAATCTGTACCTTAATTTCTTTTCTTACTTAAATTAAAAGGCTCATTTTCTGTAGGATTTTCAAGGTCCTTGTAATTTTCAGACTTACCCTTGAATTCTTCATTACTTCTGCTACTGAGCAAAGTCTTGTCTTCAAATTGGCAGCTTTGAACTGTTGCCTATATGAATGTTTGCAGAATCTTAAAGCCTGCAATGAAAACAGTGGCAGTTTAGGCAGAAAGCAAAATATGAGTAACAAGTAAATGTGTTATGTAGTTTCTACTGTCATACTGCTCCTCCCTTAATAAAGGCCCTTGTCCACACCCTTCATCTTCATCCCACAACTACTGACATATTTTCTTTTTGGTTTTCTTTCTTCCAGGTATGTTGCTAAGGTACAAGCTACTTTGAGGGACAAGATCACATTGGAAAGATTTGAGCTAATTTCTGAAAATGACTGAGCCTATATTAAAAATACCTTCATATGCATTTATTCAGCCTATATTTCTGTTCTTTTCTCTTCTATTTCCCCTGTTGAAGCTGATTACAGTACTGGAAAAATTAGTTGAACAAGTGGAAAAGGTTGAACACGCTTATTTAAAGTCCATCCTTGTGTTCAGCTTTGGTATCTGAGTTTTGCTGACTCAGGTTTGCTGACTGAGTGGCTAACTTGAAACTTTTCAGCCAGTGTTTAGTCACAGGTAAGGCTTTTATTCAGTTGAGTCAGCTCTCACTCACCACAAGATTTGTACGAATTATGGGCTATGCTTAGAAAGCAGCATAGACATCTTCTATTTAGATTAGACCCAATGTCCTTGAGCTAGGCAGCTAAGCCCTCTGTGTAATATGGGAAGTACTTTAGCATGGCATCTACAGCTCTGCTGCAGCTGTCAGCCAGTAGAAAAAGATAAAAATATGTCTTCAATCTCACCTTCAAGGTGCTCCTGACAGACATGGCATAGCAGACTTTTTCCTAGTTTAGCTATTTTTGTGTTTCCTTGTAAAGATAGAACAGGGTGGGAATGCTGTGTCACTTCCACATACATACCTGAAGAAATAATGGCCACAAATGGTGACCTATCTAAGTGATGAAAGTATCTACCCAGGATGTTGAAGACCTATGCTCTGATTTCCTATCTTAAAACTTTTCATGTGTTGCATAAAGAAGCCTCAGAGCAGGGATCAAACTCATGTCTCCCTTCACCTAAGCAAATGCTAGTTGGGCAAGAGAGTCCTGTTGTGGCTTGCTGGTTCAATAACTGCTGAATTATTCCTTGGACAGTGACACAGCTTCAAAAGGAGGTGTGGATGGTGCCTGTGCCACAGAGTTGCCCATAGATCTAATCCTCTCGAGGTGGTAGGAACTAGAGCCTGGGGAGGAGCCCATCAAGGCTGTGCAGACATTGCTGACGTTTCCCCAGCTCACATAAGTGCTTCTGAGAACCCAGCCCCAGCCCTCAAAAACTGACCCCGAGATCACTGGGGAGCCAGCGAAGTGCCTGGTGCATGGATTGATGTTTTCTGAGAACTGCTGCAAAGGAAGCAGGCAGTTGCATCTGCCAGCTGCAGCTTTTCCAGGTCCTGCTTTCATGCCAGGATGAATGTTGTAATAATTGAGTATGCAGGCAGCAGAGACATCCGACTAAGACAGGTCTTAACTGGAAATGATAGGATGCATTGCTTTTTGTAGGTAGGGAATCCAATGTCAGCTGGGTTTGCAGGCAATCTCATCTCTTGCAGGCTCATCTGAAGTGCAATGCAGTTCATATTGCAAGCAAACTAGGGATTCTGGTTGCACAGCAAGAGGAATGTGTCCAACTGGCAGCGAAAATAAATACTTCTCCGAACAGACAGTAATCAGTTAACATTACCCTAAAACAAACATTGAGAAAGCACAGCACTTTAGCAATTAAAGGTCCAAATTTGCAAAATTAATTAGTGTTTCCCACAGCATAGCACTCTACTTATGAACAGCTCTATTGTAAATGTATGATGCTCTAATATGAAAAGAGAGTATTCTTATGTTAATTATCTAATTAACTAATCTGGGCACAATTAGCAGCTGAAACAGCACAGCGTTACACTCTCTTCCTTATTCCCTTCCGTATTCAAGATTGCCTTAAGTATGTACTTTCAAGTGGCAGGGGACCCTGATGACAGATCTTGCTACCACGTTAACCAGACCTCAGTGCCTGCGAAAGTTCCAGTGAGCAGGAACCAAAACAGGAGAGGCAGAAATATCTCTGGCACGTAATTTAGGAGAGGTAGAGTCAGCTATTTAATCTCATCCCTAAAGTTAGCCTGCTCTCCAGGGAAGCCATCCTTGTCACTTCACAGAAAGTCAGTGTGAAATTCTGAAGACTACAGCAGTCTGTTTCTCTGTGCCTTTGGAAACCCAACGTCACCTAACAAGATCTTCCAGACACCCATACTTTCCAAAGGATGGCTCAGTGGCTATTTCAGAGGTCTGAAAATAGTCTCATTCATTTCTGCTTTGCTGCCGGGATAGCTATTGACTTCACTAAAGTTTACTGTGGCATGAAGAGAAGAACTAGAGAAATGGCATGCAGACCTCTGACAAAAACATACCAGAGGGAAGTACCTTTGCTGAAAATGTCTAAATCAGCCTCAGAGGATGGCTTGGACAATTTCTTTAAGTCCTGACTCACCTTCCATTACAATCATCTGAAAACAGGGTTAGAAATGTAAAGTAAGATATTGATTTCAGCATTTTCACACCTGTACATGTCTGGATCTGCTTTGGAAATTGATATTGTGTTCAGTAATTAAAAAAAAGACAAAAAGGTAACATAAGCTGTGAGTGACAAGTTCTATACCGAGTCATACAAATGTTGATCAGTCTACGCCATTTTTGCTTGATTTTTCTTTTGGATATTTTGCTTTTCAGGTTCTGTTTTTTAGTTCATTTTTCAATATAGGAAGGAGGGTTTTCAATTAAAAAAGAATTTGGGTAGATCAACTGCAGTTTCCCTTCTCTCACTTCTTCAGTGCCCTCCAAGGAGAGGTGTGGTCACACACCTTTGCCTATGCAGTGCAGGGCTGGTTTTGAGACAGTGCTGATCCATTGTGCATTATGGAATTACAAAATAATTTATGTTGGAAAGAACCAAAGTCATCTAATCCAACACCAGCAAGGCTAGCTAGATCAGCTTGCTCAGGACTTCTACTATTGAGCTCTGAGCACCTTCAAGGATGGAGGCTCCAGCACCTCTCCAACCAATCTGCTCCACCTTTTGCTGCTCTTACAGCGAAAAAATTCTTAGCAGCTAACTGGAATTTCCTGTCTTTCAAGCTGCATCTGTTGCCTTTTGCCCTTTCACTGTGCATCTCCCATAAGAGCCTGGATTCGTCTCCTCTGCAGTCTCCCCATAGGTAGCCGCAGACAGCAATGAGACCTCCCTTCAGCTGTCCCTTCTCCAGGCTAAAATAAAGCAGCTGCCTCAGCCTCTCCTACACCACTTGCTCCAGCCCCTGACCACCCTGGTGGCCTCTCCATCAGACTTACTCCGGGTGGTCAATGTCTTTCCGGTGCTGAGAAACACAGAACCGGGCTCAGTACTCCACCTGACCTCTGACTGGTGCTGAGCAGAGGGAAGCAACCCGTTCCCACAGCCTGCTTGGCTGCACTCCCACCAGCACAGCGCCACAGAGGCACTCTGGGCTCGGAAGGTTATGATGCAGCACGTTGGTGGACAGGTGCTGAGAAACCTGAGCTAATATTGAGGTTGGCCTGGCCTTCATGAAGCAGGGGTGTAGTAGGTCATCTCCAGATGTCCCTCCAGCCTAGGCTAGCATGCAGGTCTGTGCAGATCCTCCGAGGCACCCACCTCCAGCACAGAATCCATCCCCTGCCCACAAGAACCCAAAGAGTGTACCTACATGGAGCAGCACAGACTTTACCCAGAGTCTGAGCACTCCAGACTGATCCCTGCTTCATCCCAGGGGGCCACAGCATACCTGGAGTGAATAAATCTCACCGGGAGAAAGAATGAATCATCTCAGCAGCAGCACTGCACTAAAGAAACCCACCCAGCCAAAAGCTGCCTTGCACGCCCTCAGGCCCAAGAAGAGGCGCTCACATTTGTCCATACTCATCTGAGTAGACATAACCAGAGCCTGAGACCATGAACAGCCCATGTGCAGTGCAGAGGGAAAAAAGCTGAGCAAGAAAAGAAAGAAAAAGAGAGACAAGACTTCCCAGACACTGTCGCTAGGTCCAGGCATTGTGAAAACCAGCTCCTATTCAAAATTCACTCTTACTCCATAGTTAGCTCATTCACAGAGGTAAGCTCCGTGTACAATGTGCTTCTGGCATAACAGCTAACTTAGGAAAGGACTCACCACATTATATTTCCTCGTGGAAGGAGCTTGATTCTTCCAGGACCTTCAAATGTACTGCTGGGCACCTATTTTATTTTATTGATACCTTTTGCCAAAATGAATTGTCATCCTTGGCTCTTAAATGATGACTCATGAATTAGCCACACAAATCATTGCATCTAATAACCTCTATAAGCCAAAAAAGAATCAACTACTCCAACCATGCAAAATTCTACCATATCAAGAATTAACCACTACTGACTGATACGATGACAAAGAGAACTACCTGCCTTTGCTGCGGCAAAAATCAGCGTACTTAATATATGTTACCAGATGCCACCACACTTCCATGTGTTTTATGTAAGCCTTGCATGATTTGTATAAACCCATAAGAACCCTTCTGAAACTCTCCTGCTGTCCCAGAATGTACCATGATGCACTCTGGATAACTTTACTAGACTATTCCTAAAGCAAAATATTTGGGCGTGTAGAGCGTTTCCTTACAAGCCATAATGAGCCTAGACACCTACCAGTTCTCCAGTCAAGTACAGAAGTCAAAGCAACCTCCTACCTAGGTTGTTCCAGGAAACCACCGCCTCAGATGCCGACTCTTGCACAACACAGCAGGGCTCAAATGTGCATGGTGGCCTTCAAACACCGTGTCAATAATTGTCCTACCTACACACAAGAAATTAGTGTGCCAAGAGTCCTGTGGAATGTTTTCTAAAATGCCTTTATTTCAGGATGATTCTTACCTCTTTTGGGGAACACACAGCCACAGGTGCTTTAGGGGCACAAACCCCAAATTACAGTCACACATACTAGAATTTGCCAAACCGTGTTTTCAAGCTAGAGGCACTAGTGCACAGCTGTATGCCTTAGTATGAATCTTACCGCTGTACAGAGCCTCTTGAGTTCCGCTACAGAATTACAAGGACACCAGGGCACCCAGTAAGGCATCTGCTTACAGCCAGAGCGCCTGATTTTTGACTGGAAACAGTCATTTCAGAATTTCTTACTTATCCACGCAGTTATGGAAAATATGTAGAAAAACAGCACACTGTGACTTACATTACAAATTGCTATTAAGCAACAAAGTCTGAATTTTGCTATGCTGAGTGCAAACTTTTATCATCAAGCCAGGGGGAAAAATATTTATCAGATATATGTAAGAGATATTTGTGACCTGCTTATGGATATCCTACTAGCTGGAAAAAAACCACACCATACGGTATTAATCAGGCATACGATTCTCTGGTTTATTTCTTGAGCGTGAGTCTTGATTTTTTTTTGGTAAAGATCTTCTTGGTGAAATAAGTCATGGAAGTACTGAAATTCATCCTCTTTTGGGACATCTAAGTGAATGTTTCCAAATTCCTTACATTAACACATCAATAGAATTTGTTACAAATATTACTAGTTTGTGCCAGAAAGTTTATAACAAGATGCTGGCCAGCTACCAAACCACTAACCCTCTAGGACTGGCTTAGTGACAATTCAGTATGTTATTTAATGAAAGAGCATATATAGCCTATGAACGCCTGGAAGACTTATTTCACAACGTGGCTTGCTTACTCAGTGATCAGAGAGGGACCCACCCAGGCCAGCTATGCTGAGACCAGACTGTCATCTGAGCCATTGACTCTCCAGTTTGGCTCAGATTGCCACAAATTGCATTCAGACTCTCTATTTTAAAGTAAAGGCAAATGGTGTGCACAGACATAACCCTCTATATGGGATGGAGTGCTGATGCCCTGCTCCCATTCAGCAAGCAATTATAAAGGGCACAAGATGCATTTTAGTGGTAAAGCTGAACTTCTGGTAATGCTCAGTGATGCCTCATTTTAGGGTTTGGGGTTTTCTTCTTTTTCTAAGAGGGAGATCAATACCGTACTTTCCTCCCCCATACTGTCTTTCATCCTAAAATACCTCCCAGTTTAAACATCTGTTTACCGTAAATTTTTTTTTCATCCATTCCTAAGCCATGGGAATAACAGAAGCACCGTGGTGTAATGTGCAGAGCATCACTGCTTTTTAATTGAGACTGGGAAGCAGTGAATATTGCCTTTACCTGGAATGAAAAAGTTAATTAAAATAGCTGGAATATCAGGTTAATTAAAAACCCCTCTCTGGCCTAGGAAGATTGTTACCTAGTCCAAATTATCAGACCCCTCTTTTAAGATCATTCACGTAAAGCAGGGTGCTTTTTTTAATAAAAAGACACTGGTATTTGTCACATTTTTTAAAAAGTAAAATAAGTGTTCAGATCCTTACAAGGTGCTTCAGGACTCAAACGCGATGTTTGTGCATGCCGATTCTTCATGCAAGCTAGCAATTGTATTTCTGTAAAATTTTGTTTCCTTAAACTATTACTCCTCTTACCCACCCGCCAAGTGCTCCTCTTTGATTTAAGAATACAACTGAGTTAGTTTTACAATTATTTTACAGCACAGAGCAAAACCAGTGTCAAGGACCCAATGAACACTCGGAGGCTGTTATTGATGAGCTATCGTGTAATCACTGTAAAGAGGCTGTGCATCCTGCTCTTTCCCTCCTCCCTTTGGGGACTGACGTACCTGGCTTCTCAGAGGTTTCATGGCACTTTCGAAAAGACTTTCTAGAAATCTCCTTCAGATTTGAGACATAAGTCAGGGACATAGTGTACTGAAATAAGCAAAATGACTGCCAAGTCCTTAAGGCAGCTGGCATTTACAGTGGGGCAACCTTCAGCATCCAAGAGGGAAGGAAGGAGGTGCAGCTCTCCTCCTCCAGCAATTCATATTCAGAGTGGCGGCCTGCCTCTTTTCTCTCCTCTGTTAAATCAATTACTGTTATTCTTGTAGTTTAGATAGTACTGAAATAACAGTGTCCTTAAAATACACATGTTCTCCAGAGATGCTCACTACTAAATCTTTTTTTGTCTCTATTTCACTAATTAACACTGGTACAACAGATGAAGTCATCCATGGGTTTGTGTTCTGCTTAACTGGTGTTTAAGCCACAGGTTGGTATTAATCTTTTGGAACCAGAATGCAGCAATAAGCAAGACAGTATATTTCAGCTCATCTCAAAGCAACAATTCTCAGTCCCTAACAGGGCAGGGTAATACTTCTTAGGGATAAGAAGTGTTCTAAATGCTGCTCCTATCCTGTCCATCTCCACCACAAAATGCTTTCTGCATTCTGGCATGCAAGGGAGAAGAGAGGTATTTATGTCAGTGGGAGCATGGGGACGAGAAAGGGCGGATGGGAAAGGGTCAAAAGGCAATGGCTGCTTGCATGGTGATGACTGATTGGATTGATTTGATTAGTCATCATCATCATCCCTGGGCAACAGTCAGCTGAACAGTTGCAGCCAGCTGAACTCATGCAACCATGCCAGAACTACAGAAAAGGCTGTTTTTTCGCTTTGCAAAGTTGCCCAGGACTATCAGCTCAGGTGAGACCACTTTTAGCCTGAAATGTGAGATGCTGGGTTGTGAGGGAGAGATATCTGCAGAGTTACAGGTGGCACAGAGACCAGGGTAATGACGCCTGGGAGAGAGGGAGGTTCTGGGTACAGACATCAGGAGCAAGCTTGGCTCAAGGGGTGCCGCAACCTCCCCTCTAGAAGGTATTTGCAGGATTCAGTAGGGGACAAGGCCAGCTTTGGTGTGTCTTGTTCTCAGGATGATAGGAGAGACAATAAAGCACACAGCATTTTGCTCTGTAGAAGCCAAGGGGTTGCAGAGAGTTGCAGAATAAGAGCATGGGAGTAGGAAACCAGCAGGATGGAGCCCGAAGTATTACAGCAAATAGGAAGGGGGAGGGGAGAATCATGTAGAGCATGTGCAAGATGCTAACTTTGAAAGTCCAGTTGCATGTCACTGTCAGGCATGCTTTTGAGGTACTAGCTTTCAGGGATGCTCTTTAATCTGTTTGTACTATACAATGAACACTCATAGCCTATTAAAATATTCCTTCTCCATTGTCTAATTAAAATCCACTGTTTTCCCTAATAGACAGGAAGTGTTTGAAAATATTCTTCTGGTGTGAATCTGACAATCCTGCGCTTTCTTCTGCTATTTTCATCATGAGGACATAGCAGCAGGGACAGGTCTGTGACAGCTACTGCCTCATGTGACATGAGGCACACAGTTTGCACAAGGCAGTGCCAATGATATTTTTATTCCTACTTTTTTAGTCCTACTGCCCAGTAGATCTGCATCTGAGATAAACAGCAGAAGTACCGCTATAGAAACATCTCTCCGTACCAGAGTGATACAGAAGCCTGTGGAACAGCTATTTTTCTTTATAATTCTTCCCATCTTCCCATCTTGTCCAATCAAAAATAAAGTAATAAAATGAAAAAATACCCTTGAAAATCATGAAGTCCCTCTTACCTAGTTCAGCCATTGTCTCCAAAAAGCTGGAAATAGTTAAACTGATATTTACTCAATTTATCTCAACTGCAGCCTACCATCTCCCACAGAAAACTTCCCCGTGTAGAAGAGGGGAAGTTTATCTAGCTGCAGTCTTGGATTACCTCGGTTCAGTCCTGAGGCAATACAGATGTCAATTATATGATACATGTACCATACATCTTTAAATTCTCTGTTAAACTATCCCTGAGAAATAACTGTTATTCTCATTCTAATCAGGCATCGAAAATACAGCCGACACACTTCCTTACCTGTTGGTATGAAGTTAAACTTTTGGTGTGTTTGGTAACAGGTTCGTTCTTCTGTGTGTGTTAGTTATGGTACAGCAATCATGGTTTGGTCTGTAAAAAGACTTTAATTCCTTACTAAACACAAGTTAGCCTGCATGCTTCCACATCACTTGAAATGTTAAAGCAACTGCTCATCTCTGTCCTCTTCCTCCCTCTACTTTAGGGCTGCATTTGACTCTCTGGTCTCCATGAAATTCTTTGTGGCCATTAAGTGCCAATCAGTCTCAGGCAATCTCTTGTTCTTTGTATAAAGAGCTAAACAAATAAAAAATTGTAATTTCACTCCAAAGGAAAAGACTATTTCTTTTAAATCTTAATAGTTTTCATAAAGGCAGAAAACTTCATCCTTCAGTATGCAGAGTCTGATCATAGACTAGTAAGGCAATTGCAGATGGCTGAGGCTTTTTTTACAATATGATCAACGATATTTTTCAAACCCTGCTATCCAACTCAAGCTGACTTACCCAGTTTTAAAAAGTACCATTTTGCCTAATCTATTAATTGTGTAGACAAGCTTATGTGACATCTTAAGTTAACTCACCTCCACATTAATGTCATTGCCACCATGGATGTCACCAGTGTATATCCCAATAACCCTCACCAAGGTGGCATCATAACCTCTTTTAGTATCCGTGAGAACATAACCACTAACCAAAATTTCAGGTTTTCTACCTGATTTAACTAACAACAAACTTTAATGAAATAGAACTCTTCACAGAACTGTCTCTAAACCCCTGAATCTTCCTGTGATCATCATAAGGAATGGTAGCCTCCAGACTGCTTGCTGTTGAAAAAAAAATATTAATAGAGCATGAAACAAACCTACCTCCATGAAATCAGTAGACGCATGAGACAAAAATTACGTACAGCCATACTCTTAATTCTCTCAAAATTCTTTCTAAGGAGAACACTCAAAATTTCCACCTGACCATGCCTGAGAAATAAATGCGGGACCTGACAACGTACCTCCACAGCCACCAGAGTGGATCGCAAAGACACACACCCTGGGAGGTGCATGACCATGGGAAGCACCTTCTTCCCTCATTGAAACCACACTAGTGAAACCAAGTAATCACTGCTTCCTACACTAACACCCAGGTACCAGCAGGAAACCACTTTTCACAAAAAAAAAAAAAAAAAAAAAAAATAAAATTACATCTCTGGTCTCTTAATCTTGTTACTTATGAGAGACAAGAACCTTCAACACGAGCCTGGAAACAGAGGTTCATCATTCTATTGGCCTCTTGAAAAGTGTGGATTCCTAGAGCTACAAGGTTTATATTACATTATTGCTTTCTCCATTACCTACCGCATACTCACCATTGCTTGTACCATGGACAACCCTGACTCTCTATTGCCACCCTCAAGATTTCTTCTTACTGACTGCTGAAACAATGGAAGCAGTGCCTGAAAATTACACTGACTGCAAGAAGACAGACTAAAGTTTAATTTCAGTACACTTTGATGCAGATGACTACCTCCAAGGGAGGCAAAGGAGACATCCACATCAGGAAAACTTCCTGTACTATGACTGATGAAAGAATGGGCATAGTATCATGGAAAGGATTTGAAGACTCTCAACAAAGAAATTACATAATTTAAAGTTTCATTATATTAATGTTTTGGGGTTTTTTATTGCTTTCAAAGTAGCAGAATTTTTATAGTCTTTAAAGAAACAAATGTTCTTCAATGGAACACCTGGCTCTATCCTCAATTTCCTTCACCAGCAGAAAATCCACTTGCTAAGACCTTATACAAAAAGGAAGGTGACAGTCACAAAGCTGGATAACAGAGATCATCAACTATAGTAGCCTTCCTAAAAAAAGTTCCTCTTCCTGTTACACATGGGGTATCTGGTCTGGGAACTACTGTAGGTTAAAACCCTAAGCTAAAGCCATGCTAGGCAACTGAAGAAATGACACAGAGTGACAAACACCAATGCTAAACACAGCTATATTCCAAAGGAGTCTGTTAAAAATGACACAAGCTTATTCACGCTTTGAAATCTAATCATTTGGTTCATTCCCTCTGTTCTATTTCAGCCAGGATATCTGTAAGACGTGTACCCACCGTTAAATTGGTAGCCTTCTTTGAGCAAATTGATCATTGTCATGACTACTACTTTTCCTTTATCATTCAGGGAACAAGTAATTCTGAACTGTATTATGGTAGGTTTTCTGATTTGAATTTTGTTTTCTGGTTCTCTTTGCTTTTTGTCTGCTGTCATTTCTTTTCCTGGGGATATATTTTGCCACTTGGGAAGTACTGAGAAGATAAAACACTGTGCGATTAAAAATTCTTAACTGTTCAAAGCATGTGTGTTTGCATTTGTAGACACTCTATATTTGTTCTCTGTCTCCCTGGAAAAGCTCCTAGCTTTTTTCTTCCTAGCTCATCTCTGGCACTTCATTTGTAACATACTACAGGCTTCCAAAGACAGATGCAACACAAAAAGAAAAAGGGAGAGAGAAAATGCTGAGTTCATCACCATAAATTATTGATGTTTCTTCTACTTAACTTACTCATCAGGATTCATTGTTAATGAGGTGTGGATTTTAGTTTTAAATTTGCCATGTAGCACTGCAGGCATTCAATTTGAAGCACTGCATTAAAGAGGATGTCTCCCAATGTGTGTCTCTGGTTCCATTTTCTGCAGTAGGTCTTTTCAACTGTGACTTGGCAGGCACTGATGGTATTTATCCACAGCACAGAATGCAATAGGAAACAGAAAGACAAGAGGAAGATTTTTATTATGCAACTGATAAAACACAGAAACAGATGCTGCAATTGCTCTGGAATTAGTTGATTTATTTAAAGGGTTAATTGACTCATTGTATTCCTATGGGGTAAACTGGAATTCAGATGAATTGCAGTGATCCAGTGTCTGGGAGCACCAGGAAATCTGCCAACATATGTTACTGAATTTTCATCTTCCAGTTTGCGACTACTTTAAATTAGGGTCAGATGCTGCTGCTATTGTCGTTCCTGCTGCTGGACTCCCACTGCCTTTAACAGAAACAGAAGCTGGCTTGTAGGATGGGGTCAGTGCTGGGATATTCTCAGTTAAACAGCCAAAATGAAAACTAGGAGGGAGGTGGGAGTGAACTAGTTTGGGTTTACCCCAGAGGAAGCTTCCACCAAGGCATGCTAAAAAAACAAAATGGGATGACAAATCGATTTGCTTTAGGGTTTTTCCAGAGAGTTCCAGTTGTGACCTGACCATCTGAACTGAAGCTAGTGGGAGCTTTATCAATGGCCACGGGAAGATCAGACATAAACCAGTGCAGCATCTTCTTGAAAACTCCACTTGGCCCATTGTGCCATGAGGCTCCCCAGGGCTGAATGTCACTTGCAGGACTCCACATGGCTCACACCTACCTTCTGGTACAGGTATTGGCCCCAGACATCTGCACAGGAAGAACAGCCCAAGGCTGAGAGGCTGAAGTTCAAAATCCTGTTCCATCATCTGCTTCCCACGGGACTTTGGGAAACCTGCATTGTCTGACTGTGCCACAGCTCTTTATCTGTAAATTAATACTAGCAGTTCACTGCTTTAAAGATCTATTGCAGGGATAAATATGTTATAGCTTATACAATGGGTACAAGATCAAATGAGTAGCTAAGACAGGCAGACATGAACATCCTGGGGTTTTTTTCATCCTAAATCAGGCAAACTAGCAATTAAAGTGGCCTTTTTTTTCTGCTACACAGTAAAAAGGAGTAGGGGAGAGGAGGAAAAAAAAAACCCACTTAAAGAGCTGCTCCTAAAAATATAAAATGTATTTTAATTATGAAGGGGAATTAATTTTAGATTGACTGAGGAAAATCTCATGGGGCATCCAGCCAACCCATCCATCTCCTATCACCAGAGAATTTCAGCTTTCCAAACAGACCTGTAACATTCCACTTCTCGGGATCTTCTCTGAATACCGAACTTACTATCTTTCAACTCCTTCATTATCTGTCACTGTCATAAAAAGCAGCATATACTCCTAAGGAAATTAAACACTGAAGAAAAAAATGTATTATGCTATCTAATCACCCTTCCCCTCCCCTTTCCAGGGTTTCTCCCTACTGTATCATCTTTGCCCTTCAACCACGTGCAAAACCTTGTCAGTTTTGCCTCTGCTCTTTCCCCTCCTGTCCCTCCATTTTTTGCCACTTTGTTCCTTAAATTATCCAAACGCAGCTGTCCAGGCAGTGTCAGGTGAGTGGGGACACGATGCCATTCAGACAGTGTATGGTCACCATTAGCTGGCAGAGCTGAGCGCTTTGTCTTGGTCTCCTCCTTGGACAACACAAATACCAGAAGTTTGATTAAAACTCGTAGTACAGTTCAACTCAACCCCCCCACGCATGGCTCCTCGGTGCTCTGCCTCAATGCCAACCCAATGCTCAGGCTCAGGCTGTGCCTGACCTCACTTGCAGCACTGGGACCTTGTGGCTATGGTATTGGAGAGCTTTTGGAGAGTGAGTCGTCCCCCTGGTTTTGCCACTGGCCTGGAAAAATGCCTTTGAGCAGATCTCTCTACCCCAGTATCTCCCTGTGTAAAAGGAGATGCCCTTCATCACTGGGCCCTGTATGAAGTACTAGCTGCTGGCAGCAATGGTAACACAGCACCACACTTCCAACTCCAGTCCCAATACATTCATATGTGGAAAATGCCCTTACGACCTCACTTTCCTCTTATTTTCTGGAGTACCGATATTTGCATTTCTTGTTTCAGATCAGGCATCTCCCTGTATTCCAAACCATCTCAAAATGCCACTGCTGCCTTTACCTCCACCCCTGCCTCCTGCTGTTTCATCAGCTACTCCGTGGGTAGCACTGCTCCAACAGCCATCAGATTAGCGGGCAGAAAGTTTCCTTATTTTTACTTTTGTAATACATCTGAAAGCTCACATCTTCCAGCAGCACGGTCCCACAGCACTCTCCTCCCCTGACTGCACCCCTTTACTATGTTGCACTGTCCCCAGGGTCTTATCCACACTGCCTGGGTACTGTATACTGCCCTGTGCTGAATGCTGATGGTGCTTTGTAAAGGAAAATTATTTGAGAAAAGTAAATTGTGAGATTCCTCAAACAGCAGACTGGAAGAGTTTAAACTATTTTTTAATACAAATATTTTCAAAAATATACTAAAAACTTCAGCGTCCACAGCTATCAACGGCAATAGAAAAAATGAAAGAAAGTGAAACCATTAACATGCTTTCTAACTGAAAGAATAATGTCATTTTAAAATAGTGCTGTGGAGAGTATGGGGATTTCCCTTTACTGGAAAAAATGATTGAATTTTAGAACAAGAGAGAAACATGTGAAAAATAAAAGAAAATCTACCAAATCAGAACAAGGGAGCTAGGGATAAAAATGCACCAAGTAGTACAACTATAAACACCTTCCAAAAAATTGCACCAAAGGACCTTCCAAAAGTTGACCTAGACCAACTCCAGCTGCAGGGTAGCAGCTGACACCTGCCAGCTGAGGATCTGGCCCAGAACATCTCAGCTTTCTGATGAAATTATAATCAGAGTACAAAAGGGCAGATTATTCAGTCCTCCTCAGTAACACATGAAATCCTTCGCAGGGCTCATAAGAAACCCCATCTGATAAACATGAGATGTAAGAGGTGCAAAATAGTGAGTGGGAACCTGAACTTTCCTCCTCTTCCAGCACAAGGCTGCTGATGTGCCTGGTAGCCCAAAAAGCAAAGCAGTATGCCTTGCCCAGCCCCTCCACAGCAAACCTGCTGCCAGTGGCTGGCTCAGGGGGGACAAGACCCACATCAGAAAAGCCACTGAAAATGAGCTTTGGGCTCTCACATCACTCTGATGTGAGTTGAAAAATGTATGGGATACGTGGGGATAGTTTTTATGGATATCTTATGGTTGCTTAAATACATTTTTTGTAAATATATTAATTAGATATTTATCAAATATTTAACTGAAGATTTAGGGCACAATCATGTAGTGATTGATTAGGTTAAAAAAAGTTTGCTCTGTGGTTGGAATGGCTTGTAATTTCTCATTTCAGGGTCCCTTGCTTTTGCTTTTGCTTTTTTTTTTTATTTGCAGGGATTCTGTTCAAAGTAGAGCAACACAACTTTGACCGTGCATAACAAATTCTAAATTCCCCTGCTTTAAAATACTTTTTAATTATTTGTGGTTCTGCTTCAGCGTTGTTGTCCAGTCTGCTAAGATCTGCTGATGCTCTCTTGAGAGTATTTTAATTTATTAATGTGAACAGACCTTGTAAATTCACACTTAGTGATTATTAATTTCCCTTCTGCTCCAGACAATTCTATCGAGGGTGTCTCATTTGAAGAGTTTTGGTGGGTTTTTATTAATCTCCATTCATCTCATAATATTCAACTGTTGTCTTCGCCATGCAAGGACGGGTGTTGAAACAGCCAAATCTTGCTATAAGGGGGCCCAGAGTTTATGCTTGAGGTGGTATTCATAGAACTGACAAGCTCAAACACAGTTCCCTGGAAAAAGAACATGCACCAAAAAAGTAGATCGAGCTGTACAATATTGGCTGGTTACACAAAATGTAAAAATATTGATATAGCAGGCTGAGCAATATGAAGGGGAACTGTAATCGGAAATTGCAGAAAGCTGCTTTAGAGTCAAAATGCTACTTAGGTAATGAATATGCTGCAGTCATACCTCCTGCTTTCATTCTCATTCAGTTATCCCTGACTGTCAAACAAAACTAATTGCACATCTCCTGTGAAATCACATCTATATTAACTTTAGTATCTTTTCACCATTTTCAAATTATCTTTTATAGATACAGCTCCTTAATTGTCCTTAAAGACATCCGGACAACACAGCAACAGAACAAACTCTTGGATGTGTTCTGAGACTCCTGCTGCTTATGCCAGTGTCATTGTCATTTCCTCCACCCCTTTTTTACAGTCTGCTTCTTGGACTAACTTTCTGAGGCTCACTGCTAGCAGAGCATTCATCCTTAACACTAGTCCCCAAGTAAAATAAACCTAAGGTGATATTGCAGCTACTAAAAAATGCCTGCAGTCTTGCAGTTATGGCTGACACTGCTGCCAAAATGGAAAGCATGTTTAGAAATTTTTTAGAAAACAGAAAAATGTCTGTCAAAATAGGTTCCATATTCATTCTTTCATAAGAAATACGTATAAATGCCTGCTCATATTGTCTCCACACTGTCCCAGATGATAGGGAAGAGAAGGAAAGAAAGAAACCAAAACCGAAAAATTAATAGCCATTAACATTTCTATTTGAAACGATAAATTATATTTAAAAAATATTTCTCAAAAAGACAATTTTCAAGGAGAAAAGTTTTAAAAGAAAAATATAGTTACATCCCCTTTTTCCTGAGCCAGTTCTTGCCCTTTGCTCGCTCTAATCTTCTACTATACCACGTCCATCTTAAATTGCAATATGCCGACAGCAGAGATTTGCTTTGTCCTGCTTGTCCTACAGACACGATGCTGAACATAAAAATATACAGCAGTAACAGCTTGCTGGTCACGTGTGTTACAAAATGTCATCTCTTTGACTGTGACAGAGGGGACCAGAAATGAAAAATCATCATGGAAAGCAAAGCCCTGAGTCTAGGAAAAATAAAGGGCCAGTGTAGCTTAAAGTTATTGAATGTGTTTTAGTTTTAGGGTTTTGTTTTTTCTGATTTGTTTGCAAGCCATAGGTATTCACATAGTTTTGCATCATTAAATCAGACCTTTCAATGCCAAAATAACTCGTAAAGGACTTAAAAATCCACAATTTTGTTTGACGAACTTTCAGCAAAGAGAGCAAAGGTCAAAACCATACAGTTTGCTTTGCTGGTCTTGTTGCTTTTTTTGATGACAGAACTGAAAAGTCCTGTTGAATTTCATGATTGAATGAATACATAAGTCAATGTAATACTATATTCCAATGGAATAATATATGCAGTCGAAAACAAAGTAAGTGCCAATGTCAAGCTCATCTCTGGTCTGCCTCCCCTCTGCTTTCTAAGAGAAGTCATTACCTAGTGTTTATTTACAAGACTGGGAAAAAAAATATCTTGGAAAAATAAAGGCTTTGTGCTCAGATTTCAGGCATGAAATTGTGTCCCACTGTGTCATTTTGGATTTGCCATTTAAAAGCTTACAGTGTGTTTGCTTGAACAGTCCCTTCTTTTAAGAGGAGGAATTTAGTTCTTTGGAATCTGTCAGTCTCAGAAGGGCTGCTCAGATGTTTTTATTAATTAGTTAATATTTGTGCAATGCTTAAAGTATCAAGTGCTATATAAATGTTAAGCTATGGAATTTGGTCCTACAATTAAATGGCAATTATAAACAACGAAAAATTCATATTTATATATTTGCTAGGAATTTACATGAGCATGACATATTTGATAGCTTAGCAGAGAGCTTCTAATCTATCCAAAGCCATATAAAGTTTAGGGATATGGCCAACAGCCTATTTAAATAACAAAGCAAAAGTCATATTTTCCCCTGTGTTTCCACGTTAGCCTTTAAGGCTCCAATTAAAAGCAATTTAAGAACAGAAATTTCACATCTGATTTTCCCATGCAGTTGCCATCTACTAGACCTCTTACACATGCAAAATATAAATTTGCCCCTTAAATCACAATAAGTGTGCAAATTAAAAAAAAAAAAAAAGTGCACACATCTGGGTTAAAATCCACAGGCTTGAAAGCTTCCAGCTCATCTGTAGACACTACAAAAGATAAAAATACCAGAGAAACAGCAGAAAATGCTGAGTGCTTTGTTACTTTTCCTGGCTTTTCCTTCTACATATGACTGTCAGACTGTTAATGAAAACACTCTTAATGAATCAACACTCTCACAACAGTGTCACTAATGAACTACTAGTAGATGGAAATGGAGACTAAAAATACTATGGCTCTCTTTAGTGCAGTTATCTTATCAATATGCTGTAGCCAGAACTGTTAGGCTGAAAGATGCTTTTACTTAAGAAAACAACATCAGGAAACAGAACCAGGGTAACAACAATACTTCTGTTGCCAGAACACACTTGTAGTTGGTGGGTGGCTTGTATAACTTGAGCACTTAATTAAGTGTATTTTTCCAATAAATACATTGTAGGACATTAATTTTTACTGATGGCTAAATATCTGCTAAGTAGCTACCCAGTCTCTTAGGCAACCAGGCTACATTTTAATAACCTGCAGGACAAAAGAGTAACAGGCGCATAGAGTCTGGTGAGGATGTCAGCATTTCCATTATAAATCCCATTTTAGCACTGGGGAGGGTACTCTAATTTGAACATTAAAACATGCTGGGGATGGCTTTTATCCTGGAGTGATTTTCTGTTTTTCTAATAAGTGCCATTTGCATCCATTTGGAAGAATCTTAAATGCACAGAGCTTGTGGGGTGGGGGGAAGCTTAAACAGAGAATAATAAAAAAAAGAAGAAAGCCCTAAACCAGAGTGGGTTTCAGGGTTTATATGTAGTATTGAGCCTTTATGTTTGACTTTGAAAAGCTGATGCCAGTAACTGCAAAGCTGATCAAGGATGGGCCCAAGGTCGCATGGGACCTTCAGGACACAGGTCTGTGCTACACAATCTGGAGACGCTGATTGACAGCAATGTCATTGTTAGGTCGGGAAAAAAGAGGCACAATGTGCTACTCATCATGGTGAGAAAAGGTGGTCCTTTGGAAGCAGAAAATTATATCAAATTCCTGGTCAGTCTGTAAATCCTAAGGATGTGATACTCTCTCTTTGGAGGAGTCTGTGTGTTAAGTTCCACTGTTGTAGGCACTTTCTAATTCCAGCTCACCATAAATTTAAAATAGCCTTCACTTCCTTTCCTAAATATATTTGCAGGAGTTTTATGTGTTCTGGACCAGCTATGAATCAGCCACTCCATGTAAGAACGTTTCAGGAATGGATGAGAATGGTTCTCATATATTCAGTAGTTTGATATATATTTTAAGCTTGTAAAGTTGTTTGTAACAAAAGCTGTTCTATAACTAAACTACATTATTACTATGAAGCAGGCCAATAATACATGTTTTAAAGCTATCTGGATACAAGTTTATGTTAGTGGTTCAGTCACCATCCACATCTGTAAAAAATAAAACAATAAAAAATAAATAATGCATGTAGGAACTGATGTCAAAATTCATTCAGGCAGTTCCATTTTATACACAATTCATTTCCTATGTTTTAAATACTGAAATATTGATTTATGTTGTCAAGGCATCCTAAACTTATACAGAAAATAGGCTTCAGAGACCTTACAGACTTTAAAATAACTTCAAAATACTGCAGATAGAGTGGCTTCTATCCAGACCTTCTTATTCTCAGCCTTTTTCCTTTTTTTTTTTTCTTTTTTTTGTACTAACCTATACTTTTTGCTTTTTCTCTATAGCCTTTGCTGTGCTGTCCCAGGGCCTCTGTACTGCTTCAGAAGTGAAGCAGAAAGGAGTAACTTCTGAAATTACAAAGCCAAGCAGTTATTTGTTGCCCAGTCTCCTGTGCTTAAAGAAGACACGAGAAAGAACTAGCCACAAAAAGGCATAGAAATGCTTTCTTACAGGAGACTATGTTTACAGACCTGGCAGTAAAAAATAAGTCCACTGACACATATAGAAGATCCAGTCCTTTGTCCATCACTAGAAAAAGCCGGAGGCCACTACAAAAGAGGAACTGAAAATCAGAATTTCCTAAATAATGTGTGTCCAGAATTTCCTACTCTTCCTCAAATAGGCAGGAAAATGAGTGGAAATATTTTAAGTGGTAAGTCCATGCAGTCCTCATCAAGTCTGTCCATTGCCTCCTCTAGAAGAAGACGAGCCCTTGCTGCTTCTCAGGGGCACCAACTACCTTCAGCAGCATTTACAGCCGCTCGGTGGGGCTCAGCGGCAGAATGGGTGTGATAGTTCAGAAGGCATTATGTCTTTATTTTCTTATGTTGCTGAGAACAGAGCCATATTATTCTCAGTTCAGAGGAGAAGAGCTGAGGCACAGGCATTGAGGGCTTGAATCAGCACCACAGACATTGGTGGCAGTGGCCAGAAGATGGGCAAATACTCAGCAGGGATGTACCCCTGAGAGGGCATCCTCAGCCCTCAGCCAAACCTGCCTTGCCGACTAAAAAGCTGCAAGAGCCACTGGGCAGTAACATTCATCTGGGTACAGCTTTAATTTTGCCAGCCACATCCAAAGCCACAGTGAGCAAAGCACCCTGCAACTCAGTTGCCAAGCGGAGGTTGCGATGAGCCTGCACACACCCCCAAAATGTGCCACACAGCTACAATTCGCACTGATCTTCCCCAAAGCAGGCCTTGGTACATGTGTACGCCAACTTGAGACACAGTAAAACACTTCCCTAGCTATTTGCTTAGTAATGAGAACTCTCATATTACTTGGCCACATTTTGGCAGAGCGTTTCCGCCTCCTCCATTTTACTGGCAGAGAGTTGGTGGCCAATTATATCCTTCTACAGTGAATGGGAACACTGTTCAGTGGGTCTACTTTCCCTATCAGCACTAAGATAAAAAACCTTGTATATGTATAAAGAAGAAGAGAGTTAAGTCCCATCAAAAATGACATGCTGGGATTTCAGGAGGATTCAGCTTCTCAAAATGAAACTTGAACATCTGCTGTATGATATAACCTGAATAAAAGTAATTAAAAGAAAATGAGTTCTGCCCTCTTGTATCCTCCTGACTCATGCCTCATTTTCTACTTCAGGATTTAGGAAAGCAAATGTCTATTTCTGTGTCCATCACCAGAGCTACATCACAGCAAGTTAATTAGAGCACATGACAGAGAGGCGCTATTTTTGCCTTCAAATAAAGATCTTTCTGTTGCATATGAACATTTTTCTTTCTGCGCTAGTGAAAGAAACTTCTTAGTTACCAGGAAAGGATTCTCTCTCCCAAAGGTGTATGAAAATTATGCTTTTTCTACAGCTTGCAAGCTTCAAGATTAGAGTTGCCAACCATGCTGTATTAAAGAGGATACAGTCAGACTTGACTGATCAAGCTTAATTTAGCCTTATGTTTGTGTTTCTGAAACATGGTAAACAATTTTTTAGCATGTACATGCTTACTGACTTGCAAACAAGAAACATTTTTCCTTATCTGAATAAAAATGAAATCTACAAACTCATGACCTGTGTATTAATTATGATTTTTATATTCCAGAGTGTATTGCTCCACAGGGGGGGCTAAACACCACCATATATTTATATGCCCTGATAAAGAATATTCCAGGCGTTTATCACAGATAAACATTACTGAAGCTAAAAGCTGTATTTCCTCCCCGGTTTGGTGTCTGTGTCATCATGCAGAAACAGCAATTTGTATTATGTGGGGACTGCTCTCAACTGCAGAATCCAGGGTGCCCGTCTGAAAGATTTCCCAGACTCTGACACACTGTGTGCCTAAAGCTGGATGCCCAAATCTATATTTAACAATCTGAAACCTATAAGTGAAAACATTATTAAGAAGCAGATGACATTAATCATAATTCCTCACTACTCACGCTCCTCTTTCACTGGCCTTTACTTACCTTTCCCTCCATCCTCAGAAAGGATGGCCAATGGCACCTGAGAAAAGAGGTTAATAAGACACCTTACTCCATTAGGGGATTCACAGCAAACAAAAAATGATCGGTAATTTATAAAAGGGAGTTTTGCGTAAGCAGACACAGGTCAGGCAGCTCGTTATTTTTTTCTGTGGAGGTAACAGCCCACACTGCTCCATCAGTTACCATCCAGAAGGACTCAGCTCCAGCTTTGATCCTGCCACTTTTCCTACAGCCAAGCAGAAGTACTCAAAGAATGCCTTGAATTTTGGCTCTGTTGTCTGTGTCTTGAAGTCTTGGAGACCTAGGTGATGAACATAAGCAAAGGCACACATTTCTCTGGAAAGTGATCCAAAAACCTCCAAAAAGCCCTTTCCAACTGGAAGACAGTGTTAAACAAACAATAGGGTCAGAGGTACAGTATATGAAGAAATGTTGTTAATGTGCATGACCAGATGAGGAGGAAAAACAGAGCCATTATGATGGTTTTATGGACTTTCTGAATATATTCCTAAGTGTCACACAATTTTAACATTGCTCTGACAGGTTAATATGTGCAACTTGCCTCCAGGGGCTAAGATTAAGTAGCAACAAAGCTGAAGGGAAAAGCTTTGGCAATAAATGGTGAGAAATTTTTTATAAGCACTCTTTCTCTGTGGGAATACTTTATTTAAGTAAAAGGGGGGGAAATGCAACATATACATGATTAAAATCAGACTTACAGGCAAAATTTAATTATTATTTTAACAAAGTTACATACATCGCAAATAATTTTGTGTTTTCTTTCCAAATGCAACATTGTTTGAACAAAACTCCAGCACCTGTGTGCTACATCTCCATGGGGCCACCATCCAACCCATGGAGCGTGTCCTACACCACATGCAGAGGTAATCCAGACCAATGAGGCATGGCCATGAGCAGGAGGAGTGCAAGGAGCAGGGGCTGCAGGGAGATCTCAGTGAAAAGCACAAGGTGTGGGTGGTATCTGAGCTCTCCTGATGGCAGAAGGTTCACTTGCTCTGCTGCCTCCAAGCTGGGCAGTGCTGGGGTTGTTCGAGGGAACTGAGCAATGGAAAGGGTGAAAGGCAAGAAACAGGCAGTGCCAGAGCTGGTACAAAGCCGTAGTGATGACAAGGATGCTACGAGCAAGGACCAGGACCAAAAGGCAGAGTGAGGAACCCCAACAGCCCACCATGAGGGTGAGCAGCAGAATCATGCCCGCAATCACCCAAGGACCACTGGAGGTGGCAGCCCAGGAGCCATCCAAGAAACCTGCTCCTTTAGAAAGCCATTATCACTGCCCTCAAATGTGTCCAGCTATTTCAAAACCTTAGTGCCTAGGACAAGCTGCTTTCATCACCTGAGGAGGCATAGTTTCCAGCTTCTCCCAGTCAAGTCCGCTCATCTTTATTTCACTCTTTGATGTAAGGGCAGAGTGTATTTAAGAGACATTTCTCAGAGAGGATAGAGCAGTCATTTGGCATATGAAAGAGAGCAATGCCGTGAGAATAAGGGACAGCAGAGCACAACCTGTAGCGAGAGCAGAGAGAACACAATGGCAGCAAAAATAGAAGGCACCTCAGAGCGAAGAAAACAATGAAAGGCAGAAGTCCATAGAGAAGGACCCTGATATGGGGCCTGGAGACACACCAGGGTCAGTGGAGGAAGTAACAGAGAAAGGAAAGAGCACTGTGAGCTACTCATCAGCCGTAGGATAGTCACACTGGCTGGGAAAAAAAGCACAGCACTGCCAAAAAGAAAGCTGCTGCATGGCCATTGGGTTGGGCAGGGAACTCGCAGGCGGCAAGGGCTCCATCCCCTGCCCAGCGCGGGGCAGCCCTCGCCCTTCACCCCAGCCCTGAGCTCAGGTGGTGGGTGACAGGTCTGAACTGAAGTGCTGCTGGGAGTGTATTTGTAATGTTGAATTTAGATGGGAGCATAATGAAAAGCACGAGGAAATCATTTTAGTACCATTAATTAATTGGTTTCTATATTATATTTTAAGTTCTTGGATTTTTTTTCAAAGTCAATTAACTCAGCTTTATGTTTCTAGTAAATAAAAATCTCTATTTTGAAGCATCCCTTTTTAAGCTGAGTAGAAGAGGAAATCAGACCCCTAATTCTGACCCCTGCTCTGCAAATCACCAATTTTTTCCACAGCGAGATTAAATGCACTGTTGTTGTTCTGCCAGCCCTTAACACAAATTAATGACTTAAATTACCTTTCATCTCACCTTATAAATTCTACCTTGAAGCAGCAGAAAGCCCAAGGGCTCTCGCATAACCAGATGAAGACAAGTTCACTGCCTTGAATCCTTCCCATCTTGCTCCACTTTACATCAATTCTTTATAAGAAGAGGTCTCCAGGGCTAACAAAGAAGCTGGCCACGCAGCAGAAGGTGCCATGGGACTTTCAGAGGTAAAAGCCCATCTCGCGGTGACTCAGTGCGCTCCATTAGTCCTAGGAAGTGCGGGGCACATCGAATGCAGCAGATGTGCCCTCGCTTGCCAGGCTTCAGACAAATGCAATCAAATCTATTTTAATCATCTATGAAATGCAAATGCATTCCACTTGCACACCCGCAAGATCCATTGTCTTCCTCACTGAAGCATATCATAATGCCAATTAAATGTCATTGCTAACTTAATAGGTGTTTTGATTGCGTATGGGAAATTATCTTTACTTTTTTTATTAGTAGTAGTATTATTATTATTTCACATCACAAAGATTTTAAAATGTTTTAATAATTGTGTTAGGGTTTGTTTGTGTTCTCCCTTTTTTCAGCTCTGTGGTCAACACCGAGCCAGACTGAGCAGTGAAACCCGTGTTTACACTTGGAGGAACAACACTGCGTATTTCCGAGTATTAAATATACCCTTCCCAACTTCTTCCAAACAGGCCCTACGCAGATGTGGCAGTTGCATTAATCCGCTGGCAATCTCACTCACACACACAGGCTCCCATACATGCACATAGCCCCTTTGTTATTCTGCTAGAAATGGCCAGGCAGCTGTAAAGATGTTTATTCTCAGACCCATGTGAAAAATGTTTGCAGTATATATGTAGCCCCCAAAGTCAAGAATGATAAGCATTTAAATCAGACTGGCCGTGCAAAGTCAATATTTCGATATCAGAGGAATTGATTCTTGATCTAGTGCCAGCAACGTGTACTCAATGTACTGCAGAAAAATCCTCACCCAGCCTTCCTGCCAGCACACTGTTAGGGATGACAAGCATGCAGTTATCTGATAGAGCAGATATTTGTTCCAAAAGATGATTTTCATTTCAAAGACAAAATGTAAAAAGGGCTTACTTGTGGGGAAACCAAATACTGTATTCTCCTCTTGATAAATCAAGCTTTAGAGAAATAAAGCCAAAGAGAGCAGGATTCTGAAAAGAACTTCTGTAGCTCTTTTCATGCTTTTTCAGCTACTCAGCTGGCTTAACTCTGCCAACTAATAATCTTGTGTTTTCCTAAGATGTGTTGAGAAAGAGTTTATTTGCAAATAATTATTTAGTGATAAGGATGCATGTCTGTTTGCTTTTAAACAGACCCTACAAAGCTAATTAGGGCTTTTATGGTAGAACACAGGGTTCTATATGGTTTATACCTTAAACTGCTAATTATGGGATTTTCAACAGCAACTCTTTCTTCCCTTTCCAGAGGACTAAGACAGTATTACTCGACAATAAAAGCCCTGTTTCAGTGGAAAAGGTGAAATTTCTTTATGTCACAGTCTTGTCAGCTCTCCTTATCACTGGATTTACATAAAAGTAACCAAGTATGAGTAATAACAGGCAGGCAAGGGAAACATCTTCATACCCTCCGAAACCCAAGGACTAACACAATAGTCCTTTTATGCTCTGCAAAGACATCTTCTCTATTCGGATGCAGACCTACGGGTGCAGTGTCTAATTGCAGTTAGCACACAGCACGCCCTTGACACAACACAGAATAAATATAACCTGCCCTTTCAAGTGTGTCACTGTGCTCAACGCTTACTTTATGTCTTCACACTACTAACCAGACCTTATACAAAGAAACTTAACCGTGCCTACACCAGCAAAATGAAATATTAAATGCTACTTTATTTTAGGATGACATCAAGAGGGATTGATACTGAACTACTAGCATCCAACTACATTAACTGAGGGCCTACCTCACTTACTGCTTTTTCTCAGAGCATAATAAATAATTACCTGCATGCTTTATTTCACTGCTAGTCTTTTATGAAAGTGCAAACATGGAGCCTCTGTCCAGTTTCTAAGAGGAGAATTAAAGAGTACACTGTAGAGAAAATTAATCAGAAGCATATCAGGACCTTACTGGGATGCAACCCAATTAAATTCAATACACACATCCACCGTGGAGGTCATTAATAAGCTGCTAACAATTTCTGTATGTCCCTGCTGGGCTTTATACAAAATTTTGCCCCTATGATGAACTCTGCAGGCTTTACAGGTGGGATTTTCAGAAGTGTTCAACACTGACCCAGATCTGCTCTCCTTGAAGTCAGCAGGAATTTTAACCACCAGCTTTAGGGGGGAGGTAGGGAAAGGTCAGCCTCAAACGCTTTTCAAAATCCCACCCCGCCAATCTGCTTAAGCCCCACACGGCTCTGAGGGGAGAGAAGTTTTGTTGTGTTTATTGCACAGAATAAGGAGT
This sequence comes from Falco cherrug, assembly GCF_023634085.1. Classification (NCBI taxonomy): domain Eukaryota; kingdom Metazoa; phylum Chordata; class Aves; order Falconiformes; family Falconidae; genus Falco; species Falco cherrug. The sequence goes on from NC_073697.1 coordinate 54,558,720, forward strand.
CTTTTACACGATGAACATCAGATTATGTGCTGCAGAAGCACAGAATACTTTTGCATTGTTTATCTGTCAAAAGAACCAACCCTCAAAACAATACATAATCCTGCACGAATAAATCAACCGTTCCACCCAGGGAGGGTACCTTCATTTGCACTCACTTGTATAGCCTAGAGAGCCAAAATACAAACATTGGTCTGGTCCCTTAGACAAAAAAATTATCAAAAAACGGAATCGGACGCAACACTAATAGGCTGAAAAAATGTAAACAGAATAGCAAAAGACCCTGAAATTTTGAAACCTACTTGTGATGATCAAACTCTCTGACAGACTGTGGGAACACAAAGCAAGCAATAGTAGCTCTACTAGTAGGCTGTTGATTCAGGCTTCAAATTAATTATAAATTCATAATTAATTATGAAGTGCTACCCCTTGCTCTGCTTTCCCGTGGCCTGAGGAAGAGACAGATTCTCAAAAGCTCAGAGCCAATTTCCGTTTTATTTTTAGCCAGTCAATCTCACAAAAGGTCTTACCTACAACTTGGGGACTTGCTCTTTTATATTCCATCCATGTATAGACTAATCAGCTGGTGCAGTGATCTGTGACACTTAAATAGGAAAGATGCATATAAAAAGCAAAGGCAGAGCAGAAGGGACCCAAATACTCTGCCAGGGCCATGGCAAGGGCAAAGCAGGAAGGGCATCCACCCTCGGCATCCCGTGGAAGGAGGCACTAGAGGGACAAAGGTCAGGTGACCACAGGCAGCTCCTGCTGTGTTGTGCTCTGAAGAGTGGGAGCAGTCCATGCCTATGGATGGAGAAGGACGTAGCAGGGGTCTGTGGGGTGGGAAGCACCTAGACACCAAGGTGTCCTGCAGGGATGGGTACTCATGATCATCTTTTTCTCAGCAGCATCCACCTTGCCCCCAGGAAGGGAAGGACTCTTTTCCTCCATGTAAGAATTTGGTGTTGAGTCAAGGACCAACAGTGGGCCAACAGCCACAACTGGCCAGGTCCTTACACCATAACCCAGACAGCACATCCCCTTGCACACATCTTCCCCAGCCCAGCACAAAAGGGACTCTGGTACGGGCTCTTGCAGGGTCAAGACACAGGAAGGGCATGGGCAGGAGGCATGGAGGTCACTCAGAAGGCTTCAGCTGCAGCCACCTCTAGTGTGATCCCGCTGCACAAGGTGAGCAGGAGAGGAGTACAGGGGGACTTTCCCCTTCCAGTCTGTGCAAAGCAGCAGTCCTCAGCCTGGCAGTCCCTGCACAAGGCAGGATCTTGTGGGTTTGGCTGGGGCTTCTCCACAGGGTGAGAAAGAGACTTCAACAGCCCGTGCCTCAGTGTGCTTTTCTGCCTGTTTTTACCAGCCTTGTAGAAAGTCCTGGTAGCCTTTGCAGAGCTGTCATCCCCTAAAACCAAAGCCAGCCCAGCTATGGGGGCTGCTCCCGAATTCTCCCATCTGCGCTGCTCACATTGCAGTCTCAATGTCAGAGCTCAGTCCTCAGAGCCAAACTATCTCGGGATGCCCGTGGCTATCCCATCCTTGTGCAGCCACCACACTGGCAATGGCAAAGCTCTCCCTTTGTTTCTCTCTGCTGAGTTTCTAACTCTATGAGTTTAAGAGGGATCCATATTAGTCTGGGGTTTGTATGTCTATTTATTTTCTAATCTTTCCACTAGAGTACATCTCACTGGGATGCAGTATCTGGGAGGAAAAAGGGTATTATAAGCAGCCCATCAGATTGAAACAATCTTTTGTTTCAGTCATTATTGAAGGATGGAGTGGCTACAGCGGAGTTTTTGCTTACAATTACAAAATCAACATACAGTATGTAATTAACCTTAAAAACTTTCAATGTCCAGTAAACATTGATCTCTAATCCATTATGTTTGTTCATTCCAGGACTGAGCAGCCTTAAATAAAATACTATTCTGTGAATCAGCAGCCTTTTGTAGATGGCAGGAAACAAAAAGTATCCGACCATGTGTTATTCCCAGCTCATCTAGCACAGACTAGGAGTATTTTTGAAGAAAGATAAAGCAGTTTGGGGAAGTAACACAGGGCTGAGTCTAAAGAAAGGGGCATTCATTTGCTAGGTCTGCACCACTTTCCCGTCTAATCTCAGGCAAATCACTTAGCTTGTTTTAATTTTCTAGTTAAAAAGGAAGGTATGGAACTTCCCATGCTTGCCTGGTCTTCGGAGTAGAAACTGTCTCTAAACATATGTATGTACAGCACTAACCACAACACAGTCCTGGTGACTGGAGCCAGTAGATGTTATCATAATAAAAATTAGTAAATAAATCGTGATGAGTAAGAAAACCATTTAGCCTGAACCCAACGGTACATGACCAGAAGATGGCAATATTCAAAGGGGACTGATACAAGCATACTTATGGGTCATATGCATTGCAGTTCCCCCAGGTTACCCCCACCTCCTTCTGTCAGTGATATGAAACCTCCACAACCGGCTGAAATCACCTTCTGAGCCAGGAGTAGGAGTAGGTAATTTAGTTTCCATGGTAATGCAGTTCTGGACCATTCTTAAGCAGAAGCTGCCAAGTATGACAAATGGTAGGTGCTGATTTTTTTATGTGAACAGCTATTCACTATGAATTGAAATGAGATTGCCAAATTCACTTTCCTTGGGACTGGAGCTAGGGTCAAAAGCTATTGTTACATTCAAGCCATAGTCCAAAACTAGCACTTTAGCCACCAATCTCTAGCTGCAATATAGAATTTTTAAGTCATAGAATAAAAATGAATGACTCAATATCAAAGTTGTCAAATAGATGAGACAGATTTACATCAAGCAATTCTAAAATGCTCTGTAGCCATGAATTAAAGGAAACATATGACAAATGACTCTTATTCATTCCCTCGTGGGGAAGAAATTCTGTTTTAAACATTGCTGACTGTTGTGCAGTTCCTATTATATATATGTATATCTGAAACCTGCATTGGGCTAAACACACAAAATGGTAAGGGCTTGAATTCAGCTACTTTTCTTCCATGAGCCATCACTGTATAATAAACCGTGGTAGGTTTTGCGCTCTGCTAATCTCCCCAAACAGTATGTAATTGGTCTTGGAAAATGCTGTAATACAGCAATTAGTAACATGACAAATACAAGAGGAAAAGGCCCCTTTATTTTAGCCTTGTTTTCCTTCAAAATGAAGCAGTAGGAAGACAGGTTGCCAGATCAACTGATGTTTAACACCATCTCTGCCATAAAAGCAGCCCAAAAAGCAACTCAGTTTTGCCCAGGCTGAAGAAATGGGGGGAGAAGAGTCCCAGCAGCACCCCCACAGCTGGACGTAAATTAGCGGGGTGCCACTGGGCTGCCCGCAGCAGCTGCATGGCAGTTGCCAGCTGGGGCTGGATGGGCTCCCCAAAACTGTCCCAGGGACCCCAGCAGCCAGATGGCACTGAAGAGCCATGGGGATTTAGGTGCTGGTCCATCAAGAGCTACCTGTGGCCTATTGGTGAACTGGCAGACTGTGCTTGGCAAACCCATAGAAAAAGCAGCTCCCAGGAAGAGGTGGTCTTCTTCATACTGGCAACTCTTCCCATTTGCAATATTACCTATGAAAAATACAAAGAAGGGAACAAAGCACTGTAAGTGTTGGGGCGGGAGGGGGAGGTGTGGGGGAAGACATCCTCAACTCGTTCAGTCCTGGAAAGAGAAGAAACACAGCTTAAAAACATCAGGAGAAAACATTTTCTGCCTTTATAGCACCCTTCCTCACCCTAGTACCAAAAGCCTGTTGCAAACAGTCATTAAGTTACCCAGCATTTCTGTGCACTAAAAGAGCAGTTCTCTCTGACATACCCTGTTCTGCGTTTCTTCTCTGTGAAATGCCTGGAATAAAGAGCACTCACCCATTGTCTGGGGTTTTAGGCATTTACATGGCACAATTGACTGCAGCTGGAATTGAGACATGGGCAGGTGGATGGACCTGTTTGGTCTGTGAGTGGCTTGCAGAGTCAGGAACAGAAACCCTGCCTGTGAAAGGGGCCCTGTGGCTCCTCTGACCCACCCCAGAGCAGTCGTGGGCTCAGCACAGCTCCCTGAGACTGCCAAACCCCCTGCAGCAGCCCCTGGCCCCTGTCCCGTGGTCCCCCCAGGCTGCCCAGAACTTTGCACGCTGCTGCCCATGCCCGGCGCTGCAGTGGGATGCCAAAGCAGTGCAAGCAGCAGCAGAGACACTTCAGCACTCATTTCCAACTCTCAGAAAGCAACAGCAGGTCTCACAGGGGACCCACATCCTAACGTGGTGGAGTGGAGACATCTGTTATGAGCTGTAATTAGTACTGATTCCCCAAAAGCGGGCTGTCACTCTCAGCCACCTGATAGCTAGTGCTGAAAGGGGGGGAGTTGCTTCATCCTTGCAGTGCTAAGGGATGGGTGGTGGCTTTGGGTCTGCTGCAAAACCCAGGCAGCTTCCTTAGAGATCACCCTCACCAGTGGCAGCCAAAATTTAAGGGAGAAAATATTCATTCAAAGCAGGTTGTTACTGTTATTTAGCAACTAATCTCTGCAAAGAATGGCGAGTTTTTGTCTAGCCAGCTCTGCACCAGACACCTAGGAGGCAAGAAATAGTGTGGATTACATCATTGGCAGGGGATTTAACTAACACACCTGAACTAATAACAGATGTTAACACACGGGGCTTCCCAAATTGCACTGAGGCCACTGCTGGTCCTTGTGTCTCCTGCAAGAGATGCCTGAACCTGTTAGTCACTGGCATACTGGGTAGTTATTAGGCAAGTCTTCACCCCTGGACAACTTATACAGATGCAGAGGGCTGTACAATTTGTAGTTTAGCTCTTTTCAAAAGTGGTGACTTTGGTCTTATCCAAATGTTATGGTTAAAAGCAGGATGTCTGTGCCCCTGCATGCCCCAAATGCTTTCAGTAGTGCTGAACAGGTAACTGAGGAAAGTACTTACAGCCCACCATGTAATTCCTCCCCTGCACACTAAGAGGGAATATTTGTCACCTGCTGACATGTAGCACTTTAGAAAGTCAGAAGAATTTGTAAGATGGGGAACAGACACTGGAAATCTGCTTTGCCCAGGAACCTTATTGACTACTGTGAGTTTCTCTTCTATGAAAAGCTCTTACAACTTCATCCACTGTATCTCCCCTGCCTCACCTAGACAGTTCTGCAAGAAAGAGAGAGCAGTAGGAAGTTACATGCTGCTTTTCTTAGAGGACTTTTTCATTTAACTTAGCCACTGGGCTTCATAACGTAGCCTGCCTGGGACAATGCATTAAGTCTCATCCTACCAGTGTGACAGAATGACACAGAGCCCAGTATATGCTGAAATATGTACTTCCCTTGCTAAGCCTGTAATTCCAGCTTTGATATTTTTTTTTTGTTTGAGTAATCAGCAAAAACCTAGTAAGAATGAATCAGAAATTGCACACTTAATTTTGTCTTCTGTTTGGCTTCCATCTTTGATCAGAGAATGAAGAGGATAGGTTGAAGGAAGCCCAGGGCTTCTCGCCTCAGATGATGTTAAAAGCCAGTTTGTCATATGCAGTGGCCTCCATGGTAATTATTTCCTTGGTCATAACCACAAAATCCCTCCTGCCTTCCCTGTAATTTCCTCCAGAAGGACACCAAAAGTGCAGATGCATTTCCCTGACTGGGGCTGCTGCTGCCATTCTCCTCCAGAGCTGCTCTGATGCCTGCTGCCACCTTTCCTCCAGCTGCAAACAGATTCTTGAGTTATGACCCCCAAAATGGGTGATCCAGCTGAGACACCCATTGCAGAGGCATTTCAGCACCCTGGCCTGCAGCAGCATCACCATCGAGGACCTCCCCTGCCTTTTGTCCTGCATTCAGTGTGCCCTTGCTCATTTGCCTGCCACTCACCTTGGGGATGCTGCCACTGCTGTGGCTGTGAGCACTGGGTCAAGCTCTTCCACCCCTTTGGCAGAGCTTCAAAGAGTTGCCAGACTATAGCTGCCATTTCCCATTCTTTGATTTGTAGAAGCTGTTTGCTAACTTTTTAATGAGGTTGTGATGCTGATCACACAGTCCCCACCTCCTCTGACTCTGCAGGATGCCAGCAGACAGACAGAGGGTCAGAGCCACGGAGGTGGTTAATCGGCACCTTTGTGAGACCCTCTGGCCAGCTCACAGCACCCTGATTGAGTGCGCTGGGGCTGAGATGAACCAATTACTGTGAAAATGGGAGAGATCATGTGGAAAGAAGGGTTAAAGGCCAACAGCGCACAGCTTTAGTGCAGAGGGGAGCGGAAAGGGTGGAAAAGGCAGACCCAGAGGACTGAGGGGCTGTAAAATCTGATCACTCTTCTGCTTCAATGATGTTCACGTTGCAAGGTAAGGAACTATGACCAACACCAATCCGGGCAAGCAGGCTTGCTTTTCAAACTGCATGTGAGCTTATCTCCCCGCTAAGGTCAACAGAAAATTCCCATTGATCTCATGAGGGCTTGGGTTTTCAATTAATGCAAGGCTACTGGACTTCATGTGCAATTATGCAGCACTTGTAATTATTAATTTATCTCTTCTCTGACTTCCAGTTGACTTCTGAAAGGAGATAATATATTATATCACTGCTTAAGACTGAATGTATATTTGTACTTACTTTTAACCACCATTCTTAGTGATAAAAGCCCATGAACTGACATACCATACTCTTCTGGGACTGTTTAAGAAGCAGCATGAAAATAATCTTATTGGATGCTTTTAAAAATGAACGGTGAGCCTGCATGCTTGAATCTAGTTACTGTACCATTTTACTTATTGTTGACTTAAAACCTTTTTCTTGTGTTAATACATAACCGTAACACACTTTCCAAAGAGATGCTGAGAGTTGTTTTTTTTCCATTCTTCTGAAACTTTTGTTTTACAAGCGAGATTCAAAAAGTCTGCACCTGCTGTGTCATGAACCCCAAGAAGTTGTGAAACTCTGTGGTGTGTCTCAACAAGTTGTTTTTCAGCACTGTTGGGTATTCAGAAATTAGCTCTTCATTTCTTCCTCCTATTCTGTTTTAAACCCATACACAGAAAGTTTATTAATCTCAACTGAGTCAACATCTGTGCTTATGCATTCAGAGTTACAGAAGTCACTAGGCGTTATAATGAAGTACAAACTGTTCTAGCATGGAAAACTACATACGGTGCTACAAGTGAACAACAGTTTTCTTGGCCTTTGCAACATATTACTTGATGCCAGCTACAGAAACAATGGAGGTACAGAGGCTCCCTGGAAATCAGCGTGGCTCCAAAAGCAGGATTACTAGAAGTTTACTGGAATATGTGATATTTTCAAAGTTGAAGCAAGAATATTGTCAAAAGCCAAATTGACGAAGCTAAGCCACAAAGGCATTCCTCCCTCCAGCGTACCAGCCATGGAGGCTGGAGGTACCCAGGAAGGGAGGTGCAGGCTTGGAACAGGAGGAGGAGTCAGAGGGGAAGGCAAGCGCTGGTGATAAACCAAGTGCTAAGCCATGTTGGCAGCACATTTGGCGCTGCTAAGTTGAGCCAAGGAGAGATGGAGATCAAAAAAAAAGCACACCGGGAGGCTGGGGAGTGGTGTTCAGATATGAGTCTGAGTCAGAGCCACGTTACAGGGTGAATGTGGACAAGGTTTTGGCAGCACTGGTTTGGATCACCAGGTAAAGAGTAGTCTGCAGCAGTCAAGATAAGGAGTAGGCACATCAGCCAGACCTTAGACACAAGCAAGAGAAGAGGGACCACTCTCTGAGACCACCTGGAGAAAGCCCCATCAGCCTTGAGCAGTCATCCAAGTGTATGGGGAAGGAAGAGAAGGTGTTAGAGTATGACAAACTGGAAAGGAGATGGCCATTTATTCAATTCAAAACGTGGTTTCTCTGCAGCATTCCTCACACAGGTATTAAACACTACAGAAACATGAACCATTACCTCTTTTTTATAGATGGGACCTTTGTGCAAAGAAAGATTAAGCGATTTCCCTAACGTTACCCAGTAGGTCAGCAGCAGAGCTGACAACTGAACTTAAGGATCCCAAATTCCAGTCCAGTCCAGGATTTTAACCCTATTCTCCATTTGTGATCGGTTTAAGAGAGGAAAAAACTCTGCACGTTGCTTGTAATTGTCAAAAAATCATTCATACAACTGTCTTTAACTGATGAGCTTCTTTCCTACCCTTCATCTATGCTGCTGATTATCTATTCACTACTGATCATCTGTGGTGTGAGGAGTCAATACTACAGCATTATTTTTCTTTACACGCTGATTGGGCACCAAGTTTCCTGAAAAGCTAGGTAGCTAAAAAAGAACGTACGTTCCCTGAATACATCTGAATTAAATCTGTATTCTGCACAGGTGCTTTTGACCAGTAATTGGAAAGCACATATAGCTGTGAGACAAACACTAGAAATCCAACAATTATTTGAGATGCCTATTTTGCTATGTTTAGACTATTAGGCTGAAAGATGAAGACAAAGGAAGAGGCTGTACATGTACTGCAATGAGGAAAAGGGAAAGCAGTTGGCAATCACTCTAAAATACACAGAGCTTTTTCTCATATTGTGCTGGAGTATGTAGGCTCTTAAGCAATGGCTTTACACTGTAAATAGCCACTTTAAAAGGCTGTATCTTGAAACTAATGCATACTTATGCTGTGCAAGAAAACAGTTATTTAGAAAAGAAAAAAAAAAAAACCAAACCACAAAGAAAACTTATCAGAACATCACACAGTAAGTGAAAGAGCAGACTGGTGACTCCATTCTATCACCTAAACACAGCTACCTTGTGTGACATGCCTTACAGTATCCTCCAAGGCATCCCAGCTTTCTCCCCATGAATGCATAGAGCTCCTCATGCATTCCTTGCTTTCCATGTATGCAATGCCTTGCATCACTTCTGACACTTTAAAGCCTGATCCAAAGCCCATTGATTTCATCCCAATGTACCAAATTAGGGCTGAAATAAGCACATTCATGCATTCCTTCTTTACTTCACCCTGAAATTCAGGCATGATCTGCCCTCCAGCCAGCCTAGAAATTACAGACTGCTGCCTGTAACATTAATATTTTGTCCACGGAATGAATGTGATCTGTCTTCATTGTCTCCCCAGAAAAAGTTTTGATACTTCCATTTCTTCTACAAACAAAATCACCATATAATTTATGTTTGTGAGCAAAGTGATTTTATGGTATTTCTCTTTGTTGACAGAATGATTGGAATAAAATTACATTCTGTTGACAAAAAATGTGATGAAATGTCGTTTGTGAACATTATGAACAAAAGAGTTTGACAAAACGCAGTTTGCCAATGGGATGTAGTAAAGGTTTTAACAAAATGAATGCTGTTTGTCTGCTATTTGTTGTAGGAATGACACGTGAAGTTTTTTAAAATCCACCATGTCAAAATAAAAAGTAAAAATTTCACCTATAAAAGGAGTAAATGCTGCCTTTACAGAAGCTATTCCTTCTAGTATTTTAAGACATATTGCTCTAGGTCACCTCTGTTTTTCCAGAATTCTTTAACTTCTAATAGAGATACGCTGGATTCACACGTTTTGGTACATATCAGTCTTACACACCAGCATTAATTAACAGTCCTAGGCTTTCACAGTTTTCTGGAATTTTAGTAAATTTATCAATGAGGTAGGATTTTGTGATTTTCAGGCATACTAGATATGTTTAAAGACAACAGTGCTTGTTCTTGGAAGACATCAAGCCTCTGACAGCAGCATGAGTACTCACATAATTTAATTCCTTCAGAGCCTAAGCAACAGTCTGACAGCATCTGGAAAACGTGTGCCAAGCTATTTTCTCTTTGAACTTTGATGCCTGACATCTTTACATGGACATGAGCTCATATGAGGATGGACAGAAAGGGAGGGGAATATCTCTTTGGTGGGCTCAAGTGAATGAGCTTAGACAAGGCTGATTTACCCTTGGTGGCAGAGGGCCTTTAGGTTAAAAGAATTTTGATGGCTCTACGGGGAGTGGGATATAAAAGCACAAGGCCCAGAACAAAGGGAATAGAGTTAATTATAGGAAGAAGTCACCATCATGAAATGGTTGAGCACAAAGCAAAAAAAAGAGCTGCTATGAAAGGTTAAAGTACAAAAGAACAAAAGCAAAGGTTACACGAAATTATGTAAGCATCAGCACATTAAGAACAAATAGATTTAAAAAAAAAAAACAAACCAACAAAAATTGCAGCATAAACAGAGCCTGCTACAGTGCATCCTTCTCTTCTCGCTGATCTGTCTTTAGGCCCAAAGACTATAAACCAGAGCAGCACAGGTGACTGCTCCTGGGCAGGGTGATGGGGAAGAGGGTAAGCTTTTCTACTGAGCTGATGTGGGCGACTGGCTCGAGAGACAGACTTGGCTAGTTTGGTCCGTGGGCTCTGCCCGCGAGGCTGCCTGTGCTCCCAGCCTCCAGCAGGTTGTGAGAAAAGTTGCCTTCCCCTCCAGACAGATGAAAATGAAAGAAAAACATAATCTCACCAGCACTAGAGGAGTTCAGTCTGATCTTCCATTGCACCATGAGGGATATGATCCCCAGTGAAAACACTCGTGGGATTTTGGCCTTACCCTGCAGCACATCAGCTAGCCGGGGCATGAAGCACCCTTACATCCATGAAATCCCCTTATGGCTAAGGGAGGAGGTACAGCAATGTTACAGGGAGAGTCCAGTTAGATCCTACAATGAAGACAAATTTCCATGTGTTCATGAGTTTGAGCTTTTCAGGTCACCGGAGCTTCATGCAGTCGGAAGGACTGCAGACCTGTGTCCTGAACTTTAATGCCAGTGGGCTAAAAAAATCTGTGAGCTTGGGGCCACCAAAGATCTTGTCAGACTTGTTTCTGGCACTCTAAGACTGCGTAAATGATGCTTAGCTCAACTCTGTATGGGTTAAAGGTCTGGAGGAGACACATCTCTGTATGGATTGGCCTGTCCCTGTACAAATATTAGCAGAAAAGCAGTGGTATAAATTTACATTCATCAGTAAATGCCTCTTAGAGCTAAAAATACAATTAATTGCACTGCTTGCACTAAGGTTTTTGTTCTTTTCTCCCCTCCCTCTTCCCCCCTGCTGGTAAGGGAGAAGAAGGGAGTTGATGTGGTAAATGGTTTTTCTCCTGATTTTTTCCTTACAAAACAATAAATGAGATTAAAAGGTAAGAAATGTTCAAACGTAATCAACACACACATACATTCTAAAGAAAATAGCAAATTAAATGCAAAGCCTATGCTAATGCATCATCCAGGTTGAGATTTTAATTGCAAAAAGTCAGGAAATGTAAAGTTATGGTTCTCACAGTAATCATCACTCAGCCCCTTGAACACAGTTAGGATTTGTATTCCAGGCAGTGTGCAGCGTTAACTCAAAACACCAGCGTATATATGTGTTCTCTGCCTTCATTACAGTTGCTGGGGGAACCATAATTCTGCATTTGCTGACTTTTGCTCAATTAATTTTTTTTTCCTTATTGCTGTGCTATGAAGTTCTTGCATTTAATTTCACTGTATTAAAAAAAAAAAAACAAAAAAAAAAAAACAAAAAAAACCCCCAACAAACCACGTAAAACAATGAAAAGAAATCGGAACTTTCCATCATATCTTAAAATTAGAAGATAATCCATTCTGTCTGTGCATCCTAAGGCTCATGTAGGACCGTGCAATCGTTTTAGAGAACAAGTACATGAAAAATAATAGTAATAGTAGTAATAATTAATAATAATAATAATAACAACAACATTAAATGCTTATACCTGAAGCTTCACCTCATTGTGAAGTGACTGCAAAAAGATCAGGGACCTGGCATGCCGTGGACAAGGGCTTTTTTCAGCCCAGTGTGATAACTGTATTTACATCGCACTTCTTTGCAGTGAAGGCAATGCTGAGGTCTCATCCTGGGGGGCGAGGAGTGAGTTTGTTCCCACTGAGCCTGTCTCAGAAGCATTTCACACAAAAGTGAATTTTGTGCCCCCACATCCTGCTCTGCACTTCAGTACCCTGAGGATAATTTTGTCTGTAATCCTCCAGCAATGCATTTGTGGTGGGATATACCTTCCCGGGGCTCTCCCTGGCTGACCCACAGGAACGGCCATAAAAGTAATTAATTCTAGTGGCCTGAGAAATGAGTTGGAAAACAATGCTTAGAGTAGGTATTTTCCTACTTTGAAACAAAGGAGTCATCAGTCTCAGCTTCACCTCTGATGTCTGTTTGAAGGCACACCTGCAGACAGACACTAGGTAAGCCTCATGAGCATTAATGACATGGTCATCTTTGCGCTAGCAGAGCCCTGCTACATTGCGACCTGTCCTTACTCACCTCTCATCCTCCTCTGGGTGAGAGGATGGCTCCTGCAATGTGGCAACAAGGATGCACTGGATGCTTCAAGGTCAGATTTCCGAAGTGGCTGAAAGATATAAGGATGAATAAAAGTCCACTCAGAGCCTAAGTAACCAAGCACTTGGGCAAATCCCACTAATCCCACCTTTCTTTTATAGCTCATATGCATATAAAATCTATTCCTAGGAAAAGCCATCCCCTAGAAGCCACCATTCTCATGCAAACTGTCATTCCAAGGGTTCCCTTTTTCTTATAGCAGTGCATTTGCAGGTCAGGCAAATCCATTAACCCCAGCTAGAACAGCCCTCGCCCAGAGGCTGCATGTGTATAAGTCTCCTGAGCTGAGAAGATATCGGTATTGTCTCTCATTAATAAATCCTGGAATTTTCTTCATAAAATTATTCCATATTCTACAGCTTTATGTTAGCTGAAGTGCAAATAGGAAACACAGGTGCCTCCTGCCCTCTGTAAGGTCTCTTATAAACTCTCACCATAGAAAGGGTGGGCTTTGTGCTGTTAGACCAGCATAGCCACAGCTGAGCCCTGGTTTCTAGTTTAAAAAGAGCTATCAGACCTACATGGTTCAATCACATGCTATGTTTGTTGCAGACAAATATCTTTTTTTACCTTGTGCATACATGAAATATTTTCTAAATGTAGCCCTCAGTAGGACTTCTTTAAAAAAGAGGGGGTCACAGATTTCTCACTGAAAAATTGCATTTCTCAAAAATGTAAGCAAATCTTGGCAGAAACTTTATGTACTTTTCCCAGTATCTATCCCCTCCCCCCCCCCCCGCAAAAAAAATATTAAACCCCACCACTTTTTGCTATTCAGATCCTTCCTCCTTTCTCTTTTACCTTTTTCCATTGCAAAGGGAAAGGAAATAGAATTGCTAAGAAGGGAGAGAAAGAGTTATGAGGAAAAATTCCCATGGATTTTTTTAAATCCAAGTTTCTTTTTTTTTTCACTCCTCTGAAATATGTTTATTTGGTTGAACCGTAAGCCTGTAAGTCAGCCTGTTCTTTGGACTTCGAATGCAAAGAGCACATCTAGCCAGAGGTAAGCATCCAAGGTACTGGCAGAAGACAGCATCAGACAGAGCAGATGGCAGCTCCTGACCATGCCAGAGAGAAGAAATGTTCTTGCCAAAAGTGCAAAGAGTTCATTCAGGTCTATTTAATGCTTTGCACCAATTTTCCCAAACCATAGTCGGTAGGGTCCTAATTCTCTGCAAAGTCATGTCAAGTCACCTATAGCTGATTCACAGCACTGTACCACTCTTACTGCTCATTTCAATTAAAAGCATGATGGTCACATAGGGAAAAAAAAAAAAAAAAGATGACAGAGGTTCACTGATCTAAAAGATGTAGGAGTCATTGGTTTCAGGGGTATGCGACATGTAAATAAGATAGCAAGTCATGGAAAGAGGTCTAACACAGGTCATGAAGGGAAGCACTGTATAGCAGTCATGCAGACTTTAGACACAGTGCCACGAAGAGCTCATTTCAGTGGTAGCAGACCAGCTACAGAGGATCCAGGGCAGTTCTATCATAGAAATGAACAAGTGCTACCTTCCAGCTCTCCACACTGAGGAAAGGGGCTGAACTGGCTGAAACTTGCCACCAAGTTGACAATCTAGGCCGCAAGTGGAGATGAGCAACCAGGATTTTGATATGTTCTGCAGGAATCAGCTCTTATAAATACCCGTGGTCACTGGAAAGGACCACCAACAGTCTTAGGACTATTAAAGAGAATATGGAAATCAATATTAAGTGCTACACGAAGTACAGTGTTTGTTTAGTGCTTTGTAGCTCAAAAGAAGGAGGCAGAAAAAAGAAAGGAAGAGCCCAGAGGTGTGAGATGGGTGAGGAGAGGAGAAGCTGTGTGCAGGGTGGTCACTCAGGTTGGGTGGACCCAGGAGGAAGCAAGTGCTAGGGGACATGAGGGATGTGCAATGAATGGATGGGTGGGGGCAGCAACCAAGCTCTGTTTTATCATCTCAGGACAGCAGAAGACTTCCACCAAAAGCAAATGGAAGTCACAGGTCTCTAACAGTGACACTGGACAACGTACCACAACTGGTCCATAGAAAGGTTCCGCAAAACATGAGATATATGGGTAATACAAACTTACATGTTAAGAGGGGCAAGGATGTCGGGGACACTAGCCAGCTCCTTCAGCAACCCCTTATTAGTCTCTCTTACTACTGGTTGTACCTATTTTTATAAAAAATGGACTGTCCAAGAGCAGGCAGTGCATATCTGTGGTAGAGGAAAGTTATTCCACAACCTTCCTTTCCAATTTCTGCTTCAGATTTCACTTTGAAAATCTAACAATTTAGAAAGAAACAAAAGCATTTCACAAAATGATACCAAAGGACAAAGTTATTTTAGGAATACAATTTTAATCAGTGCAGTACCAGCATTTAAATCTGCTGCTGTACTGACATCAGCGGAGGGAAAAAAAATTAATTAAAAACAAGGAGTCCAGAGGGACTGGCAGTTTTGGAAATGAATCCACACCTGTGTCACCTTAACGTGGGATTACTGCAATTCACCCTTGATGCGGAAATTGTGGGGGGAGCAGGAGCTGTCAGCTGGCTTGTTAGGAAGTTTCACAGCTAGAGCGTGACACCTCTGCTCTGCAATGTATAATGGCTAACAACTGATTTCCATCTGACTCCCTGCATTAGGGACTCAGAAAATGAGTCACCTCACTTTTTATTTCCATATGAGTCCACGGTGTCCAGATTACTGAAGTGAGAAGACAAGTGAAATCAATAGCATCTCTGTTCCCAAACAGATTTACTATTAAAACAGCAGCAATGGAATGGAAAGGGTACAGCAAACAAGGGTGGCTGCTCACCAGATATGGGTGACATGCTGCGTACACTCCCTCATCAGCCAGGGCCTGGAAACCAAACCTTCTGACGTGCACTAATATGTCATCTGTGTGTCCCTGGTGTTTCCCTGCTCCAGAAACTAACAGGCTTAACCTTCACATGGAGCCAGAGCCATGGACAAGTGAGCTGCTGGGATCATCCCCTGGCTCTCTAGGCAGGGAAAAATCCCTTCAAGAGTATCTCCTATCTCACACCAGCCCCCTATTCCCCATCATCTCCCAGGGAGGGAGGAGCCACCAGCCAGGCTAGAAGGATCCACGAGAATCACTTGGACATCGAACCTGCAAAAGTAGCACCACGCTGCAGTGTAGGAAGCTCAGGAGATGGCAATCACAGCCTTTGCTACTATGTGTGCTGGTACTTCTTAATGAGCTATGCAAATCAGGACAGCATTTGGGTGAAGTTTCAGAATTGTATTTGCCTGAAACACTGGCTCTCCACAACATAAAAATCACTTTGAAAGCCTGAGGACACCTGCGCTTGTCAGAAGTTCCTCATTTCTATGTGTTGTTAGGAAAGCAATTCTTTACCCTTGGCCTTGGACCACAACTCTGTAGTAAAAGGCTGGTGATGTTTTCCAACCCAATTCTAATGTGCATTGATGTTTCAGAGAACCTGGATCTCAAACTGAACCTGAAAAAAAATCCTAAACTCTTCTAAACTTCTCAAATCTTTTTTTAGACGCTTCAAAATGAAACATTTCTTTATAAAATCCTTCTGAGACCTCTACCCATTTCTGAAAGGCCTGAGCAAACCACAAGTGAAGTAAAAAGTCACACTTTGGATCAAAAAAAATGATAACAATATTGCAATGAAACCATTTTCCATCCAGTTTTTCAGCAGGGCCATCACTCAACCCTGGAATATGGCTATATTTTCTCTAGGGCAAAAAAGAGCTGAGCTGTATATACTAGGACCAAGGTGGCAAAGCAAAATCATCTCTGTGAGTGAAACGAGCCATGGCAGTAGAAGTGTAGTCTCAGCCTTAAAACCTTCTGCCAGCAGAGCTGTATCACTTTGGGTTGTCCCCAGCACACTACAGACTGGGAAGTGCTTTGCATCCCGCAGCACAGGCTGTGCTGAACATACATCCATGTGCGAGCAGCCAGGCAGACCGCAGCTGCAGCTGACAGGAGCAATAGCGTGTCTACATGGGTTTCATTTCAGCAGTGCTCCTGGGCCTGAAGGGTTCTGCTGCCCAGGTAGATAGCAGTACTCAAGCAGCAGGGATGAGGGGTTTTCTCAGCTCACCAGCAAGTTTTTTTCTGTGAGAGATGCAAACATCTACAAACAGAACCCAACCTCCATTGACAAAATATTCTTGCACCGACCAGTTCAAAGTCCTTTTTCCCTGGTGGGAGCATTGGAGGCATTTAAGTGTCTGCAGCATCTTTGGAGAGATAATTGTAACCAGTCTCCTTGCTGCCAAGTACAATATTGCTGCAGCCAATAATAATACTCACACAGTTTTTAACAGTGCTCACAATCACTTTAAGCATGAATCTGTCTTCACACCACCTGTGGAATATAAGCAAAAGGCAGAGACAGCAAAGCTAATTGAGCCCACGGAGGTCTTCAGTAAGGGCTGCAATCAAGGAGCTCCAAATCAAATTCAGTGCCATGTTGCCCAATCACACTGCCCTGTGCAGTGGGTGGTGGGAGAGCGGGCCCACCAAACAACCATGCATCATACATAATTTGCCACACAACTGCTTTTGCAAAACAAGGAAAATCTCCACCTACTCAGATTCTAGGGATATTATGAAAGAGTGCTTGACACTTTTGTTCAAGCTGACAGCTTCAGTATTTAACCATCTTGCATCTAGTATTTCATACAGGTATGTAAACCAAGGATTGGCAGGAGACAGCAATTATTAGAAGCCTTTGGCAGTTGGTGTATGTGGAGGAGTCAAGGAGAGCTGTCAGTTTTCCATCACCCACCATCCCTCCATCCAGGTTGACCTCCACAGCCTGCTCCTTGGCCCTGCGACAGCCACAGTGACGGCCAAGGGATGGCCTTTGAAGCTATAAACCACAGGCACAGTCTCACATATAGACCTGTGCAAACAAGAAGACAGGAAAAAAATCAGACAGGTACCCTATCTCTGCAAGTACATGATGCAACTGAAAGCTGGAGGAGAAGCCTTAAGCTCACGCCAGCATTACTTATAGTTCACAGGCACCTGGCTAGCTGTTACCAATCTGGTTGCTTTTATGCTAACTTCTGCTAAATTACCCCAGTGATGCCAGCTAACACCAGAGATTTCACATGCCATTTGAACAGGGGAGGCTCAAAAGTCAGCCAGCAGAGCTGATGAAAAGCAAATCACTGAGTCAGTTTACTACCAATGAGCTCTGTTAAGTGACTGTAATGCAGTTCATAGCCCTGGAGTAGTCACTGTCCCTCACTAATCTAATGGTAGTATTGACAAGGATCATTTACACAGCCTCCCTTAAAGGTTATCGCTATTTGTCAGGGACTCTCTGTGCCCTGGACATGTGTGCAGTCCTCATTTGGATCCCAGGCTAGTCCATCCTCACTGCAGAGCCACCATCCCAGGTGGTACTGACTCCTCGCCGCGCAAGGTCACGTCACTGCAGCCAGCTGCTGGGTGTCCATATCTTTTAAACATCTGCTAGGGATTACCAGGAGATGGCACAAACCTATCCTAAGGGCTGAACTATGCAGAGAAATTGGTTGTTCAACAGCAGTACCTTGCCACCAGGTATCAGTTAATCTGCATAAAGCTTACCCAGCTGTTTCTTGTGGTCAGTGGACATATCCCCCTAATGATCTGGCCATACCGCAGAGTTGTAGTTTTATGTCTTTGATCATTACGTGCAACCACAGCTTCATTTTAAATCTTCCATGTAAAAAAAAAATGAAAAAAATGAAAAAAATAAAAAAATCACTACTCCCTCAGGCCTCATCTCTGAGCTTTAACAAGCAAGAACTAGCCTCACGATTTTAAATACATGGATCTTTCTGGCTAAAATATCTGCTTTTCAGTCCCATTCCTTCTCTGTTTTGTAACGGTGATCTGAAATGTCCAAACATCACTGCCTCTATTTGGAGAAAGTCTCATCTCTTCAGCATCCAGCTTTGTCCAGAAAATGAAGCAAAACCACAGCAACAAAGCCCTCCCAATGCGGATGAAAGACAACAAGGGCTAATGTGGACAATGGGCACTTTAAACTCTCTCTGCACTTACAATGTAAATAAATGAATTACAGAAACACTATCTGAAGTATAGGTTGATCTTGGTCTTTTAAAAATTTCTTAAGCTGCTTAAGAAACAAAAAAGGCTATTGATACTCTACTTAACTTCCCACCTCACTCCACAGATACAGCCAGAAGCTCTGAAGTGATGGGGGCCACTTCTTGAGACAGTTTCACTGTGAGCGATGATCAAAGGATCAGAGCAGTCCTTGAGATGTAATCCCCAGCGAAGAGGGATGAGATTAGGCAAGAGGCAGCACAGGAACTCCCCTGAGTCCCTCCAGCCTCTCCCTCTCCAGTGGACAAACAATCTGAGCAACTTACTCCTCTGAGCAGAAACAGGTCAGATTTGCCCTGTGCTTGGAGGACCTCTAAAGCCACCGTGCAACAGAGCCTGCTCACTCCTTCCCCAAGCCACGGACCTGCTCCTACCCAGCTCTGGGGCCTCTGGCTGCTTCTGCAGCTCCAGGTCCACGGGTGACCTCGTGGTGGAACTAAACCAGGTTCGTGGTGTTCAGTGTCCCCATCTAGCGGTCAAGTAAATAAAATTAATGTACAACTCCAGGACCTTTAAGAATGAAAAATCTGAAAACCAAAATATTCATTGTGGAAAACGTAGAGCACCATTAAAAAACAGGAAAGACAGCAAAATCAGAAAGGCAGAGAAATCAAAAGCAAAGGTAAAGCCACAATAACAACTAGTAATAAACTCCCTCAAGAAAGTGTCCTCATTAAACAAAAATAAGCTAAGTCCCCCAGAGGCAGGCACAGGGACCTGAAACCTGGAGCCACTCGAGCCCACTCACTATTACTGGGGGTAGGCACATTGTGGGGACATACTGGAGAGAAGGCTCAGCCAAGATGGGTTTTGATCAAAAGACATGGTCTATGTATGCATGTGAGAAGGTGACCCATCCCTTCAACGCTGAGAAAGCATCTGCCAGGATTCAGGTCACCTCCCAGGCCCTTTACCAACTTTTTCAGTACAAAAGCACCAGCTTTCCATCACAAACTCAGCACAGGCTCAGTTCCCAGCTACTCTCAGCTTTCAGCACAGAGGAGGTCAAACATGGGCAAGCCTAGCAAAAGGCTTACTTGGATACAGGGTTTAAAGATATCTCCTCCCCAAGGTGAGTCCAGCTGCCTCTCCTGGCCCCTTAGCTACAGCTTTTCTCCTGGCATATGGCTCTCTGCTGCCTTGGGGAATTTCCCCGCCTCCTGCGGGGCTTCTTGGGTCACTATTCAACTACTTCTTTAAAGACATGTCCCCAGACAAACAAACTGGTATGTGATGTGCCCTGGTAGTGGTAGATTTTTACTGGAAAGAGAAACTAAGAATTCAAAATTGAGAAAGAGTTATTAGTCTTTGTCAAAAAATTAAGGCTGTGCTACTGGAGTTGAAAACACCATGAAGAATTACAGTATTATTATTCATGGTGGCAGTGATGGTCTGAGGATAACATGAAGACTAAGTCTGTAGAGAGAAGTGATAGCTGTTATCAGGCCGATTGAAAGAAGAAAAAAGAAAAAAAAATGGGTTTCTTCCTCTGTCTGACAAGAAACAGCAAAATCCAAACTAAACTCAGGCCAAATTTCTTTTTGTTCCATCTAATTATATTAATTGATATGTCCACTTAAGAGAAAAGCATAGTTAGCACTCGCTGAGCAGAAAAGCGTGTTAGCAAAGGGACTGGGGGAGAAGAAGAAGAAAAAGCAGCTAGGACCTGTCAAACACAGAGACTTCGACTAGCCGGTTGTAATGCCGTGAAATCTGCCTCTGCAGCTGAAGCTCTCATTTTCTGTACCCATTAGACTTCTGAGCTGTTCTTGTGAAGAGTTGTGTGCTGATGAGCTAAAAGCAGAGGATCTGGGAGTAGTTATCAAGCTACGATCATTCCCTGTCAGGACAGGGAAACTGTACAACATCAGCACGATCATTCCCTGTCAGGACAGGGAAACTGTACAACATCAGCACAGGATCCGATGGAAGGTAAGAGCTTTTGCAATTATAGATGCTGAGCCTCAGTGACAAATGCTGCCTGCAGACAGGCAGGGTGGCACACAGTGCCAGGGAGGGCAGGGGAGATGTCCAAGGACTGCAGGACCAGGCAGAGTGTGAAGCTGCCTTCCCAGAGGTGGCTTTGCAGCCACATTGAGTGGGTTTAGTGAATGTGAGTGACAAAACATAGAGAAAATATGAAGTTTCAAGCTAGACTGGCTGAACAGAGGAGCTTTCCCACCTGCCTGTGGCTGTACACAGCAGTATTCCCCACTCACAGGGGATCTAAACCTCTCCACATCTTCTGCAGAACCTTGGGGAACAAACTAGGTCCTGAAGCCACTCCTGCTTGCACCAGGGCCCAGCAGACCATTATTGCCCCTTCCCAACAGGTGAACAAGAGTTACTGTTTTCTTGTTATTTCTCTTTTTTCTCTCCCATACTACAAGCAGCCTGCAAGATCATGCCAAGGAGACAGAATGCATCCCCACAGAAAGCTGAGGAAATCCACTCAGACTGCGTTACTGTAATGGGAGGCAGTCATTACTGATTCTGCTCCCACTGAGAAGCATATAGGAATAGCCATTAAGTTCAATAGAGCAGGACCACACAATTAAAGGAGAAAAGATTGCCACCCTTTTCCATTTTCTTTTGTTAACACGGAAAAAGAAAAAAAAAAAAAAAAAAAAACCAAAAACTTTTTTCTTGCTATTCCCAGCACTCGCATAAATCTGTGCTCTAACGACCAAAGTGTGGACCGGTGATCCAAAAGCTTTTTAGCCAGGTCTTCATCTTAATCTAACAATTACTCAAATCTTCGTGACCCAGCTGAGTATCTTCACCAGCATAAGAGGACTTCTGGTCTCACAAGCTCAACAGCTGGTGCAACTGTATCCTAGCCTCCCTCTACAGGGAAAGAGCAGGACAGGAGATCCTACCTGCCTTTCACTGGCAGTAAAACCCCTGCTCTGTGGAAGCACCTGAGAAGCTTTTGGATACCTGGCATCTCCAGGACTAGGGAACTTCCTGTGTGTCCTTTAAATACTGGAAATACAAGTTGAGCACAGCTGAGAAACCAGCTATTGGCTTCCAGTCACTATATCAACCCACACCCTTTTCCTCCTCTCTAAAAAGAGGGTACTTTGCCTACTTATATCACATGGTGTTTGGGCTGTTAGTTTCAGGAACACAAACACATCCACGTTCTTCTCCAAATATTCTCTACCTAATCTACTATTACATTTGTAAGTTATTGCACAACAGAGCTGCTGAGACTGCCAAGTCAAATTCTCCAAAGATAGGAAGCTGGCCAGTCACATGCTATTTTATTAAAAATACAATCGGTGCTTTAGTCCGTGTACCTGGAAAGAGCTGGGTTATGCAGTGAATTCAAATGCCCATGGCAGCCTTCCTGCATTTGCTGCAGAAACTGAGAGCGGAACAATGCAGAAGACTAGAGAAAGAGGAAAAATACTTCCATTGCTTAAAAAGAAATGTCATTTAGAGGTACAATTCTCTCTGATCATATGCCAGAAGGACCCTTTCTGATACCAGACAGTTTTCAGACCAATTCGCATGGGAATGTTTGGTAACCCATTGCATCCTCCTAGTTTTCCAGAGTCCAGACACAGGGGGATATTCAGCAGTGGCTACAGTGTGCTGGGGCAGATACACAGCAGTGAGGAGGAGTACTTACAGCTGTGGGTGAAGATGCCTGGACTTATTTCAATGCTCTGTGACAGAGTCTCAGTGCCTCAGAAAAGACAATAAATATTAGAAGGTGTGTTCAGCAAGCTTGTACTTATTTTCTCAGTTGCAAAATGGCAATAATAAGATCACCCAAACTCACAGCAAAGTTGTGAAGATAGTAAATTAACACCCGTAATATTTTTGGCAGCATCAGAAAAATGTCCAAATAGCAAAGCAAGCAGGTCTTCACTGAGTGAAATAAGAGCCCTGCAGAAACTGTAATGTGCAGTCAAGCAATCCAGCCTTGAAAGCCAGGGCATCCAGGTATGGAACCTAGGAGGCTGCCCCAGCCACGGGCCCTGCACAGGCACACACGCTGCAGGCACCAGGGCCATCTTTCGCCAGGCAGCGCAGCTCCCCCTGCCCCCAGCTGCTGCTGCAGCCCCTGCCGGGATGGCCGTCCCAGGCATCCAGCATCAGCACCTGAGCTGCCATGCCAAACATCCCTGGACCTCATTCAGGCTGTCGGCCAGATCCTTAGGCTACACTGAGGTAAACAATGCTGCTAAAACAGGAAGCGGCTCTATGTATTTATGAATACAGTACACATTAAGCACCACCGCATTTACAATTCAAGACTAAAGCACCTAAATCCATCCAGGCATTGTCTGCAAAGTGCTGTGAAGATTAAAAACTTGAGGGTATTATTTTGGCAGACAGCGGGATCCCAAATGCAATTCTACTTTTTCCTACTTCATGTTGAAGATGTTAAAATTCTCTGAATATTAAATGTCCAGCCCTACTTTCAGCATTGACTTAAATGCGGTTTCCAAAAAATGTGCTGATTATTCATTTCTCAGAGAATCAACAAGCTAGAGGCCCTTTGATGGGGTTCCTTGCATTTTTAAATCCCATACACACACACACTAGTTAGAAGAATTTGGCAAATATGGTTATATATGTATCTTGGTTAAAAATGCACAATACGAATGCAGAATTGTAGATGTTTGTAATTTTTCTTTAATATAGTTTTCATGTCTTTAACTTGAATCTCTCCTGCATTACACGGCACTATACCACTGGCTGACGGAATGAAAAAATGAAGCACAGAATACCCATTAACCAAAAACTGCAAAGAACTGATGTCTGTTGCCTTCCAAAA
This sequence comes from Falco cherrug, assembly GCF_023634085.1. Taxonomy (NCBI): domain Eukaryota; kingdom Metazoa; phylum Chordata; class Aves; order Falconiformes; family Falconidae; genus Falco; species Falco cherrug. The sequence continues at coordinate 54,582,036 of NC_073697.1, forward strand.
ATCAAATTCCATTACACTCATTGAACAAAAACAAGGAAATAACTTTTATCCCATGCTAAATATGGATCTTATCTTGTATCTCATAGATGCCAGAAAAAAGGATTCAGCAACTTCCTGGGGGAATGTTTATGTCTCAATGTTTATCACCTGAGTTGGTGTCAGTGAACTAAACCTGTAGAAGCTGACATTGAATAAACCACGAAGGAATCAGAACACTTCTCCTGGAAGCAACACACTTGAAGATAGCAGACAAATTTGAACAAATGTCATGATACAGGCTTGTGTGTTGGGAGTATTTATTCAATGTTCAGGTGAGAGTCAGGCTTCCCACTGCCAAAGCCTGATTGCTAGCGGCCACAGATCACAGCATCCACAAAAGAGGACTTTACATGTTCTGCAAGTCCCAATGCAGTTTTTAGACCAGCTCAGCTCAGACCTGACTCTCCCAGTCAATCAGAAGTTAAACATCTACAAGTACAACGCATAACACTGCAGCGTCTAACGCTTTGGCATCCAAAATCCTTAAAGCAAGCAGAGAGCTTGGCACTAATTAATAACCAGGTTTATACAGGTAGATGTAGGCAGACCTGGGCTCCTTTGGCTTGGGCTCTTAGCTGGCTGGATGCAAGCCAGTTGTGGTTCAGAGGCTGTTTAGCTATGTTGTACCTGAGCAAATGTGCCCTGCCTTTCAGCTGGATGTATCGATTCAAACACAGCAATGCGCTAGTATCACATATATAGCTGCTGGGTCGCAGCTAGCTCTCATCTGGCCAGCTCAGACCACAGGCAGAACAGCTCTGTCTGCCTGCTCGTGTCTTCAGACGTATCCTCCAGTTTGCACGCTGGAGATGGAGCCATCTAAATTATCTCAGAGAAGTCAAGGAAAAATGCAAAGTTTAAGCGTTTAAGAAAGTCTAGGTGATCCCATGCCAGAGGACATCATCTCCTTCTGCTAACAGCACTCTCAACCACAAATGCTCTTTTGGCATTCAACACCCAAGACAGGCTTTTACCACAAACTACAGCAAGAACATGATGCCTCCTCCTCACCCACACGGCCTTTTATCCTATAATCTCATGATTAAAGACTTCAGGTAAGAGGTGGAAGAACCCTTATTTGCCTGAAGGATTTTAAACCCCAGCTTCTAATATTTAGCACAGTAGTCTAGCCATGAATACCCAGCAGTGGGTATTCAGAGGGGTCACTCTGTCCCTCCTTGTGAAGTTGCTCCACTTTACTTGAAGCAATTAGGTATCTTCTGGGGCAAAGCAAAAGAGAAGTGGTTTCACACTCAGCTAAGGGTAGGGGCAGCTTAACAATGCAAATATTTAGCCAAAGTTGAAAAATCTAAATGGGAGATTATGAGAACATTTGTCCCAGAATTCTCTGAAGTGGAGTCATTAGGCTTTCCTGGGAGACAGGCACATCTGAGTGCCAGCCGGCAGGGAAAGGATTTGGAGGCAAAGTTTCTTATATTTCAGATAAGTGCTTCAGACTAATGTGACAGTCTCATGGTGAAGAAGAGTGTGGGTCCGAGTCACTGCTCTCCTGCATGTGGGGAGAGGAAGGCTCTGGGAACACATCGAGGGCAGGACTCACAGGCTGGAAGGAACCAGAGCATCTTGCTTATCACCCCAGCAAAGCCCCAGCGTGTGTTGGGGTTTGGATTTACAAATGTTTTAGGAACATCTGATACAGAGTAGAAGGGCCTCAGTGGCATATATACATGCGAGCTGCTGCTCCCTTCCAAAGCTGCTGCCCCACAGCATGCCAGCCCTGCCACCATCCAGCCTAAACCCCCTCCATCAATGCGTGCCCAGGGGGGCTGATACTGCCCATCTGCCTTGAAAATATGCAACACTTAATGACAGACTTGGGCTCTACCTGTCAGGGAGGGACCGCAGCAGCTTCTGGATACAGCCCGTCATGCTGGAACCACCTTGCTTTTAGTAGATGAAGGAGGACAACCTGCCTTCTGTGTCAGGGACCAGCTTCTGCAGCTGCCTGGCCTGGGGAGACGGCAGTCCAGCACTCCTCTCCTCACAGCGATGAGTTTTAGGGTACAGGCAGGCTTCAGCCCTCTCTGCAGTGCTGGGTACATTTGGCCTGAGCCCAGATACAGGGCAGAACATTGTTCCAGGCCAGCGCTGTGGACAGTCCTTTGAGGTCCAAAAGTCTGTGTGTGCATTTACATTAAACATCCGATAAAGTGTATTTCTTTCCCTCTTTCCTGTGCTCTTCTCTCTAGTCCATGAATTTTGAACCCCTTCTGCTCAGTGTCTGTCTGAGCAGCAACAGGAGGCACCAAGAATAGCCCTCTAATCTCTACCCACTTCTCATCCCTCTGATGCTTTCAGAGGGAATGGAGGATGCCTTTACTTTACTTTTATCCTCTGCCCAGACATTCTCATAGAAGGATGCATTTCTGTTCTGCAGCAGAAATGTTAATAGCTTGTTTGTTTTGTTTTCCCATAGTCAACCACCATATTAATGACAGTATATGTCATATTCTTCACTTTATGTAGCATCTTCTATTCAGGTCCACAGGGTCACTCATTCTGGTGGCTGTTTTGAATTTTTGAGCTTAAGATACTTCTCCTGCAACTTTAGAAGTTTTCATTTTACAACTTGTTTCCTGGGATTTGAATTATTTGCAAGGGAACAAAAGAAGCAGCCAGAAACATGGGATTTGGCATTGACCCAGCCCTTCATTCATAATAAATCTTTTTAAAAAAAACAGCGATGACTCAGCAGAGGCATAATTCACAAACCAGAAAGGCTTGCTTCCCTACCTTACAATTGCTTTCATAGGTACGTAATCATGGCAAATAACACTGTGGATATTTTATTTTTGAAAACATATGCTGTTATATTCATCTCTCAAAATTGCTGTAACACATGGCCTCTCATCTAAAATATCCCTGTCAGATATAATTGGCAAAAGTCATCAGCTGAGGCTCACATCATATAATTAGATGTATTATATTAGGCTGAACTGGTTACTTTAGTAGTAATGTCACAATGTATGCTAACAAGATGCTTCAAAATACAAACGACTTCCATGACCTTCTTGAGGCAATAACTCTGATCCTCTGTCATTTATTTTTGGCAACAATCTATTAAAAATACACTGGGCAACTTGTTTGGGCCCTTCTAAGCCTCCTCTTCCAAACACACCTGTTGGTGCAGATCCCTACACCCACACGGCTCAGCTCAGACCTCTGTTCCAGCACCTCTGCTGGCATGGGATGAGGAAGGGCTGGGGGCAAGGGGCCTTGGCCCTCCACCCCACCTACAGTGTCATGCTGGGCATTTGTAGCATCACGTAGCCAAGCCGCTGCAGAGACTTGCTGGCCACACTGTGAAACGTCTCCCTGGTTCTTGGAAGCCAAGGATCTGGTGCCCAAATCCTTTGGATGCTCATTCATCACACCAGCAACCAAGTTATTCTCCTCCATGCCATTACGCACAGCAGTACTACTAATACACGTAATACGGCTTTTGCTTCCATTCTTTGTCTAAAGGGGAAAAGAAGCCTAGATTTTACATTCAGGAAACATCATAGTGCAAAGAGGCAATGGCCATGTGATGACTCACTACTTCCTGATGATGTTCTGGTTTTTGAATAACAGCATGGGTGTGGGTATCTGGTTTTTGGGTGGGTTTCTTTAGGTTAACGATCTGATGATGCCCCTCAGTTCACCCTGTGTTGCTCTTGGCTTCCTGCCAGTGTCACATTAGAGAGGAGTTTATAACGTCTTATGTGCCTCAGTTTCTCTAGCACTTGTGCTGTAATATTAATACTGGGAACTGAGTTGAAACACTGGAAGGAAAAATATAGCTGATCTATTCCCAGGGTTATACATTGCCAGGCTATATCCACACACAGCATTTTTAATACTACAGAGGTATAAACCATCTCCTTTGGACTCCGCTTCACCAGTGTAAAGGTATTATTACTCTCCTAGTTCATTCCCCAGGAAAGAGGTGCCTATTCGCAAGACTCATTATTAGAGTAAACAAACACACCCCTAACTGACCTAGTTAAACTGTTGAAAAATCCAGGGGTAATTTCTAACACAAATTAGTGCACCTGCATACGCAGAGGCCCTGCTCCCTGTTGCTACACCAGGGGTGTGGGTCCGAGGATGCCTGTCTTGGGGGTGGACCTGACAGCTGCCCTCTGCTGTGCTGTCTACAGGGCATTACTGGGACGCACATACAGATAATGCTACGTTGTGTGCACATTACAAGGTTGGGGGAGAATTCAAAGTTTTTTAACTCTCCTTTGAAGTTGAATACATTGCTAACATCTGCTTAACGCTTACTCCTTGACAGCTAGACCCATATTCAGGTGCCGAACTACTGCCTGCAGCTTGTATTCAGTTGAGCAATAATATCACATAGGGTCAAAAATTTTACCCATAATGTTGTGTGGCTTCAGAAAGAAAATTACTTACTTCTAAAGACAAACTTCCTATCTGAGAAATCACAGATTCCTTTTCAAAACAGCCTGGCTCCCTTCTCAATGCAAATAAGACTGATTCATGTCAGCTGTAAGAATTACACAAAATTAGGACGGTCTGTCCCACAGGAAATTCTAACTCACCCGGATCTGATTTTATTACATCAGTAAGCAAATCTGAATTTCCAAAATTAAAATTTGGACACAGAAATACAGCAGTGGCAGATCCCCAAACAGGTGAGCTGGAAGGTAAGATCTGCTGTACCAGCCAGCCCCTGTCTCCAGTGGCTGCAGTCGATGCTTGTGGGCAGATACACTGAACCAGGGAACTGAATGATCCCTTCCCAGGTCCAGCTTCCCCTAGTCCAGCCATCTGTAACTTCAGAGTCTTCCACCCCTGAGTGATGTACTATGTTTATTTGCTACAGAGAGACTAATCTTCCCTTTTTCATTTAATACCTTTGAAACCATTTATATTCTTTATCTCCACATCATTCAGTACCAATGAATCCTACATAATTATATAGCTTGTGAAACAGATTTTCCTTGTGTTTATACTTCATTCTATTTCATTATTTCTGTGGGTGCCTCTGAATCTGTTGGACTAAGAGAATAGCATGTACTCTGCATAATTTTCTCTCTTATACCTCTAAGTTCTTATAAGAAATTGCAGTATTCCATTCATGATACTTTATCTTTTCCAAACCAGAGTGCCAAGTTACTGTGGTTTTCTTATTTATTTTTTCCCAACTTTTTGCAAATCTGCTGTATCCTTTCTTGAACTGGACCGACCAGAACTACTTCTAGTATATGGGATGAGTACCTGAATTTATATAGTGGTATTATCATAATTCTCTATTATTTGTCTAATCATTTGTAAAGTGTTACTTACCTTTACAATACTTCTGAATACTAATATGAGATTTCTCTGAAAATTATCTACACTGTTTCCGAGATATTTTTGTCTGAATGGTAACAACTGAAACAGACCTAATTATCCACTTCAAATTAAGGGCATTTAATTCAAGTCCTGGCTTTCTCTCTCCTAAACAACTCTGTATTATCTTAAAAAGTTGTCACTTTGCTATTCACATGCCCTTTCCTGATTTTTTATGATTATGTGTAACACAAATACTAGCATAAATTGTGTGAAAATTAAACTGATGGTAATTTCATAAAATGGTCTTTTCAGGACAGGACACCGAAATGTTTTACAGCTTTCGCTGACCCAAACCCTTGTGTAGTTGCAGTTCAAAATTAAACTGCATGTGTAACACAGTGCCCTGTCACTCTGTGGGGCGTATAGTTTAGCAGCCTGACCCTTCTCAAACGGAGCCAGATGCCCAGCGAGACCAGGAGCTTTGTTAAAGGCTTTACTGTTTCACACCGTTTCTATTGTAAGCCTTGGTTCTCACTCTGGGGCATACTCAAATACAAGCTAAAGTGAAACTAAAAGGATATAAACCTACAAACCCACCAAAAAACCAAAGGTTTTGTGTCCCATACGGAAACCTTTTAATTGTCATATATTATGAGATATCTCACTCATTAGCCCCCATCCTTTCTGGAGCAACCTGCCTGCATGGAAAAAAAACACCTATCCCAACATCTTCTAAAACGAGGAAATGAATCATTTCATGTATGCTCATTTGAAACTAGCATTACTTCCTGAATTCGTGGTGAATTGTTTCATTTTCCAGCAACGTGAATAAGCAGGTATCACAAGAAAAGCCTGTGACCCTGTGGCAGCGACAAGGCACTTCTGGTCCCTGTTGGCCTGCGATGTGATCAGCAATTCCCTCACCAACAGAAGTGGAGCCTTGCCCTGTGTGTGAAAAGACCCAGAAACCCAGCCAACATCCAGCAGAGAGTTAACAAATTAACCATTCCCCCAGCCCTGCTCTCTCCATCACACTCCTCCTCAGCTCTGCCCCCAGGTCAACATGTGAAAACTGAATTTCTAACACTGGGTCAGACACTGCAACTGCATCTCCAGACATATTAAAGTGCTGGGTGAAAGGTATTAAATGTTTAATTTTTGATTGTGATGGACTGAAGGTGTTTCTGGCAAGTTAACAGCTCAGCAGCTATGGGTTGAGCACTGGGTAATGGGGCTGTGAGACTCTGCAGTGTACGGCTTTGCAGAGCCTTTCAGCTCATGTTGATACCAGCCAGTGTTTTGGACTGGCTTGTTTGGGTAGTTTTTTTAAATAAACCTTAATACTAACTTTAAGTTTAGATGCAAGGGATTGCTGGATGTGGTTCAGAGCAGTGATAACAACATACAGCTGAATGACTGTAAAAGGCAACTAATTTATTCCCAGGCTCCTCTCTTCCCTTCAGTCAATGTTACTCCTTCTTCAAGAAAAATGGCATCCTGGACCTGCTCACAAGAAAGTGAGAACTCCCCGTGGTTTCAACGGGAGTGGACTTCACCTTGCCCAGGACCTGAGAGAGCTGGCATGAGCCCTCAGATTAAAACTCAAGAGTTCCTGGCTCTCCTTTAAAGTGCACATTATCAGCCTGCCCCCTGCCCACAGCCACCCATCAGCTCTGGACCATTACCTTGCAAGCACTCTGTAAAGTCTTCCTTTTTTTCGAGGTAAACTTCTGCCTCCTCATCCAGCCTCCACCTTTGGGTATTTAAGCACCTTTAGCAGATTTCTGTCCAACTTTGGCAGCCTCTGCTGGAAGCCACACAGAGTTAGCCACCTGCCGAGGAGAAATTAATCACTTTGCTGCTGCCTTCCTCATGCAAAATGGCAGAAATTCAAGCCTTTGGCTGCTCCAGCAGCAACCACGTGCCTGTTTCAGACCCCTTCAACCCTCCTCCGTCACCTCTCCCACCATCCCTCTGCTTGTAGCTAAACTCAGGTTATTATTACTTGGTATTAGTGATGAAATATGCTTGCTTTTCCCCCTGACCTTTCTGCCAGCAAGGATGCACTGTGATTAATATCACCTTCAGCTCTAGGCAGACTTACCGCCACTGAACCACACAGGGAGGCTGTGCCAAGGCTCCAGCTTCACCGCCAAGGGACAGCTCCCATCACAAGCAGAGGGGAGAGTGCCCTGGGGGGCTACTCACTGCTTCCTCATTTATTCCCAATCCGTTTCAAAAGCCAGGAACTTAGCGAAAAAATTAAGCTGTAACAAAGACCACATCTCCAGCTGCAACTCAGCTAGTAAATGATGTTCCACCAGCAAACAGAGGTAAAGTACACTTGTTTGTGAGTTCAGTTGCAAAACAAGCTACTGGACGAGACTAGACAAATCCAGAGTTTTTAGGGAAAATATCTGTTTTTCAGAAAATGCTTTATCGCCATAATTGAATGAGTCCCTATTGTATGTCAGGTTTTTCTGACTGGTAGTTCACCCTGTTGGGATCTCTGGTGTTCGGGGTTTTTTTGTTTTTTCCTAGGAGATCTATGAGAGTGTCTAGGAAAAGTTTCATCTAAAAGGATTCATACTTCAGCATGAAAATATGTAGGAACACATAAAATGAAAAGGTTTGAAGCCCCTTTATATATATGCGATGTACACAAATCAGCATAAATCCATTATGTATTTAGCATTCAAAAGTTGTAATGTATTGGAACAGATGTTGCCGGTGCCATCATAATTCAGTCTCCTTGTGTGCTTCATACAACTTTTAATTATATAATTACTTTTCTGCACAAAGCTGCCGCTTTAAAATTATACAAAAATAATCAACTCTGAAGTTGAATTGAAGGTCTTTAAGGATGCTGGCTATCATCCACAGGATAATTCCGGAATTTTTGTTGAAGAAATCAGGAGGTACATAGTGAGTATCTAATGAAATTGGATTTGAGGAAGTTCATCTTACCTTGAACAGAGAGAAGGGCTGGCAGGGCTCAGGCCATCTCCATCTTGGTAGAAACAAAATCAGTTTTCCAGCTTACTTGCTGACTAGACCAAAGCACATGATCCTATAATAAAAAGGAGGAAATCAAGAAAGAAGGAATAAAATCATATTTTCATCTCAAAATAAAGCTGTTTGGAACAAAACTAATTACATCACTATGAGATCTGGAGAGAAGCTCTCCAATGGCCTCTGCACAAAGTGGTATGGGCACAGGCCACAGACAAAAGGGATTGAGACCACTCATAGGAGCACAAATTCACCCCAGTTTATCTGTTGAAAGCTGATAACAAGATACTCATAGCAGGAACTTCAACATCAAGATTAATCTCCAATTTAGGAAGGTTTCAGTGAGCACAAATGTCAGAAAGTGGCTTACTGTCATTTTCCATTCCTGGGTCATGGACAATTGAGAAGCAGATGCCCTGAATGCCCTAACTGCACAAGCACAAGAAGAGGCAACAGGCAGCTTAGGCAACCACAACTGAGCGCAGGGAGCCTTCTTCCTTCAGTATCTGCCCAAACTGTACAAAATGCTGCACTGACACAGGCTTCAAAGTGAAATGTGCTGGGCCTCTCTTGGTGCCAGCACCAAAGTTTCCTGAAGACATTTTATATGTCAGTTTTCATGCTCAGAATGACTTGTATCCACATGAAATGAATTCTGCCTCACATCTCAATCTGCCACAGAAAAACTGATCACAGAACAGAAACTGGCTGTTGCTTAGGTCATTTAACAGATGTAATTATGTGCAAACAGGATTATATGCTTGGCTCCGTGGAAGTTCCAGGTTCACAAAGCTAAGAATAGTTATGCACAAAATCACCTGGAAGAGAAAACTTAAATAGAAAAATACCAATAATAGCTGGGAAATGCCTAAGACAATTTTCCTAGGTGCTGAAAAAGACCAAAATATATAAATCTTATTACATATATACACTGTATATAAAATAATAATAAACTACCATAATTTTTAACGGTGTGATTAAGATGCCAACCTGCTTAAAAAAGGAGATAAAAGAACCATAAGAATATGGCTAATTATTTCAAAAGACTGAAATCTGAGAGCAACAAGTAAGTATCACCTAACAGTTAAGAACTGTAGAAAGGTCAGCAATGGAGGCAGAAATACTCAAGAAGTGAGATCGAGGTACATAAGATTAAACCCATGGAAATGAACTGGTCCAGGTAACTTGCAATCTCGGTGTTAAGAGCTGATGGAGAAGGTCATCAGACCTTTACTATTGGTTTTCAGTAAAGCAGTCGCTAAGTTACAGCAACCTGGAAGAGACCTGATGCTGCCCCAATGACTGTAAGAACAAAAGGCCCAGCCTGCTGCTCTGACAGGGAACAGGAGCACAGCAGAAGAGCAAATAAAAGATCTGAGTTTAGGGCTAATATTAGAAGTAATAGCAAACAATAGGTTTATGGAAAAAAATCATATCAAACAATATTGAGAACTTTTTAAAATACAAGTTTTGTTGATAAAGGCACCAGCATTGAGACAATAGTCCTGAATTTCTCTAAGACATTCAGCTTTGAGTCGCATAAGAAATGAGAGTGAAACCAAACCCAGTTTCACATGCATTAAGTGAGAAAGGAAGTTAGTTCTTTGATAGGTTTTAAATGATAAATGGAAACAGAGAGACAGCAATGTTTCTAGTGAGTTTTCTCTGGGGCTAGGTAATAGCTCTGTGCCATTTAAGATTTTAGCAAAATGAAAGAAAGGTAAAATAATTTCAGAGAAATGATGAAAGTATTAGAAGAATATTGTATTACAGACAGGTGAAGTAACCGTTCCTCAGTAAAGGACTATGCAGTTAAAGGTACAGATGAATAAACATTTTTGAAAGGAGAGAATCATCAGCGGGATAAAAATGAGAGGGAGCATAAGTTCAGTGAAAAGCATGTGAGGAGTTTGAAAATATCTTCCCAGGATGAGGACTTCAGATCTTGGTGGAACTGGAAGAGCAGTCAGCAGTCACCCTCCGGCAACTTCTCCTTTTTCCAGGCCAAAGCAGGAGGAGGTGCTGAATAGATGAAGGCAAGAGAAAAACAGTTTTTCATTTGGTGTCACTGCAAGCAAAACAAAACTGCTTTGAAGTAAATATATTTATTTTTAAAAAGCAAATCCACCCCCCAGAGGAAACAATACTGGAGAGAGATCTGGTGCCAGACACTGGTCTGGTGTAGTAGAGCACCAGTGGGGTTCTGGCAGGTGCTCCTTGGAAAACCTACAGACATGTTCAACACTCCCACAGGGAGACCTTGGCTCTGCAAACTCTTACTTGGCAAACAAATATTTCACTTGAAAAATGCAAGAAATTTGGACTGTTTCAAGAGATGCATGATCTGGGGAACAGAGAGAAGATTAAGAGAGTCTAAGCAGCTTTGGAAAGAGGTGCTATGCTAAAGCTTAAAACAAAAAAAAAAAAAAACAAAACAAAACAAACCAAAAAAAACCCAACAAAAAAACCAAAGTAGTTTAAAAGAAATATCATCTCTCAGAGAAGAAAAAAGAAGGAAGAAAAAAAAATACAAAACCCAATAAAAGTATTAAAATGTGCAGACTGACCACAGCAATGATACAGCCATCTGCAGCATACCTTCTCTGACTTGTGTGAAATAAGTAAAACAACTTCTTGGGATCCTGGACTACAAAAAAAATCCCATCTATAAACTGTCTGACTAAAGTAAAAAGCTTGTAAAAAGTGCCCAGTGGACGTGACATGAAAAAAATCTTTTAAGTGTTTGAGCAACAGAGTACAGAGCTCTAAAACTGAGCGGCAACAACAGTAGGTGGAAAACACAGTTGTTCACAGATGTCCTGAAGGATGGTATTGGCACAGTCATCTTAAAGTCACATAGCCAAAACTAGAAACCAGATAGCCTTCCACTCCTCTGCAGGTGTCATTTAAAAATAAAAAGAAAACCAAACCCTTGCACTGATACACTTCTGCAGGGAAGGAGGCTGTGCACTCTGTGAGGGCACCAAAAGGTTCACGCATTGACTGCAGCCCGTGTTAACTGAAACAAACCACAAAACATCGCTGTCATTTTTGAAGGGGCCTGGCAAACCTTGCTTTACCACAAAAATATGGAGCTTATTTTTCAGCTTCAGATGTATGATTTGCAAATTAAATGCAAACCTCAGAAAGACTCAGTGGCTGCAGACATGCTCCGAAGAATTAGAAATACGCCGTAGAGAAAAGACAAGAGCTAGATATCTATCAGATCGAAAACAACTGCTGCAGGTCACATTTAATGAGAACTGTGATTTTGAGAGCTACTGCTAAAGGTACAGCGCTATTGACATGGTTTAGAACTTTTGGCCCTATTTTCAGTTCCAAGAAATTATCTCATAATCTGAAAAGAAACAACAACAACAACAAAAAGTATTTAAAAGCCTGAAGATGGCTAACCCTGAGATGTCATAGAAAGGTATTGTAAAAGTATGAATGAAGCTTCTTTGCAGATTAAGCAATCTAAGAAAAGAGTTAGCAGGATAGAGATGGTCAGGCTTGTTGCATTAAACAAGTGAAGCAAAAGAGCAATTTACTGATATTGCCCTTTTTGTTGGTTTTGTTCCAGTGCAGTGTCCTCATTCCCAGATTCAACTTTTGTCTCAGTCTTCCTGAAAGCGCAGTGGGACACGAGGTAGGCAGGATGGGCAAGACAGGCTCTCTGGCCTCGGTTCAGGTGTTCTACCAGACATACACTGAACACATGCAGATTTCCAGCTAGCTTTGCATAAATCTCCACCAAATTTGTTTATTTTTCCAAAACACTGTAATTTATGGAGTCTTCAGAAGATAACTCTACAAAAGCTCCTTTTTCATCAGCAGCAAAAATTACTTTCTACTTTTTTTTTCCTTCCCTCATCCTGGGAAGAGCTTGGACTGAAAACCATCTCCTGGAAGCACCAGTTGAGAAGAGCAAGCCTGAAGCACACCACCAGCATGAAGAAGGTCAGCCCAAATGGTCATAGCTCAGTACAGTTCCTTCCAGCCAAAACCACTTTATAGAGTAAAACACCCAGCCAGTTTACAAAAAAAGTTTCTCTTTACAAGAAATTGCCATACAAAATCAGCACCATGTAGGGGAGGAAAATTTATTTTAAAAAAAAAAAAAAAAAAAAGATTGACTGTTGGAATTTATTTAGGTTGACACTGGTGGGACTTTCATAGAGGGAAGGAAACTTTCCATGCACTAAATGTTTACCTCCTTTGCGGTAGCAGCAAATTAGGTGTTTACCCCTTCAAGCAGCAACAGGAGCCAATACACCTGTTCCTTCCAGATTGTCCCAGCTCTCTTTTGGCATGCAATACCCTGAAAATGGCTCCAGTGATCTGCTGTGGGAGGGCCAGGAGGTTTGCTAAAACAGGTTGAAGCATTTGTTTCTCAAGGCAAAGGGAAAAAAAAAGCCAGGCAATGATTGTGCTGGCTAAGAGGCTGTAACGCTTGTTGCTGCATTTTATTATTTCTGGTATCAGTTTCGCAGAATATTGAAATTAAATGTAAAAATGAAGGAAACGTGGGTAAAAACGAACATGCTGCATGCATTTATGAAAAAGCGATAAATCCTGTATGGCTGCACCTTTCCTCATGGGGTAAGTGATGGCTTTGGAGAGACGCTATCCGTGGCCTGCTCCATGGACCACCAGCCCCAGTTCCCGTCCCTGGGGAGGACAGAGGGACAGATGGGGACTGCATGACTGTGAGGGGCATCTAAAACCCCATCCCTGATCTGCCAAGTGCAAACGTGTATCTTTCCCACATGAAAACAGCAGGGAATGACCGAGGGGTGGAGATTGTGTGAGCGTGAAAGCCCCTTTTGGAGCACCTGCATTTCTCCGGTGGCACCTTGCACCAGGAGTCACCAAGCTGCCATGGACTGGCAGGTGATATTCAGTATATTTACATATACAGAAAGCCACAGCTGGATTAAAACAATTTGCCCTGCAAAAATGATGGGCTTAGAGGGGTGAATATTAAAACCTGAGGTTTGAGTTCACAGCCCTACGAAAAGATCATTGTTTTTCTCAGTATCAGTCAAAAAAATGTCTTCACTGTCAGAAATGGTGCAGGGGTATGCAGGCAATCCAGCTCAGAAGACACAGACTTAAAAACACAAAGGGTTTATGCAAAGGAGACAGACTGAAAGGTGGATTGAAATTCCCTTTTGACCTAGCAGTCATTACATGCCTCCTAATCCCTTTGGTGTGCAGAGTGCCTCAGCCCTCGCCTGCCAGGGGGAAAATGGTGGCTCACATCGGCACCCAATGGAGGTATAGCACTAGTCCTGCCACAGCCAACACCCTGAGCAGAGAAACAGCTTATACCAGCAAAAAAAAAAAAAAAAAAAAAAGTTGTTTTGCTGGTAGGAATTAAACCAGTTCACTGAACAGAACAGATTACATTATAACAACAACAAAAAGGCCTTTTGATGGTAGGACTGAACTCACAGTAGGGATTTTGCCGTCGTAATTATAACATTGCCATGCCAGCAAAACTTTTTAAGTATAGACCAACTCCCTATGTTTTTTATCTTTTCAGTTGAAAAGATTACATGGAGGCAGAAGTTAGGAAACTGGTTGGCAGCAGGCATGGGGAACTGTCTTGGCCCCTTAGAAAGCACCACATCTTGCAATGAAGAAGTCCCACGAGGGCAACTTCCCCAAGGAATCACAGTGATTCGTCAGCTCTGGAGGCATGCTGGGGGAATGGAAGTTGTGGGCCAAGGGGTGTGTTTGTGTTGTAAATATTTTTTCGATGAAGATTTAATTTAGGGTTTGGGGGTTTTTTAGCGTACTGTTTCAAAATGTTTGCAGCTACTCTGTTAATAAAGCTTGAGGGGGTTTAGTTGTACGGAAGGGATTTTGCTACTTGCACAGTGATGAAATAGTATGCACATGCAGATATAATCAAAACGTAATCCTTCCAGAAAATCTGATGTTTAAGTGCTCTCTATTCTGGATGTGCCAATTCAATAGCATACATGCTTTTTATATACAATGTAATGCAAGAGTAAGATACTTAAGACACATTTACAGAGGAAAAAAAGGGTGGAACTCCTTGGCAACGGCTCTAATCCCTTTGAAGGCTCCGGCATCTGCTGAGTCAGGCTCTCCCTCCCTACGTTGTAGTTTACAATCAACCACTGAATCACAGCAAATTCCTGACTTCCCTATTTCACAAACTACAGTAGCATATTTTTAGGGTTTAGGTCCTTTTAATTAACCACTTTTTAAATTTTTTTCTCAATAAAACAATAAAATAATGATAATAATAATATCTTAAATTAAATAAAAATAAAAATTAAATAAAACCAAACAAGCTCTGAGCTCCCAGCTCTGAGCCCAGCTGCAGAAAACTTGTCCTCAGAGATGCTGTCCCCAAGACACAAAATGTACTTCACTCCTTGTGAAGTCCCTGGAGCCCTGGGTCCATGGGGATGCTAAACACTTTGCAGACCAGCCATGGGATCCCACACGAGGTGTATGGAGGCAGGATTGCATTAGCAGAGCTCTCTGCCCTTGCAGATAGACCTTGCTCCCCAGCAGACTAATTAGCCGGGGTGGAGCCCCATTCTGATATAAATCCGTGCTAGCCCCGGTATCTTTCTACAGCACTTCCCAGTGCCACACAGATATGGTGATATTGCCTGGAGCCAGTCACCAATCCTGCCTAATTTCCTCACCCAAAAATTGATGATGCAGCCTGCCTGCCAGCAGAAACTCCCATTGTGAAACTGAGTTTGCTGATATTTGCAAAGCATTTAAAGGTGTGTCTTAGTGGGAGAAAGCGTGTTCAAACTCCAGGTAGGTCATAGGAGTAAACCCATTTCTGACTCCAGCAGAGAAACACCAGTGAGCAGCATTTCATATGCATGGAGTCGAGCTCGGATTCCTCTTTAATCAAGTTAAGTCAGGTTTCATTCCTGGCCCTGCCAATTATTTAAATCCCATCTACCCACAAAAGCTTCCAGCCCTGCTGTGGTAGAGCTGTTGACTCATGTTGCCTGGTCAGATGGGGGGTTGCGCTGCACCCAGCTGCTGTCATCGCCTACGTGGACGGAGTAGCTCCACGGGAATGTAGCAGTGCATCCTCTGGCATGTCCCCGTGCTGCCACAGCACATGCCAAGCCCACGGGGAGATCCCAGAGGAGTTTTCTGGGAAGAACTAATGTGGTGGGTCAGGTGGGAGCTGCTCCAGCCACCATGGCACATGCCACTAGAAACCGTAGGACAGCACAGTGCAGGTACAGATATTGAGGCACTTGGGTTCGCCAACAGGCACCACGATCACTCTTAGGCTTGCCCAGGGTAAGGGGACTAGCCCCAGGTAATTCAGCATCAAAATATGCTCTACATTAACCCAAGCCAGAGAACTGAAACCAAGGCCACGTCTCTCTACTTCATGAGAACATTAGAGGGGAAATGCTGAAAAAATGCAATGTGACTGTGGAAGAATGATTTCTTTCTTTTATTCAAAATGTTTCTAAAGTTTAATATAAGCATCGACAAACTTAGCTATGAAAGATCCCCTTTGCTCATCAGCAGTGTTTCTATCTCGGGCAGAACTTGATATCTGCTTAATAGTGCAGAGCAAATTTACAGGACAGCTTAAGGTAGGAAATATGAATACCACTCCAGCAACTGAGAGCCCATAATTGTGTTAGCTACAGTTTGTCACACTGAAATGCATGATAACATGTAAGCACCAAGGCTCAATTCTTATTTGCCTGTTATTCTTTAAATGAATAGAAAAATTAGAAATGTTCAAAAGTTGAAGAGTTCTATTAAGACACTTCCATTTCAGTGAGATTCTCTATTATTTTTAATAATGTTCCCTTGATCTGTATTTCTTAAAATGTAATTTTGTGTACTTCCTTCCCATTTTTCTCCCATGTCCTTTCTATATTTTGCTCTTTTCCCCATATACATTACATGATGTCAGAGTTAGGGGTTTCTTTCATCACTTTATTCTCTGCAACTTTTCAACATTTCTCCAGCTTTGGAAATGTTACAGAACATCAAATGAAAATTAAAAATATGTACATTTTAAAACCCCTAAACTTTAAACTTGTATGTAATGCCTTTTAGTGAAAAAAAAAAGCTTAAAGGAAGAGAGCAGAATTTATAAAAGCTAATATTTTACCACTAGTTTTATATTTCATTGAAAATCCCCCAAATCTGAAAAAGCCCAGCATTTCATTTAAGGTTTTGATCTCTTAACCCACACATTTTCATTGGAAAAAAAAAAGAGGAGAAGTATTGAACTTGCTCAGTAAACAATGATGTTTATCGCTGAGGGGATGGAAATTAAAT
The DNA here is from genome assembly GCF_023634085.1 of Falco cherrug. Taxonomy (NCBI): domain Eukaryota; kingdom Metazoa; phylum Chordata; class Aves; order Falconiformes; family Falconidae; genus Falco; species Falco cherrug. Next base: position 54,598,716 of record NC_073697.1, read on the forward strand.
GCAGTCATGTTTACTGAGGAGCTGACTGCAAGGGGGCAAGGTCATAATTTACACATAATTACTGGTTTGCACTATCGTTTAACCACTACAGAGATAAATATGTTTTTCTTCCTTCCCTCTTCCTGTGCAAAAGTAGTGTTCAGCACACTTCTTATGCATTAGCTGTTCTTGTGCAAATCACTGTTTTCTGTGGTTTGTGATTCAGTAGTAAACACTGCTGTCAGAAACAAGGTCTGCATCTAGGGATAGCTCTGTATTTTTTGATAATATTTTCAGTTAGTAAGAATGCGCCATCAGCACATAATTACAGACATACATACTATGACAAACAAACATGGAAATATGAAACAGGAATATTTTAAATATGGGGTGTGTCTGCCTTTGTATAGTACGTACAGTCACACCAGACTCCTTTGTACCAACTAACACAAAAAATATCCAGTCAAGTATTCTGTGTGAGCCTATAAATGATTCTTGTTTCCCAAGGCTGAGAAATATATGCTTCTTGGATAACTTTTGAAGAGTCTGAGTCAAAATTTTCAGAACTGGCCAAAGCTTTTACTCGCTTTCATACTGCCGACTTTGAAAACACAGGATGTCCAGAAAGAGCCAAGCATTCCCACTGTGGGAATCAGTCCTTAGCTGGGGAAAAGTCAGGTGCCAAGAAACAGAGGGACTCAAACTCCCTAATCATGCTACAGTTTTTTCCTCTGCATCAAAGGTATTTAAAAAAATAGAAAGATTTTGTGTTCTCCAGCTAGAATAAAGCTATACGTATCATTTTCAGGTTTTGATGTGGCCAGGGGTGTGTTATTGTTGGCCACCTATTCAGCCACAGCTCGTCCTGGCATAGTCATAACTCATGTTAACCATGCTGGTCTGTTCACACCTATTTCAGCATATGACCCATAGTGCTGCAACTAGCTTAAAAAATACCGGCACAATGTTCACTGCCTCACTGATATCTTCAGGTTTTGTTGCAAACTTTTGCTTTCAAGGAAAGTGCAAGGTTTGAAATGGACATGAGTTCCTGGGCCTGTACCCGCTCCTCCTCAGCAATCTGTGTGGTGGTCCCGAGATAGCACCCAAAACCTAAGCTTCACACCCAAAGCCACCTATACCACCAAATTCAGGGGGAAGGTGGCTTGCCTGGACTAACCAATCTTCTTGGCTCAACAGTCAACATTTTAATCACTCCTCTAACTTGCATTTATAGAGAATTTCTAGACACAGGGTTAGTCCTAAGCTAGGGTGAAATAAATTTCCAGTTTCTCTGCAAGACAGAATGCTATTCTCTGCCTGGCTCTGAGAGGCTGATTGTGGGCAAGCCAGTGCAACCCTCCCATTCTTCTCCAGCTGCTTGTGCCAAGGGCAGAGTACTGTGGGGGTTATTCACACAGTGTGCTCCAGAGCATCTCCCTACATGCAGGCTGGTGAGGCAGGAGGACAGGTGGTTATTCAAATACGTCCAGGTGGTCCCTCCTGTCTTCTGGGAGAAGAAGCATACTAGACTGCACAGTCTGACAACCACTTCTGTGCAACTCATAAACAAGCCCCCCCCAGCTGTAAATAGGGTGTGAGCTAAGCTGCATGCAGATGCAGATAGCTAATAGGTCAGCTGCATATAAAAAACCCAAAATCCTAGATCATAGAATCAAAGAATCATTTAGGTTGGAAAAGACCTTTAAGATTGTCAAGCCCACCTGTTAACCCAAAACTGCCAAGTCCACCACTAAACCATGTCCCCAAGTGCCACCTCTACACGTCTTGTAAATACCTCCAGGGATGGTGACACAGCCACTTCCACTGGGCAGCCTGTTCCAATGCTTGAGCACCCTTCCAGTGAAGAAATTTTCCCCAACAGCCACTGTCATCCTCCCCTGGCACAACCTGCGGCCATTTCCTCTCATCCTGTTGCTTGTCGCTTGAGACAAGAGGCCGACACCAGCTTTGCTACAGCCTCCTTTCCGGTAGTTGTGGAGAGTGAGAAGGTCCCCGCTGAGCCTCCTTTACTCCAGGCTAAACAACCCCAGTCCCCTCAGCCGCTTCTCGTAAGAATTGTGCTCCGGACCCATCACCAGCTCCGTTGCCCTCCCCTGGACACGCTCCAGCACCTCTGTGTCTTCCTCGTCCTGAGGGGCCCACAGGTGAACACCGTAGTCGAGGCGCAGCCTCACCAGTGCCAAGTACAGGGAGATGGTCGCTGCCCTGGTCCTGCTGGCCACACGGTTTTGGATACAAGCCAGGATGCCCTTGGCCTTCTTGGCCACCTGGGCACGCTGCCGGCTCGTATGCAGATGGCCGTTTTCTGCCCCAGGCCCTTTTCTGCTGGGCAGCTTGGCAGCCGCTCTGCCCCCAGCCTGCAGCGCTGCGTGGGGTTGGTGTGACCCCAGCGCAGGCCCCGGCACTGAGCCTTGTTGAAGCGCACACACTTGGCCTCGGGCCATCGCTCCATTCTGTCCAGGTCCCTCTGCAGAGCCTCCTGCCCTCAAGCAGATCAGCACTCCCACTCAACTTGGTGGCGTCTGCAAGCTTAGTGAGGGTGCACTCGACCCTCTCGTCCAGATCATTGATGAAGATATTAAAGAGAACTGGCCCCAGTACTGAGCCCTGGGGAACAACACCTGTGACCAGCCACCAACAGGGTATAACTCCAGTCACCAGCACGTGTTGGCCCCAGCCATCCAGCCAGCTTTTTACCCAGCAAAGAGTCCACCCATCCAAGCCGTGAGCAGCCACTTTCTCCAGGAGAATGCTGTGGGAGACGCTGTCAAAGGCTGCGCTAAAGTCCAGGCAGACAACATCCACAGCCCTTCCCTCATCCACTAGGCAGGTCACCTTGTCATAGAAGGAGATCAGGTTGGTCAGGCAGGACCTGCTTTTCAGAAGTCCACGATGGCTGGGCCTAATTGCCTGGTTGTCTAGATCCTTAATGCTAGATAGGCACAGGGAAAGGTTTGTGCAACCTTGATTCTTCTAATCTTCAATTACAAAATCATATTCTGTATTTTCCATGGGACCCTGCCTCATTCAGTTCATGGAATAGATGGTGTTCACTTAATGAGCAGCTATTCAATATTTTATTTTCTTCTCACTCAGTGTGTTGCCCTAGGCATGATTTACTAGATGTAATTCAAACCTAGCTGTGCAGCCAAAATTATTAATTTCAGTGCAGCTTTTTTTCCTGTGGTACTCATCCTCACAGCACTCCTGAGTGCTACACAGACAGTAAATATTACATTTTTGTAATACCACAGTGAGGTGTTTTCACAATACCCCAGTGTGATTAAATGGGGAGGAGGGATGGAATTATCCTCTGTATTTCACAGGTGCATAAAAAAGGCAGAGAGAGACATTAAGGTCTAAAGAATTAAAAATCTGGGGCATCACCTTGACAATTTGAGTCCTGACTTTTGAAACTTCTTCATATCACGAAGAATATTTATATACTGGATATTCAAGGCAAGATTCCCATCGAGTCAGCCTCCATCCATCAGTGCTCAGGGATGGAGAAGATCTTCTCAGCCATAGACTATTCCCTCCTATCACAGGCAGCTTTTTAGTAATCTTATCAAATCGGACAGAAGAGGAATCAGGTTTTGTAAGTTCCTATTAAAAAGCCGAGAACTCACTTCTCTGATAGTTAGAAACCATTTTATAATTTTCAGACTAAATTTATTCATAGCCAGATTACACTCATTTGTTCTTGTGCCAACATTGTCCTTCACCTTAAATAGTTCCTCTCCCTCTTTGGCATTTGCCACCACTGACAAATCTAGAGCAAGCAATCACATTTTTTCCTCTCTCGGCATTTGTCTTGAGAAGCTAAATGAGCTACACTCCCTAAGCTGTCTCTCTCAAATTAGGCTGCCAGGTCCCCTGCTTATCCGAGGAACTGCTTTCCACACCTGCTCCAGCTTGTGCTTATCTGCTCTGAGCACAGCTGATTGGGCTCATACATAGCACCAGGCCTGCCTGCCTTCACCCAGAAGAGGCTCAAGTGGCAAAATGGTAACTGGTGGTAACTAAAGGAATTGCAAATGCTTCTCCATCTGTCCTGGAAATGGTGCGTCTTAGAATCACCCTAGGATTTCCACAGCTATATCACATAAGCAGCACCCCGATGACTGCAGCCTACCAGCTTTTTTGCTCCTTCTTGGTTTCCAGCAGACGTTCTCAGCACTGGCTGAAAAAAATGCATGCGTTTTGTACCACTGAATTTCACCTTGCTCCTCTCCTTCCAGTCCTCTGGATCACCATCATCATCATCATCGCTGCTCCAGTATCCCAGCCCTGATCTGTGATGGTGATGATGCCCCCACCACGTCACTGGCTGGCATCATTGGCAGAATAGTGCACATATATATGTACACATATGTGTATATGAAGTAGGTTTTTGAATGTGTCTCCTCTCAAGACCAATTTTAAAGAACCCACCAGAAAAAAAAAAAAACAGAGCAACTGTTAGGAAAGTACACAGGACAGATATGAAACTTCAGATTAGACACCCTGATTTGATAAATTTTGGAAAATTCCTGTACTCAGTGGCTGTCAAATGTTGCTCACCTATTTGACATGAAATAATTATAATTTGGTTTTTGAGAAGACTACACTCATCATTACAAGTAAGACCACTTCAGTTATGACTTCTATATGCACCTTTTGGGGATTCATGTGTTTTTCTTTAAAGTGTGATTTCATGTATGCAAGGCTATTTGTAGTCATCTTTTTTCAGTAAAATATCTATCTTACATTTGCATACGAAAATACCTAGTAAATAACAACCAGACAAACTCAGTGCAACTGGAGAAACATAATACAAATTTGACAGCGAAACAGAAAGCCTAAGCAAGGAATTCAAGGAAAGAGAATAAAAGCAAGGTAGTGACCGTGTGACACCGTGACTTAGCTGAAATAAATCATGCCCTGTTTGCACAGACTGCTTGCTTTTCTGGGTGCAAATTTTGCACATTTCAGGCAGAATCTGGTGGGGGGCAGGGAATGCTCCCTACCCAGGAGTTAATGGCAGAATCACACAGGGAGGAGCACAGTTTGGGGACCTACCCAACAACCATCACTGCCACCAGACCACAACCTAAGCCTGGTAGTGTGGCCCTAGCATGTGGTGGTGGTCCTAACTACATGGTTGATGACAGAAGACCGACAGCCCTGTGACTACGTCAGGCTTTGTGCCACCATCCTCTCAGATAGCCCTGGTCATGCTCAGGAGGGAACAGAGGCACCACAGCAGCTTCCTACCCTTACCGTCTTGCAGACACATCATGCCAGGCAGTTTTCCTTGCTTTGAGCTTCCTTCAGTCTCTTAGTACAGTTTATTATTAGCCTTCATCCTATTTAATACAGCACTGACTGGCAGTTGCAGTGAAATCTGATTGGCAACAAACCCATTCAGGGACCCATGGCAGAAGACACTGGTAATGTTGTGGTGGCATCTGTAGCCTTCCACATGAACAGGAGGATGCAGGTCTCCTCCCAGGAGGACCAAGTGGTGTGCCAGGTCCTGGGGTAACAACTCTTAATTGTCAGTGAGAGATATATACCCACATTCATGTCCTGGAGGCTTCGACAAATCTATGCATAGGACAGCAAGTGGGGAGGGGAGTGCATAGGTGTCCTAAGTCGTGTGAGGGGAACCAGGGGTATATACTGTCAGAGTTAGACCACCCTACGGATGTTCTTGGGTGTACATCACCTACAAAATGACTCAGAGACTGTGATAAGCAATAGGAACTTTCCAAGCCAACAAACTATGGTGATTTCAGGATAACTTAGATAACCCTCCAAGGTGTAGGATGGGTCAGATTTGAGCTGAGACAATTGAACAAGACAGTGAATAAATGCTATGCTTCTCTGACCACAGTAGGACTCAGCTCAGATACACAGAAAAAGTTGCAAAATTCACTTTGGAGAGTGAAAACTTAAAAACATAGAGATATAGAGCAAACAAGGGGAAATACGTGATGTTTTCCATGAAAGAGCTGCACTGCCATGTGTGCTTGGGAAAAGAGAGGAGACTTTGCTAGCATGCAGGGGATGAAAAGTAGCAGCCGTAAGAGCCTTGGGTGGAGCATAGGGCAGGTACAAGCCTGCAGGAGTTGAGAGAGTAGGAAGAAGTGGTGTTACTGCAGGCACTGCAGCTACGAGGAGGCATGACCTGCTCTGGGGCAGAGTATTGGAGAAGGGGTCCCTCAGCTTATGGGTCCTGCACTGCTACCTACTCTGGAGAACAGGCCTGGTCCTCAATTACATAGCTGAGTTGTGGTATCTTTGCAAGCACAACCAAACAGATCCAATGAGTTCCTTTAATGAAGGCAGTTTTGCCTGCACAAAGTTTTGCACCAGTTTCTCTAGACCAGTTTTTCCCAGCATTTTAGTTAAACTGCTGCTGCTGCACTGACATCATCTGAGAAGGTAAGGAGGGAAAACAAACTTAGCCCCGTGTGTCTGACAGGAGCATGTTTAGTCTTTTTCCAGTGAATAACACCTATTTTGGGAGCAGAAAAAAGCAACCGTCTGACAAAGTCACACTTCCTATGCCCCTTATTCTTCCTCGGGAAGTATCTTCAGCTGTGAATACGTATATACACTCTAAAGACAGTCAGCTGTCATGTCTGTAAACATACATTCACCTCCCATTAAGGGCTATTTGCCCCTTTTTGTGACCTTTCACCAGTTTTCCATACCCTGGCCATGTGGCACAGATGGTATAATCCTGTCAGGCTAAGGCAGGTGACAGTGCTGCTCAGTGTTTAGTAATCAGTGACTGTAATTAGCCAGACTGGACACAGGCTTAGATAATAGGGCAGTCAACCAGCTGCCATTCATGAGGCTTTTCCTGTGGACTGCAGGAGATGGAAGAGGGGATGATATAAAGAGGCCCCGCATTTTTCCAGCACACTCTGTACAAAACTGCTGACAATGTTATATATGGTGTTTGTTAATAAAAAAAAAATTAAAAAAAATTCCTTTTTATCCCAGAGTGACCACTGAAGTGTTTCACATTGCATGGGCATAAGGAGCTTTCAGCTGGTTGTTAAATCTGATGGAGGTGTATGGAGAGTGTTTAGCAGCACCAAAGCTTTTTCCTGTTTGGAGACTACCTTGTTGTGCTTTCCTTACATAGATACATTCACAAGCACTCAAAATGTGCATGGTTGAAGTGCTCCAGGTTCATGATCCCTAAACCAACTCTTTTTAAGGCAGGAAAGTGCTGTTACTAAGCTACTAGTTGTCTGCATTCGGAGAGCAGCATTTAGACAAACAAAATTAAACTTAGTTACTTAGTTGTAGTGGAAGTAAATGAAACCTAAATTATTTTTTATTAAAGAGCTACTGTGATGGGGGTATTGAAACTACTGGCATTAAGAAGTTATCAGAAGAAATATTTTTACTGATTTTAGTTCTTTTTAGGGAGCTAGGTGATCATCTTCATTCCTGATTTTCTGTTAAAGTACACATTCAGATGATATATAAGCTACACATGCTGTATTTAAGACAAGTAAGCAGTAGGCTGGACTGACCATATTTTCATGTGAGAGATGACTCACGGTCTCCTGGATGATAGAAAATTCTCCATGCTGAGCAGATGCTCATGCTTACAGCTTCTGCGGGTGAAAGAGGTTTTATAACCAAAGAGGCAACCAGTCATCTCTCACAGAGGAAAGGCTGGCATTCATCACCTAGGAGGGCTTTCTTCCCCCTACTTCAATATTTCTTTCCTATTTTTAAACATATGCCCATTATTACAAAGACACTAATAATGAAATATTTTTAATTAAAAAAAAATAAGTGCACACATCACAATGAATCAACTTATCCTTGTCTCTTATTGCATATTTTCCAACAGCTTTTTTCCCTCTTCCCCTCCAAAATTACACTATTTATCTGCACGGAGCAGATATCTTAATCTTTCGGGGGAAAAGCAGAGAATAATTTCAATTTCCATGCATTTATGAAAAGACATTCTTAAATAAGCCAGAGAAAGAGATATTGCATCTATAAATAAATTATTCTGAGGCGGGCGGTGGGATGGGGTTACACATGGCCATTGTGCGGGGAGGTTGCAAAGCCTGACCCGGGAGTGCAGCTGTTGTCTTTGTGCCGGGCACTCTGCCTCTGCCATTGTTCCCCTGATTACAACAGGCACGTCGGGGGCGCGGGGAGGGCAGGCAGGGGTGAAAGGATGGCTGTGCATTGATAACGCCTGGCACTATCTCCGAGGGCAATGATAGGCTTCTCAGCTGCAGCGCTATCGGGATGTGGGTCTTTTGAGTCAAAACCACCACCACCACCACCCCCCTCTTCCCTGGCCTCCCCTCCCTGAATCAGCAATTTTGGGAGATGTGAATGCGTTCACCTCCTGTGTGTGCCAGCTGGATCTTACCCAGAGACACATACGGGATTGTGTCAACAGATGGTGTTAAAGGGGACAAAAAGGACAGTATTTTCAAACTGAATATGTAATATCAAACAGGTGTGGAGGTAAGACTGTAATGAATAAGTAACACTGTGCTGTGGAGAAGGGCATCCACACAGCTTGCAGCAGAGTGGTGGGGAGGGAACTCATCCCTCTTACCATGCTCTACTCTACAGGAGGGGGAAATGGCCATGATCACTCTGCCACAGCTATTGTCCCCGGTAATGCAGGGAGGGCTCAAACACTGGCCAGCCCAGCCCTAAGGAGCTGCTGTCCCTGCTTCCCTTTCACCCCTCACATCGCTGCCTGGTTTCCAGTGGTGCTGCCCAAAGTCCTACACAAAGATGCTTGGCTTCTCACCACCCTAAAAGCCATGCTCACCCCACTCCTCCAGCTGGGGCAGAGGGAAGCTTGGAGTACAAGGTGCCAACAGCAGTGGTGTCCCCAGCTCCTGCCACCTGCTCACCTGGGGCAGAGGGGCTAAACAGCAGAGGACAGCAAAACCTGAACCAGCTGTACTAATCTAGGATCATACTGTCATTGCAGATGCACCAGGGACATCTGAGCTGGGGTTACTCAGCGTCAGCATGAAAGGCATTTGTGCTGCAGGACAGGTTGTGGGGTCTGTAACTTGCTATAACAATGTGATTGATGCCAGTTTCCTTCCATGGACCTGCTGGCGCCTAGGACAGCTGTCACTCATGCCACGACGAGTCTGGCCATCTGACCTTCATGGCTGCATAGCACATGTGGTACCACAAGCCTGGCCACAGGGGAGGGGTGTGCCTTCTCTGCAGGCAAAACCCAACATATGCCACATTTTGGGGGTGAAAAGCAGCCATGCTCTGCTCCAGCTGTGGAGTCCATCACAGACAAACTGCCTGTCCATTTGTACCCCAAGATGTGCACCCCAGTTCACAAATGGGGGGGGGGGGGGGGGGGGGGCGGCGGTGGGGACGAAGCCAAACTGTGCTTTCCCTGACACAGCAACTCACCGTTACTTTGCACATTCTTCCCTTCCCAAAGCCCATAGGAAATCCTCCCATTGCTGAGCAGACTGCTGACCAGTCCTTCCGAGCCCCTCCTTGACAGCTGAAGTATTCAACTTAAGCCTATTTTAACTCAATTTTTATATCTCTGTCTAGTTTCTCCATTAATTTCCAATTAGCCTCGCTATCTGACAGGGACAGGATCACACGTCATACTTGCTGTTAAGACTGCCAAGGGAGACCAGGAGCAAGGCATCTCTGACATGAAAGCCAAGGACACCCTCTGCAAGCAGGGCTGGGAACTAAGATGTCCATTACTGCGGGACTGAGCCACTCAGTGTTGCTTTGATGGCTTCAGTTGCTGTCAGACAGTATATGGCTACTTCGTAAAATTTTTTCCACCTTGTTCTGTTATAGGTACTTTAACGTATATGTTCCTAAATTCTTTCTTTGGCTTACCCCAAAGTTATAAAGTACATCTATGGTGTACACATTGTATACAAATCCATCTTACAGATATTAATCTATTTTACTTGCAATCTGGTACGCATTTGCTATATGTAAAAGATGACCTTCCTGGTCTCATCACTTTCAAATTATTCCCTCCAGAACTGTGTTCACCCAAAACAGAGTATTGCTTATTTCTCCATCCTCCATGATCTGTCCACTGCATTCAACACAGTTAACTCTCTTGCTCGTCTTGCAGTCTTGCCCTCACTTACCTGGCTTGGTCATTTTCTCCTTCCCCTCCCCTAACTGGGTCAGTTGGAGGATCTTCCTGTTCCTCCTCTATTTTCCGTGGAGGTGCCAGCAGGTCCTCACCATGGCCCCATTCTCTTTTCACGTACCAGCCTCCACCACAGGCACCCATATTTCAATTATCTTTCTCCCAACCGACTCTTGTTTAACTTCTCTCTTTAATTCAGTGAGGTAATAAAATTTAAGTAACTGGAGAGCCCACTTTAATTCTCTCTTCTTCTGATGGGGCAAACAAAGATGTAAAAAAAATACTAATATACAGAGGCTACTACCCAATATGCTGGTTGTTCTTGTCACAGTTTTAACTTGTATTCTCTCACACATCTCTCTCATCTGACGTGTAAAGGTCTCAGTTTGTACATCACAGCCGGGGCCTCTGCCCCTCATTGTCTTAATTGTGGACTCAACGTGCTGCAGATATATAAATCATGGAAATTTAATCAGGCTTATTGCATCCCTCATCTACCAGCACAGACTGAAATGAAAACTGTGGTGAAAGAAAGGCTATTCCAAATGAGAAGGAGCAGCAATATTACGTTATGCTCTTGAGCATTTTCTCAGAATAAAGCAGCTCTGGGGGAACCTCTTCCCTCACACACACATAGGTGTAATCACCAACTCAGGCTGTCATTTATTTAAAAGTTATATTCAACATATAATCCACAGAACCCAAGCTGACAAGCTGCAGGTGATTTGCTTGCACAGAAGATGGGAAGGGAGGAAAGCTCGTGAGATGATCCTGCAGATGCTCACGGTGTCTTTTAGAGAAAAGAAAACTCCAGGGCAAGAACGTAGGGCAGATGAGTGCAGGCTGGTGCATTGAGCAAGCAGGCTGAGTTTCTGTCCTGCCTCATTCCCCTCCCTTTCTAGGCTGCTGTGATCCCCGGTTCCTTACCAGTCCCACTGTGGTGCTCCCCTTCACATCCTTTGCTCATCCAGTCCTTGCTGGTGGTGCAAAGAGGGGAAGAGCGAGTCTCTCTGCATTTAAACCAGCCTGGATAAAATCTTGGCCATGAAACAGCAAGCTACCATCTCCATAGCCAGCTCTACCAGTTAGGGCACAGTAAACCCTACCACTGAAGTAAGCGTTGAAGTAGACATGTGGGGCAACTTGTCAGGTAATTTCCATTTGCTTAATCAGATCCTGTAACAGGCGTTAAACAGTAACATCTTCCTACAGAGCTGAGAACCTGACTTATCCACAGGCCATTTCCTAGTAGGAACCTGAGGCTGATAAAGTGAATCCACTCAGCCTGGGGTACAGGTATAGAAAAGCCAAATACATATCTAAATTGGGTTGGAAAAAAATCTCATCTTGATACAAGAATTTGGGTGAAGCACAATAAGCATTTGCTGTCTAAAAGACAGGGCACACTGAAGTTTTTCATCACTGTGCATTGCCAGAGCCTGCCTGATTAGCACCTATTGAAATCAATTAGTTTAATCACAGTAATATCCTCCAGGTCTGGATGGGTTTGTAAGACGAGCCCCAAAACCTTGTCTCTACTGGGAAAATTAGCCATTACTGATGTTGGCTACACCCTAACAGATGCAGATGAATAAGTAAACACATTAAGCTGCTGAGGTAGACTAGGACAAACAGCACTCCGCACTGCTTAGTAACCGTTCTGTGTTACTCATCTGCCAATGTGTTGGCTGCTATTTAACTTGTTACGCCCTGATTGACACTTGGAGCTAAACAGCATTCAGCCTTTCTTCCTTTTGTGAGCAAGGTATGAAGTCTGAGTATCTGTGGTTTTCAAAATAGTGTTTAAAAACAAAGCTGCAAGAGTTATTACAATACAGTAGAGTATGAAATCAATACTGGAAAACTATTTTAACTTCAAAATGCTCCTGTGAGTGTTGCTGTATGGGATGAAGTCTAACACAGGTTATAGCCAGTGTTAATAAGAAATGATGAAAGCAGAAATTCTACAAAAATTGGGGGGATAAAAAAAAAAAAAGCAGAATTAAGTACTAAGTCAGACAGCAGAACTGTGAAATGTGTTAGACTATATTCACAAGCACTCATGTGTGACATGCAGGCACAAAACATAAACATTTGTTTAGCTTGGGTAATTCTGCTTTTTAGAGTAAGAGGCTTTTTAAAAATGTCTTATATCCTGCAAGAACTGTTTGAAGTAGTTCCAGAAGAACTGCTTTTCATTAGCAAGTGCTGACTCAACAATCTGTAGCAATGTATTGAGTTCATAAAAAAAAAAAAAAAATTTGGTTTTACTTCTAAAAGGTTACATAATTTGATTTGGACTTCATCGCTTCAATCACTATATCCTATAAAAGTTAATGTTTCAAATATGTTATCACTTGAAAATCAGAATAATAAAGCCAAAACTGGTTTGATTTCAGTGAAGTTTTTGATAACAGTTCTTTTGATGACTTCAAGTAAAGCAATTCCCAAATGTCATTTCTCAGCAAATTTTGAAATTTCAGGATTTTAAATTTTAAAAAAAAGCAACCAAAAATTAAGGTGTTGGCATTTCTTAAGGAACATAAATGTTAAACTTAGGCAAATGCTGATACAATTGTGCCCAGCAGCCCAGGGGTTTACTTGAAGTGAACAACTGCTTGTGTAGTTATACGTGGTGTAAATTTGGATGTATGTGATATAAGTTTGAACATGAAGTCTTGATGGCTGCCAGGGCAGGGTACCAGAAGCTTTTCAAGATGCTCTAATATAATCTGGAATCACGGTTATTGCTTTTCTGCAAAATAAGTGAGTCTACATTTCCACTTTTCCCAGGCATGTCAGCTGGGTAAAAGGGGCTAAAAATACTCTGGTTACACCTACGCTGATAAACAGCAGGCTTGGGCACATTCACTGGTCTTGAGGCTCTGTGGTATGGCTACGTCCATGCTCTTGGCTGCTCTTACCCACCAAAAGAGAATGATGTGAGAAACAAGCATTTATCTGTATCAACTTATCAGATGGCAAGACATCATTTGTTTACATTTCATACCAAACCACAGTGGTGTAGACATTACTCTATGCACTTTTTCAAAGCCCCTGATTATCAAGTTAAGAGCAGGGGGTTAAAATCATGTCTGTTCACCATGGGCTACAAGAAAGTGTGAAGCCAGCAGTTACCTGTCTCTGAGAGCTTTACTCATGTCATTTTCTTGCCCATGCCCCAGTTTGTTTTCTGTTCAGCCAGCCTGCAGCAATAGCCCTAGGAAGTATATATTCTTACTTTCACCTCTCGTTCGTCCTCAATTCTTTGGATTTAGTTCATATCAAGCATCAACATCTGAACAGATAAGCTTATCCTACTGTCCTGCAGACTTTCTTCAAAGTCAAGAAACATCATCTTCTGTCAGTAAAAACATCTAAACAGACAGGCTCCTTCACTGACAAATTCTTCCACTGCTGCTACGTATAGGAATGGTCATACTCAGACCAAAAGTCTACCTGGGCCAGGAGCCTGTTTCCAACAGTAATCAACAGTAGATGCCTATGGTAGAGCATGAAAGCACACAGTGCCAGTTTTTCCCAGACAATGTGTTTGGGATCTCCTGTGTCTTCAGTAATTTCTTTGTGTTTTGTTTTCCACAGTGGGATCATCTTCCATGGATTTTTGGTGGTGTTTTTTAGCCTGTGCTAACTCTCAGCATTCATAACATGCACCGACAAGTCCCATGCCTAAATACACACTACATAAGGAAAAACGTAGGGTAGTTTTGAACTGCTTACATGCTGGGCTCATAGATTTTGCTGGAAAGAGGTAAGGAAAAATCAGTCTTTATACTTTTTCCTCAGAACTGAAGAGTCTTACAAGTTATTCTTTGTGTAAAGGCATTCCCATACTTTTCTTATTTCTTTTCTCTGAACTTTCTCCAGTTCTCCACTATCCTTTCTAAGAAGAGGGGACACGAACTCTGTGGGGATTTATGCAGTCTCTTTTGTTCTCTATTTCTTTCCTAATAATTCCTAACATTCAATTTACATTTTTATTGCTACTGTGCATTAAACTGATGCTTTCATAAGAACTATTCATTATAATTCCAAGATTTCATTCCTAAGTGGTAACATTCAATTCAGAGCCCATCACTCTACATGGAGAGTTAAGATTGCTTTTTTCCAGGGTATCACTTATATTTATCTGCATTGAACTGGTGATATCAGAATTTGCAACACAGTCAAAACTTCCAGTTCAGCAATAAAATTTGGAATTGCATTTTATTCAGAAATACTCATTTGAATCTACTTCACTGAAGAATTTCCCACCAATGACACCATGAGAGTGTAGTATCAAGAGACCTCCATGTATCTTTTGGTATAGCTTTCTTTTGAGCAATATCACTCTCTCTCTTAATATTCTAATGAGTAGTCATGCTATCTTAGAGCCACAGTTCCCCAACACAAGGGAATGGAAGAAAATCTGACCTTTCATTAACAAATATCAAGTACATTTCAAGATATCACAGGTGTAAAAGTTAAAGCTTTAAAATGTGATACAATCGCATGGTCAAGAAGAACAGTAAACAGATTAAAAGGACTTCTTTCATGTTTACACCCATTTTAAGCCTATTTCACACTTTTTGAAGCATAGTTTTTAACTGGATAACTGAATTATGATGATGATGAACATGGACACATACATACTTATATGAATCATATCATCGAGACCATACTAGTTCTTGAGAACATCTTGGTGAGGAAAGCTTTAATATGTTCAGGAAAACACCAAACAGACCACAAAGATTTAATAGCAAGTAGCGTGGTCGTGAAGAGACTGATGTTGGGAGACTCCTATTTGAGAACTGATGGTGATATTATCTCATTACCCAAATAAGCGTTCTGCCCCACTGGCTCTCAACCAGTCTTGGAAGCATTGCTTACAACCTCTCTTCATGTAGCTGTTCTACCATCAGATAACAAGATCCCAATCTGAAGCACTCTGAGTTAGAAAAACAAAGCTTGAAAAATACAAGCATTAGGGAAAAAAATACTTATTTTATATAAAAATTTTGTGGCATATATCTACAGATATGCATAATACATTGTCGCTGTAACTCCTTTGTTTTGTTTTGTGTTTTTTGTTTTTAACATAGTCAGATATGTGAGCAAATATATACAGATCAGGGATGCAAATATTATGGTTTATAAATGCTGTTAGAAATCATTTACCATCTGAAACACACATAGTTTTAACAATTCTGAGGGCAAGTTCTACTCTCACCTAAGTATGCATAACTAGATAAAATAGAAGCCCCAAAAGAATTAGTGGTTGTTTTAGAAAACTCTTAATTTTCTAAGTTAAATTCTTTGGAAGTACCAATTTTATTAAAGAGCATTCAAAAGAATTGGTAATTTTAAGTCACCTTGAGAATAAATAGCTCCTCTTCTACATCCTCATAAGCTATAAGCATTATAAGATAATACATATGCACACACCCAGTGTTCACAAAATCTATTATTTCCATATTTTCCCTGGCATGGTATGATCTACTTTTAAATCACTACAAAGGAAAGACTTTTTAGATGATTTACATGGCATACAAGAAATGTAAATAATCTTATTTCCATTCAACATATTACGTCATAAGCATTGCATAGGATCTTACCCAGTACAAACACAAGAATTCATGTTTCAGGTCTTTTATTTCTAGTAAAAGGCAGATTACCTCTTACCATGCTGTGCTTCTCATTTTCATTTTATAAATGCAACCCTTCTTTAATCTTTCTGTCAATTTAATTATGAAGTGTGAATTGTCACATTTCTAGTACATGTTATAGTCCCTGCTCTGATAGCTTTATGATTTGCACATTTAATAGTGCATTACTAGAGAGAGGTTGGCATGAAGACCAGTAAACATCAGCAAAGCATTCACTCCTTGCTCTGCGACCCCGTGGTGGGTAATAACTGAGCTTGATAACCAAATTAGTGAAGGCAAACACCTCCCATTTTTTTCATGCAGTGGGGCTGCCTGCTAGACCCCTGTCTGTCACCTGAAAGAGGAGACACATGGCTTGCTGCATTGGGGTAAGAAGTAAGTACGATGCTCCTGTCCATATTGCCAGGCTAAAACCTTATTTTGGTGAGACTCTTCACAGAGGAACGATCTATCATAACTGCCCCACCCCAAGAGTCCATTCCTCTTCTGTTCAAACACCAACGTGTAGAGATACGTTCAATGATTTCTGCAACTACCTTGTTTGCCAGAAATGTCTTTAGCAAGTCAACCTGAAACTCACTGTTGTAATATTTTCATTAACTGTTTTGTTGCTGGGAATTTATTTACATTGGTTTAGTGGCTGAATGTGAGAAACTTCTTGACTTTATTTTGCCCCAGCTGTCTTATTTGTTCTTAGGTGGCTCCTGGTCCACCCAGCTAACCACTGCTCCTGTGGTGGGCTCATAAAGCACTATCACCACTCAGGCACACATAACGTGCATTATTTATACGACTTTTCTCTGATCAGTCAGTGCCTCCTGTTCTCCTGTATCACTTTGGCGATCCTCCAAATCACAATACCATCACCAGAGTGTATTTAAACTCATACAAAGTTCTCAGCCGTTTCCTCTCAGGTTGAGAAGTTGTTTTGAGATCATTGAGGCTGCTTTGAGATTTCTAGTGTTGGGCAGATGACTATTGAAACTGAAATGGCCCCATGGATTTTGGGTTTTTGTACTTTCTGACCCTTCCAAAAGCTGCCAAGTACACTAAGTACCGAAAACTGAGAAACAGGGGCAGCTTGGATCTGCAACACTTCAAATATTAGTTTCCACTTTGGGTTTTGACAGAAGCTTCATTTGTTTTGTATTTTGCCTGAATCACTTCAGTGTGTATACATTACAGATGGTCAACAGGTAAAATAAAGTCCTAACTTTATTTGTAAGTCCCAGCCCTGCATGGAAGATGCAAAAGCATCACTACCAAGAAAGCTGGGATGATAATGCCCCTGATAGGGATAGAACACCCTACAGCTCAGTAGATGTAAAAAGGATTCTGTCTATAACATCCTTAATATGTGGCAGTAAATATGAACAGCACTGCTAGCTGGTGAGATTGGTGGGAAGGCTCACCAAGATTGTTTGCATTTCAAGAACTCTAAGGACCACCACAGCAGCACATGCCAAGTGGCAGAAAGAAAAGGTTCTGCTAAAAGTGTTTAACTAGCTCCTACACAATAGAACTATGCTCATCTTCAGATTTTAGAGAGAGTCTTCAGAGAGGCATGCAGCTCTGGGACCTAACTGATACCAGTGCTAGTCCCTTCAAAAAGCAGGCAAGAACACGCTTCCCTTCCTTCAGAAGATACTGACCGACCTTGTAGAGGTAAACTTTGCGGTGTTGTGAAGTGAAAGTTTACTGGATTACTTGTTAGCTTGGAGTGAGGCTGTTGGGAGTTTTTCATGAGTGAATTCCTCATGTGGCTGTTGGAAGGTTTTGCACAAGATGGGAAACAACCTGTAAAGTATTTTGAGATTCCAGATTTGTGAGTGTGTCTTATGTTCTCCATGACACTATACAGAACAGGCAGAAAAGTGCAGCACTTTTTTGTTACATATGCAAGTGTACAATTAAGGAATGACAAAAACCACCTTTGCCTTTTGGGATGAAGTAAGAGAATTAATCATTTACTTCCCATGAGACAGTGTTACAGAGTTGAAGGGCACAGAAGTATTAAATGTGTTAGGCAATAATTACAAACTAAAAATGATGTTGTAGAATATGCATCCAGACATGACTTTCTGTTTTAAAACTTACCTTGGTGCAAGTTAATCTAGCTAATACAAACACATAAGATCTTTAAATCTACATATAATAAATAGAGCACTTAGTTTTTATCTATTTGGATTTATGCACAACCCAAGTGCAACAATCTGGTGCTCTCAGCACCTGTGCCATAAAAACAGAGTTCTTGGAACAAGATGCCCACAATTCATTGTTTCCAAATTGTATGGCAAAGTTTATACTAATGAAACTAACCCACCTCATTTTCAGATGAAATACACATTACAGCTCATCTCCTAAAACTCATTATAACAGACAAAAAATCTAACGTTGTCCTGGCAATCAACTAACTCAGATTATTTCAAGCTTGGTGAAGGAAATAAATGAAAGCTTCAGATGGCTGTGCTTCTACTTACCAAGTTAAAAGGCCTGTGGTTGAACATACTTTATGTAGGGAGGGAAAAACAGCTTCTGCTGTCAGCTGCCAGCAAGCTAGGGCTATAGAGGTCAAACCAACTGGTAGTCAATGCCAAAACGTAGAGCCAGCTTCTACTAAACAGCAGTGGGGTAGGAGACAGCATCCTGAGGTGCAGTGAAGTCAAAAGCAATCCTGCCACAAGTACGGTGATGCCTGGAGCTTGCCCTCATTGTTCAGCCACATCAGGTGTACTCAGGGTGGTGAGGGAAGAAGAGTTGCATCTGTGCAACAAAATCACTGCAGTGTGCGTTACCTTCCTTGACTTTGATCCCATTTGCACTCAGATGACAGCCAAGCTGCCATCTCATAGCACTCTATAGGTGTCACCCAAAAAGAAAAGAAATAACTGTCCAAGACTAATTGTGAAAATAATTTAACAAGAACACGAAGGTTATGTAGAAGCAAGCAACTTAGTAGCACAAGTCTGTGTTTTTAAAGTCTTTATTTAGAGTTTACGATTTTGGTCCTATTAAAATAAAACGCACCCTTTCTTTTTTCCAGTCAATGTAATTTCTACATGAGATGAAGCATAAGCAAACATAAAGTATATGGTGCAGTGATTTGCCAGCTCAGCCCATGCTCCAGGAGCACTGCTGCATTCCTCAGAGCTAGGGCACTGCAACATCCAAGGGCAAGGCTCTCTCCTGACTCTGGCAGTGCCCAAGATGCCCCGCCAGGCCAATAGACAATGACCAACCATGGTTATTAATGGTTATTAATACCCTGGACAACAGACCTTGCAGCCCCTTGCCTAGTTTGGCAAGCCAGGGGCACAGAAGATTGCTTCCTCTGCAAGAGATGCTATCACAAGCACAATACATTGGTTTTCAGATTTCTACCCCAGCTCCCCACAGAATGATGAACGCACCAGGTCTCGCTCTGTAAGGAATTTCATGGCCTGGGAACAAGGTTGGTAAATTTCCAGAGAAAGGACCATGGTCAACAGTACCACAGTGAAGACTACACAGTAAAAGTAAAACTCACTGTGGGGAGAAGAGTTTTAGGGCTTTCCGGAGGACCAGTCCTGAAGATCTAATAAAAATCAGAAAAGTGCCTGACCTCCTTTTATCCCAAATGCAAAGCATATTTCTTCATTTAGATATACATTTGTATATCATAATATGTTATTGGAAAAAACTCATCAAAACAAACCCAAGTTATTCTAATATACACATTTCTTCCTCTATCAAGTGGATTAAAAAAAAAAAAAAGACAGATGAGTAGTCATGCTTTGCTTATTACCCTCACAATAAGGTTTTCAGATACTGTGGTGGTAAACCTGTTCTGAATAGCAAGCATTTGCTTGATTCTATTATTCTACAATTTCTGTGGGAGATTTCTTGTCACCTTGGAAATTATACACCTAGTTTGAGGAAGAAAAATTAGCTTTACTCAGAGGTCTAAGTAATTCAGATGCAGCATCTAAACCAAGAGCCTAATATCAACAAACTCAGAAGTACATTTTATGACTGTTAAATATACATCTTGCACAAGATTAGATTTACTGTTTTGCTCATATTGTGTTAGTCATTTATAACATTTGGGCAGTGAGCAACATAAACGTATTTTATGGTTCTTTCATCCTTTCTCAAAAGGATTTCAGGCTCCTCGACAGGCAAATTCAACACAAGGTTTTCTGGGATATAGGCACTGCACATACAAAGGTATTATTTCTGATGGATAACACCCTTTTAAGGTTTTTTCATGATCCAGTAATTTATGAATTACATGGCAGAGTAGGGATTGTGAAGGGCTTCATTTCAGTTATATGTTTTTTTCCCTTGAAGCAGCTTTTATCCAAAAAATAAGTAGGACTAAAAATAACATGTTCTCTTAGATTGAGTCTGACAGGTCTGATAGAATTTAACTGTTTTATTCTTTACTTATCAAAAGGTGGGTAGTTAGGGCCATCCCTATCTGTGAAAAGGAATATGCACAGAAAAAAGGCAAAATAGCAAAGAATACTTCTTAGGCTTGCTTCATTCACAGCACAGCTACAAAAAGCAATGCAGTTACTGTGGAATAAAATCTACAGTAAGGAATGAATTATGCAAATAAATGCTGCATAAAGATTAAAATAAAAAACAAATTGTTAAAACTTTTTGACAAAGTACAGGCAAACTGACTTCATGGAAGCCAGATTTCCAGCAAAGCACGCTACCTCCACCTTCTCAGTCCTAATCCAATACAGGTAAACCAGAAGTTATTACTGACAGGTTATTTAAAGGCGAGTGACAAATCAGTCTCAAGGTCTGTCTTAATTGAAAATAATATTAGTGCTTTTGCTCATGGTTTAAAGAAGAGACCAAACAGCTGTGAGCGCAATTATGGAAGTATTCTTACGCCCTAAATGCTGCTCCCCGCAAAGGCTGAAGTATAGAGAAATTTCCACTGCCATCACAAGTCAGTTTTATAGCTGATACCTTAATGTTTAGAGCTGGTATTTATTTCTCTTTCCTCTCCTCTCTTCTTTTCTCACATTAAGGAGAGGGGAGGGGAAGCAACAGCCCTCAAAACTGAGAGGGAGAATCTGCTAGTAAGCTAAAGAAGTGACGATAAAATTCTAACCTCAGGAGCTTTTGGATCCAAGCAGCAACTGTGAACATTGCTGCTAAACAGAATTTGGCCGGGTGCTTGCAGTACAGTATTTCAAGAAATCCAAATTAACTGCAATTAAGAAATCTGTTTATTGCTGACAGGGTGTGGCAATATATAAGAAACTCACAGTATCCTGAGAGGGAGTTTCTTAACTTCCTTCTCATTACATTCAATGGTTTCTGTTTCATAATGAAAAAGTGTGAAAAATGCTGACAATATTTCCATTCCAATTTCTCTTGTAAATTGTACCGATTTTCAGTATCAGCTAAGATGAAGCTAACATAAATTTTAATATGACCACAATCTTTCTTAATTCTGACAGAGCAGAACCCTCTTCTTCCACATGATACCCCAGAGGCATTACTTGATGATGTATAGTCAGATCTTGGTTTCTTGAAGCTCCCACAATGTTTTCAGGCATTACAATGGATGGTAACGTTCTTGCCGTAAGTATAATTGTCATCAAGAAATAAGATACTCATTTAACATTTGTATTATAATTCTTTTATCTCTTTCAATAAAACTTATGAAACAAAGAGTGAGGTTTTCTTCAAAATCAAACCCAAACATAGCTGTTGTGGTTTGGCTCTCCAAAAGGGTTACTTTACACATCACTTAATTTGTGATGGTTTGAGAAATATATATATACAAAAGATTCATTATGAAGGTTAAATTGTCTGAAGTCCAAACAATGATGTAAATTTCTTGAAGCTAATGCACACATGAAATTCTAGGGATAAATGAGGAAAAGCTGCCTAAGCACACCTGAAAACAGTTCAAATGGAAATTGTGGATTCTAAGCTACCTCTGAAAACATCCAGTCATCAGGATAAAAGCGATGCAAATGCAGTCACTAAAGGTCTTATTTTATCAGCATATAGGACAGACTCATTTCTCATATACACATTGTCAGTCCCAAATCACCTATTTAAAATTGATCTAGTTGAATTATTTCAGAATTCTAATTTGGAGATCAGTCATAGGATCAACTTACTACTACTTAATAACTTCCTAGTCTTCAGCTGAGCATAGTAACAGACAGCGTGCACATTCTTAGACTACAAGCAAATATGAGGGGAAAAAATATCTTTTAAACATCTGTGAAATAGAGTTGTTTGATCTAATGATTTCTGCCTTGCGTTTGTGATGGGCTACCAGATTGCACACAGATTCGTCTTCACTGATATGCGGTCCTCCATTAAGCCACTGTAACTATTTCATGTCTGACTACATAGACAGAATTGAACTGACAGAGTTTGAGCGAAGTTTCACATTGTCAAGGCAGCTACAGTCTTCCTAAGGTAAAAGATACTTTTGCAAAAGGGAGAAGGTGTAGAGCATTTCCCTGCTCTAAGGTTTTATATACACATAATTGTTACACTGACCATTTCAACAATACCAAGATAGTTAAAATGGTACATCTGGGTTTGTGTATTGCAGCTATGCTGATATTAGCATAGTTACTTTATACAGAAAAAGAACTACTCCTTCATTATTAGGGAAGTTCAGCCCTGTGCAATTATATCCACGTTTACAAGCTACTGCAGTTGTCAAATAGTTGGACCAGCACAAAAAAACCACCCCTATTTGTTAATTACGCAAGGTCATCTTGGAACAATCAGTGACAGTTTTCAGGTAGCGTGTAATCTAGCTTTCTCAGCCATAGCCTGATACACTTATAAGCCTCTTTATGTGTAAGGAAGGGGTAGATGAGAAGCACTTTCACTTGCAGACAGCAGGCAGAATCATGCTGTTACAAATGCAGGAAAAACATGTGGAAGGTAACAGAAAAGAGAGCTAACAGACTTTGTCTGAACTCCAATATGCACAAATGAGTCACCTCCACAGAGTACATCATGATGATATGAACTCTCTCTACAAGAAAGCGCTGACCTAGCATGAGAAACAAGAAATGTCTTGTACTTGATTGTTGAAATTTTAGTTGTTTCATGAATTGCATATTGACAGCTTAAGTTTTTGCCTGTGTTGAAAGAGCCGGATGTTTTTTTTCTGTTCTAAAACTAAGTGCAGGTAGTTATCATGATGAGACCTAAAATAGTAATTTGTTGAAAATATGGGAAGAGCAGACTCACACTGCTTCTCTTTACTTCCAGGGGAACATCTAGTGTTTGTGTTGTCTGAAGGCATGCATCTGTGTTTGAAGACTGAAGACCTGCATGCTGCTGCTGTAACACGTAGGATTTTTAAAGCGGTGCAGTAGTCCATCACATGTCATTGGCTCTGTGTCAATGCTAATCACTTTTGAAATAATCCAGTGCAGCAGACATCGCGGCCATCAATATTTTTCCCATTACCACAATGTAGAGGCTATTTGGATAATGACCACCACCCCAGAAGAGCAATGACAGATTCCTATGCCATCACACTTCAACCAGAAGCCTCATGTGCATTGTACATTGTTTTGTGCTCTGAATTGTAGCAGGATCAGGCTTACCAGCCTGCTGCAGGCTCTGTTGACCTGGCAACCACTGGCAAGCAGCACAGCTGAAGGACTGGCCCTTTTCCAACTGCTAAGCCTTCCTCTTCTCTACAAGGAGGAGAGGTAAAGTTCAGGCAGAGGCAACAACGGAAAATCCAGGTGCTTTAGGGAAAAAAAGAAAAACAAACTGGGGTTTCAGCAAAGAGAAAAGGGTAAGGTGGTCACCAGCACCCACAGACTGAACGTGTGTCAACACCAAGGTGTATCCAATGTTTCTCTGAAAAACTGCACTTTCCTTTCCCCTCCCAGGACGTCTATTAGTGCATGATGCCTTACAAAAGTGAGGAAAAGACCAGGAGAAACAACTCATTAGTACCTACAGGTCTGAAGATATTTCGGCAGCAAGAAAGTGTAACAAGCACCAGAAACAGCATCAGAGTCATGATAAGCAACGGCTAACCTAGATTAACTATATTATCTTGAGAAGGAGCGGTGTAAAGTTTGGAATGGGGGCTGAAGAATAGGAGCACCTCTATGAACATCTACCAATGAGGAATTCCTCTGAAGTTCTTCACCTCTCCAAAGAGGCCAGAAGGGAATTGTCCAATAGCAGCTAAGACCCGTAACAGACTAAAACACAGCTTCATTCGACTCACACTCAGGATCTGTCCTTTAACAGGATTTTATAATTTACATTTCCAAAAGGGTGCAACACAGGAGCTGGACATAGCAGCCATTGCAAACATATCCTCATCACCTCTGTCAAGTAGTGGAAAAGGGGAGGGCTGGGGGGAGCAGGTAGTTCATCTAGTCTGGGTGAATCACCTAAGCGGATAATTTAGTCTCTGTGATATCTAAATCATGGCCTATTTATTTTAAATTCCAATAAAGGGATAATTAGTGCTAATTACAGTAGCAGGGATAGTGATGTGGCCATTCACACACAAAGAACTTGGCAGAGACCAAACTCCACTTACACGTAGGTCAGCAAAAAGAAAAGAGCGCGCTGCACTTTGTCACATCTCATTTGGATTGCCTTCAAAATGCTGAGCTAGAGGCAAAAGATACCATGGTTCATTTCCAATTCCCCGTCTAATCCTCTCACCCTTAATTTACTTTAAAAGTTTAATCAGAAGTTCATAAAGCTCAGATATAAATTTTTAAATAAAAAAAATTAAGCACCTGCAGGTAAGCTTTTTAGGAACTCATGGCTGGCCCAAGTTTCATTATGAATAGGGACTTTTAGCAGTTCACTTTTCTGCCAGTGCTACTGTGATAAAATGTAACTTTCATTCCCTCAGTGTTGCTTCAGGGATGTGTCATTTATGGAAAATAAATAGAAGACTTTTATCGCAAAGAAACCATGCTCCATTCAGGGTCAATGAAAATCTGCACCTCACTCCAGAGTTTCTGGCAGCATAGTAATAACTTTTCTGCAGAAATTGTCACTGACTGCTAAAAGCCTTGATACTAATAACGAAAGTACTTGTAGATATTCTTAGTATACAAATAATGTAATATTTGCAGAATGAGAAACCTGACTAAATTTGGGCTTTTCAATTTACTGTTGGTTGATGAAATTGATGATATTAATAGTTCTTTAAAGAAGTCAGTCAGCTTGGGAATGTGCATTGCTATAATGTTCTTGGATTTCCAGAAGTCAAAGTGTTTTGACAAGATCTCTTTCTAAAGGCTCTTAAAGAAACTAAGTTATCACAAGGATGAAAATTCTTTAGTAGATTAATGATGTGTTGGAGCATAGTAATAAATTGTTTTCGCCATGGGAAAGAAGCGATCAGATATCTGCACTTGACTCTTCAGTATATTCATAAATGATCTGGAAAAGGGAATTAATAATGAGATGGCAAAGTTCGCTGATGATACAAATTACTCAGAACAGTCAATACTTTAAAAGGTGTCATTATACTCAACACTGAGTGATTCAGCAACAAAAATGTAGGCGTCATATAATATTGATAGATGCAAAAGTAATAAACAAAAGGGGAAATAAACCCTAACTTCACATACACAGTGATAAACAATAAATAAGTTATTTATTACCACTTCAGGAAGAATCTCAGACTCCTTGTTGAGACCTCTCTGAAAATATCTGTCCAGTGCTCAGTGGCAGACAGAAAATGCAAACTAAATGTTACAAATCATTATATAAGGATGAAAAGTCAAAAGACAAATTATTACACCACTGTATAAACCCAGACTGCATCCACATCCGAAATACTTCACCTAGGTTTGATTGATCCATGTCCAAAGGTTTATTAGAAGTAGGAAAGGCATATGCTAAACAACATAGATGCATAGCAGTATATTACTATAACTGTTTGAGGATGGATGAAAGTACTTTTCAACTTGGAAAAGAGATGACTAAGAGGAAATAACTGTATATAGAAATGCAAATTGCATAGATAGTAAGAAACAATTGTTCACTGTTTGTCATATCATAAGACTTCGCAGGCACCAAATACCGCAGTTTAAATCAAACAGAAATATTTTATCCATACAATTCATAGCTACACTCTATTGCTACAAGAATGTTGTGGCTAACAAAATTATAAGTGGGTTTAATAAATAATTGGAACAATCTATATAGAAAGGATTCAGCAAGGGCTAATAAATATATAATGCACTTAAATCTACAGTTAAAGTAGTAAGTGCATTGCACACAGATGGAAATTGGGGAAAGCATCACTCTGTGCTTGTCCTATTCTCACCCCTAAGAAACAGTTCAGAGACCGTACCCTGTTCTGATTTAGTGTGGCCATCCTTATCCTATTATTTAGACCCAAAAGCCAGAAGTTTCATGATCTAATTATATCTGCCTTCAAGAAACAACTTAAATTTGGCTTCTATTTTCAGCACCAGGCAGGAAACCCATTAATTCTCTCTTGCAATAAATAGGGGCTGAACATTGCTGGCACAATTATTAACTCCTTCCTCCAGCAAGCATATTTTGTACTGCTGCAGCAGGCCCTTCTAACTTCAGAATAAACTCTGCTTCCTACTTATTCTTCTTCATCTGACTGTGTATCCAATTGATCTCTCATCATGTTTTTCATTATATTTATCATATTGTACTTTACTGATTCTTGCACATAGAGGAAGCTTTTGTGTTCTGTTAGACATCTGACAGTAAATTACGTATAACATTTAGTTTTGTACCTAAAAACGATATTCCAATTCTCTTACATTTTGCAATACAATTTTATTTTCTGAACTGACTTTTATTCAGCTTTGACTCCCTGAAGAATTCAGACCGTGAAAAAGTACAAAACATTCCCAGGATGCCATATATATCTGTGGACAATACGTTTTTAACATCATATTCACCACACTATTCATGTCAACAGTTTTATTGATCAGATAGTTGCATTCCTTTCTGTGGTTATGAAAATAAGGTTTTAATTATAAAAACAGTAGTTAGGTGGGGACGTGAAGCTGCAGTTAAAAATGGCAGAGGTGAGAGAGCCGCAGCATGCTCAAACTCTAAGGCAGGGTTGTGCCTCAGCACTAGCAAGAAACAAGGTGTGCACAACCAGCCCCATCCACTTCTTTCCCCTAAGCAAGCTTATGCACAAATTAAACTGGAGAAAAAACAAGAGTTATAGATAATGACTGAGCTCTTTAATAGAGTTTATATGCTTCACTTCCACAGCATTTTAATGAAATTTGAATGCCTTATTCTTCTGGGTTCTTTTAAAAACCCCAGTCTGCATCACCAAATGCATAAACTATGACTGAATGCTTTTTTTTTAACATTTCCTAGTCCCAGGGCAGATGAACCACATTCTGTATAAATTATAAACTGCATTTACAACAGCCAAGTAAAGCGCAGGAAGGCCAGGATTAACCCAAAGTACAAGGGATGATTTGTAAAAGCTGTAGCTCCCAACTGGCCTTCAGAAGGTAGACAGCAAGTGAATAAACACCAGAGGGCTGGTTCTCAGAATAAATCAAAAATCCATTTCCAGAAACTTTAGAGTCTAAAATACTGACTTCAGAGCAAGAGAAACACTGATACAAGAAACTTATATTTTACTTCTTCATCTTTTTGCATCAATGAATTCAAAATTGTTCTGCTAAGTGTGTGTTGATACGTCTGTCACAGGGCAGAAGCTCTGTGAGCAACAAAGGCTAAAATGAAGGGTTGGCAGGAGACCTTGCAGAGTAGCAGTCCTCCAGAGATGCGGATCCATAGAACATGGGCACTCCAAAGAACATCACTATAATTCAGCCCAACCTAGTTCGATTGACTCTGAATAAACAACCTTAAAGGCAGAGGTTCTCTGACACCTTAGGAATAAAATGCTGCTTCTAAATTCTGTGTATCCCATAGAGTTTAGGTAAAGGAGGGTGTTTTTTTAGGGATGGAGGCTGTTATGTCAGGGCCAGATGCAAAAACTAAACAGGAACATGATGCAGTGCACAAATCTGATGCGTTTTACATATTTTTTCCAGCAGGTCTATTTATTGAGAGATTGATTCTGATGGTTTGAATCAACACTGTGTTAGCACACTCTGCTTCTTCATTTTGATAATTAACTGCAAGCTTCACAAATGTTGGCTGAAAATTTTCCTAGGCAGATTTTTTTTTTAGCTTGGCTTCCTGAGGAAATGAAGCTTGCGTGCATCACACTGTCTCTGTGTCATGTCTGTTCAGCTTCAACCAAACTGAACAGCATAGCCATTTTTAAAATAGTAAGATCCTACAACAGACCTGTACAACGTTCAGCACATCATGGAAGGCAGCTCCCAAAGTCATTCATTTTGTTGCCAGCAGCAGAGAAGGGCAGTCACTTCGATTCAGCTGGTAGCAGCTGCTGACCATGCTGGACACATGCAGGTTGGCCACCTTGCATTGCACCATCTCCAGAGTAGCATCTGCCAGGTCATTCCCAACCATTAGGCCAAGCAATGGTACCTAAAAGCCATCAAAAAAACTAAGTACAACACCGTGGCAGGGGAGCTAAGCGGAAGTGAGGCACCTCACTAGGAAGACACAAAAAGACAGGAAGGCACCATGGTAGAGGGTACTTCAGTGTGATCAACGTGAGTGTATCACACCTCAGGAGATAAAAAGCCAGAGAAAACCAGTCCTCATTTAGTTCTGCCATTCAAGGGATGATCTGGATCTTGGATTTTTCCCTTCATCTCTCTCAATCCATCTATTTCCAATTTTCCAGCTGGACTGACCTTTGCAACTCCTTTGTACAAACCCTTGTATAAGCATAAAGAGCTACAGATGGGCATTCAGTCACTTGTTAGATGATGGGTACAGGATAAGCTCACAATTAAACACAGATATTGATCTCTCTCTCTCTCATAAGCCAATGTTGTATATGATGCAAACCAATGACATATGATAAACCATACAATAGATGATACATAAGGTGACCTATGCAATAAGCCTGTATGTTTATTTACATAAGCAAGTGCCAGTTTCACTTGCACACAAGCAGCAACTGAAAACATGCCCCTCTGTTGGACCCATGAAGAGAATACAGAAGAGCTCATGTAAGATGAAGACTGCCTTTTCTTCACATTCTTAAGAAGAAAACATGCTGATGTTGATGAAACAGCAGGTCTCTTTTCACAGCTTTGCAGGATAATAGATGTCTGTTGACAGCCTCAGCTTCCCGTATGGAAAGGAAGATTGCTATGAAGCACAAGAGCACTTTCACATGTGTGCAACAAAGAGTAGTATAGGGCCAGAGCCACCTGCCAGCATGGCCACCAGGCAGAACCTGGCACACCCATTTGCCTCTTAGGAGATGATGATACATAGCCTGGTTTCCAGTAACACCTGACATCTCTCTTTCCGCTCACTGCCATTTGCAATTCAACAGAACCAAAACGATATGAAAAGCTAGTGCATCCTCCCTCTCCAGTACTCCAATAATTAGTAAGGTTTCTTGGTTTTGTTTTGGAGGGGGAGGTTTTTAAACAAAAAGTGGGGAGGGCTGCAGAAAGCAAGCCAGACTCGGAAGCAACACTGCTGCAAGCACAACAAACCCTTTGTTAGCTGCTGCACACAGCCAGCAAAGCAGCACTCGAGCAGCTTGCATGGCAGCTCTGCAACTCCGTCAAGCATTGCGACTGGCATCAGCTCGTTTTGCAAAAAGAAAAAAGTTATAGGTGGTATTTGCCACCTATAACTCTTACTGCAGCAAAATTAAGCTGGCAGGATCTTTATAAATCAGGAGAATTTAAACCAGAACAGGCAACCTGCTGTCTTGTATGTGACACAACACTTCACCCATTTACAGCTGCTTTCCCCAGTGAGTTGGGTTATGCAAAAATTAAAAAGGAAAAAAAACCCTAATCTTGAAGAAATTAAGCTAATATGAATGCCAAAAAGGACTATGATGCCTCTGCCCCAGGCTCCAGTAATGACACTGAGCTGATTATATGAGATATGCCCAAATGATTATAATTATGATCTCAGATATGCCTAGATGTCATAATGAAGAGAAAAGCAAAAAGTCCTTGCTATCCTGATTTAGGGAGGAAACTGTCTGATTCCCTAGCCAGCTGGAAGATAGCAGCTATCTAAAAGAGAAGACTCCACTGCAGAGAACTGGCCCCATCTCTCCACAGTTTTATAACCAGCCATGCCTGTCCCTAAGGCTTCAGAGAAAAATGAAATTAAAAAATCCAGAATTAACCTAGGAAATCAGCCTCTCACCTTCTGCAGCCAGCCAGCTGTAGCCTCGAAGCATGAGACTGTTTTTCTAGTCATTGTCTTAACACAGAGATGAGCGTGTGGAACATGTTCAGGGCAATGAGAGCTCTCTGTTCTCCTCAACAATTTATAAAAGAAGGGAGTGACAAAGAACAAATATAAATTCACAGATATACAGATTGCACAGAAGAAATGACCTGCAGCCATCCACAGAGATGCTCACAAGCCTGTTCCCAGAGTCAGATTAAAGTGTATCCAATTGGATTAAATTCCTAGCAATGGCAAGTTTACCACCTACCTACACTGGGAAATTATTCCTATGTGTAATCACCCTCACTGCATCTTTATAGTGATTGAATTTTTCAAGCTTTGATTTCCAGCCATTGGATCTGTTCTGGGTTTTTTTCTGCAAGACTGAAATCTATACTTGATTTAGTTGTTCTTTTGTTCCTAATACATTGGTAATGCCTTCTTATTGTCTTAAGCTCTACTGACAAGTAATAATTCCTTATTACTTTTATCTTCTCTAAATGTCATTTACATTTTGTAGATTCAATTTTCATTCCCAGTTATGCCACCCTTTTCTATACTTAACATTGATTTCTTGTTTAATTATCACCTTTGTGCCTTCTTTACTAGGCTAGCTTTCCTCTCCAAGGTAACTTACTTGTGTGCTCATTAAAGTGTAGCCTTTAGAATACCCAGCAGGATTTCCTTGAGAAGTCCCATTTTCCATTAAAACTTCCCCTTTTAGCACTCAGTTAGGGAAACAAGTTGTTCTGATGAACCAGTCGATTTTGTGTTTCACATAATACCACCTGGTGCCAAAGTCTGTTTCCATAAAGTACTCCTGTAAACTGTGGTTCCCATGAGGTTTTGGCGATCAGTGGCTGGTGCCGCTGGGTGCCTCAGAAGGTCCAACACTGATTTATCTCATACTTGATGCAGACATTTCCATCCTACATTATCCTTGAGATTTTCCTGAGACTAGCTCTTTAGAAAATGTAAGGCTTTCTTTTTTCTAATGATGTTCAGGAGTCCTCATTCTGGATTTACTGATGTCAATGCACCTTTTCCTCATGCATTGTGGACATGTCCTAGAAAGTGGTGCTCTCTAGTGTGACAAAATTTGTCCCCTGCAACCTTGTAACAAATGCCCACTGATCCCATGTTCTGCTTTGCTGTTTAGTGAAATGGACAGAAATTTCTGCCCTTTTCATGCTACACTAGAAAGGCCAAATTAATTACCCTGTTAAAATTTTGAAAGTATTGATATTTTTCAAATCATCTTTAAAAAGTACTATGGAAATATTATTTCCCTTTAGCACACTAATGAAATTAAAATTATCATTGTTTTTCATACTATAGTATCCGATACATTTGATAATGCAGAGAAGTCAACTGCACAATTTTTATTGTGCAAGTAAACCGCTGGTGTTAATGGTAGTGGTTTTGTTTGGTTTTGTGGGGTTTTTTTTCATTCTGGCACTTGGATTCCATAATAACACAAGACTAGCAATGAATATTGATCAACCTTTTATTACCCAGTATATCAAGCATTATACCCAAGTCACTTTTGTTAAAAAACAAACGTGGTACTTGAAAATAATATCAGATATTTCCTGGCTCCTCTAAAACAAAACAAATAGATTTCTTATCTCACCACAAGTTACTATATTGTATAGATGAATCTGTATGAGGTACAAAAAGAATTAAAAGGCCCAGGTGACACCACGTTCAAAGCAAAAGGTATTACAATAAGTACCTTTTTTAAAAAATTAGATTCACGTAGCCTTACTTACTCACCAGCACTACCAAAATGGAGCCATTCAAGTCATGACTAATCGCTTAACCCCAGGCAAGTTCATTCACATCAAAGAAAAAAAACCAAACACAAAGACCTAGTATGTTGTAAGGATCACAGTGGAGCTGGGCAAACACAGTTTCTTCTCAAAGTTTTGCAGAATTTCTCTGGACTTTTGCATTTCTGAACCAAAGCGAGAAGAGTCCACAAAGGACAAATAATCCCCGAGGAGGTATGATACCTGTAGTCCCTAGTCTAAGAAACATCAAAAGCATATTAAACAAAAATATCACTGTGGCAACATGGGAGTTGAAGGAACCTCAGAATATGTTGTGGCTTGTTACAGCCTCCTCCTGAGGGCACCTCTTAGGGTTGTGAGCAACTCTAACTCTTCAAAAGAAGAAAAGAACTGAGCCCAAGTCTCCCGCACTGCAGGTGAAGGCTGAAGTCATTGGGCTCTAGAGTAAAACAAGGGGAACACCTCCCTTTTCTTCCAGAAGCTTTATGAACTTCTTTGCTTTGCTTTCTTTATATGTAGCCAAAAATGAAATAGTATTATTGAAGGTAAAAGGACCGAGGAGGGCTGGTGGACCACAAGCTGAACATGAGCTAGCCTGGTGCTCTTGCAGCAGGGAAGGCAGAGGGTGTTGTGGGCTGCCTCAGTAAGTCTTGCAGCCAGCAGACCAAAGGATGTGGTAATTCCACTTTCCTCAGAACGTACTAGGTCACATCTGGAATAATGTGTCTAGTCTTGGTCCTTCTAGCTCAAAAGAGACATTTAAAAATTGGAAACAGTCCAGCATTAGATTACAGGACTGGAGAACTTGACAGATGAAAAAAGGTTGAAAGAATTGGGTTTGTTCAGCATGTAGAAGAAACAGCTGGGAGTTGAAAAGAGTCTTTCAACACTTAAATGGTTGTTACAGAGATGATGGAAATTATCTTCAGCAAGATGTCCAGTGACAAGAGGCACTAGGCACAGCTGCTTTAGGGGAACCTCATGTGAGTAGAAGAAATTTTCCACCATGAGAGCAAACTTTGAACAGGTTTCCCAGAAAAGTAGGGAAATTCCCTGGAAATCACTGGGCTTGATGGGCCCCTAATAATCTCATTTAAAGTCCTGCTTTCAACAGGAGCTTGGGACAGACGAGCTCCAGAACTTCCTTCCAACCTAGGCTTTTCTATATGATTCCGTAATTACCATGGTTTTGTTCCGACTAGAAAACACAAAACAAACACAGTCAATGCTACTAGAAATACGTAATTTTCAGTTAGGACTCCAGACTGAAAACCAGACTTGCCGTGTAGTTTTAGTTCAGTTTCATCAATGAGTTTTCTCTCAATTCATCTTCACTGAGGACTTTCTAAGACACTGCTATAAACTTTGTCAGTAAACATAGATAGAAACAATTAGTTGAATTTTGATGTCTTGTATGTTATGCCTCGAGCTGTTGATAGGCATTTATTCAATGCAATCCTATTTATTTACCAACCATGTACACTGTGTGCTGTTTCCCCAAACAGAGGAGGAAGCAAACAGCAGGAGACAGTTTCTTTACTCACAGTTTAAAGCACCTCTTTCTCAGGGTCACACTGCAAGCAGTCCTCAGGCTGGTGGGCTTCCTTGCTCCCTTTTCTGTGCATTTCTGTAGAGCTCCTGCCCACTGCACACATCCACACAACCACAATAAAACTGATCCCAATATTTTCAGGACATCAAAAAAATTCCTCAGATGGTCTAGCTAAGGCTTTACCATGACTAGGACACAGCCTGCTCTGGAAAGAACAGTTGAGGACTGGAAACTATTACTAAGTAAAAGGAAATTTAAACATTTTGTTTCCATTTGCTTGCACAGCAGGCCTGAAACAGCTTCAGAGTGATGGGACACAACTGTAAAACCACATACCTATATGCTTGTAAAACACTTACCTAACCATTGCATGACAGTGGTTACCATGTCAGCAGTATGCAAAACCCTCTGTATTCTACATTAATTTCAAAATAGAGAACTTACAGAGTTCTACTGGCAGCCAAACCCAGACTCATCTTCCATTTGCAACATTTCAAGAAAGAACTCACAGGAAAGACTGTTTTGGACTAACTCTACTCACTACCTTTAATGCATATACTGGGTGACTACACAGAGCCATGTTTCGATCAAAACAAAGAATTAATACCAGGAAATTTTATAGGTGAAAAATTGCAAAGTAGGAAATAAAGAAAATGACACAGCCATGCTACCTTGTAACATGCTTCTCTTTAATTCATGACCATATTAATGGTTAAAAAAATGGTTATACATGTTGGAACAAAAAGTAAACAATATTTACAAATTGGAGATTACAAAATTTAATAATTTTTCAACTCTAAAAGAAATCTTAGCAGATAAAAAGAATATGAAGCAGGAGAGAAGCACTACCATTTTTTTGTATGCAACATTACCCAGGGCAAAACCAAATATTCTGCTTACCACAGCATGGTAGGACCTTGCTGTATCCCTCTAACAAGCCTGCCTTGGAAAAGTATAATATCCAATGGAAGCCCTTACAAGGCATCTCTCCTAAAAGGCCTGTAACAAGAAATATGAAAAACGAAAATTTTGGTAGGAGTAATATATTTGCCCCTATGAGTTCCTCCATGCTTCAAAAACAGAAAGGTGAGAGCACACTTTTGTTCAGCTCATGCTTTAATTCCCTCATTCGTAATACCACTGCTGACAGCCCTGATGTCCATACTTCAGAAGGATGTTTGAAAACTTGAAAGAAACTACAGGAAAAACTGGTGATACAGAAATGTTGCCTTACGGTTAGAAACTAAAGCGCCTCAATAAGATTTGCTTAACAACAAAAGAGGGCTGAGATGCCTTGATCCCAGCCTTTAAGTTTCTTCATTGAATAATGTCCAGTGCTAAAGGCTTTTTTAATCCAGCAAAGATTCAACAAGTTAAGTCAAAGCTAAATTCAGACCACAAATAAAACAGTTCACCTGAACAGCAAGTCTTGGTATAGATGTGGTGAATTCTTTGTTCTCTGAACTCTTTAAATATGAACAGGACATCTTTCTAATGAAGTTCACCTTGAAATAATGGTCTTCAAGCAAGACTGACAGAGCGATGCTCTGTGGTCAATGCTAAGGTTGGACTGGATTACAGCACCAAAATGATTGGGCTCTTCTTGTCTTAATGTCCACGCAGCAATTACATTGAGACATGCTTGTAATTCACTCTTAAGTATATTTTGTAAATAATTATTACAAGTTTTACTACACCCTTACTGACATATTGAAAATTATTTGCATGTAAAAGGGCTACTTTTGTAGAGAATATATTGACACTGTCCTAGGACTCACATATTTAAGGAATTACAATTTAATTGGGATACAGGAAAATTCATATATAGAAATTCAGTGGCTGATCTGCTCAGTGCTAGCTGCAGAGGTCCTACAGAGAGTAAAAAGTATTCAAGTAATTCTCCAGTGTCATATTTGCTTGAAACCCCAGCTGCTTTTTATGAGAGCTAAGAATCTCTAACATTCCACCAGCGTTTAGCTATTCGGTATATTAGTTTATGAGTCTCAGCAAAGAACAGACCTTGATTATTAACCTCTCACTAAACCCCTCACAAACCCAAAAACTGGTGAAAGAATAAGAACAAAACCACACATGAATGTTATCAGGAAATGTATATGTTTATTACTTTCTGATTTCCCCAGCACTTGACAGTCTACTTGATAACCATTGAATTTTTATTACTTTCATTGATTTATCAACTCCTTTTAGTTCAGAACATGAATAAGCTGAAAAGTGAAGAGCCAAAATAAAATTCCCTTTCATAAAGCATTTCCTTTCATACAGGATTCACTGGCATAATTACACCCCTATAGTTCTGATGGTATAACTCCCCATGTGGACGCTTGAATTCTACGGGCATTCAAGCAAGATTAAAAAGCATCCACAAGGCATAATTATACTACTATAGTCTCTGGTAAATTTCCTTATATAACGAACACCTTTCAGTGGTGAAAAGAGAGGTTATTTGAAGGGGGGGAGGAAAAAATGCTTTTAATTTCCTAATGCGGAAATTTTACAAGGTTTTCTGCTCTTCAGTTGCAACATACTATATAAGCATGCACAAAAAAAATATTACAAATATGAAAACAAAAGTTCTTTGGATGATTCATTTTAACTGACCTCCGGTCAAAGCACATTGACCCAAAATGATATCACAATTACTCAAGATTATTTACCAAGGTTTGGGAATTTTTAAAAATCTAGGTAATTTTCCCTTTTAATATCATGAGTACAATTGATTTGTGGTGTATGTGATCATCAATTCTGTAAAGTAGGTTCTGTAAGCTATACTTAGGCACCAAACTGGTTTATGCCACTGCATAAAAATGGATCTGGGCTCTCAATACCATAATGAGAGAGGAAATAACAGAATTACAGTACGTTTTGTATTCTCTTATAAAAGATTAACATAAGAGGTCTGATCTTACCCTAATTCCTTCACCTTGTACCTATGTGGTTAGAATGCACGACTTTCTAGAATGCACTTAAGAGTGCTCAGAGTTAGATTAAACTTACAGAAAAGCTAAACATATCCAGGTAAAGGAGTTAACGACAAAGGTATCCAAGCAACTATAATTCATTTAAGTAAAATGTGCATAAAGGGTTAAAAAATGTAGAGTTTGCAGAAATAAACTAAATTTAACTCCACATTTCCCTCAGGTTCTCATTACAGAAGAAAATTAAGGTTGTCTGGATGACTTTAACCATGTGTTTTCTTTTTTAATATATTTCTTTTTATTGAAGTGCAATTTTTTCACTACATTTCCTAGGTTTCAATTATTTTTTTGTATAGCTAATGCACTTCTAAAACATTTTAACACAAATACTCTAATACATTCAGCTTTTACATAGATTTTTGGCAGGCATTTTTCTTGGATTTCTTTTCTTTAAAATTATTAAAAATATTACACATGAGCACTAAGGAAGAACCACTTGGGTAATATGGGTTTAGTAATCAAAATATACAGAGTGAGACCAGCATATTGCTTTTCAATGTCTTCATATCATCATAATAGCGTGAACAGTCAAAAGTGATGAAGCTTACTATTGATTTACAATTGATCATCAGATCAGAGATGTAAGTTATTATGACAGACTCAAGACTTTTTGTTTCTGAGTCCCAAATAGAGCTAGGCATATTTACGAGGAGGGAGACCAGCAGGACAACAAAGGAAAGCTTCAGTATCAGTCACCCAGCACTGTTCAGAAATGTAACTCTGGAAATTTTAAAAACAAAACCAAAACCAACAAAACACCACATAAAAACACACAAAAAAATAAAATGCCAGGCGTGGGGAAGGTAGGTGGGACATGACTAAAAAGCAGCCAGGTGTTGAGAGAGCATTCATTTGCTGTATGGCAGAGCTGAGTTCAACTGTACGTTGCACCCAGGCCTGCCTCTTCTACCTCCCCAAGGTACGGCCTCATCGCCAGGCCGCTCTCATCATTACTGCCATGGATGCTGGAATATTTCATAAGAGATGCTGCACACCCTCACCAAATGGGAAGAAAAGCATCCCACCCTCAAGCAACCTAGTTGCTCCTGACTAGCTAAGCTCTGGTATCACAATGGCCAGCCTTAGAGTTGTTGACCCTTGTTACTGTATATATAGTTATAATTAGTCACAATCATGTGGTTAATGGATTTGTTAATTTTAATCTTTATTTCTTCAATTCTAGCCTGTACATGAAAGTTTGATTAATTTCAGTTCTGTGGTGAATTTGAAGGATCTGTACTGCTAATTTCTGAGATAATTCCATATTAATTAAAGCAGCAAATTTCTTACAGACTCTGTTGAAAATAATTTTATTGAACCAGTGGGTAGTGGTGTAAAATTGGTGAACATCCATCTTACAATCAAAGAGGAAAAAAGGTCAAATACAAGAGGATATATTTTCACATATAAATCAGGTTGCTTTTGCTTTTAGTACAACACAGATGCTTTGGCTCAGAAGGGGAACCTGCTCCTCTATCACCTGTCAGAGGTTTAACAAGTAAACTTCAATTAATCTTCTCGTAGCAATTTAAAGCATTTAGTTTAACAGCCTGCTGAGGTACAAACATATTCTCCTTCTGTTTAACTTGCTATGTGGTCCATACACTCCTGCAGAGGGGCAGACTTAGCTACAGACACATGCTTGCTTCCTCCTGCTGCATCTGCGGTAAGAGCAACCTACAGGATTCAATGAACTCTACTTCAAAGCCTCCTTGCTCAAAAAATTCCCAGAGTCTCCTTGGGTCTCCTGCCTCATCTCCTAAATACAATCAGACTGCAGTACGTAGCCCTTCAGAATAGCTTATTCCAACGCTGGAAGCATCACACAGTTTTTCTTAGCACAAGTCTGTTACATGAGTTTCTGGAAACCTGAGATCGAATGATCCCTGATCACTCCTTAAAATTTCTGGGAGCCTCCTGCACCACAATATTCAGGTACATAAATATACACTGAACATTCATTCAATCAGTAGAGATGACTCATGCATTCTTTAAAGAAGAACCCAAACTTACCCCCAGAGCTGTGAATAACACCTTCATGTTTGGTAAACAGTGGCAGCTGCATCCGCACTGTACATAGAAAACCAGATGAGAAAATACTGCATTCTGACTGTAGCGGCACACACTGCTAGACAAACTCTTCTTCTGCACAGAGCACATAGGGAAAAAAAGCAGTAAAACCTTAGTATTTTCTATCCTCGGAATAATTCCGGTTTATGTCCTAGTAATATAACCGAATTAACCAGCTATATTATAAGGACTGTTAAAAACGCTGATACGTGAGTGCACCAGCAACAAAACAAGTTTTACGATCCTACAAGCGATTTTGAGAATTAAACAGAGACTGACAGTATCTGTATTTTGTAGTGCCAACTTTTTGAACACTTTGCATTTGTCATGAAACATATGATGGTGTTGGCAGCAGCTCCCAGTTAGCACTGGTCCCCTTTGTAAAAGCCACTGCCTAAACAAAGAACTAGATATGGTCTCACCCTCAAATTTGAAGTGTCTTTGCTCCACTGGTGAATTATTGCTATCCCAGACAGGAGGTGGAAAGCGTGCAGGACTCTGCAGCACACAGAAAATAAGCTTTTCACAGTTTTGTAGGCAGTACACATGAAGCCATTCTATCACTTTTCAGCAACTCCAGCTTACATTACATCTACAGACTTACAGTAAGATGAGATAGTCACAGCATTTAAACCTTCAAACAATCTACACTGCAAATCTGCCAGCCTCCTGTTCCTCAGAATGTTTCATCTCAGCTAAAAATTATCAGTTCAGAGGAATAAGAGCAGAGGTATACAGCTGACTGTAATGCATTCCACCAGACAGCCTTTATGAATTTTTTAGCTGAACTTTCTTCTGTCCTTGTTGTTCTTGCCAACCACATGCAGAACATTTTAGAGACAACAGCAATTCCCAAGAGGTTTGCATGCACTACTCAATTCCCAACAATAAAAAAAATAAAAATATAACCTTTCTCTAAAGTGAGCTTCATCTCATATTTTCCTTCATCCTAAATTACAACTAACATGCAGAAATTGCACTGCATAGCTGAAGAACTAGCAGAAATTGCCACATTCAGTTAGCACAGCAGAAGCAGCAAACTAGAAATAGGATTTCATTCACTTTAATTCACTAGTTGGTTGCCATAAATACTCATCTGTAAAACATGGAATTCTGAATACTCCACAGACATTATTTTCCTTTCATGAAGCTGTTTGTTTACTTTGGCAGTGATTCTCTTGGGAGAAACTCTAATGACTTCCACTACCAAAAAAAAAACCCAAACAAAAAAAATGAAGCAGAAACTGCCACTAGCAAGCAAGAAAATATTAGTCTAATGTGCTGGTTAAACTCCAGGGCAAAAAGGAGAAAAAACAAAGTAAATCACTGCTTTGCATTCTTGTGACCAGAACCCATATCCTTCAAGTCCAGCAGGCAGCATAGCCCTCGTGATGGAAGTCGGGCTTTGAATAAAGCTGTGAGTTTTAAGATTTTAAGATTTTTAGCTTTAAAAATAACCAAACAAAAACACAACAGGGGCATGGGAAGAACAGAATAAAGCAAACTCTCTCAATCCCTGGTGTTAAATTTTCCCACTGCTTTTAATTTCATTCCAACACACAGTGATCTAACAAAGATTTCTTTCCTGATTTTGTTATACCTGGAAAAAAAAGTTATCTACTGTGACTCAACAGGCTGCTCACTGCTAAAAAAGACTTGCATACCTCCTTCCTAACAAAGCATGATTATTATTTTCAGAGCTTAAAAAAATCAAGAACAGAAAAACAGTAAATGAAACACATTGATATAAATCTTCAAACCTCTTTTTCCTGTGAAATGTCAAACCTCATCATCTGCTTTTCTATATGAATAACCTGCAGTCCCAGACTGTTTTCCACATTTCCATGGGAGGAACAAGTCATTAACAAAAATCAACTTTAAGGTTAAGAGGAAGCAGCTCTAGCAAAAGTACGTGAATTGTGTATTTTTGTTACCAGTTAGAACAATGTGCTGTTCCTGGAACGCATATGCAAGCCCGTTTCAAAGCTTAAACTGAGGAACGAAGCAGGCACATGTCACAGACCACAGGACAGCAGACTGTGTACTTCCCTAAACAGCCTGATCATAGGGAAGATCCAGACAGATCTCTTAGCAGGGCCTTTGCGACCAGTGCTGGACGGACAGAGCTACCTAAATACAGAGTGCTGACGAAGAGCCCAGGAAGAGATGACGATGTGGAAAGGCAGAAGGAAACGTAAAATACTAAAGAGAAAACAAGCAATTGGTACCAAACCCCCTGATTTTCTTGTAGCTGTAGAGCCTTGGAAAAGAGGTCAAATGGAGTAGTAAATCACTGTAAATGGTGAAAGGCCTATAAATATTGTGCGCTGTGGAAAGAACAATCTGTTGCATTACAAGCAGCTGATGAGTCTCTATGCTGAGCCACTCACAAGAAAAAGGTTTTTTGAAGTCAGTACTATCTGTAGCCACTTTACTTTTAACTGTAACATGCAAAAATTAATCAGAAAAGTTGCTTTCCATATTGGAATGAAAGCAAAGATAATTTTCACGTGCACCTGTTACTTGCAGCCCATATTCAAAATCACAGCCAAGGTGATTTTCCAACTAGCTGATAGGAGGTAAACAGCAGATTCCAGCAGCAGGCAGAGTGATTTTCATTTTTATGTATTAGGCTTCTGTTGTTTCTCTAATTTACAAAATGAGGAAGCACTGAAGTAACTTTGCATGGAGACAAAAGTCTACATACTACATCTAAATTTTTACCAGTTTCAAGATTTAGTATATGTTCCCAAAAAGTTTAACACTTGTTCAGTGGCATCAGATTAGGAAAAAGTATGGACCCTACCCTCAAGAACGTACAGTTTTTAATGAAGCTGCACCCACAGACTCGGAAGCAGGCAGCACCTCAGCACAATCCCCTTCAGTTCTCATAACTTCTAGAAGTTTTTCTGTTCAAGCAGAAAAATAGAGTGGTGAGCCAAAATCTTTCTCATAATATCCTGTCACTAATACTGGCCAATAGCAGGTGTTATTTCCCTGGGTTTATAAAAAGGAAAGAACTTCAGCTGTGCATGGTAATTTCTAGGAGAGATGGCGACTGTGTGGGGGCAAATTCAGAAGCCACTGCCTTGATGACCCCTTTCATGTCACCCAAATGGCAGCCAGAAGCACTGCTTTGTAACCCTTACAGGTTATTTGATTTGTCTTTCTTTAGTGTTATTTAGCTTATTGCCACTTGTCTTTATATTTTCTCTTCTATAGCATTGCTGGTTCAGTTTGCCACACAAAATTTAGCACACAGTGGATGATGCAGAACACCAGAAAAATAACATGACCATTGTCTTTCAGGCACTGACCTGGGAGAGTTGTCAGATGCAGCTCCACCACAGGCCTCCAAGGTGAAGTTGATGCCTGCATTCATTGTTGCAATGAATACACAGAAGCAGGTTGATTAAAGGCTGCAAGAACCATAACTTAGGTATATTTGGTTTTACCATACTGACGAGGTTTTTTTCAACATCTTTTTTTCAATTTACATATTATATACAGTGATACTGCATACGGCTTGGCATTCACTTGTCATAATGTTTGTTGTCTAGTCTAAGCAACTCACCCCAGCTCTGTGACTCTCTTGCTTCCCCAAGTAATTCAGATGAGGGGGTGCTCTGCCAGTGTGCTCCCTTCTTCAGGCCCAAACATACAGTCACTTTCCAATAACAATCAAGGAACATGGAGTCCAAGCATCCCAGCATCCCCTAAGGTCTGGAAAGGCAAATCTAGGAAGTTCCCAAGTTGCAAATAGTGGAGGTAACTGAAGGAAGCATTATACATGCTTAGTCTGTTCTTACATACTTGTACGGCACCTGTTTTCAGACACTATTACCTTCCTACAAGCCCAATCCAAAAAAGCTCTCAAACTGCCCCTGGAAAGGGGCAACTAAGAGAAATGAAAGCAGGACAGAATCAAGGGATTACAAGGGAGAAAAAAAACATTAAAGCAAGAGGGTGTGAAGGCCAAATGGTGAAAAAACAAGAGACTGGGAACTGGAGAGAGAAAACAAACAGTGCCAAGGACAGGACTCAGCACTTCTTGATGACACTGAGATGCCAGTTAAGAGACTTCATTTCGTGGAGGAGAAACCAGAGTTTGTGGGCGCAGCATACACCAAGAGGTCTTGTCTCAGAGAAGAAGGAGGATATACAGCCCAAAGGATTCTTGGTTTGACTCAGTACAGCTGTTCTTGCTTATGTCAAAGTCAAGAAGCATATGCCACAAAACCAAGGAGCACCAAAGATGCCCTGGATTCTGCAGCACGATATAGCCAGAAGCTTTCCTCGTCATCAGCAGAAAGAGATATCAGGTTTCTTTTTCTAAAGTTACCTGCATTAGGGTAGAACAAATCAAACTTTGGTAGCACCTGTCTTGTGTTTGTAGAAGATGAGGCAGCTAATGCAGAGCAGATGCTTATTTTTTACATGGTTAAAAATAGATGAGATTCACCCCATGAAAGTTGTTCTAATAAACAT
Organism: Falco cherrug; assembly: GCF_023634085.1. Taxonomy (NCBI): domain Eukaryota; kingdom Metazoa; phylum Chordata; class Aves; order Falconiformes; family Falconidae; genus Falco; species Falco cherrug. The sequence goes on from NC_073697.1 coordinate 54,641,741, forward strand.
ACACAATTGAGATAGGTAACTACCATGGTAGAGATAAGCTATCGTGGAGGATGCAAGTACTCTTGTCTTTCAGTCAGTTTAGAAAGATACTCACAGATGCCATGATAGTTGTTTTGAAGAATCGCTAGAATTTGGGCCCGATTTAAAGGGGAGGGAACAGAGAACCTGACCACTTAGCAAAAAAAAAAAAGCCAAAACCCAAACCAAACATGTTCCTACATACTTAGTAGAAATAGGCAGCTGGTTATAGGAGAGACATAGTGCGGCATTGCTTCCACCCTTGCTAGACACCTGAGAACGCCCCAGGTAGAGGAAACCTTCTGTTCAGGCTTGCATATAACCGAATGTCAGGTGTATGACAGGAATGCAAAGGGAAGCCAGATGCTACCAGTTCTGCAGCTCACAGACCTAATGTTTATGAGGACCATGCCATGAAACAACTCACTATCCAGAGAAGAACCATTACTCGGCCAGCAACGTTTACTCAGCATGTGGTCATCTGTAGGGCCTTGGTATGCACTCTTTATTTTTTTGCCACTTGTAAGACAGATGGCTGCAGAGTTCTTGAAATAGATGCCAGTATAATGAATAATTCTGGATTACTAAGCCATAATACAGCAAAGATAAATATGTATCAATTATTCTTCAGTGCTGCAAATGTATTCTCATCTTAACCCTGCAAGATGGCATGGATACTCAAATACACACACCCACACAGGTCCACAATCACATCAGAGATGACTGCAGATGCTGAACCAATTTTTTTTTTCTCCACATTTTACATGCATATAACAAACATGTACAGAGTTAATAAATAAGGACTGTTACACCGGGTCAGACCAAAGGTCCATCGGCCAAATGGAAAGCAGCCGTCCAGCCTTTTGACAGTGGCCACTAATGGATGCCTAGAAAAAAGTACAATAGGTCAAGCCTATGACACTTCCCCAGTGTGCTCTCACATTCAATAGCCGTGTATTAATCCTCTCACCAATGAACTACAGCTTTCCCAAAGCACAAAGAGACCTTACTTATTTTAGTCTTTTCAGGGTTACCTAGATCTTTAACAGCACACCTATAGTTGCCAACTTGTAAATTTGTTTGCACTAAACAGTTGCCAAGAACTGTGCTTCCACTAGATGGGAAGGGTAAAACCCCACCTTTAGTAGCATCAGTCTAGAATATACCTCAAAAAGGCCTACCATGTGCCACTACACCTTAGTATGGGCTCGGTCTGAGCTCCTGCAAGCCCCTGACACCCAACAACATGTGGAAAGGTTTGGCAGCAGCATCGGGGTGGCAAGGAAGGGGCAACTGACCCTGCCTCCCCGGGGGAGCTGTGACACTCCTCACTGCACCACAGGGCGCGGAATACCCACACCAAGCCGAGCAAGCCCGCTCTGGCACCCCAGGACTGCCCCGCCAATCCCACACAGGTGGAGCGGCTGCGAGGCGATGACGAGCCCCCTGACCCCAGCAGCAAGCCCCACGGGTGGGTGCAAGCGGGGTACGCCGAGGCAGCCGCCGGGCACTGGGGGCACACGGCGGCGGGGGGGCAACACACCGCCGGGCAGACACGGCGAGCACTGCGGGCACGTGGCGGGGGTCGCACCGCCGGGCGGGCGGGCGGGCGCTGTGCCTACGACACCCGCCCGCCTCGTGCCGCCGCGCTCGAGCCCCGCCCGCCTGCAGCGCGCGCCCCTGCGTCACTGCAAATGAGCGGCGCGCCAGGCGAAGCCCCGCCTCTCCGAACGGGATCGCGGGCAGCGGAAGAAACCACCAACCCTCCCTGCCTACAGACGGAAAAGCCGGTCGCACCCGCTGCCGAAAAAACAAATAAAATCATTTTATTTCAGGTATTTCCCGCTTGAGAGACGATACGTCGTCGAAGCCCAGCGAGAGCCTCCCTCTCCCAAAAGGGCAGCGGGTCTGCAGGGGGTTACTAAAAGGCTGTCACCTCCCCCTCGCTGAAGTGGGAGCGCCCACCCGGCTCCTCGGCGCCGTGCGCGGGGCCGTTGGTCAGCGCGAGCGCCCACCCCGCCCGGAGCCGCGCCAGTGAAGGGCAAAAGGGGCGGGCCGCCCGCGTGATGCATTATTCATGAGGGGGCGGATCCTCCGGCTCGTTACCAAGGCCGGCCGGGTGGGCAAGGGGGTGGGGCTGTGACGGAACGTTGACGGCTGTTCCGGCATTTTTAAGGGCGTTGCGCCCGGTTCCGAGTCGGCAGTGGGGGCGGGGGAGGCGGCTGGTGGCCTGGCGGAGCCCTGCTGTGGGAACTGGGGCCGCCTGCCCTGTGGGGGTGCCGGCGGCCGGCCGGCTTCCCTCCCTCCCCGCTAGTGCCAAGCTGGGAAGCGCCCCGCGGCCCCCCCGCGTTCTGGTGTAGCGGCTGAGGGGAGCGGGGGGCGGGCGGGGAAGCTACCGGGGAGCGGGGCGGGTGTCGGGGGGGAACGACCTTTCCGGGGTATTTATTGCGGTCTAGCGGATCCCTGTGGGCGCGACTGTAGGCGGGAAGGGCCGCCCTGCCGTGGGTCCCGATAGATCAGAAGGGGGGGGGGAGGGGGAAATCGGATTATTTATTATCGAAAGGCTCCGACATTTTAGAAAGCCAGCACATAGTGGAGGTGATGGCGAGGAAGAGGGCTTTATTCTAGAAAGTGGCTATTTTCTGGTTCATGTAGTGGTTTGCGATAGGCGGGTGTTTAAGCCCTCCCCGCTCCCCCCTAAGGTTATTAATTATCTTTGTCTCTTCAGACAGCCGGGGTGGGGAGTTCACCCCTCCGCTGAGCCGGTGTCAGGGGAGCCCCCTCCATCGCGTGGGGGATCGCAGCCGCGGGCTCCCGCAGACGGCGACTTCCAGCCCCAGCCCGCTGTTGGGTGTAGGAGGCGCTGGCTCCGCCGCGTCCTTCCCGTCCCTGGCAGCAGCGGCCGCTTCCCGTGCCGCCGCCTCCTGCCACTTCTCACCCGCTGTAACCGGCTCCCTTGGCAGCGGCGGCGTGTCCGGTGGGTCGCCGCCGCCCTCCCCGTTCCCCTCAGCGGCCGCTGCTGCGCATCATCAAAACATGCAGGATGAGCTGCTCCTGGGGGTGACACGGCAGCAGCAGCCAAGCAGCGAGAGGCTGGGCAGCAGCCCCGCATCAGGACACCCCCCTCTCGGCCACCCCTCCTCTGACTTTAAACCCAGTCTCAGCCCCCATCAGGATTTAAACAAGCAGCAACCGCAGCAGCAACAGCCGCCGCCTCCTCAGCTGAGCCAGAAGAGGAAAGAGTTTAAGCAGCAGCAGCAGCAGCTCAGCAGCCCAGCCCAGCTCGGCAGCAGCCACCCCCTGAATAACCACCACCCCCCAGACTATCATCACCACCCCCCTCAGCAGCAGCAGCAGTTCAGCCACCCCACTGACAAGTACCAGCAGCAGGAGCACAGGCAACAGCAGCAGCTCCAGCTCCTCAGCGTTCACCCCCCGGAGCCGCCGCGGACAGGGGACTACCCGCACCACCGGCCCCTCAGTCCCGCCGAGCAGAAGGGCGGCGCGGACAGGGGGGGTGCAGAGCGGCTCGCCCCTTCCTGCCCGGGGGGATCGGTGTCCGCGGACCCCAATGTGGGGGTGGCCGCCGCCTCCTGCGTGAATCCGCCTCCGTCTCCTCCTCATCTGCAGGCGAGAGCCAAGCTGCCCCCCATGGAGTCCCCCCCGAACAGCCACTTGCTGGGCAGCCCCGGGAACCTCCTGCCCGGCGGGCTAGGCTCTGGCTTCAGCAGCCTGCAGAGCCCGGAGATCCCCAGCCCCCATCACCAGAGCGGGGGCGGCTCCTCCTCGGCGGCTTCCCCTCCTCCTCCGCCGCTGCCCGGCTTCGGCACCCCCTGGTCGGTGCAGACCTCGTCGCCGCCTCCGCAGCAGACGCAGCAGCCTCCGGTCTCCAGCGGCGGCGGCGGCGGGCAGATCAGCGCGATGCCGCCCCCGAGCCCGGAATCCGAGACCAGCTTCTACCCGGGGATCCCGTCATCGATCAACCCCGCTTTCTTCCAGAGCTTCTCGCCGGTGTCGCCTCACAACCCCTGCGCCGGGCCCTTCAGCAGCCCCTTCTCGGCCGCCGCCCCCCCGCCGCCGCCGCAGATGAATTTACCTCAGCAGCAGCAGCAACAGCAGCAGAACCGGAGATCCCCTGTGAGCCCCCAGCTCCAGCACCAACACCAGGCGGCGGCCGCCGCCGCCGCCTTCCTGCAGCAGAGGAACTCCTACAACCACCACCAGGTACCGGGCGGCGGCGGGGCGGCAGGGAGCCCGGGCGAGCCGGCTCCGGGGGGGAGCCTGGGGCGAGGGGCAGCCCTGGGGCGGGGAGGGGGACGGGAGGAGGGCACCGGGACGAGACAGGGGGGCTCCGCGCCCCTCGTTTAGCTGGTCGCGGGAGCCGGGAGGTTTCTCTCCCGGCGCTGGGCGAGGCTGCGCGGCGGTGACAGCCCGGCGAGACCGCGGCGGCGGAGGCAGGGCGGGGCCCGGCCCGGCCGCTGTCGCCCCGTCGCGTTCGGCGGGCTCAGGGCCGCGGGCGGCCGGCCGGAGGGCACTTGCGGCCCGCTCGCGGTGTGGGGGAAGGCGGTCGTAGGGATCGGGCCGGGAGGCTGGTGGCAGCGGCCCGCCCCGCGCCCGGCCGTAGCTCCCCGCCCGTTCCGGGTGGCAGGTGGCGGGGCGGCCGCTTCGGCCGCGTCCCCTGGGCCGTGCCGGCCCCGCTCGGTGCGCCGTCGGCTGCCCGGGGCCGCCGCTTCTTTTCGGGATGTGAGGGGAGGGGGTTTCCTCTTACAAAAGAGGATAAACGCTCCTTTTCGTGTCAAGGAGGAGTTTCGCCGTCAAAATACCCCCCTTGCTCGCCCGCAGCGAGCGCGGCGTCCCCGAACAATGAGCCTGACAGCTCCGGCCGGCGCCGCCTCCCCGGGAAGCCCCTTCCCCAGCCCAAACCTGCCCCCGCACCCCCTGGGCGTGCCGGGTGGGTGGGCGCGGGTCACCGAAAGCGGGCTCCGATGGGAAGGCTGTCGAGGTTGTTGCCTTTTCAGGGGGTTTGCCCGAAATCACTTGAATTTTGTGTGCAAAGACGGCGCTGTGTTTCGGGTTACCGTAGTTCTGCTACGGTTTTAATCAAGTGACATAACGATCCCGTGTTAAAATGGAAGTGTAAGTGTGCGTTTCTACCTGGAACGGAATATTCATTGTAAGGAATCAGAGAAAAGCAGATCCACGTTAGTATTAGGCTAGTGCATTACAGCCACGTCTTGCTCCAATCGTTCAGTTATGGAAAGCCAAAGTTACATAGGCCTCGTCTTGAATTTTCTTCTATTCTAGCATTAAATCCTGTCAGGTTTAATCGGTAGAGCTGGATCTGTGAAGCATTTCTATCAGAGCTGGAATTGTGCATTGTGTGCTTGTCCAAGAACTGACTTGGGTGCATCGTGATTGGGAGCTGGTTGTCCTTAACATCTATAATAACCCTCTTCAAACAAATTCCAAAGCCATTCTCCAACAGTGAGCTGTACAGGAATTTTCTCTCAGTTACAAGTTGTAGGTAAACTTAAAACAGTGCCATGACAGCATAGTTAGCAATATTACAGGCTTGTTAACATTCAGCATTATCTCTTAAGGTTTGTTTCACAATAGTGTGTCTGCCTCTCCCAAAATTCCAACCCAGGTATTCAAGTTTTACAACATAATTATCTATAATTATATACAATGGGTTGTTTTCCTGATTACTTGACCAAAAATGGCTTTAGTGGGTTTTTGTGTTGGTTTGTTGGGTTTTGGTTTGTTGGTTTTTTTTTGGGGGGGAGGGTGTTGTTATAGTTTTATCTTTGTCTGCAGAAAGTTCTATTTTATCTAATATAACATTAATATGCTTTACATTTTTAAGTTATTAGAATTAACAAGCTGAGTGTTGCTTGCAGTGAAACTTAGAGGTAAAATTGCTGTGCTGTGACTTCACAGAAGAACTGAACTTAGAATATCTCACACATGTGCACCCCCCACCCCCCATTTCTATGTTTGAGAAAAAGCCTTTCCAAGAACAGATTTGAGAATGCTAAGGATAAGTACTGCTTGCTGTCAGTCAGGCTCAGTGGGTCCACCTCTTGGTAGTATGACAACCACTATAGGTCACTTTTTAGCACAAGTTGTGGTTTAGGAATAAAAACTTACCATCCTGTAAAATCTTTCCTCTAAAGACTGCTTCTGTTTTCATATTGAGGAATATAGGGCACTTGAATGATACAAAAAATACTTCATGCTGTGTCTAAATATGAAGAAAACCCCAAAACTCAAAAAAAAACCAAAACCAAAAACAAAAAACAACAACCCCTGGATTCCACCCTGTAGAATTCCCCAGATAGTCCCGTTCATTACTCCAGAAATACTTGAGCAGTGGCTTCAGTATAACACATTTTAATGTGGAAATGTTAAGATAGCTCCTTCAAACAGAGTCTCGGTACAGTAATCAGTCCTCTTTTTGCTCTTGCATGGTAATACTGAGACAATGATACTCAAAATACTGCGGGGGGGGGGGGGTGTGTGGGGTGTGGAATCAATCTGCCATATCTATTTCAATCTTTTAAGTTTCTGCTTGCTGTAGTGAAATACTACTACTCAGTAGAAATACTTGTTAGTAGTAGGCTAATAATTATTTTAGTAATAGTTTTAAAAATTTACCCCTTTTGAAATTCTTGTGTTATTTTTACAGAGTTCCCACTAGATAATACTAAGTAATGTATTACAAAATGGTCTCAGGGGGTTATTTTTAACATGGTTTTACACCTTGGAATTGTTGTACTGCATAGCTTTAAAGAATGCTACCAGTTACTAAAACAATAATCTAAGTTGTTTGCACAATTACTGTGGGGGTTTTTGGGGTGTATGGGGGAGTTGGAATTACAAGGTTTTTTTATGATGCTGTTTACTTCCTTGCCTCAGTAATTAATTTACATGTTATCAGGAAAGAGTAGTTTATAGAAATCTCTGTGCATTGATTACTTGGTGGTTGGTTCTTACAGTTTTTTGTTTGTTTTGTGGGGTTTTTTTCAAGTAGAAAAAGATTTCAAGTATCTTCAAAATAATGTAAATGAATCTTTCTTTTTAGCCTCTTCTGAAGCAGTCACCCTGGAGCAATCAGAGTAGCGGCTGGAGCACAGGAAATATATCCTGGGGAGGAATGCATGGCAGAGACCATCGTAGAACTGGAAACATGGGAATTCCAGGAACTATGAACCAGATCTCTCCTTTGAAGAAGCCCTTTTCTGGTAATGTCATAGCTCCTCCTAAATTTACTCGCTCCACTCCATCAGTGACGCCAAAATCATGGATTGAAGATAATGTTTTCCGAACTGACAACAACAGTAATACTCTGCTTCCTTTGCAGGTAAGGATGGTATGTAACTGTTGTGTTCATAGTCTTGCGTAGCATTTTGACTTTGTTCATTTAAAAGGAGAATTAAACAGGGGTTGCAGCCCTGATACTTTTGTGTACAAATTGTGTATTTGTATATTATTTTTAGTTCTAACAACTAACCCCAGCATTTTCTGTGCATTCAGCAATATATGATTTTCACAGTTAAGAATATTGACTGTCAAGAAAGATAGAAACTGTAGCCACTGACACAGCAATAAAGCAAAATGTTTAATCCAGCAAGTACTTTCTGCCTATGATAACACTAATACTCTTCTAAATTCCTTTAAAACTCAGGATCTTTTTTGTTCGCCTGCCCTTCTGAGTCTTTGTCATGTTGTCTTTTACTGGTATTCTAGGGTGACATTTGCATGTTAGGTGTTTTTTCCTCCATACTCTAGCAACTTTTATATTATGTTTTGAATGGAAGCCCTGTATTTAGAAGTGTTAAACAGGAGGGTGTGTCTTAGAACTAAAGATTTGGGTGCACCTCCTGGACTTTGTCAGTGACATCTTATGTGACTTTAGGTAAGTCTCTTAACCTTAACCTCAGTTACCTGTTGGTAAAATGTTATTTTTCCCATTCCTGCCTGTATTCATTTAGTCATAACGTTTCTTGTAAGCAGAGACATCTATTATTTTGGATTCAAATCTCAGTTGCCATTCTAACAATTTGTAGTTTTTTGCATGGGTTTTTTTGTTGCAAAAAAGCCTTGGGCTACTTATTTTAGAAATAATGCATTTTAAAATAGAAAGCAGCTATTCCATAAATTCTGTATGTTTTAATTTTTTACGCGTGTGTCAGCTTCTGTTTTTGTCTTTACACTGAGCTACTACATTCCAGCAAAAGTAAAAAAGTTAATATGCAGAGAAAATAAAATGTTTCTTTATCTCCACATAAGGCTATTACAGCTGAGTTTTGTTAGGTTTCACACAGAGTAACCTAGAGTTTTGTCAGTTGTTTTGAGTTTGTATAGCTGTATTTGCATCAGTTAGCAAGCTGATCCTTACATAGCTGTAGTAGTGGCAAAAGGGTGCTCCCTGGAACCAGATTTCCCATTAGAGTTCCAATTCTTCTTTACCGCTTTGCTGGTGGAGTTTCATTTGGCACAAGAGGCCATGTCCTGACTCTGTCCAGGCAAGCTCTGTCACTTGCAGTATTGTTGAGGCTAATGGTGACTTTTGGACATAACCTAAATTGTGCTCCAAGTGTGTGCATTGGACCTGAAAACTTGAGGATTTGCTATACAGTGAAGACCTGTTCCATTAAGTACCCTTGCTAGCTGGAGTATCATAGTTGAGTCATTTTTGCGTGGTTGGAAAGATGAGAAAAAAGGTACCTTTCTGTATGTATTTAACCCGATCTATTAGGGAAAACAGATTGTGGATAGGTAATGCTTTATGGTGGAGGGCTCCAAGAACAGCTAAAAGTAAACACTGAAAATGTCTCCTGAAGACGTTAGTCTAAGGAACAGGGTTAAAAATATTTATGCCATCATAGGTTGAAACTGCGGTGATGTATACGTTGGAAATCATATGCAGCTAAGCACAAGTTGTGAATGTATTTATTCATTCAATATGTTTTATAAGTCAGTATGACTATTACTTTGAACTTTCAGAAGCTTCTATGGCGGTCATCCAGTATAGATTAACTCATTTTATGTCTAAACAAAAGTCCTGTGCATTCAAACTATAAATCATTTTTATCTTCTAGGGTAGAAAAAAAATCCTTGCAATTTAACTTCATAATACATTACATTAATGTTTCCGTTTGGGGGTTGGTATGTGGTTTGGTTTATGTTTAAGAGATGGTGTCAAAAGAGATGGTGTCAAAATAAGAAGGCAGGCACACTTAATTGGTGGTGGTGGTACCTGTGAACACCAAAGCAGCCAGTTAGACAGACTTGTTTGGCTACTTTTATGCTGTAGATCCATCTATGCTTAAATCTTCCATATGTATATAAAGTCATAGTTGCAGAACACAGTAAAAATAATCCTCTGAAGGGTTGCAGCGTTATCTACTGCTATTGTGGGAGTACTAGATGTTTCCATAAATTACTTTGCTACACTGAAATTGTGTTTTTATTTTTCATTTGTTAGACAGTTGTTATATGGTTAATTCCTTGTGATGACTGTTACGTTTTGCAAGTCATAATGAAAAAGTTAAATAGAGCTTGGAGCTCGTGCTTCTTTTCATCAGGACTTGTCTTGGCAATGGCAATGCTGTCAAACACCCATCTTGCTAATTTGTACTGCTTTGTCTCCTTCCATAAAAGGCTGAGGTATTTGGATTGAGGGTTCTTAAAGATACAGTAGCAATTGCAGAAGATAGTCAGAAATAGCAGTAATTAAATTTTGTGCCATTTGGAAAAATTTGCATGAAAGTATTGTATGTATGTAGAAGTTACCCATTTCTTGCAAGTTTCCAAAGAGCAAACACATGTTAGCATGCATGTTGAATACATACTGTATCATTCACAGTTTTGTGGGATACTTTTCTGACGATTGTGCCATCTTTAACAACGGTATGTATGGCAGGGGACAAAACACCTCTCCTCTAAACTTCAGCTAGCTGAAGCTTAGCAAATGAGAACAGCTTAGAAAAGCCAGTGTCTTCACTAACTTTCTGTAGATAGTTAATGTACTGCTACCGTTTCTTAAAATGCTGTATATTTTTTGCTGAGTCCAAATGGCATTCAGCAGTGTCAGCTGCTCATCCAGTTTCTGTAAAACATGTACCTGATGCAAACAAGATAAGCCACAGAGGAATCACATACAAATTCAAAGCTTTTCCCTTCCATGAAACCTCGTTATTCTTTGGTGTTTGCATTGATCGATTGTCCCCAGTATAGAACTGACATAACTTCTGATGAAAATAATGTTTTGTGGCATTAAACTAATATACCAATGACAATGAATGTCGTTACTGATAATTGAGTAAGTAATTGTGTGTATCACTAAAGGGATGAAAGCAGATTTTCTGTACTTTGTAGTTAAAACTTCAGTGGCTGCATGAGTTACAGCAAAGGTGCTTTTCTTTACAGCAGTTATGAAGGACATCTCAGGGGAATTTTCCAAAGTTCAAGAGTCTTTGTTTTGTTTTTAAATAAAAGTAGTTAAACATCATGGCAACACGTTTAAAAATGAGCATATTTAGCCAATAGCCGTTTTTCTTATGTGACCCCCAGTAAGAACCTTTTTTTTTTTCCTCCCTCGGGTTTGTAAGATAACACAAACTAAAGTTCATTCATAGACAAAACTATGTCTGCAAGTTGAAGTTCTGCCACACTGCTTGCACCATTATAGGTACTTCATATAGGAAGGGGTTTGATTGACCTGGATTGTACTGGAATCATTTAGGAACAATTGGGATCTTGTCAGGTATTCACACCATCTAACTTAAGCATTTAATTGAGGCACCTATTTCTCTCTCCTTGGAGAGAATCTAGGCTCCTTATTTAGATAATCTAATTCTCTACAAGAACATACCTGGCACCACTGACCTTATACAGCCTGTGGGATTCCAGTGTTGGCTTCTACGTTGCGTGTCAAGAAGTTAAACAGTACTAATACTGTCTCTTATTCCCTGTTCTTAACTACAAAAGAAAAAGCCACCAAAATAAACAATGGTGCAAAATTAAAAATATTTTTTTTTCCCCCAAGAAAAAAACACGCTTCTGGCATTTCTGTAGCTAAAACAAGCACAGAAATCACTGTTCTGTGTATTTGGTTTTTTCATTTATGTTCCTTGGATGAGGAAAATTAGCCATTAATTTATTAACAATTTCTAAATTTCTTTTAAAAAATGCAGTGTCTGCTAACTATAACTATTTTGATTGCAAGCTTACTATAAATTCTTAATGTCTTGCAAATTAAACTTACTAAAATCTATTATAACAGTTTAATAATGCACTTCATTAACTATTTTCATTCTAGTAAAAATACTGCATTCAGTGAATAGGAATTTAGTTTCTGTGTTTCTTCTGAGTTAAGGTAATACACGGCATGTCTGGGTGTTTTTCACCTTGATATGTCCTTCCTATTTGTCCATACAAACAGTATGTGCAATGTTCATGGTCCTAAAAGCTGTTTTTTATGGTGAGGTACCATGTCTTACAAATGCAGATATTATTTTTTTTCATTTCTTTCTGAAATGTGCTTGTTTTCACAGAAAACAAAACACACTGGCGAAGCAAAATTATTTTTAAGATTGTATGTCACAACAGGTGTTAGTTTTAGATATTTAATATAAACTGCTGTCATGTTGCTTCGGTCTTACAACCGCTTCTATTCAGAGGATTTCAGATTCTCAATATGATGGTTTTAGTACTGGTTAATAAATGCACAGTTTAAATGTCTAATCTAGATGACACGTACTAGTCAATACTAGATGAAGAGCAAGTTGCTGAAGTTGGGTTCTTAATGCCATATTTAGACTCCTAAATAGGTGGCCTGTTCCTTCAGAAGTGTTCAGAGTTTCGCAGCTGATGTGAAACTTTAAGGCATTGGGAGTATCTAGCTGTTAAATTACCTTAATTGTCAGACTAGTGTATTTCTCCAAACACTGATTGATAAGCCAGGTTTTACCAGTTTATTTTAACTAAGGCAATACCTGCAACAGAACAGTGTCTTCAGGATTTTTAATGCAATCGATTGATTACCTGGGGCAGATTAAATAACATCCAGAACGATGTATTTGTCTGATGGCCACACTGGGGATCTCTGTAACTGGAGAAAAATGTCTACTGCCATGCTTTTAACTTCAGGATTAAGACCTTTGACTAAGTAGTATTGGGAGCTGCACCGATGAATGATTCAAAGGAATCAATTAGCAGAAAGTTTGTGGGGCTTACCATACAAATGTTTTTATGACTTTTTATGAACTAAGAATTCTCTCCTACTGTTAAAGTCTGCTTCTGTTACACAGCTTATTCTATTGATGCAAGTCAAAATCAGAGTTAGGAAAATTCAACGAAATAATTAGTAGCCGTGATAGTATAGCAGTGATTTATAAGTGAAGTATCTCCCCTTATTCTGTCTGCTAAAGCACGGTTATTCTGTAAGTTTAAATGAATATGTTCTCACCTAAGATCTATCCAAAAGTACATTTACTGTATGGTCTGATGTATTTGCATTTAAGTACTGAAGACTGTATAGATATTTCTAGAGAGTGGGGATGGGGGGTGGTGAAGAGGGTAAAAAAAACCCACACCTAAAACCCCAAAAAGAACCTCAAACTTGAATAACAACTTCCCCTTAAAATGTTTAATTGTTCCTGTAGTTATTTTGTTGAGGGTATTAATATACAAATCTACGAGATTTGCCTTTAAAGTCTTGGCAAGACTGATTTATATCCTCTCCATAATATATCTGGTTTGTTTCCAGCTTATGAATGTATATTCTTGAGCTGGAGTACTCCAGTATGGATACAGTACGTGCTGTTGGGATTTTTTTGTTTATGTTTAAGTGCCTGTGTAATTGGGAAGTAGGTGTGTGTCTGCCACAGGACCTGTTCTTGGTACATTTTAGGTTAATTTAGCCAGCTCATATAGCTGATTGTGTAATTTTAACTTCAAAACACTTCTGTTGTCAGGTTGACCGTTCACAGATGTCTACCAGATATTATAGTTCAGCTTTACCACTAATGACACCATGGAAAGTAACCAAGCAATTTCATGTATCTACTTTAAGCCTTCCTCCTTGCTTTTTTACAGAGCTAAAATTGTAGTTGTCATAGGTTTTCATATCAAGTTTCTCATTTCCACTAGTTATGGTTTCAACAAGGAGCTTATAATCATAATATACCTTCACTAAAATGAAAATTTAAGTTTAGGTGTTAGCAAGGATGATATTTTAGGATATATAATGTACTTAATTGTTAGGTTATTGCTGCTAGTGTTAACACTGAATACTATATTCAGGTACTCTTTTAAGTCTGTGAATACTTTATTATTAAATGAGCTATCACTTTGTAGTCTTAGAACACATTTTGATTCAGAGGTCAGTTTTAGGGTAAAAAATGGAACCTGTTAACATTGGAGTTTGGGAAGTGATTTAAAAAGTTTCTTTAACTGAGCTTTTAAAAAATTCAGTTAATTCAGCAACGTCAAAGCTACAGTCTTTTTTTTTTCTAGCCAGCTAAGACTGTACTCAAAACTGATCGTAAGCTTTATGACTTTTGTTTCCAGCCTCCCATCAGATGGTGATACATTTTTTAGAATATAAGGGACATGTAAAGGAGCGTATTTTGAAGATACTGGCACTTAATGAATTTAATACCCATGTTAAAAATCTATTTTTTTACTTGAAGTAATCTTGCAGATCAGTAGTTCAAAGCATGTATCCAAAACTCAGAGTTGTTTAACTTCTTAATATCTATTTTTGGTGTTTGTGGTTAAAGATTAGCAAAACTGTATTTACTGTTTAATAGTTTCTGGCCTTGTATTTGCTTTATGCAGTGTGACAATATATAAGCTTTGAGGTGTGACTGCACTGAATTTCTGCAAATGCTCAAACCTGATACTCTTTGCATAAATAGCATGGATATATTTAGAAGTCCTAAATAGATTGTACCAAGAAAAATTATTTGTCCAACAATTAGGTGTTGAAACTTGCTCTTCAGAGAAAGCTGCCCTCTTGCTGTTCATTCCACATTTAGACATCCCTGGGGAGGACTTCTGAAACATGCACTGTGTAGATGTGTTTTGGATGGTGTTGTCAAAAGGTCCTTCTAGCACTAACTGTATCCTATGGGTAGGATACTTTATGCTTCTCCTATATTGTGTTGAATTGTAAAAATTCAGAAAGAATTACCACTTTTCTGTAGGCTTGCTTACATAGTCTTAACTTCTAAGTTGAGGTGACAGCTTGTCACTTAGCCCTGTACCTCTGAATCTGTAGCCCTGTACCTCTGAATCTGTAGGCAGTTACACAAAAAACACATTTTCCATTCTGCTGTGTATGAGTGCAGTTGTGATTACTGGTATGGGAATGGTGGGTCAAGCAGGATTCAAATCTTTATACAGGTTAAAAAACAAACAAACAAAAAAAAAACCCCAACAAAAAAAACCCACAAAACCTAGTGTGAGAATTTTTAGTGCTTAGGAGAAGTTAACTGTCAGCTTTGGGGAAAAAACTAGCATTATGCTGTGACATTCCACGGAGATATGCACCTTCTGACACATGAAGAGCTCACTAGCTGCTTAGCACAGGACTGATGAGACACAGAGCTGAGGGAAATGCAAAATATTTTACAGGAATACAGCCTTGACAGAAGGGGCTTTTGGAGTCAGGATAACACAAAACTTGTATTAACATATATGCTTATGTATCAATGCCTTTGTACTACAGATTATCTTCAGTTTCATTATTTCAACACAGTTGATAACTGGTTATCAATCGTGTTGAAATAATGAAACTAAAGATAGTCCCAAGAATTAGGACTATTTCCATGTGCACGGAAAACTACCTAAAACAATCACGTTCAGTGGTAGTACTTCTTGTGCTTGTCCCAAAGACTGAGGAAAATAGTTTCCTGATAGAGTAGAATGTGCTGTAGTAGAGCTGTCCCCTTTCAAGCCATTGCATATTTTTTTCTGCAGAACTTTCTAGAAAATCTTTGCTGCTGTGACCTACATTATTGAAGTATTTTAAGTTCTGCTTTGAAATGAAAGCTTCATATTTGCGTAGGTAACTGTGCTGATTAAAGATATGGTTTACATATCTGGAGAGCACGAAGCAGTGTTTTAGTGTTACAGAGCCTAGCTGCACAGAGTTTTAAAATGCGCCTTGTACCCAAAGAATGACTTAATCCTTTTGAGATAGTTAAATTTCAGATAATGTTGTTTTAGAGTATGTTGTTCATCAGTGTAAATTGAAATAGATGTTTTCAAGTCTGAAGCACTGATTACCTAGGTATTACCCAAACTCACAAGTGGGTATGGTGATGTAGGTAGTGAGACAGCAAAACACAATTCCCATATTTACATCTTGCTTTACTTCAGTGTACTCATTACACTTTTATATTGTACAGTACATGCATATTGCATGTGTCCACTGCCAGAAATGAAGTAATACAATTCAAAGAAACAGACCTCTCTTTTTTTTTTTTTTTTTTTTTTTTAACCTTTATAGACATAAGCTTTCTAAGGTGTAAAGGGAATGGGAGAATATTTTTTTCTTCAACTTCCAGCAGCACAAGACCTTTCACTTTGGATGCACAGAACTTGCAAAATGGAATGATGCAAGGGTGAAGTTACAATCATTGCACCATGTCAGCCACTGGAGTACTTTACAAATGAATCACAAATGCATGTTACAGGTTTTACTTTTTGGTTTTTCTATAAGATCCACAACCAATTGGGCCAGTTGTATGACAGAGCCCTTTTTTACAGGCTTCTGCTCCCCACAGCAAAATTAAGTCTTACTTTATAATGACCATTTGCCAGATAGTCATGTTACCTCATCGTAGATGTATACAGCAATAATAAAAAAATAAGTAAGAAAATTTTATTTAGTGAGGCTGTAACCAAGTGTCACATGTGGTTAAGTCCAGTTTTTACAAATGCTAGTTCTCTGCCCCTATCAGCTACAGAGGTAGCAAAGCATGTTTCTGTTTACTCAACATTGGTTTTTGCAAGAGCACTTATCAAGGATTAAAAATCTTGATGAGATACACCTTTTGAATGCAAGGGGACAGTTGGCAACAAATCCAGCTTTGTCATTGCTCACACCTTCTACAGAAAGCAGGTTCACTATCGTAGGCAGGTTCTTTGCGCTATTGAGAAACAAGCCTGCAAGGGCATGGAAGCAGACTAGTCACTTCAGTTTCATTCTGCTGATTCTCAGGACTGCTAGAGAATTGAATGAAAGCCAACCAGTCCCAAAATAAGGCTGCTGTGAGCTAAAATAGTACTGGTGAGTTGCTGGCTCTCAAACCAGGTTGAAGATCACCTCGTGGACTGTCAGTGGCATTTGGTCTGGGACATGGCAAGGAGACAAGAGAAATACACTTTTTTAGCTTATTAAAATTATCTAAAGGCTTCCAAAATAAAGGATCTGATGACCATGGCACATTGGTTATAGTTGTTTGAGGGAGAAAGCTGGAAAAAAGGCTTCTCTCTCTTCATCCCAACATTGTATCAAGTTGACTAAACTTTCTAAGAAAGGTGAGAATAAAATCATAGTTTCATCATGACTTGTTTTGCAAAACTTGCTAAGTCAGTTTCTGACTCATAGAAAACCTCTATTTCAAAGCTTGCTTTTTCATTCCCCAAACATGAAGAATACCTGCATGCTGGGGGATGTAGTTGAAATTAATCTATGTTCTGCTGAGCTGTCATGGAAAGTCACACTGAATGTGGGTCAGATACCTTATGTCACCATTAAATATGTACTAAGTGGATGGCTGCAGCTTCAGCAAATTTTAATGGTCATGGGATGTGTGGTGTATCTCCTCCTACTCTGTTGAATTACTACAGTGCAACCAGAGAGGACAACAGTAAAATTAAGGCATGTTTACAGGATTCCTTTAAGTGCAATACAGTCCAGCCAAAAGCCTTGCAAGTAGAAGAGCTTAAGGTTTCACAGAAACTATTTTCAGTCTGAAGGTATCCCAGAAAGACCAAAGAAGTTAAATTCATCTTTTTTCTGTTGCTGTAACTTGGTTGTATTAGAAAACATGGGAGAAAATGTCCTAGTTGAGCATACAATCAGTGAAAACATTTATGATTTATTACAATAGCTTTTATTACCTTCAGTGAAAAAATAATTGTAAGACATTGTGGTAACTCTTTTTTAACTTAATGTGCAAAAATATCATTCTCTAGAAGGCTGATAATCTATTAGTAAGCTTTGTGACATTTTCTTTTCATAATTTAGCTGTAACTTCCCGACCATTAACCATTTAGTGCTGACAATTTGTAACACAAGTCTTTGTATGCAAAGGGTCTCAGATTAGTCACCCAGAAGGCAGGAAGTGCAGTCTCAGCAGGGGCCTGCGGGCCCATGCAAGGTACTTAGCCAAGCACCAAGAAAATGCTTGCTTTCATATCAGGTGACTGTCCTTCTTGTCCTGTAGTTCCCCACCTTACTCACTATTTAACTTCTGCATGAAATGAAATTGAGCTCTTGCAGACATTAGTCTCCTTCATTAAACAGCTTAATGCTTACCTCTGCTGTGGATCACTAGAACTAATTCAAGCAGTTCTGAAGGAAACGGGCAATCACAGACTATAAAAGTGCACACACAGAAGAGTCTTTCACAATGCATCTCTAGTTTTATATTTGGATGCTGTTAAACTTACTGTTAATAAAAACAGGTCTTACTGTTAATAAATTCAGGTATCTTAAGCTTTTGTATCATTGTCCATCTCCAGAGTGTATAAGCCTTTAAAAGGCACCTTTGTCTTCCTATCAAATTTCCTGTTAAAAAGTACAGAATTTGTATTCCAATACTAAGGATTTTGTTCTCTTTTAGGATCGAAATAGAATGTATGACAGTCTGAATATGCACTCTTTGGAAAACTCCCTTATTGACATTATGAGAGCAGAGCATGATCCACTTAAAGGTATGTTATTATGCTAAATAAAGAAAAAAGGGTCATCCATTCTGCATATTTGAATTAATACTGATTGCTCATTTAGATTCTAGGTTCGTATTAAAATAGAAAATTAAGTATTTTCTCAACTCACATGAAAGGTCAATCTCAAGCCGCATTTTACTGAAAACACTGGTTTACAGTTGCTTAAAATTTAAGCTTTAGTGTCATCTTAGGTTTTTCACCCTCCCTCCTCCATCCTTCCCTCCTTTCCCCCAAGAAATTAATAGTTTTATTTGAAATGTACTTGTTTGCTGTAGGAAATTCTACCCCAGTTGGTGAAGACATACTGTTAGAGGTAGCCAAAAGGGAGGGGGAATCACACTGCTACCAGTGTTAGCCAGTTAATTTTCCCTTTGCAGTGGAAGCTGGAAAGAAAATTAAGTCCACTGATAAATTCAGGTTTTGTCCTTCCAAATATTTTTTCAAAGCTCCTGGAGGATAAAAATCCACCTGATTGTCCAGTTTCTGTTTGTCTGAAGAAGTCCAGGAATACACTTCACTTTAGAATGCTGGTTCCTCTTACCCTTCTGGGTTCTGTTCACATCATTTGGCCACAGCAGTAAGAATATAGCTAATATTTGTGGGCTTCAGTTTCAGCTCTTCTATGCACTGTACATTAACTCACTCTTTTGAATTCTGTTTTTCCATACTTACTTTCAGGTGGTGTTTACTGTTGAACTTTGGGACAGGGACCCCAAGCCATTTTATTTGGCCTGGTCAAATGTTACTTCATTTGTGGTGTTATAATTAGACTAACACAGTCAGACTTTAAAATTATCTAAGACTTCAGCCTTGTTTTGCGGAAATTAAGCCTCAGTATTGAAGTGATTGAAAAATTTTTAAAAAAACACCCTATGTAAAAAGAAATATTTTATATTTAGTCCCATTCGCTCTCTATTTCTAGAGACTGCTAGACTTTACATGTATTACATGTGCCCATAAGGGCCTGTGTTCTCCTAATGTGAGACAGTTTGCTCATCTGCTTGTTTCTCTTAAGATCTGTAATCAATTGAAAGGCCTGTAGTATTCAGATATTGTGTAACAGTATTGTGAGATTTACAATGTCAAGCCAAAAGTTTGGTGGGATTTTTTCGTGCTAAAAATTTCTACAAAGCGTCAATAAATAGGTAGCATTTAGTTAGCCGGTTAATTTTCCTCCTCTTTATAATAGAGTGGAAGCTGAAATTGAATTTTCTTAGATGTTCTTAAATCAGATCTTTTGTTTCTTACTACCTACAGAGAATTAATGTTAATCTTAAGAAATGTATCATTTAAGTCCATTATTAAATTACATTTCTGTCTATTGTGCATGTTTACAAAACACTGCTAACACAAAGGGGTTGAAACCTGTGAACAGTTAGCCCTGTGGTAACTGCTGTGTACTAAAAGCATGCATATCTCATCAAAGACAAGGTAACTATTTAGATTATCGCTGTTTCAAAGCATTGTTGCTTCAATCTGCCAACTCAGGTGGTGACTAATACCTCTTTGGTTATCTGAACCTAAATCTACCATCAGGAAGGATATTAAAAGGTAAAGGTACTGTAAGGCACAAAATCAGAGAATGCAGATGTTCTATTGGAATATACTGTCATTGGCACCTCTCACATTGCTCAAAACTGGTCAGTTTCTTTGCTTTTTTCTGTGCCTGCTGATGTAACAAATGGAAGTGGTTGCTCTGTTCCCTCTGCCATCTCACTGTTTTCATTTTGGCTTTATAATGCAGAAGAATTTTCAGAGGCACAGTAAGCACAGAAAAGGCCCATTTTTATTTTTATTCATCTCTTCATATTTCAATATGATACAATAGATGAAAATGATCTATTTCCAATAATAATTTTTCAGCAAAAATGAGACTAGATAAAGCTTTAAGATCTTAAAGTGAATTGGGTTCATTCACAGACACTTAAAAAAGTAATGTTTCTGTAGTTATTCTGTACTTTCTAGGGACATGAGAATATTCAGTCTAGAGTTAAGAGATTTTGGGTTTTTTTAACAGTTTCACCATCATACTCTTGCACTGAAAATTCTGCTAAGTTTTATGTTTGAACTAAAACAGATGGAAGCCACAGATAGTGATGAATTCAAAGGAAATCTATTTTTTTGTTCGAGTGCCAGAGAACAATGCATGCGCCAACTGAATTTAAATAGCGTAATGGTGTGCTGTTATTTGAATTGGTTGATTAATTTTTTTGTTTGTTTGGAAGTTAGTACTGCAGCTGAAACAGCTAATTTATTAACAGTAAGACAGAGAAATGTTCCTTACTGACTGAAAATGGGAGGAAGAGAGATCACATCTTAGAATAGCGTTTTAGCTCCTCTCTACCTCTCTTCTGTTTAGTCACCACTAGTTGGTATTTCTGTAATTTCCTAGCAACTTCAGTTTCTTTTTTTTCTGCAAACCATGAAACGCTAATTTTGTTATTTCAGTCTCTGTGGCTTTTCTTTTCACCACAGAAGGTCTGACATTTACTTAAGAACCCATCGTATTTTCTGGCAGAATGCACAGGATTAAGAATATTATTGTTTATTTGTTGTTCTTATTAATATATAACATACTTTGTTGTAACTAAAGAACATTTTGTTACCAGAAAATATTTTTATGACAAGTTTTTAAGTAAATCTAAGCACACTAAAACAATGCATCTTTTATATCAGACCACAGCAGTAAAATGAAAGTCCCTGGAATTTCAAGCACGTGTTTCAGATTTAGCTGCTTACAGTATCTGGAGTATGACTAAGCATCTTGTCTCAGATTTTGCACAATGCAGAACAGACACTGTGTGTACTAGCTCACAGCTTTAAGTTTTGCATTTCAAGATCCATTTTAGAAGGAAGTCAAATTTCACCATTTTTGTCTTCATGAACTTGAAAAAACTTTATTTCAGATGATTCACTGAAAGCTAAGTTTATTCCTGCCAAAAGACTTTTCACAGATGCATAGTTTTGGCTTCACTTAGACAAAGTTTAGTCATTACTACAGACTTGATCAAAAGACAGAAGTAATTTTTAGCTTTCAGTAAGATACTTTTTCAAGGCAGGTTAATAGGGAATAAATGCTTAACTTCACTAGTCATTGCAGCAGAAATACTGTTCATATTAAAAGAAATATTTCCCACATAGTTTTCTTGAAATGCAGTTCATAGTAAGACATTAAGTAACATATAAGATTACCCCTTCCAATCAATGGAATATAAACTGAAGTTAAAATTAATAGAAGTTAAACTAAAATCAGTTCATTTTTACATTGTTATTCTTAAATACTCTTTTTTATTCTTCTTATAGCCCTTAAAACGATTTTGAGAGAAGAATTACAGTGTTGATATACTACCAATACCCATGTATTTCAGGCTAATTCTTCCAGACATACCTCTTATGTACTTGCATTTTTTCTCCTCCTCCCCCAAATGCCAATGCCTCTTGATATCTAGATGTAAAAAAACTTGGGTTGTAGACATTTCAGAAACAGGAATGTCAATGCGTTTGGGGTAAAACAGGTTATGAAAGAAACTTAGAAGAATGGTTATATTTTGCACAGAATATGTATTAGAATTGAGAGGCAGTTTAAACATCTTTCTAGTAAAGTCTCTGGTATTTCCCTTGTAATTTAAAGGCTTGTCTTTTATAAGGCAACTGTATTCAATTCACAATTCATTTCTGTTTCCTGGCCAACTCTCTTACAGCTTTGCAAGCTACGTGTAAGATAGTACTGAACTTGAATTAGCCATAGCTGTATTAGCCGGAGTAAAGGAAGGAATATTAACTTCATGTTGGATTTTTCTTCTGCTTCTTTGTGAGGGGCAAAACAAATTTTTTTGGGGAAAATTACACAAACATATTTTACGTATAGCTAGTAATAAATAATAAAAGTAAACCCTTATTATTTGGCTTATCTGTGGGGAAAAATAACATGCACTTAGTCTGTCTTGCTTTTTCTTGGTTTTATTTCCCCTCTAAATTGGTTTAGTTGAGCTTTTCATCTCTTGGACATCTTTCTTTTAAAAGCAACCTGCTGGCATGCTCAGTGAAAGTAAAATGAAAGCACGGGTGACTCAGCAGCACAGTAGATAACATTTGCTTTCTTTGCATATGGTAACTTCCGGTTTCAAATAAATTTGTGTTATCTTTTGTGTTACGAGGCTCTAAGGTTTAAAGTTATACAGTTGCTTCCTAGAGTAATTTTAATTGCTCTCAGAAAAGAGTTTCTGAAGCTGAACAAAAAAAGTGTGGAAGGAAAAGCTGCTCTCTTAGCCATATAAAAGGCTTTGAAGTTATACACAGAGATTGTTTCCTCTTTGTCATAGGGACTTTCTATGAGAAGAGAATATATTTAGGACTGATAGACTGATTTACCTAAAGAGATTGCTTATTGGAGACAAGACATTTGGCCTCATTATGACTTACATAACTCTTACACAAGCATTTGAAAGTGTACAATCTAGGCTTTCTGTAACTAGGTGTTGTCCAAACACAGTTTTGTGCTGTTGTCTTATCTACGGTGATTCAGAAACAGCTCTCTGAAACTGCTGCAATCCTCAACCATTCACTGATCTGTTATAGTAGTTTGGGAAAAGCTTAGCTTGGAAGCTTTTACTCTGCTAGTCAGGAAGTCAGGAAATCTCCTGGAAAAAAGATAGGAAAGGAGTTTGTGATTCTCAATCTCTTCGTTCAACCATTTAAGACTAATAAAAAGGGGGGAGCGAGGGGGAGTAGACATCAAATTGCAAACTTGTGAAACTGTGCGTCAGCAATGTTTAAAGCAGTTGTTATATTTAAATCTATCCCAAATGTTGTAATATAGAGATTCCTCCAACAGTTTAGTTAAATAGGAACAGAAAGAAAGCGTTTCCAAAAGTAGATATGAATTTGCCTTAAAATGAAAAGTGCATAAGCACAACTACATCTGTATGCTCAAGAGGCTTACAAAAAAATTCAATTTTCATTGCCTGTATTAATAACAGGAGATTCCAAAAATGTAGCTAAAACAGTTTGTTGCTTTTTTCCTCATTGTTTGGATTAGCAAGACTTTTAATTGGATTTAGTGGATAAACTTGGCCCATCAAAATTTATTTGCAAGCTTTTTGTTTTTTTCTGTCTGGATAGAAACAATACATTGTAAGAACTGCCTGGCATGTATTTCTGTTAAAATTAACATTTTAATTAACATGTTAACATGTTAAAATTAACATGTTAAAATTAACATTTAGATGTGAAAGGGGAGGGGGGCTAAATTTAGTAGAGCTCTAGTTGCATAAGAAGTGCCAAACATACCTGCTTCTCCTTAGCAATACTGTTTTGAATTTAGCCATGATACATGAGATACATTATTAATTTGCTGTAATGTGATAAAGTTGCGAGTTCAGGTTGCACAGAGAAAATTTCTATAGAATGATACTTTATGATCAAGTACATTAATATTAGGCATTGTATTTGTTCCAGATAGCAACACATCTATGTATTACTAATTTATTTTTTTAAGCAGGTGGAGGCCACTGGAATTGCTAGAATATCTGTTGAACAGTTTATATGATTTTAGATTACTGACATTGAAGTAGGATACGATTAGGTAGGATTTACGGTGAGGGCAATTCTTAAAATGGTTTGGGTTTTGGGTGTTTTTTTAAATGCATGGAACAACATGCAGTGAAAATAGGTGACTAGGAAGAAATATGTGATAGGGACAAAGTGAATCATTACAAGATGGTGCTCCCATCTTCTATATTTTATATACTGGTGTTTTAAGTGAGGTTTGATATTGTATATGTCCATTTAATTAATCTGTTAAAAATAGTGTAATCTGAGTATGAGACTGATCTTGCACCCAGTTGGATGCGTAGCGTTCTGAATTTATATTGTTAAATTCAGGTGGACACCCTAGAAACACTACATTTTGCTTCAACAGATTAATCTGAGGGATGAGAATCCAAGTTAATGTACCAAATAGCAGTGATTGTATTTTGAAAAAGTGAGCAAGCCATCTACGCTAGAAGTGGTTTTAAGGTTGTAAGTCCTAATACTAGACAACGTGGTAAACACAAGTATTAAGTTCACCAGAATGCAATATTACAAAGTATGATTTCATTGAAATAACCATATAAATAAGACTTAAAAGAAGTATCAGTATAGCTGTACATGTACTGAGAACTGTGTTACTCATTTTCCTTTCTAACCTTCAAATCATTATCTGAGCCAGCAAATTCAGCTTTGTAACACAGCAAGATTGGGTTTCTTTGCGTTTGTGAATTCCTAGGTTTTATGCTGCAGTAGTGTGTCCAGCTGCCCAGTGCACTCCCTCCCCACCCCTTAATGAGGAGTGCTTAATTATTTCAACTTTATCAGTTTGGCATCTATTTTCATCATTTCAGATGCAGCTTATTTGTGAAGCTGGGGGTGGGGGGGAAATAAAAACGAAAGAATGCAAAACCGGAGTTGTAAACCCAGAATTTACTGTCTTCTGAAACAGTTTTCCTTGCCAGGTGTTGACACTCCTGGGCTTCTCTCTTCTGCTAGGCCTGTAGTAATTACAGGAAAATATATATCTTTTGGCTCTTTTGATGAATAGGAAAAGAAGATAAATGTATACAGACAGGGAGAAAGACTGTCACCACAGACTTCAGGAGGTTCAAGATGAGATAATTTCTCATGGTTTCAATTGTTAATCTAGATAGATACAGCATTCTGCTGTACAAGAAAAAGCTCATATTGTTGCGAATATTTCTGTAGCACAATATATGAACATGCTGATGACAGTAAATAATCTTGTAAAATCCTTGCTGTTAGCCAAATAAGTATTACTTTTGTAGACCAAAGAACTAAGAAGTAAAGCAAAGTGAGCAAACCAGTGGCAGCTCCCACACTGCAATTTAAGGTTGCTTTGCTCCTAATTCTTTTCCTGTTGTACCAGCAGGGCAAAATATTTGTAGTTCCAAGAAACATTAGATACAGCTGTAAATGTTTGGCGTGACAAAAATGTGGCTTATAGGTTGAAACTGGACATCTTGAAGACAAGGAATATGAAGACAGAGGCTCCTACAAAGATTTTTGTTTAGTTTAGTAACTTCCCTAAGCCTGCTCAAAAATTCTGTAGAAATTAGAGAAGACAGCCGAGTCCTTTTGGGTTGCATTCATCTTCCCTTTTCCAGGAGGCTGCCCTTGCCCTTCATCACTTTCTCCACACTTTCAAATTCCAAAGCACATAGGTCCTACCTAATCTGCAGGCGTTCTGATATCATCCATTCTTATAATGAAATCTGTGGGAGGAGAAATAGTCCATGGCTGTATGAAAATCTTTCTACCACAATGCCTGTAAATAATAAGGCTGGATAAAATATCTTAAATTATCTTAATCTTACCATTTTGAAGTTTTGAGTGTAAGAATTTATGTATGCTTTTTCTATATTTTTTTGGTTGAAAATTATCATATTGGTTTCCTAAAGGGGAAGAACAAAACTTAAACCCTATTACTCAAAGATTTTCATCAAAAAGGTGTTCTATCCAATGCCAAAGGTGTCCCTAGGGACACAGAACTACTGTTCCAAGAAGTTTCTACTTTTGCTGTTAATCACATAGGTTTACCAAGTGTAGGGGAGGGGAACCAGAGTTAGACAACCTTATATATAGATTGCTGATTTGGTCGTGGCCACCCCTCACCCCCCATCCCACCCCCGTCTTTTTTCCCCCCTGTGTTTCTTTTTAGATTGAGTGAGCCTCATTTGGGTATGACAGTGTCTTAGTAATATGTACATTTTGCAAGCCACTTGTGTATATATTCCTCTTGAAACCTGTGTCAGTTCTAAACACCCATTTTTCCTGACTGGATTCTTCTTTATGCCTCCACAAACGTTCTCTTTTCCTCCAAGAGATATAAATGTTTATGTTACAGTATTTTTTATTATACGCTTATATACTATAAGTAAGCAAGCAAGTATCTTTAAATAGCAAGATAGATGTAAATGTAGTCTTTTGCACATTAAAGCACATTTCTTCCAAACACAGCAGCTATTGTAAATGTCTCTCTAGGTCAGTGTGCACTACTGGTATGTTTGCAGCTTCCTGTAAATAGAAAAAGTCTCCTTTAATAAAAAGGAATTTGTAGTGAACAGGCACTTCAGCTGTGCATTTTAAACCATTCATTTAACTATTAAAGTATAACATGCCACCAGCGTAGTAAAATGCAATACTTTAAAAGTTCTAATGTCAGGAAATGAGGTTTTAATGTAATTTTTATTCAATATAAAATATTGAAAATGTTATTTATCATATTCTTTAGTTTTGTTAATTCTGTAGATAAACCAGTACTCTAGTTTTGCCAGGCTTACTGAAAAATATTACATACTATGGTTATATGTAATACACCAAGATACAGTCATAAATTGGTTAATAAAATTTTAATGCCTTAATTCCTATTAACATAATTTTTCTTAAATCGATTCAGTGGAGAAGTACTAAACTGTAGAAATGCCACTCTGTTAAGCAATGTGCATAGTACAGTTATTCACAGTCACTATGAAAGAGAAGAAGACTAAAGCAGTCAGCACTATTTCTGGGTGTCATGAAACAAAAAGTGGCTTTATCCTATTGAAGCTGATCCCAAAGCACACTGCAGATCTTATGACCAGAGAATTAAGGTTAAGAAGTCTGTTCTTGTCAGCTTTAACTTGGGTCAAGGGTATTGTTGGTTAATGTGCTTGGAGTTAAATATTAGCTCTTTATTTCACTTAGGCAAACTGGAAATACAGTTTATACTTAAATTCTAAGCAGTGTTTTTTTCATTTTTTTTTTCTAGCATAGTAGCTAAAACCTCTGCATTTGTTTTGTTTTGTTCTTTGGGTTTTGTTTTCTTTTAAGGTCGCTTGAGTTATCCACATCCAGGGACTGACAATCTTCTGATGTTAAATGGTAAGTATTAGTCTTATAACAGTTTCTAATTATCTCTAGCTTAGCTTAAATCTGACATGTTGGTATAAAATTATACTATTATATTCTGTTATTGAATTACTTGCCTCTAGTCTTCAACACTGATGGGACTGTTGCCATTTTTTAGAGGTGAATGGCAACAGCTAATCTTGCAACAGCTTTTCATTATATCTAGCTTATTTGAAATCTGAAATGCTCGTAATGATGCGCTATTCTTTTTTGTTCTCAAGTAAACCAGTGGCATGTTCTCCAAAGATCTGCTATAAATCTGTTATACAGAAACAGGAATTAGAAAAATGAGAAGGCTAGAAAATGCATGGTTTTCTATCTTGTGTAAATAAAGGGTGAACTAGATACTTTCTATTGCACCTGTGTGAAATAACGTTTTATTTTTGTTGGGGGTTTTGGAACTGGCTTTGTCAAATATATTTCTGACTGTGAAACATGCTGAAGTTGGAGTTCATGTTCACGTTCCTCTCCCAGTAGGTCAAACTCCATGAACATCTGCTACTCAGTGAAGGCATGAACTTTAGCCTTTGTTCAAGGCTAAAGAAGGAAGCAGAGCTTGGTAATCCATCTAAGTCAATAATAAATCAGGGGTTTCACACTGAAATGTTTTCTACATTAGGAAAAATTAGACCTATGACACAACTTCTCCAGATTGGAAAATGTGGAAGCTGTTGCACACAAAGCAACTATACTTTTGTCAGTGATTCGATGGTTCTAAATGTTAACCAGTAAAGACCTAAATATTAAAAAATACGGTTGGAATAGTTATTTCAGATTTTTAGTTCTGTGGAGCTTTTTTTTTTTTTTTTAAACTTATCCTTCTGCACAGTCATTTACAGTTGTGCAAATGGATATAAAATGCCTAATTTCCCGTGTGTAACACTGAATAAATGTTTAAAATTTTAAGGAAATTCAGGTTTAGGTTCATACCCAGTAAAGGAAAATACTGCACAATGGACATCTGAAGAATTAGATCCTTTGGTACTGAATAGCTGTTCAAGATAACAGGGTATCTTGAAAAGGGAAAATAGCCACTTAAATATTGAAATAAAATCAGTGTTTAGCCCCCACAGGCCATAATCCTGATGCTTGTACATTGAATGTTGATGTGCTTGATGTTACAACAGTTAACTGTCTGTATTTAACTGCAAGAATAAGACCTCTTATGCACCGTGGTTTGTTGAGGTGGTGTATGTGCAATTGCCGTAATCTGCTGTTAGATGGGAAGGTATTAAAAACTAAGTAATCTTACGAGGAACTGTGAAATATTTCAATGCAATCAGTGTAAGAAATTCTTACTGTTTTAATACTTTAAATGGTGAGCTTCTCCTTATAGTTTTGTATGCTAAAAGAGCATGTGGGAAGCATTGTTACTCTATGGAAAAAGGTTTTTGCTATTATCATGGACATTGGAAGCATCCATCTCAGTGGTATCAGTCTATCCTGAAAACCTTACCACAGAGCTAGAATATGCACTGAAGAGTATATTGTTTGTTATTATTACTAGTAGTTTTTACTGTAGTTTGGGAGTTAGCACTTAATTTGACAGCTTTCCTGTTTAAAAGCTTCAATATTATTTCCAGCCTTCAGTAGGTGAAATAAACATAACAATTTACGTATCTAAAATACAGGTGCTGCAACACCTAATTTTTAGGTGTGCGCTTCAGAATTTAATGTGGAGCCTTAGATAACTAAGCTCTCTGCCATGTGCTTGAAGAGTCTGATGTACTCATCAGTGCAGTCCAGTGCAATCATGTACGCTGTTCAGAGCTATTTCAAGTTGGAGTGTCTGAACTGCAGCTCCTCACAGCTCAAGAAGCTTTTGGGAAGCTCCAGCTGTTCAGACTCTGCACAACCTTTCTTTATTAGGATGAACTGAGGGGCCAAATGTGTGGTAATCAGAATTATGGCTTGAACACTTGCTGATAAAGTTGTAGACCAGTTTTCTTCTCTGCTTAAGTGGATTCAAGCTAACGCCTCTGTATCCCTGTAACTGGTGCCTCAGAGGGAGGAGTAGTGAAGAGGAGAGCTGGTAATCCAGAGACTGATTTGTCCCTTCCTTTCTCTAGTAAATGTAGCAGTCACTACAAGGAGGAGCAGGAATTCCAGACCTTTGTGAAAGAAAAGCACCAACATTTTTAAGGATCCTGGGCCCTTCTATGTGTGCACTAATACTTAAGACTAGATCATTAGCCTCACTGGATTTTAGTTAACTTGATTTTAATGGACCAGTTTTTCTGGGCCCCAGTAAGGTTCTGACATGAGCCAGGCTGGCATTCCTCAACCCTTTTAAGACTAAGCACTTCTAGATAAAACTTACTTTTAGCTAGTTCTTCCTCTTCTTAAATGATAGATCTTTTCCAGGTCATTTAAAGTGTACTTACTGAACTGTACCTAATATTAATATTTAGTTTTCATTATTTAAATTAATGAAATGAACCAAGAAAAGCTGATTTATGTGTTTTAATAAATTATATGTCTGATAATTGTATATCTGTTTCAGCTTAAGCTGTGAAAAAGCAATGCATTTTTAATGACTGTTATCTCTCAAAAGTCAAAAAGGTATACTTTGGAATGGGTTTACCTGCGTACATCTTTAATTGCCAATGTAGAACCTTCCTGTATCAAGTAACTACACAAAAGCCCAATTTGTTGAGGTGTAGGCTGTTTTTTCCCCATTATAAGGCTCCCCCCCTTTTGTAGTTTTAATGCATTGCATTTTTTTAATGGCTATTGAAACATAATTCACCATTTGATTAATTTAACAAGGGAGTATAAGACTTTCCATCTGAAAGATATTATAGCGGAATATGCTTCTGAAAAAAAAAGGTGTTTTGCTTCAAAGAGAAGTTATTAAACTTCCTGTACAGGAATTGCTAAATGAGTTTCTGTAGTCTATTAGGCATGCCAAACTTAAATGGTCATAACGATCTCTTTCAGCCTTAAAATCTATAAAGATGTGATTTCTGAACGCATCTTAATAGAACTTAGGCACCCAAATCCAATAGAATAAAATGGGAGTCGGGCACCTACCACTTTTAGTCTAGACCCTTGGGAATTTTTTGCCACAATTGTTTATGGGTTTCTTTTAAATGACAGGTATAAATGAAAAGGGCTTCAAGGCTTCATTACTTCACTGTCACTATTTGATCATTAAATCAGGAAGGCTAGTGACAAATAGTATTTTATCTTACCTTCTATCATAAATTGCATAGTTATCTTTAAATATAGAAAGCTTGCCTAGTAATTTTTCCTGTTGTATAACATAACATTTTTAATTCAGCTCAGTCTTTCAGCTGAGTTCTTCAAATACGTACATATTAGATCTCTGATACAGATTTCAAATATCTTTCTGAATATAGTAGAAATGATCCATTTGCTATCTGTGTAATAGTATTGGTCACATAATGTAGAAAGTTACATTTATATTGTCTTGATGTTAAACATGCACAAGAAGTGTTTCTGTCTCATGTTTTTATCTCTGAGCTGATTTAAATTGCAGGAAGGGGGGTATTAATTTTTTTGACAGGTTTAAGCCTTATTAGTATGCAACTTCAGGGATACAGAAACAAGGTTTTAACTAAAGGGAGCATCTTTGTTGTATATACAGCACTATTAATGTTGGAAGGTTCCAATGTTATTGAAATGAATTTTTATTTGGCATCATTATACTTCTTGCATGTGTTGCATAATGTAAATTTCTAGACTAAAAGTATCTCTTTTGTACTTTCTCACTCATCTGAAATCTTTCAGAGTGTTTGGCTAATTAAGATATCCAGCTTTATAGACTAAAAGATAGAAGAAGTATTTCTGTATGACTTACTCTTTGAACGTTTGGGAAGGAAGGAAGAAGTTTAATCTCTGCTTTTTTTGTTCTTGTAAATCAAGTGTTTGCCTACGGTGTCTGGCCTGTCCCTGAGGGCTGTCTCCCCTGCAATTATTTATCTAAACATATGCCCTAATTATGTAGATGTATATATTCAATACATATATATTAAAAAACTGTATGTATATCTGAATCTACAGGTAAATATATAATGTGCATATTTATACAGACTGCATGCTCTATACAGAAGCATATGTGCTCCGAAAGGCATAAAACATGTGTGTTCTTTTAATAAATACAGAAATATTTCTAATTGAATCTAGTATCTTCAGAAAGAATCTCCTTGCTTACAATGTACTAAAAGTTTGATTCAGTGGAACTTTTCACAAGTAGTATCTGGCCTTTGAAAGAAAGTTTATAAATATATATATATGTGTATGTATGGAATACAAAGGGATTAAAAAACTGAAGTTCCATGAAGATAGGATATGTTTGCTTAAACATTTTTAGCAACAGTTAAGACTTTGCACTTACTGTTATTAGGACTTACCTGTAATATAACCACTGTGGTCTTAAAAGTCTGGATAAAAATAGCAAAAAACCCTGAGTTTTGCAAAACCATGTATTTTGGTTTTTATGACCTACTGGTTGTCTAAAAGTGGGATCATATTTTTCTAGATGCAAAGTGACAGAAAATCCTTGCCCAAATGAGTTTGCAATCTAAATGGACAAGACTGATAAATATCAGGGATGGGGGTTTGCTGTACAAGTAAAGTAAACAATGTGACAACATCAAGTACAGCCATTATCCCATTTTTTATGATTTCTTTGTTTTGCTGAAGCAAAGAATACACAGGTAACTTTGGTACGTCATTGTCATTTCTATATTTATAATACACTGCAGCAGCTACCCTTTTAAGCTGAATTGCATTGGGGGTTTTTTAGCATTTCAGTAATCCCTTTCTGTTTCTCCTTCAAATTACTTTTGTATATTTTTAAATGCACAAATAAAAGCAGTTCAGGTGTTCTGTAATAAATTATTTTTATGTGTATCAGCTTGTCCTAACTATTAAAATACAAGAAAATAGCTGAGCCGGTTTGGTGGGCAGAAAAGAGCAGAAGTGGCAAAAGATAAGGAAAATTACTAAGGTTATGCCAAAAGATGCTTATTAATATGCATCTGTGTGTTACTTTTCTGAGAGAGAACACAGCACTGCAGTTACTGTTTGGGGTGTGGTGCACTTGACCTTTCCCTGGTTACTCTTGTTTTATTTCTGGAAGACAAAAAAAAAAAAAAAGTCATACGGGGGTTAGACAACAGCTTAGTGACACTACCGGTAATGCTATGTGGAAGTCACATGGGCCAAGAGTCAGAAAGGATTTGTACATGCTGCGACGCTGATGTAGAGCTGTGTGCCTTGTGCCTGGCTTCAGGGGTAAACGAGTCTGAAGTTTGGCATTGGTCTCTCCATGCAACTGCAACGGCAACTAATGAGCAAGCTAATCGCACAGAAGACTGTTATGTTTTGGTTTGGGAAATCCGAATTTAGGTTTTCCTACTTGGTTAGACACCAAGGTCCGTTTCCAAAAGCAGGGTTTTCTGTTTTGGCTTACTAGCAGAAAGAGGATCTGAAAAACTTTAAGCCAAAGATTGTCCTCGTCAATAGTTATTCTTTCAGATGAAAGCAAATAATTTTGAAAGGGATTTCAATGGAAGTCGGATAGGAATATGATGACTGTTGTGTAAAAAATCAACAGTTTTAAGGGAGAAAAAACAAGGAGAGAGATTTTCAGAATTCTGTAAGCAGTCCAATGAATTCCTAGTAGGAAGGGGTCAAGATAACAAAGGGGGGAAAAAAAGCCATTGTACTGACTCAAAATTTTGAAAAACCCTGTGCAAATAGGAGGTACCAGGGTGTAAGTATTTAATAATATAAGAACAGAACAGCAAAGGACATTAATGAATCACTGAATTTATGAGCCTGTGTATGTTTCAATGTCCCAGAACCACATTCACTTTTTAAGGGACATGTATGTGTGGAGTACTAATAAAATCAAAACAGTGATGCCAACAAACAGCAATCTTTGTTTATAACTGTTGCTGTAACATCATGGTTTACAGTGGTATTTTCTATTTGGATATTTAACTACAGTGCTGTAATGATGATAGTAATCTTTCTGAGATACGACGTCTGTAAAACAGGAACAGAAAATACTTTGTGGAAATGTAACTAAGAAATTACACACAGCTTAATAGTTTTTGTATTAGTAATCTGTCTATTTTTAGTTTCCTAGCTTTCAGGCAGAGAAGCAATCAGTATGATCTTCTGAACTGTAGCTATAACCGTGATTTCCTTAAAAATCTTGCAAAACTCAGAAGTTAAGAAAATCTTGGATTTACTTGCAGTCTGTCAGAAATTGTTGCTTTGCCTTTGTGCAGTGTTTTTGATACAATGCTGTTTCTTGTGACTTGTGCCCTGATTTTGTTTGCTACCACAAGGAGTCTTTTGTTTCAAACAAAACCTTGTGGTTAATTTTCTGCTAGGTCTTTTCATGAAAAAGGGAGGTCACGGCTTATAGCATTTGTATTGACACTGCAAAGGACTGTACAAACTGTTCCATGGACCAGGATGTTTCTGTGATTAATTTAACACTTGCTACGTGCTTTTTAAAGTAATATTTTCCTTTTTACCATTTCATTACCCTGTGTGTTATTTAGGCACTTGTGTAAGATATGGATCACATTTGTGAGGATGAATTACAATGATACTATAATTTATGCATCCCTAATTAACATGAAGTTAAGATCAAGTATAAAGACATGTTGAAATATGTTCTTTACAGCTGGTGCTAATGTCAAATTAGTGTAAAATAGTATGGTAAAGTGAGACTTTAGTTTAATGCATTTTCATCTACAATTATCAGTAGCAAGTACCGATGCAGATTTTTACTTACCGCTTACCCACATAGTTCTTTGTATCTTAAATATTTTAGCATGTGGGCATGATACAGTTATTTGACATTTTACAATTTGTCCTTTGTTTGCATGCAGCGAGGAGTTATGGGCGAAGACGAGGTAATTCACTTCTGTTTGTTACAGTACAATTAATTCTGATTGAGCTGTTACTGATCGTTATGATTAATTAATCCAGATTGTTGATTGTAAACACTTATCTGTATGTTGTCTTAGTTTGGGGAAGATGGAGGGGGTGAGGGAAGGAGGGCTGCAGTCTGGATTGTTAGGAGCATTGATCTCTTTCAGGAGTTTGAATTACAAATCCTTTAATCAGTTAAAACACTGTAGTTCTAATCATAATTTAGCTCATGCTAGTGGCTACTGCTAGCAGTCGTTGCTTCCTTTAAAAATACACAGTTTGCTCATTGTTCTAACTCTCTTTTGCTTCTGTAGAAGTGGTAGTGTACAGAGTAAAAACTAAAAGCCTTCCATAAACTTAGCAAGAAATGTGATAGACAATTCTTAGTAAACAGATTTTTGTAGTATAAGCCAATATATGCTCACTGACCTTGGAAAAGCTATAGTGATGTAACTATAGGAGGATGTGACCTGCAGTTGTTACAAAGACCATGTAAATTGTGCATCAAAAACATCAAGGTCTTTGATAGCTTGCAGTATTCACAACATACACATAAGTTCATGCGTGTCTCTCTTGATCTTGGTTCATAATTGATTGCTTGGTAGCCCTGATGTAAAGAGGAATGATGATCTAGACATGGCCAATGTATGTAACAGTACAATTGTGTTTTGACAGTTCCTGGCAGATTCTGCCTAAATCTTTGCATTGTCATAAACCAAAAAGAAACAAGTGTTTGAAAGGGCTTATCCTTTTAATTCACAGTCATTGGGAGAAATGTAGAAAGCCTAGCAAATTACATCTTTGCTATATTCATCTGAGAGATGTTTAGAAGTGAAGAGGAGGGAGAAGAAAATACTAGGAGTCACATAGAGCATGTTACTCTAAATGTGTTAATCCATTGTCTTCTGTGTCATTTTAGCTCTCTGAGGAGCTACAGTGCTTTTGGCAAACCTTTACTCCATTGAAGTAAAACTGGTCTCTCTGGTATTACTTCAGAATATGTTCTGATAATTTAATTTGTACTGGGAAAACCACCTTAGATTCTTGTTGTTCTTAGATTTTTAACATTGGTCTGTGGGTGAAAAATCAGTTATTCTGAGGATTATTCTTTGATGATTTTTCCTCTATATACTTGTGTATATTGTAAGTTGGAATTGTCTGAGTACTTTTAGCGAAACACAAAAATGTCATTTTTGTGGTCTGAACTGACATCTCCCTTAAGTATAAATTGCATGTTGTTTTTTAAAAAATGAGAATAAAACCTAACCACGCCACACATGCTTGAATGCTTTTATGGCAATATTCTGATGCCAACAGGTTTATTAAAATTGGCATGGTTTTAAGTCATTTTTTTTCCTGCAGTATAGAGACTTGAAGAGGTAAAGAGCAAATCTGTGTGCTTTTTTATAAAGATAACCCAGCTAAATTAGTCATTTTAGATTTAAGATGTTAAGAATAGCTCACAATATATTAGTGAAAAATCCTTAAAATTTCCACTTTTGCCCCTTCCTACGAGTTCCTCCAATCTGAGTTTTATTTCTTCCTTTAGCCACTTTTTCCTTTCACTGGCACTACTATAACAGCTCCATCTTCATCATCATTCACATCAGTAATTTTTTATGTCCCCCTTTCTTGATAGTGTAACCAGATCTTCCCAATTCTTATATATATCTTTAAGATCTCATCATTCATATTAGTCTTCATAACTGAAACTCACATCCACATTACTCAGCTGCGGTAGTCTTCATAGCATGATCTTGTTCCTCTTGTGTCTAAATAGATGATTTACAAGAAGAATCTGCCTGGTCGCTTTTTCCAACTGTGTTACCTTACTGTTTCTCCCTTGTTTCCTCACTTTTCTGCCCACTGAGCACCAGCTACATGCTTCCATTTCTGAAGGCCACTCTACTGATGTGTTATCTAGCTGTTGAATGTATCTTTATGATGGCAAAGAAGGATGCTGTCACTTGCTCCACACTAGTCATATTCTCAAATATGCATATCACCATTCGTAATGGCAAGGAGGAGCCTGCTGCAGTTTTGTGCATTTGCTGTACTCCTACTTAAGACATAAATGGGAAATGTCACCATAAAGGTGTTGTGGTTACAGTCTTTGTTAATTAGTACAGTCCTTTGGTCCTGCTTTTAATTTTGTGATCTTCATGACATTTTATTACGTTTGGTTGTTTTCCATCATCTTACTTGGTAGTTTTGTTGTACGATATTTTCATTATGGATTTAGGTACCAAATCAGGGTCATTAGACATCACCACAGCACAGTTCGTTGCTCATGATGCTTGCTGTTTGCTCTCCAGCCTTGTCTTTAAGCATTTGATTCTCAGGTGGTCTTCTGGAAGTGAATGGCTTGCATACTGTTATCACCCCTAGCTGATAAACACAATGTCTGCAGGTGTTCCTGCAGGTGTTCCCTGGTAGTGTTCCTCTGAGAGGGGACAGAAGTTAGAGACTGCAGTATGGCTTACAGCTAAGGTACTGCAGGCTCAGCTGTCAGGGACCTACTGCTCCTACGTACATATTTGTAGTGGGTAAATCTGGAAGAAGTTGGCTTTTGGAGGTGGAAAATTAACTTGCTTCCCAAAAGTGTGCTAGGTTGTCTTTTGGCTTTGTCTGCTTGCTTTTTTGGAAAACAGTTGAATTAAAATAGCTATTTAAAAAATGAGTGAGAGAAACGGGAAATTGCACTTCAGAAGAAACGGTGATGTGGGGTATTTATTTTGCCTCACAAAGCTGTTTCTTTTGGGACTATTTGCAGTTAAAATACTGACTTCGAATTTGAAACTGTAATTAATTTTTGCTAATCTAAAGCAGTGAAAGTATGAATAAGCATATCCAGGCCTTCTGAGTGTCTTTGTTTTGGAGTTCTCTAAAATTTGTAAATATTAAATAGGGGGGAAATAATTGGGACAGAATTACCACAGTTTTACCCCCACACACTATCTATACATCTGCTTTGATCAGTTTGCATTTGCAAAGCCATCCTGTAAACTTTTGAGATTTTACATGTGCTTTTCAGGGTAATTATAGTCTTACTGTAGATTGCTACATGTTAGGAACCACCACAAGGCTTCCTGCCACAATGGGTGAATTTGAGAGCAAGAAGGGTAAATAAGCACTGTGAATCATTTTTCAAGTGTCACAATTTGCATATTTATTAAAATTCTCTTTTGCTTTCTTAGAAATTAAATCCATTCTTACATTATCAACTTCAGATACCTTTAAAAGAAATGAAAAAACATACCTGTTTGAAGCTTCTTACCGTGTACATGTTTTTTCTGTTTCCCTCTGTTCAATTAAAGTGTAAGAGTTTTAGACATGCACTAGTCATTCAGGTGATAGAAGTTACCAATTTAACTTGAAGCTAATGAAAGTCATTTAAGAAGCCCTTAATACGTTCTCTTCACAAATAAGACCCTTTATTTAAAAACAAATTACTACTTTCCTACTGGATGCAGCAGAGTAACTACAGTATAATGTAGTGTGAATTAGTATGCTTACAGTGATGTCGGCTTGCAATCTTGAATTTCCTTTTTGAAATCTTAATACGTTTTTCATTTTCTTAGCTTTTCTTTAAACTAATGTGTACTTTTCTAATATCTTGATATTTTCATTTTTACTTTCCAGACTGATATTCCCCCATACCCCAATACTGCGTAGCCATCTACTGCCACAAAATTATTTTAATGTGTAATATTATCTTTTATTTTTAAGGCCGTTCTTCCCTCTTCCCAATAGATGATGGTTTGCTGGACGATGGTCATAGTGATCAAGTTGGAGTCTTGAATTCACCTACCTGCTATTCAGCTCATCAGAATGGAGAAAGAATTGAGCGTTTTTCCCGGAAA
The DNA here is from genome assembly GCF_023634085.1 of Falco cherrug. Taxonomy (NCBI): domain Eukaryota; kingdom Metazoa; phylum Chordata; class Aves; order Falconiformes; family Falconidae; genus Falco; species Falco cherrug. Next base: position 54,679,459 of record NC_073697.1, read on the forward strand.
GTGTTTGTTGGAGGTCTTCCACCAGATATTGATGAAGGTGAGCTGCCTGAAAACTTAGGAAACTGAGTTTGGAGGGAGGGAGAAGGATTTTGAAAAACCTAAATGAAGTCGTAGGAATAATCCACCCAGCAAAACAATGTTGTGGTGTAAAAAGCTACAACTGCTGTATTTTTAATAAGAGTTGAGGGATATGTTGAGCTTAATATCATTTGATGTAATCCATCTCTTCTGGTTTTGAGATGGTTCAGTTGTCTCCGATTCTGCATTTGCACATTGTAGAGTTGCATGTGATGCCTGGAATTTGTGCTCCTGCTTAGCTTGCGTATTCCTTTCAAATACATTTTAGCCTTCCATAGTGTCCGCTATCTGTGTCTGCTTTTTCTGTATTCGCAGAAAACTTACATTCATACTTGAATTTTAGATTCTGTTTTACTGCTATCTGAAGATCTCAGAAGTGGTTTAGAAAGGTTAATATTATTCCTGTTCATAAATAGAGGAACTAGGGCAGAGGAAGGTCAAGTGGCAGAGCGCTCTGTGATGCATTGAACTTAAAATGTGCCACAGAAGCTTGGATTGTTATGTGATGCGGTTGGAATAGCTTTGTACAATAGTGCTGATTTGAAGTAATTATTCTGTTTAGTATTGGGTTTCTCCTGCGCAGATAAATGTAAATTACATGCTAGCTTTGTAATGTAAACAGAACTCCCCTTACGAAGTTCATTGTAATCGTAGAGTAACTTGCAAACCAAATAACCTGACTGTGGTTAATTAACCTTCAGACATGGAAAGACCATGTTTTGGTTTCATCTTCATTGTGATGCTCTCCTGCAATGTACTTAAGGAGTATATTTTGATATACTTCAACTTTTTTTGATGCTCTTTAGCTTCTAATTCAAATGTGCACTGTTGCCCTTAATACAAATATATTTTCCCTCTCCCCTGCCTGCTTACATGCTGACGGCAGGATGAGACTGAAAGGAATGGAGCATATTTGTGTCTGGTGAATTATTGCTCTTGTAGATTTTAGAGTGGTTTAATTTTTTCCTCATGGCCAAGGTTCTTACAGTCAGCGACAGGAAGGAAAGTAGCTGGGATAGAAAGACATCACAAAGTTGTGCATAGAGCATAGCAGATCTTGCAACAGCACTATTTATGGTTATGTTAGAACCACCTCTAAATAGGCAATTTTAAGTTTCTGTGCATGGTATCTGCTGGAAACTGCTAGCATGATAATCATGGTGGCATATATTATATGAGTACCTACCTACAAAGCTTTGAACTGTACATCACTAAACAGAAAACTGTTTTGATTTTATTCAAAACTGATTCTGAATTTTAAGGAACCACACCAGATTTTACCACTGCCTATAGCTACCCATATGCTTCCGCAATGTTCCTGTTATTAAGCAATAAAAAACAAATGTAGACTTAAAATAATCAGAAATATATTGCATAAGTATTAACGCTTTGGAAGATGTGTCTATTTAAGTTTTTTGTTTATGAAAGTTGGAAATTTTGTTAATTTCTTTTTTCCATGAAATGTTAGCCATTGCTAGAAACAAAGATCTTTGCTTGGTAGTACTTTTTCATTAAGTTGTGTCATTTATTTTAATTGCAACTATTGTACCTCTTTTAGATGAAATTACTGCTAGCTTCAGACGATTTGGGCCTTTGGTAGTAGACTGGCCTCACAAAGCAGAAAGCAAGTCCTATTTTCCACCAAAAGGTAAGAGAGTTGAAAGGTTTTGACCTGGCATGGAATGCAAATCTTATGCTGGGAAACTGTCTCATCGTTTTCCAATGGGTATAATTTACAGTCCCCGTGAACAGTTGATTCTACAGTTTCAATGCAGGTTCAGACATGGTTCCTTTACATACCAAGTCTAAACCCTGAGAGTGTTGTTTCAGTATTGTGCCTGGTTCAGGGCAGGACTCCTGAAGGATCTTCCATATTCTGATTTCCCATCTATCAGATCAGTGTTACATAGTAATATGTGTCATTAATCCAAAGGTCTGTATTTTCATTTATGTCTAGTTTCCAAAACTGAAATTTGGTCAAATGTTTAAGACTAAATCTTAGACAAAAATTTTCTAATAATCCAATTAATAAATCTAAATAAAAATTTAGATAGGAAGTTACAGGCAGGATTCAGAAGAATATATTTGGTTATCTCTTCAAGATAATCAATGTTATGTTTATTTCAGTTTTGTAATGTGAACTTTCTCTTGAAGCACTAATCTTTTTTGATAAATTATTAAATACTGATTTTTAACTATTTCTAGTGTTGCTGTTAGACTAGATTTTTTTTAATAACAGTTACAAAATGTTGGAAAAGCCATTCAGTAGATTAAGTAATTAAATTATGTAGCATAGCTCCGTACATGTACAATAACATATTGGTACATCTAAAATAAATGCAAAAACCTGATCCATATATGAAAGCAATGCAGAGATTACTCATTTTGTAGAGAATGCAGCAATTCCTTCCTTCCCTGGATGTGACAAATGTAGTTATAGTGCCTTTATAAACTGATTGTGATTTATAAACTGATGTATTTATGTGATCATCTATGCTGGGGGAAAAAACAGGATTATTATCCTGGATGGGCCCTCTAAAGAGTGGGAAATGGAACTGAAAGTATTTGTATAGTATTTATTAACACTACATGGAAATTCTAAGACAAACAAAGAGACTTTGGCTTCTTTGATTGTCAGCATGATACACAAAGCTGCTGTCAAGTTAAATTTGATTATCCTAAGCAGTTTATCTCTCCATAAATTACCAAGAGAAATTATTGAAGAACTGTTTCAGGAAGATGCATCTTGCAGAGTCTGTGATGAATGTATAGAGGAAGATGTAATATATTCTTACCTGAAAGGAACGGATTCTGGCATTCATTTCCAAGGAGATAGTCCTGTCTCAGCATCCGAATGTCTTAAGGATGTGTTTCCAGACTTCCTCATTTGTTAAAGCTTTTTGATAACCAAATATTTATAATTAACACAATAAAAAAAAAAATGTAAACAGAGCTTCTTAAAAGCAGGGAATACAAATAGAAGAACTCCATTCTGTTGATCTAATTAATGCAGGAAACACTTATGAAGTGTTGATTTCCCATGATTAACTTAGCCTTATTTGAAACTTCATAGCACTTACTGTTCTTCAGTGTTAAAACTTCATTCTAATTTTCGGTTTAATACATTATTCAATATCATTTTGTAATGTAGCATAACACATTTAAAATACAATGTAGGTTTCTCCTTGTAGATACTCTGGAAACAGAGGTCACCATTAACTGTTGAATATTACTGTGTTTATATCTGCTTTTTTCAGTGCAATAGATATGCCCTATGATTATTTTGTAGAAGAATTTCTTAAAAATTTGTCTTCAAGTATGACTTGCATGTGCAGGCAAAAGCCATGTATACATAAATTATGTCTGAAACTGCTAAAGGTAGGATAAATACTGAGAAGGCTTTGAGGTTGATCACTAATTAGCAATTTAGAAATATATACTATATTAGCCCAAGGAGTTCTTTAATTATTTTTCATCTTAATTTCCTAGTTTGTTACTGTGCGTGGAGTCAATTCAGCATATACATTTTTGTTTGTTCAGTTGCATTAGATATTTGACATAGTATTACTTTCCAAAGACTGCAGAATCATTCAGTTCTGAACTGATTTACATAAGTCTTCTCTGTGGTGAAGAGATACAGTCTGCTTGGGTTTTTTTCAGTCTTGTTCCATTTTCTAGGCTGTGGTTACTTCCAGGCTCTCTGCTTACAGAAAGTCCTGAGGGAAGGCCGAGTTCATAATAAGCATTTCCTTGCTTGAAGAAATGCAAAAAATGTCCTGATCCATCAAGGCTGGCTGCCTCCTGAGAAAAACCAACTGCTTGTTCTTAAATAATTACATTTTGTGTTGGTTCACCACAAAGGCCCAAAGAAAACAAGAATCTTAAAAACTTCAGACTGATCTTACAAGGAAACTGTTCTGAAGCAGAAAAAAAAATTATTCTGTGAGATCAAAGTACAAAGTCTGTAAGCGATCTGCCAGCTGTAATGGAGAATTCCTTCCTTTCTGACTTGCCACTGTTTATCATAGCTCCTGTTACTACGTAGTTGGCAAATAAGTATTTATGGAACAATACAGATGTCCAAAGCAAGTCGCTGAGGTGAGGACTCTGTATGATAACGAAACTCTCAAAGAAATGGTGCTATGAGGATATGCAAACCCAAAGAAGGCCTTTTAAAATATGCCCGGTTGTTTTGTGTGCTCTGTACTATTTATAGTCCGTATCAAACAGAGGATAATCTGATTTAAAGAGGACAGTATCTACAGCCTCTTCTAATCATCTGGGTGTTTCTCTTGCCTTCTGTCACAGCAGTAGTGCAGTAGCTTCATTTATTCAAGGTTCTTAACTGCTAATTTAGAACTGACTGATAAAATCAGGTTGAAAATGTTCTGTTTCTAGTTTAAGAAGCAAAACCCCAGATCCATACAAGTTCTGTTTAACTTGTTACCAGCTTAGATGATCACACTGGGTAGGATTGAACTCTGGATTCAGTCAAGTAACTGTAGGTGTCTTCATGTGTGATTAGTGTCTTAAGCTTCCTTTAATCAATGGGAATCTGGCCAATACAGTCAGTGGAGTATAGAGGGCTGTTCAGGTCACCGTAACATAACATAAGCACACTGAGCTTGATTCATTTACCCAAACTGAGGATATCTAAAAGATTCACGCAGGTCTCACGGATGTGGCGTGGTACTTATTGAAGCCCCACACCTTTCTGGAGCATCAGCTGAAGGTTAGGCAAACTCCTACAGAGGATAAATGGTGCTAGACACCTCCATGTTCCCACTTGGTCAGCTGAGTAACCGTCCGGTCACCACTGACTACATTAGCTGGATCTCTGTGCTACAGTAGGAGCTTTAACACAGTCACTGCAGAAATACAGAAACAGGTGTTTGGATGTCGAAGTGAATCCTCACTCAAAAGTGCCTGAGCTAACAGCTACATTGCAATTGGATCAGCCTGCATTTTTTCAGTTCAGGTGTATTTTGGAGTTAATTCTCCATCAATGAGGACTGAACTGAACAAATGAAAGATTATGTTTTAAAGATTAAATTTAATTAACATGGTGATTAAATTTCTTTAAAGGGGAATAGATGAAATGTTGGTTGCCCTTCCCAAATGTGAATTATTCCCATCATAAAATACAGATCTGTTGCCTGTATTAAGCTGTGGTTTACATGGATTCTTTCTGATTTAAGCTGAGGTGTAGCATTCTGTGGGCAAGAACTGCACTGTACTGAGGCCATTTAGTCTCCTCTGGGGAGAGTCTGTCAGAACAGTACAGGAACCAGCCCTAAAACAAAATACAGCTGTACTGACTGGCATAGGCAGTGCTATGCTGGCTTGCACTGATTTTTCTTGACTTCTTCTCTAAGCCACTAGCAATAGGAGTTAACTGGAGTTTGACAGGATTTAAGGACGCTCCCTGATTTCTACACAGAGAATGCATAGCAGAAGCAGCCTCCTTTCTGGTAAACTTCCATATTACTGTGAAATAAAGACATTATACCTTGTTCAGAAAATCATGTTAGCTACCGTTGTGAATGCAGTCTAGAATGCTTTGCTTTTGATTTTATTTCTATATGTAATAAATAGAAAAACTGAAAAAGTTTAATTTGGTAATATAGCTAGGACCCTTCAAACTTACTTGATGGGCTTTCTGTTTACAGTGCTGACCCAATACGTTAAAAAAGAAAAAAATATCTAATTTCTTGGTCTTTTTTCATTAAGACAGCTGTCAGCTGAGAGTAAGGATGACTATAACCAGTACAGTATCTTTAGATACCAGCAAATGTAGTTCTAAAGCCAATTATCATCTCCAGAAATATTTGTTTATTACTTGATGTAATTTTCTGAGGACATGTATTATCAGAATCACCCACACTGGTTGCCTTTGAAAATTGGGGTATTAGTAATAGTTCCAGTGTTACACAGAGGAATTAGTCAAGTGATAAACACTAACAGCAGTTACCTAAACTTTGGCTCACACAAGAGGCATAAATTCTGGTAGAGGTGCACATGAACAGGAAATTTTTGTAAATCTGTGTTTCATCTAATATTTACCTTGTGAATATGCACAAAATGTTCAAGCTTTGTCTCTTGACATGTAATACCTGATCATGACCTGCTACTGTTGGTTGTACCTATGACCCAAAAGTATGAAGCAGCCTCCTTCAAAGAAAACTACTAGAGTAGCTTTATTTTTCTGTTGCAAACAGACTTGCGTTGCTGTTGGGTGTGAAGCTCTTAGAATCAAATGACTGATGTGGTACATCAAAAAACCAAGAAAATAGGGAGTTAAGCTGTTTTGTAGTACAGTAAAACACATCCTACACTTCACCTACATCCCCGCCATGTTTCACTGTGACTTGTACTTTCTATCACACGTGATAATTAGTTCAGTACTAACCCAAAAAGACTAGCTGGGCTCTCGATCTTTTTCATGATACATGATTTACCACCACTGTACTAGCTTTGCAGATGTTAAACATCCACAGTAGTTCATGAGTTATGGATGTTGAGGTGAAAAATAATCCAATAAAAGCATATATTGAGAAAGCAGAAGGGAGCAAGAATAAAGTTTGTGCCTAGCTACAGTAACAAGAAGAGCCCTGATTTAGGATGTCTAAATGAAATACATAAGATAAGAGTGTAGTTTGCCTTTGCAAGCACTTTCTCACTGATGAATATAGGCTGGTTGCCTATGTAACTGCTGTTCTTTGGAGAAGTCTGTGGCTAATGTGTAATTGATTTGTGCCAGAAAACGCACCCTGGTCCAGAGCAAGTGATGGAGATTGGTTTGTATGCAGACTGTGCAAGTCAAACGTTCTTTGGAAGGGATTGTCTGTCTCTGTATATGGCTATAATATGTGGGTATGGCTATAAAATGTGGGACCTGAGCGAATTATCTTCTGTAGCCCGTTTTCTTCACCAGGAGAACTGGTTATCTTCCTACAGGATAGACTTGGGGAGAAAACTAGAATGCATTGTAAATAAATCATCAAAGGACCAGAGGTGTGGAGCAAAACTACAGCCAGACCAAATTTTGCATGGGTAACACCTGGATTTTAAATTCCAAGATAAATACTGAAAGTTATTCCCTTAAAACAGATTTTGAATCTAAATAATTACTGATGAAGCTTACATTAAACAGATTGTCACTAAAAAAAAATATTGTTCAGCAACGAAAAATGGACTTCACAAGGAAATGCTTCAGCCCAAGCCCAAAGATTCCCTAAGGCATATTTATTCAGAAACTAAATTAAATTTACATAAAAATATAGAATATGTAAAACCTTGTCATGTATCCCTTGTAGAAAGATGTGATAGGACTATGGTATGAAGGGTAAGAAATGAGGTACAAGTTATTAGAAAGACCAGTATAGGCCTTAAATCTCACTTTTGTTCCCATATATCTAAAATCAGTCATGTATTTGTTTCTCTAAACTTACATTCTTCTTAACACATTAGTTCTTTAATGCTTTTCAAGGTGTACCCTGCCATCTTTGCCTTGATGACGTACACTGTCTGCCTGCAATAAGAAATCGCAGTGGTTACCTAGGTTCTCTCAGAAATACAGTATCATTTCCAAAGGCTTGGTAAGGCAGCCATGCTCCCTCTGGCCAAGCCCACTCTGGAGCAGCTGCTTCAGCATTTATTTTTCCATCCAAGTAATAAAACATAACTTTGTGTGACAATTCCACACTTGGTAGTAATCTCAGAAAGAAATGTGGATTTACAGTCCTTTTAAAGTTCGTTTTAGAATACAACACTAATTGTGCTATCGAGCACCTGTAAAGTAACAAATTTTGTATATGTCATTATACTGTAACGGCCAAAGTATTCCAACGTGAGGTTCTTTGTCTTTCTGGCTGTTTGTTTTTACTGTAGCATTAAATAAGCATTTTCATTCCTATTTTTGTAGTGTTTGAGAGGTTTGCTGGGTCACTTATGTAACAAAGTACTTTGATCTAATCTCTAGAATAGAGATTAGTCCTTTGTGCCAAGTCGGATTTTCATTGTATAATATCTGTTACTGCCAATGAATTATGTTCAGCCTAGACTCCCAATATATGATACATCAGACATACTTGTTTTTATTTGGTTATTAGTCTCTTTTGACACTTATTTTAAGGATAGAAGTTGTGTTGACCATGGCAAGGTAGTACATAATCAAAGATGATGACTAATAACAAAGAATTGGTTTGCCTTTCTTTTACTTTTAGAGTAAACACATTTTTATCGAAAAGTCGCTGGCAAAGATGATTAAGAAAAATAAAGATAAAGAGAAAAAATGTCAGTTGGTTTGGCTTTTATTTCCAGGATATGCGTTCCTCCTGTTCCAAGAAGAGAGTTCTGTTCAGGCCCTGATTGATGCCTGCATTGAAGAGGATGGAAAGCTCTATCTATGTGTTTCCAGTCCTACTATTAAGGACAAGCCAGTAAGTAAACAGTAGATGGCCTGCAGGCTATAGCTGCCATCTGTCTAAAGCTGCATTTGAAATGATGACGATGAAAATAATCAAAAGCAAACTACCATTGGCAGAGCTCAACATCTGGAATAGTTGAATGATTTTAAAATTGTAATGTTTTGACTTAATAGGTTTAAAACAGAGCACCTAGACATGCTAAGCTAATGGGGTTATGACTGACAGTTTATATAAGCTGATAAACATATATCCACTTTGTAGCAAAACTTAAAGTAGCATACTGTTTCCTTTCCCAATTTAATAGGTTCAGATCCGCCCCTGGAATCTAAGTGATAGCGACTTTGTGATGGATGGTTCCCAGCCGCTTGATCCTCGAAAAACAATTTTTGTTGGAGGAGTCCCTAGACCATTAAGAGCTGGTGAGTGTAATCTGTGGCTATTTTTAAAAGTAGAAGGTTACTAAAAATAATTTAAACCATGCATTCTTTTATATAGTTATGTATGGATAGCTATAAATATATACATATAAAAATACATGACTGTCATGATAGTTATAACCACAGTGCAGTATTTGTGTATTCTTACATTTCTCTAATAACGGTTTTCATCTGGCTTTGCCCATCAGTCACTACTGTTCATCACTGGGATTTACTGGAAACTGTTACATGTCTAAAGCTGTAGAAAAGATTTTGATCATGTTAGAAAAATTGTAGTGTAAACCACGTTACTGAAGAGTTTGTTTTCAAAATAAGGCTATGAAAACCTCAGCCTCTCTGCCATGCTCCATGAGTATGTGGAGCTCTATTTGTACTTGCTTTAGCTACTGTTTTTGGTAATTGTGTGTTAGCTACTATTCTACTACTCTCAGGTTGCAGTTGCTTTTGCCAGTATGGACAAAGCAAAAACATAGATGATGGAGTACTTGAAGGAGTAGAAATAGGGTGGAAAAGGAACAAATTTGGAGAGGTAGCACAGTCAGTATGGCACAACACTGTATGAGATTGCAGGACTCTTTCTAGACTTGTTGGAGTGCATGAAGGAAGCATTAGAAGTTTCTGTAGCTGTAGAAAGGTTGATCTACAGCCTGGACAGTCTGCTTTGTGAGATGGGCTGCTGCCGTAGCCTTTTACAGTATTTTATGGTGGCCTTCTAGTAAGTAGGTTGAAGTGAATGTTGAAAGTAGAACCGTAACATACAGTGGTTCAAATCATGTTTTCTATTAGAATGACTTCTGGACTTCATTAGTCTTCCATAGTTTGTAATGAATTTTATTATTATGAAAATAGGAGTTTTCAGATGAAGGATGTAGGAGAACCAAGAAGTGATAGTCCAAATTTGGGTATAAAGAATCTTTATTTTTTTCTACCTCAGCCCTGCAATGCTCAAGCTTTTCTGTCATTTTACATTTAAGACTGTACTTTTGACTGTAGTACAAGCTCTGTAAATGAAGATAAACACAGTATGTTCCAACTGCACATTAATTTTTCTTTAAATTCGGTCCAAATACTCCAGATTACTGTGCTGAATGTCTGTGATAAATTTAATGGATGCATTCTTATGCTTAGCTTTCAAATGCCCTGTGTATGTGAAAGTGAAACTTTTATGGCATTGCAAAATAAGAATCATGACTTCAGAAAAGCAGCAAAACTTCAGGAGACTTTTCAAAACACTGTTGAACATCACTGAATGCTGACATCTTTATACCTTAATACAGAGGATACCAATTGTGAAAAAAAGTGGCATTTTCCACCCAAATGAATTGCAAAACTGAATTCAGTATAAAATATTACCAGAGGACTGGTAAAATACTTGATCTGTAAATTTGGTGGGTTTGTTTCTATGAACTTTAGAATGGTAAGTGTAGCACTGTAGGATAAGCTCAGTGTGGCTGATGAAAAGATGCTAACTACCTCTTTAAATTCAAGTGGGACGTAGAGCATTAAGACAGCCAGAGAACATGTACCAAGGAATTTGTGGTATGTAGATCTATTTTATACAGCTTACATTCCATGGCTGCCCAAAAAGTCTTTTGCTGTAATCCCTTGAAGAAAAACTGCCCTGGAATTTCAGGTCCAGATTATCAAGGACTGCAAGGATTTACAATTCTGTTGCTCCTTGGATGTGTTTACCCACAGCGTGAAAGATCTGTCTGCTGAGTATTTCATAGCTTATTTAACAATTTTTTATATTTCTTGTTATTACTGTTATATCGGCTGTTGCAAAATTAATTATTAAAATCAACTTTTTTAGTCTTTCAAAATACAAATGTATTTATAAGATTTGTACTGTAAGAATGTTTAAATTAACATTCTTTTTTTTTCTTAATAGTGGAATTGGCTATGATCATGGACCGTCTCTATGGTGGAGTTTGTTACGCAGGAATTGATACCGACCCTGAGCTGAAATACCCAAAAGGTGCTGGACGTGTTGCTTTTTCCAATCAGCAGAGTTATATTGCTGCCATCAGTGCTCGGTTTGTTCAACTTCAGCATGGCGATATTGATAAACGAGTAAGTTACACAGAAATTTAAAAATATAAATAAATGCGAGAGCGATGACCTATAAGGGAACCTCTCAGGGTGTGGTGCCGTTGCATTTGCTTGGCTTTCATGGCAGCTTCTACAATTCTTTTAGTATTCTTGTAACTCCACTGGTTCCAAGAGTTAAATTGTGAATGCCCCCAAACGAACAACATGCATTCCACAGAGCAGTGGTTTGTTCCTTGGACATATGTTAGGCCGTATGTTCTCTCCATAATGGAGTTCCTGTTTTTTTTGTTGTATGGGCAAAGGGCTTGAAAGTCTTTTTCTCTCCCTGGTTCTAATACAACTAAATACTATGATGATTCCTCTGTCGTTCATAGGAAACTAGTATTCATTGGTTTCAAATCAGCTTTATATTTGCAGCTGCCCTTAATTTCAGTTATAATTATCAGTGCTTGGCACTTCAGAAAGCCAGCCAAGCTCAACACCTAAAATACAAAATGTCTTCCTGTTTGAGTTTTAGTATTTACCAATGTACGTTTCTGGTTGCTACAGAGGCTTATTGCTAGCTAAAGCAAAACTAACATTTGTTAAGGAAGACTAGTCAACTTCCTTACTTCAAGTTTAGAGGTATTAAGAGTAGCAAAGAAAATGGGCATCTAAATTATGTCACTAGTTTTGGTGTCAAGAGCTGCAGAGGTAGTCACTGGTATTAATAGATGTTCTTAAAAAAAAAAAAAAGTCTTGGAGAAAGAAGGGTTGAGTAAGTAAAGTAGTTCAAGGTCTAGTCTCCTCTAAAGATCAAAGCCATGGGAAAAAGAAAGTAGTGCAGTTAAGAAAAGTCTGCTGTTGGGAGATATAGCATTGGTTTCTCTCCTTTCAAACTGAGTAATACAGCCTTACGTCTGCCTCTCAGATACCAGTCATCTAGTGAGGTGAGATCCCCAAACATGGTACTTTCCAGAGCATGAGTGGGTCTGAATGTGGTTAGCGAACTAGGCTTCGCATTAAGAAGTGACGGCTGCGTTTTGCTGGTTGGGATTACTGTCCTTGTGACTTGCAGCTGACTGACTAATAGCTCTACCTTTTGGCTTATTACGTAGCAGGAAAAATGGCCTTGACATTGACTGTGTGAGGTGAAATAAGCTATTAATCATCTTGCATTTGAGTATTTGGACAAAATGAGAGTAAGAACCAGAATCCAGAACTTTGAAGAAATGCTAAATGGGTTGTTTAGCCTCAGGACCGGGTATAGCTTAGTGTGTTTCAAGAACCATATGTAGTGTGTTTGGCTGTGAAGTGATCTAACTTTAAAATTGGAGGTGGACAGTTGGGTCCCATCCAAACTAGTTCTCCTTCAAAAGTAGGAGACGTGGACTTGAACCCTGTAAACTAGCAGACACTTTTACACTTGTATCTTGGTCTTCCTCTTCCCATGGGAGTGTCCATGGCAGTAGAGGAATATATGGTAGACTGGCAGTGCCATCTCCCAAGAGAAAGGAAGGCATGAAGCTGCCTCTGAAGGCTGCACTTCCAAATAGGTAGGTTTGTTGCTTTAGGTTGGTTTATGATAAGTCATCAGAATCTTTAAGGGCTCTTTAGATGTGAAGCAGGCATCAGAAAAAGCAGTATTTGCTGTTTGCAGAGAAAGAGATGTAACTTGTTAATGTGTGATGTAACACTGAAATATTTAAAGGAAGGTGGGCTGTAAATCTCCAGTAAAACAGTGTGCATGTGCTGCAGGCCTCTTGGAGCTTGGACAGGGGAAAAAAGTCCACAAAAGCTACCCAAAATACTAGATTTCAGAAGCACATTATTTGAGTTACATCCGTGAGACTTCATTTATAAAACCAGTAATCAGATTATATCTTCAATCACTATTACAAAAAAAAGAAGGGAAAAAAAAAGTAGTATAATTAGTACCTGTAGATAGCTGTTCATGGGCTGGAGAGATAGGGGGAAGAGGGAAGGAAAGTTTAGGCTTTTCTCTTTAAATACCTGAGTTCTCACAGTTTCTTTTGTGATTGTTATAATTTGCGTTCTCTTTAGTGTTGGTTTTTTAATACTTGAAAAATAATTTTTTCACTCAAGTATTCTCTTAAATCTGGAACTTTGGCGTTTTGATTAGCAACCTTGGGGTTTTTTTATTTTTAAAAATGTATGCTACTTCTGAGGTATTTCACTTGCAAAATACAGCAGTGCCAAATCTAAGTATTTTAATAAATTTGTCTTTAAACCTTGTGATGAGGAGGGTTTATAAGTGTCTTTGTTTATTTCAGGTGGGATTTTAATATTTATTTTTTAAATCATCTGCTCAGATCATATGGTGTGTTCTTATTGTTTATGTATAAGTGTACAACCTAGTAGTTTGCATTACTGAAGAGTATAGAGAACAGCCCCTTTTTAGGGAACACATTAACCCTTCAGCTGTTTCTGAAAGTATGAAAAAAGCTATTTTCAGAAATAGTTTTTTTCTCCATTGAGTTTATACACTAATGCCTTTTCAGGCTCATTCTGAAATCTGTATTACTGCTGATTTATAGATGAGCAAGCAATCTGTGTAAATATGTAAACCACTGGTTTTATAAATGAGGAAGATCGTCCTACTTCAAGTATTGCCTTCATCTGAGATGTATACTTATGCTGGCCAGTAAAGCAATGTATTGCATATTTCACTGAAGTCTTAGAGGCAGGCTGTTCTTCTGCCCTTTACCTTAGCATAGCCTTGCTATACCAGTTACATCCAGTTTCTATAGGTCTGCTGTCTTTTCACATTCTTTTGATAACCAGTTTTGTCTGTGTAAAAGTCTTTTCATTGCTAAATTTTTCAGTTCACCTATTTATCCTTCTGAACTTCAGTTCAAAGTATTTACAGCAATTTTTTTTGCACATACCTTTTCCTACCTCTAATTGGCAATCTTAGTGTCACAGTCATTTAACAAACGTTGTCTGTGATCTTAACTTCTTCCTTACCTGAGTACTCTGCAGCTTTTCTCCAGTTCTTTTGATGTGTAGATATGTTTAGTTTCTGTAACAGATGTTTTTCTTCAATAAAGTGCTCCTCATCCTGTTTCATCATATATGAAAGCTCAGCTCCAAACATTTCCTTGAAACTCGTTTGGAGTTTCAGCTCCAAAGAATTCCTTAAAGTGTTGTTAACTTTCATACGCCAGCAGTCTGCATCCACTTCGTGTAATGCTTCCATTTCCCACCATGTTTCTGCAGTACATTTGAAATCATCTTCATACTGATCTTGGTGCATTAATGCACCAAAGCTTGAAATGTATGCTGCTTCATGGTTTCAGTAATTGTGAACCATGAACACGGTTACTGCACAAGGTACCTGTTTATTGCAAAGTTTGTGTGTAATTTGTGATAAGGCAGGTTGTTGTAGTGAAATAAGAAGCAGAGCTTGCACTGGATACAGATTACCGGTAGAAGCATACTCTTATTTCAAACATAGAAATGTTTGAAGTATGACCTCTACTTCTGAAGCCAAGAACTTGAAGACTTACTCAGCTGTAAAACTTTTGGGTGGGTAGCTGTATATGTAATTTTTTTCCTCCGGAGATACAATGGAAAAAATAGCATTTTAAAGTTCTTACTTCAAACGTATTCTGTCTCAGTATAGTACGTAAAGCCAATGTATATATGTTGCAGTCTTAGGTAATAGTATCTCAGAAAAAAAATGTCTTACAGCAATGAGTTTTAATATGAACTAAAATAACTCTTTGCCAACAAAAGACAGAAAATACTGTTTTTAAAAGTGAGGAAAACGTGGAAGACAGCAATACATTCCTTAATGGTGCATTCAACTCATTTTGTGTTTTATTATGAAGTTCTTCCGGTCTGATAGCAGTCTGTAACAGTTCAGTTACCCAAAGACATAATGCAAATTTACCACTCGACTCCTGCCACTTTTCCCCTCTGGCGGTCAGATGAGTTTGGGAGAAAGAAGCTGTCTAAGGCAGGTGTTTCTAGCAGTCAGTAGACTTGCAAAATGGTCTTTTAAAAATATTTTTAGAAATACATTGAATAAAAATTTTTATACAGCGCAAAGCCACAAAAAGGGATGGTAATAGATAACCAAAATCTGTAGCTCCAAATTTGACCATGTTTTAGAAATAGGGAGTGAATTTACAGGGAGCAGGAATGCTAAAAGATCTGTATTCCATCCTGTAGAAAGTACTTCTGATTTGCACGCAAAAGTAATATATGCAAAGACTTTTTTTTTAAAAGGTTAATGTATAAATGGTTACATTTTTTTATGTTCAGTTATTTTTAGCTAAACAGTATAGCATTGGATGTCATATTGTGGTACATTTGGGAGCTGATGAGATTAGCTGGGAGATCTTTGGGCTTGTTTGGTTGTTTTCTACACGGAATTTGCCACGAACATTCTTCCAGAATAAACTAAGGGGAGGTTCTGATGTAGCTATTTATTACCTACATAGTATACTTCTAGAGATCTGCCTTGAATCGTTCTGCTTACTGTATGGGTAGATCTGTAGCTGATAAATGATAAAGAGTAATAACTGATCAGTTAAAGTTA